>NC_089683.1:89778266-90978266 GCF_031753505.1 Anomalospiza imberbis
TTATGTTATACATTAGCAAGTTAGCACATATGTTAATTTAAAAACCATTCCTTCCTCAAGACACAGAGAGTGTTCACGCTGATATTTGACCTCTCCAGCCACTTGGCAGATCTGGGACTTTTCATACTCAGAAGAGTGCCTTAATTGATAATCAATCAGTTAAATTGTACTCATGCTGCTCACAGTGCCTTTTCCTCTTGTGCAAGTCAGCTGCCTCAGCTCCAGTAGAGAGGTTTAAGTGCATCTTTTCCATCCTGAATAGAATGGATAATAAAAATTAATCAGTACACTCTCCTCCTGTAAAGGAGGAACTCATACCTCATTTAAGTGTGCCAAACACTGTGTGAATGCTGTTCCACTCATTTTTTGTGTCACTCCTCTAATTGTTCCAGTTGGTCCTAGATCAGTTCCTGCTTATCCAAAGACTGTGTCTCCTGTCAGGTCCAGACCACTTCTGAATCATATCTGAACTTGCTTTCATGCCATATTTGTGACAGTTCTCTTGTGAAAGCCACTCTTGCCTTTGGTAGGAAGAAATAGGTTGGATGACCAAAATTTTCCCTTAATTGCTTTTGTACAGAACCGGGGAGGAGCTGAATAACAGCTGTGAATTGCTGTGAATTTAACAATACTTTGGTGAATGGAAACTCATGGATGGACAAAACACATAAAAATGTCTGTCAATTTTGTGCTGTGGCATCAAGTAACTACAGCACAGAACAAGGGAAAAAAATTCCTTTTACACTTGTATAAAACAATTTTCACTGTCATATTCAATTATGCATATCAGGTACTATTCTGTATTTCTAAGGAAATTTGTTCTTGGAAGTATTTTTTTTAAAATTCCTACTAGATTTAAAAACCTTTTAATTAGTTTTCCCTAGTATTGTAGGAAACTCCAAAGTTTCTAAATGTCTTTGAAAAACAAAAATTTTTGATACAAGACTTAGGTATTACTAAGATATATTGAACACTATTTTTTTTCTGTCTGGACTGTCTGTTTTTAAAACCTCCAAGATATTGTATACCTGCTTCAGCTTCTGAGAATTTTCTTACATTTGATGTGGCAATGAAGATTTGGTGATTTAAATCACTGACATATCTGCTCTCTTTATTAAATATGTCAGCATCCTTTTAAAATTTAATTGTGAATCCAATATTTATTCTCAGCTGAATTCTGAATAAATGTGCACAAATATGTGTCAGTCTCTTTCTGTACAGACATACCTGTACACATGTGTTTATTTACATGCCAGTTCATGGTATTTCCTCTATGTCACTTCAGAGTCTGGGTATATAACCCACACACAGAGTGTTTTTTCATACCAGCATAAAGCCTTTGAATTCAATTTTCAATTGCCTAAACAATTTCAAAAGTTGCTCAGTTAAATAATTTAAAATTCATGTCAAATTCATTGAATTGTTATAGCTGGGATAATAAGCAAAAAGCAAATCAGAAATTAAAAAAAACCCAAAGGTGCAATATTTCATTTTCATCTCTGGGAGAACATACTTCTTCTGAAAAAATTAATTTGAAAGTATTTTTATAAAAAGATATTAAAGACCCCCCAAAAAATCAAATTCAGTGTCAGATAAAAGAGCCAGTGTGTCCCACTGTAATTCTAGGACAAGAGTCTGTTAACCATTTTGTTTTTCCACGTGAATATTTGCTTTTCAGCAAAAGGCACAGATACGGATATCACAGGGGGCAACAGCCCACTTCAGTTCCCAAATTAAAAAGCTAAACTTCCCTGTGCAAGGCTCCTTTAAACCTCTTTTGTCTAAAATGCCAGTACAGTCTGCTTCCTTCTGACCCAGAATGACAGGAGCATCTGCAGGAGAAGGAAAGACATAGGTCTGCCTGCCACTGTGCACCCACAGCCTGCCAGGGGACAGCAGCACACATTCCAGGCCTGTGGCTTCCATTTCCATTTCAACTGCTCCAGGAATTCTCCACACAGAAAAGCAACAGGGCTTAAGCAGATTTTATTTATTTTGGCAGTTATCGACATTGGACGAATAGGTGTTTTTAAAACTTTTGCTTTTCAAAGATGCAATGCATCACTGAATTTTTCACACCTGGTTATCATACTCTGAATATTCCCTAGGTTGTACCAGTTTTTGGTTTTTTTTTCCTTTGTTGATGAAATATAGGGTTTGTCCTGCACTAGAATAGATTTTTGAGAATTATTTGAAAGCCTACCACATCAACTTTATATTTCCAAATTCTCCTTGTGTCCTACAGAATATCTACACTATCTCAGAGTGAAAAAAATGAATAAAGAATTTTAATTTTAGTTTTTCCCCACTTTCTTTCCAAAACATGTGGTTTCTTTGCACTATGAACTTAACTAAAATAGAAGAAAGGTCATCTCCTTGTGACCACTGAGATCTTACTCTTCCAATATTTTAGCATTTTGTGTGTACTTTGCTTTTAATTTACATGTGAGAAATTATTAAATAAGAGGGAAACAATGGATTATTATCTGTCAATCCATATTTTCTCAAGAAAACTGACTGTTCAGCTCTGACTAAAGCTCAAGTTGTTTCATCAAATTACTAATCTGTGCATTGTGTAATTATAAATCAATTAACATAATAAAACCAATTCATAGATCTTAAATAAAATGTCAATTTCATGACTAGTTGTTGAATGGTAGTTCAGACACCAGGAAGCTGACAGTGAATGTGAAACTTTGATAGATGTCTTCTCCAAAGACATCTAAAAACCTCTAAAGACCTTAAACAGTTCCATAAAACTAGATGCCAATTTTTCTGTTTGGATTTATTTCAAGGGGTTGTTCATATATTAACTCTCAAGTAATAGCTATTACAATTTTTGCTAAATGTTGTTAGAATATATGACTTGGCCTCTAAGTTTCATACTCCGAAATTGTCAACATAAACAGAATTCCAAACAATACTTCTCAGAAATCTCACATTATCTATCAAGTGCCAGTACTGCTCCCATTTCTGTCACCTGTGCTTGTGGCATGTAAAATCACCATATTAAAATTATTGCAATATTACAGGTCTGATTAAATTGAAGTACTGTACACACTGGTTGATTATTTTTTGCCTATTTTATTCCTTTTGTTTATTTTCTCTTTAGGGTACACAGCTGGAGAGTACAAATATCCTGTATTGTCTCTTCCACTTTTTTATTTCTTCTCTTCAACTGACTGTATTTGAGACTTCCACTTTTGCATTATATTCCCACTTAAATTTATTCAGCTTCACCTGGAAAGGAAAACTCCCAGAAATTCTTCAAGAAGCTGCCAAGCAAAGAGCTGTTAATCATTCAGCATAACTATAAAATGAACAGGACTATATGTTATATATGGTAACACTTCAACTATATTAAGGTTGTCCTAAATGTAACTATTGTCGCCATCAAGATTTTTCCTTGGTACAGGAAGGGTCCCTCCCACTTCCAAGGATGAGAAACTGAAGTGTCTAAATACATACGTGCGATTTTCAAGGGGACAAACCTTGGCGTACTTCAGAGGTGTTCTGGAGCTCAAAGAGCATCCAGAATCCAATCTACTTACTTACCAGGGTATCAACCCATCCATTTTCAAAACTGTACTTCTGTTTTTTATAACTAAAGGTCAGATTCTTTGACAAACTGTCTAAAATAAAGCTAATATTTATTTTTAATATGTTAGGAATACTTCAATATTTCTTTTCATCTATGTTTATTATCCTGCTAAATTAAAGATAGATTACTAGGAGATAGTCATGATAATTGTTTTATGGAAATGGGAAAAAGTTGCAGAGTAATAGAATGGATCTATTAATAAACTGCTCCATAAGGTTGAAAATTATCATATTAACAAACCTTGTGAATGCCAGTCTTGGATATGAATCTGCCACTCCATGGCCTTACATCAAATCACTGAACCTGTCATGATTTACAAATTCTGTTTACACCAAGAAATAGTGTCATCTCTACTTTAAAAATAATTTAATCAGCCTGGTATAATGCACCACATGGATGTTAGTATATTATTTTTCAAGTGACTTTTATGACAATGTAACCTCTTCCAAACCATAATAAGATTCTGAAGACATTTTTGTACTGTTTTACTAAAGTGGTTTTAATTAACTCTGTCAGTTTAAATAATACACTTCTATCTGTAAATCAGCCCTCAGTTTTTATGTCCATAAAGAGGGCATGATAACACTTCCCATATTCTTGAGTGAAATAACATTTTACTTGTTAGTACCGAGGAAAACACACCCAGAAAGAGTTCAACCTATTTTACTACAAGTCTCTAACAAGGCAATTGACACAAAACAATCAAAATTTCACTGGAGGTAAAAGATGGAATCCTGTCTCTTATGTGAATGTGAGTTGGGATGAAAATACATGAGGTCAAAGAGCGAGGATTGGCTTTTGATGGGATTCAACTTGAGCAAAGTCTTGGAAGCTTTTCCCTATCTTTGTGCAATGGCACAGAAATTATACATAGTACAATTACTTCTTAAAAATTATTATTTTTGTTGCTTTCCAAAATTTAACAACAGAAAAAAATACCTTGTGCTATGTTGTCCTACAGACATTTTGATGCAGTTTCTCCTTAAGAGTGAAGAACTTTGGATAAAAGACAAAGGACAGACGGTGACTGCAGCAGCACGCTGGTAGAAATTCAACATTTCTCCCTAGACAGCACTTCAAAATTCCTGAATACTTGAGCAAAATCTCTGTTTTGCTGCTCCTTTTGTACTGATTTTTATCCCTTTTCCTCTTTTCACTGTGCTGGTTCCCAACCAACACTCCAATTTAAAAAAACCCAACTCACAACTGAAGCCATCTTCATCAGTAGCTTATATTCTTTAAAATTAGTGTATTTTAGAGAATTACACTCAATTACTTGAAGGTGCTACCTAACCTGTACAGTTTGGCATAAAAAGGTTTTGTGCTGTGTCATCTTTCTCCAAAACCCCTCAATTTACAGAGTAATGTCTATGGGTCGTGCTCAGAAAGAGCCTAGATAACCCTAAGGGAGAATTTATTTTTATCTGTCATCAATTTTCTCAGCATGTGCATTGGAAAGAGTTAAACCTAGAACTAGGTAAATATTTGAGGTCCAAGAACCAGCTGTGGCTGCAGTATAGAATTCCTGTATGACTTTTGCAAGTCATTTAATGTCTGTGCTATAGGTTCCCCAACTGAAAAATGGGAATAATTCTATTTGCTTTTTTGTAGTCTCTGAGGATGAAAAATATTGCATAAGAGTTGAAATATTCTTACAAGTGACAAAGAATGTATCTGAAAGAAAAAGCATCTGCTTGATCCTCCTTAGCTTGTTTTGAGTGGTTTGAACCCACTGGAGTTATTTTGGCATTTTTACAGAGTTATTGCTGATTTATCACATCATAAGCAGTCAGAGTTGTTGCTCTCTGGATGTGTGTTGATGTAATTAACAGCCTGCAAGAAAGCAAGACTTGCAAAGCTCAGGCTCACCAGGCTGTAAAGATATGCACATTTTAGTATAGTGGGGAAGAATAGATCAAAAAAAATTAAGTTTGATGATGTAACACCAGCACAAATTAAATTAATTCCTGGGGAATGTATTTTGGATAAAGATCAAATAAATCCCTTTGGATGGGAAGCTTGAAATAAAGCTTTGTTGGACATCATTAATGGAACACCTTCTCTCTGCACAGATTAAGCTCATTGACCACAAGCAAGAAGGTTGCCCAGCAAGCTAGTTCTCTTCTTTTTTTATTTCCAGCATGTCTTATTTGAAAGGGATAATTGTGCCCAGTAGATCTAGTTTCTAACGCTTCTTATATATAGTGAAATACAGTAATTTAACAGCTTGCTTGGGGAACAAGAATTTGTTCCAGTTCCTGATTTAAATGTTTATGCTAATTGCTATTTATTGGCTCAGATGCAAATGATAGGTTGGCCAAAGTGAAATTTTATGACGAGCAAACTCCCCCCTTTTGTGCAAATTGAAAAAGTGAAACAAGAAGAGGATGAAATGAGCCGAAGATGGTCTTAATGGCTGCTTTTTAATGGGGAAGATAAAATTAAGACTGATTTACGTGGCCAACTCCCCTGTTTTCTCTTATCAGCTCATTTGGCAGGAAAAATGGAAAAGTAATTGTTCCTCTTTCAATGTGGGTCTCAAACCATTATTTATTGGCTGAAATTAATCGCTGTTTATCCTTCATTCACGTGGAAACCGCTCTATCAGCATTATGAACCCCAGCAACTCAACTAGTCCCTTGCAATTTAGCCAACAGCAAGCACAGATCCTGATGAGCCGTGCCTTAATTTTCTGGGCTGTGGGAGTTAATGAAGACTCCTTTCTTTGGTGGACATATTTGTATTTCTATGACATTAATAACAAAGGTCCGTACTTTCTTTTCTGCAGCATGTAAACTTTTATTTTCCTGTTTTAGTAGAGAAAAAAATAATAGAGTAGTCATAAAGCTGGACAGGGTTGAAAGAAAAGACAGAAAGAAGATAGATAGATACTTCCTTGCACAGGGAAGCTCTTTGGGAATGGAATAATGTAACATGCAACTCTTTGATCCCCTGTTATGGAGTGTGTAATGTGATTGCAATGCTTTGCTGCTGATCAGTGCTTTTATTTAGTCTTTCCTCTCTATGTTTTATCTTCGTTCCAATCCACATTCCGGCCTGGTAAGTTCACCGTACTGGCTGCCCGTGCATTTAATGCCAAAAGGGAACTATGCAGCTGGGACAGCTACAGCTGCATCTTATCTAATTCTGCCTAAGGGGACCAACTGGTGCTGGCAACAAGCATTTCAGGCAGAAGTCCTTTCCCGATTCTCTTATTCTCTTTTTGAGATGGTGCAAAGCATCACCCCATTCTCCATTACACATAGCCAGGAGGAGAGTCAAAATGCTTTCCTTCCCTTTGCTGCCTTTTTTTTTTTTTCCCAGCCCCAGAATGCCTTTGGAAATTAGATGCCCGATTTCACTAGCTGTAGCAGCTGCTGCCATCAAAATATCAGCAAAAAGCAAATACAGTTTACATTGTAATAGAATGAAAAAGGGGTTATTAAGCAGACACATAGGAGCTGTCCTGCTGGCTGAAGCCTAAGGTCTGTCTGGTCTACTGCTGTGTCCGTGACAGTGGTCAGTGGAGAGGAAAAATAAGAAGGTGTGAAGTGGTGTTGTTTGCTTCCTTAAACTAAGGACCAAGTTGATTTCTAATTGTTCAGGATGGGCTGAAACCCCGAAGCACAAATTTTAAAGGATTTAAGGCCAGCAAAAGCAGCCGTGGATGAGAAATATCCTTCTATTGAACATTGCTTCTGAAGATCACTGTACAGGGGCATAGACACACTTAAATATGCTGGTGTTCAAAGGCTATCCTTATCCTCCCCTTCACAGGACCTAAGAATGAAGTAAAATTGAGCAAATTTTAAGTAAAGAGATGTGTGCTGCAATTTAGGCTTTAGCAATCTGTTTTACAGTAAGATATACTCATGTTGTCTTTCTTCATTAATGTTATGAGGCAGATCACTGGACACACTCATATATGCCTTTGGCCTGATCTAAAATTACACTGAAAGTCAATAGACATTTTTCTACTGATTTATCTGGGTTTTGGACCTGCTCCAAGTTCTGTACATCACCGTTTTAGAAAGGGCAGAGGCAGTGAATTTGTCTCAGGTTTGTAAACCCAGTAATGAGTTTCCAGATGTGACTTATGTCCAGCTCACTTCTTAGGAAGAGGGCAAAAGTCTGTGTGAAGAATGTATGTAAGACTCTGATATTGGTATCAAAAACAATAAAAATCTTCTAGTTAACAATTTACAGATTAACTTTTATTCCTTTATCAGTATATGATTACAACCCTTAAAAGAATACCAGCTTAAATTTCCAGTTAAAAAAAGGAAATGTAAATATTTTTACATTACGTAAAAAACAGAGAAGGAAAGGGTTCTCATACTTTTGGATGAAATTATTGGTGCACATAGCCCCACACAGGCCATGAATATTGATTCTGCAACAGGTTAAACAAAGACAAACTCTGGTGTAGAAGGGAAATAGTATTTATGTTAATAAATTCCTAAGTCGACATCACAATTTCTAAGCCTGGTATTCCCTCATGAGCACCAGACATCCTCTGGGCCTCAGTTATTTGCTCAGGACCTAATTGTTTTGGTTCAGTTTTCATCCTTATAGCTGGAAAAGTCCCCTTGGTATGAAGAGTAGCAAGGCCAGGCTATCCTCCACCAATGATTTCTTGGCACATGTTGTACAGGCAACATCAATACAGTTGGTTGTGATACAAGACAAAAGAGGTGGATTGAAGCCCCTCACTTTGTCTCCTGAGGTAAACTACAAAATGTTACTGCCAATCACAGGGGATGGTTACATATTCACATGTACCAAGAGAGGAAAATAACAGTTCAAAGATATAATTTTGGAAATGCTCAATTTGAGTGCTGCACTGTCCCTGGAACAAATCAGAAGGTTTTTACATTTCATTGGTTATCTAAACTATGGCCTTGATCCTGGTTCTAGTTACTTTAGAGGGAGTTTTGCCATAAACTTGACCGTGATTCTTTGTGTTAGAAGACACCACTTTCTTCTCTATTTAAAGACAAGCCTGAGTCCTGAGGCTAGATAATAATTATACTTCCATCCAAATGTCTGAAATTGATTGCCAAAATAGGGCACATATTCCTGCACATAAAATCTCCATTCAAAGTCTTGAATTTCAGAGTTATTGACCATACAGTAAGAGCCAATAGATGCAATGTGTGTGCTCAGCTCATACCTTCTGCCTCAAGTGCAGGTTTACATGTCTTATGCCACCAGTAAATTGAGTCCAAGCTCCTGAGAAAACTTTGAAAGCTGTTTCTATACCTAGAATTCAGCTCCACTTCTTGAAGCTAAGTCAGAGGATTATCACAGCACAAAGCAGTGTATTTCCAGAGGCAAATTCTTTCATACTTAATGCATCCCAGTTGTCTTAAAAAAAAAAAAAAAAAAAGAAAATATTTTTATTTTTAAGAAGTGTTACTTGTTTGTTTTGTGCTGTCAGGGAGTTCAGCATGTTCGGAGAATTTCAGTGAAAAGGAAAAGCTGATCTTTCACTGTCCAGTAGACTTAAGACCAATCACCATTGTCAAGGTGAGTTCTTGTCCACTAATAATCATTCTTGCCATTGCAGAAATGTGCTTTCCTCCTCTGTCATCCAAACTACTGTGGCTTTAAGACAAAAGACAGGGCAAACAACAGATCAGTTTACCTTTGGCTTTGCCAGTTTTTCAGCTATGTCATTACATTCAACAAAGTTGAAGGTAACAGAGGACCCAGAAGTTTTTCAGTGGTAAAAACATTTTTAACATTATTTTTATGATTACAATGTTAAAGTGGTATAAGATTGTTCTGATCCACTCAAGATTACTCTCATTTGTTTCCATAATTGTTAGAGTCCACTTAAGTAATTTATGGGTGGGCCTTTAATGCAGCTGTAGCAATAATTGAATGCTCTTTGGCCTTGCTGACCATAGTGCTTTCCACCTAAATTTCATAATTTATACTGAATACACTCAGATGCCACAGCTGCAAGGTGCAAGAGCCTTGAAGGGATCTGGTACCATGTTCCATTTTATTTTGTTTATAGTCTACAGAGGTGATAAGTATTTAGGGAATACATCTTGATTATACAAAAAGTTGTGTGGAGGAGCTCATACCAAAATATATTCTCAGCAGAAAAAGGTCTTTTAAGTACAATGCAGAGTATTCATATGGCAAGCTAGCTGGGGACAGGAAAGCACTGCTTTGTGTCCAGTGGCTCTCTCTTATTGATGATTTCAACAGGAGCTCTGCTTTAGATTGCTGAAACATACATGGTTATATATAATTTATCTGTATATGTAAATTACCCCTATCTGTTTAGCTTAAAGTGTTTACACAATTTGGGATATACTTTCATTCTCTGAAGGGAGTTTAAGATGTGGACACTCAGAGAAATGTATCACAGCCTAGGTCCAGATTAACCAGATAGAGCTTAAAAGGGAATGACTGTAGTATCCCAGCAGATACCAGCATTTCTCTATCTGAGATCTGGGAAATTCCCCAGGCTCTGTTTTACTGTTGAGGTGGATCCAAATTCCAAGCAACATTTCTGGCTCCCTTAAGAATCTGCTGCTGATCCTCTGTTGCTTCGCACCTTGTGCTATCACCAACCTGTACAAAGTAAGTGCAAAACACCACAGGCGCCAGTTTGACATTTACTTCAGTGCAGATATACCAGTTCATACCACCAGAGATAGTGGCCCTAGTTCTAATTTGGCAGCTTTTTAATCTCACTTTGCACTGGAGAAATATATGTACAATCCACAATAATGGGAAAAAATAGTACTTCAGATGGATTTGATGGTCAAATAATTTTGTTTCAGTTCCCCACCCATCAAAACAAGTGCAATAATATTTTCCTCACAGCAGTCTTGAGGAAAGCCGTGCCTTTCAGCTCAATTTCTATTTCATTTGAGAATAACAAACTGTCCTGCCTTTGGTAGGTTTTTGTCAACTGTTTATCCCAAGATAATGAATCCAAGATAAACTCACCTTCTTCCATTAACATGGCAAGAGAGAAAGACAACCACTTAAATTCCACATATCTCTACCATCCTGGTTTCTGAAGGCAGAGCTGTCCTAATTCATACAGCTGAAGCTGTACTTCAGGAGGAGATGAGGGAGGGATGAAGTAGAAAATAGTTTAAGTACTTTGAGAATTTTTTTTCTACTGTGAGGTATTGAGGAATGCCAGGATAAGCTATCCATTCATTTTGGCTGATTGCTTGTGAATTGGCATCTGAGAAAGATTTCAACAAATGTCTTGCGTGCTGTGATATCCTTGTGAGAGTCATAGAGCTCAGCCAGAATTTGCAGAGGACTGAACAAAACAGTGGATAGCCATCCTCGCACACTACTTCTCACTAGCCCTAGGGCTAAAAGCATTTCTGACCCATTTATGCACACCTGCCTGACTTCATTTGGCCTGCTTTTTTGGGAAGGACCTTTAGATAGCCATGACTTGCCCAACATCAGAGTGAATCCTCCAGGCCAGCAGGCACAGTCAAGACCTGTCTTGCCATGCTGCTCTATGATTCCGTACTGCTTCACTATGATCTTCTTTTTGGTCATGTCTATTCCAGTACTGGATGAAAAAAATTCTCAGCCTTTTTACCATGCATCTACATCCTTTGTAACCAAAGCAATCAAGAGCTGTAGTAGATATTATGCTCTGGACCATGGTATTCACTTGAGATTATCTGATTTAGATGAAATTAAATTACGGCTCTTCTCCTCAAGCATAAACACAGTCTCCTGCCTCTTTGGAAAGAGAAGAGGGGGTAGAACACGAACAGAAATTATAACATCAGTCATTCTGAAAGCTAAACTGTGGGTTGTTAGGTAAAAATGACCAAGATTCTCTGAAATAATTTGGGAATCAAATTAGTGACTCCATAGCCTAGGTGCACATTTGAAATGAAATCTTCATTTATTTTGAACCAGGTATCTGATTGCTTCACATGGTGTAATCTCATTCTGGTATGATGTAAAACCCTGTTAGAGCACTTGCCCAGTACAGCCCATGAGCCTGTGGATCTCTGCTGTAGCTCCCTCAATAACCTTCCTTCCAGGCCAAAGAATCCCTCTTGGTTCAGCCATTCCTATTGCAAAACACACAACAAACCTTGTCCAGCCTTGTTACTCTTTTTTGTGTATTTTTGCCCTTTAAGGGCTTATTTTTCAATGCAATGGGACTAGAAATTCATGCAATATACAGGATGAATGAACAATACATTTTCAGACTAGGAACATTAATTGTGCCTCATAAAGGTTGGCAAGTGTTCCCAAAGCTCAAAGATTAGTAGCTTCCAAACACCTAAAATGATACTGCTACTTTTTTTTTGCCTTTGACAGTGAAGATTTTGTGTCTAATCAGAATTTCTCAGATCCTAGGGAACCTCTTGCCAGCCTACATTTCTCTCCATTAAGACTTCTATGCATGAAACAAAAAACCACAACCAAACTAGCAGTTGACAGATTGGCCAGTTTATCACTTCATCATGACATGGTTATGCATGCCAGTAAGAAAATGGTTCCAATGAAGCAATTTATAATTTTAACATCATATGAAAAACATGTAGTCATGTATAAATAATCCTCGAGGTTCTGTCAAGAAACATAATTATAATGAATTATTTTATCATAGTACATAATCTGATCACAATCTGATGTCCAGACAGATACTGGAAGATTTACACTAAGATTATAAAACAGCTAATCTAATTTCAGTTGAAGGTTGAAAACAGAGAGGATTTGAGAAGTTTTGGTCCTGATTGGCAATTGTTCTTTACATTCAGCATTTTTCATAGATTTGCCCCTTTAGCCAGGGCAATTTCTTTGGTAAGGACATCATCCGCACTCTGTTGGTTGAGGAAATAGATATTACTTTTTTAATGAGAACTCTGGATTTAGGTTCATCAGAATTCTAAAATGTGCATTGGTCATAAACTGTCAGTGGCTATTTAGAATTAATCTGCCTAAATCAAACTAAGTATTCTTGGGCTGATGTGTAAAACTTTCAATATTTACTGTAGATACAGAGGATCTGAATGTAGAGCTAATGCACCCATCAATGTATCATAAAATTAAGATAGAAGAGAACCAAATAATGGGTTTTGAAGGCAAGAAGAACTTGCATTGACATGCAAATTTATGTCAGTCATATGTGCTGAAGCCAGCAGCCAAACAGCTCGTTTAAAAAATGAGCCATAAAGACCAACACTGTCAGTGGAAACTGAGACAGGATTTATGGTGCCCTACAGACACTGCCTTGGAAGATGATTCAGGTAAACTTGTTTGATTACTTATGTGGCCTTTCTGTTCAGTGTGAATTACCAAAAGTGTGGTACAAAACACATGGATATGAAAGATAAATAACCAGGTCAACCAAATTAACTGATGGAAATGAGTCCTGCACCATTATATAGTCAATATGCCAAATTACTGAAGGTAAGCCTTATCCAGTCATCAAAAACAAGAAATTTGTCCTATAGTACCAGAAAATAAGACAAATTTTGGCTAGATTTCTATCAAGGAAAAGCATTTCTCAATTTTTTTTTTCCTTACACAAAATCACAATTATAGATGCAGATGTTCTGAAGTAGATACACTAAGATTAGTTCAAGTGTTAAACTTTGACATATTTGAATATTGCTATAGCTCATATTTCAAGGCCAGGCATGAAGAAGGAAGGATATAGATCCTATGAATATCTATCTATTTCCACATTTTAGTGTCAGCAAGTGATAGACAATTTTGTCCTTCTCTTGTTCCATTTCTATAATGTAATACACAATATACAACTCGTGCTGGAGCTGTGGCATTGATACATCTCACACATGCAGTGTTTTAGTAAATCCAGACTTCCTCATTGCAATACGCTCTACTAAAATTAAAAAAAAAAAAAAAAAACTATATATGGGCCTTACTTCAAGAAAGTATTTACTCATTTTCCACATTTTATCCCTTTTCATGACAGCCAAAGGAGTTTAAGGCTCCATTTACTTTAATGACACAGTGTTAGTTTTCTAATATTACAACAGAAATATCCTTTTGACATGACCTGGAAACACCTCTGAGGGTGCCTGCACTCACTGCATCCTGTTTTGGGGAAAGTGAACAGTTAATACTTGTGGTTGTCATAACAGTGTGGTGGTCCTGTGATGGAGTTATTTGCCTTCTAGGCATGGGCCAGAATTCGCAAACTCATTTCATATGGTTTGAAATATGTTTCTATTGCAAGAGAGTTTATTTGTAACTCTCTTGCAACAGAGACAGACCAGATTTCAGCAAGTTTTGGAACACAAATTGTTCTTCAAATTGGGATCTTATAGTACCTCACAGAACTGTCAAATTGAAATTTCTTTGAAAGAAGCTATTTCATTTTATATAAGTGGCAACTTATCCTACACAGGAAGAGATTTCTAAGTCATTGTTAAATACTGTGTTCTCCTTTATTTCACACTAATACATATTTATTGCTACTTAATAATACTATTTTGCCCTCACATTTTTAGAATGCACTGATTTACCTACAACTAATAGAACTCAAATGGATATAGAAAGGAGCTATTGGCCTATAGAATTTTATGTATTTTCTGATTTTTGCTTTTCTTTTATGCTTATTCTTTTGTATGTCAGCTAGCATTTCTAGAATCCTGAGATTTTTCTGAAACTTTAGCATTCTTGCCATAAGCAAGAAAGCCACAAGCAATGTTTTGAAGATTTTATTCTGGGTCAAAGAGAATCTGCTGACAATAAGAATTCTTTGTGAGTAGACCCTGCTGAATAAGGACTTTGCTGGACTTTTGTTTTTGTTTCACTTAAATATGCTCACAAAATGAGCATAGTGGTGTAGAATTGCTACTAGTTTGCTCTCAGAAAAGTTCTGAAATATTCTTCTTGCTTAGGACCTTAGTTAACAATACTTAATTAAGATGTATTTTGTATTTATTAATAAAAATCTATGTTTCTAACAACATTTAAAGCCCATGAAGATAGTTTTCAGAGAGGTTCACCTGATACCAATATTTCCTCTGAACAAAACATTGAGAATATCAGCTTCTGCTCTCCAAGCTCCCCAGCTGTTACTACAAGCAACCCTATGGAGGTCAATGTTACCTGGCAGTCCTTAGTGGATCTGAGATATCTTGTAGAATTTGGTCCTGAACTTCACCACACGGGATAATTTCTCTAAGGCAAGTGGCTTCCTATGGAGGTGACTCTGAAATTCCATTTAAAATTTGTTCTCTTTTCTCTTTTGTGCTTTTTGGGGACTACAAGAAATGAGGTGATAACTTGCTTAGTCTTGACACTGCCCATGGTTTATTATAAACAATGGAGGTTGTGCACTTGTCAGGATTTGCTTCTGTTTCTGAAGTCTCTCTTCTATGCAGGAGTTAAATTCAACAAATTATTTGTGCTTTAGTAACAAAGAGAAATCACTTCAGCTGTCTCCAGACTTTGACTGTTGTTGCTGGGGTATTGGTTTTGGAAATAAGCTGCTTCTCCTCTGCCCTCACCCCAACATGTTCATAGTCATTTTCTCAGGCTGGTGTAACATCCTGGGGTTATTCAAGGAAAATGGACTTCAAGGACCCAGCAATAATTAATGGTTTTAAATATCAGAAAAGTTTCCCAATCCAGTTCATAGTTGGGTTTTAAGGTTTTGGGTTTTTTTTTTTAGTTTTTTTTTTTTTTTTGTTAGTTTGTTTGTTAATGTTAAAATAGGAATGATCTAATTTCCTAAAACTACAAAATCACAGAGTAGTTCTGAGGACTTATTACTGCTGCGCTTGTACCGTGTTTTGTAAGTGGTGAGACCAAAATGCAGCATTGCTGGGCCACTGCAATTTCTTGACAGGTCCAAGCTTTCAGGTTATTATTAAATGTCATTGCTTTAAGCTTGCTGTGGGCAAAAGGTGTTGGGGTAAATTAAGTACAACAATCTCCAAGCTTCCTCTCTCTAGACCTGTTCCTAAGTTGTTTTCTTCAACTTCCATGAGACTTGCAGGTGGTCAGAATAAGGTCCCATCCAGCAAATCAGTATAAACGCTGCGTCTGCCAAAGATGTGGAGATATGCATTAGATTTTGGCTGACATCTCTATCTTGTCATGACAAAGGCTAAAAAACACTCACCCTCCCCTAAAGTAAAACCAAAAAAAATGCAAGGAAAGCCTTAATATTGGTTAAAATGTCAGTTGAATTAAATGAGAGTGCTGTGATTTGTACCCATGAGGGGAGAAAGAAAGAACAGCAGGTATGTTAGAGGTGCGAAAAAATATTGAGTTTCACACATAGCATGTACGAGCTGACAAGTCTGCTGGCAGCTGCCTGGTCACGGGGGGCTGCAGGGATGTCAGGAAAATACAGTCAGTGCTGTGGTCC
Organism: Anomalospiza imberbis; assembly: GCF_031753505.1. Taxonomy (NCBI): domain Eukaryota; kingdom Metazoa; phylum Chordata; class Aves; order Passeriformes; family Viduidae; genus Anomalospiza; species Anomalospiza imberbis. The sequence continues at coordinate 89,794,235 of NC_089683.1, forward strand.
TGAGAAATGGGAGAGAAGAAGAGACAGAGCAGGGCAATAGATACGTCTCCTGGCTTGCTGAAAACTAAGTCACTTTGGACCCAACTCTGGGCTCACAGAATTGGAAAAGACCAAAACTCAGTTTCCAAGAGAGTGAAAACACAGTGAGAGGCCCTCTTTTCCATAGGTATTTCCTCTGATTTATCATCTGGCCTTTCCCATGGTTCCATTGTAGTGGATCTGTATGGAGCTTAATGTCTAAACATATTGGGAACTGCTGAGACAAAAGGCAAAATATAAATAAAATTTTAAACGTATGATTTCTGCTTTTTCATTATTGAACAAGAAAACCAATATATGAAATGTACAAAAATTGGAAAATTATCTTTCTGGTAATCAGAACTGCTAATTGGAGAAATAGATTGTTTTGGTTTTCCACAGAAAATAAATTACATTTCAAAGAAAATCAAATTGAAAGAAAAAATACTTCAACGTGTAATAAAAAGCTTTTTCATAACTTAATGCTGAAATAGATTGTTAAGCCACATAATCAATAGTTTCCTGGTAGTGAAGAAAAATGGATGAAGTATAATTTCCAGTTTTAAGTATTGCAGTACGTTCTCATAGCTTTGTAAAAAATAATTAAGTTTACCCAAAGTTCCACTTTCTCTGCAAAATAAAATCTTTAAGAGCAAATAGTCTGACAATAAGATCTTAAGTATGTAAATTTTTTAAACTTTTCCAAGTATTGGGTTTTTTTTCCAAATTAGACACATTATCATCATATTTGAAGAATAATACTTTCCATAATTGCTTTAGATGGATTTCTGGATTTCTGCTGTGGTTGAGGAGATGAAGCAGAGTTTGTTTTTATAATGTGTTAAAGTGCTCAGAATTTGGGATGGGCACTTAAGTGCTTTTTTTTATGTAAAGCAAAACAAAAACAGTTATGATAACACCTGCAAGAGTTATGTCCGGGAAGTTGTGCTCATGCTGTTGTCCCTATATGCTTTTTACTGGAGTTAGCACAATGAAAGCCTGACATTGCCAGCAGCAGATCTATTTTGTGGGTAACTTGGGGGATGAAAGACCCCACTTCATCACATCCCTTAAGCAAGCCCTTAGCTCATTACACACACTCAAGTTTAATTGACTTGAAGGTTTAAGTAGAGCAAGGTCTGTGAATAGGTCTGTATTGAATAGAGCCGTGGTTTTCTCAGCCAGGAGGCTGCCAATCCACCCAACCAAATGGGAAGTTCTGGAGTCAGGCCTGTGCCCAGGTTTTCCAGTAACTCCTAAGCCAGCCAAAAGCCTGTTAGGCTTGAGCATCCACACCTCATCCCAGCTCCAGCAGTAATGGTCCTCCAGTGGCACTGAAGAGGGGTGTAGCACCTCCTTGCAGGTGTCATTTTTGAAAGAAATCAGAAAAGATGGGACCTAGGTAACAGGTTAAAATAATTTTTTGGTGGTTGTGGGGAGCCAGTCTTCCTCCTGATCTTTTCAGTGCCAATTTTTTGTAACATTCTTAAGAGCAAACACTAAAAAAATACAGGGTAAAGTTAGGACCTCAGTTTGGGCAGCCTCCCAGCTGCATCTACCTTCAAAAGCACGGGACAGCATTGCTGTTTCAGCTAATGACTTCATACTTTAGATCACCATGATATCACAGATAGGAGTTTTAGCAGATTTGAATTCTGTTGAAATCTTTAGACTTATTCCACCTTTATACTGAACGCCGGGAAGCTCCAGTTAATCTTCTTTAAGGCCCTATTCGCTTAATGGAAACGCTTAGCTGCATAATTGCTTTGAGCCTATTGCTATTCCAAAAGGAAAATATAATAATCTAATGGTATTGTCTCTATAAGCGAATGAGAATTTCAGGAGTGGATGTTGGTGCCACCCATGTGATCTGGAGAGGTTAATGCAGTTAAAGTTATTTCACAGTCCATTAAGGAGCTTACGGTGACCCATCGACCTTTGAGCCAACAACACGGAATCCATTATCATCACAACGGAGGAGCTGGGGCTCCACCGGCTCCACAATGGGCCCGGGAAATCCCAAGTTAGTACTTAGTCTAAAAAAATGCACTTTTCTTTCTGCTTCTTGGGTATGGCTATTAATACACCCTCCCATAATTTGTAACATTAACATTGCTGAAGGTACAGAAAAGGACATTGAAATGAAGACGTCAAAACTGCTGACTTGGTTCCGAGTATGATAATATTGGCTGCATATTGAAATGGTGGATATATAAAACAGGAGAGATCAAGATGAAGAAAGTCAAAGAAACTCAGGAAATTGATGATAAATTATTGAAGGTTCTGCAACTCATTTAAGCAAATAATGGCTTTACTTCACATTTTCTGATACCACAGGGCTGGTGGGGTTTATTTTATTTTGTTTTGTTTTGTTTTGTTTTGTTTTGCTTTGGTTTTTTGTTTTTTTTTTTTTTTTTTGTTGTTTAAAATTATTTACATGAAGTAGATATTTGGCAGGAAAAAAAAGGACATTGGTAGTTTACCATATACAGCATAGGTACATTTTAGTTCTGCAGATCTAGTTAATTCATATTTCCTCATCTAAACCTTTTTTTTTAACTTTAACTATTTTATATATATATTAGTAACACTCTGCAGAAGTATCCATATTTAATGATATTAAAATAAATACATAATCTTCAATGTACAAAAGAATTTTTAAAAGATCATGTCAGTCACACAAAAAGCATTGATATGGGATGCTGAAGAAGAAAAATTAAATTTTAAAATCCTGAAATTTAGCAAGAAAGTGTCATAGATTTTATGGTCAAAGTTAATGTAAATGCAATCTTCCATGTTGCTTAAGAGAATTAATAAGAATATTGGCATAATATGTGCATGTAATCGTGTCCCATTTTATAAAAACTATACTATTAAAATCCTAACATGGAAAAGACCTTACTCCAAAGCTCAATAAACATTAAGCAATTTGAGAATGCAAGTATCAAAATTATACAGTTTTTTAGTATGGTTAGAGATGAAAAGAGAATGACAAATCTTCCTAAAAGTCCTACAAGTTATTAAGGATCACAGCACTGGAAAGTTGACCAGTATTTCTCATACTTCAAGACCCATTTTAAACAAATAAAAATTGAGACTGCTACAAGCAAAGTCCCTCAAGTCTGTGGTATGGTAAAACTGACAGAGAAAAAACATGCACAGCTACACCAATTTCAAGAATGCAAGACAATAACATCTTTTCATAGCTGGTAGTCACCTCAAATAATTGGAAACAGGGTTACATCCTCCTGATTACTCTAAAGAAAAAATAATGTTCTGATGACATTTTTTAATGACAGCACTTACGGTAAACTTTGTGTCTTTAGTATGGAAAACCTTGAGAAAGTAGTCTGAGTTGCTCTGCTACAAAACATAATTAAAACTTGCATATATCCTAATTTTCCTTATCATGTCTTTAGAGAGATTATGAAAACAATGTATCTTGAGATGTGATTATGTAGAAGCAGCTGCAAAAAACACTGCAGGATATTTTGTGGAATTCCAGAATGGGTGTTTACTAACTGCATAGTATCACTTTCACCTCTTTACTGAAAAATAAAATTAGCTAAATGACTCTATTAAATGACAGAGATAATCTCTCTCTGACTCTTTAAGAAACATGAAGGGGGGGTAAATCTGTGGAATGCTGTGAAGCTGGTAGGGTTTGCATGACTGCACATGTTAAAATAGCTCTTTAAAAAATATTGGGGTTTTAGCATCAAAAGGGGGCAGCCAGGCTGTACCTTCCTATTAAAGATCATTGTGGTCACCCTGTCATTAGCTAAATAATTAGGTAGATAGTAATACCGAGGGGAGAATAACAATTTGAGTATGAAATGATAACTAGCCTTAAAAGATATTTTATGAGATACGTACTATTTTAGAAAACTGGTGAAATCATCAGGAATTGCCATGAACAGAATGCCATACTGGCAATTTACCTTCTATTTGTAGTCCTTATTTTTAATGAAGAAGGGGTCATTTTGTTAATTCCTATACTCAGTCACTACAGCAGTGTGCAGCTTAACTGAGCCCCAGTTCCCTCTCTCACACACAGAGGCACTCTCAAATACATTTACAGAGCAGCAATTATTGAGAAAGTAGCCAGGGTAAATGTAGGTTGGCATAATAATATAATATAAGTAATTAATCATGGGGTGTAGGATTCATTATGTCAACAAACTAGATGAAACCTCCTTGGGAGAGTGATATAAAACAATATGTAAGAATGATTTCTTTAAAGTGACAGGCAGAGATAATCAATCAAAACTCTATCTGAAAAAGCAACATATTCATAAACCTGGAATATTTGGGACCAGGAAGTGTAGATACCATTACTGCAATATAGGATAGCTTTCAGAGAGTTCTTGTGCAAATGGAATTAATAAATGGTATATAAAAAGAATAGACATATTTCACCACATCATATATATGCATAATAAAAGCTAATTTTAAAATATATTTAATTTTTCCTAAGGACTTGAACACTTTCCTGAAGATTATAGGAAAAATTATAAAAAATGTGAACCCTCCTAAAAACTCTACATTTTCAAGTAGCAGTGAAAGAAATAAATAACACTGACACACAGCTAGGAAGTCACACCAGTGTACATGGGCAGGAAGCAGAAGCTGATTTTTCTATGTAGAAATCACATACAGGACTACAGATTTCAGGAAAAAGATAGTAATAACTTGTTAGTGAAACAGCAAGTGAGCAGTGAAAATCTTTGGACATAAATGGAGCTCCAATGTGAGTCTCAGCCTTCAGTGGCCAAAAATAAACCAGCTCTTGGCTGAAAGACATAAGTGTTATTGTGAAATTGATATCCCTCCTTGGCTTATTCCCAGACAATATGTTGCCTTTCTGGGGGCTGATCAATGTGATTGATGTGATGTGTGAAATCCAGGAGGGAGCTCCCCTTTAATCAAACCCACTGTCCTCCACTGATAGGCAGCTGTGGACTAACATGTTCTTCTGCCTTGCTCCCTCTGGCTCCCCTCAGAAATTAGGACAGGCACATCAAAAAGGACGAGAGGGGAGAGAAAAACGAACTGCAGCACAGGACATGAGAGGGCAGCAATGGAGCGGTGGATTTAGTTGTTAAAAAGCTAAAAGCCCGTGACTCTCCCGGGCAGCCCCTCCCGCACGGGCTGGCTGCGGGGATGGAGAGGACGGGTTCGCTCCCAGGACAGAGCCCTGGTGATGGGTTACCCCCACATCCCTCCCCTGGCTTCCCCTCTCCCTTAGCATCGATCTGAGCTCTTTGTACTGCTTCAGGCTAGCACGAAGGTAAAATAATCAGGGCTAAAAATACCTTAAAAGGTTTTTGGGCATTGCTTTACTCATTTATACATGATGTAGGCAGCTGTGCAAAGAATTTTAAATACTGACCCATTGCAGTTTTCCACATCACTGGCTTACACATTTCTCTTCTGCTTGTACATCAAAAGATGTGTGTGTCCGAAGGTTTCTGCTTTTGGACTTCAAGCAGCACAATCCTTAGCTAAACAGCAATTAAATTGTTAATACTTCCCTAGCACGTGGAATACATTAAATTGGTCTACCTTAAAAGGTTAATGTTCCAGCATGATTTTTTTTTAAATATGTTTTTAGAGGCTTATTCTCATAATTGCAAAGATTTCAGAGGTACAAATCTCATTTGGTTAACTTTTTTTACAATTTTCTGTACTATTGTACTTTTTGTACAATTTTCTGCACCGTTGTGGTGCTTGCATATCCACTCTTGATGCCAAGCTGACAAATAATTATGTCATATGCCACCAGCTAAGAAAGTCCATCCAGGCCTTCTATGGAAAATTTATATGATTTTTAAGGTCAACCAAGAAAAAAAAAACTATTTCAAAAATGGAGCAAGTAAAGGAGTTTTGCAAATTAAACATGTTCTTGAATCCAAAGGTGGAGAAGTTAGAGTTACTATATTTTGAAGAATACCCATAATAGGTGGGTAAATAACAGTTGATCTAGGAAAGATTAGAAATGCATGCTAACTTCAAGTATGTGAACATCCTTGCAGAGTGTCTGCCAGCAGTCATGGACCACGTTTTTTAATGTCTTACAAAAATTAATTTACAGAGAGAGACTGATTTTCACTGAATTTGAGCACAGTACTCTGACACTGAAAGTGCAAAGGCTTTGTATAGTCCAGCCATCCTACTGCCAAGAGTCCTACCTGACTGCCAGGTTTTATAAATTTGCTATTGCAGCCGGGAGTTGAAAACCTGAATAAAAACCCAGCAGCGTCAAAACAAGAGCATTAATCTGCTTTTTTTTTTTTTCCTGTCCCTTTGTGAGTAGGACCACACTGCTATTGGGGGACCCATGAACATGCAGATAGGCATCCCTGCAAGATCTACCTTGCTCTTGTACTCTTCTGAGTACCAAAAATATATATTTATTTGCATCAGCCAAGACCTTTCCCCATTAGAGAGCAACCAACAATCATTTATGTACAAATGCATCATAAGAGAATTGAATACTTTATTTTCCTTTCCTTTTTTCGAGTTGCATAAGTGAACCCATTTCTTTCAGATTCAGGCAAGACTGCACAGCAGCCTTGCATCAAACAAGAAAAAAACCCCTCAACTAATGCCATGGGGTAAATGAAAATATTGAGAAGGCAGAATTTGCCAAGGTACAGTCTTTTTAAGCTGAAATTTTTAAAATAGTACCATCATAAATGTACTATCATCACAGACACATGCTTAGAAAATTGCATAGAGTGAATTTGAAGAATACCTAGCTAGATCTTATCAATTCTATTGCTGTAAAAATACACACATTTTCCAGATGTAGGCACACAGTATTTGTATTTGCACATCCATATAACACCCTTATCCAAAAAATGCAAAGGCCCCAGTTACACCAGTATTTTTTCCAAATCCAGAGTATTTCAGAGTTTTTCTCAGGTACAGAAAATAACTATTTCACGGGTTTTTCATAATTAATTAGCATTTTTATTTTAAACTATTTTAAGTTCTTGGAAAATATAGCATTCTTGGAGTTTTCTTTTATGTATTGAAAATTAAAGAATTGTCTGATTACCAAAATGGATCTGCCAAAGTTTAGATCCTCATCTTCATTTCTAAAATGTCATTTTCATGGGACAGATTCAATAAAACACTAAGAGGGATTAATGAGTGTACCATTACTTTCCTGAATTCTCTGTCCTGCTCTATTTACCTCACCATGTTGGTCCTTGCCTTTGGAGTCTCTGTGTCAAGGCCCAGTTCTTGTGGTGATGGACACTGATTATCTCAGAGAAGGATAAGAAGCTAAAGGTGTCCAGTGAGTCTTTGGTCACACCAGAGATAACCATCTGAAGGATGTGATGTGAAAAATATCTACCTTGCAGCCAGCAGTTCCCATGGAAATTAACCCAGACTAGAATACTGCTGGTCTAAACCTCTCCAATTTTTTTAAGAAAATCCACAGATGGAACGACATATTTGTGTCTTTATTCATGTTAAGAGCCAACGTTTGGAAGTGATCATTTACATCAAAGAAGAAATGCATAAATGTTGCCTCCAAATCATAATATTTGCTGTGCAGGAAAATTTATTTTGACATCAGTGAACCACACTGTGTTAAACCTCTTACTTTTAATAGTGCGCAACACAGTAATATGAGAATGACACACCACAGGTATTAAACATTTCAAATGTGCATCAGCTCACTAAAGCAAGTGTTTGTTGAATGTATGTTAGCAGCAATGATCAAAGTGAGGCTACAACACATTCTTTGGCTATATGTCCATGATGAATATCCCTCTAAGTACATTTTCATGGGAGTCACACTGAAAGATTGCAAGCTCTGATCTCAGCTGGGCCACTGCGGTGAGACCTGCAGATAATGTCTAATGCATAAAGACCAAACAATGGGTAGACTGCCAAATTCTTATTTGTCCTTCACATGAAGACCATATTGACTGTTTCAAAAACTCTTTGTATGAGCCATTATTTTCAAATTGTTTCCCAACTTATACTGCAATTGAAAATTGGACAGCTCTTCAATTGCTCCAACATTTCAATTGATTACCAATACAGGTTTTCAGAATTAAGAATATTGCTCTATTCTTTTCCACAGCATCATGTTGACTTTGTGTTGTGGTCATTTAAATATTGCTGCACAGTTTGTGCCGGACTCTGGTGTTTAGATAACAGAAGGGAGAATCAATTAGATTTATTATCTCTAAACTGTACAGTAAGTGATAAGACAAGCCCAACACGTAATGGTGCACCCATTTTCAAGGACTTGTGTAGTTGTGCAGTTTTAGTAGTTTAAGTAACACAGCAATTTACAGTGAAATATACAGTGATAGAAAAGACTCTACTTAAATAAAATTAAAATTATCCCCAAGCGGGAAAATGGAGGAGAAAGTAGGTGAAAGTCCTCATTCATGAAGGAACTGACTATGGCTGATTACCAAAGTTGAGGTTACAGCTCTGAGACAAAAGCTGAACTAGAGCAACTTTATTGAGTTTTCCTGCCTTCTTTTTGTCCAGAAGTCTATTATTACTTGTTTCTAGGTCAGGTTTAAAACTCTCCTTAAGCTTCTCTTGTTCTTAGTGTTTTTAGAAGGGGCCCTTGAATAAAATTGACCAAAAGATGTGGTAGAAGTGCATTTTAGTTGCTTTGCACCCTTTAATAAATGATATCCTGCAATGGCTGCAAAGTCAAGTGAAGACAAAGTAATTTTCTTATATCAATAAACTTTAATTCATAATCTGCATTACTGTATTTATGACCAAAAAATGTAATGTGAAATATTTTTTGCTCCTCTACTGGAAAGCAAAAACAGCATTTGTTTTTTCTCTAATCAACACTAGGGATTTCCCTTCATTTCTTCCCAAAGAAATATTCAAATTGATGGGATAGCATTAAGGAAAAGGTCACAAACACAAAGGCTAAAGAGCTTGATCCATCCCCTGAAATCAATGGAAAGTTTCCTGTTGGTTTCAATGAGAGCAAGGTTGGGCCCATATTACTTTAATCTTTGCTCATAATTCTTCAGAGTCAAGTATACTGCCTTCAATGACTTTGAAAAAAAAAGGAAGTCCATCTCTCTGAATAAATTACTCACAATCAACCTTGGAAATACCTCCATGTATAAAATACACTCAGTGTTCTTCTGTCTGAAGATAAGGAATAAGTTTCACATGAGACATTTCCATGTCTACTAACTTCCCTGTACATGTTCCTCCATTAATTTTTCCTCCATGGTAAAACCTCACTTATTACTGGTTCAAAGTTTATCATGGCTTTTGTGACACATGTAGCTCATTCAAAAGCCTATTGACTCATATACTATTTGAACTGAATTTGCCATATTGCCTTATACCTGGGACATATAAAGAGCCAGTAAGTATCCAGTTTACCAAAGAAACTTAAGGCTCCATCTGGATGTAACAGACCTATAGTTTCCTGAGTATTAAGTTCCCCAGTGAGTCTGCTGCCCATTCATGACACATGTTGTCTGAATAACATGTATTTTACCCCTACAGATAAGAGCAATGCAAACTGGGAAAGTATGAATGATACAAACTGGGAAAGCACGGCAGTTTTCTGAAGCTGTAGCATCTCTGGACATCTTATTTGATTATACTTGGCAAGTTATGAATCTGAAAAGTTTAACACTTAGACTAGAGACTTCTGCAAGAGTCCTAGGCTGACCCAGAAAATGGTCCCAGAAATTCAGATGCTGCTGCTTTTCCTCCATAGCTGTTACAATGATTGACGGGAATGGCATTGTGCAGCTGAGAACACCAGTTTTTCCATGTGTTCATCAACCAAAGTCCTAATCAGCTTTAGCCCTTGAAGGCTCCAGCATTCTCTGGAAGTGTTGGTCTTACCTGGGTAGCTGCAGAGCTCTTTTTAAAGTGTCTTTATTATTTTCTTATTAATATTCTTATTATTCTGCCATTATAATCTGATTGTAGTCTTTTTAATTTTCACTGTGTCTGCTGTTTTTTGTGTTCTGTAGAGGACTTTGATTGATATTTCACTAATACAGAAATTTCTGACCATTCCACAGAGAACCCGTTAATATTCCCAGAATCCACAGACAGGACTATTGCAATGCAAACAGTAAATGAACCTTTGAGAAAATCCTACATTCTGATCAATTTTCCTATTTACATCAAAAGACAGTGTTCTCCATTTTTCATATGTGTTTGATCAGGTCTTACAGGCACAGTCCCTTAACTACCATCTAGTTAGATATACATTTACCAAGGTTCAGGACTTTCATCACTCTTACTAAATTATAAGCTTGAAGGTGCTACATCTCCTGTTTCTGCAATACAGGGTAACCCACTATAAAATGTTGTGATGACAATGCTTACTTGAAGTATTTTCATTTGAAAAGAAATTAGAAAAGTTTGAATTATGGAGGTAGATTATCCAGTGTGGTTTATATCACAGCAAAAGCTAGGTTCAACATAGAGCTGAAAAAACCTCCCTCTTAAAAATATTCGGGCCTATTGAAGAAATGTTATATTTCAAAAATCTGTTGTTTGCACTAAAAATATTTTGGAAAAGAAGTAACATGCATGAGTACATTTAGAAGTCTTATTCTATCCTGGGAAATATCAGAAGTAGATTAATATTGAATATTTCCATTGATAATTATTGAATTTCACAATATTTATATAGTATTAGGACATGGCAAGCCACCATACTTTCAGAACATTCTGTGCTCAGAAAACTAATTTGCTGCTCTGTGTGTCCATTCAAAAATCATCCTACAACTTTAGAAGACAGAGGAGCTGTGCTGCCTGGCAACCCCAACTTTTCCTCCAGGGAGATGGCACTGTCACCCGGCACAGCCCGCATGGGGAGGAACTGTCCCTGAAAGGTAAGGCAGGCGTGCGAAAACAGGCAAGGGACAGGGGTGGATGCAGAGACAAAGAGCACAAAATAACATTAGAGTAGTTGCCAGTGACTGCAGGATCTGCCATAGCAAGAAATCACCCTCTTCAGCAGCTGAGATCAGCTGCACACCCACTCTCACCTAGACCTGGGACTACGAAGGGGGCGTGTGAGTGCAGGCACAACTACTGCAAGTGAAAAGACACCATAACATTTAAACAGAAACATCAAATCCAAGAACCTCTAGGACCTTAGCACCTAAACAGATATTTTTTTAAAAGTTAAGTTTCAGATTTAAGTGCATAACATGGCAGTGAAGTGGCATACCAGAGTGATATCCTTTTCCAATTTAACACTGGCAATCCTGTTGGCTGTAAAGAGTTACATGGCATCATTATGCTGAGTCCTTGGAGGTTAGTTCTGATGAGAAAGCATGACCAATAGTAGTAATATGACATCACAAACAAAGTTAATTTGGAACTCTTCAAGTGCTGTGCTTTAAAAATATGTTTCTCAAAAGATTTTCAAACACTTTTTTGTAAGTGTTGTACAATGGCATTTTGCATTGCTGCTCTTACTCCTCTAGATTTAGAAAGCCTAAACAGTAAAAACTGTGTTTGCAATAGTTGAAAGTCAGTTGGATCAAGTCAGTTCTCAGGTGAATCAATGTATCCTGATTTATACCACAGTTGATCTGATTAGTCTCATAAGAGAGGCAGCAGCTCTAATAAAAGCCTCACTGGAAAAAAATAGTGCACCTACTTATTGCTATCTTTAATATTTTGTGAAAACAAGAAAGACTTGAAGGTAAGCAGCTTTAATGAGCCTATTGATTTCCTTTTTTAAAAATATTAATGAACTGGCTAAAATAAGTGACTTTTTTTTTAATATCAGATTTAAACAACATGCATGATGTTTTCTACATGATCCCAAGTGTTTATATATTAAAAACCAAATTAAAACTGATTAGTTGATAATGACTGCAGATGCTGACCTTTGGAAAGATTTATTAGTCCTGCAAACTGTGAACTGGGCTACCTGCTCATTCTGACCTTGATACAAGAACAGAAGCAGCAAATGGTAGATTTAACCCTTGCTGATTCAAAAATAAATTCCTGATAAAAGAAACATCAGTTGTGGTTAAACAGCAGAACTTCAGACTGTGAATATTAATGCAAGTCCTTCTTGTTTTTTTGTTTTTTTTTTTTTTAAATGCAGCTATTCATGGGAAGTTAATTAATATACTCTAGCTCCCTGGTTGTTTACTAACAAATATCTTTTTAGGCCATACAGAAGGCTTAGTGGAACATTTCATTATATAATCTGTACAGTCACTTTTCATTCACCAGTAAAGCAGGTTGAATGTGTATCATACAAAGATTGTTATTGCCTCCCTTTGGTCTCATGATTGGTCTCATTCAACGTCCACTGCAGACAGCACAAATATTCCCCTTAACTTCAGTTTGTTCAAGTACAGGCACAGATATGGAGAAAACTGTAACTTAAAGGCAGACATTTATCAAGGTAAAATGTCAGTAACTCTTGTAAATATCTGAGAAAATGATTTGATTATAATTTGGGTTTAAATAATGATGATAACTGGAACTACTTTAGGTTACTTTTTATTTATTTATTGTGACTTCTTTTCAGGAGCCTGTTAATGAGTCTTTTAAGCTCACAATTCATGTCTATTGACTTTAATACAACCCATTGCAATACTGATAGATCCTGCCTTCAGCAGCTGCTTTATAGCTTACTAAATTAACACCTAATCATCAGTTCTTAGTCCTGTGCTTTTGAGCATAAAGAAGCCAAGTCTGGACTGCCTGGTAAACAGATTGCGATCAGGGAAAAATAGTTACATGAGTTAATATATTTAAAAATGGGCTGAAGAACAGGGAAAGGGGTAGACGAGAAGGGGATTTTGGGTTGGGATTTTGTGGGCTTTTTCTTTTTTTTTCTTTCTTTTTTTTTTTCTTTTTTCTTTTTTTTTTTTTTTAGCCATCCTGCGATCTACACTGCAATCTGTTTTGTCTGTTGCTTCTGACAATATCACAGGGAACCTCTCTTGGTGAGATTGATTGGTACCTCCAACTTAGCCATTTCCTTGCAGAATGGCTGCCTTTTTTTGCCTAATGATGTTACATTTGTCCTGCAGATGATGTAGAGCATGCTGCAGAGGATGAACAGCTCTGCTCTGATCACTCCTTACTTGGCAAGTACTCACGCTTCACACCAACACTCCTCAGCACCATTAATATTATATATAGATACCCTTGTCACAGATTTACATTCGGTGATCCGAAATCAGGACAGGAAGGGTGAAGTGTGCAGGGGGTGTGTGGGTGAGGAGGTGATCTGATTTATTGTGAGGAATGTTGGTGAATAAAAAGGAAGTGATCAAATTTATATTAATGTCTTGACCTATATTCTCAGTGCTGCTTTTTTCACTACTCAACCCCAAAGTGTCTTTCCTTCTGCAACAGATTTCAAAAAGTCTTTAAAAACATGAAGGTTCAGTGTCTCAATATGCATTTACTTGCAATAAATTCTTTGAAATCACAGTGTTGTGCATTGGTGAGAGCCCTGGGGAGATTAATTAGTCATGAAGTAAAGGCTAGCTTCCCAGTCTCTAAAATGGTTCATGCATGATCTGCACATCCACAACTGAAAGGGCACAGGAAACCCAAGCACTGAACACAGTAAAGCACAGAATATTGCAGAATTACCTTGAATTTACACACTCACCTGCAGATTCTATGTGTAAGATTTGCTTGGAAGTTCATTAGAGAAAAAGCAGACCTTTAGTGTACCTCTTACACAGGAAGTGCAATACCAAGCCATATAGAAATGTTGCACGAATCTGGTGAATCAGCTGAACTCAGAAAAGTAGAAATAAGATTTATTGCAACCTAACTTCAGTGTCTTTTATTTAAGTCTTCAAATAATAAATTCTTTAATGTAATAAAGTTTTCATCCAATTGCTTTCATGGGGAACCTGCTCTGGGGATGAATCAGAATGTCACTAAAAAAACCTTTCCTGTAAGAATGCCAGCTTTGTTTTTCAGAGGAGCTAAACCACAGGAGGTTTCCTGAGGTTTCTTATGTGGCATTTGCTAAGTTGCCTACAATTATATACTGATTTCCAAGTAACTCCATTGAGGTTTGGAGGTCAAGGTGTTAAAGAGTGAAAAAACACAATTTTTTGAGTGTCTGTGCCTCTCCTCTGCTGAGTGAAATGGAGATAATAAAGCCACCTTAGCAGGTGGAAGAGCTGTTGCTTTCTGCATCTCTTAATCTGAGAGTTAGAACTGTGTAAATAATAATTTTGTGTCATTTGCATAATTTTTTTTCTCAAAACTAATAACTGTGAATCAAAAAGTGGGAAATTGACAATTTATGATGAATAGACTGCTTATTTTCCAACTGTTTTACTTCTTTTTTTCAAATAAAGTTAAAGTTTGTTCCTATATGAAACACTGCTTCAAACTGAACAGCTACACATCAAAAGCATTGAAATAAAATTATTTGCTTTAAAATATCTGTTTCTGATATTGAAATGGACTAATATACCCCTTCATTTTAAAGGGAGGTTTTTTTATTAGTCTTTAATTTTTAGCAGTAGCAATGGTCAGAAATTAGTACAAATTAACTAAATGTTCCTGGCACCAAGAAGAGATGTTTTTCAGTATAGCAAACGTTCTGATTGTTGCTCTGCTCTATCTGAGCTTCCTTGGACCATGATAATCCTTGAGGAGAGGGTATATCCACAGAAGCAAACCAAATGGTTCTTCTTGTTTTACAGCAGAAAAGACATGACTCAAGCACTACAGTGGAACATGAACCTGCAGTCAATTCAGTATTGCAATGAAGCACTAAGGCAAAAAATACCATTATGAGAACTGCCCAGTGACCCAGCAAGTCAAGATCTCTCTCCTACTCACCTCAGGCGGCTGGTCAGCAGTAAGTTAATGATATCTTTATACTTCTGAAAAGTATATGCAAATAAGTCATTTACAGTCCATTAAATATATGTTCTTGGTACTTGAAATGCACGTCTTTGTAAGGACTTGAGATATACAATCTAAAATCAAATGTGTACAAAACTTTTTTCCACTTTCCTGCTTCTGCCAGATTGTCACTCTTCTGAAAGTATTTGGCAGGAATATCACCATGTTTTTCCAGTTTCACTTGGTGAAGCCACAGTGCTTAGCTATTGACCCTGAATAGTTCGCTGCTGTCCTCTTTTGTCTGATTTCTAGCTCAGAAAGCCTATCAGTATTTGCAAAATTTAATTTTTCAGATTTTTGATACACAGGAAAAAAGAATATTTATCCCTTAAATATGATTTTTGTGTGCATTCATTTGCACTTAGATTTATTGGTGATATTCAACCAACACATTAAGCATAAACTAATACCACAGCTGATTACCATCAATGCAACAAGGCATGATCTAATGCACCATAATGCCTCTTTGCAGTTATAAAGTTTTCTATAAAATGCTTTAAAATTACTTATGTTAATTTAGTTACAAGGCTAACATGTGCTGAGCAGAAAATTATGTTTTATTAATTTCAGCATTCTCCTCTCAGCCAATCATATAATTCTTTGTCTTTCTATTTTATAATTATCATTAATTACCAGTTTATAATAAGTTTATTCAGTTAATTCAGTGCTGTTCATGCCCTGAAGCATAAACCAATAATATCATGGGAACTTGCAACTAATTAGAAAATTGTACTACCATTAGGTAACTTGTTCTGTAAATTATTTCATCCTTTCAGGTAACCTAAGCCTTGGTTTATTTTTTTTTTTTCTTAATTATGAGCAGAGAAGACAGACATTCATGAATTCATGATTAATTCCTTTGAAGTTTGACACATCAAGGTTTTTCATGGGCTTGTTTTGTAATCAGATTTTTAATGCAATAAGAAAATAGACTAAGCTAGAATCATTGAATCATAGAATTAGTTAGGTTGGAAAAGACCTTTAAGATCATCAAGTCCAACCATTAACCAAACAGTGTCAAGTCCACCACTAAACCCTGTCCCCAAATGCCCCATCAAGATGTCTTTTAAATGCCTCTAAATGATGGTGACTCTGCCACTTCCTCTGGGCAGCCTGTTTAAATGCTTGACAACCATTTTGGTGAAGACATCTTTCCCAATATCCAATCTAAACCTGCCACTGTGAAACTTGAGGCTTTTTCTTCTTGTCCTTTACTTACTACTTGGAAGAGGAGACTGATCCCCCACTTGCCTGCAGCCTCCGTTCAGGCAGTTGTAGAGAGCAATAAGATCACCCCTGACCCTCCTTTCTCCAGGATGAATTACTCCAACTCCCCTGGATACTTTTTGAAAGACTTGTGCTCCAGACCCTTCACCATCTCCATTGTCCTTCTCTGGACATGCTCCAGAACCTCAATCTAAAATAAGTGAAAGTCGAAAGAACCAAATGTGTTACCCACAAATCTATATTGTCTGCTTCCATAGCAGAAAAACCCAAAGACACAGACACCTGCAGGTAAAATTTTGGAGTAGAGCTTTCAGGCAACTAAACAGAGTGTTTTATTGAATAATTTTTTTCTTGTACACTTTAAATGGGACTAGACAATGTCATTGATCAAGTACCGTAAAGGGTCATCTTGTACTGTATAGAAAAAATAGGCTCTCTTCTGCCTGTAATTTCTTTATGGAATTTTTTTAAGAGATTCTTTAAGAATTATTTCTTACAGTAATTCTGCAATTTGAGCTGGAATTTTGATTATGATTTAACATCTCAACCTTATAAAAGAATATTAACACAGGAATGTTACTAAATAATATCCCTTTCTGCAGGAACAGTGGTTTAATTCCAGTGTACTTTAGATACAGTTGCAGGTTTTCATATAGATTAATTATACAATACCTAACTAAAGAAGTAAGACCTTCAGGAGCAGTACTTGTGCATTTTTCAGGTGATGGAGTGAAATACATTTTCCCTTTTATAAGAAATATTTGAAATCTATTACTCTTAGCTTAGTTAATTCCACAAACATTCCTCACCAAGTCCACCTAAACACTACTTTTAGTACTCCAAATGCAAATAGACCTTTTTCCAGTGCTTTAATCCAAGACATCAGGTTTTTGCACTGACTATCCCCAGTCTCAAAGCTCCCTTGTAGCACCAAGTTTTAGCAAGGGGGCAGCTGGTCATTCAGTTACTTTAACTGTGATGCTTACAAGATGTGCACTGGGATTTAGATATCCCAGAGAGTCCCTTTTCTGTAGTTTTTGCTTCTTTATAAGAAGCAGATGTCAAAACTCAAGCACAGCTTTTGGCTCCCATGACCTTCAGTTGGGCACTCCTGTGCGGTTATGTCAGTCTACAGAGCTGCCAGTTGCTGCCCTACCATATATGCCACGTGACTCTTGATAATGTTGTCACAAATGTAAGTTGTAGGGCTTCCAAAAGAGTCATTGCTGCTTTGCAAATAGACATGCCACAGGTAGGAGCACTGAGAGTAACAAGGCGAGGTGTTTCTTCCTTCTCATCTTGATGACACGCTTCTAGCCAGTAGCTATCAAACATCACCCACATCACAAACCTGAAATCACAAAGCCAGTCTTGCAGGACCTGTGGTTTAAATCTGGGCTAACACATTTGCCATTTCTTATGAAGCCAGCTTGTGCCAGCTCTGCTGCTGCTTATTCACACTGCGGCTGGGAAAATTCCCTGGCAGAAGAACCACATAAGGAGTGATAGACATCATCTTGGGCCTCGTCATCTTTGGGTGGTATCCCACCCACTGTGTTCATACCATGAACAGAATGCATATGCAGAAGTGTATTTTAATCACACCTTGAGTAACTGCAAATGGCTTTTGCAGTGTGAATGAGCATGAAGCCAGAGCCCTGAACTGCATGAGAGAATGACTGGTTCACAGCATACCTGTGATCTCTGAGATCTAACCTGATTCTCTCAACCTTTCTGTTGTGTCCTATTCGTCCTTTCATAGCTCCAGTCGTAATAGGATGACTACTCCCTGTGTGCTCCTGGCATCATAGAAATAGCCACAGAGATTAGGGCCAGTAGTAATTTTAAATCACCTTTCTCTGTTGCTAAGAAAAGACTTCAAAGAGAGTAGCAAAAAATTTCAGATGTGTAATTATGGAATAACTGATACTTCACAGTAATTCTAGCTCTGTATGAGATTTAGATTTTATTTGCTAAATATTTCTTATAAAATAGATTTTTCAATCTTGTTCTTCATATTGCTACAACCCATGCAGAGTGATTAAAAATTCTGATCTCACACAGATGGTTACAAAGCACAATTTTGATTAACCAGAAAATTGTTTTAATCATTTGTTGCTTGGAATAATAAATTAATGCAGATGAAGTCCATACTGCTGTCTGTTGAACAGACATTCAAAATCTGGAAATATGACCAATAATAAAGACCAAGCTGTATGCTTGGTCTTTAAGTCCTCACTGTTCTGTTTCAAGTATTTGAGATGGTTTCCAGTTATAGCTAACATTTAATTTCTTTTCATATTCACAGATGGTAAACAAATATTAGGAACTAAAGTGGCGAGGCATATTAATATTATTATTATTAGCTGGCATTTTGAATAATGGAGTAATGATAAAATTATACAATGGAGAGGAACTCTGAACAAAGATAATCAATTGTCTACAAACTTTATTCCAATATATTATGACTTTCTTACTTAGATAATAACTCTGAAATTTGTGCTTTGATAATTATTTGAAAATTATATGTTGGATGTCATCTTGGCTAGGTTAGGCTGTGCTATTTCAAATACAACTATCAACAGAAAGCAGGATTTCACTGATGTTGCACTTTTTTAGAAGTATCATTATGCACTAAATATCACTCATATGCTTACAAGACCATAAAACATGTAGCCTTTATTTACTGCATACCTAATAAGGCAGAAGACAGGCTGAAAAAATAAACACACAGAGAGAATATTCTATCATGAGGGAAGGCCTTCAGGGGTGACGAGGGTTTTGCAGGCAGCAGTAGTGGTGGTGCTTGGTAAGTTCTGAGGTCCTAATTTGGTGTGATTTGAAGAGTGTCCAGCTAATAATTAGATTTTGTATATGTCATACATTTATTTTCTACAAATATAAGAGCTAGAAAGTGAAGCTGTAGTTGTGACAGACTGTGAACTGCACTGAAAATTCCCTTAGGGTCACTTTACTTTTCAGATCAAACTGATTGCTGGCAGATCACACCTATAACCTGTAGTTAGGTGAGTAGACCCTCCTCACCCCAGTAGCCCTGTGGCTTCATGTGAATGCAAATGGCAAGCTTAGACTTACTCTTTAGATGTGTGTGTACTCTGATTTTTAATAATTGAGCCATTGTTTCATATCAGTAATGCAAGTACCGCTGAGTCCTTTCTTATTTAAAACCAACAGGTTTACACATACACACACACACACATGCACACAAATACCCACACACATAAATACACCAGCTCCCTTTCAAACAGAAAACAGATTTCTCAGTTACTCTCAGTGCCGTTCTCTGCAGATGGACTTCAGCTCTTTGGAAAATGAAGTATATTGAAGAAAAGAAACACGTAACACATAGAGCTTTTACCTAGATAAAAGTCAGCTGTCAATATGTGAGTACTGGTCTCAGAAAACTAATACCAACTGTAGTCATATGTCATGTACCTTTATTCAGAGTTTTGCACTTCCTGTGATGGGTCAGCTCAGTTGAAAAAATAGTCAGAAAATCAATAAGTAGAGTAAGAAATGAAATAAAAAGTAGACCCTTTTTAGGCAGGGTGTTTTCTGTCTTCATCATTGACATATGTAAGCATTCTGTGACTTATACCTTTCTGCTTGCTGCTGAATATGTTTTCTGCATGTAGTGTGAAAACTTTTGATCCAAGAAGAGGAAACAGAGTATACATTTCACTGCAAGGTTATTCTGAACCAATAATACTTCATAGAGGTTTTGTGTGCTTTTACATTTGAGATCTATCAGAACATGAGAATGATTTGAGTAAAACCTGCATTTCCATATTACAGACACTTGAGGAGTAGTCAATGAATCATGAATCTTCTATTAGTTTGTGACACAAACATTCTCTGATTTGAAATATTTTTAGCCATGTTCTGTGCATAAGCAATGCACAGCTGAAATCCCTCTCTGCAGAGAGGGGAAATGCACTGCCACACTAATCTCTGAAACTGTTAAATGAATTCCTCCCCTCTATTAGTTGTCTCTTAGATGTACTGCATCCCAGTTGTCCTATCCAAGTGATGATAACTAGGGTGTGAAGCAGCACTCCAGCTACTCGGAGTGATTGGTCCAGCATAGTAGTTTACCAGTCCAGCTGGTGGAACTCTGCTGAACTAAGCTCTCATCTCTACACTATAAACGTGGAGCTTCAGCCCACACATCATCACAGGCTTATTTACAGCCCTCCGCCTTCAGTCTGTGCCTTTCTGTGTGAGACCTTGTACCTAAGAGATCTCTGTGTGTGGAGGGATTTTTGTGGAGTAATCTAAGGACCACAAAGGATTTCAACTTCCATCTAACACTGCAACAGAGATATCCTTTGGGAATATAACTCCTTCAACAGCATTAGTATCTTTTAAAGTTCAAACAGAAGCACATTCACATACGAAAAAATGTGCCTGTATACAAGTGGCACTTAAGAAGGAGAATGTGGATACAATTTATTGAGTGATTTAATTATTCTGAATTGATTGATAAACACAATTTAGATTTCTATGGGGAATTTTGTTGCTATTTCTCAAAGTCCTTTCCAAATAGCAATGAGATAAAAAATGTTATTTGTAAAGAAAAATTATAAAGGAGGAAAGTCAAAGATAGGTTAAGTTACTTAATAAAACTGAAATTCACAGCAGAATCAAGACTTGATCCTACATCACTACACCTCAGACTTTCTTCTGATGATAATGATGTTAATGCTTCTCAATTTCACTTGAACATTTATTCTATTCTGGCAAGTTTTTGTCAGTTTAACTTCTCACCATTGCTGGAACTTGAGCATCTTTCTGCACCTGAAGCTTCTCAGAGTGGCTGAGAAATTCAAGCATCTTGATGTATTCAGCAGCAGTTCATGGATCTCATACAGTTTTCCAGTTTTCCAAATTGAGGAATAAGTGGTGCTAAAACACCCTATTAATGCTTAATGCCAAAATGAAGGGATTTTACTGTTCTTATACAATTTCTTTTTTTTTTTTTTTTTCCTCTATTAGTGGTAGTGTGATGAACTTTTATGTTGTGGCTTAAAAAAAATGTAGCGAAACAGATTTTGTTTCTGGGCCCAAGCTTTTATAAAGTGTGCCAACTTCAGTGTGTGAGAGAGATGTGTTTCATCACATCCATTTGAAAAGCAGTACTACAAAATTTGACAAACATTAAAATAATTAATTTCAGATTGTGGAAAATGGAGAAACAGAAAGGGTCTTAGAATAAGCAGCACGACAGTTGTATCAATTTACTTTTTGTGCATCAAAAGAGAGAGGTGAGCTCAAATTCTAAGCAATGTGCCAAGAACTGAGACACTGAGGATAATTTATGAGAGTACAATCAAGCAAAAATAGCTAAATATTTAGATGTTCAATATCCTTCTATTAAAGTATGTTCATTTCCATGCACTATTTAGTTTACAAGTATTGATGGGCTGAATGAGTTTTAAGAAACAGCAGGGGATTTATGGCCTTCTGATTTGTTATCTGGGTCATGAATACAAGAATTTCATTCTAATGTCCTGGAGCCATATCATGCCATTGATTTTTTTTAAGCAGATTTTGCCATTGATTTAAATGGGGAGTTCTGCTTAAAAATCAATGGCACAATATGGCCCTGAGACATTAACACATTCAGAATATTGACGGAAAAGGAAAATAAAACCTTTTGTCAAAAGCTCTGTCTCTCAAAATATTATCCTTTCCCTAGAAGGTTTAGGCATTCTACTGGATGTTCTAAAATTAAGCATAAATGCTGCTGAATGCAAGTTAAGAATTTGATTTTTTTCCTAAAAAAACCCATATGACTGGCATCCAACATTTTAATCAAATAATTGACTAATCACTCGCTATGGTACAGCTTCACAATCAACTCTTCCAACTAAACTCATCTCCCCTGACCCACTCCTCAACACTTTCCTCTGCACTTCACTTCAGAAAATGTTCAGTACAGCCCATTAAGGAACACTTTAATTCAAGAGGGTCTGGCTGATCAAGAAAAATTAAGCTCCTAATAACAGCAAAATCAAAAGAAATTTGGACAAAATGACTCTCCGCATCACAGCTTTTGTTTACTAGTGGGTAATTAATTCTCCACATATGTTGGGAACATCTGTTGCGGTGACCTGCCATCGTATCTGTGAAATGACTGCTGTGCAGCTCCTCTGCAGATCATTAGCAACGCTCTGAAAGGAATCTTCCTCTTTCTGCCCCAAACGGGCATTGCTCTCTGGGGTGTCCACATCCCAGGAGCAGCCCAGGTCTCTGCGACCCTGCTCTTCACCTGCTTCCAGCACCTACGTCTCCTTCTGAATGATGCAGTGCTCAGAGGAAGACCTGGTGCCTGGTAGAAGGATGTGCAAGAGAGACATTACAAGAAAAATAACACGGATTTTGTCGTCTGCTGCATCACTTGAATTTTTTCACTGCTACATGGGTTAGCCTACTTCTCAGCTAAGAAATCATCCTAATTCAGTGTTTTAGCAGCAAATCTGCTTATTCTGTTTCTATTTGGCCAAAGGGCTTTGATGAATGGAGAAGAGAAAGGGTGCTTTTCTCTCTTTCTTTGCACAGTTACCTTTTCTGTCTGCATAAAGACATCAAGACAGGATGAAGATGTACCAAAGGAAGTAAAACAGAGGACGAGTTTCCAGATTCTATGTCCATATTAAATTATTCTGTAATATCCAAGGAATGAGCTGGTATAGAGAAGGGAGAAATCAGTGAATACTGACACATATGCAAATCCTTTTTCTACCATAAGTAAAGCAAAAAGCATAATAAATAAACACAAACACTAAAGGAAAAGCCCAGCATTTGCACTTGAAAACCACATTTAGGTCATATATTGGCCAAGTACTGCTCACATGCCAAGGCATAATCACATGCTTCAGAGCTTTACGCATTATTTTCAAGGTCATGCAGAAAATTTTTTCTGGTGAGGCAGTTGCCCTCCCACCCTCCCCCATACCCATAGGGACTAGAATAAGCTGAGGAGGGTGAACACCTGCAGCTCTCCCAAGACACCTGTGTTTACAGTGAATGCCACAAAGCCAACAAATCTTCTTTCACATGAAACAAAAAAAGATGCAGACATCAAAGAAAATTAATCTGAGATATCATTATACACAAAACAAAGCACATACTGTAAGAATCATGTATCTCTCTTCCTCATATTTTATCATCTACAGGGATTTCAGATCCTGCTGTTCTCAGATTTCCTTTAATTTTTAAATACATTTTCTAACCTTCCCCAAATGTGCATTGTACCCCAAATCTATGATTAACTGATGTTTTTAAGTAATTTTCCAATTTTACTTTTTTCAAGGGACACTGCCACAATAAAATTCTGGATAGATCTGAACCAATGGTGTAACTCCACTGGTATATGAGCAAGAATGCTGATTTACACCCACTGAGATTGCTGAACCTCTCTATTTATTAAAAAACAACAACAATAACAAATCCTGATCATTATTTCAGATAACAGAAAGGAGAAATCTGAGTTTAAATATTTCTTCTGAAATTAAGAAGCAATTTCTTTCTTCACCATAAAAGCTGATCATGTGTAGGCTGAAATAAAGTATGAAGAAGTCAGTCTGTAAATCATAAGACATATATATATAAATAAAAAATAAATGTCTTGCTATTGAACACAATTGGTTGTATTCATTTTTCAAGATGCACAGTTTGTTCTGTGAATCTGTTTGTTGAAGTGTACAAATCACTCCAAAGAAATTGTAGCCAGAGCATCGGGCTGGGAATTGGGAGATGGGAACTACTTCTGACTCAGCTGAAAACTACCTGTGTGACCTTGGAAAACATCTTAGGACTCGTGGACTGATGGCTGCTTAATGAGATAATCTGCTATGAAAAATGGGGGTAGGAGTATCAGGTAAGAACATATGTGTGCTCATGAGAAGAAGAGGAGGCTTCTGAAGCAAATAATTTTTTAATTGGGTCTGTATTTTCAAAGGTTTTGAGACATCTTACATACAAAGTCTGAAATTATCAAGACTGCAGGAACAAGAGCAAGTGGAAGAAATGCGTCACTAGACTTGCCTTGTGAAAAGTGACAAGGTCAGAAGGCAGTTTGGAATGAAACCACATTTGATGATGGATATGGTCTTGCACATGAGAAGAGAACATGCTGCCTGGGCAGCACAGAAGTGGCTTTGACAGCAGGGGAGAAAGTGAAGTTCAATTGATCCTTTAAAATACCAGAAATTTTGATCCTTTACAATATCAAAAATACTGAAACAATTTTATGAAGAGATGGAAACTTATTGCTTTGGTTTTACCATGGGGATTCATTAAAGAAGAAATGTACTTTGTTGCATTTCTAGCAAGAATAAGTTTTCCCACAGGCCTCTGGGGCTCAAGGAGAGAATTTGGAGACACTGAGAAACAGAAAAGCTATTAGCAATGAAGGGTCTCTGACAAACAATCTCAGAAATTGCAAGGCCTCCAAGAGACAGCATTCACATGTATTTCTGTATATTTATATCCATTCAATTCTTATCTCATGTGGTACTACTGAGAGTTGTATCAGATGTGTTATTGCAACATGGCAAGGTTCAGCATTGTGTAAAGGCCTACCTACACTGCATGCCCAGTATATTTCCAGTTAGGACTGTTCAACAAATGCTTTAAAGCAGTTCCATAAATTCAAGAGGATCAGGGCAGAAGGGAGCGAGTATAATCTCAACCTTTATCTTTGAAGTTCACAACAAATCTACCCACAAGCACTGCATCTTGTATCGTCTTTACTCCTCCTGTAATCCCTAACAGTGTAGATTCTTCTGCATACTTTCAAACTAGAGAAAGTCTAGAGAAAGTTGTCTGTGAAAAGTCAGAACAGCTTTGGAAATTAACAGTGCTCCAAAGATGCAGGGATGTCAAAATGGCTGTGGCCACCCATAGACAATATCTCCAGACACCTTTTCAAATGCATTCCAAAATACTGATCAATTCTGCAAGAAATCTTGCAAGTTAGACTTTTGTGAAGAGAATTTCTTCATCATTGCATTGCCCTCCTTTCCACTTCTCACCATTCCTTCACCCACTTCCCACACTTTCCCCTTCCCTCAAGCTGGAAGAAGTTGGAAGGAATTCCTCCACAGGAGATTTTAAAAGGTTTACTTCCCACAAATTCCTCACATGTAGCATTCTCCCACCCCCTCCATGGCAGACCCTGGTGTGACGAAATATGATTTGCTGTTCCTTCTGCAGGCTGTAATCTCCAGCTCTCCCAGGGGAGCAAAACCAGCAGCCAAATATCTAGTGACAGCTTTGCATGTGTAAATCCATGGCAACTCCATTGAAATCACTGGAATTAGTTTGGCTTGACACCAGTAAGAAGAAGAGCTGGATTTGAGTCATTAGCACAATAAGGGAGAAATTAGTTAGATTACACTAAGGATTTCTTTGATAAAAAACATTTAGTTTTCATTTAACCAGTGCAAAGGTAACAGCATAATTCCCTTAAGGAATATTCAGAAATAGTGGCCTATATACAAAGAAGGAAAACCCTTAAAGGGGAGTATGCTGTCAGGGAGAGTGATACTGATGCCCAGGAGAGCTGTATATAATTAGCTGTCATCATTTACATGGTTAGTTTCTTCACCACATACAAAGTATACATAATTACAGTTCACTTACAAAGGATTCATTTGCTGTTTTCCATATCTTATGAATGTTTTAGGCACATAAGTCAGTTAACCTTAAGGTAAAATCTAGGCCAAAATTTCTAGAAAACTCCCAAGCAACAATCTGTTGTGGATTGCAGAAGAATCAGCTATGCCTGCTTGGTACTACAGTTGCTAATCCTTCTTAATCTCAGTGTTTAGTTATTTATAATCACATCAAATTTTGAGATTGTTGCTCATTTGACTTAGTTAAAAACAACTAAAATTTGACACTTCTGATACATGTTAAAAGCTCAGAAAAGGTTTCAGAAAACCTTAGTCAATATAATTCAGCTATTTAAATTCATTTTAATGGGGAAAAATATCTTTTATGTATTGGAAAATATTCAAAATCCTGCCACTGAGAAACTGTGCCAAACTGGAATTTTTAAGGCCAGTCTTCTTGACAGAAATGGGAATGCACCCACCTTTAAGAGAGCTATGAACTTCAGACAAATTTTGATTCTTCTGTAATCTGCAGAGACTCCAGCAGGTAAATTGTCTGAGGACCAGAGCACAATAAAAACATTCTCAGGAATTAGATATAAGAAAAAAACAGTAAGAAAACATTCCCAGGTGTTACAACAGACCCAAATATTTCTGAGTCTGCCCATGCCTTTGCTGCTAACAAATTAATGTGTTCATTGGCCATTTGGAATTTCCATCTCTCCTCTTTTCATGGATTTGGGGATGCTAACAACTAAGTACGAGTATGAGACAGTTTTATTTTTTTAAAAATAAAGCAGCAAATGAAGGAGCTGAACTAATTTCTATCTGTAATCTCTGTGAGGAAGGGGAAGTACAATATTTTTATAAATAATATTAATCAAGGTCCCTGACTGTAGGGAGAACACAGCTCCTCATTGTTCTATGTATCTCTACACTAATGAACATGAATTTCTAAACAAAATTCTGTAGAATAAGACTGACTCTAGAGTGATTGACTAGAAATCAAAATCTTATTGTTAGCATGGAATAAAGTGCTGTCTTAGTAGAAGTATTCCCTGTTGGCTCAAATTCATTTTAACAGCACTTTAGAGGGCTAATATTGTCTTATCAAAAGCTGTGTTGACTTTATATTATCACCCTACCAGCACAAGAATAATTGTGCTTTATGAATAATAGTAACAGTTCTCTTTCTTCCTGTGTTTTTCAAATTCTTGAGCTATAAGAAACTCTCTTTCCTCAAAACTTAGGTTATGGGAGAAGTTGATCTTAAGTGAAGGTTGAAGCCTCACTTCCTCTGAAGAGAGAAAAAGGTGAAACCTGGGAAAATGATACAAGAAAATAGAAGTAGGAGCACATTTTTGCCATGTCTAGAGTAAACAATGTGAATTTATGAAATTTTTATATATATGCATATATTTGTGGACAAAGTACTTTCTGGAGCTTGATCTGAAGCCCATTAAAAATGACAGCTTAGAAACAGCAGTCAAGAAGCCAGGAACAATGAATGCAGTGGATCATTCTGGGGAAAAAAAAATGTTTCCCAGTAATTTCCAGACAAAGGAAGAGGAAATAGTGAAAAAACACACCAACCATCTCTGGAAATAATGTTTAGGCTCAGCTTATAATGGGTAAATGCCTCCAGGAATTGATTGAAGCTTCTAACATGTGTATGATGCAAAGGAAATGATCTAGAATATGCAATTGGAGCTTCTTTTAAAGGAATTAACAAATATAAAACCCTCTGTGTACTCATGCAGAAGAATAAGACTGCAGACTGCTTGTTTGCCCCAGAATTTGACACTGGCCTCAGGGCAAAATTCAAATTCCACCCACTGTCATTTCTGTGCTCAATGTCCTTCAAATTTCTCAAATCTCTTTCAGCTTTGCCCTGCACAGTGACTGTCAGTGCCATTTCTGTAGATGTTTGTATGTGAACTACAATATTACTGTTATTAGAAAGTAAGTATCACTAATTAATATAGATAGATAATTTTTTAAATTCTGCTTGTATCTCCTTTGGACTGTCATTTGGATGCTGGTAACTGTGGTCTACTGACAGCAATTGAGAAACATTAACTAAGCTGGCTTTCTGCACCTTGGTTTGCTAAAGCACCCTTGGTTTGCTAAGCACCCTTAGCACATCTAGAGGCAGGTCTCTGTCTTGGGAAAGATAGGAAATTAGAGGAACTGGAACTGTGAGTTAATTATTTTAAAACCACAGTTAAATATTGGATTTTTTTCTGAGACTAGTAAGATGTTTGGAAGGTTTGACCACAGGTTGCTACTACATTTCCCTGTGTAGTCAAACACTGAAACTTTAGCAGAGCTCCAGCTTCTTCAAGCAAATGTTGTGAGAAACTAACATCTGCTCAAAAAACGTGACTCACGTGGCACTTCAATAATGCATTGAAATTGCTGAGGGACATGGTTGGGAAGACTTGCATGTACCACACCTTCCTATACACTGCGTGCAAGACTGCATTCAAATATTTGCAAAGTCTAAGCAGATGCTGTTACCATGAGAAATTACTTTTTAATCAGTCATAATTTTGCAGTAAGTGCTGTATAAGTGCCCTTTGTTTCACTACTTAAACTGTCAATGGCTAACAATGGAAGTCACAGACTAGTGCCTGTCATTAAAAACAATGGAAAAAAATCAATACAATTTTTAATTAAAGTTGCCCAGTGACTTGAGCTTTTAAGAAAGGAATTCTCCTTATCAGTACATCTTGCCTTTAAGCCCTTTCTGGCACTTCAGAAGTTAACACACAGGCAAATTGTGGTATTTCCAACATGCTCCTGGAAACAAGGAGAGAAGGGAGCATGAGAGGAATTCAGGGAAAATATTTTCTATTTGATTGGTATTGGTAGGGTAGGGATAAAGTACATGATGCCTGTGGAAACCCTAAAGCATGCTTTTTATTAGACCTTTGAAAATATGGAATAATATATAAAGAGATACCCCTGACAGTAAAAGTTGCACTATAGATTTTTCTGCATAGATTTGTGAAAAAGCAGCTTGAAAAAGCTTCCTATTGCTGTCATCATTATTGGAGTATTTGTGTTATTGACTGCCTCAAGCAACTTGTCTTTGTTTAGTCTTTTCTTACCCCTGAGTGCTCGGGGTTTTTTCTTGTTATATTTTTTGTAATACCTTCTGTTTCTCTGTCATCTGCAAATGTGTTTCTGAAGAAGCAGATGTATTTTTCACTCATGGTAATAAAATCTTTACTGGTGCACCTTTAATGGCAATATCAGAGAACTGTAGAACTGAACTCCTAATTTCTCAATAGAAGAGGAATTTGACAGGAATAAATATAAAGGCTGGGACAAACAGATGATCTTTTTGGGGAGTTGCTGGATGGATAAAACTTCTAAATGAGCATACTTATTTTGAAATTAGGGATTTTTTTTTTGATTAGGTAAAATTGTATTGAAAGACATAGAATATGAGGCAAGAAGACACTTGAGTACTATAGTACATGTTCATTTATGTTACTAAGCTACCAAGTAATTTTGCAGCATACATGAACTTGGCATGACCTATGAAAACTTGTATTCCTTTTGCATTCTAGAGAAAGTTATAGTCTCAGTAAATAGAAATTATAAAGAGTATGACCTCTTTATTTATGTAAACAGAACTTTTAGGTTTTTATAGATTTAGATTGTGATTCTTTTGTTTGCTTCTTCCAACTGAAGATTGTTGGATTATGAACCACAAAATAGAGTATTAAAAATTCTTTATTTCTAGGTCAAATGGCTAGATGTTTTTGAATTTGACATTTGATTAAATATTGAAGCAATAATAAGAATAGAATTCGGGACTTCTGTAACACTTTCACCAAGTGTATGGCAGTATGAGTAAGCCAATCCTGCGAGCATTATGCACTTGACAGTGCTTTTACTTCCTTACAAGATGTTTTCATAAGCAATACCTAGTTTCTAACATAAGCTGTATTTCCACTTTATATTTCTGATTTAATCACCTGTGTTCTTTCCTCCTTTTATTTCTCTTTCTGTGATATGTAGACAGTAGAATTTTTGTCATAGAATGTCATTTAGCATGCATAATTCTTTTTCTTGCTTAAATTATAGAACTTCCATAAGGAGTAATGAAGAAGAAAATGGCAGCGGAAGAAAAAAAAAGCACCAACTTGTGCATATGATATATGCACAATGCTAGCAAATGACAAAGAATAGAAGTAATGCTTTGGGATCTGACAGTGCATCAAACATTCCTGGATATAACCAGCATGGCCTACCTGCCCTGTCTGAGCTCCAGGGACTTCTTACTCTGCTTTCATCCAAGTCAGTCTTTCAAACTTGCTCTCCAATCAAGATTCACATGTCTGGACTTCTTTAAAGGGAAGCTAGAGATGTGGAGCAGAAGTTGCTGAACATCATCTTCACTGTTCTCTGCTGACAACAGCAGCAATCCACAGTGACTTGTTCCTCAGTGCAACTCAGGAGCATGTTAAAGTTTTAGCGTTAATGTTAACATTTTACCGAGAACATGTCATTTCTTGTGCCAAGAGGTCCTATTCAGCCCACTTTCCACAGCTGCCAGGCAAGGTGTGATGAGATGAAATGGGAGTCTGGGCTTCACACAACGTCAGACCTTAGTTTTGTGGACTGAAGTAACTGAGGGCAGCCAGTTAAGCTGCTTCTGTGGTCACTGTGTCCCCTCAGAACTGCTAAAGGAAGACTGCTCCTGGAGGGTGTTGAACTGGACTAGGCTGTTACTATTTTATAAGGCAAGTGGCACACACTCCCTTGTGTTCCTTTCTCAGGTTATCCCTGCTGAAGCAGAGAACTCAACTGACCTGTTGCTTCCAGGCTGAAAGGTTTCCAGAAAAAAAAAGTGCCTATGGAAAAGATAATGGTGACTGAAGTGCTACAGCTCTGAAGGCAGGACCTGTCTGGCACTTAGAGTATCATCTCCCCATGGGTCTTTGAGTGTCCACTTGCTTACACTTGAACAAATTGCTTAGTCTCCATTGCGTCTCTGTGCATTGGAATCCAGACTGGCCTTGCAAACACCAAAAGATCAATAGGTAAAGTTCAAAGAAAAAAATTACTGCCCTTCCAAAATGTGTCTGGTATCTACTGTGGGTCTGTGTCCTCCAACAATGCACTCTTCTCATTCCTGTCTCAGACAATGAGCAGCAGCATTTCTGGGGAGTTTTTGCCTTTTGATCTCCTCTCTGATCTAATGCAATTGTCCACTGGCAGAAGCGCTGTGAGGTGCAGAATAAAGTAATGAAGCTAATCTGATTTCCAACCCCCAACCCCAGTATCTACATGCCCTTATTATATTAGATTCCTAATGAGATTCTCTGTCTGCATTCTAGAAACCAGGCTGGAAATGTATGTATATGTGGGGAGGGGGGGATGTTGTGGAAGGTTGCCTCCATTTACATCCCATCTTTAATGGATAAAATCTGCCTGTCCTTGAGTTGTAAGGAATCTGCCTCCAAGATTTCTTGAGGGAGAAGCTTTTAAAATTGACAAGAAAAAAAATTATATATTTAACACTAATATGTCTTTGGTATGGCAACAAACGCAAGCACGGGAGAAATGCAGGGAGGAATCTTCTTGGGAAGGTCTTGTGCACCTGCCTGATAAAGCTGGAAGATTTCCTGACGTGATAGTGAGTTGGAGGGATGCACCTGAGCCAAAATTGCCAGGAAGAAAGGAATAAACTCTGGAAAGAACTCTGAACAAAGTAATTTTGTGTTGTTGAGCAGCAAACATAGTTACTTTCTTGTGAGTAGGGAGTTTGTACATTTTTAAAGGTCCCATGAAATGTGGTCATGCAAGTCATGCAATCCATAGTTAATCCTCACTAAAAAACACATCTCTTATCTTTCTCAGCTGTACAGAACCATTTCCAAGCAGTTTTTAATAAAGAAGGTGGGAGCTGCTGGATATTGCAGAGCTGGTCAGTAATGGGGCCATCCCAGGCTAAAATTCACACACCAGAACCATGTTTCTCCAGTTTGGTCATAAATAAGACTCTCCTGCTACACTGGATTCAATGCATCTTAGAAAACAAAGATCTATGACCACCATACACTCTCTGAGTATTGCTCAGAGAGTGTATGGTGATCACAGAAGATTTTTACTTTCCTTAGAGGCCAAGTTGTAACTTCAATTATATCACTGAAATGTACCTGCTGTAATGCAGTAAGAGAATAACCATCACCTAACAGAGAAAAACCTCTGGCCTCCCCTCAGTTCAGTGAAAAGCACTGCCAGTAAGGCCTCAATCCAGTTCCATGCTTGATGGGCACAAACTTGGTCATTTGAAAACTGAGTTTGTCACTTTGTCCTTAGGCAGTGGCAGAAAAAAGGCAGAATTTTTTTGTTAAAAAGAACCCTCATGACTGCTGGGTGTTTATGGATAAAATGCCTTTAAAAGCAGTTTAATAGCCTCATCTGGTTCCTTCACGGACAAAGGTCCATATCACAGAAGCACTATACATAATTCACCACAAGAGAGCCCCAGAACTAAGCAAGAAAGTTAAATTACCTGTCACTTCCAGAAGAAGTGCTCCCTTTGGGTCAAGGTTGAAATCATTGGTAAACTGATGTGAAGAAGATCACGTTGGTCTCCATATGGATTCCTTCCATATGTCAGGACTGCAGAGAAACAAGGGAGGCAGAATGAACACCAGCTAAAATTTCCAGGTTATTCTCAATTCTTATTCACAAACCAGCAAGCCTATCCCTGATCAAAGTTTGAGGGATGAAGCAGCATTGATTCTTTCTCCAAAGCAAAACAATGTGTGTGGCAGAGCAGGTATTCTGCTCACAGGGCTGTCCAGTCAGAGGTGCGAGGCACTACACCAATGTCTGAATACAAAAAACACCTCATTATTACCGGGATGGGAAATGCTGCTAGTTACAGGGAGCAAGTATGACTTCAGGAGTACAGTTCATGAGAAGTAGATGCCATCTGGTTGTCATTAAGTGGCTGATTGTGGCTTTCTGTGATTGACTGGTGGTTGATTGACAGGTGGTAAAGAGGAAAGGGATACAGCGTGTCAGCCAGACCCGCCAGCCCTTTGTTTCAGTACTCTAATTTTTGTGGTGTGTGTAGCTATCAGGGGGGCAATTTTTCCTTCAGTCTTACTCACATTGCAGCCTCCATGTCAAGTAGACCCACTAAAGTCTGTAGAGAAGAACAGGAGAGTGGGGAGAGTATTCCACCAAACACTTAGACTCCTGCAAAGCTTCACCCTTTAACTCTATGAAAAAGGTGTGATTTAAAGAAGATATTTGATCCTATATTCCCTTTCCCACATGCTCACATTTCTAAAGCCTGTAAGGAATAAATCTATGCTGTGTCACATTAAGTTTATAACAACTTTAAACATTTAACAGTTTCATAACACCTTTTCTATATGTTAATTTGCAAAACTGCAGCTTAACTCATAGGACACAGAAAAATATAGTCAAATTAAGCTTGCAGTGGTCCATAACAAAATATTTGGGACTGAAGTATTTGTTTCCCCCTAAAAATGAAAGTAACTTAGGCCTATATTGTTCTGAGCAAGGTTTGATTGTTAAATATACAGAGCTTGACTGGTTTCTGGGAGTGTAAGCACATGGCAAAGGCTTTATTCAGAGCTGGAACACGAGCAGTCTGTGTGCAGTCTCTACGAGTGCACCACAGGAGTGGATGGGAGCTGCTCTGCCTCTCCATGGCACTTACATGAACCATCTCTGCAAAACTCCAAATTGCTCAGATTATGGGATCTCTGCTAAAGACCAGCTTGCAGTCTAGGCAGTGCCATCCTGAGGCTGGAAAGCATCCCAGGGGAGGTGGTGGTTGCAGTAGGGGCTGCTCTGAGCTGGGAGGGTGGAGCAGTCTCTGAGGAAGACTAAATGAGTGAGTAGAGTAAGAAATGGGAATGCAGCTCAGGATGGTCAGTGGTATCTAGCTGACTGTTCCTCAATTTTCAGAGATTAGCAATGTGGCTTTTCCTCTGCAGGGGGATACATTTTGCCCCAGTGAAGGTTTTGGGAACAGGGCAGTCCATGCTTGTGAAGGGACTTGCCCATGCCCAAGTTAGGCCTTATCAGGTCTGCTTCATTACAGTTTACATATTAGTCTGATGTGTTTCCTTGGGCAAAATCTTCTTTGCTTTCTACACCAGGACTGTTTCTTCCAAATGAAGAACTAAAATAACTTGTAAAACCTCAACAAAGATATTGGACCAGAAAAGCTGTTTGATATTAATAATGATATGTCACTGTTGGTATTAATGGGGATTTCTGCTTAAAACTTGGAGCTGCACTTCCTCATATTTATATACAAAGATTTTACTGAAATCCAGGTGTCTAATATAGCTTAAAAAGCTTTCAGATGAAACATCCATTTTTAAGCAAGTTTCTAAATATGCTTAGTAATTTTGAGATAGAGTGAACAAAAGAAATAACTTCCTCTGTTTTGATTATCTGGAGTAGAAAAGTAATTTAATATCACTTAAGCTGAAATAGATTTTCATCGAAAGTTCATTTCTTGTAGAAATTTGTGAAACAAAATAATAATTAAAAATACAGTGCTTTTCAGGCACAAAACCATCTATAATCCAATGTATAATATCTTTATATATTTAGTAAGTAATTGACTACATACATGGGACATAACTAAATCCACACAAACAAGTTTTAATAGTTCCCATGGTAACTATAAAATGTACAAGAATCATCTAAGTAGATAAAAAAATGAATTCATATTTAGAAGACTTGATTTCTCCATACCTATTACTTTACTAATACAACTAAATAGGATGAAATTCTTCATAAGAAAGAAAAACATAAGATCTTTATTAAATTAAGCCTGAGTTAAAACATTACTGTTTTGTGGGATTTTTTTGCACTTGTTATGTTTGTGTACTGATCGAGCAGCTCTAGAATACAGTGCAATCCTTTCTACTGAAAAATAAACTTGCACTCCAGCACATACCAGCAAAGAGCTGGTATGTGCTTCTTACAAGAAGGAAAAGTGAACTAGATAGGATTTTGCAAGTTCATGCATGCAAGTTGATATTTTATTCTGGGACATAGACAAGGCTACTGCTGCTTTAAGGAAAGATGGTCTCCAAATGGTTTATGAAGTGATAGATCATATATAAATAGGTTGTTTGCTCTCAGTACAGATGCCATCATTACTAACTACTTTCAGGCTCTTTGAGAGCTAAATAATTTTGTAATGCATCATTGAACATTTAGTTGCTTCGACAGCAGATGGTTTCAGGGGTCCATCTGCTCACAGCAATGTTTTCAACAAGCCCCCTTCACCTTCACCAAAAGGTTCAGAAACATTAGAATATTCATTCCTCACCACAGGTGCTTTTCCTAGAGCCTCCCCATACACAGGCATAGTGGGTTGCTCACTTGGAAAGACAGAGGTGGTTACTGAAATATGTGACTTAATCTATTGTATGTAGATTAC
The DNA here is from genome assembly GCF_031753505.1 of Anomalospiza imberbis. NCBI lineage: Eukaryota > Metazoa > Chordata > Aves > Passeriformes > Viduidae > Anomalospiza > Anomalospiza imberbis. The sequence continues at coordinate 89,829,485 of NC_089683.1, forward strand.
TTCTGTCAGCAAATGGAGACAGCAACAATATTGGGAAATACGAAGCATCAGGTTACTTGGAACACAGCTTTCATTTGTCAGGAGTAGGTTTTTAATAGGCTTGCATCTAAATATAAGGAGTTGAGTAAATGTTATTAGTACTAATAATTTTTACTGTGCACACACAGTTAACTGTAACAGTATGTTTGCAGAGTTATGAATGCTATTCAAATATGTTCAACTCTTTACATTTAGATGCACTCACGGTTAAAAAAAATCAGTGCACAGCATAAATATCCAGGTACCAGCTGCTGAAGAGAGAAATCTGATGCAGTGGAATGCAAATACGTCAAGTATGTATTGCCTTGCAGTGCTTACAAATGTAATAGCAAGAGAATAAGTTATAGTAATCTTTTTTGTAAATTGCCTTTTTTGTATTAACTCTTTTACAAGAAATGCAGTGAAGAGACTCAAGATTTATCTGTTAGCTCTTCGTTGCAAGCAAAAAAAAAAAATTTACAGGGCTCACAGACATATTGGCAGAGGAAATAAACATATTTGATCTGTTGATTAATAGGAGATTCATTCCTCTAACTTCCATTTTTACAGAGGTTTTCTGAAGCCAGACAAGAGGGCTCTCTGAGAAGGAGAGCACTCCACATTGGCTGATCTGTTGAACACAACTGGGATACAGGTATAAGAAGAGCCTTTTTATCTGAATTACTGCCTCTGTAATTCCCAGGAGAGCTATCTAGAGTTTCTTGATTTTATCCTCTCAAAAGGCATATATTTCTACATAGATTTCCAATTTCACAATGTGTTTAAAAATAGAAATTAATCCTGAATTACCTGAAAATAACTTTGAGCATTGAGCATCCTCCTAAGAGGAGCTAAAAGATTTGGTTTATGCAAATGACAGAGTTTATTAATGATCTGTAAGAAATAACATGTCACAGCTACCTGGTGTACACTGAGATAGGGAATGGTTCAACTTTTGCACTTATATCAGGTTGCTAATTTTTTTTGTGTATAAATTGGGGTACAAATACACAGTAGCCTTTCAGATGTTCCCTGCCTCAAAAACATGTAGTATGTTAGGTATACTGGCACAGCAGTGAGCTCCACTTCATCAGTAGCTTGAAAATGTTTTGATCTCTGCTCAGGAGCTCCTTTACCTGTATAAAGCTGAAGAAATTCTCATTTCTAAGCAGGATGATAGCTTTGACGTAACAAAGCAGATAGTAAGGGTTAAATTACTTTTGATGTGTCTGCCCCCTGCAGTTCCAAAGCTTCTAAAAATGTACATTGCTAGGTTATCTCTGACCATTGAAGAGCTGTTTCATGATATTATTTTGGCCCATGTCATAGACTCTTAACCCTGAAGAGGTATGTTGGTGGAAGTGGCTACAAGCAAAGCACCTGAGCTGAAAACTTCAATTGTCATTTAGCCTCACTAACTTCATTCTGTGATGAAGAGTTGAGCAGACATTCCCATCAGTATTTAAGATAACCACTGCCTTCTGACTATTAGCAGCAGACCACCCCTAGAAAAATCTGAACAAAGGCAAGTCAGCTGTGTCTCCTTGGTTGAACACAGACCCAGAGTTCAGTCTCCTAAAAGATTAACTCTGACTTTTGCAAGTAGTAGGATCATCTTGATGGCTTCCTGCAGCTCAGCCCCCAGAGAGGTCGTTCCTGCACTTTTAAGTCAGTGAAGCAGGATAACAGGCCTTTTTAAGTTTATAGTCAGTGTGTTCCAGGCAAATCTAGGATGGGTTCCTCTTTCTTTCTCACCAAAACTTGCTTATTTACACAGAAAACTTTCATATTTATGAGACAGGAGACACAAGGGCTCAATCTGGAGGTCAGAGAGTTCAGTGGATGGACTTCTGCAGCAATCTGGGCAAGAGAAGTGAATTGTGCTTTCCTGTGAATCACATGATCAGTGAGCAAAACATCATCACTACCTTTCCATTTTTGTCAGTGGCCCATGTGGTTCTTTTATTTATCTAAACTCCTTCCATCCCTGCTGCTAAAACTCTGCTGAGTGAACTGTTCCAAAGCCAGGTATTTATCTTGCCTATCCGGAGTTAGGATACAGAGTTGGATAAAATTAGATTTGAGGGGAATTTCTTATTTTGTTTTGCTGGACAATAAGGCTTTGGTCTCCCTATAATCATCTTTCTGACGAAAGGACCCATATTACATGCATGCAGATACATCAGTCACTGAAATATCAGTTGAATCCCAACTGCATTTTGAGACATAAATGCTTTTTTTCTGCATAAATATACAGTTGCTTTTTTATTTTTTTACCATGTACAATAAATCACAGCTGCAAACAGCACTTTTAATAAAATATCTGTCATGAAAAATTATTTTATAAAAGGAGAGTGTTTATTTGCATTGTAGTTAGGAATTGACATGTCAATAGAAAGTTACTTTTCCTTAACTATAATTAATAGACTGAGTGTGCCAAAATAGGTGTCACGCCCCAACAACTGGAATTTGTGGAGAGATATTGGCAAAAATGAAAGTTCCAAACATTGAAAAAGCATTCAAAATGAAAAATTAATACTTAAAAAATATAAAAGGCCCTTCTGAAGTGCTTACTAGGTACTGTACACAGTACATGCATATACATCCACAAGATAATAAAAGCAAACATTAATGTGTTCAAAAAGAAGATCAATGAGAAAGTCAGTTTTATTTTCAGAAGTAAGGGATTGGATTTATACTGTGGCTGTCATCCCATCTATACTGTCTACTTTGTTTTGTTATAGCATCACATTATTGCTTTAGATGGCTGTGTGAGGTTGTGATGCTGCAATCTTTCTCCAGTGAGTAGCATCACTGACATTTTATGGGACCGCTCATTTCATGAGACTGCTCTATTTTGCAGCTGCAGAACCTCGGGCTTAATAGCAGATGATTATTTTTTGTCAGTTATCACATGCTTATCACAACAGGATTTCATGCTACAGTGAACAAAAATCTGACAGTTACCAAATAATTAGTTCTAACTTCTCTATGCCCATTAAAAGTAAGAGGGTCAGAAGACCACGATCTAATCAAATATTTTCTCTTCACACCCTTAAAAGATTATGTCAAAAATCTCTTTCAAAAGTGCTCATAGTGCTTTTCCAAAACAATGGGGAGTTGTCAGCTCTCTCAAGTGTTTGTTCTGGTGCACTGTCCAGTCAAACTCAAAAGTCCCTGAAAAAAACAAAGTCTACAGACAGGCTGTTACACCTTCTTCTCTTATCTGTCACTGCATCTTACTCACCAACTGCTGTAAATCCATTTTTCATTCTCTATTCGGGAGTCCTTGAGATGCCTTATATACATGTTATCTAAATTATGTGGTCCTCACAAAAAAACAGCATAACTAGTGTGGATTTTTTGATGCTGCAAGCCCAGAGGAACCCCTCTTTTCCCTCCTCTGCAGTGTCTTCCAGGATTAAGCCTCTCTCAGACTCTGACAAATTAATGTAAAACATTACTAGTCTCATCCTATTAATACCTTTCAAGCAGTATCCATGTACACCAACCAAAGCAGGAGAAAAAGTTTAAAGCCTAATAGTGTGATAAAGTTGCTCTAAATATCACAGGGAAAAATTAAGAAACAGAAAGTTTAGTCTAAATATGTAAAAGTGAAGTGGTGGAAATAATGTAATAGGTCTTCTAAAACCATTCTGGAGAAAATACTTTTAACTTTGGTATTATGATGGCAAATGGATGGATTTGATAGTTTTTACAGCTCTGGATTATCTCCTCACCTCTGTGTATTGAACTTACTGATTTATAATTCCATCACACTTGACTGAGTTTCTGCTGGATGGCTCACCAGATGCAACTAGCTTTAGGAAGGAGCTTGGAAACTTGCAGCATGAACATGGAAGGGCTCTAAAAGAGAAAAGGTATCAATATTTGAACCTAGCATTTCACTAGAGTCAGGAGTCATTTACATTAAGGATCAGGTCAGATCACACTGGTTAGTATTGGCTTCATGAAAAACTTTCATGCAACGTTGGATGAAATAGTACCAAGTATACCCACACTACTGTATTTTCTGAGATTTACCAGTAATTTTCCTCTGAGCTGAAATTTTATAGCACTACTGGAACAATCTGGCTGCTTTTAGATCAGAAGAGAATAAATTGGGTTTTTTCTTCTCTCCAGAGAAGGAATGATGGCCAAGGCACTGATGTGATTCCAGATCCTGTTCTGCAAGCCCAATTGCACTAAGTACTCCTAAATTTTTATCTTAGCTTGCTGTGCAGAATGCTGGGCTAAGAGGGACATGGAAACCACAATTAAAAATAAAATCAACTAAGAGTTTTCAGTTTTGACCTAAAACCAACCTGGCCTGTAGTTAGGATGTTAACACAACTCCTAATCACCCCCACATTAATTTGGTGTCAGGTTTATATGGTTATATGAGGACAGATAGTGAATCTTAATACCCATTCAAAATATGGGACAGCAAGTGTTATATTTCTCATTCTCTTTTAATTGCATTTCTCACTTTAAAGCTGGAACAAACCAATTGCAATTTAAATACAATCACTAAAGGAAATTTTTTCTGGTGTTTTTTAAAGACACTGCAGCTACTGAATAGCTGACCCATGATTTTAAAGTGTATAAATTATAATGATTAAATCTAAGACAATTTAGGCATTTCTCTAACCATGAAGGTCCATTCTAGTATCCATGTGGGTTTTCTATCCACAGCTAGCTGAACTTTCTTGCTTTCCTACTACCAGTCATAGTAGTCAAAATTCCCCTAGTTTAGATTTTCATAAACACTTATTTTAGTGAACACTAAATATCTGACATTACTGAATTATGTTGATAAGTGTATTTTCTTATAGGAGAGCTTTTAGTTATTTCTCTAAAATTTAAACTAGAAATATAAAAAAATAGTCTAAAGTAACTGAAATCATAAAACCTGAGCAGGTAAAAGAGAAAGAGTGCTGGAGAATGAAAGAGAAATGTCGCTGTTGAGCAGGACAGGAACAGAATTACTCTAAGTCAAAAGGTAAGTAATGAACGCTGCTGATTTATTTCAAATGTACCGCTTTATTTTAAGGGAACATCATGCAAACTAATTTCATTGGTTTTAGAGTAAAAACATCTCACACCATTGGTGTGTAGTGAATGACACACGGTAGTAGAACTTATCTATAAATAATGTGAACAACAAAAGAGATTAGAGAACTATTTACATTCTTTCCCAACTGTTTCCCAGGCTCTCGCCTGGTTAGAAAAACCCTCTCTTTTTCTCTCTGACTGAATTGAGAATATCCATAGAGGAAGGCAGTTATTTATATATAAAATGATTTATATACACATGCACATACACCCCTCCATATATTCATACATATCCATATTTTTTGAATAATTAGACACCAAATGGGTATGCTCTCATTACAGAAACCTTACCATGAGGCTCTCCCCTATGTTTCAAATACAGAGCAAGATCTGCGTAATCACTTCTCAAACTTTGCACCTACTGTACTCATTTCCTTTTAGTGGATGTCCAATAAGCCTTGACTGGTAGTCTTTCCCTTCTGTTGCCTTTGTAACACTTCTAACATTATTTCACAAAGAATTGAGCTATTTCCTTTCCTCACTGCTATGCGTCTCCTGCTATCCCTACTTGTGCATTTAACAGGCAACAGGATTTTTCCTCTCTTTCTGTCCCCTAGGCTTTTCTTTAAAAGAAAAAGCCAACAAACATGCCAAGTTGTATAAAAAAGTGAGATGTCAGTGCTCTGGTGAAATAATGACATTCTATGTCTGCAACCCCAATTTTTGAGGCAGTGTACAAGTAGGAAAACCACCAGTGGCAAGAGCAGTTGCCATTTTGAATTTCACTCTGACTCTCCCAGTAAAGCTGTAGAAGAGACTATCAAGCTTTTAATTTCTGTTTACAAATGTAGGTAGACAGTGGTCTGCGTTGGAATGATACAAAGTATGCCAAATCAATTACTATGTTAAATTTGGGGCTGCACATCTTTTATCTATATAATGAAGGATATAAGCCCACCAGATATCTTCTTTAAAAATATGTTATAAATAAAGAAAAGTTAGCAAATGACTGAAGGAAAAATTTAGCCTTTTATCAGTTTGGAAAGTTTTGTATTACACGTGTTTAATTAAAAGTGTACATCAAGCATATGTTTTGTGAAATAGATTCCTGATGATGCAGTGTTTAAATTCAGTCTTCAGTTTATCAGTATGCAGCTGCTTTTTTACTAAGGAACAGATATTAGTAAATAATAGTAAATTAAGCTTCTCCATTACTTGAAATACAAAGAATTTTCTTATATTGTTGTGTGGATGAACACTCCCCACAACTTCAGATTAGCAGGTATTTCGTTTGTTTCATAAGACTGGGAATGATAATATCACATTTTAAATTAATTTTTCTTTATGCTTTTTTTCATGTGTGTGGCAAACCAGTTGTGCATATTTATCTAGCTAAAGTCCAGTGTGGCACATTAATCTGCTCTGGCACATTAATATCTTCAGTCTCTGTGCCTGAATTTTAAAAGCAAAATTAAAATACTAAATTTAAAGTGACTTCTAAATGTAGCTACAAATCTGTATACAATTCTAAAAATAGAATGTTAAAATGAAGATGCAATTATGGGTCTGTAGAAAAAGAATTAGAGGGTAATCCCATTATTTGATTAGTAGGTCACTTACGATTAAAAGATATCAAAACAGTCCATAAAAATAGTTCATACAAATAGAGTAAGTTTTATTATTCTTACAGGAAGTTTGTGGTGGCAATAACTTCCAACTATGTTCCTTTTGGTTTGTTCAGCTGCTGAAATTCTGTTCTCATTGACCATGGAGTTTTATTTATGTGGTGGGATGTATACCAACATTTAAAACCAAACAAGCAAGGAAAAGCCAACAATAGATAATTATTTTAACTTGATTAGTTTATAATTTCAACATATAATTAGATTATGGCATATTTCTTTATTTATTCGTGCCATCCCTGCAATAAGTGAATCTATATAATTATTTTCATCTGAAGATTTGGCCAGGTTACATAAAGTTTTTTTTTTCTGGATAAAATTGATGAGATTCTTTGCATAGAACTAGGCACAAGGGGTGGGGAGTTTGCTTTGGTTTGTTTTTTCTTTCTTTTATTTTTTTGTATATCAAAAAGATTTTCTGAATAATCATCAAGAAAATGTGTGACATCTAAAATGCAAGATTACAGTGCAGTATATGAGAGTATTCACTCTTCCTGTTGCTATGAAAGCTGATATTCTGGGAAACAGTTTCCCTCCTCTGATATCTTTAAATCTTTTGGGCATATAAAATGGCTTTGGAGAGGAAAATATAATAGTGTGCAAAAAATGCACCTTGCAGAATGGTGTAGTACACTTAAATCCCAGATGAAGATTTTGGACTGACCAGTAACTTAGCCCGTATCCAGTTAATTATTTATAAGGACTATTATTTATTAAATCCTAAATATGTTCCAAAAGTGTACACATTAATTTGATTTTTCATCTTTTCAATATAAACTTGCCTGCTGACTTTCCAGTTTACAGACAGCACTTTTGTCCAGTTCAGAAAAAAAATTGTAAAGTTTACAATTTTCCAGAAGAAAGGGGGACTTTCTTTTTTCTTTCCTTCTTGCCTGGGAAAGTCTTCTCACCTTGAGAAGGATCATGGTATACTGGAAGTGTTACAGCAACCCTGTAAGCACCATCTTTAACTGGTGCAATTTTCCTTGTTTACATGCTGGATTATTTTCATCCTTAGAATTAAGATGGTTTCTAGTGTTTGCCACGTGAGAGTAAGCTTAGTGCTATATTTTAAAGAAGGGTGCTCAATTTCACCTAAAAAATCCTAAAATAACATAGTATTATTCTAAGGGAGAGGAAGATGGAAGAAGGTGGTTGTTCAATGATTTAAACAAGTGCCCTGTGCTCATTTTGGAAAAAGACAGGGGCTCCCTGCACCCATTTCTGCTCCAATTTAATGAAGTTGTTAAAGTAGCAAGACTGACAGGTTAATTATCCTTTATAAAAGGGGGACAAATTGAACTGTGTCTTTCCATCATTTTTTGATATATCAAGAAGCTCCTGAGGTGCTCAGGTGCCACTCTGGTGAATAGAACAACTAATCCACTCTGCTATTCTTTGCTGACCCTGGTCCCCCCATCGGGGCCTAGCAGTATATTGCAGTTGCTTTTTGTTTCACATTCAACAGATTCTACTTTATTATAAATTCAGAAGGATTTTTTTTCCTCCATATGTTGGCTGACAGCTCCCCTGAAATAACTGATGGCTAAATTTAAACTCTGATGAAAATTAACCCGAGTGTTAAATGCAAACAGGAGCTGCTTGGAAAGAAAAGAGTTATCATGGTAAATGCCAAACAGTGGAAAATGTGTGTAAATTAATGGAGTCTCGCTGGTGACAAGCTGTCAGGCAGTTTGATGGCTCTCGCTAGTGCTTCAATCCCACTGAAGTTGGCCAGAGGGCAACATGGACAAGTCCTGCTTTTCAAAAAGACCGCGGGATGCTTGACAGTAACGCTAACTAGATCATCTAAAGTTCATGGTCAAATAAGATATTTTTTTTTTCCATTTTGCAAAGCTTTGCACTAAACAGAGTTCCTGCACAGCTGGGCTATGAATGAGATATCAAATCACAGTTTCTGTACAGCGGTAAAAACAGAATGAAGATTTTTTAGAGACCAGAGTTGCAGTGAAAGAAATTCAGAGAAATTTAATTTCAAATAGATATTCATATTGTTTTGTTGCTATCAGCTGAACACAGAGCAATGCTTGAGGGGTTTCTGGATGAAATCTTGTTCTTCTAAATGTATTTTAAATGGTTTTTAAAATTTATATTAATTTTAGTCTTTTATTGAATCCTTCAATTGAATCACCCCTCATCTCCAAAGAAAGACTTGATATATATGGTAAGATACATCTTATCTCCTATTCTTTATTCTTCCCTGTTATTTTATTTTTCAGCATTTGTATGCTGTACATTTGGGAAATTAATTAGTGGTCTGTTGCTTTCAGGTCTTGTTATTTGCTTCTATGGAAGCAATGCCAAATCCTTACAGTGTCCAAATAGTCTCTTATAGTACGTTCTGGCAAAATTTTACCATGAGATAAAGTAATTTAGTGGAAATTAAATTGAAACCCCTGTAATGTATCTGAGCTTGTACTAAGCTCTACAGTCATGAAGGAGTCTGTTTCTGGCTGTGTTTTTGTCAAAAATGGGAAAACATAATCTTGCTTAAAGGAGCAGTTTTAATATCCTAAAATTAATATTTTGAAGATACAGTCTTAGTTCAGTTAGCAAAGCTGTCACCTAAATCATCTGTATATTGGGCATAAAGTGTAAAATACAATAAAAAGTCACTCTAGTGGATAATTCACAATTGCCACTATTTACATGAGATTAAAATAACAATATGCCTTATGGAAATACCTGTCCATAGTGGTCAGGATAATTTCTCCTAGGCTAATGTTCAAAAGCACCACTTTTAAGATCTTAGCAAATGTCACACAATGTACAGAGCAATTATATTTGAATAATACCTTGGAGAGGACAAAGGACAAAGTGCAGATCTACTCTCCATGATCCATCTAACTCAAGTGACCTCACTATTTCACCTCCTGTGACTCATGTCACCCATCCATTCTTTCTTTTTCAGCATTTCAATGCTATTATCAGTTCAGACAGCACCAGGTTCTCAAAATTCTCCTTTCCCTTCTGCAGACCATTGGCTTCTCTGTGAAAATGATCTCTGACGGGGGAGACAAAATTATGTCCAGAGTCAGTAACTTCTTTCCTCTGTACGAAAGCATCTCTGTCTTCACTCTTGATGTACTATGACTGTGGACAGGTGGGTGAATTCAGTGTGTATGCCTTGATACAAAAAGTTTACATCTAACACTGGGAATTCTTAGTTGCTTTAGGTGACAACCAACTAGTTGTCTTGTAAATTAAGATGCTTGTCTTCCATTATATTTTCCCTTTCCTTGAGTCCCATGTATGAGAAAGGGTGAAAACTAATCTCTCCATACAACCAGGTATTAAAACATGGCTTAATGATAAGCATACAAGTGGTTCAACCAAATTCTGTGGGGTTTCTCATACAGCAAAGTTAGCTAGATGGTATGTGCATTGCGGTGCACAGTTAGAGGAGAAGGAAACTGTTCAAATAGTCTGAATTCTCTGCTCCCTTCACTGGTTACTTGTGCAGGTAGATGAGGAGTACACAGGAATCTTGTGTAGTAAGTCAATACCACACTGCATTAGTCATTGCTCTGTATCACAACCTCCCTACAAAACAGTTCAAAATAAATAATTAAAATACAAATTAATGTGCAATCTCTGCCTTAAATAAAAATATAAATGTCACAAAACTCAGAACTAATGTAGCATTGGTTACTATTTAGATTTCTCTCATGTGCCTGCATTATATAAACTCTTGCCTAAATGGAGAAGATTTTCTTCTCTTTAGCTGGAAGCAATACTAGAACCTATTCTTATAGCTGCTATTTAATAGCCAGGTATTTAAAGATTTTTTCTCTTTTTTACAAATATCCTGTGACAGTTAACACTATGTGGTGCTGCTTTACCCTTTCATCATTAGATTTCAAAATTTAGATTATTATATAGAACGTAACACTCTGGTCATGTTCATAACTATGATGTTCATAACTAAGATTTCTTTAACAAGAAATCTTTTTTTCTGTGACCTATACAATTTAATCTGTGGACTTCATCAATTTCAAGAAGTCTTTTGATTGCACACTACTATATCAGAGCCTGGAGTAATACTTATTTCATTTAAGAGACTGGGCTTTTTATTTCTACTTCACTGACTAGGGGATTTAATCTGCAGTTTCCTAGTGTATAAAGGCCAGAGCTTTGAGCTAGACCTCACAGCACGCATGTGGCTACAACAACGCAGTGTTTACTCTCCTGGTGTGCTTTCACTACTCTTCAGATACCACTGGGAAGGCTGAGAACAGCCTTACCCACCTATGAATACCCAACAGTCTAACAAAGAGGGTAGTCATATGTGATGCATTAAATCCATTTCTTCCAGTTTCTGCCCAAGGGACTGTGGCCATGTATGTATGATGTATTTCCTTTTTTTGTGCATCACAAAGTGCTGACATGAATAAACACTGCCATTTGTGCATTTCTGCTGCATATAGGATTTGCAGACTCTTCTCTGAAGGTGGGGCTTATTGACAAAATAAATTATGTTTAGGAATTGTTATGTTATCCTGATCTTTGAAGGTTTGGGTGATATTCAAGTCCATGAATTTGCTAACAAGAAATCTTGCCAACTGGAGTTGAGCCCAGGCTCAAGCAGGAGTGACTGCTGCTGCTAAGAAACACCAGAAGATACACGATCAGCCTGTTCCCTTTTCTAGTTTTATGTCATGTGCTCCTGCTCCAAAATGGTGAGGTTGCTGGACTTCTCCCTTTGTGGTTTTGGCTACACATAGTGTCAAAGAAACTGAACCTCGGCTTTGCTTGAAGGAGAACTACCTTTCCAGAGCTTGTAGTTTCTACTGAGACTCCAAGGAGACAAAACAAGAGCATAGCTCTCTGAATCAGTTCCTCTTTTCCTCTCTCTCATCAAGTCAAAAGGCTCTTTGTATGGTAAACAGCATGTTTAGCACTGCCTTTGTCATATGTTGTAGGTTGCATGGAGTGGACATGGAGGAGAGGGACTGCAAGAAATATGATTTGAAACCAATTGTCAACAGCTCTGTGATTCAAGAGAAGGGCCATTTTCTATTTCACAGGTAGCACCCTTTATCTGAGACTCTGCCAGGATAGTTTGTTTCCTGACATAAACACAGGTCTGTGAAATCAGAAGGTAAAATGATGAGCAGTGCTGGAGGAACTGGAAAAGCCAGCTCAGGGCTGGGTGAAGATTTCAAGTCAGCCAAACAAGGTGGCTGTGCGGCCAGTCTGTGATTCAAGCAAGTCAGGGCTTAGGCAGAAAGAGTTGTCCTAGAAGGGACTAAAGCATAGGGTCCAGCAGCAGTAATGTGAAGCTGCTGCCATGCAGGTGTGCCTCTTCAGGGTGTTAAACTGGCAGCAGGTGAATATAAATAAGGTGCACAGAAGGTGTCTGGAGGGAAAGGGGAAATTAATGAACACTCTAACTGCTGAGCTCGGGAACACAGAAGGAAAACATGTTGAACTTGACATGTCTGTGCTGCTGGTTTTGTAAATGCTGATGTCCAAACAGAGTGTCTCTGTGACTTTAAAAAAACCAAAAAGAAGCTTCTATGTATCTTAGGAATGTTAACAGATAACATTTTTCTCAATCAATAAAATCCTGGTTGATTATCAAGTGTGACTTTGACCCTATTCCTGAACAAGGGCATTTAAAGAGAAAATAACTTGTAGTTATGCAGTCTTTTGTTGGAAAAAAAAAATTCTCAACTCCTTAGGGAGCTGTAATCTTCAGTGTACAATATTATGCTACATCTTGCAACTCAGGGCTGTGCAGAGTCACAGCAAGTCTGTTAAGCTATCTCCAGAACAAGAAGCAGTGGAAATCTGTCAGCGTGGTCCTGTGTGAGTGTTATTTGCACAGCTGGAAGTGTAGAGCAGATCAGATTAAAAAACTTTTAGTCCTTAGCTAATGTCTCTTGCACAGGGCTTTGCTGTGCTATGCCCCAGCCTCACTGGGAGCTGGCAGAGAGATTTCTAATGCAGCTCATTTCTGCTTGGAGCTGACATGCCCCTGTGTCTACAAGAAGAGTTCCCGCAGTATTTACCACTCTGTTGATGCTTCTGCCCAAAACTGCTTCCAGTTTTTCAAGATTTAAACATGCCAGTAACTATGAAATAACTAAGTCCTGCCAGATATATTCCTTAGACTGCTTGCTGGTCAGTCTTCCTCTTTTTTTAGTGACTGTGGAATTGAAATTCATAATTGCTCCTGGACAGGGGACTCAAAGACAACCCTTATCTCTGAGATGTAAAATCCCACTGCTTTTCTCAGGCAGACTTGTAGCTGTTTCATACAAAGGACTTGTCAGCAGGATGGTGGAGGGTGACCCACCCAATAGACAATGCTGATTCTGACATTTTCCACACTTTCCTTCTATCAAGAAGCAGATGCATGAACAAAATTGCTTATTTCTCTGAGTTCACCTTTTGGTGTTGATTTTTACATTAGTATAGCTTGTATGAACTGGTTTTACTTAAGAGCTGTGAATCCATTAATCCATGAACTCATGGATTAAAACAATCTTCTCCCAATTCTTGTATCTCAGTCTCAACATAGCAAGCAGAGACAAAATGTGGATACAGGCAAAGCAAAATGAAAATACAGCCTGAGAAACGAAGCATTTTTAACCCATAGGAGAGCTTATGGTGTACATACATCCACAATCCATCCATTGTGTTTCTGTTCTTGCTGCAAATGAGAAATATATAGACAGTGAAATATGAGTATGTAAGGAAAGACAGGAGTTCAGACTGATCAGATGTGGGACTCAGCTTTCCACTTATCAGGAGATGATGGATAATTTGTGGAGAGATTCTGGAAGTGAGTATAAGTGATGAATCTGACACAACAGACAAAATAATGTTGTAACAATCAGGATATGAAGTGAGCAGACACCATCCAAAAGTTATCTTTATATAGATTGACATGAAAATCTATATCATGGAGATGTTTTGCAATAAATATCTCCAAGGCTTAGACAGTCTTTCATCTATGCTGTGTAGAAGATAATGCCAAAGATATGCACTAAAACAAGTGATAATAGCAAATGGGAGAAAGCAAAGAAGTCTGGGTAGGAAGTAATATGTCAGAAGACATAACAAAGTTGGGGTCTTTCTGTTGTACTGGGCTAAGGACCTGTGTGACAAACCACTGGCAAATATGAAAGGCATGCACAAAATTTCTGTGGTGACTGAGAATCAACCTAAATTTCTGCAAAAGTTAGGCAAGGATAAAGAGAACTCCCAAGCCCTAGACTAAGGGAGGTGAGAGGAGAACACATATCCAACTGAGAGATGTTACGACAGGGAAACACAGCTGCTGTTCAGCTGATCCTTCATCATGGATGCTGCAGTGTGAGAGGAAGAAAGATGGCAGGAGAAGAGGGAAGGGGCTGTCAGTCACAATCAGAGAGAACTAAGGGGAGGAACTGAGTGGAACAACTGGTGGCAGCAGACATGGATGGGGACTGATAAGGAGAGAAAGTTTTACTGTAGCCTTGTATGAAAAAAGAAAGGACACAGTGGAAAGTTTGGAGAGGAATAGGAAATGCCTTTTACATTCATGGGACACAGCACCTAAGAGGAAAACAGTGTGGGCAGGGTCCTGGGGAGGAGCCTTAGTGTCTGTCAGCATTGTTGACCAGAAGGAAGAAAAGCTGGAAAGGTATTGGATAAGCTTGTGTAGAAGGAGATAGAAAAAGAAACTTGGAGGACTGGAGGATACACATAACCCACAAGAATATTCACATGGGAGAGATGAACAAGTAATACAAATTAGGTGGGTGGAAAGCTGACTGGTTTTGTATGGATGTCAATGAGGGGTGGGGAACAGGGTGGGAAGAAGGGGTTGTTCCACAGCAACAGCCCTCAACAGCCCTTTGCACCCTGCACAGAATGGGATCTAAAGCTTGTATTTTCCTGGGTATCCCTGAACTTGATGGCCACAAGATTTACAGCAGCAGTTTAACTTCAGGTCTGTATCTTAAAAGTACTGGGAATCCTGTGTTATTAGTTTTGGTGGCAGACACCAGTTATTAGGTCTCTGAGGAGAGCGACAGTCATCTTCTCTGAAATCTGCAAAAGTACTTCAGTGATAATAGCGACCCTCTGCTTACACACCTAACGAATCAGTGACTTGCTTTTATAATCAATTGATATTTTATTACAGTTTCTAGCCAGATCTGAGTAATTATTAAACAGAGGAATCTGAGAGAACTCTTACTGATGTAGAGGGGGTTTGTAGTTGGGGAGAGTTATGACATAGGATACATGTGAAGTCTTGGGAATTAATTTGTTAAAATGGTTCAGAGGACAGGGCTCTGTATATTTAAGAAATGTATATCTTTCTATGTATATTTAAGAAATTAGTTTTCTTACCTTTTCTAGCTCCTTCTTAATGCTTGAAAATGCTGCTCATTCAGCTTAACATCTTCAAATCTATTCTTTCTTTTATTCTTTTGTTTAAAAGATCTACTTATACCACCTAGAGAGAGAGAGAAAGAGAGTGGGAGGGATCTGCTCCCTGGAAAGCACTTACTTCTTCAATTAATGTATTAAAAAATTCTACACTTGCCGTTTGCTGCAGGTATGTCAAATGAAAGAAGATTTCAGACCTCTCCAGAAACAACTTCACTAAAAATAAGAATAATAATAATAAAATAACAACATCAAAACTCCTACCAACTAAGATGCCCCTGGTATCCATTTTAGGTGTCAGGGAACATTTCTGTGGAATGTGTTGGTACATGTTGGGCTGAATTGCTAAGAAACACTGGGCAGTCTGTGCTGAGCTGCATTACTCTTGCAGGCCTCTTGTATAGGTGCTTTATCAGACAATGTTCTGGCAGATTTTTTACAGGCATGATTTTGTTTTCCCTTCCTTCTTCCATGAATAATTGGAGGAATTGATTTAAAATCTTTCCTTCTTGTGTGTTGGAGAGTATATTTTTTCTCTAAGTCTTTGCCTACTATTGAAAACAGATTTAAAAAACAACCTCTGAACCTGCGGGGTTTAGAGTTACAATGTTTTCAGGAGGAGTTAGCAGTCAATTGGCCAGGGCTAGGAGCAAACTGAGGTCCTTGCTGGTTTAAAGCAGACCCTAAAATATCCTGAATCTAAGGCCACTGTGCAGCATCTGACTGGCGACCACCTTTCATATCCCCGCCAAATTAAAAACAAGATGCCGAACCGTCCTGTGAGGCTGCCTCAGCCCACAGGTAACTGACACTGCCTCTTCCGAACGGCTCTGGCCCCTCTTGCTTCTCCATCTTCCTACCTTCCCTGCCATCTGTTCCCGCTGCTCCTGCAGCCTCCCCGCTCTCCTCCCGCCAGGGCCTGTCTGAGCAGACGGGTATGAGAGCCTCTGATGAGGTAGGCCTCAGGCCCCTCCATCACTCCTCGCCACGAGGAAAGCACCAGCTGTCTGGCTTCATTTGCATTTTCTCTCCAAAATAATGAAATTAGCCATGAGTATCCTGAGGTGATGCGAGACGCAAATTTAGGCTGGATGTGTCAGCGTGTGCTGGGAAGGGAGAGGGAAGGTCATGGAGGATGCTCGCAGTATTGAAATGGAGGGCAAGGCATCTCCTGCCGGCTGCCAGGGCCCCGTGACCCGGGAAGAGGACTGACGGGCGTCTGGCTCTCCTGGGCCCCTCAGCCCACACTGCCACCACCTCACCGGGCCGAGGCGTGCGGCCCCTGTCCCCGCAGACGCCCGGAGAGGACACGAGTGTGGCTGGGCTGCCCAAGGCCAGCAGCCAGCTCAGGGTGCGGCCAGGCGCTGCTGCAGCATGCAGGAGCTGCGCGATGGCCGTGTCTGGCCAGGCTGGCCTGGCCGCCCATCGAGCCTTTGCCACAGCGCGACTGTTCCTAATTGTTTAGGTGTTTGCTCAGTCAGGGCTCATCACAGGTGCTGCTCAGCGATCCTCGTCTCCTCTTCATGTTCCTGAATGTGTTTCAAAGTATTTGCTGAAGTGTTTCCCACAGTACAGAGAACGCATCTGAAGAGGCTGGAGTTCCTGCCTCACAAGCTCTTGTTGTTCTGCGGACAGTCACTGTTTCTTCTGTTTTTACTGTTGTTCATTCAGGTAAACAATTTTTTACTGCATATATGTTTATATTGAATACAATTATTTCTAAAGCATACAGGGAAGCTGGCTTTTCACACTCTACAGTAGTTTCTTTGTCTTAATTATTCTCCAGTGATAAAGGGTCTTTGGATCTTTAAGACAGCTCTTTAAGACAACTCTAGAATAGCACTACCTAGATGAAGAGTTTAAATATTTAGAAAAAAAGACATTTAAAAAAAATAAAAGAGATTTACTTTATTTATGCACATATTTTCTCAGGTAAGATTATGAATTAGCTTGTGTATGTAAACAACTTCTGAGAAAATATTGTGGAATATTCTTGGAAAGTAGAATTTTTATTTCTAAAAAATTAGTGTTGTCACAACTGGACTCTATTACAGACTTACACCAAAACTAATCACTGCACTCTGATTTTGCTATCAAATGCTCGCATTAAACTCTTCACAAAAACAAAGGATTAGCTATACAAAAAAAAAAAAGTCCCAGCTGCCAGACAGATTTGGTCACTCACGGCATCTTCAGGCTAGGTGGCTGGTGAGCAGCCTGTGAAGCTGCACTTCCTCTTGACCATATGGAAAGATCGAGTTTCCTCACAGGTTTTTTGTCTTCTGCTTCTCATTCATAGCAACAGTCTAGGTTTTCTACCCAAGGCTGGTTTACAGGTCATGGGGTCTTGAGCTGAGGACCACCAAGACAAGACAGAGTGTTCTCCACATGGTCTAATGTGTGCTG
Source organism: Anomalospiza imberbis (assembly GCF_031753505.1). NCBI lineage: Eukaryota > Metazoa > Chordata > Aves > Passeriformes > Viduidae > Anomalospiza > Anomalospiza imberbis. Next base: position 89,847,052 of record NC_089683.1, read on the forward strand.
GGGTGCACCCGTTAGGTAATAATTTCATGAGCAGCTGCCTGTGCTTTGTCGACATACAGCTTCTGACCTATAGACACCTATAAGACCACAGATTCTATAACTGCCACATGTTTTGTGCTATCGGGTTGCATGCTCACGTTGTCCAAGAGACAGTGGGACGGTCTGGTCATACAATGGACCAGCTTGAAAAAGAGGGTACATTTCAGGAACTGGCAGGTTTGTGGCATTTTTCTAGGTTCTTCAGGATGAAGGTGCTTTTTCCACTTTGTTCATATGTAAATCTTACCTGTACTCTGTAGGCAATGGAGATAAGTACTAAGGTTATAGTGGGGAGAAGTACTCAATTACAGTTGATCAGATTGAGATTTTCCCTTATATGCTTAGAATTTAAACATAAAAATGTACTATGTGGTTTGAGTATAATTTCACTTGCTTTTCACTAATTACTAGGTTTTGGTGGCTTCTTCAGGTTTAGCTAATTCCTAGCTTTCATCTTCCAGTATATTATACTTTGTTATCTGTTCTGTCTTATCACTTTTCTCCACCTGTGCTTAAAGAGGCAGAATGAGCCAAGACGGTCTTGTCTAGATTTTGTTGTCTTCCCTTTACTCTGAAGTGAAAACAGATGCCATAAGACTGGGACAAGATATTTTCAAATTCATGGGAGTTTCCAGTGGTTAGAAGCAGGTTTTGCTTTTGAAGTACAGCATAACTCTTGCCAAGAGTGCCTCCACAGTGGTTCACAGATATATTTTTTTACTTATTCATCAGACAGAATGTTTTATGGGACTGGTAAAGAAACAATGGGAAGTCTCTATTATGTCTTGTCCAGATCCAAGTAAAATTACCTTCCTTGATTTCTTACTTTATTGCAGTCTGGTTCTCACCTCTTCTATCACAAGTTATTTTACCAAACACAGCAGTGGCTCAGATCTCTTCAGTGCTTGCTCATCACTTAGAATGATACACCTTGCCTGACAGTTCTTCATGTCAGTCAGAAGTCTGGGTCAGTCACTTATCAATTGACCCTGTGTTAAAGGCAGGCCCTCATTTCAGCACCCGTCAATAGCAGCTTTTGATGCATTTTCAGCCAAGGCTGTTTCAGTGGAGCTATTTGTAAGTTAGCACGTATAGACTTTGAAGAAAGGGAAACATTGATAAAACTGTGAAAGCAGTTTGGTGTCTGGTTTGTTGGTTTTTAATGCATAGATCTTCTTTTTGTCTTTTTCTGGAGGACAATTCTCATTACACCAATATCACTGGGAGATGTGCTGATAGTGAGAAATGCAGCAAGTCCTACCAATGTACACAGCTAAAGCCCTTGCTAATCTCACATCCCTTTTCTAACACAAATTAACACAAATAAAAGGCTGGTCTCTTGTACTTTGCTAATGTGGAAGGAGAACCTTTTGATTATTAGCTGCAGTTACCATGAGCTCCCAACCTGGGATGGTGTCTATGCTTCTCCTTCTGAGGTGTTAATCACAAATCTGCCAATCCTGTCCCACTTACAAGACAAGGAAAGAAATGTGAACATGTAAAAATTCACAGAGGGGCCCAGGAAAATTTCTCTGACACACTCCTGCTGTGACACCACAGCAATTGAAGAAGGCCTGTCATTTGGTTGTCAACCTTTGACCTCAGCCAGACATATTTTGAAATGATGTGAAAAGAATTGCTGTGCTGTACGGCTGGCTCCTTGCAGCTTTGCATGTCTGTCCTTGATGTCAGTCAAAAGTAGTTAACTGGCACCCATGGAGTCTAAAAAAAAAAGCTCCTTTAAAATATCAGTAATGACTTCTGTTAGCAAGACTAGCTCTTGTCAAGTAATGACTTTATGACATAAGGTATTGTTTATCTAGGCATCGTTCTCTTACTTGCATTTTAATGAGCCTAATTAATAATAAGTTAGAAGTCCTCAGCTATTTCTTCACAGCTGGACCATATGCACTAATTACACTGAGTGTGCAAACTTAGTCTAATCCCTTCGTCAAAAGAAATATTTTAATTTAAAAAACCTCAATGTACTTTTTCTTCACCTGATTGCTAAAGATGTAATCTTTTCATTCTGGCAAATTTGCACAGAATCAAAGTAAACCAGGGAGTGGGAGAATTCTATAATTTATAATTTTTCTAGTGGTAGACTTCATTCTTAAAATAATTGAGAAAGATCACTCAAGAGCAGAGAGGTGTCAGGTTCATTTCGGATGTGCGTTAGGTTCCATAAAAGTAAGGGATAATAATTTTTAAGTTGAAGGATAATCACCAGTCTCTATGAAGAGATCCTTCCTGAACAGCAGTATAAAGGATAAATATACTTTGGTGCAAACAAGTTGGGAGTGTTTCTATTCTCAAAGTGCAACAGAATACATAATGCCAGTTATAAAATTCCCCAAAAGTGATGAGATGCTGTTAGTTCCAGTCTAATAATAATAATAATGTAGTCAATATTAGATCAAGAATTACTGTTTGAAAATAAGTATGTTGATTTTTTTTCATAAGTGTACATTTGCAAAATAATGAAATACAATTTTTTTAATAATAATAATAATTACTAGGTTTTTTCTTATATGGTAACTTGCTTGACTTATATATTGGTGTTTGATTATTTTTTTCAACCAAAGAAAGACCATACAATACTTTTACAAACCTTGGACAAGAAATGTAACTATACAGCTGTCCACAGATTATAACATCAGGGAACATAAGGAGCTAGAATCAGGAATTATAGTTAACTTCAGACTGATTCAATTATTATGTGAGGTCATAAAGTACCTGATATCAAAATAGTAGTGGTATTAGGGATCCAGTTACTAAGAAAGGAGTATTAAATAAAAATTCAGTATTAAAATCCTGTTGGCAGATTTGAAAATAGCCAGTCGTCAGATGCCTATGCTTTCTAGCTCCATATCAGTTCAAAGTCACATTTGTCTGTCTCCACAGGAGAAGCAGAAATCAAAGAACCACCTTGGATGGCAGCACTGTTAGTCCCTTTTGACCTTTTTTTTTTGGTTGTTTTTTTTCCAGGCTGTTGTTTAAATGGAGTTGGTCTGCTGACTTAAGAACAATGCTGGTCACTCTTCTTCAATAAACAATGCTGGTGACTTCTTTTTCAGGCAGTCAAAAGTGCAAACTGCAATTCTGCCTCTTCTTCATTTTGCCTGTAAGGCTTCTTAAACTAGGCAGTGACAAGTTTTCCCCAGCAGCTTCCACAGCTGTGTGTGAAGATATGTGAGCATGTGCCTTGGGAACATGTCCTTAATATTATATTCTGCTGATGGAACCAACAACTCTTAACCCAAATAAAGTATTTCCCTATTTGCCAAAGGAATAAAATGCTCCTGCATGTGATCCCACATGAAGCCATCACAGAGCTGAAAAGTCATCCTTTATGGTAGCATCCCTCCTCCTTTGTATCTTCACCTCTTACCAAAGTGACAAAGCCCAAAACAGTTTCAGTTCTTTAAATCAGCTCTCCAATAACTGCAACTTCTGCATCCAGCTGAGTTTTCTTAGGAGCTATTCTGTGTGCCTGAGCCCAAATGCCTATTCTTAAAAAGTTACTCTGCTATGTCTGGTTAGCAGCCCTATTAGCTGAGGTATCCACAGGTATCCTATTTATTGGCATATGGTTTTCAGTGGCAGAACTCAAATGAGCAAATTGGAATGAGCAAATGTTGCTACCAGAAGGAAAAAAACTTTGGTCATAAAGTAAACTTACTATATGTACACATTGAAAAGGTCTTTTCTAAAGTTTGGCTATAAAGGAATCCTACATTTACAAGACATTTTTCCCAACAAAATATGACATGAGGCAGTTACCTCAGCCTGGGTGCACATAAAGAATATGAGGCCTTTCAGGAAAAGAAAAATTGACCTAAAAAAAAAAAAAAAATTGGTTTGTCAGACAGAGACCTAGTTTCAGACTGGAAACTCAATGGAGTGCAACTAAAAGCAGTTATTTGTGAACTTCTGCCTCTGTGGGCTGGTCAGGGGCCACATTTCTATAATTCACATATTGTTCAGAGGTTTATGAAGGCATTTTCATTTTTGGGGTTTTTTTTATATGTATACAGGCACAAAAACTACATAAATTTGGTTTTTTTTCTTTCATCTTCTTGTTCTGTTCCTCTCACCTACATTTTGGGGCTTTCACTGCAGTGTCAGGACAGTGCAATGAAGTGATGTAAGCAGGTGACCATAGGCTGACACCCTTTTCTCAGCACCAATCCTGACGTTGCTCTTGCCACCATGGTCTATTGTTTGAAGGTTCATTTTAGCTATTTCAGAGAATTTCAGCAATTGCAGCAAATTTCATGGGAGGCTGTATGGCCATGTAACAGATTTTTCCAATAAATTTTATTCCTGATGTGCCCAGTCTAAATTTTCCATTTCTTATTTTCATTCCAGTAGTCTTTGCTGCACTTTACTGTGGTTTTCTATAAATCTTTATTCCTTTAGGTTTATTCACCCTACAGACCTTGCAAACCATTAGCTCATCCTGCCTTATTTGTTGTTTAGCCAAGCTTTCACTTCGTATCTTCAGACCTTTCAACCTTTGTTTCAGAGAAGTGCTACTAACCTTTCAAATATTGACTTTGCAAATATAATAGTTCTTTCATAATAAGTTACTCCACGCATAGCAGTTTGCATGAAAATTTAATAATGATGCTTTATCTTCTATTTAGAAAAACAGTCACAGTCAAAGAATATTTTTTACCAAATTGTAACAAGCTATTTTGTAATTTGGAACAGAGTGAAACTTTCCAGGAATACAATTAAATGAGTTTGAGGTTGTTATTCTATGTTATTCTCTTGGAAATCTGAATGCTATTGATTATTTGTCTAATTTGTAGTATTTCCTGGTTCTTATCAGACAAACAGGGTTAGTAGTCCAGACAATCTCCCCTCTTAAAATCAAGCACTTACAGTCTAATCCTTTGAGTCTGTCTCTCCATGCACAGAAAGCCTCTGCCTGCTCTATGCAGCACCTTCCTCTATGAACAGACCTCACTGCCCTAAAAGGCAATGTGATGATGGTATGGACATTTTTCAGAAAAGACAGTTCTCTCTTCCTGTTTGTATTGGCCTATGTTCACCTTCTTTCTTGTGGAGATGCACAGTTTTGGAGTATCTCCAGTACATCTAAGAGAAGTCCTTGGTGTCAGGGTGAGCTCTGGAGCCAGATGCTGTCAGCACCACTGAACTCAATAAAACCTAGTGCTGAGAAAAGAGAAGACAGAAAGGACTCTGAGCAGAAGCTGAAGCTCAAGTGAAGTTCCTTCCTAAAGAACCTATGGTGCTCAGGGTCTGAATCAAATCTTCTGGAAATCAGCCTGCTTTCCTTTTTGATGCTGTTATTATCTGTGGCAGCACAGGAACTCCAGTCCTGAGCCAAGACACAGGCAGAAAGAGACTAACTGTACCTAAATTACCTTCTCTGTACTTAATTTATGCTGATGCTAAAGTTTGTTCTCTCAGGACCTTCCAAATATAGACACGAGCCCCTGTTTTCTTTGGAAAGCAGAGAATGTCTCCCCTCCAGAAGGTTAGTGCTCCAGTTTATAACCTTGATATATTGTCTGATCCTAACCTTGTTATTTAATTAAGTCTGGGCTCTGGAGCAGTGCAATTCCGAGGTGCTAATACCGTGTTCAGTGAAGACGAGGACATTGATCTGCTTTTTTCAAGGGAAAGTAGCAGCGTAAGGATGAGTGTTTAAACACAATGCTAATTATCAGCCACAGGAATTACTTTTAGTGTTATAAAGCCTTTTATTCTTCTTTGCTTCTCATAAAAAAGATTCAGCTAATTTAGGTACCTACGCAATTATCTTTAGCAGTGATTAATGGATTAATCTAACCATATGGAATTAGCATATTAGTCTCAATATTGCATCAGATGTCAGATTATTTTTCTGGTTTAGGGCTTAGAGAGTCCATAGAACTGTTCTCGTGAGTAGGGAAGGGGTTTTCCCCCCTTTTTTCTGTTTTTGTTGTCCTTTTTTGTTTAGGTTTTGGACTTTCTTTTTTAGTATAGAGTACTGGTTTTGGATCATGCTGCAAGCCTTACCTCTCCTCTCAGTCCCATCATAGAGATTTTTCCAGGGACAGAAAGGTCCCTGTTAAGAGCTAGAAAGGCCTTTTCTTGTATTGTTCCACTATACTTTGCCATTTATGGCCCTTTAAAATGACATGAAATAGGTTAGCTGAAGGTTGCTGACATATCCAGCATTTACTATGCTTAGATAAACCTTCTTTATGTATAGTGGAAAGTTGTTTTCTGTTTTTTTTTAAGGGAGCTATTTGATGTTGATCAGATCTTTTAAAAGATAGAAGTAGTCCCAGTGGAGACAGATTAGTAAGCAGAGGGTAGATGAGGCAGTCAAAAGCACAAACTGCAATTTACCACATGGTCTGTGTAATTTATCACACAAACCTCTCTGACACATACATGGTACGTGTGTATCCTACAAGTTTGAGTGTGTTGTGCTTATCTACTTACTTGAAATGTTAGCCAGCCTTCTCCCAGTCCTGAGAAAAAAGGCTAAGTTGCACTGGAAGTTTGCTACCATTTGGTCTACAAAGCACAGTCTAATAAATAAAATATTTAAAGCAAAAATTCTTTGTGCTGAGAATCACCACAAAATTTATATTTAGACAGATGCTGAAAATAAGGCTCACCCTCAGGTTAGATATGACTGAATAAGAAAGAAAAACATAACCTTAAGAACCTGACACAGGTTAATTTAATCAGAAAATACTCTGTGTACGTCTACACAACCTAAAGGCAGTACTGCATACAGGTATCTGTGCTAGCTAATGCATAGAGATGTATTATTCGTGGTCTGCAGATAACTGCATGGATATTAATGAGATTCAGTCATTTGTGCTAGAGGCAACATTTCTCCTAGATCATTTTATTTGTTCCATATTGTTATCTAGTGCTGCATCAAAAGGGTTTAGCTTGCTGGAGTTCCTTCAAAAATTACATTGTGAAAACAGTGCAGGCTTCATGCTGTGTGCACCTGATAATGTTCTGCACCATCAGTAATTCCTACAACACTTTGTCTTATTATGAAAACACTGAACTAGAATCAATTCTTTCATAGAAAGAGCCTATTGTTTAAAGAAATAACACATATATGCTCTTTTCTACTGGGACTATAGATCCCATATAGCTCCTTCAACAATAAGAATATTACCAGTAAATTGTGAATAGTCACCTCTTACATTTTAAATGAAAAATAAATTCTATACATGCTAAGACAACAGTGTTCACATGAAGAAAAACATGAGAATAAGATACAAGTTTAAAGATAGACTTTTAGTGATGACATAACTTACAAAAGGATTAATAAGATTTAGCTATTTGTTAACATTGCCCAATTATTGATTGTAAATGTTTTTATGTGCAGCAAGGAGGAAATCCAAATTCTAGGATGAGAAATAAAAAAGATTCTTATTGTCTGAGGTTTGACTAAAGGGATAATACCCAAGACAGATCAAAATAAAATAGCTTGAAAAATGCATGAATAATTACAATTCCTCAAATACTTTAAAGTACAGTAGCCAAACAGAGGATGACTCCCAAAACCTCAGTGAAGGCTGAAAACAGGATTTGTTACTCCCACCTGTGTGTACATGAGCAATAAGTTATTTATCATCCCAGCTAAACTGCTGCATATCGTTCTATTTTGAAGGAAGCACATTTCACATAATCCTCATATTCAATTTTGCAAACCATGGGAAAGTTGGATTTTAAATTTCAGAATTCAAATGAGTTTTGCTTTGGGGAATGTTACAAAAATTATGTATGCCAGTCCCCATAACCGGAGGTTTCTGCATAAGCCAAAAGATAGATTCCTTCATGAAAGTACTTCTCTATTAATAGTGGTACAGCTTGAGCTGGGTGCTTCTCAAGAGGGACCCCCCCAAAAAATAAAAACAAAAAAAAACCCTGGACAATTCTACCTTTACGATCCAAGTCCCTTGCCTCTCATGCAATAATTTGGATGAATAGTGATATTAAGGTCTGGTCATATTTATTTCCTGTTTTGTTGCTAAGCCATTCTGGCTGGTTCTGTAGTTATCTATTCAGTTGCAGTATGGTTGCTGATGAACTGGTACTTAAGAAACCTACTAGAGTTGCCAGAGGAAGCTTGTGACATGCTGTAAGTTTAATTATGTTCAATTCATTAACACAATTAGAGCTGTGAACAAATCTATCGACACAGCCAGAATCACTTAGAAACAGCTAGTAAGTCATAGATTACAGGGACTTGTTCTCCATCCCTACATGTTGAGCATGATTCCCTGGCAAAATACATCAGTCAGTCATTTGGGAACATAGATTTGATGCCAGAGGTTTCCTCTTTTCCCTGGATTAGATTAGTCATGTTTCAGCAGAAAGGCCTAATAATGAAAAACTACCTGAAAGCAAAGTCTTTAACGTGCACTGACATTGTGTAGTTCTGAATGATTCCTTTTCTGGATTTACCTAATGATCTGTTTGTTGATAAGGGGGAGACGCATTTCAGGTACAGTACTTGATCAAAATCAGAATTCACACAATATTTTGGGGGAGGCCCTCTGAGAGCTTTAGTTTTCTTCTGAGCATGCATTTGTAACAAAGTAAAGTCAGTAAAGGAACTGATAGGGGATTCAAGGAGAAATGTATAGGAGAGGTGTAAGGAGGAAAAAAAATCTTCCTGAAATTTCTGTTCTGTACGTTTGCCACAGTACCAATCCACTACCAAAACTCCCAAAATTATCTGCAAGCTCAGAATACTCTTTGTGAAAGGCTTTTGATGCCACTGAAACTTCAGCTACCTTCCAGTAACCTGACTGCACTTGTGCAGGATTGCTTATAAATCCCTTGGTTGTTTTCCTAGACCCACTGTTATAAATGAATCAAGCAGATGGAAGGAACTTACATCAAGTATTTTTGGGCTGTCTTCCCCAGTCTGTAACTTCATTTCTCTGCCTTTTCTCCACTTCACAGGTTAGGAAATTTAAGGAACTGAGCTAAGGGGGAAAATATATCTTCACTTTTGACTGTTACAAGCTTGAGTAGAAGGTCCCTTGTAATCACATGTTTGGGAAATATGTTCAGGTCAAGTCTGTGTAGTGCCAAGTTATTCCTAAGGGTTGTTGAATGGTCCCAGTTTAGTAACTTACAGATGATGAAAGAATCGTGTGCTTATTGGACTTTTTCTTTTATTTTCTTTAATATAGTTTTAAAAGCTCTTGCAATTGAGCTTCAGGGCCTGGAATAGTCCGAGATAAAATAGTAAGTTTCACACAGGTTTGCTTTCATCAGGCAGCTAGGAGCAGCCTAAAATTCATAGCCACTGGGAAATGTACTTACAGAGGTGTGTAGTGAGGCATTGCAGGCGTAAAAATCACATAAACCTTTTGTAGGCACTTACAATATGCTAATTGCAGAGATGTATATAATAATATAATAGAACTGTCTGATCTACCTTAATTGCACTATTAAAAAACATACATACTGTACATACACTATTTCACCAGCAATCCATAGAGCATCTGAGGGCTTTTAATAGCTATCATAAAAATAATAATAAAATATGTAAAGGATAAGCTACCATGAAAATTGCAGAGGAAAATGATGACCTGTGTATTTTGAGATTAAGTATCTTACATGTATGTTATGGTGTTACTTAAATTCACTAAACAGGTTATTGAAAGGATGCATTTGAAGTTAGGTAACCCAGTGGATTAATGCATAGGCTTTCACATCAGAAGACTGAAGCCAAATATGATTTTGGCTGTAAGTGATTTGGGTTTTGGTAGGTTCCATTTCTTAATGAATCTTTCAAACAGCAAAACTATGATGGAGTTTGGTATAATTCATCAGAATTAATCTTTCCTGCACTGGAGGAATCCAGGGTAAATGTACCTGATGCCATGAAAGAGGTTGAAATGGAAAAGCTGAACTGCAATCTAACCAATTATGTCTTTAATGTCATTAAGCAAATAAAAAATAATTCACTGAGTTGCTGCTATGAGCATTATTCCAGAGCCAGTAATGGCCTGCCTAGTGATAACAGGCAGCCCTTTTCAGCATTAACTGAGGGACAGGAGAATGTGATTATCTGTAATTACATACACCTCTCACTGTGTAGCTCCAGGAAGAGGTCCCATGCCAACCTCAAGCTAGTTAGACCCAGCAGTTTTAGGTACATATACTCTAGTGTATGTTCATGTGTCCAGTCTGTCCACACCATCTCTGTTTGGTACTGTACTGCACTGTACTTTGTTGGACACACCTGCCTGATTTGTTCATCTTCAGAAATTTCATCTGCAGTGCTGAAATGTCCCAGCATAAATCACTGGTGACTCCAGAAACTGATTTACCTGGTTTCTTTAAAAAACAGAAAGCTAAAAATGCTTCATATTTGTAAACAAACCAAAGTATTCAAACTTTTCACTATCTTAACTCTAATATTTTTCTTCCCATTAGCTTTGTGCTTCAATCTGTTGGTGCACAACAGCAGGAAGTCACTGTGGATCTCCCCTTGCCCTAGCTGTGGTAGCAAACTTCCCTTTCACAATCTGGGGTAGAGCTCTGCCCCTGGCTGCCCAAATTCAAGTTAACCAGCCTCTTGACTACTGCACAAGAACTATGTCTGCTTGGAGTTTGCATCAGCAGAGTGTCTGAGACCAACTCACATGCACAGAAGCTGATTGATGAAGCATGATGCATCCCTTAATTAAGCAGAAGCTACTAATAAAAATGAACTTACTGGATGATTTGTGTGATTCTTGCAAGGCAGCCATATGTGCTGCACACTGGTAGTGGGAAAGGGTGGAATGCAGCTGATGCTGGGAAACTACAAAAGAGGAAACTTGTTAAGGGAGGCAGTTTGGGTGCTGTCACTATTCAGGGCAGTCCATAATTAATGCCCTCTTCGCTTATCCTTGCTCCTGTGATAAGTTGTCCTTTCCTCTCTCTCTACACCCTCTCAGCATTAGTCCTTGCCATTGCTGCTGCTCCCACAACTGCATCTATTTTTACTTCTTCTTTAGCTGTGACTGCAGCATTTGTGGGGGGATAAAATTCCTTGAATCTGCACATCTGTTCCCCTTTCTGTGAGCCATAAGCATGTGTGTGTTTGTCTCAGCAAACCTTCACAATAGTCTGGGTCCAGATGCCTCTTCCTGTGCTTCTCTACTACACTTCACTACAGCATTTTCCAAGGGAGTTGGAATGGGAGCACACTTGATGCCTGGGATCAGGAGGAGGCTCCTAGAAGTCCTTCTCTGTGCCATTGGCCCCCTGCAGTTGCTTATCCTAAGTATGCTGTTCACCTCTAAGATCCAGAGGCGTTTCAGTAAGTTGGTACAACCTTGTATGGTTGTATTGCCAACTAAGTAACAGCCTAGAGGTCAGGATGTTGTAAAAACATGGAAACACTTTCTTGGTTACTGTCCATGATCTGCAAGAATTCCTGCTGTGCACCAGAGATACGAGCACAGAATTTAAAGGGAGAAGTGATGTGTGACGCTCGTATCCTCAAGCTCCCCACTCCATATGTCTGAGAATTAAAATATTCCTTCCAGATGTGCTTTCCTCTAACAGGCTGAAGAAAACTGACTCTTTCACCTCATTTGCTTGGGGGACATGATCACATCTTCATGTGAATAAATACTCTTTTTCTGCAACTGTCTGCAGTAAAAATCAGGAAAGAAATCCCTTCTTCCATATAGTCAGTCAACTTTTATTAAAAGCCTGCTGGAAATGAGCTGTGTAAAAAAAAAGTGAATTTAGCATAAAACAAGAAATGCTGTCCTTAACACATGTGATAACAGGCCTTTCTGCAGGTGCTAAGAGTGCAGCTGCAATGTTCAGCTTCCAATGCCATGATTGAGAGAGATGTGGTCCTAACAAAGGGAAATCAAAGGGTCAGAAGTCTAAATGGCACCAAAATGAAAGAACTGAGGTTCTTTGGTCTAAAAAAAAAAAACTGAAATTGCAGGGATACATAGGAGTTATCTTTCTATTTGTAAAAGGCACCTGATTAAAAAAAAAAAAAAAGGAATAAACTTGTCTCCATGTCCTTGGACTATAGAACAAAAAAATAGCAAGATTAGACTGAAGCAGTGTTGATTAAGAGTTAAGCATTAGGAAAAACTTTTGAACAACAAAGATAGTTAAACACCAGAATAGATTGCCTAGGGATGTTTTGGAATCTCTGTGATAGGAGCTTTATAAGAACAGGTTAGACAAACATCTGTCAGGAATGATTTAGGTATAGCTGATCTTGCCTTGGGGTAGGGGGTTGAACTAGATGACCTCTAAAGGTTCCTTTCAGCCCTCTTATGATTCTATGAAAAAATATAGGAAATGATTGCATGTAGAATTGAGTTTGGCACCTTTTAGTAAATCTCATTGTTTCTGCTTTCCTGTTGTTCATTTTGCATCTCAGCCATGCTGAGGACTCCAGGTTCCAACAAGAATCTTAAAAGGCTGTTTGATGCCAAATAGTGCTCTGGTTCTTTTACACTGTTACATTTAATTAGGGTTTCTAATTAATCTTCTCTGTGTATTACACTATATCCAGCCATCAATGTTAATAAAATCTTTCCTTAGTTTAAAGATTCTCTGAAAGTTTTCATTTGGAAAGTGAGACCATCTGGCCTCTCTACCTCACTAGGATTAGATTCTGGGTAAGGCATACTCCATCTGTTTCTGAGATTCATGTACATATTACACAGGAATGTGTGTTGGGGCAATGCTAAGGAGGGATTTCATTGCAAAGATAACTAAGATACAGTCAGATCTGTCTAGAGAATCTCTTTGATACTCTTAATGCAAAAAATAAGCAAACTTCCTTTTCAAAATGTTCTCAACATCTCTTCAGAGAAGGGTTATTTATTGCTTCCCATTGTGTGAGGTGAAGTCCTCCACTGAGGATATACTTCAATCCTGAACATATGTAGCACAAAATATTGAAATGGTAAACCCTGTTTGGTAATCACTGAGGAGTCCCAGGAAAGATTCCTCAGCCTACCCTGGTGTCACTGAGGAGTCCCTGACACACTGAGAGCTGTGGAATTGAGCTCCTGGCCAACAGTACAGCAGTGCAGATTAAGCCCATATATTTAAACACAGTTTGTGAGCTAAGATGAGCCTGATCCCACCTCCTTCTTCATTCCTTCAGATCTTCTTAGCACCCACATATAGTGTCTGGCATTTTAAAGAGCCAAATCAAATGACATGGTTTACTAAATCTGATTTGGTATTGAACCACAGACTATACATTAATATGCAACAGGAATATCACTTCTCCAGGTCTTTTTTACTCAAATTTGTTTGCCACATTCTATAGCCTGTATAGTCAGAAAAATGCCACATGCTGTTGGATTCTCATCCTTCTTGACTGAAACCCACTGAGAGAAGAGCTTTTCAAAATAAAACCACTTCATTAAAAATTGCTGTGGGTATGTGAAATTTCTTCTACTTTTTTCGTGTGTCCTGGTTTTCTTCATGTGTAGTTTACCAAAATACACAGCCAAACAAGCAAACAAAAACTAAACAAGTAGCAGAAGATTTTTGAAAGGGGAGAGTATGACAATCTAGCTCCTGGATGCAAAGAACCATTAGCTATGGCTTACCTTCCTTAGCATGGCCATTTAGAACCTCAGTAGATAACAGTGACTTTCATTGATACTGGCAGATTTATGGGGCCATCATTAAAAAAGAGCAAAGTGGCCTTGATCAATGTTTTCAATGGATGAGGTACATACTTGCTTTCCATCAATATCAGACATGCATCACTACTTTTCCTGCCTGTTCTTTTTTTTTTTTTGAGAAAAGATATAAATTGTGGCCAAGGGAACGCTAGATCTTTTCTTGAGGCTCCCTGATATAGTTTTTCCATGGAACAGACAGAGATCCACACAAAAAATTTGCTCTGCTCTGTATGTAACTCTTTTCTAATAGGTTCCATTTCAGGTCCCCAAGTAAAGATTTGGATTATTTGGGCATCAGTAGTGGTATTTTATATTTTGGAAAAAATCAACATGATTATTATCCTTGATGCATAAAAACAAAGAGGGTATCTATCTTAGAATCCATCACTGACTAACAAATACAAGCAGGCTTCATTATCAGAAGGGGCATCACTGGGATCTCAAGGATGAATAAAGTATTTTCAGCTTCTGATTGCAGGTGACGTAGAAATAACTTTTCCCTTTCTATAATGTTGTGTTTTAGGTGTACTTTTTAAAAAGTCAGGTCTGTCAAAAATTGCAAAGTGTTAAGAATATCCAATTTTTCAAACACTTTCAGCAAACCATCAAAGTATTATGATGGAGAGCTGTAAAACACACACCTGCTCCTTCTGAAGTCCAAGGAGTGGTTCTTAGCAAAGGGTGGCAAACAGTGTTGGAATTGCCCAGTAAACCAGGGCAACCACTGGACTGGGGCCACAGACAGGACCCTGACCAGGGTTAGCTCCATCACTCTGATGTCCCTTTTCAATTGGATTTTAAATCTCTTGTAAAGCCATTTTTTTCTGCTTAAAACATTTTGAGTAGAATAAAAAAAAAGTATTTTGAGCAAAATATTTTTGCCGTCTTTAACTACTTTCTCTTGTTAGAGAATATTACTCAGTTGTTTCTAAGAATATTCATTTAAAAATTCTGCATAGCCAGTGCCAAGACTGATCCCTCTAGTCCTTGCTTCTAACTCCTAGATAGCAATAAAATTCTTAATATTTGAATTGATTTGCTAATTCTATGTGACAATCTGAGTAACAGATGTATCAGCTAAATGTGTTCTTGCTGTGAAGAGACAGTTTATCAACATATTTTGAGAAAACAGCATGGCCAGACTCCTTTTATCAGTGTAAAAACTGGGGCAGCCTACTAGTTCTCAAGCTCAGCAGAAGGTTAGTAGTGACTTGTTCAAGGTGAATCTTCCCTCCATCTATCTTTATGTACATATAATGAGGACAAAATCTGAGTCTTCCAAATTTCAGCTGTTTCTATGAGTTCTTCATATTTATAATAGAATCTGAGATTGCCCAGAAGAAAGAATTCTCAAGAATTATTGGCACAGACATTGTTATTTTCTTCCCAAGCGGATATAAAACTACAATTATATATAACAAAGTAAATTATTATTTCTGCCTAGCTGCTGGACTTTGAGAAAAATCCATGAATAACAAAACTATATCAAACATTCACAAGACTGAGACACAAGTTTCACTTTGTTCTCATTTCTTAAATTATCAAAACATTTTTTTTACCCATTAATACAATCAGCATTGTAAATAAATCCTTGTATTTTCTTTGCCAATTCTGTATCTGCTCTTAAAAAAAAAAAAAAACAAAACAAAACAAAACTATGACATAAGAACACATTTTCCAGCTTGAATGATCTCAACAAGAGCAGCTGTGTAAATCTTTTGCACCTGACCACCTTTACAAGTTTGTCTATATCAGTCAGATTTCTGCAGAGCAGAAGCAAAGATGACTTAGAGGTGAGCAGGTACTGTTGAAATCTTTTGATATTTGGAGCAATCATTATTGAAGAACCAAACAATTGAAAGAAAATTATAGGGGCAGAAGTAAAGATCCTCAAAAGATACAGATTTTACATTTGTGATTTCTGGGGATCTCAAGATGGTATCATGGGAGAGATTTTCAAAAATTGTAATATTGTCTGAGTTCAAGCAAACTGTTGATGTTTGCATTCACATATGTCTGCCCTTACTCAGAGCTTCTAAAACCTCCCACAAAAGGGCTATGCTTGCACAATGTGATTCTTTGCATTTTTAGATAATAGATAAGTAGATAAGTAAACCTGCCAGAAACATTTTCAGTCAGTGGAGATACTCTCCCAGTCCAGATGTGGTGAACTACCAGGCTGCTACTGAACATCAAATGAACTTCCACATGCTATCCCTAACAAAGCTATGAATTTTTAAGTCCATGCATGTGGAACTATTGCAGCACGGCTAGCTCCCAGCTGGCCACAGATTTATAACTTTTTCTTTGTTATCATCACAGAGATGCAAATATGTTAAATTTTGATGCAGCAAAAGCACCTTGTCCTTTTTGATACAATTTACTGGAGAAGGAATCACGCAGTCTCCACTGTAAAAATAAAATGTTGAACAAGAATACGTACAATTGGAAACCTTTCAAACACCTCAAAGATAATTGTTAGACTGATTATTATTAGGTGATTTTGATGCCTTAAGTTTTAGCTTTCATATATTCCAGATTCTGTACTGCATTAGTATATAACTCTGAACTTCATATAAAGGGTTAGCAAGTCCTCTTCACAGTCTAGTTAGAAAAAACAATCCTTTTCCAATCTGACAACCTAGGACACTGTTGCAGCTTTAGGCCCAAAAGTATAAACAGCAAATTGAGGAC
This sequence comes from Anomalospiza imberbis, assembly GCF_031753505.1. Taxonomy (NCBI): domain Eukaryota; kingdom Metazoa; phylum Chordata; class Aves; order Passeriformes; family Viduidae; genus Anomalospiza; species Anomalospiza imberbis. The sequence continues at coordinate 89,863,467 of NC_089683.1, forward strand.
AGCAAACTGGAAGGATGGGACTTCATAACCTGATGCTGTAATTGGACAATTAAGCCCAAAATGTAAATGGACCAAAACTTATAAAAGTGTGAAAACTCCTGACCAGTTGTCCATCTTGGGTCCATCCTGGGTGGAGCCACAGCCGGGCTCTTGTACTGCCCAGGATGTATCCTTTGAAGGCCTTTTAATAAATACCTACTTATTCCTTTAACTGTGTCTAGCCTCTGTTCCAGGTAGCCTCTTTAGGTATCAATTTCATCTCAACACATAGGAGCTGTGGGAAATTAAATAAGCATATTGATAGTTTTTATGAGAAATTAAATACACCATCACTGTTTTAACATTTCTAGAGCATGCTGGTGGTTAAACAGAAATAAAAACTTCAGAGCAACAGGAGCAAGTATTCTTATATTTTAACAAACATAACTTGTTATTGTAAATGACAAGATCTCACCATTTGATGATGCATTTTTATAGAGTCATCAAAAGCCTTTCCCGATTCTTGGTGTTCAGCAACAGCTGTGAGATATATAACCATGAATAGAAATGAATGAGAGCTAAATCATGTGTTAATCATTGCCAGAAGTAGGTCAGACATGAGCTCTCTCTCGATGCTAACAGACACAGCTGTCTGTCACGGTCATCCTCCTCAACTGTCATTAGACTGCAAGTGACAAACTAACAAGTTGCAGGAGCTGTGGTACCAGGCAATGGAAAGTGGTCTCAGAATTCCTGCCTTCTCGTGGGCAGCAAGACTTTACAGTGAATTCCTCACCACAGAGATCTGGCTTTGAGTCACTGTGCATAGAATAAGAACTACTGCGTTACTGCCTTGCACCAAGAACTCAGTGACTCACACCATTGCCCAGAACAGTCCTTTCTCTTCCATTTTCCAGTTTAAAGCCTGGATAAAGTGTTCCAAATATTTCCATTAAATGTCACTAGCTGGTCTACATGATCAGGATGGTTTCTACGGTTCTGCCAGTCACTACTTGCTTTGCTCCTTTGCAATGGCTCTCAAATTTCTACTCTCTTTTCCCTTTGAATTACTTTCCTATTACTTTTAATATTTCTTTTAATAGGAGCAGCAAACAAGAGGCTCTATTCTGAATAAGACACATGAATGTTTGTGAAACTGTAGTAATGTCTATCTCTATAACAGACCCCTGCAAAAATGTAATGGGCAGAGGGGGGACAGGCATGTATGGATATAAATATATATAGACACATATATATAACACTAAACCAAACTATAACCCTAGCCCTAACTCCCAGTATATCCCAGGTGCTCTCAGCATGCTCATTCCCAAACATCCCAATTGCCCCAGCATGTTTCCAGTTGCCCCAGCATGATCTCTTCACTCCCAGTATATCCCAGTTGCCTCCAGTGCACACCTGCCGCTCCCAGTTGCTCCCAGTAGCCCCCAGTATGGTCCCTGTGTTACAAATGAGTGTTTGAGTGAATTTAAAGAATCACCAGTGAGGGGATCAGTAAAAACCTGATTTAATATTAAGCATGACAGAGTTCATTGGAAAAGGTTCACTCTGATACATATGAGGTGGTTTAGGCACTCTGAGGGAAAAAAAGGAACAAAGATCAAAACAGTCAATCAAAACAGAAATAAACTGAGAACTCTGTGTTGGTGTGGGTGTGGGTGTGCGTTTAGGTGCATGTGACAAAAGGATAGAAAGGGCAAGGACAAAAAGGAATATGGCCTAAATGCTTAATGGCTCTCAAAAGTACTTAAACTTGATGTATACCTAAAATTTAAGGGTTTAGCAAAGGAACAACACTTAACAGCATTTAACTTAATTTACAATTTAAATTTTATTAACCTACAGGCCTAACTTACTTAGATAACTAAGGTACTTGAAAAATAAAAGTAATCATCTGGACTAAGTAGGATTTAGGATTATTCTAAATTTTAGAAAATATATCATAACATACAGTGATATATTCTGAGTGGGATTAAGATATAAACTTAGACTAAGAGTTCCATAATTATTATATTTATGGCACTGTCAAGGGTTTTTTCAGGAGACTGAGGGAAGTCAGAAATCCCCTTCTGTTCAAAATAAATGTCCAGGTTTTGTTTAAGAGCCACACAGACCGCTTCAGAATACTCCATTTGCTCTGCTGTCTAGAGCAAAAGATTGATGGCAAACCAATTCTCCTCTTATCTGTAGATGGCAACACTTAGTGGTGGAGGAAGTACAGGATCTTAAGAGGGAGAGAAATATTGCAAACATAAATATTTTAAAGATTTGAGCTTTTTACTCCCAATTGATTTTAACTAATTTCCACAGAACATTTTTTATGCCATTATTAGCATATAGTAGAAGTATCCTATGATGCAGGGGAAATGGATCCAGTGGGAGGACAAAAGTAAAGCTCAAACAAAGAAAGAAAACCATGGGGATGAATGATTCCTAGCAGGTACACAGGAATCTTACCTATCTGACATGGATTTGAAAAATAGGAAAAATTAAGCCAGCAAAGGCCTTCTGAACTAAAGAGAGACTCATGTCAGCAACTGTTTGGTCAGTGCCAAAACACAGGTAACTACTAGGCATAAGTGAGATTATTATTGTTGCAAAAACATAAAGTATGAGCAGCCCATTTCATTTTTTTTTACATGCTACGCCTATTTCCTCCTCTTACTAGTGATTCATTGGCCCGGATTTTGGTGAAAATACCAATGAGAAAAACCAAGAACATTCCTACTTGAGCAAGAGAAACTACATTAAGGACACATTCAGAGGAAATTGAGCCCTGTTTTGCTTATGTATGAGTGAACACAGTTTGATTTTTCCTTCCTTCCTTCTTCCTTGCTTCCTTCCTTCCTTCCTTCATTCCTCTTTCTTTTCTTTTCTTTTCTTTTCTTTCTTTCTTTCTTTCTTTCTTTCTTTCTTTCTTTCTTTCTTTCTTTCTTTCTTTCTTTCTTTCTTTCTTTCTTTCTTTCTTTCTTTCTCTTTTCTTTTCTTTTCTTTTCTTTTCTTTTCTTTTCTTTTCTTTTCTTTTCTTTTCTTTTCTTTTCTTTTCTTTTCTTTTCTTTTCTTTCTCTTTCATCTCTCTCTTTTTTCTTACCACTGAGTAGCTCAGACTTTATAAATCTGAAGAAAAGTTAATAAAAGTTGACAGTAGAAAATGATCTGATGGAATCAATGAAGCATGTGTACGAGGAACCACCAATATACCATGCTACAGATTTTGAATAAGAGAGAAGGTGGCCAAACTTGGCCTCACCTTCTTCTCACAATAGTATACAAGATGTATCTCTCTCAAATTTATAAGCACTGTCCCTTCATAAATACTGAGTCATTGTGAGCATGTCCAGACTGCAAGTGCCCCTTATTTGTACCACAATATACAGAATGTAAAACGTTGGGGTTTTGATATTGTTTAGTATCTTCAGCCAAACTTAGCTTTCATAAGACAGCAAAATTAAATTAAGAGTAAAAAAGAGGGTTCAGTTTGTGATAATTCTGATCCAGTTTGTACATGTTATTAGCTGTTAAAGTAATCTGAACTTGCATTTGAGAATGTGACCGTGTCACATGTACAATATTACAAGTAAATGGGTTTTTTAAATCTAAATGTTATATTCATGGAATCTCAACATTTTTCTTGAAGTGGCTGAGTGATTTATCTCAACATATTTCTGCACTTGGGATTTTTTTTGCTCAAAGATGCTCAAAGGAAGCAGTTTAATGCAAACTCTCAATATGTCACATTTTGGCAGTGATTGCTTAATGCAGCAGTGCACAAATGAATTGCTCCACTGCATCCTCTGATCATGAATATGAATCAGAGTACTATAAACTGAACTCAATGTACTGATAAGTGACTGCATCTGATTGTGCCAGCAGCCAGATGATTTTCTCATTAATGAGCTGAACTATTAAAAGATGGAAGAATATGAAGCCAAGCCAGCACTGCCTGAGCCTCTTTGCTGACATTTTTCCAGGCCTACCAGAAAGCTTTGTCAACCAGTGAAAGAAAGTTCATCCCAAAAAATCTTTTCTGAATGAAGACAAATAAAAGTTTCAAGGCTCAAATTCTGTTTCTGATTGCATGGATGTGACTCCCTTGTCATTGCAGTGTTTCTGTTTTAGTATGGGACAATCCAGATTTTGATATTAAGGAATTATGCTCCTCCTTTGCTTTTCAGTCTCTGCTATTCTCTATATAGGAGCCCATGGCTGTCAGGAAAATACAGAGAGCCTCATTCAACTAAGCTGACTTCTAAATTCATTAAACTGAGACACAGATTTATGGAAGGCACGTGGCAAACACATCTTCTGCAATAACAATAAGCTGTTAGAAATATTTTTAATTTGTATATTTTCAAAGTGTTATTCAATGTCAAGTACTGATGTGTAAAAATCCATTATTGTTTGCAAGCATCACCTTGCTGCTTTGCATGTGTAAAAATCCATTATTGTTTGCAAGCATCACCTTGCTGCTTTGCAGTTTAAATATGGCCCCATCTCAGAAGCACCTGCAGTACAAGTCCAGAGTGAGGCATGTAGATCAATTGCAGAGCCCATAATGTTTCTAGATCTTTGCTCCTATAGAAATGTGACTTGTGGCTAACTAAAAAAAAAAAAAAAAAAAAAAAAAAAAAAAAAAAAAAAAAAAAAAAAAAAAAAAAAAAAAAAAATTGTGAAGAGCACGTCGGCAGGCACCACCACCACTGCTACGGCAAATCTGCCTCTAGAGGGCATTGCAAGCTAAATGTTTTCCCTGACAAGTGTTGAGAATATCTTGGATCAGCCCAGAAGGCAATTCTTAAATTGCCTAAATTGAGAGATTTTGCTGTGTTTACAACATCAGTCATGCAGCGGTCAAAAATACTATTGGGCAGCAACACTGAAGGATCTTTAATCCACTGAGCAATAGAAAATAGTTTTGGTAAGTATATGTGTTACCAGACATTTTCTAATATATCTGAAGCTTCTCAGGATGAGACAGGTCATGAGCCAATTTTTGCACATAGCTGTTCCCTTTTAATGACTTTGCTTTCATCCTTCTACAAGCACTGCCATCCCCACAAGTGGCTGAATCCAAAGACCATTCATTGGTCATTAGCAAGAAGGTGCAAAGAGGCTTTGAATACTTAGCACCTGGCATGTAGGCCAGTGCACCTGATACAAACCAAATAACATTATTATTTGACTCTCTCAAGATCTATGATCTGTACCAATTGCTCAAATATAAGTGACATCAAAGCATTATGTTCCAGGATTTTTGTATGTAAAATAAAAACATCTAAGTTACACATCACGAGATGGTAGTGAGCTGGTAGGACAGGCTCTTTCCAGTAGGGACTGTTTTCTAAATGTCTTATTAAGCCTCTGTAGATATGCACTAGGAAAAACCCAAACAGTATTTTTTTTTTCCTCTCCTCTGTACATGTGAACTAAATCAGTTCAAATTACAAAAACTACTTTTCTGCTACTGAAAAGCAAGGAACATTCTTGTCTTGCTGCATGCTGAAGGCAATATTTTATCACTGCAGAGAACAGCACTCAGGTCCTTTGCAATAGTTCAGCTATGGATGTTTTACTATTCCCATTTGTTCAATTATAATTAACTTAAATACATTCAATACATTCTTCTTTTTCTGAAAATTGGTATTTGTCTATTTTCCCTACCATTACAGTGATTCTTTTTGACTTTTAGGTACCACTAAAGTGAGAGTTTTGCTAAATGTCATAGCCAACTACATTCCTAAGAGGTTACAAGTCCTGTGGACTCTTCAAGGTCCAGGAGTCCCTTACAAATTTTCAGACTGCTCAGCTCATTTCCTGGTGCTATATTTCCTGGTGCTATTTTGTGCGTTAAGATTTTTTACAGTGAGAATAGATAATAACATCTCTTATAAGACAGAAATATCTTCTCTGAAGCACATAGGATGCTATAAAACAACAATTTTAATAATAAGAAAACCCAGAGTATATAAAGAGTTAAAAATATAATTGTCAAATATACTTGAAAAAGCAATTTGATAATTGAAACAGAAGGGTAAACCATATCAGGAATAAAGTTATACAGGAATAAAGTAAAATCACTTACACAATCAGTATTTATACTGACAGTTGGTTACACAATGATAGCATCAAAATTCTTCCTGTCTTGTTCATTATATTACTGCAGTGAATAGAAATATTAAAATTTTAGCTTTAACAGGCTTTAGTTAAAACTTTAAGTTTGCCACATGCAAACATTTTGATTTAAGCAAGACAGCAAAACAAAATGGTCCTTCTAGAATAATTATCAAATGGTTTGTATAAATGTAAGTAAGTGCTAAATGTACTTAATGAGAAATAAATGGATTCTGGGAATATACTGTGGCTACACAAAATAGTTTGGATGCTATATAGCCATGAATGACATAAATTCTGTTTGATAAAGAATATTGGATTCCCTGTGAAAAGCAATTTGAAAAAGATGCCCAAATTCCAAACCTCACAGGTAATATGTCTGCTACTTTATTAGCTTTGTGGATGTTTATTTATCTAATAAAGTAAACAGACCTGGTTTTTGTAACATTTCTGGTTATCTGCTTAGAAACAGAAAAGTTTGGGTGTTCTTTTGGCAAGAGGAGGAAAGGTGTGTATTGTATCAAACAATTACCATTGGAAGTGTTGGGTTTAACCTCCCTCTGTGCTCTGGCCCCTCAGCCATAAGCACTACCACCCTGCAGTACAGGCTGCATGGGAGGCTGTGCTTTGTCCTGGGGGCAGAGATACTGAAAGGAAGAAAGAGAAAGATTAATCTGATAAAGGCATTGCCATTTCTAATCGGACTGATGGGAAACTGTGGTATAAAGTTAAAGAGGCAACACAGGGTGAATTACTGTGATGAACTACCTTAAAGCTGAAGCAATCAAATAGATAGCTCTCACATATAAAAATTACTGTGCCATCTTTATTCATCAACAGTTTTGCACAAGTGTCTCATGTTCAGTCCCTTCCAGGAACAACTAAAGCACTCTGATGCATTGGATCAGATTAAATCTTATCTGGGAAACTCAGCCACTGGGGTTGCTGCTTCCTGCTTCCCCAGACTTAATTTCTCATAACAGAAATAAACTTTTTAAAGCTTGAGAATAGCAAACTCCAAAAATACCAGTACAGCACAGTGCTTGCTCTTGCAACCTGCTGTAATAGAATTGGAAGGGCTTTTACTCTGGTGTGTGGTAGCAGTAAAACTTTTTCACATAGCCTGACAGGTGAAAACCTATAGAAGGGAAATTTGTGACTCCTAGTTTATAGAATCAGAGAATGGCTGGGGTTGCAAGGGACCTTAAAAGTCATCCAGATCCAACGTCCATGCCATGAGCAGGCACACCTTCCACTAGACCAGGTTCAGAAAGTATTCATACAAACAGACATTGAAGTTTTCTTCAAATGTATAGGTACCATAGGAATCACATTAAAAAAAAACTAGTACTAAAAAGCCTACCACTGAGTAACAGATAAGCAATCAATATTTGATTCAAATATAGTAAAATTATATGAAAAGCAAATATGGTATAATAGAAAATTCAGCATAAAATTCCTGCAAAAATCTACTCACATGATTTTAAGAATCAGCTTGTAATTTGATCTTTAGATATGCTGAGATCTTCCCATGATGCTGAATTCTTTGAGCCTTTTGTAGTGGATGGGCTCTGAGGATACTCAATATTTTGCAGCACTGCTTGCTAATGAACAGAGGAAACAAGCATCAGTTTTGTGTCATCAGATGTGTTCTTCTGACCAAGCATCACATGATTTTGTACTCACAGCATACAGGACTAGGAGTAAATGCACAGGTACTGATAAAGCACACTAAATGGAAATGGAAACACTGATCTAATAATAAGGCATATATGTTTTCAGAACTTTATTTTATTTCAAAACTGAAGTTCTTACACCCACAGAAATGCTAACAGGATTTAAAATAATACGTTATCTTCCATTAAATGCATAGCCTGCGCTTCTAAAGTCACGGATCAATCAAGGATGCCTAACACTGAAGATGATGAACAACAGTGATGAATCAGATACATTTATAGTTGTGAAGGGAAAAAAAGATATCTAAATGTTTTATTTTTTTAGTGTTAACCTCACTTACAAATATGTAATAAATAAATATGATTCTGAGTATTTTAATTAATGACTTTGGTTTTGTATCCTAAATTATTTATACTAAATAAAATACAGCATTTTCAGAAATAATTTCTTTAAAATAATACTTTTTTTAAAAAAATCATTTTTGATAAATCTTGGAAGCCATATTGCCTAAAGTTCAAGCAAAGTCAATTAAAATTACTTCAGACGCAGTATACATCACAAAAGAGTATTTTGTGGGACATTCAGTGAACATGCTGCTATGTATTTGCTGAAATACATTTATTGAAAACTTTTCATGTGTCTCATGCTTTTTAGTCTCCAGGACAATTACACTATTTGCCCAGTGCTGGAGTAGGTTTTTCCAAACTTTTCAAAGAGAGTAATTGATGAAAACAGAGTTTCAAAGTCCTAAAGAAAAGAGAGAGAAAAATGATGTTAGGCTTAAGTGGGTTTGGCTTTTTTTTAAGGTATTTTAGAGTTCTAAATATTGTCTTCTAGTTACATTTCATTATGTAGACAGAATGCAAATTATGCAAAATAGTGAATATTAAATATACATTTTTACATTATATGACTATTACCTTGAAGAGGAGAAAAATCATGGATTTAATTGAAAGTAAATACGTATTTCAAACTGTCAGCAACTAGAAGAACTGCAGAAATTTCCTGCTCTAGAAACTGTATTTTGCAAATCATCCTATACAAAAGTATAAAAAGTATATAAAGTATTCTCCTCCCCAGCAACAAGGCAGGTTAAAGAAAGCACAATAGCCTTGCTATATTCAAACTTTTCTACCACTTTTCTACCCAGGTTAACATTGAAATAGAGGTATTAAAACAGCTCCATAAGAAATATTTTTTAAAAATTAATACATATTGAGTACTAGTGGCAACAAACTGATTAGGAGAAGCAGCGTGATTCCTGAACATGTTCTTTCCCCAGGTGAATTTCTTGTTTATTACATTCAATTTTTTAAATGCAAATGCTTAAAAATCTAAATTGAAAGAAACACAAGTGAAACTGTGTCTTAAGAGTACAATGTCAATTCAGCTAACAAACAAGAAAGTAAAACTAACTAACATATTTTGATTTGTCTACTAAACTAATAAATACTCATAGTAAATGATTAGGAAGTCCATGGTATTTAAGATCAAGGTTTTAAAGCCTTCTTAATAAAATTATTTTCTTTGAACTTGAAGTACTGAGGATAATACAACAATAGAAAATACTTGGTTTGCATTAAAATGGTTTTTACTTTTAGATGAACTCTCAGCTTTCCATGATCTGTTGATTAATTTTTAAGAAGTTGTTCTGAATACTTTGTACTGTTTTCTATTGACAACAAGTAGCTCTGTGAAAGTGGATGAAACCAAAACGTCTTCATGGAATGTCTGAGGCCATGAGTTAAAGAAAGCAAAAAGTTTTATATTTTCAACATATTTCTGAATTTGAAAGGTTTCATTTACTCTTTATAAGAGAATAAAGCGCTTTTTTTTTTTAAAGACATGAAACAGAATGATCATTCCATGGACAATTTGGATTTAGCTACTTCACAGACCACAGTTCAGCTGTACCTCTAACAACAGAGCACCTCTGACTTCTAGTAACTTCATGCAAACACTGACTGGGCCTACCTGCCTTAAATCTGCATTGCACATTGCCAGACTGAGACCATATAATTTCTTACATCTCATACTTAATTTTTTTTTACCATGATTCCTCCAAAATTCTGGTACATAAATCATAAAATAGCAATGTAGACATACATTCAGAAATAAATAATCTTTGCGTGGTGTGAAAGTGAGTACTATCCCATTTCTAAATGATTCACAAGATTTACTTTTTAATGTTTCTCTATGCCGTGTACTGGCCAATTTCTTATTCAACAGAAACAGCCTATTTGCATACTTTCATATTAAACTTTTAGAACAGCAAAATATTCTAATTTTCAGTGTCTGTTTAGCATCACAAGCACCTTCTTATCATAAGAAAAGTTTTCTATATAATTATTATAATAAATATTATAGTATCTCCAACACAACTGCAAATGGTTTCCTTCTAAAGTGAAACTAGTTATATTTACTTCAGTAAATGAACCAGACTAATTCTGTTCATGGGAATGGAAAAATCAACAAACCAGCTATAGGTGCTGAGAAAGCAAGCAGATAATACTGCAAAAATTTAGGATTAAGCAGTAATTCAGAGCAGAATGTGGTATTCATTATTTTTAAAACAGAAAGTATCTTGTTAATTAACATGCAGGACAGTTACATACAGCTTAACAAATCGTGAACAGTTTAACAAGTGGTGAACTTTGAATGAGAAAGGGAAACCAGTGAAACCTGTGCACCCCCCATATCAGGATAAAATCAGGAATGGGAAGGCTGAGCATTGCAGAGATCTTCATTTGCTGGAGCAGACGGCTTTTGCTATTAGGATTCCTTGCCAAACAAAAGCAATTGGCTGCCAAAATTAGCTCCTTGGGACGATTTAGGAGCCTTTGAAGTGAACAGTGGTTTTGAGCTGGAACTAAGCCCAGGTCCAGCTTCACACTCAAATCAAAATGACAAAGAGGAAATTTTTTGTGCCACACACCCCCTCAGTGTAAGATTACTTTGGTTTGGCAGCTGTACTGTTTATCTTGTTATTTAAAACTATTCCACTAGATACTCACAACTGAGCATTTAAACAACTGGCTCTGATTATGACGACAGCAGTTATGTTTGACCACATTCAGGAAACATTACAGAGTCTGATGGATAAATAAAAGCATTGCTGGCTTTAAAGTTACATTAATTAAGGAAGTTTAGGATGTATACTAAGTAAAAATTGCATAGTATGCATTTAAAATATAAATATCTTCTTGGGAAACAGATCCTGTTTCTATTTTTTCTGTATTTGAAGATAAAGATTTTAATTAGATTTCAACAGAGGCATAAAGTAAGGCCTGAAAACACCACCTGGCCTTGCAAGACCTACCTCACACCATAAAGGGAAAGGAATTGAAAGCCAGGTTCTCACATTCATCTAATGAAATGGTGAAACGACCACTCAAAACATGCAGGGAAGCACAGTGATGCACTGCTCATTGATTCTGATAGCAATCATCTTGAATTTAGGATCTTTGCTTCCTAGTGTAGAAGTTATGAAGTTATGTAAATAATCCTTTTCAAGAACATAGGTTGTCAGTGGAGAAAAACAGGCTTCTTCAAAATTATTTTTACCATCAGTTCCTCTCTGTTAGTAGCTGGAATGAATAGACTTACAAATATGAATTCACACATATTGGTGAGCTTGGTCTATAGTTTTGCACTCTTGGGATCACGGGAGCATGGAGCTGAGCTTTATGGAATTTTTACACAACACATTCCTAAATCATGCCATATAATTCTCAGCATCAGAGACCTGTAATTCTCAGCACGGAGAATTACTTTGAAATTCCCAAAAAAAGTTGGTATAACACTTCCTTTTTAAACTTGTCCAGCTTTGACTCCTTTCACTCTAGTAAGTTGTAGGCGACTCAAGTTCAACTGGCAGATCTTAACAAGACCCATGGACCCTTTCAATATATTATATACTTGAGCTTGTGAGCTCATCTGTTCAAAACAATGGAGTCATAAAAGGTGGCATAAAGCCACCAAAGATTTGTCTCAATCAGCACTCTGATGTCATAGATTAGACTTGCCAAATGGTTACATAGTCTATATTTGGAATGTTATTAAAGCAAATTCCAAAGACATTTTTCATCTGACTATGCAGACTTACCTAAATACAGATCACGTACAAACGCTGGCAAATGAACAAGATCTTGAAGACCTTCAGATTGGTTGGGAGGCCCTTGAAAATCACTTCTGTGATATTCTAGAAACAAATTTGTACTAACAGTGGTTTTTTCGAAGCAATTTTGAGAGTACTGTACAATATCCCATAATATAAAAATGCAGTTAAAAATGAGATAGGAATAACCACTGAGTATCTTCTTGGAAATTTAATGAAGTAGAAAGTCAGCTGCCTCAGACCAAAGCAAGAACAGACAAACAGCAGTCGCATATTGACTCTCAGATTCTAAGGCCAGAGAGCACTATTATTACCATTTATTATCAGCTCCTGCATACACAATTCAGGGTAATTTCATATATGAAATCGCTCAAGTCCATAATAATTAGGAAACTGTTAAGCATGTGATAAACTTGGAACAATAAGCATACAATAAACTCACATTATCTGATTTACAGGATAGGATAGTCTTTCCCTTCTCTGTAATGATAAAACTTGTTTTTGCTGAATAAGTAGAGATTTAGTAGCATGAATTGAGACTAAATTTGTGTTAGGCTGTACAAATATAGATTTCCTTCATGGGTTAGTAGAAGTAACTTGTGCAGAAGTTTCAAATATAAATTGTATAATGAAAAGCATTCTCTGAAATGTAAATCATTCCATCAATAGCAGATATTCAGAGCAGTGATTCCTCTTCTGAATCAATCAAAAAATACTAAAGAGAGTGTGTAAATGCATTATGTCAACCATGGCACCGTGTTCTGTGTGAAAGGTAAACCAATCCATGAAAAGTTTGCATCTGAGAAAAACTCTTTTGTAGTGCTGGAATTGTATCTGTTACTCCTATAGAGACATTAGGCCTCTTCTGTTCTTCTATTTATAAAATACCTATTCTAAATGTAAATTCTGTTAAGAATTAATGGCAGAAGGAACAACTGAAAAACAAGCACAGCTGCTGTAATCATAATTCTATCTTCATGCTACTGAGTAGTAAAACCAGGAAACAATACTTTGAAACCACAGGTACACACCAAGACCTTAGAGGAGGCAGTGGGAAATTCTGCACAAACGCCCCTGCAGCAAGTATGTTCTTAATTTAGGGTAACCCATTGAACAATCTTGCTTTCCCACAAAGTCAGGAGACATCCCATGTGCACAGCTCCTTTGGAAACCAGGCAGTACTGCCCAGTGTCACTGCACAGCTCTTGTCCACAACCCCACCTGTTTAACACTAAGTGGTAATATTTCCTATGAGTTTCCTATGAGTTTCCTATGGTCCTAAAGCTTGTAATAGTAAAATTACTAAAGCTTGTAATAGTAAAATTAAAGTTTTAAATTGAGCTGTCATAGTAAGCCTAATGACCTGTTAGTAGCCATAGGGGTCTCTAACAATGAAGCAAACAAGAAACAGCAAGCTGTTAGACAAGTAAATTGTTGATCCAGCTAACTTTTACTTTTAGCAAATTTATCAATACTGGTTAACAATACTTCCAACTAGTACAGGGCCTTCTGACATGACAAAATGAGTGTAACAACCCATTCTGTCAATACAACACAAATGTCATTTCAAGTGCTCAAAACCCACTAAGCTACCCTAAAAAAGATTGATTTATCTGCTCCAATGTTTCTTTGGGGCAAACTTTTCTCACAACTGAAACCAATTAGTGGGCCTGGCACTTGTAGTGCAAAATGTAGGTCAGCATCAAGTAATAAAAAAGTATTGACTTTTCTCTGTCTGTAAGCAGCATGAAAGGGGTGCCATGGCCTTGTCGTATATGAAAAGAGCTCCATTAATTTCACTTATTTCAACCAGGGCTGTCAAATACTAATGCTTCTATTGCACTTTTCACACAAAGTACATTGACACCAATCCTGGCCCCAGTGTAACAAGTTTACAATATTTCAGTCAGTGAAAGGGGTACTATAATTTTTAATTCCCTGTTGTACATTTAGTCTCTTTAAGCAGCACTGCTCATAAGACTTACTAAGAGATATGAGCTGGGACATTAATAACAGCTTCACACTTCTTCCCATGGGCAGCAGAACCTATTTCTTGGGCACAGCTTCAACAGCTAATTAGCCATAAAGTTCAGGACACAGTTGTTTGGCATAACTGTTTCTGTGGCTGGTGGGCACAGACTGCCAATTTTACTTTCTGCCATGGAGAAAAAAAAAACCCAAAATCTAGGAAGAGGTCTTCCATGACTTAAGGCTATAAAATTGAAAAGCTAATGTGTTAACCAATTGGGTCAACCAGCCCCTTCATATAAGAGATAATAACAAAAGCCTGGATCATGCCTTAGGGACTGGATCTCATTGTGTCAGCACAGGTATTGACTCCCAGGGAAAAGCGTGCCTCATCAGAGCTCCCTGCCCCACAGCTGACCAGTGACCACTGCGTGAAGGGAGTAGAATCGCACCTTTCCCTATTCAGCTTACCAACATGATGCAGAGGAGGAGAAGGAGGAACTAACATCTGCTTCCTCCTTCAACTGTCTACTACTGCTACCAGTATGAAAATCTCTACATTTTGTTCTTTTTGGTAGGAACAATGAAGTTTTCATGGAAGCATACATAAGTTTCTCCATATTGTGGATAGACACAGTAGAGGTCAAACTGACTCAAAATGCTATGATCCTGTTTCTCTCTATTCTCTGCAATTTGCCTTCTAAACTGACTTTTCTTTTTTTCAAGTGAAGTTTTATAGTTCTTGTTGACAAGCTTGAGGGCTCTGAGTGTGATGTCTAACTCATTCCCTAATTACCTCCTGTAAATACAAACATCACCACCAACAATAAAACTCTTTGATTTAAAAAGACTGGGTGACTATGGTAGAAGGCAATTTTCTACTTTCTTTAATGACTTTGTAAGTCTTACCCTTTGAATCAACTTGCTATTAGATCTTAAAATAAAATGATATTGTATAGCCATCATAAAAGGCAACTTTATAACCTTCTGTGTTATGCTTACATCAGGCAAGTTTCTTTCTATTTGTTAGTTTTAGTCTTTTATTGACATTATGATAATGTGCTGTAAAAAAGAATCAGGAAATTATGTTCACAGTAGGAAATTTAACAACCCTATTTTAATATCCTATCTTCCAAAAAGAAAGAGAAAACATTAATTGCTACTTAATTTATGTAACAAACATTTCATTATTTTTACACTTCATTTTTCATGGATATTTATAACTATCACTGAGTCTTACATTTTTTATCTTTTATGAAATTAAAATGAGGAAGCCAAACTTAAACAGTGCTTTCTAGAAATTACGAAAGATTTCTAATGATGGCTCATGAGTTTGAAAAGCCACTGACTTGATAACCACATAGGTTTAGATACTTTCTGTGTGATGTGTCAAGTACAAGCAGCACAGCCATGTGTGCTCCCTTGGGACAGCCTAACATGGAAATTATAACTCCATTCCTCCCTTTCTGGAGTATTTGGAGAAAGAAGTGTTCTGCTACTCATCTGTGGTCACTGAAGTTTCCTTTCATAGCTCTGCAGCTAAATTGTGTTAATTTGTTCCTTAGAGATAGTTGGAGACAACTGACAATCAAGCTCTAAAACTTCTTGTCCTCATCTGTGCAAGTTAGGAGAGGATGTGTTCTAGGCTTGAAAAGAGCCTACTTTAGCTCCTGCATGGTTAGAATCAATTTGAAGAAAGGAACAAAAGTGTATCCCTTTTCATAGCTGCACAAATTAGAAAATAGACAGAAAATAATGGTGCTCTTCAAAATGCAATAATTTGAGCCACTGTACAAGGAAAGCACAACTATTCCTAAACAAGTAAGATATGCTGTGGTAGCCATGTTCATTAAGGATTACAAATGTGTCAACCCTTACTGTCCTTTCTCACAAGCAAATTATCTCTGGGCTTTGATGGAAGTTTTGTGCAAGGAAGAATAAAGGAAAAAAAAGGGGAACGATTTGGTCCAGTAAATTAGTTTTTCCTGTAAGTATTGCCTCTGTAAAATTAACCTGGAATCTGAAACCAGGCTGTCCATTTTGTCATGTGTAATATAACCAGCAATGAAGATTTGTGGTCCAAATTTGCATTTGTTACATTTACTTAGTACCCCGCAGTCATTATGGTTGCCCAAGAGGAAGGAAGGGTGGAATTCCCAGCTGTACCCTCTACATCAATTTATTCCATTTATTAATGATCTGCAAGCCAAGGCACTGTCTGGTCCTTCCTCTCAAACATGGACTAGCTTTGCAATGCTTTAGAAACACATTCTCCCTTACAAATAACTGTTCAGTGAATTAATTTATTTAAGTGTATAAAGCTAATCTATGGAAGAAGAATAAGTCACCTTGATGTAGACACTTTTCAGGTATTTTTAGACCTGTTCAGAGTCAGTACAAGTATATATACAAGTATACAAGTATATTTACAAGTATATATTACAAGTATCGTTTGCTGCAAGAAGTTACAGTCCATGCTCTGCCATACCTTAGGCAATGTTATAAAACAGCATCACCCAAAATCTATTCGGAATGTCTGTATATGAACCAAAATAGCCAAATATGATACTCTATTTTTTTACTATGTAACCTTTTTTTTACAAGTTAATCAAATTAAGAAACCAATGTGAATTTCTCTGCAAGCTATTTCATACTTGTATACCTTTGAACTTTACTGAATCTGGGCTAAAAAACAAATGTGCAGTTAAAATAGTTCAGTAAGTATTCAGAATCCCAAGGGGTGTTTATTTGCTATTGTCATGCAAATATCTACCTCTTACAGTGTATTTTAAGAAAATATTTCTTAAGAGGAGAGTAGAAGTTCACCTTAATCTATTTAAGATGTATAAATAACACTCTAATGAGAAATATATAACCCTTTAAAGAAGTTCTTAAATCTGAGGTGGAGCCTAACACACATTCCTGTGTACAAAAAAAACCCCACTGACTTGAAAAGAATCTGATGAAAAAAAGTAACATATTTTTATGACAGTACTTGTATTTTTAAACTAGCTTCTTGTCCTGTCCATGACACACACACTGCTTGCAACAGGACTTGCATTAGAAACTACTGCACTTAGGGATAAACATCTTGACTTAGGCCATTTGTAAGCTGCCCCCTTCATTGTCTAATCTGTTCAACAACCACATTCTCTTTCCAGCTGAAAATAAGCCAGTGCCAAGTGGTCACTGCCAAGAAAAACTCAGAACCACTTTTAACCTGCTAGACTAAAGCCAGAAAATGTTTAACCTGCCAAGATCAAGTTGCAACTCTCTAACTTGCCAAAATCATGCCACCAGGAGTTAAGGAGGAAAAATTCTGAGTTGAAATTCCTCAAGTGAATTTTTTTTTAATCTTTTTTGGCTTCTGATATGCAGCAAAACCTGTACTCCAGTTAGATTTCATCTGGTTTCACATGCTTCTGGATGTCACTTTCTAACCTGATTGTTTTCTGTGATGAAATTACTAGATATGCAGATCAAAGGAGAACAGTGGATGATTCTGTCTGGCTGAGCTTTAACAAGGCTTTCAACACAATCTCCCAGAGAATCCTTTTAACCAAGCTGGTAAATTAGAGTCTAGATGTGCAGACTAATAGATGTAATAGCTTCCTGAAGTCTCAGGTTCAAAGGGTAGCAATGAATGGCTTCTCCTCTACTGGAACCTGGGTACCAATATATTTCCTTAGGTGCTGTCTTGGGGCCTATCTTAATATCTTCTCAGTGACCTGGAGGTGGAAATGGAATGCACACTCCTGAGGTTCCTGGATTACACCGAAGTAATGAGTACCATGGAGACACTGGAAGGGCTGTCACTCAGAGTGATGCAGACAGGCTGGAGGAATGGCCTGACAGAACCTTACAAAACACAGGATGGACAAATGCACCGGGCACAGACTCACCCCAGAGCAAAGCAGGCTGGAGGCTAACAGGCTGGGCAGCAACTCTGCAGAAGAGGACCTGCTGGTCCTTGTGGGCAACTGGCTAAACATGAGTCAGCAAGGTGTCCTAGCACTGATGAAAGAGAAAACCAGCTTTCCTCCTCCAGAAATACAAACTACCTTCAGAAGAGACGGAAATGATCAAACAGGAATATTTTCTCATTTTGCAAGCAGCTTATTTAGTAGATGGGCTAATACTCAGAGAAACTACTCATCTCCCATCCAGTGTTTACAAATGCTCTCATTAATCAATAAAATGGGAACGAATGCTTTTAGACTAATACCTATTGCTATTTTTTCTCTCTGTCTTTACTCATACATGATAACATATCTTCTTTATGTGTCATGTTTTCAGCGGCACTTTTTCTTCTGTGTAAATCCACCAGTTCTTTGATACAGTGCAGGAATAGCATCCTGAATAGGAATTACTCACTCAGGTGCCACATATTTGTTTGAGCATTGACACAAAGTTAGTTCTGACAAACTTGCTGATTAGAAGCTTTGGGGAGAAGAGCAGCTGGTTTTCATAGCCAAACATTGTTACAGATTCAACATTGTTCAGAAAAGTTATATAGATTAGACTTATTAGCACAAATTTTAAAAACAGATTGCTGAGCAATTCAAAAATTAAAACCATTCTGCATTGGCTCTGATATGAATACATGTTATGTATGTACTGAATGCAACAACTTGTGCAGCAATATTCTATGGTAGTGCATAAACAAAAGTTTGTTTAATTTTTCAGCTGGATAACTTCTGAACTAGATTCAACACTCTGCTAGCCATGCTGAGGAACGAATTTAGCCTAAGACTTTAACATCTATGCCTTTAATGTCTATACAGAACTTTCAATGTATAGCTGAGTATGATTATATCTTATAAATGAAGAGGAAATGGGAATTTTTACAGTGTTTTATATGCTAATTTATTCATTGACAGTGTAGTAGCATTATAAGTTATACTGTAAAGTTTCTCATACTTGTCTGAAGACTTCAGATTTGAACTGAAGTGTGGAAATTCTTTAAAAAAGCAACACATTTTGGTCTTCCTTTTGCCAAAGGCTTGGGCATCTGCAAAAACTACAAATCATGCCAAACTCTTTGAGTGATATATGGAGGACCACAATCCACTAGGAAATAAGCTAAGACGAAGTCATTAATTTCATTTAGGTCTTTCAGTGGAATTTGAACCATCCAGCCCACAAACCATGTCTCAGGAGATTGCAGTGTGCATCCAGCCCACAGTAATAATGATTCATATACATATATGTGTATATGCTTTATTGCTACCTTTAGCTGGATTAAAAGCAATATATCAAATTTTATACTTCTGCTCCTTTTATTAGCTTTCTAGCACTTGATCAGCTGATAGAGGCAATAATGAAATGTTTTTTTATAAACTGGAGTTTTTAAGTCCTGTCCTGAGAATGTAATATTTCAAAAAATAGCCTAAGCTTTGGGGAAAAAACCAATTACAGAAACAGCATTAAAAATGCCAAGCACTGGGCAGAAGCAATTCTGGATCAGTTTAAAAAAGTGATTGATGAAACTCTAATCTGAGCTGAAGGAACAGTTTCACGACAAGCTGTGACCATTCCACACACTTCATTAGCTGCCATAATTAGCCTGGTGTTTCAATTTGTTAGAACTGGTGGGGACAATTTTACTCAGAATGCAAACATCAAAAAACAGGGTGCCTCAGACTTCAGAAGAGGCTTATGAGAAGCTTTTCTAGTCTCTGTTAACTAAAAGATTAATTACAGCTGATGGGAGGCTGTACTCTGATTGTCACTCTGTCTATGTGCATTACTTTTAGCATTAGAAGAAAGACATGGTTGACACTACACTGCTCAATCAAGCAGCTTTGCATTAGCGCACAGTCTGTTAATATGCAATGTTTTTGTTCTTTCTCTTTTTCCTTTCTCCCCCACTAAGTTTAAGGCTCTCATACCTAACAAGTTATTCTTTAAAAGAGCAGGGTGTTCGGTTGGTAATGACAAGCACTTATCATACATGCTGCCATTCTTTCACATGACTACAGGTGAGAAATCCTGACATGTCTCCAAGCTACAAGCCAGGAATATTATTAGTTTCTATTATTGCAGTCAAAATGTTGATTCATTCTCAAATAGTCTCATTATGAGAAACAAAACCAATACAGTTGTGAAACTGGTACTGTGTGCTTCAGTCTTTGTACCCTACCCCTCTGCCTCAGGTGTGGTTACCTCTATACATTAACTCATCAAAAGTTGTAAGGTTGTTTATACGGAAGTGAAGTTTGAATTTGAAGTGCAAAGGTTAGTCCTGAATAATTCCATAACTTTAATTCTAGAACATTAACACATGGCAAATCACCTACTCATAAAAACACTCCTCATGTAGATATGCCTTTCACTTTCCCTACAAGTATTACCAACAAAAACTGTAAGAGAAGAAATAATATAGTTTATCATGGTGGAACATCCTTTTAACCTGAGTTTGTAAAGGGCACATTGAAACCAGCTCTTCATTGTATTACATGAATAAACACTGAAGTGTATTCCAAAGTGGATATTGTACTATGATTTAAAATGGGGCAAATTAGTCCAGAATTGATTAATAATATAAATTTTGAAGAAAGAAGCAGTAGAATCTTACATAAAACCATTAAGACAACAAGCAGTCTGTATTACTTTCCACGTCTCATTCATTCCAATAAAACTGCACAAAGCTTTTACTGTGGTTTTTCCTGTTCAAGGAATGTAGGTTACATTAAAATCCATTTTTCTGCACTGAAGTCATACTGCTCTGAGAATAACGTACTCTTGCTCTCTGGAGAAAGCATCAAAACAATAAAAACCCTGCAAACGTACAGCCTTTCTTTCAATTTGGGCTCATACCTGGCATAATATCTTAGAACACCTGTGGGTGTTATTAGCATTTAAATTATAAAACCATACAATCATAATGAGTCAGTGTAGCAAAATCTCTAATTCACACATCATTTCAAGATGCAACAGTGTGTAGTCCTAAGTGCACTTGTTGCAAGAAAGTCATCCAAATATGTGCCTCTCATCTTAGACCTCAGTCTTGCAAATTCACCAGCAATATATGTTTAAAGATGAGATTTTAAAAGTATTTTTCTGAGAAAATCAGTAACACCATTTTTTCCTAGAACATTCTGTCTGAATGGCATGAATTTACATATTGATTATATTCTTTATGTGTTGGATCCTTATCTGACACCAGTTTTCCCAGCTCCATGGCTATATCTCAGTTATGCTAGGGCTGAGGACCAGCTCTCAAACCTGCAGTTTTCAACAGTTGTATGGCCCATGTAATTCTCAGAGGATTGTGAAAAGCTTTTGGTTACTTTAATTTCAACTCTATTTAACAAGCACAAACAAGGTCTCGGTGAGTATTATCAAATAATAAGTAGCTTGCTTTTGTAGATAAGTTCCATAAAGAATTTTAAGTGACTTGGAAATATAGCCTTTTTAATTCAATATTGCAGCAAATTGAATTGAGTTGAAATACATTATGTTTGACATACATATAAAAAAACTACTTAACTCCAAGAATACCAAACAGTCTATCCAAAACTGATATGAAAAGGCAAGGCCATGGATTTCCCAGTTTAGTGTATGGATTTTGAATTCCAACAAACAAAATCATATCCAAATAGTCAACGCCTAAAACCAATATAAACAAATTAGGTGTAACTCCAGTATCTACTGTTTCTAGATTAACTGATTTTTTTGCAATTAAAAGCTCTGCCACAAGTTACTGTAATGTACACTAAGCACATATTGAAGGAATTGGGCAAGATGCTCTATTTATAAAGTGTTTCTGATTAAATAAGAGGCTTTAAAATGTTTAAGCAATGTGCACAATGGGAATTATTTAGAAAGCTTAAACATACATACATCTCACTCACAGAAATACTGGTTAAAGTTAACTCTTAACTAAAAAAGCGAGGTTTTCTTTTATACCACTAAGATGCAAGTTACATTATTAAATGAGGAAGGTAGGCAAAGCAAGACATTTATCATCCAACAGACAAATGACAGAGGATTGCTACTTAGACAGTATAATAAGTGCCATCTAATTTTCTCCTTTGAATCAATTTATTCTTCAAAGCCTTGGATCATCATCAAGGGACTGCATTTTCCCGCTGAGAAATTACAGAACCGTAAATCAGGTTTTATAAAATATTCAACTAGTTGCCTACAAACCCTTACAAATAACCGCTAGAATGGATTTGATTAGACAAGTGGTGACAGTACCTCTTCTTATGCAATAATTGAATGGTTTGACTCTTCTCAGATACTACTTTGTAGCATTACTTCAAAATCAGACCCTGTGACTCATCAGTAACCACTAGAAAGTTTTTTCAGCCTTCCAGTTATGCACACATTCTTTTCTGCATTTAGTTGAACATTAGCCAAGGGTACATTTTTCATGTTTTAATTTGCTTTGCATCTTTCTACAACCAAGAAAATAATTTGAAAGCTCAATGATAGTTAATAATAATTAATAATTGTATATCAAGCATTTTTCAAAAGCAACTCAACAGTGGTGACCTTAAGAATTTTCTCAAAGGAAACATTATACAACTCAAGAACCTTTCCAGTAAGAGCACTGAAAGTGATCTTCATAACAAAATGTAATTCTGTAAATAAGACACAGTCATAAGGAACCTGGAAAGCTCATTATGTAAACCATCAGAAGTTGGAATTGTCATTTGCCTTCCTGGAAAATGAAATGGTGCATCTTATAATAAGAGATATTTCATTCTAGTCCTGTGAATGAGAAGTAATGTCTGGTGTTCCCATTTTTGGACATTGAACATTTCTGCTTTCCTCAATAGCTTTAAACCTTTAATTCTCAACAGTATATTATACATTTACCAAAAATAAAAAAAAAAAAAAAAAAAAAAAAAAAAAGAGATCAGAAGTTGCAAAATTGACTTTAAGATATTTTTGTTATCCAGTTTCAGAGACCACCTGCTCATTAAGTTGTTCTGTGATATTAAATTGGGCAACACTGCACTTTTTCTGTACTATCTAATCAGGTAGCCAAACACCTGAGCTCCAAGGAGCTCACAGCTCTGAGGAGTATTGCTGCTGAGGTAATCAACCTATGTGGAGTGTGGAGGCAGGGATTCACTCAGGTGAATCTTTCATGTGAAGATAGAGTAACATTCTGACTCCAAATGGTTCTTCTGAGAGCAGAAAGTATATGTTACAGGGTAGAACAGACAGACTTTTCATGAATAGTACAGTTTATATTGTTGTAGGACCAGATCCTTGGATTTAAATGATTTGTTTTGGGGCAGGACTCAGGATAGCAAAAAAAAGTGAGACAAAGCAGTGTTTTGCTGGAAGAAGATAGTTTATAATTCAAACTAAGGGTCCACTTGGAAATCTGAATAGATACATCAAGTCATGCCAGCAGTAATAACCATACAGGAGCCATGTCATGGGCTGGGGATCGCTGGAGTGCATCCCACTTTGGCAACAACCCTTATTATCCCTGACATGGCTCATGGGGAAACCAGGATTGTAACAGCCCATCTAATAATTCCCTTCTGGCTGCCACATTATGTGAGATTTGTATTGCCTAAGAAAACACACTGAGGTTGGATTGGGGAACCAGGAATTTGATATTCCAAATATGTGCTAGCACTTTTCGTGTACATTAGTAACTTCTGTCACAAAGCACACTGGTAAATATGACCTTGAAAGTTTTAAAAGGTAATGAAGCTGACAGTTCAGATGCACATTCATTAGCCAGTATCATGCCATACTAGAAAACATTCTTGGATAATCTTTTATTCTAATTAAAATGAAAACAAGCAAATTCCTTTGATAAAAGTAAAGTCACAGTCTGAAGAAGAAAGAATTTAAAACTTCACACAGATCATACCTATGATCTCAAGTCAAATCCCTGGAAGGTTAGAAAAATGGAGTTAAGGTGGAATTTAAGTAAATTTCAGTATAGACAGGGAAGGAAAAGCACAAAGAGTGTATCAAAAATCCTGCCTCATAATGACATCATCCACTAGACATGACTGTTTTATGTGTTGGCTCTGCAAGACATAAAACTAATTTTCAAACAGAAAAAAATCTCTTTCAGCCACTACAAGAATTTTTCCTGTTTTCTCTATTAACCCAGATGGAAAATCTGTCAGTTCTTGGACAAAGAGCCAAATTTATGCCTAGTGTAAAGCAATGAAATTATACTTTTCATTATACTTATGTTGTAACATTCTTTATATAAATTCTGGCTTGGATTATATACTCATACTTGTTTTTATCTCTTATGTATGTCATGATTTAATTAAATACTTCTGCAACTTCATGCAATCACAGTTGAAGGCAATCACTGTTCAACAAAATTGCCTGAAGCTCTTGATTATGCCTTTACCTGCACTGCCTGAATCTGAGCCTGTAATTCTCTGCCTCCAGTGACAAAGGTGGAAGTGATATAATTTATATATGGAACAACTATTGCCTACTCTAATGGCTACACAGTACAGTGTGAAAAGGCCAGCAGTGTTGACCACACCCCTGCTTCCATTGCTCCACCAGAAGTAGAATTGTGTTGGTGGTGAATTACAAGAGCTATGTTTCCTAGCCCAGGCAAGGCCATGATAATCAGAATTATTTTAAGTTGATATTTGATTAATTCTGGCAATACTCTGTAAGTGCTTTCCACTAGTCAACATGTAATTATTTAATTATTTCCCATTATTAATGGAATGAAACAATTCAAAACAAACAGCTAGAATGAATGTTTTGCAGAAAGCTCATAAACATCAATTCATACATGTAGAAATCTTACTAAAATTATATCAAGCTGGCCTGTTGGACTTGAAAGGCATATTTTATCCCAATCAATGCATAGAAGTAAAATTATCTATAACTAAGGCATGTTTCTCTGCTGTACAGTTCAGCTGTAATGATCCCCACACATTGCACTTGCACATCAATTATGATAATCATAATCACGGTCGTTAAGCTGAATGTTCATTATTATCAGGATGCTGGTGACAGCAGATTCAATCATCAGGTGCAATGGGCAGGCAGTCACAGTCCCACCCAAGTTTCTGCAGACAGCGTTGTGCCACATTAAATCTATGATATGTTCCACATCCCACTCCATTCCAAAAGCTGTAGACAGTAAAGGTCAACTTTATGTTCTGTGCAATATGCTTAGGTTCTCTAAATTAATTCTTTGCAGTCCTGGGTATTTTTATGCCTGGTAGATAATAAAATCCTGTTTCAGGCCAAAATGCCTGTGCAAATAATGAAACTGTGATCCAGTTGTACTGTAATTCACCTATAATAAGGCATCAGAGGGGAAGAACCTATCAGAATGAAACATCTTAAACTATGACTTCCTGAATTTTACAAATAAGAAAACATTAAAGTCAGTTTTCTAAAATGCATATGCAAACTAATTCCAATACCGATTAAAGACTGTAAGCTATTATTTCTGCCTCAGCAAATATGAACATATGTGAGTGTTTTGACAGCTGAAAGACTATAGTTAGTGTTTTTGATCCCTTGGCTGTCCATCTACACTGGAACCTATCATTGTAGATCAAATTCCTAGTGACTAGTAAATTTCTTATATTGAAACTTCTTACACTAATTCTATCAAAGGCATTCTAATGTATTCAGATAGATAATGTAAAACTTAAAATATGTAAGCAGTTTTATGTTTTATACTGATTTACTGAGTAAACTAATTAGATTCAGTTTCACTAAAGGTATAGTATTTCTATTCCTTGTTTTTTTAAAATGAAGAATTAGAACAGAACACTTTTTCCCTTAACTCAAACTTCTTTGAAATGTAAACAGAGTGAGATAAAATTTTCAGATGATAATGAGATGAAAAAAAGAACTATTAACTTTTCTTCACATAGATATGGTAATTATTATGTTTAGCAGAAGTCTATGCTAATATCCTTTCATTTTCCAGAAGAAATGTAACAAGGTAATATTTTTCATTGTTGTTCATTTTGCTTCTAAAGTAATTATATAATTTACATACTAATCTTTTTGTGACTTGAATTAAATTGCATAGTAATAAACACATGAAAACCTCAGGAAAATACTACTAGGACATACTCGTGCACACACACAGCCACAAAGAAACTTTTTGTATTTAATATTAAAAAAAGCCAGCTAATATAAACTAACATCAAATAATACCTCAGCAGCTCAGACAGGTCACTGATCAACTGACCACTGACTTGACTCCTTGGAAGAACTTACCCAGTCTTACCAGCAACAACACAAGAAACCTGTTTAGCATGAGACTGTCAGAAACTGAACAGAGATCATGGCAGTGTTATCAGTTATTCAGGTTGTAATAGAGGTTGCATCTATAAAAATATAACCTTGTGGTAAACTCAAAGGAAGGTTGTGTTCAGTAGACAAGGTATTAAGCAAAAATCCTTTTTTTTTTTTTTAAGTATTTTTTTTACATGCCCTTCAGTCTTGTGATTCATTAGAACAGATAATTTTGTTAATTGCATTGATATATTCAAAGTTTTCATAGAGTTTAGGAAAAAGAAAGTGACACAGAATTCTATTGAATTTAACAGTTAGGAGAGTATGACCTCACACCTGCATATAGGCCTTTTTCCATTAAACTGCCATGAGGAGCTTGAGGTTTTGTGGTTCTTTTTGGGTTTTTTCCTGATCATAATGACCCATTAAAGCAGTAGGTATGTCATACATAGCCCTTTTCTCCTCTTATCTCTCTGCTGGGGTAAGGGGCTCCTAATGGAAGCTTCATATTGATTTAGAATTGGAGTGGGAAGGCTCTGTGTCATGTTGGGTTAATGTATACAGCTATTCACTGCCAGAGATTTTGGCTGATATCTATCCAAGATCACAAGTAAAGTGAGTTTTTTTGGCTAAGCCCATAGTTTATATATGTGCAGTATGATATACAGTGTAAATATTTTTAGGTTTTTGATATCACCATCTGAGCCTGAGCAAGAACTGCTAAGAACTGGAAAACCAAGTCTTTACAGGACAAGATGAGTACCAGAAATAAGACATTTAGGTCCTTTTTATATATCATACTTATGCTGTGCGACTTTGGCCAGTCATATCTTCCACTCCTTGCTTTTGAAGTTCAGAAATCTGTTTGTTTGATTGTTGATGTTTTATTTGCAAGGAGATATAATTAATGCATGTTGAAATACCAAAACTTTACTCTCAGCTCGTTTTTGAACCTTAAAGTTTTGAGGAAAAATCTTTTAAAAATGTTCCTTCTCAAACTAAGATTCCTTGGAACTTGCTGTATATTTACAAAGGTTAAACTGCTTTCAAGGAAATAATTTATCATATCTTACAAAATCCCAGAATTTTTTAGGTAGGAAGAGACCTCTTGAGATCACCCTCTATGGCCCCCATACTCAGCTACAGCAGATTGCCTGGACCATGGATACAGCCAAGGATAAAGATTATACAACCTCTTTGGGCAACTTGTGTCAGTGCTCTGTCACCCTCACAGAAAAAGAAAAAAGAAAAGTGTTTTCTTGTTGTCAGCTGGAGTTTCATGCATTTCACTTGTGTTCACTGACTCTTGTCCTGGACACTATGGAGTCTGAGAGAAGTTTGGGGTCTTGTTCGTCCTTCGCTCTTATCAAGTGTTTACGCACTTTAATAAGATCTCCCCTGTGCCTTCTCTTTTCCAGACTGAAGTGTTCCAGCTGTCTCAGCCTCTCCTCCTACAAATTTGCTCCAGTCCCCTAACTGTATTGGTAGAGAGTGCAGCACACAGCCAAAGTCCACTACTCTTGTTGTACTCAGAAATTTTAAAGTGATTAAGGTACCTAATACAAATAATGGAAACACTACACAAACTCATGTTCTGAGTAAAATTATCTTACAGCACTACAAAACCAGACATATATGAGATGTTCCTGACAAAGTAGGCAATTTAACAAGGTCTTCTTAAAATAAAAAACAGCTATTCACTAGTTTAAAGATTTATCCAAAGAATGTAAGCAATAAAATATTGTGTTGTTTTAATCACATTTTCCTATAATTTCCTGAAGTTTATCTTAATGTGTAAGAGTAAATATACAACCTCTCTTAAATCAGAAAAGGCAAATCAAACAGAATGAAACTTAGGAAAATGCATATAACTGAAGCTTTATTTAATCAGGGTCTTAAATCCTGATCTTTTAGGACCAACAGGTGTTGAATTTCCTCAAACTGAATTTACCAGAGAGTCAAGGAAATTTCACAACTCATCACAGCTCTAACTACGTGATTTTATAACATGCTAGAAAGAATCCTGTGGACTGCATGATCTCTGGATCATACTGAAATTCACTTAGTTCTAATAAAACAGCAATCTAAAAAAGTAAATAAATCCTTGATTTTGCAGTGACTTACCTTGTCTGCTATCCACTTCTTAGGATATACTTCTCTGAAATATTTAGTTCCATAAGCTTCTTGGCCATATTTGCCTGACCTAAAAAGTGATGGCTCATACTTCTCATAATTTTTATGATATGAAGAAAATGGCAGAAATCTGAAATTCAAGAATATTTTAGAATCAGTTATGCTCTTCTCTAGATGCCACAGGATTGATGCAAATCCATGCTGCAGGAGATGACATGGACACATGTTCCTGATATTTTTCACTACTTTCTTAATGTTCCCTCTCAGTATTGTGAGAGGATTACTGTAATTTCTCCTGCAGCTTTGTTCAGATTAAATTTGGAGCAAAGAGACAATGAGTTTCAACAGGATAAAATGAAGACTTTGTGCACAAGGATCTAACTTTGTTCACTTGCATTAGTAGATTATTACTTTGTGTGTATCTGCAGTGACAACTGGTGGGATGTGCAGGACAATCAGGGCTCCCTTTGCTGGGAGGTGCCTGCTGGTACCTCAGGTCCTAGCAGAGAGTGCAGCATGTGCAAGCTACCAGTGGCAGGTGCTCCCCATGCACGAGGAGAGATGTCAGAGTCCAGGACATCCCTCTGGCTGCCCTGGCTGTCTAGAGATCCCGGCAAGGGATCTTGGGAGATCTTGACAAGAAGTCAAAAACACTTGTGGCTTCAATTTTAGCCTGTGGGAGAGGCTGCCAACTCTATATGAGGAATTACAAGCCAAAGGGTTTGAGTAGTGTAATAGGTGAATTAACACAGGGTGGAAAAGTAGAATTTTGGGGTTTTTAGAATGTGATTCAGGGGTACAAGATGGAGGAGTCTGGGCATGTCCTAGACTTCTTCTCCTTCATCTTGTCCTCCATGTCTCGGTGTGATGGTGACATTTTTCTATTAGTTTGAGGTGGAGAGACACTGTCTGACAT
Source organism: Anomalospiza imberbis (assembly GCF_031753505.1). Taxonomy (NCBI): domain Eukaryota; kingdom Metazoa; phylum Chordata; class Aves; order Passeriformes; family Viduidae; genus Anomalospiza; species Anomalospiza imberbis. Next base: position 89,892,608 of record NC_089683.1, read on the forward strand.
AGGTGATGGGTATTGGCACAAATGTAAACATACTACATGTAGTTTTGAGTATATAATGTGGTAGCCACCCGAGGCTCGAGGCAGACTGCTATGGCTTATTTACTAGACAGACCTCGGCAGGTTAGAGAGAGAATGTTATAGATAAGGAAAAATAAACAACCTTGAAAACTCGACCTCACGCATTCCAGACCTCTTCTTTGGCTGCGCGGACTGGGGAACAAGGACTTTTACGATTTCAGGGTCATTCCAAGCAAAGCAGACCCCGTCAGAGACGGATCATCTCTGGAGAGAGGCATCATTTGCTATGTTATAGCCAAAGCTAAATTAACTGTATTCTCATTTAACAGAACAGAAACATGTGCATCTTTGTAAAACACAAAACAGAGAAATTGTTTTGTTAGAATTCACAGACTGTGTAATTTATACTTAAGTTATAATTATGTCCTAATTAGCAATCTTTTTGAGCCAGGTTCTTTCATTTTTGGTGATAATGATGATGGACTTGCTCCTTATACAATGCCAGCGAGCAATGAAGCTCCAGCTACCTGCTGGAAAGTGTTTTCAGAAGGATGTCCCTAATTGTTAGGGACAAACACAGGTTTTTTGGGTAGGTTCCACAGCAAACTGTATAAAGGAAAGTGAAAAACATCTTGCAGATCTTGTATATAGAAGATCTGCAAGACACCCTACGAACACATCTTAGTTCCATCTATTTCAGTTCCCAGGAGAGTTATAAGAGTGAACAAGTACATTTTACTATAAAGTAAAACACTGGGAAATAAGTTTATCATTGTTGTTTTTCTGAAGAAATCAACATGTGTTCTTAATTCTAGAAGTGCAGGAAAAATATTACTCAGTAAAATTAAAAAGATATGCTTCAGAAGTCCAAAACATCACTTTTAAATGTCATGAAGTATAGCTGATTAGAACGCTTCCCTAGCTGAATTTTTTTCAGAATTCAGAGTCCCTATAAGAGTTAGGCAAACAAAATTTTTATTAAAATGAGGATTAAAATATCCTTCTTCATCTCTCAGCTGATACAGATGCAGAAAACTATTTATTTTGACTAACTTATCAACAATTGAGTGTTTTTAAAAATTATTTCTCTTTCTTTCCACCTCATAAAAAGAAATGGTTTTAGAATCTTTCCAGCCGTATCAACTTCTTCTATCATGTGCCACAAAAAAATGCCATGTAAAGTTAGTTGAAAGGAAAGCCCTGAGTTAGCAGACTTTTAAATAATAAAAAGCTATAGTAGCATGTGTATACCCATGGGAAAGGACAACCTCACACAAGACAGATTAGGGTACTTGCAATGCTAATTTGCACATGGGATGGACATCACACACACACAAAAATTAATGTGGCCCCAGTGTCCCAGAGAATACATCGAAGGTGCTGTGAGCCGGCTGCTCCACTTGCAGTTTTTATCACTTCTGAATTGCATTTTAATAGTACATTTTTCTTTTGCTCAGACATGAAAGAAAATTGGCTTTCTCAGGGGATTGGATAGCTGAGAAGACAAGGCTTGCAGTTTTGGGATTTACCCATATATGCACAGAATTTATTTGAATCATAGCATTCATAATTTAATATGAAAACCATGTCTGTAAAATTTATACACAAAAGAATTTAAAAATCTTGAGGAAGGTAGAAGTAAATTATTATAATTTTCCTTTAAAATATTTCTACACAGAGGTTTTGATTTTCCTGTGGATCAGTTAATCTTTGTCTTTTCGGCAAACAAATTCTCAGAGTAATGTGGGTTCTACTATGATTTAAAAAAAAATCCAAAATTAACACTTTGAGACACAATTAGCAGTATTTGCTTTAAAATGAAAGAACAAAAATTTAATAGGGTACAATGGTATCAAGTAGAAGCTTTTTCTTCTGTTACAGTTCTGCTCTCAGAGTCAGGGGGCAGATCTTACAAGTGATGATGCTCTAGCAACAAGAAAGGATCACATGCTTGTAAATTCAGTGTCTTCTTAAAGTAAGTGAGAATTTACATTATGTGAATAAGTAATTAAAAGAATTATAACAAGTTTTCATGTTAAGTAGGGTAAACAAATTAATGGCAGTAATACCAAAGTCATTATAGTCCCCCAGCCAATAATAATAGGAAGAAGTAATAGCACTGACAAATACTTCAGTTATGGTATTATGTTCTGTGCAGCTCTTTGCATACACCTGACACGGCTTTTTTCCAAAAATTAATGACAGTATGTGCTCTGAAAGTGACAGAAGAGAGTGATGGAAGAACATTAAATTCAGACAATGGTATGATACCATTACCAACTGTACAAGTTTAGATTTCAATACTTTAGCTTTCAAAACATTCACTCATTATTCCTACATCTAGTGTTCAGCTTTTCCTTGTGATTTAAGTGTAATTCTTAAAGGTGTTCAGTAAACATGACACAGACAGAAGTAACAGTCAAAGAAGAATTAAATTCTGTATTGATGTTTTATTGTGCTATAAGAAAAAATCAGTATAAGCTGAGAGTTCCCAAAAAATTATTTAATGGAAGGTTTAATTTTCTCTAAATAATTAATTTTAATTAATTTTCTCTAAATAAATATATTGAAAAATGAAAAATTATTTCATATCAGACTGAATGAGAAATACATCAAAGAATACAATCAAAATGGTGAAAAGGTTGGAACTAAAAATGGGAAACTATGAATAACAGTGATACTCATAGATAACCTGAGAAGGACCAGGACCAAGGCTGGCTGTGTCATCACTGGTGATGAAGGCCAGCTGCACTACTTCCAGGACCGGCTATATTCAACCTAATTAGCCTAAAAAGACCTAGAAGTCTTTGCTTAGTAGCCAAACCAGGACCTGAAAGCTGCTAGAGGTATTTAAATTTCAAAGACACCATAGATATTTGTTGCTAACAAAAATAATTTTTTTTTTATCTCTCATCCTATCCTGGACCTTCCTTCTACTATTAATTTCATGTTTCTAATCCTTTTTTTCCCCTCACATGTTTACAGTCCCCCTCCATGATTTTTGTTCCTACATTCTTCACCTACCATTTCTTCCCTTTAGTCTGCCTCTTTTATTGCAATCTCTCTCACTATTTTGACCAGAGAAGGAAAAGGCCTTTTAGATACTGAAGGTTTTCCTATTGGGCTGACAGAGATGACAGAAGCAGTAGCAGGAGCTGGTTTCTGGTGCCTATGGCAGTATGAGAGGAGCACAGCAGAGCAAGCAGGAAGGAGATTTTCTCAGGTCCATCACTGACTGCTGAGCAGCAGTGTCCCAGTGCTGTATGGAAGCTACCAATAGGACACAGGACAGAGGCAGTGACTTTTTATTGAAATTTAAATGGCCACAAAAAACCAGACTGGTCCCTCAGCGTGTTCTCTGAACCTGCCCAAGAGGCAAAATCCCAGCAGTCTACTGGAGCAAGCAGGTGATCCTGATCCCAGAAATGCTTCAAAACATACCCAGGCTTCTGAGAAAGAACTGCCAGTTCTACTGCTGGACTGCCACACATGCTGCACTTCAGGGCACAGTTAGAAATATAAAAGAGTACTGTTACGTGGCTTTTCAAACTTTCACATTTATATGTACTGTACATTTTTGCAATTTAGTAGGAAAAATGCCAGCAAAATATTAACTTTATGACATTGTTAAATTTTTATCTAAAGTGTTTTTATACAATAGCAATTCAATTCTTTGTTGTCTTGATTTAATTCAAATTTATCTCTCTTTGAAGAACTCCATGAACAATTAGCTCCAAACATGCCATGCTTCTCTATCAGGAATCTGTGAATATTTTATCTTCTTTTTTTTCTTTAATAAAACACGACATTAATTTTAAGCTTTCAAATTTGGATTATACCTGAAATAATTTTTTTCATCAAATCCAATCTTTTCACTTGGGGAACAAAGAAGGAAACATAATGGTTTTCCAGAGCAAAACAACTGGAGCAGGGCAGACATTATTTAGTTTATAATGCATGTATATTAAAATCAAAGTGTTAGATACAAGAATAAAGATGGAATATTTTATTTAGCTTATCTAGCGATATTATCTTTAGTGCACTGTTTTTGCCATGAGAAGCCTACTTGGGTGCATTATTACAAATATTGTTTCTGGTAATGTACTAAATACACAGTTTATTGAAAAAGTTTCAGTCACTTTGATTGTAACATCAGTAAATCTAAAAATTCTCTGGCCACTTTTATTTAACTCCTGTCTGCAATAATGTAAAGTGGCAAATAAAAGCACAGCCTAGTTCTTGTAGGAAGTAAAAGAGATCTCTTCTGCAGCAAATTCTGGAACTTCTTAATTATACACAGACTTATTATCTGCATCCCCAGTGTTATAAAGTACCAGAACTTCATTAGAAAAATTAAGATGGAAAAATGAAGGCGCTACTTTGTAAATTTCCAGTGGAAATTAGCCAGAAGAAGCAGAGGAATACTGGATCAAAAGAGGGTAATCATGCTTAACTGTGCCCTAGAGCACCCGCATGTATAATACGATTTGCACAGTAACTACCTCTCCTATTACTGCTTGTTTGGAGTATTCTGTGTTAATGGGGTTAGCTAATTTAGTATTTTAACTTAAAAAGACTCTGCTGATTAATAAATGTTGCACACTGTGCTAGTAATTAAAATAAATGGAAGAGTTACAAATAGAAGTTGAATTGTTAAGAAAACATTATCTGAAAATATATGATAATCCCTGTTTATCATAATACAATAACAGTCCAGAAAATATGCAAATTGCAGAAGTTGCAAAGCATATGACAAACTAAGTATAATTTGAAAAAAGTTTTCAGATGTGTTGTGTTTGTATGACAAAAAATGTAGTAGCCATTTTCACTGTAGCTAATTCAGAAATACAGTAAAAGATTTTATAACTCTAGGAATTAAAAGATTTTTAAAAAATTCTAAATCCTAAAGTGACTTGGATTTTAAGTTTTCTTACTTTTAATACCAGGCAGCTCATAACACTGGTGCTCTCCAAGTATAGAGCTTATTTAGGTCACTAATTTCTCTGCAAATATATCTGTCCTGCCCAGCACAGGGCAGCACAGCAGCACCTCAGCTGTTCTAAAGAAAGAAAAGCAGAATCTTGCTGAAAATAAGCCCATGAAGAGCTGGGTGCTGCTGTGTTCACACAGCACAGGAGAGGCAGGATGTGCAAACATTGCTCCACACTAGTGAACCAGTGTGAACAGCACCAGGCTGTGCATCTCCAGCTCAGCATTGAGCACAGACAGAGCCAGAAGCTGAGATAATGTTTCTGATGTCACACCAGAAGACTACAATAAATTAGGAAACCTATGACTTACACTATTGCTGTCACTACACTGCATCTCATTCTGATGATTGTTGACTTCATAAAGATGTTTAATAGTATACTTTGAAGTCTGAGGCATATCATATGAAACAGGTTTCATCAAACTTAATGAAAATAATTTACATTTTTGTTCTCTGGAAAATTAGGCCAGCATGCGGCTGCACACAACTGAGGAAAGAACTTCTTATGCTTCCTCTAAATCTGCTGGATCCAGCAGTTGGTGTCTCAAACTAGACACTGTATTAAGTGGCCATCCCAAAGGAATGCAATTGTCATTCTTATCCAAGTGGAGGGGGAAATTACTTCATTTGTATGAAAAATAGCACAATAAGGTAGTAACAGCTTCAATTACATTGGAAAAAGGAATCATTCTTATTAGGCTGGATTACCCAGTTGCTTTTCCATTACAGAAAAGGAAATTTCAGCAGTTGCTTTAAGTAAGCACAGTATATTCTCTTTTGGTTTCATTTGTACTGCTTCTGCCAGCCTCAAATTCTCTCACAGCTTTTCCAAATTTTTTGTGCATTTTATCAAAAGCAATAACTTTCTCAGATCTTGCAACACTCATCCTATCATCCTGTAAACAACCACTAATAATTAGAGGTGTGTGAGAATTCTGAATGTTGATGAAAACTTCAGGTACATGCCAACAATCTTTCTGTCATAAGAAACCCCACACAGTACTCACTCTGGAAATATACATATCAATGTAAATGTCATTCATGCAAACACAAGCTTTCTCAACAAATGCCACATGCTTCCGCTGCTTATTCTCTCCTTACTTTCTAAAACAGAAGAATAATCAGCATAGGAAGCACTACCAGGTGCAAATAAAGTCCCAAAGTACGCAATTACATAGCAAGAAACAGAAATTTGTCAGTTCATAATAGACATTGCTGAGAAAAAACTACTGTAGAACTGAGTAGCCCTTTGCTGGCTCCTCCCTGGAGACCAACATCCCATGCAGCAGCTGCAGCATTACCAGTGAGCATTAGTCCTGGTGATGACCTGCAGCTCTGTCATCACCATTTCAATGTTACGGATGTGACCCTTGCATGGCTGGTTGAATAAGAAGCACAAATGGAATGATCACAGCCTAAAAATGTATAATACACTCTGCATTTAGTGTGCATGAAGCTGAGAATCATTGATTGTTGGGACATTGCTTCTGTGCATTAAGGATGTAATTAAATGCTTCCTTACCCATAAGGTAAATAGACCCCATATGAAATAATATCTACCAAAGTTGGAGGTTTCAAATTTAAACTGTATAAGACCAAATATTCACAATTCCCTCACTGAAGAGTCAGTGAAACATTTATTGCAAGGTCTGACCTTCTGAAAGGGTTGACACAGTAATGTCTAGGGTAAACTTCATCAAATAAAGACTGGACAATGTAGTCATGCCTATAAATGAAGAACATATTCTATCCTCAGTTGGAATGCATCAATCACAACTAATTCAGTGACAAAAACACTTTAAATAAGAGTTAGAGTATTAATTACTACCTAGCGATAGGGGTTCTTCTACATTTCACCAGCAGAAATTTGATAAATTGATGGAAATTTAAAAAGCAGAAATTTATGCTGTGATATGAAAATTAATCTGTTTCCTCCTCCTCACACATGAAAAAATACAGAAAGAAATAGAAGAGGGGAGTACATTTGTACTTGTAACTGAACTCAGTTATGATTTTGGTATGAAAGGAATAAAACGTGTTATCTCTCACTAAACAAACAAACAAACAAAAAACCCCAACAAAAACATTGTCCAAATGTGAAAAAGTAGTCTTAATAAAACATTTTTTTAATTTCAAATCTGTTTCTGAATAGAATTTTCGCTCAAAGATACTATTAATATTAAATTGGGGGAAATGGTCCAACAATAAAAACATAGAAGTTAAACCATGTAAACACAATTGATTCTGGCACTCTTAAGTCCCAGTCCTGAAGCTGACACATAGCAATATGGAGCTGATAAAAAAAGCATGAAACAGATCAAAAATAGCAAAACATCATGCGCCAGTGATCACAGGCTGCTCATGAGGAAAAGTGATTCCCTTCTGTCCCCTGAATTCTGGTATTGAAAGGCCAAAGGATTGCCAAGAGCAGTGAATTCGAGGAAAAGGTTGGCAAACCATAATTCTTTTTCTGGTTAACTACAAAGCCAGAGAAAGTGAGTTAGCAGACTTTTATTATGATTGGATAAAACTGTGTTTAACAGCCATTGTGCTAAAAAAAAAGGAAACATTCTGGCCACAGCCTTAAATCTTTTGGGACAGAAGCTTTAATCTTTTGGGGTGGATTATGCCTGTATTTGAGATTTTATGGAAACGAACCGGCCTGTCTGACACTATTGCAGCTGCTGTGGCTTAGGAAATCAATCTGCTTCAAAGATTATTCTAGTTTTTGTATCATGTTCTAACATCCAACATATGCTCCCTCCCCTTCCAAGTGAGCTGTGGTACTCTTCTGGGAGAGAAAACAAGTCTCATTGGCATGCAACACCATTTTTCCTCCCATAACCAGTAAGCTCCCAGAATATGAAGACTGAAACAGTATTTTTTCCTTGGCAAGGTGCATGTGGCAAGAGAGAATTTGCATTTGTTTTCTTATTCCCTATTAAAGCCATCTGTTGCATCACATATTATTAGTAGTATTACAAGTTCTTTTAGACACTCATAGATATGGATGGCACATGTCACACAATTACAAGATAGGGTCTCTGCCCTGAGCAGCTTATAATCTGAGGACACAGAATTTAGAAGTATATACATAAAATGTTTTCTAGTAAGCTGTCAGGCTTGACATTTCATTTTGTCAGGCATGAAAGGTTTCTGAAAGCAATGGAATAAAGGAAACATTTTCACAACAATATAAGAACCAAAGAACTCACTTATTGTCATGGATGGGATTTCTCCATTCTTCCCTTGATGTTGGCTCTCTGGCCTTGGCTGGTGGTGAATACATTGATTCTCTCACTCGCAGTGTTGGTTCCAAAGGCTTGTAGCGCTGCCGCAGCACTTCAGTGACATCGCGGAAAGGCCCCTGAAAGGTGTAGGATAATACAAGTGCTCTGTTGGGGTTACAGTTACAGTTCTTTTCTTTGCCTCTTTTATTCATGTCAGATTGCTGATGAAACAGGACACAGAATGTTTGGGAAGTGTAGCAAGACTCATCTCCCTAAATAATTAAAACTGTTAATTTTGATAGAGACTTACAAATATCATAAAGGTTGATAACATACTCTAAAACTTCTAAGAGAGTGCACTCCAAATTTATTTAAATACTAGTAAATACTTAAAATTTTAAACAAATATATTGTTAGGACTGGTTAGGAAAACTTTGTTTTTACTTAGAAAAAATATTGGTGAAATAAAAAAACAAGATTAACTATATCTAAATTCTGCTTAAGCAGAAAAATTAAGTATTTTCATTTGCATAGAACAAACTTTAAAGAACATGCTCTTTTCAATGTAACTATAAACCCAACTGGAAGGGAACTTAATGCATGGCGTAAGATACAATTCTTCTAATAGAATTCAAACACATGACTTCAGTACTATAGGCATATAGTCCATTTCTGAAAGGTCTAATTTCACATTAACTTTGTAATTGTCTTTTGTCTTTTTTTTTCCCCAGAGTATATTGTTTAATAACTGATTGTATCAGTATCTACCATTTAACAACATGGATAAATAGTAGCAGGAAGTCCTTTCCTGTGCTGCAGAAGTGACATACCCTATATGTCTCACTTCTTGTATTAACCCTTAAGAATATACCTGGAATATAATTAGTGCCCGTGTCACTCATGGCAGTTTAATGGCAAGCCTGGGCTTATAAGTATTAAAATTATTTTTTATCTTCATCATTGTTGATCTTGCAATGAACTAGTGAAACCTTTTGAAATTACGAACAAAGAATCCTAATCACAGCCTTTATTCTTAAAGATATCCTTCTTTAAATAGGTTATCACTAACAAGTCACAGCTGGAGTTACGGCAAGCACTGAGTGAAGACTGTGGGGCTAATAAAAAGAAATGATTCACGCCTCATTTATGTTCACTTATGTTTTACATTAATAGAAACCAATAATAGGAACCAGTTACCATAAAAGTCATGGACCGTAAATAACACAAATGGCAAATAAGTATCATCTAGTACTTTTCACAGCTGGACAGGAGGATTGCTATATTTAAAAGCAGTTAATGGATTTTTATTGGAACTTTACTTTTAAAGGCACAGTACCAAGATTGGGAGATCTTTTTAAAGGTCCCAGTAAGCAAATGAGCATAATATTTGCACTCCTTGCAGATAGTTTCTTGCTTCTGTTTTCATAATCTGCATGAAAAATATGTTCATTATAAAGAACACAAAAGTCTTAAAACAGAATGAAAAGTGCTACTGCCCATGAGAGACTAATCACTATTAGAACAGGTAATTGAAACTCATCAACATGTGTTCTAGTAATACATAACCTGATGATCAAGTTATAAAAAAGTTTAAAATTTATAATAAAAATTGAATATTCTGTTACAAGGTGTTTGCATTAAGTGGACATATGGAGGAAGGAAGACAAGTACTATTATCAAATAACACCATGAAAAATATGTTTCTTTTAAAACTAGTCTTTCAGAATATTGCATTATTTATTCACTGAAAAGTATTGACACATATTCCTCCAGGCCAAACCAGATATACAAGCAAGAGGTTTTCTCCATTTTAATTTCTGAGACCTAACTAGGAGGCAGATACAGAAAAAAAAGTCCATAGTTTAAATAAAATTACAACCACTAATAGAAGAAGGGGGGGAAAGGATGTAACTAAGCAAATTCCCTCAAAATAAAGCTGTGGCACCATTAATGAAAGCAGAGTATATATTAGAATACTGAGATAATTCTAAATATTCCCTGAAGATTTTTCTGTTCCTCTGAAGAATGTATTTGAAGAAATTTATTCAGTAATAGGGTCCTCAGGAATGTATCCTAAACAAAGACCTCTAAAAAGTCCATGTGTCTATTGCCATTTTACAGGAAGAAAACTTGTGGAAACTCTGGTAGATGGGTGCTTAAAAAATGTTTTCAAATTGACAATGCTTGCAAGCATTTCAGGCATCCTGCTTTGCCGCTGTGCTCACCCCGAAGCCCCCTGGCTTCGCCTGCCCGGCAGAGGCACGGTCAGTAGCGGGGGACACTCCCCTGTTTCTTGTGGCAGATTTGGGGAGCGGCTAAGACAGCGCGCTTCACTGTCTGCCTTGTATGGAGGAGAGGCGGCATCTGAGAAGGTAATGAGGGAGTCGACTCCCGGCCAGGGAAAAAGTCTCAGGTTTATTGCAAGCTCCGGGGAGCTCTGAATTCCATGTCCCTGAAAGTGGCCATGTGGCTTTCGCAATCACCTTAAGTACCGGGGCGGAGACAAGGGGTAAGGATGTCCACTGCCCAATGGGGGAATTCGGGGGAGTGGAAGGCAGAGGGACAGACAGAAACACAAGCCAATGGAGGAAAGTTAAGGGAGGGACCCCTGGCCTTCATCCACTCACTCGATGTCCAAGGTGGAAGATTTTGGGAGGGTGGGATTAGGAGCTGCGTGATGGACAAGGCAGCAGGGAGGGGTGGCATTGGAGGAGGGGCGGGAAAGCTCAGGGTGGAACCATTGGGAGAAAATGGGGGGTGAAGGGGCAAACCATTACAGAACTGTTACAAAGATATAAAAACGCAATGCAACACTGCTTCAAAATGGAAATCTATATGGGGAGGTCAGGCTAGGAAAAGAAGGGTAGGAATCAACCACAATGTTTACCCTGAAGGAAACTCACACAGCTCTATGCTCTATGTTTGGAATTTGTACTGAGTAGCATAAATCTTGATACCAACTGGTTTGCCAAATAAAGGATAGCAGATCAGCATTCTTACTACTTTATCATAACATCAGAAACTCATGATAAAAAGTACAGTCTGCATTAAATTATGCATTCTTCACTGTCCCCATTCCACAACAGATAACAGCATGCAAAAGATCTAAATGGTAATGTGCATTCTGTTATTAATGCCTTTTAATGAGTAGATGACTAATTTTAGCATTATCCATGTTTCTATCAAACTATAATTCTAGTTAACTCACTAATAAAAATGATAGATCTAACTGATGTAGAAGCATCATTAAAACCTTTCTTTTAAATACACTATCTTACACACACAGACCTTACTATTAAATGCTAAATACCCGTTTCCCTAAGAGAAATGTTAAAGATAGTTATTTTTTTTCTTTTAAAAATATATAATTGACATCGTCATATAAAATATCCAAACCTAGGAGCAATAAAAATTTTAGATACCTGAAAAATAACAAGTGAGCCAGGCAGATATTAGAAAAGGAAGCTTGGTGCCAAAAAGTGTTACCACAAAGAATGAGGACACAAGTATATCTAGTAATTAAATTTCTTATGGTCACACCAAGCAAGTTTCAGGATGATGTGTTCTGATGGGTTTTCATTTCCAGCTGTTTCATCAGCTCAAACTAGTGTCCTTTCCTTAGACATACAACCCTAAATTGTCAAAGTGTTGTGCAGGGATTTAGCCGTGTGACTCCCATTAACATCAATAAGAGTCGGGCAGCTAAATCCACGCACTGTGCTTTGAAAATTTACCCCACAGTGTACATCCCAGGGTGCTGAAAGGATTAAAGTATTATATAGTAAATTCCCTCTTTGAGGTGCAGAAAATAAACAGAACTCTACTGGTTTGTTCTGAAAGGCTATCTGTGCATGACTGCTGTGCGTGTGTCTGAACTTAGAAAGGTCTATAAAATATTCCAAATCCAAGCAGAAGCTTGTAAGATACTTTGTATACAGTACAGCAATTTTTCAAGAGCACCTTAACAATGGAAGAACTGTGAGTTCCCTATTTATTTAAAACCTGATTCCTGCATCATGCTCACAAGGCAAAAGCTTTCCTCTCTCCTGAGAGACAATGCAACCAGTCACATCCTGCTCAAGGACTGTCATAACCTCCTTGGTCCCAGGAGGTAAAGCCATAATGGAATGTTTATGTCAACTCCAAACTCCCTGATCACCAAACTGCTTGTTGGCTCACACTTTGTCTCAATTCTAAAGTGAGTCAATGAGGTCGTTTTATGAGGAATCTCAAGCAGTCAGGGTAGGGAGAACACAAGGAAGGAAGAACAAAGGTGGAGAACTGTGTTGAAGTTGATTCTTACTGTTATAAGCAGCGGGCTCACGCCTACTTCTCCAGAGGTATTCTCATAGGCCTTCTTAGAATCACAGAATCACAGACCTTCTTAGAATCATAAAGGTTGTAAAAGGCCTCCAAAATCATTGAGTCCAATCTTTGACCAAACACCACCTTGTCAAACTAAACCATAGCACTAAGTGCCATGGGCACTCATTTCTTGAACATTTCTGGGGATTGTGATTCCACTGGCTCCTTGGTCTGCCTGTTCTAATGCCTGACCACCTTTAAATGAAAAACTTCTTCCTGATGTCTAGCCTGAACCTTCCCTGATACACTTTGATGTTATGTCCTCTTGTCCTATGACTGGTTGCCTGGGAAAAGAGACCAAGCCGCACCTGGCTTACAGCCTCCTTTCAGAGAGCTGTAGAGAGCAAGAGAGCAATATTGATTCAGAGGAGTAAAACACCATTAAATATATATATATATATACATTGCTTATTGCTCAATTTGTTACATTTCTGCAGATAGGTGGTAGTTTCACTGAAAGTTGCTAAGAAGGACTCATTTATAAATATTGTCCTTCTAAGCAAGATAAAGATAAGGAAATTTAAATATAGAATGGAGAACAGAAAGGAAAAGAGTCAGAGGTTCTGAAGATGGTCACTCAAAGTGAAACCAGAATGGAAAGTGTATATGTGAGCTAAGTTGAAGATTCAGTAGACTGGGCAAACTGAAAAATTCTTCAGAACAGTGGCAAAGACAAAATATTTCTATCCCTAAAGTACTTATATAAGACACACACTGGCAAAAGCTACATGTCATCATACTGTCATCAAGTGTTAAACACAAAGTTCTCAAAAGTTTGTCTGCTGTGTATATCGGTCACATTCCTAACATGTTTTGATAATAAGGTGGCAAAAGCTGTTTTGCCATCTTGTGAGACATTCGCTTTGATGCATTATCTCACGGATGTCCATTACTTTACAGAAAAGGAAAAAATCTACCTGCAAGATACAGTGACATCAACTGAAGTTAAAATTGACACCGTGAGAGTTAATAATGGAAGCTGGGCAAATTGGCTGTGATGGAGCAGAACATGTAGAAATCTTTGTTATTAAAGCTCTCACACATCTAGTGGACGCAAGAGAGCAGAAACTATTTCGAACTGAGAGGATGCCTCAGTTTTTATATGGAAAACAATTGCAAACTGAGGACAAAGTTATCACAACTGCTTAATTTTTCCTATCACCTTTCATTTCTCCTTTTATTTATGATTAAAGATTGGAAATTTAGAATTCTAGCTCTTATTAATCATAATATTGATGTTCAATTATATCAGGTCACGCCTTTGAAATATCATAAAAGTGTAATTTATGTTTTTGCCCCAAAGGACAAAAACAACATATAAAGAATTACATTTCCCTGTTTCTACATAACACCTAGATTTCTTTTTTCATTAAGTCAAATCTGTGTCAAAGACTTTATATCTTCAATGCAAGCACTAGATTTATATTTAAAAAAAAATTCACAAAATGTATTTTCAGATCTGATGATCCAACTCAAGATATTCTGCGATAATCTATGATAAAACATATGAGCAAAAGCTGCTGCAGTCACTGGAACATGTTACCTGAGGTTTCTGTCTGTCAGCAGGTAGCAGAGGCACTGATGTGACAAAAGCTGGAGGCTCTTTGCAGGTTGGCCAGCCATAGAGTTCATCAGCAAAGGGGCTCTTCACTGGCTGCTTTCTGTGGGTCAGTGGTTTTGACTTCCGTAGCAGCAGTTCCATTGGATCTGGGAATTTCCTGAATGGCGAATTGTAGATGCCTGGAATCTGAGCAGAAAATGGGATTATCTTTGACTTCAACTTATTTAAATTTCTACATATAGTAGCAACAAAATCAGACAGTGGCACCCGCTGCACTTTTAAAAGTAAAACAGTCATTAGTTAAGGAGAAATAGAAGAGAATTTTTGGAATACCAAAACCCAATAATTGCTTTTTTCCCCAGAAAAAATCCACAATAAATTCCTGAATAACTATTACAATGTGTTTAGACTTAATAGCAGAAAACATGTGAAAAACAAAAATTTAGCACAATGATTTCAAAACTGTGACTAAAATAGAAAGTTACCTTTGCCCTTGAATTTGATACTTCTTTTTTTTTTACATCACTAATTGTATGACAAGTGTGGTATAACAATTACTAATATAAAACACACATTTCAAATTCTGTTTTAGTAATCTACAGCATTAACAATCTGTGAATATCTGGCAAGTCAAAACTATGTGACAGACTGTTCCCAAATCATCCCCTATATATGTAGGCATTTTATCAGTTGTATATAAACAATTCCCAAATAGACACATGTGAGTTTACTGAATGAATGAGGAACTGTTAATTATGAGAATTCCTTTTCCATATTGCACAAAGACACTACATTTCCCATAAAACAGATAACATACGATTAAAATATGCAAAAATTTATTTAAAGATACTGGGTTACTTTAAAAATAATTATATTTTTTACAAAGGTAGGCTAAAACATTTGAAGTAGAATTGCTCAGTTAAAATATATTGTCCTTTGCTTTTAACATAATTGTAATTACTAATAAACCTTGAATAAAAGTAGCAGGAAAAGAAATTGATTTCAAGATGAAGGGAAAGTTAAGGAAAAGAGTAAATGTTTAAAAGCTTGTATTGCTCCTTTGGAGCACTACTGAGGACCCATGAGAAAACTGTGTAGGGCATCAGCCTCCTCATAAAGTATTAAACTCTTAGGGCTGAGAGGACAGAACTCTCCCCAATGAGCTCTAATGCATTTTTCATTAACATATCCTACTGGAAAGTTACAGCTTCCTGTGTTAAAACAATTAAATAAGGCACATATAAAACATAGTGTCTAATAGACAAAAGTATTCAGAGATGTTAGCTTATTCAAAAGAGTGTTGGGCTATTCAAAATTTTAAGAGCTACATTCTTCATCTCTGAGTTATATAGGTCTAATGACAATTTATTTTCGTCCTCTGTTATTTGTTTCCCTCTTAGAGCAAACCCTACAAACTATTTCACTAATGGGCAAAATGTGCAATGGGAAAGAGGACATGAATAGAGGTAAGTGGTGGAAAAGTATGCCAAAAAACCACTGGTTGTTCCTTCAGCTCTTCAGGATGTCAAATTAAAATGGCAGAGATCCATGCTTCAAACAGCAGGCAAGCAGAATCACTGGAGTGAATGTGAAATTCCAGGTCCAGCCCTATGATCTGTAAAGTCCAGCTGCAACTTAATCATTTGTTCTGCAGATCTGGCTCTTACATATACATCTCATAAAGTTACAGATTTTCCTCATGCTGCTATTATTTTCATAGTACTTCATGCATTGTTATATTGCAATTTTCTTAGCCCAGTAGAATTTTGCCTGTGAACACTTGGTGGTCTGTAAGTACTATATAAAGACATGTTCCATGTGCTGTCTTGGGATTTATTGCACTCCCCCACAATTATTGAATGCAGTTACACCATATACTTTTTACACAAGTTCTCTCAAATATAAAATGCCACAGTCAACACAAATTCCATACAAAGGGAAGACATTAGATTCAAGCAAATAAGATCCCTTGCTGGAGATACACAAACCATCTTTATGCCATGGTCATTATATCTCTTCACTCATTAGTCCTGCCACAGCTTTTGGATCTGCCTACCTTATGACCAATTAATTTTTTGCCTTCATTATGTTGATGACAGTAAATAGAAAAATAATAACCTTTTTTACATATTTCACTGAACTGCTCACTGTGTTGTTGCTTCATTTTTCCACGCCTCTTACACCATCCATACTCAGCTGTGGAGATTGTGCTCTAGCCATGCCACAAGTGTGCAGAGGTTCTCAGCCACAAGGAGAGATCCTGCTCTCATGATATGTCTGTGAAACACATATTTCATAGAAAGCGACAATGGCACTGAAAATTTAAATATTGTCCAGAGGAGAAAATTTAAATATTGTCCAGAAAGAGATTTAAATATTGTCCTGATTCTCAGTGATGAGAAGAGCTCATCACTGAGAATCAGGGTGATCTGAAAGAAAACACTAAGGCATAATAACAACTCTATAAAGCTGGCAGGCATGGATTTGTTGACTGGTAGCAAATCCTGGTCAAGGCTGAGTCTTCTGAAAATTTACACCCCTTTTTAAGCCTTTTCTTAAAAAAAAAAAAAAAAAGAAGAATTTAAAATGCTGAAGAGCAAATTGAGGAGGAAATAATTTATTTTTACTGAAAAATAATTTAAAATATTAGATTATTTCAATCAGCATAACACAGGTTTGGCATTTGAGTTTGTTACTCCAAAGTAACAAATACAATATCTGAAATAAATATCTGAAATAATTTAAATGCTCTCCCTCTGAAGAATTAAATGCAAGAATAACTTTAAATCGATGTTCTGTCTAGGTACTTCTTTTAGTCACAGTGAGAGATAGTGTAAGTGTCTCAGTGAGTAAAATGGCTTTCTGAAACTGCATTTTGCAATCTCCATTAAAATACTGTGTATATTCTCTTTTGTGCTTCTTTGATGAAATGTTTGGCAGTAATAAAAAACTATAGTTCATAAAGGGTTCAAACGCTGTGAAATGCTACTGAATATCACCAAGAGCACTAATAAAATTGGCTTTTAGCACTTTTAATGAAACCAAAATTAGCCATAATAAATGTGGAAATCCATTGATTCAGTGTCTTTGAAATGATTATTGCTGAAAAGGTGTCTTAACAAAGAATCATCTTTTGTTGCCCTTATTTACATACTCTCAGGTTAAATGCATACAGATATTATATCAACTATGAAAATGGATTTGTAATTTAGAGAGGCCAAGCAGACCTTTTGCTTCTTCTACAGGTGAAACTCTTTGTAAGATCTGGGTCAAAATTGATTATAAAGTGCATATTTAAATTATGATTTTTCAAGCAATCCTTGTTAATTACTTTACATTTTAATTATATATGTTGAAGTATTCAACAAGACACATAACAGAGCAATCAACAGAGTTAGTATCTAGACAGATAAAATTAATACTAATTTACTCTAAATTCTCCAAGGTTTGTCGTAAGCTTAGGCCTAGATTTAAAATTGGTAAAGTTTGGTAGGAGAGACAAGGGGATGAGTTTGATTCTACTTTCCAGTTTAGATCAAGCACTGGAAAATTGCTTCCATTCTTTCTTAAAAATATCTCTGCAAGTTTTAATCTTGTTTTTGGAATTTCTTGCACTGTGCAATGTGGTGATGAATATTCATTCTGTCCTCTGCAGGGAGCTGTCAGTCTACACAAATCTAAGAATTTGGGGGATCAAAGCCTTTGGTACTTAATACATTTGCATATCTTCTTGAGACAAATACAATGTATTAAAAGCATTACTTCATTGTCTTTCCCTACTTTGATAAAATATTCTCTCAACCACAAAACCACTGTACTTAATACTGCTTTTTCAGCGGTAGAAAAGTATCTGTCTTGGATATTACCCTATACTGTGATTTCAATATTTTCCCCACCTTTAGTCCATAAGAAAATATGTAACACTCCAAAATATTACCATAGATTACAAAAAAAGTACCTCTGGTCTACAGGGAGAATGACACATTTTTCTGTACTCATGCTCTTCAACACTAAGAAGGGTCTCTGTCAAAGCCAGCTTTCAGGACTTCATTTCCAGGAACAATTTTCTAAAATGACAAACACTATGGGGAAATCTGTGCTAACTGTTAAAAAACCTTACAGCTGAGTTATTTGCAATACTGTCATGCTAACTTCCACCTCAATAAGACCAAAGAAATCTCAGGAGGGGACTCTGCTAATAGCTTCTTACTGACCTCCTTACATCAGGCCCTTCTGGTGAATGGTGGCCCAGTGGTGAATATGGCAAATGAGGTGTGAAAGCAGAGATTTTTTTTTTTTAAGATGATGGTTCTGACTCATCAGGGAAAATAAAAAAAAAAAAAAAAGAAAAAGAAAGAGTGAGAGAGAGAAATGAGTTATACAATAGATATATTTTCCCCTAGAATTCTCTGCCTCAGACCTTCCATCATGGAAACCCAACCATGACCTGGAATATTAATTGCGTCAGGTCAAGCATACTGGCAAATGTACCATTTGTTACGCAGTCATCCTTAGCATTACATTAATATTATGAATCCCTCTGCATTTCTAACACTCTATCATTTTGTTTCCTCCCAATCATTTTCTTATCTTTATAATTAATGGTCAAATATAAAGGAAGAAAAATCATAAGGAAACAAATAAACATTAGCAAGGAAAAGATTTGGGGATTTTATAGTCTGAATTGCTTCTACCACTAATGCTGTATTTACTCAGTGCTAAAGAATATCCATTTGTGTCTTTTCCTCTTTATCATTTCAATACAGAGAGAAACAGTTAAATCATTCTGTCCACATTTATTTTTTTTTCCAGAATAAAAGAAAAATAATGAGGAGTTGCCTTGAAAGCTAAACTACTAATTAAGGCAGCAGCAAACAAAATTGAAATAAGGAAGGAAGAAAAGAAAGAAAAATGTGCAGGTAGAAGGGGAAAACCAAGGCTGTTTTGATTATGCTAGACAGTTCATTGGAAAAGATAGGTGATCCCAAGTGGTATAATAAATCCTGAGCAGTTTAGATTCTGCAACTTCAATTTATTAATTAATTATTTCTTAGTTTATTTTCCCACTTCTTGGCTGAGCTTTAAAGTCTACGTAAAAAATGGCAAACCAATTATATTCTAAGATAGAGCATAGCTATTGTGCTGCAAATAATAACACACATGCAAAATTAAAAATTGACAAAGTTGAGCTGAAGATAAATTGTAAGCATTAAATCAATAGAAAGTGTATTCTGATAGATTTATGTATTTTTACTGTAACTTAACTAAGCAATAATAAAGATATCCTCTATTTTAATTACTTTTTCATACCAACTCTGAATGACTAAAATAATCAACATATATCATGAATATAAGTGTTTAATTTAACAGTCATTTAATCTTGAAAAAAACAGCTTTGAGGGAGGAAGCTTGTGCAAGTTGTTGTCACAGTAAGAACCTAAATAAAGTGCTACTTACTCACTCTGGTCTTTTAACGAGGAGTTAAATGAG
Organism: Anomalospiza imberbis; assembly: GCF_031753505.1. Classification (NCBI taxonomy): domain Eukaryota; kingdom Metazoa; phylum Chordata; class Aves; order Passeriformes; family Viduidae; genus Anomalospiza; species Anomalospiza imberbis. The sequence goes on from NC_089683.1 coordinate 89,912,262, forward strand.
AAAGAAAATTCTTCAACAAAATAGGGACTTAACTTGAAAATCCTTTTTTGCTCCATTGTAATTTGTAAAAAAACCTAAGCAAGCTGAGACGAGAGGTAAGACATCTTTAAAAGCCATAAAAGTAAAGGCATGAAGGAGAGCTGTGAATGAAATATTTGCTAGAGATGGGATTGCTGAATCAACACTGACCAGTGCACTTCATCATAATTATCAGGACATACTACTGCCAGGGGATTTATAAAAATCCCACTCAGCAAATAATTGCCCTGCTGTTAGGAGATAGTCAGAGTGTTAACACACTGTCACAGTCCAGCGTTTAGTAAGATATTCAACATTCAATTACTCTTGCTGAGAACTAAAAGGAAACATGATCATTTCTCAGCTACTGCAGTTATGCTTCCACATGAATTCCAGTGAACAATCCTGTAAATCCACAGATATAGTCTCACTAGCAGGGAAAAGAAATACCTTAAAACATTAATGATTCACAAGGAAATACACGTTTATATAATGCTGCAAACACATTTGTAAAAGAGAAGGAATTTTAAACTTCTAAATAACTAGCTTTTTACAGACTTCTAGAATATTTCATATTTTGTGAAAGTAAAAAGACAAGACTTTATATGAGATTTGTTTCAGAAAAAACATATATAAAAAATGTTCTAGCAACAAGTATAATAAGACTATGTCCATGAACTCAAATTTGAAAAATCAAAATATTTAAGCTTCAATAGAATGTATTCTACTGCAACAATCTGCATTTTTTAACTAATGTGAATGGGGTTTTGTATTGACAATTAAGAAATACATTGTAAAGTTTATGCAGATGTTGGAAAAATACCATTGTATGGTTTAACATTTTGGTTTGAGATAAAACGTTTTTGCCATGCCTGACAATAGGAAAAAATGTCACCCAGCTTTATAAACATAGGTTCAGTTCTTACCGAGCTAATGCTAGTCCTCAGACCTGATCCTCTAATCCCTGAAAAATATACTCTCAGGAATTTCATCTAAATAAGAACCAGAGGATGTAGCCTGTTATTGTACCTAAGGTATTTTACCTTTCTTTGAGATATTGCTTTTATGAAGAGACTGAAGAATTCATAAATGAGTGATGAGTAGTGTATTTTCTTTCAAGTGGGATTAATTACCTGTCTTCTGCTTAATATATATTCTGCTTAAACAGAGTAATAGAAGCATTAATTATCATTATTCTGCCTTCAGAAAAGCTTGGTTCAGTCCTTTTCATCTGTGAAATGTTTGCTTGGTATCAAAATAATAGTGCAATCACAGTTTAAATCCTTTGTATAAGTAAACCAAGCAGCAATTTTATGGACTGTACAATGAGGTGTTAAGGAACTATTCAAGTCCAGTGTCCTGGCCACAGACCATAAAACCAACCTCTAATCATGCAAGGCACTAAGTCCAATTGCAGGAAACAACACTGTAATTGAGCCTCCAAACAGGTACCAACTGCTTGATCATTTAGGCGTCAAGACAAAAAAGAAACATAATCTTAGTTTACTGCATGAAATATTGTGGCACAATATCCAAAACACAGTAGCCCAGCAGATGCAGAGGCATCCCAAAAATGCATCCACCTTTCATTGATTGTCTCATTGACTGAGGCTTACTCTGTCAAATCTAATTCTAACACAGGCTCTTGATGACTTGACTAGATCAGGGATAATAACTTGAATGAGTGAGTGATGGCATGGGAAACAATACTCTTATGATGAAGACACAATACAGGGACAGCACATTCAAAGTTCTCTTACTGTCTTCTCATTTGACTGATTTCAAAACAAGCAGAAAAATACAACTTAATTGCTGAACGGCTTTATTTTAAAAATGGGAATGGGAAATTCCATTTATTGTTATCATTTTCTCCTTAAAAAGTGCTAGGCTGAATATGGGATAACATACAAATTATAAGAATCTCTGAAAATAAACCTGTTTCTATAACCACCTTGAGAAAGTGGGATTTAAAGACCTTAGTCTGAAAAATAATCTCTGAAGGTGAATTTATTCTTCTGTATCTCAATAACTGCCTGTAAACACACAAACAGTATTGAGGCTAAAATTATTTATCATGTGAGAAGTTTTCAGAGCCTTAAAACACATACCTACATACGTGATATTACTAACATCTTTAAAATTAAAATTCCATCCATTGTCATAATGGAAAGGAATACCTTTCTACAAAAAAATCTACTTGCAATTCACTCCTTTCCTAACTGGATGGAGAAAAATCCTTATAATTATACCACTTAGACTCTTCTAATTTGTAACATCAGAAGTTACCTGCAACAACATATCAGAAGAGAGGAGAAGCTCTATGTATCAGGTAAAGATGGAAATTATAGGGAGATTTCCTTTGTCAAGGATATAATTGCTAAATAGAGAATTGTTTTACTCCTCAAAACTGCATAGGTGCAACCAAAACAATGTAACATTTCATTGCTTTTCCTTGTGCCTTATGTCTGTTGCATTGTGCTTGCATGTGAGTATTCCCTCACAGACATATACACTGACAGATTTATTAAACAATTCACTGTAGTAAACCTATGGGATTAGGCAATGAATAAAAACTCAGAATGTGGCAGAATTTTTAACAAAACAGCCTGCAATCAAACCAATAAACAATGAAGGAAAGGTTTAATGAACAGTTGTAGTATTGTATAGGGAAAGAATAATCAGGGAACAGAACCATGTTAGTCTGATTACTAAAGGTAGTCACAAATTAGTAGAAAAGAGTGAAATAATCAGAAAAAATCCCCAAAGATGAGGACTTTGTAAAAAGATTGCTGAAATGGAAAAACTGAAACAAAGCAAACAACAGATAGAGGGAGACGTATAGTGTTTGTCATGTCTCTTGCAGGATAGACACAATTCCCAAATTAACAGTATATATTAGTTACTAAACAAAAGCACTAAATATTGAATAAACAGTGGAAGTTAATGAAAGAACTTTACCATGATGCTGTTCTGTTGCCTAAGAGCTGAAAAACAAAAGAATTGGTGTGTGCATCACTCATCTTGAAGTCTCATTAAAGCAAGGATACCATCAGTGCCACTTCTTAATCAACAGGAAGGTTTGCTGTTGAGACATGCATGGTATTTTATCTTCATGACTTCTCCCATGCTATTCCTAACCTCTCTCTTATGCAATTGTCTCTTACTTAGCATGTACACAGGAGAAAAAATTACCTAAGCAAGACCATAGCTCACACCAACTTGGTCAAATACCAGATGGACTACTATGCATCAACCAAATTTAAACCAGTAACTATTTTGAGAATGTCAGTGGAGTTCCATCATTTCTGAATGTGGCTTTGTGAACTATTTAGCTGATGTTGTGCTGCACTGTGATTTCCTTGCAGTATAGATTCTTTCTTAAATGTTTTTACTATATCCTACACACAGCCAGCATTCAATATATAACTCATTCTTACCGGCTTTCTGACCCTGCAGCAATCCAACCCTTTTGCCACCCCAATTGACAGTAATACACAAAATGTGGTCATGTTTTTCTAAGATCTCAGCATGTACACTTTTTGATAGATCACACAGCTTGTCCTTTAAACTCTGCCATTAATCCTACCCACAGGAATTGAGTACAAAGTTTGTTGTCTAGAAAAAATCCACACAAATAGGGATTATGCAATTCAAATGCCGAAAAAGACAGTTTAAATGCAGGGACCTTCTAGCTAGTGGATTTTTAAATGACTAAGGCTGAAATGCTCAATGCTATAATACATGGTAGATACAGAGATGTCACTATGCTATAGTATCAAGTTTTGTGTGATATGGCTAGTAACAAGCTATTTAGAGGGAGCTCTGAGAAATATTGCCATATCTACAGAGACATGCCTTTAAAAACTAAGCTTGCATAGGAGCAATCAGAAAACAGCACTCAAACTTTACATTTTATTGTGTGCTAAGCTCTTTTTAATGAGATATGATTTTTTTGTGTAAACTCATTTATTTGAACAGTTAACTAGTTACCAAAAAAACTGAAATTATTTTATAGCAGGCAGCCTTTAGGAAAAATAGAGTTTATCATTCTGTTACAGATAATGCTTAGAAGTTCATTCACTGACCATCTTTAAGAAATAGGAAGTATCTTATTTTCTAGAAAGTGGGACAAAAGGACAAATTATTGATTTCTGTTGGAAATACTTTCACTTACCACTTGTGCTAGGCTGAGACTTCAGAGAAGAGTGAATGGGAGGAAAGTACTTTTCAGTGACACCAGGAAGAAACACATCTGCAATAGTTCAGATTCCATGCATTTTGCATAGGAAATAGGTTATGGTGTCAGCAGAAAACACTTCTTCCATCCTCTAACCACAGTTACCCATTTCTGGGCCTGAAGATCACCACGCTTACAATCTTAGTTTTGGCTTTGACTGTACTTGTCCTCCCTAGGGAGATAACCATTCTTTCCTAGGGAACAAAAATATCTGATTGAAAATATGAGCAAAAATGGAAAATCTAGGGAAGCTGTAAAGTTTGCCACTAAATTATTTTGGCAGTATATGCATCAGATAGATGCAGGAGGTGTATTTTGGCTTTCAGCTCTTTCACTCTTTACATCACCATGATACTGTGTTGAGTAGCAAAATTACAGTTCTGTATCCTCAAGATTAGTTATCCCAAAGGGCAAAAGCTGGACTCAGATTCTAAGTGAACTAGAGATTTTTGATTGTGTGTGCAAATCACTTAAAGGTCATTTTTGGAATTTAGAGCTGGAGTTCAGGTACAATGTCTTTCAGAATCACAAACAGCTCAGTTACTGGCTTCTTTCAGTTTACCTTATTTTGTCCTTCTTTCTGATAGAAACATTAAGCAACATGAACTGAGATCCCTCCCAGGTGAACTGAGATGGTGTAGACAGTGTCCCATGAGGCACCAGATTGGAATGATTTTCCTAGAGTGAATACGTGTGAATAGACTGAAACATCTGGCTTCCAAGGGGAAGTGAATACATGAGGAAAGCTTGCTGATCAAACATACCTGTCACAAATACTGTCAGAAGGATGTAATGCAAACTGTGAAACTTTTGGAAATAATATTTTAAAAAACAGAATGTTGCAGCATGAAGTCCATGCAAGTCCAATTTAAATGTAGCTGCAAGCCTGCCTGAGAACTAGGAAAGTTCACCCTCTTCCCTTTAATTTAAATAGGATTTTTCATGGTACAAGCTTTGGAAAGCACTCAGAAACATCTGACTACTTGGCAGAGAAATGATGAGTGGATATTAAATATCCATGGATAGGTGGGGTTGTTCATTGATTGGGGCACCTAGAATAAAAAAAAAATTGACTATTTTAGTTCATCTTCAAGAAGTATTAGTACTTATAATGAATGATAATTTCATCCCCTGAATGTTTTAGAGACAGGATAATAAAATTACAACAGTAAAGAGGGAGGAAATAAAATGTAAAAGGTAAGAGCTAATTCATTCTTCATGCTAGCTCAGTCCTTGGCCTTTCCTGAACAGACACTGCCAATAGTAACAAATTATGTATAATCATTTTGTGATGTGGACTGTTCACTCGGGACTAAGCTCAAATGACCAAACTTGCAGCCTTGTCTCTTAAACTGTAGATCTGAAGATCAAAGGCTAGGGCTTTATCCACTGAGTCCTCACCTTTATAAGAATAAAACTGCCAGCTGTCCAGAGACAGAGTGGATGTCAAACAGTGTCATTTTAGACCAATTGTTTTTCAAGTTCTTACAGGACAGCACATTAGGTTAGAAGAATATTAATCAGTTGTGTCTCCTGAATATTCATTAAGCTGCTCCAGGAAGGATTTTGTGGCCTTTTTTCTTTCTCACTTAGAACATTAGACATTTAGACCTGAATAAGTACAGTAACTTCAACAGAATTAACTCCTGATTTCCAGTAATGTGAAAAGGGGACAAAGGCAGTCATTGTAATGTTTATGAATTGCCATCTCTGTAGACAGGAAAAATTCAGTATCAGAATACTTTAGCATTGAATAGAATTTGAATTTAAAATATTTTACTCTAGGAACTGACAAATGCTAAAAATAAATATGGAAAAATGATAAATAAATATAGAAACAATTGATATTTCAAGATCGACAATAAATACAGAAAAACAAAATTAAACTGTCCTTAGAAACAAAAGAGGTTTTTACTTCCTTTACATTCTGTGGTGTTATATTTTAGTTAAATGGTATCCTCTGTCTCACCCCTCGAAAATGTATGGTTTATTCCAAGTCTGTGATCCTCCCCTGCAGTATCCTGTGTCTGTAATCCCATTGGCCCAATCTGTTCCGTGCCCACTTTGAATCTCCCTGTTAAGTGTGCCGGGGGAAGAGTTCACTCTCTCTCTTCGCCAGCTCTCCTGGCTGGTGCTCTCTCAGCCCCTCTCTCCCCCTCCCCTTTCCCCCCTCACTCCCCTTTCCCCCCCTCCCTCAGAAACCATGCTGCCTCCCAGGGGTAGAACCCCCAATAAACCCTCATCTAATGAGCACCCTCAGAAGCCGTGTGGAGTCTCCTTGCCTGCCTGCTGCTACCAGCGACCTCACAGCCTTGGGCCCCTATCCCACTGAAACGCGCCACTACAACATTCAAAAGCCCTAATACAGAATCCAGAGAAGTTCACTAAATGGTTTCCGTTAACCAAAAGTGGAATTGCTTATGGAGGTACACAGAGAGAGTAAAAATGGAAAAACTTGGTTCTCGTTGCTCATATTAGAACTTTTCACTGTTACTCACTTGAGAGTAACTTATAGCAAGCATTTCCTTCCTCCTCACAGAACATTTTTCTTAAGGTGGGGTTTTTGGCCTTTTTTAAAATGTTTTCTATAGTGCTACTTATTAAAGGGCTACTTTCTCACATATTTATGTCTCCCTGGAAAGGATCATCTCAGTCAAGACTAGTTCCATTCAAAATACTTTCTTATTTTACAGAACCAGCTATAATATCCTTACAAGTAATTCTTTACAAAGCATTATTTCAGTGGGAATAAATGTGGGCCAATATCAGCCACATGCTTAAGTGAATTAGCCTTGACTCAACAGACAGATGGTGATGCACTCAAGCAGGCACTGAAAACTGAACGACTGTGATCCAAAAAGAGAACTCGTGTCTTGCTGCTAAAAGGAATGCCATAGTTTCTAAAACTTCTGCAGTGAAAAGGGCCTATTATTACACATGGACTTTGTTCTTCCCTTGCAGCTCTAAATTACCAGGATCTTATGAGCAGTATCTGTTCACAAACTGCCCAAGGACATCAGGAAAAACTGTCACCTTGCTAAAGAGGGCTGAAAAGTGATGGACTTCAGTGTTGCTCAGAGTGGCAGAGGCAATCCCCAGAACCAGTGAAATTCAGAATTTTTTTTGGAAACCAGAAAGAATAAGGCACTTCACAGTTGCATATTCTCGTGTGACAGAATATCAGAGACAGCAAAGTTGTGAAATGAACATGCATGAGCAAAACAACACCGCAAGGAGAACGAGTGAACCTGATCTTCCAAGGAAGCACAACTTGAGAGCTAGTGTTAGTGCTAGATCTCTTAACCCACTCTCCCTATCTAGGCTATTCCTTTCCTGGGTATTAACAGAGGCAGGAATTGAAGGAATATGGAGGCAAAAAAATGAACATCTAAATATTACAGTAATAGGAAGTTGCACAGCTAAGAACTACAAGTCCTTCAACTACTGTTTGCAGTAAACTGAAAGAGTATTCTTGACAGTAATTATAGTAATTATATTGCCCCATTGCTCCATTTTATTCCTCTACCTTAGGCCAAGCTGTTGACCACCATCAAAGATAGGATGCTTGCCAGAGGAGCCTTAAGTCTGACTCAGTCAGGTTTTCTAATTAGTCAGGGGCTAACAGAAAGAAGATGCTATACAAAAGTCAAACATAGACATACACACACAACAGCATGATTTATTTTCTAAGGTCTCAATAGTTAAAGCATTCAGATAGAACAGAAGCTACCAGAGAACAGAGGAGCAGCATTAGCTCATCTACTCTCAGCATGATTTATCACAGAGCAGGAGGTCCAGCTTTAGAAGAGAGGCTGTGACTCAGTCCACAAGCCACAGCAATGATAAGCTGAAGTGATGCATGTGTAGCATCCCACTATTAACAATGTACAAGTATGTTCTTCAATTGTGTGCCAAAGCTGTCAAGATTTTGCAGATCAAAAGAAATTTGGCTTCCTGGACTAGTTGTACATTTATTTAGTGTGACAAAAAGTAATTGTATTTATCTGTTTAGAAACAGACAAAATGGAGAAAAGATAATTAAAACTCTCTTTTACCTCACCCAGTACTGTTTGCTATACAGTAAAAAACTATAAAGGGGAAAAAAATCTGTTGCTCTGCTGATTCTCCAATCCTCTCCTCAGTGACAGAAGAAAATGTAATAGCAGAAGGACTTCTCAGCTGTGACACTTGGAATACTGTTTCCACAGGGCTATTCTCCTGAACTCAATACTTTACAGGACACCACTTCTGCTCTGTATTTTAGATACCACTGGTTTCTGCTCCCCATCCAACTGTGGACTTACAGGTGCTGATGCACCTGCTCCCACTCACAGAATCACCTCAGCATTGCTGCTTGCTCCGTCAGCAGATACTGAAAACAACACAGGTCTGCATTCTAGCTTGATACTGGATCTCTGAATTTAGACTGTCATACTCCTGACTCTCATCATCATCGTAAGACAAAAACCAACTACAAAATTTCTTGAAAGGCTGAAAATACCAATGACAGTAATCATGCGACCACAAATTTCAACACAAGTGGGCTCCTCATCCCCATTTCTGCAAAGTGTCATGAATGTATTCAGTGCTTTTCTCTGTCGTTGACTATAAAGGTCATTTGTCAGCACTTGGCAGGAGATGGCCCTCACTACAAATGTTGGCCTTGAAAATATGACAAAGAGCAGAAGTAAGAACCTGTTCAATTATAGTGAAGGTTGTTAATACAGAAAGAAGAACTACAGGGATACAGAATAATAATCTGCATAGGTAAACATGTTTATAATGGAAAACCACATTTAATAAGTAGTTCATTTATTAATGGTATTTTGAAAAAAAAAAAAGGATCATTACCACTGTACTGGAAATAGCATACTGTGATTCTGGACTAATAAGAAAAACTTTATTAATTTGTTTCATGTCTCAATAAGAAATCACAATTCAGTTCATGATAAAACAGGTAAAAATGATGAAAACAAATTTTGTTACCAATAGGAAATTATAAGAAATATTCTTAAATAAGAAAGACTTGTTAAATATATAATTTTTATTATGTTCATCATAAAGTCAAAATGTATCAGCCTGATAAGGTAAAAAAACACATAAGAAAAGGATTGTGTTATATAAAAATTTAAAACTGGAAATACAGAGAATCCTATTTTTAAAATTGAATTTGGTTTGGAAGTTGCAAAGTTACCACCACATAAAATTATTTCTTTATTTTACATTGGAATCTTTTGCACTAAGCAATGAGAAATTGTTTTTTTCTTTAAAAAGTAACAGTTTATGAAGGAAATAAATGCTCGAATAATAAGTTAATTCATGAAAAGGACTAAACACTAAATTAATCACAGGCCATGCTATTACATGCATACCAGACATTCCTGTACATTCCTGACACTCACATTCTTCAGCTTTACATCTTGAAAGTAAAGCAGTGTTAGCAATTAGGAATGGGCACACTTTGTATATAGATAAAGATATAGGTATAGATAAAGATATAGATATATAGATATATAAACACACTTCTGAGATGTTGTAGGCTTCAGCTTGGGAGAGAAGAATGAAAATTGACATGCCTTTCTTAAGAAAAATTGCGAAGCAATAATTCCTTAATTATTTTCTGTCGATAAGTAAACACCCTTTTCTCACTCTTTTTGCCTCTATTAAAAATTAAAACAAAAATATTCCAAACCATAGGACACATTTGAAACAATTATTGCAAATACATATTTTTCAATGCTGTCCATATAACCTGCCTGAACACCTGCAGCCTTGATGCATGAGGTGGCTCAGCTCCACCACTGAAGCTCAGTGCATATGGCAGGAAGGGGAGGAGAACCAAACTTTGGCAGGTCATCTCTATAACTTACTGGGCTCTAGGTAATGCGTGAGTCTACAATAAATCAGCTTATCAATGTCCTCTTTTCATTTGCTATATGCCCTGCTTGCAAGATATGTTTTCTTAACTCACTCAAAAGTGTTGACTTTTGATGTCTGTTTCTACTGAGACACTAATGGTCCTTGCTCAGTAATCCAATTAACTGTTCTTGGAAAACAGCAAGATGTATCTGTAGCCAGGTCAGAAGACCAGACATTTAGAGAATAAAATGTCAGGTACAAAGCATAAAACCAGTAAATTCTGCATGGAAATAATTTGCCCTGTATCTTAGGAAGATATCAAATTCTACAACTATGTGGAGCTGTGGAATACAGACTTCACAGTAAGTAGTTAACTTCAAATAGATCTTTACTGGTTTTCAAGTTGTCTGTAGGTTTTCCATTTATTTACATTTACTCATGTTTTGAAATACTACCTGCAAAAGAAGACAGATCTTAGAGCTCAGTTCTCTGATAAAGAAAAACTTCTGTGGGCTCTGAGTCTCAGTATTCACAAACCATCTTAGCAAGCAAAACCAAGAGTTTTTTTGTTCTGCTAGTTAAAAACACTGCTAGCTAAATTCTAATTCTGTAAAATTAGTAAATGAAATTCATCAGAACATAACAGTTACTGCTGCCCTCTATCAGCAGTCCTCCATGGCTGAAATGAGAACTACTTGCCACTCCTTTAAAAGTGTTACAGCTTGCTAAGCCTGTATCATTGGAGGTGAACTGAGCTTACCAAATCTTTCTAGACCCCAAGTCACTCCATGTCTCCAACCTGACAATTTTTGTGCTGCAGGTAAGCATATTAAATGCATGTGTTTATATAAATTGCACTGTTCAAAATAAGAATTCCCAATTTTCTACATTTTAAAACAATGTAAAACACTGTGCAGATTATTCTTAATATCCTAGATCTACATGTGGAAAAATAAATTATAGCGAGCTAATTTCAGTCATTAACTAGCTTCCTTGTCTAATAGCCATGGAGAAAACTTTTTATGCTATTTTTTACTTATATTATACTATGCTTTAAAAAAAATACTTAAATGTAATTTACACATCAAGATTTCATAACTGAGGTCCAGTTAATCAAACCACATTTCTATCTACAGGATATATCACAAATAATTCCCAAACAGAAGGGGAGATTAAATATTTTGTCATGAAGTGTAATAGTATTTTTCCTGCATTCTTTAGGATTGGCAGTTCTTAAAAACAGATTATGATTAACAACTTTAAAAAAGCAAGCATTTAGTTCATACTAATATTTCATGTTAATTCAATATCTGTACAATCAGCCACCAAACACTTATGGAGACAAAATCCTTTTCTTTTTTTATGAAAGTTTACAAGAGGGGACTAAAAAAAGGCAAACCCACAAGCTTTACCAATCATATCAAATTTATGTAAGATATATCTACTGGCATGTTTACCTATCTGTTTAAAGCAGCTTCTATAAGAAATTTTGGAATAATTTCCCAGTAATACTGATACAAAATGAATTAATAATAAATATTTAAGATGTATTTGGCATTTTTGAATGAAAACAATCATGCTAAATAAGCTGATTCAGAAGTTCTAAGAAAAGCTTTAGCTGAAAACCCACATTTACAATCTATCCTAAAAACAAGAAGAACACTGCACCAACATAAGCATGAGCTCAATTAAAAAAGGGAGAAAAAATGAAATCCCTTCTCAGCTTAATAACTTATTAGTTCTTGACAAGTGCAACAACACAACAATAAGCCAGTCAAAATGAGTTTTTAAAGCAAGGTTATGCCCTTCATGTTGTGTTATCACAGTGGCAGATCAAACTGCTGACTTGGACTCTTTCTGCCAGCAGTGCTGATGCTGCCTCTATGAGCTACTGTCACAGAATAGTCATGGTACCTGCTCTTGCCTATAGAAAAGCACTAAATTGAACTCGAAGTAGTGTCTTTGTGATATCTTTTCAACAAGTCATGTCCCATTCAGTCTGCTAGTTTATCTCTGTCAGGCTGGGGGCCCAAGTGGTTTGCATGAGCTGTCAGGGACAGGTCTACCAACCTGCTCAGTGCTAAGGAGGTAATGCATCTTTCGGGCTCGGTATTTCTTTTCCTTTTCTTTCTTTTCTAGGTCCTTCATTTTCTCTTCATTTTCCTTCATTTCTGCATATACTTGAAGTTCATTCCTGTAATAAAATAGATCTGCTAATTATATTATAACAACAAAAGATGAGCTAGTCTTCTATTTTACTTTAACCCTTTCATAGCTTCACAGTATTTTCTTCTTATATATTAGCAATATACTGACACCACTGGAATGTAAAATTACTTCTTCCAGTAATTTTTATTGGAAAAATTACTTATTCCAGTTCTTCCAGTTCCACAGCAGTAGGATACTATATGGATATAACTAAGAAGAAACAGGATTAAAGTGATCAAAATTAGGAGCAGTATATAGGTTTACATTGCTTACAGCTTGATAATATAGTATTCATTTAAGTCCTTTTATTTGCCTTTAAATGTCATTCTATTTTGAATTTCTCTAAGTAGAAGCTATTATAATATAAATACAGTTTGTTCACTTATGTTTCAGATAGTGCCTTGCAGCATCTCCTGATCTGCAGACAGGGGAGATTTTATGGAATGAGAGAGGATAGCAGACATGGGATAGGAGATGATATTCACTCCTGGATCCTTGAGTAAGGTTGAGAAAGTAGGCTCAGAGAAAAACGGGATGGGAACCTTTCATGCATACATTGTCCCCGGGAGGAATTTCTGTGGCATTGGGCTCCTCGCACAGGTCATTTCTGCTCTGGTTTGATGAGAGCTGTAGAGGCCACCACAAGAACCAGGAACTGAACTGCTTCATGAAGAGGTGTGCAAACACACGGAGTCATCTAAATGTGGGAGTCTGTGCAGAAAACCCTTTCATTATAAAAGAAATATGGAACTATACGCAATACCAGGTTTCAAAGAATGGAGAAAACCCATTATTTCAGCTGAATGTTTACAGGAAAACTTGAACAGAAAATAGGCATAGATTTCTAAATTGATGTTGGTTTTTTTACACAGAGCCAGGCTTGTCATAAATTATGCAAACAGTAGAGTGAATTAATGTTCTATAAGAAACAAAATTCTGTGCTATTGTGCACAGTGCACGTGTGTAGAATTTTTTGACCCAGTTAAAAAAGGTTAGTTTGATTAACATTTGTTAATTTTGTTATTGTAAAATGGCTAGTTCAAATTAACCTGTGTGCCAAAGAAACCGAACACATTCAGTCAAGCATTTAGATTGCTAAAAAGTTTAATTAGGTGAGTAAATTCCAGTCTTTTTGTTTTCTAGTATGTGTATGTATGATAAAATAAAAGAAAAAATATTATTCACATAACTAAATAGTCACATTTCAAATATTCCTGCTAAACAGATTATTTAGAGAGGTCCACATTAATAGTCTCAGTTGTTTCAATGAGTACCAAATAAGACACTGTGAGGACATGGGTAAAATCATGTCAAAATATGCCTATGGGTAAGTTTGCTGATATGAATAATCCCATGGAAAAGGCATATTGCTCCCAAAAGTGATTTTTAAGATTGTGACTCAAACTTACTCTTAATATTTTAATTATCATGAATTTAGTTCATCAAAATATATGAAAGAGCAATAATTGGTTTATAAATATGAACACTTTGAAATCACATTCTTAAATACAAGTTGCAGTGTAGAACTTTTACTTGTTTCATGTTATCTTTCAAGATTTTATCAATTAAAATAAGTAAAATATTAAGTAATTAAATATTTTATTACAACTGTAAAAGAAAAATAGTTAGAAGGAAACACAGGTCAAAAAAAATGCACAGGTATTTCTGAATTGCTGAAAATATTTTTTGTTGCAGTTTACTGTTAAAGGCTGCTAATACAATATTTCATACAAGGTTACTTATGAAGCACACTGACGTTTAAAAATCACCATGCTATGCTTTTGCAGCAGTGTAATTTTTTCCAACATAAGATTAAATTGCAAAATAAATGAATTACTTAGAGTGGCATGGCCCCCATTTTGCCACCCTTCTCTTGAAAATTGCTTATTAATATGAAAAAAGAAGTTGGAAAATAGCCTGTTTTACTTTATGCATAGCGTTCTGGGGCCTCAAAGCCTGCAGAGCCAGAGTAGCTGCACATTTTAGATTGTGTTGGCAAGCGGGGACGATGACCTTCCTGACCTGCATCTCAAGGCTATTATTAATCGCTAAGTAACCTGGTAAAGCCAAACAAATTTGTTTCCATTGAAAGGATCTCTATCTGTGTCTGAGAATTTGTGCTGTACCAAACAAACCTCATTAACTGTGTCCATTTTTGACAAAGAACTAGGAGTTGGAGAGATTGGTGACCTTTCTTTGTCCTCAAGTACAGATTTCAGTCACTACATGTAGGTACATAAGCATTTTTTGCTAGGAACCTCTTTGTTCTATATCCATCAATCACAAACAAATGAATAAATAGACATTACATATAGTATCAACTTTGTTATTTTATTTTATGCCTCTTTACCTTCAATATCAGACTGTATGATCCGTGGTTTACATATTTAATACTATTCCTTTTTGATTACAGAGCCCTCTATTCAACTTTAGTACCCCTATCTACAACTGGTGAAATAATAATCAACATATCACTACAGTCTATTCATGGTCTTACATACTGAGGTACTTCTTCCTAACAGTGAATATGGAAACTTTTTGATTTAGAACACAACTGGTGATAAAAACCCACAAATCATGTCAAAGATATAGATTTGTACTGCAGAAATAATGATAATGGGATGCAAAATTTTTCCCATTGTCATCAATGGGAATTTATCAGATTGCTTTGAATGAATTATTAATAATCATTACTTGCTGAAATTAAATGAAGTCTAAAATACTTGTTGAAGTTCCATGTAATTCATGATCTTTTTAGACAGTGCTATCATGATAATCATTCCTGATTATCACATACCCTCAGTAATACTTGTACCGTAATCCATGTAAAAGTTCGAAAAAAAATTTTTTTAAGAAGTTACAAATAATATTCAGCATACTTTTGCAGCAGACTCATTTTGTCTGTTGTTCCAAAATATCTCTATCAGGCATCATACTGTCCTGTATAGTTGTACAGAATATGCAGACGATTCTGTCACAGGTATAATAGCTCCCAGGATGATTCTCTCCTGAGAGGCAGTACAAAATAAGTGGTATGTAGCAGTTCAAACATTGCTTGACTGGAAACATAGATGTTTTAGCATAAATACAGATTTGTTTTCAAGCTACTTGAACCTGAAACTTTCATCTCTTTTACCATACTTTCAAGCATTTGAAAAGGAGCAACAAAAGCAGAGAATCTAAAGCAGTTAGATATGAATATACTATGCCACACATTAGCAGATTAATACTAACACGTCATGCACTGGACAAGGGTTTCACTTTTACCATACAGAATAACGTGTAGAAGGATAAGTGATACTAATGACATAAACTTAACCTTCCAAATGCAGCTAGAGTTCCACACAGCTTACAAGGAAATGTGTTCACTGGGAAGTTTCATGCTTCGGCTCTTCTACATGTATACCTTCCCAGAGAAAATAAATACAAATTCTATTAAAGTCATTAGGAACTCAGTTGAAACTAAATTATTTTTGGATTAAATCAGTACACTTCCTGCCAGTCTTCTCTTTGTTTGCAAATATGATGGGTTCATTGAGCAATCTTTTCTTGGGATACATGGGTATCATCTCAGTGACATTATGAATACTAGCTGTGCTACATGACACTCTGTGGATTCTGGACCAATTTTGCTTCAGGATGAACCTTTCCTGGTTCAGTGTGAAGTTGGAGAAGGCAAATTGTTTGGCCTGCTTTTTTAAAGCTTCAATAAATTTTGCAGGAGAAAACGAGTTCTATAAATGCAAAACATGCTTTAGGTTATTTGATAATCTTGTTCTATTTTTGTAAGTAATCTGTCTGTTGCATAGCTCATATCTGGAAAAGTATTGCTTATTAAAAATCTCAAAAATTAGGTAATTATTTTAGCACATAATCTTTTATTTACCTTAAAGCCTATGTCAATATATTAACAGCATCTATTGCATCTTCCTACTAACCTGGCTTTCCATATAAGTTTAGTCCAATAAGACTTTCTCCCCTACACATTTTTATGGAATAGCTTTCTAGGAGAATTATGTGGACATTTTAACAGATGTAATGTCTTATCATGATCTGAAAATTATTAAACAAATCAGAAGAATATCAATGTTTACTACGGCAAGTTCAGGATGCATTTTTTTACCAAAACCATGAATATACTGGCTAACACAAAGTGTTGTCCTTGTCATAGGGAATGTTTCATGCTTTTGAAAATAGGCATAAGATTATCAACACATGTGCTCAAAACCCACAACTAAAGATGATCTTGTGTTACAAATCTGTTAAGTAACTACTGAATTGTTAATGGTAAAATTACTTGATCTATATAGTTCAAAATAAAAAAAAAATTCATCTGACAAGGTAACTTATTGTTATTCTGATTCTTCATTATGCAGTAGGCAATAGTGTTGGTTCCTGCTATGAGATGCAAATTCAGTTGACAGTGCTCCTGCTGTCTGTATAAAGGTTAAAAATACTCATACAATATTGTTCCTGGCACTTTTGGAAAGGTCTTCAAGTGATGATTTCAGTATTATATAGATTTTAATAATTCTGCATAGAACTTCATTATTTTACAAATTCAAACTGACCTATATTTATTAACTTTATCAAATTATTGCATTCTGTTTGCATTTCCATTGGCATTCTGTGGTCCTTTGGCCAAATAATATTACAAAATTATTTTATTAACTAAAGGAAAGTGCATCCAATAAAACCCAATAATCACTATAGTTGCCTAGCGTATCCAGAAAAAGTATTAAGTTATTGTGATTTTAAACTGTTCAGACACCAAATCATAAAATTCCTGCAACAGAAGCAGTAGGCAACCTTAGCATACGAGAGATAACCTAAACCTATTTAATCTTCCTGACTATATATCATTCTCCCTGCTCAAATACAGAATATGGAAGGTAAAATAAAATTAGTGAGACAATAATTTTTGGTATACCACTGCATGCCACTTGATTTAACATCACAGTGGTGTAGGTGAGAATGGAATATAACCTGCCATGATAATATTGTTTGACTTTATCAATTAAATTTGGGAAAACAATGAAATATATCTATAGACCAGCCTAGGATGTAAAAATATTTTAGAGAACTTTGTACACTGAAGGCAAAGTTTTAACAGAATACACATACTACATACTTAAGTTAGCTATGTACCATCAGTCAGCTTTCTCATCCTCAACATTTTTCTCATTTTTTAAATTAAGCCCTTCAGATTTAGTAAGCAAAACAGGGTAGCTATGTAACTCTCTTTTCCTCTCTACCATGATGTATAGTACTGTGTGTATCCTGACAGAATTCCTTGAGTAAAATATTTGATCTCAAGTTGCAGTTGGATAAATGCTCAAAGCAGTAGTCAATTATTAGTGGTGCAAGGTATCTTACTGCCGAAGAGATCTACCACAAATAGATGTCCAAAATTCTTACTCATTTTAAATCTGAATGTTTACATGAATCCATTCAACAAATTAAGCATGACACTCTCTTCAAGATCTGGAGGAATATTATTGCTCTGCACTGCATGTCACTGTAGTGCAGTGAACAGGAAATATGACTCCTTAATATGAAAAAAATTAAAATAAATAAAGTCAATGTGTAGACATATGAAAACACTCTGTATCTCCTATCATTATTAAGTTTACAGAAAGAAATTCATAACGCCTTAAAATCCCATTGTAATTTGTGCATAGTAGCACATTGTCCATCTCCCTTAATCACGTAGTGTACAGTGCCAATGGAATTAAGTGACACACCAGTTCCTCTGTCAAGGTCCACAGTGTGATCAATACATGACATTGGAAATGTGATGAACATGGTGGTGAAGGGCACACAGTGAATGAATACCTTGTGCAGATCAGGAGATCAGGGCACAGCATGTACCAGACGATAGGGACGAGCAGATGGATGCATCCTTCTTATCCCTCCAATTTCCACTGCTGCACAGTTACTCAAGAGTGCAACAGTCTTTCAAGCTACTGATTGCAGAGACAGCTTAGAACTAAAACCAGAGTATTTTCCTAACCCACTATGCAGATTCTTCTAATTAAGGTTTCAATAACAACTCATACAGAATTTTTCCTCACATACACTAAAAACCTAATTTTTTTCATATATAGTTTCTTAAGATTATTCTATTTCCTCAAAATGTGCAAACTTTCTGGTTCAAATGTTTTTCCCTTGTGTATATATATCCTTAAGTCAAATTTACTTTATCCTCATTGGCAGCAGAAAATGCTGTGAAATTAAAAAAAAAAAAAATGTAAAAGGATGTCCTAGTTTGATTGTTTGATGCTTTTATCCCCAATCGTCCATTCTGTTTAAGCTGAATAATAAGTTTTGCATCTTTAAGACTTGTTCCAGGAGTGAAGGGGGGGAGAAGAAGCGTGGTGTTTGTTTCCAGAAACTGCACTCTCTCCTCCACATTCCTTCTCCTGGACTGTGTTGTCTGAGGACAGACAGACAGCGAGACAGAGCTCTCCTTTGCTTTTTAGTTAGTTTTAGCTAGCTGAGGCAAAGAAGCTCCCTGGACTATGGCTTTTCCTTTTCTTTGGACCTCCTCAAACCTGCTCTGGACTGAACACCAAGAAGAGCACCGGCAGCTCACACCTGTGGCCCAGCGGGCCGGGCCTGGGCCGCGGCATTTCCAGCACCGGAGGGACTGAGAAGAGACTGAGTGAGCCGAGCTGCAGCCCAGGGGAGGGGATTTTTCCTGATTTTGTCTCTCTTTTGGAGAGACAAAGAAGGCAAGCAGTTTTATTGTTTAATATTTTTAGGTTTTCTTGTTTAATAAACAGTTTTTTCCAGTCTTTTTATTTATCCCCAGGTCTGTACTGAAAAACCTATCAACAGCAAAAATATTTTCATTCAATGTCTGTTTGCTATTGACCCCTTCATGAAAAATCAGCCTGATTGATTATCTTTAATAGTGAAATTAGTATTTGGTGATTAGCTTAAACAGTGAAATTAGTATTTTGAGTGTAACAAAGCCAATCTGGCCCAGAATGGAGAACAAAGCCCCAACACAATTTATTCTGACAGCAGTTTAGCAGCAGTGGTCATTTTTAGCACAGTGTCTGTGCTAAGCGGCTAAGAGAGTAGTCATGCTCCTAATTTTTCCTGCAACATATAGAAGAGGATGTCTCACCACAGCCAAATACCATTGGAAGTTTTCTAGTGAATGTCATGTGAAAGTATCTGTTATCTTTTGGCACTGCAATTCCCAGAAGACTATATATGCTACCATCTGCACAGTAATAACTAGAGGAAAGCTCACTGCTATGTTTTGCTACAGTTAAGCTGTTCCCAGTACTGGAATGAACTCATTTAAGCTAACTGTTATCTCTGTGCTGCAGTGCAGTACAATGTAGACATATCTGTACTTCTTTTACTTTAATATAAGGTACTTGGCAACATTTACAATATTCAACATTATGTGATTTAGAAAGCAAACATGACGTTATAGCTTCTAAAGGTCATCAGCTAAGATGATTTTCCTTCTCAGAGTATTATGAAACAATTTGACTGAGGTCTACTCACTAACTCACATCCCTCACTTACTTTCACATAAAAGTCTGCAGACATTGATAAATAAAATGGTACACTTTGTCTACATTAAAAAGGTTTTACAACAGCAAGGCAGGGAGAGCTTTTATGTAATGACCTATTACGTATGACAGAGCAGCAATGCCAAGACTCACAACTTCATAGTGATTTTTGTGGTACCTCATAGTTTTCTCAATTTCATATTCATGGAATGGTGTTACCCCTTGAGCATCTATGATGTCATTTTTACTGAAGCATAAAACATTATGAAAGACACAGTAAATGAATAGTTTTATTACATAGCAATTGTAATTATGTTGGGAGAGATCTGACTTTTTTTTTTTAATACAGCAGTACTACTTGTTAGTATGTGATTTCACAGCATTGGTTCATTGCCAATGAGCATTTGGCTCATTGCCAAACTGAAAATATCAACTAGATCCCAATTTTCAGAAGTGTTAGGAAATGTTATCTCTTACTGTCTTGAAAACTTTGAAGTAATTAACACCAGAAAAAAAAAAATCAGGTGTTTTTAGTATACCATGCAAGAAATTACACTTGGAATTAAAGTCTGTTCTCTGAAATTTTGGTTCTACCTAATAAATGAGACTACACTTAATTATAAATTTCAACGTCCAATTATACATGTCTAAAGAGTACATCCAATGTATTCTATTGTCTATACCCAAGCACATAAACTTCTGGTCAGAGTACTAAATCCTTCCTGAGGGGCCAAACACAGTGCTGTAGATGGTTGTGAGGCCTCTCCACCAAGTACAAGTAGGCAAATGAGTGCTGCATGCATTTGGGTGCCATGCAAGCCGAAAGAACAAATTGGTTTGTTAGAAGAGGCTGTAAACATTTAGCAAACAGTTAGTTAATTGGACAAGAATAGAATAGCTTACTTAGAGAAGAGAGGTGGAAAATGTTGCTTTCCTGAAACACTTTGTTTCTTGATTTGGTTTAAAGGTAGCAGGAATTGTGAAGTTCAAGATAAAACATGGGGATTTAACTGTCAAGGATAAACCAGTTAATGGACTCCTGCAATTATCCCTACAAGGTGAAGAGTCTGAGGAATTTGAAAGGGGTATAATAATAAGTAAAATTTTCTCACAGTTTAAGGAAAGTCATGCTCACAATGTGAATAATTATGGCTTTTAAAGGAGGTATTTCAAGCAGGATTCATAGATATGAAGAAGCTCTTTCACATGATAGAAAGCATTCATACAAATGAATGCATAAACAGACAGAAGAAAAATATTTTATTTTCATTTCCTAGTCATCATAACTGTGCTGAGTTCTGATGCTAATAGTATTTTAAAGAATGTTTGAAGGTCTGTCCAAAACAGTAACAAAAATTATTTTGAGCAGAGACAACATGTTTCAATGATCTCTGTTGTTTATGTCCAATTTTCAGTATAGTAGAGCTGAATATAACAAGTAGTGATGGTTCAAAGATAAAATGAAACTGTTTCAGTTGGGAACTATGGGACATACTTGAACATCAAAGGTAATTAACTCCTGGATTAGAATTAAAGTGGTATTTACTATAATTTGATATATTTTGATGTTACTAAATCAAGACTAGATTGTTCAGTCAAAGCTTAATGGGCTTTTTATAGATACTGCTATAAACTGGATATTGATAGACATCATATTGGTGATAGATCTGAAGTCAGACAAGATCATCTGATTCCAAATAACATTGTTTTCATGATTACTAGAAGAAAAAAACCAACACTTTTTTGTAATTACTCGCTACTGTTCTAGACTGTAAAAATAGACAATAAATAGTCTTTCTGTTTTCTTCTCTGAGTGACCGCTTCACAGGCTTAACTCTTTTTAGATAACAGAAAAGTCTATTTATAATTATTTAGAAAATCAAAAAACAATTAACTGAGACAAATTTTTAATCCCCTTTTTTCTCCATTTTGGACACTTTTCCTTTAAAACAAAACAAAAATGTCCTCATGAGATACTGTATACTGCTTTTCATCTCATGCAATTCTATGATATCTCATGGGACATTATAAGGTACACCAATATAAAGCAAAGGACTGTGATTTTCCACTGTAAAAAAATCTGAAATGAAAAAGAAAGATCAATAAGCCTTCACATCCTCAGACAAAAACTAAATCACAAACTTGGAAAAAAGCATTGCATAGTCACCACATTTCCAATAACAAAAACCACTGAGATGTGGCTCATTTTAAAGGTCATCACTGCTGTAGTTTCTATTTCTCTGACATAAATGGGAAATAATAAAGGGAGTCTAATCTCAAAAACCTTTCACTGGGTAGAGCAGTGCCAAAGAACACTTTATTTTGTTTGGCCTTCCTTAACATTCTGATATCTCTGAGCATTTTGCTGAATTGTGAGTAATGCTACTTGTTTGATAAAGAGTTATGAAGCATGGGAAACATAACTGGCAACTTTCTAACAGCACTCAGACACAGGATCTTACACTATGATTAAAACAAATTAGTGATGTTAGATCAAATAAGCTATTGTGTGCCAACTAGGAAAAGTAACATTCATGTCCTTTGATTTTTTTTTGTTTCTTTGGAGATCTCAAAAATAAGCTACATTATAGCATGTTCTGGAAAATCCATATGTGTAAATTAAGTACCCACTAATGTGTACCTGCAGATACACTCACATATGAGCTGGAATACTTGGGTAGCATAGAGCAAACTTATTTATATAATTGTATATAAATTATATATATATATTATCCTAAATTATATATCCTACAAATAAATGAAATATCCAATTTTCTTATGTAACACATAAATGAATGCATTTAAATTTTATGCTTCATTATTAAACTGAAAATGGCACAACAAAAAGAACCATCACCTTATTTTAATAACAATAGGACTGCTTAAGTGAGTTGAGTAAATGGCATATAATATTTGTCATACTTCTAATGACCTAAACAACTGAAGTGACTATGGCACATGAAAAATATTTATATACTTCCTCAGGAGTCTTTAGTCTTCAAGTGTTAGAGCCCTTGCCTGATAACCTCATATAGCTTGTATATAGATGGCCTGTCATTTCTCTACAATTAGATAAACCAGAACTGCTATAATGTGATCAGTTACAACCTGAAAACTATATTTTGAAAATCAAGTTTATTAATATGTAATCTTTAGGTAATCATATGTATCCTCCTAATTTACACAATATTTATGATAGTCTACATGTCCTTGAAATAGCGAACAGGGACACTACACTATGAAAAAGTGGTATAGCTGCTGGAGTTCATAAATTTTGTTCAGCTGTGGATGAGTTCAAAGAATTGCCATGTAAGAAAAGCCTTACAGAGGGAATTTATCTGATTATGGCAGTAATAATTACCCAGCTGTTTATTGCAGATAGAGAAATAATTCATGTAGGCAATAGGCCGTGGTGGCAATGACACTCCGCATTTAGTAAATATGCAAACTGTTCATTTCTAATTAACCAAGCTAGAGGATGCCCTTATTAAATGTATAAACTAAAAGTGCCTTCCTGACAAGTGATGAATTGTTACATTGCACAAACTCTTGCCACAGAATTACTGGAGTGAACTTGGGGCTTAACTTCATTAAGAGATCTTGTGGGATAGTTAAATGAGGATGGACAGCATAACAAGACCTACCTGACAGTCAATGATATGTTAGAGCTTAATGAAACTGTACCTCTTCCCCTTTTCTACTTATTTTACAGTGAAGATCCTACTGCCGACAAAACAGAAGACTGTGAAGTCTGTCTCTATGAGACAGTTTAAAAGGCCATGATTAGTCAGTCTTTGTCCACAGAAAATGTTTTATGAGCTGTCAGTAATTCTAACAGACCTCTTACAAAATAAAAAATCTATCCAGACACTACAGCAGCTTCAATGTTCACAGGTATGGAACTATTGTTATCCTACAATACTGTGTTGTCACACCTGTTTTATTCAACCTTCATCGAAACTAATCATCTACACCACAGACTATTTGGTCCACTGAGTGTACACAGGGATCTCAGATTTCTTTCCACACATCCAGATTAAAAAAAAATTTCTTTTGCTACAAATGAAATAAAGCTTCATGTTTAATCTGTTTATCCTAATAGTGTGTTTAGTGCTATATAAACATGCATGAGAAAATACTGCCTTCATGTTATCGAAGACTTCAGTCTGAGCAGCTAGTTATGTTACTTACGGTGTTCATGTTTACTGCAAAACTTCAACTATTTACACAGAACTAGCTAAAAACATGGTAAAGGCTGCTTCCACTCCTTGCTCAAGAGAGACATGAACAGAAAAAAGCTCATGAGGGATGTGAGCTCAATCTCTGTTGGAAATTCAGCTTCCTGTGTAAACATAATGGTTCCTACCTTAACCTCACTGTATTCAGAAAGTGTTTTCCCATGGAGTTAAAACAGGCCATTGACTGTACTATAACTTTAGACACTTCATTTAAATTTCATGATCAACTCCAAAAGCTTATTTTTTATATCTTACCTATCCTAATAGCATCAGGTTTGTGGCTACAGAAGTACTTCGGGATCCTCAAAAAATTACAGTTTTAAGATTCCTAGAAATCTAGCAGTTATGCCTAAAATCCTCTGGAAAAGGCATGGATGTCTTAAATTGTGTGACCTACCACTCCAAATTAATATTTAAATATGAGAAAGCATACTTGGCACTTGCCTCTATTTCTGAGGCTCACAGAGAAAGCTGACAGGGTAAGTTTATATCCAGAAAATTCAAATTACAGGTAAGTAGGTTAAAAAGCATAATGTATTTCCTCTTCATATCTTTGAAGACAAGTAAAAAAAGATGGGTTGAAGATAAAGTAGTTAATTAAACATCAAGTGAAAAACAACACTACAAAAATGAGGGTTGTATTGTTGCAAGAATTCTAAGGAGCTGTCTGAAAGGCTTTGGCACTAATTGGAAATAGACTACAGAATCAATTGCTTCTGCAGTCAATGATGAGGAACACTTAATTGAATTATAAGACAATATATACATTCTTCAAAACACTTTGACACTTGAGAAAATGGCTAGCATCTGGACTTATCTTTATCAAAAAGGAACTGACAGGTGGAGGCTGAGCAAGTTCTCCTCATATCACTGTGACAAAGAATGATTTACTTCAAGCCCACTCCATGGAAAATAGCTATACCTCAAAAGTTTTAATAAACCAAGTACTTGCCATGTTAAAAGAAAATACACTTCAGAAATGGTATAGTAATCTAGAACAAGATAGATAATCTTACTTTTTTCCATACTGCATTCTCAGACATATTTACAGAATAGCTAAACATTGGATTAGATCACCGGCAACATGTAAGTACTCTTTTATTTCACTCTTCATTAGGGTTATAAAAAAATCAAGCTGCACAAATGATTCATAAATACACATATTGCCAAAGAAGTGATTATTATCACTTTGTATTATCTATTTTCCTGACGTGTCTTGAAGACCTGGAGGTTTTAATGATGACTGTGAAACTAAATCTGCTAAAGAACAACTAGTCAAATTTGGATTAAAGCCACACTCTCCAGGGCCACTCACTACTAATGCTAACTATGGAAAGAAGAATTTGGTGTTGGTCCTGCAAGTGTGTGAAATTCCTGATTTATAAACTCAGCAATGTTTATGTAAACTATGATGCTTATTAAAGGTAGATTCAGGCCTTAGTTTGCCACCTTTAAGTCAATGTTTATTCAGTAGCCAAGAAAGCTGAACTATCTGCCTTGATCACATAAGAACCCCAATGCCAGTACTTTGCTACTGCTCTGTCAGTTTTCTGATACTGCTTTCTTTACCCAGTTCTGTGCCTAGGGAAAATTTTAAATGGTGCCATTCATCAGTAAATGGAGCAATACATCCCAAAATCTTATCTTTACTTGCACACCTGACATATAGCAAAGTTCCTTTACCATAGTTTAAAGGCCAGTGTGTAGATAACCTTAGGCAAAGAACTGCAAGCTAATCACACATTTGGGCAACTGACATCATCCATAAATTCTTCAGATATAATGGCACCAGCATGCTAATTTATGTGAACTGATGTCCATTTGCTTATCATGGACTGGAAACTGTTTCACATAAAACAAAATTCTAATGCATCATATGGAGTTATAGCCAATGCTAATTGCTTTTGGCATATTTCCCCTTGTAACCGTTTAGCCAGCTCCTGGAGATGGTACATGCACCTTTAAGAATGTTTCAAAAGAAAGTATTTTCCCTTAAAATTAAATACACTAACTGCACTGTGAAGTAATGAAATTTACTTTCATGCATACATTTATAAATTAAACCATCCAACTAATCCATATTGAGATAGAATACAATATGTATTGGTAATAAAGTAAAAAATTGATGCTAGAGATAAGGATTTATTCCTAAATTCTGAATAACAAAATATAGTAAAATAAATATTTAAGAACAAGTTTCTTACTTGCTTCATAAAGAACTTCCTATATCTTTTAGGCAAAAGAGAACTCAAACTGCACAAATGTTAAGAAAAATCTGAGTATGTGCTTATGTAGACAGAGTTTAGGGTTCAAATTTGTTCTTTTCCATCTCTGAAGGGATTCTTTAAAACACTACTTAACATAATTCCTAGGGATTCTACTGGGGACACCAGCAGCCATCAGACCTAGTGGTTCTGTAGCAGCGGGAAGTAATAGGAATGATGGAGGAATTTAGCCAGTCTAGGAGCTAAAACTGAGAGTTATCTTCAGTTTGTACCAAGGCAGTGCCTTAAGTCTGGTAAGTCTATCAGTGCCATAACCAGTCTGTTAAGTGAGTGGAAAGTCACACATAATATGACTATTATTATTTAATTATATTTTAGGTCAATTTCTGTTAAATCAATTTCTGTTAAACGTAATTATATTCCTCTATGGCTTTAAGCTGGGGCAGCTTCTATTAAGTTTACTTTCTCCTGGGGTTTTCACACTAAAGACAAATGATAAAGGTCTGGCTACTAAATGAGGGCAGCTATTAAATGAGGACAGTTTGTATTGAAGCTGAATGGTAAAGATGTGGCTAAGGGTTGAGAAAACCACTTAGAAGTGTCCTATAATAAAAAAAAAAAGGGGGTAAAGGAGAAATTAGAAGAAAATAAACTTTGGTCAATAACTCTTTTAAGATATTCTTATAAGAAACTTAACAGAATGTCCGAAGTTTCATGAGAACTTCCTTTGAAGTTTCTCTTAGAAAAAAGTGAGAGATGATTTGATATAGGCTCCTCCTTAATGAAAGAGGAGAAAATTAGGCACAAGTCCTGGATCTGGTGTCCAAAAAATAGAAGGACTTGCAATGTGATTTTAGATAGGTGTTGACAAATAAAAATTCTGCCAGTCTTATTCTAGAATAGATAAGACAGAGAATTTTACAGTGTAATTCAACTCAGAATTATGATGTAATTCTGAATTCTAGAAAGAACAAATTGCAAACAAATTTTGAAATTAAAAATATCTTTTTCTTTTTTTGTGGGGGAGTCAGGGGCTAGTTTCATGTATTCATGCACATTATTTCATGTTCCACGTTGTGTTGCTTTATGGTGTCCTAGACGTGAAATACTCAAAGGCAGTCTAATCTGAGTGCACAAGTGTTATCAGTCTCTCCGTCCATCAACAAGTAAATTTGCATAATGTTGATGTTTTAATAAAACCCAGCTATTTCATAAATGCATTCCTTCTATTTCTGACAATTCCTTGTGTTTTTTATAATGCACAGGTGCAATCATTTTTATATGCAAAAATGTTTATGAACAGTGAGGTTATACTTTTCCAGAGCCAATGTGATGGCTAATGAAAATATGAGAAGAATCTTTCCTCCACCTGGCTCAATATTCCACATAAGAAAAACGGTGGGCCTCCTTGGGGCCAAGTAGTTGGCAGCAACTTAGCCCAATGACAGGAAAAATCTGTTTGGCTGAGGGCCTACACCTAATCCTCACTAAACATCTGTTAGATTTCATAAGAATGTTGAAGGTGATATACATATTAGTTTTCAAATGTACCCCAGTAAAGGGATTACTGCAGTGATTCTTGATTGCACTTGGCAACTCATGCGTTTTAAAAACAGAAACAATAATAAGATCTATTTGTCTAAATTAGCTTAACAATTAATTTTTAACTTTCTAAAACTGAAAAGACAGATTTTTTTTTCACCTGAAAGACATGTATTTCTGTGAACTCTAGAATACAGAACTCAAATTAGCAAAATATCAATATATCATTTGACAGATAAGAGCTCACACAGACCAACTTTAACACATTTTGATGTACTTGAAGTCATACTGCTCATCTTACCTGTTAAAGAGCACAAAACTGTTTCTCGGTTAAAATATCTATGCAGTGCATAGGCTTTGTGGTTTTTAATGGTTTTTAACCTAATTTAAATACTAGGGAATTTGATCAACATGTCAAAGTACTGAAAACCAATTTTTGTAGTCTTCAAAAGTTAGGTATACCCAGAAGAGATCTATAGTGGGTGTGGGGAAATAAAATACAAAGTTCCAACCAATCCATGTTCACAGTGCAAGAGGAATACCACTTGCTATCTTGTTTTGTTGGCACACATCAAATGTCAATCTAAGCAAAAAGTTATGAGCCATGGTCTAGGTTTAGGCAGGGAATGGAGCAGAGTGATAGAACAATTACGAACAGAGAAGCAGGTTCTGTTTCTGCAGTTCATCCAGTACTATGGATTTTAAACTAGAGAAGTCATGGCTTCACTAATTTTCCATGATTTAGTCTAATCTTCCTAGGATTCTACCTTTTCAAGAAAAGAATATTTCAAGGATTTCAGATCAAGATACCATTGAAGCTAGACACCATTGAAGCTATAATAGAATGTTTTAAGTCTGGTTTTGCTGAGTTGTGACCTAACTTTCTGCATAGAATACACTTAAATTAATAATAATGAGAGATCAGAGGTAGGTGACTAACAGTATGGTTCATTATAGGTAACAATGTAGTGCAGAAGAAATAATGTTATGACCAAGAGGATGTAGCACCAGCTGTACTGTGGAAGAATAATATCATTAATAACCAGCATACAAAGAAGTTGGATAATCCTGGATTTTTTCATATATAATTTGCATATGCTGCTTTATGTAACAGTCTTTGCCATGTGATTTAGACAAGATTTCTAGAAATACTGGTTTACTAGACTCCTTTATATTTCTATGCTTGATAAAGCAAAGATTTGTCTCAGACATTCTGAATGGCAAACACTGCATGGATTTTGTCCAACAGCTTTAATTTACACTGAGAAAGTAATGATCATGGTCACCCAGCATTTCCTATGTTTGTTTCCACTGTTGTCTGAGTGATGGTCATGAATCAGGATATCAAATCCATTAGAGGGAAATAATTACCTCTATTTTAGAGAGGTTTCAGCTTAAGTACAGGAAAGAAAACGGATGGATAGGAGAAATAGATTAAGAACATAAAGCAAGAACAGTTCTAGACAGAAATCTGAGAGGCTATTAGTTCTCTTTTGTAACTATGAAAAGAATCTGCTTTACTGCATCCACACCAGTATCTTTCCCAAATAATATTCATAGTATGGCTCATGCATGAAACTTAAATCCAAATCTGCCCTTGCATTCATTGTCAATAGTCCATATTCAAAACCAATTAAAAAATAAATTTTTGGTTAGCTTGTGTATACTGGGGGGAAAAAATCTAGTTCAACAAACCCTATTTAGGGCATGATAACCTACGAGTTCTGAGCATAGGTGAAGAGCCAAATCCATTTTTCTTAAACTAAGACAAACCCAGAGAACACCTAATGAATTCAAAGAAATTATTCTGAATTCATAAAAGTGTAAATGAAAACAGAATGTGGTATAACTTGAATAGGCATAGGATAAAGAGAATGGTAACAGATAGAGATATATATTTGATAATGGAGGGGAACCTACACTCAAAGAAATAATTTAATTAGTGCCACAAACTTTCTACAAATAAAAGAAGAGCAAATGAATGCTTTGCCACATGGAGCTTTTACCTTTACCTGACAAGTTCGTTATTCATAGAAACAGCTTTCAGGTATTTCTTCAGTGCATAAAAATTATGGATATACTTCCGAACATAATAGCCTCGCCATGTTTTCTGGATCTGGAGGAAATAAATACTTGCTCAGTATATTTCAAATCAAAAGTTTGCATGCATATCAAATATGTGTACAAGATCTCAAGGACCTCTTTCCTTAAAAGTGATAGCAAGTAGAAGCACTGGTAAGTTTCAATGAAGAAATCAGTGTAGGTTGTAACATATTGTAGCACTGAGTCAACACCTCCCCAACATCTTCTGCTACACTTTCACCTTTGTGTTCTGCAAAGGTGTAAAGTGAACAAAGGCTTCCCAGGAACACAATGAATCAGACTTTCTGAAAAGTTCATATATAAATTTCAGTTCTTTTATCTCCAATGTAAAATGATTCATGTCTATTTGTTCCACATTAGTTTCATTCTTCTCAAGAAATACTATTCTCTTGCATAACAGCGAAAGCCTAACCTAGAGAAAGCCTAACCTGGAGAAGAAAAGCTCTTTATCTGTAGCTAGTTATAAAGTTGTATTATGAATAGAAATTAGGTAGCATCCTCCAAATACAAGGGTTAATATTTTGGTGCATTTTGAAAAGCATCATTTGGAAAAAAAAAAAAAAAAAAAAAAAAAAGGGTAGGAAAAAAAATACTTAGTCTACCCAACTTTCCCCAAGAACTGATTTCAACAAATGTGTTGAAACCTTCTCTGATACTTGAAAATTCTTATCATGATGTTTCTGAAGTCATTACCTGTTTACCAGCTATCTGCTTTTTGGCATGAAAAAGTAAGTATTAAGAATGGACAATTAAGCATTGGAATGGGCTGCCCAGGGAAGTAGTGGAGCCAACATCCCTGAAAGACTTTGAGAAACAAATGAACATGACACTTAGTGCCACGGTCTAGTTGACAAGGTAGTGATCAGTCAAAGGTTGTACTCAATGACTTTAGAGGCCTTTCCCAGCCTAAATGATTCTGTAATTCTGTAAATAGGTAAAAAGCTATCAGGATTGCCATTTGGTGAGTTATATTTATCCTTATGCCACGACATGTAGAGGTGAAAGATGTAACTTGCTCTATTCAGTCATGCTGAGGGCTGCTCTTACTCCTGATTTTCCTTGCCATGAGAGGTCAGTGTACTCTAGATGTTTACATCTGAAAAACAGAGTAACCATCTTTTCCTCTCTTCTCAGGGTCTAGCTCCTCCATATTTAAAATCTTCCCTCCTTGAACTTATCATTAATTTTCCTGCAAAATATTCTTTACTTCCTTCATTGTATTTTGTCTCCTTTTTTTCTGAATATTTTTCTACTTTAATCTCCCAATTTCTATCTTCTAGTCTGCAGTAGCTTCATTTGCTCCAACATCCATCTCTTTGACCTTTGTAGCTTTGAAATTTTAAAAGACCTGACAGCTGAAAGGCAGAATCTAAAAAGCAAAAACTTGGAGGTTTTACTATCCAGAAGCTACTCCTCCCATCTAAATGCATAGAAAAAATAAAATGTTGCAATGTACTAAGAGCTCTCCTTTTCCTGTGGGCCCCTAGCTACCAGACTTTTCAAGAACTTAAACACTTCAGTGTATCTCTAAGGAACTTTTTTCTTTACATTAACCTTTCTCTTTCCAGAACCAAGGAACGACTTTTTAAGTGGACTGAAACCAATGTGGTTGTGACATTTGCCTTTTTTTCTTAGCCTACCTCTTTCTAAATAAGCACCTTTTTTTTTTTTTTTTTTAAAAAAAAAAAGGCAAGGAAAAGAATGTCATGGCTTTTGTGTCTGATTCCGGAAGAAGGCAAATTTAAAAAGCTGCCAAATGCCCAGATTAGCAGTAACAATTGCACTCAGTAATTTCAGAATCTTTATCATCAAATCTTGGGAGTGCTCTTCAGTAACAGGCAAAATTATCTCTACTCTTACCAGTTCCATTGCAGTCCAATTCTGTACCACTGTGACAACTGACAAAAGTATGCAAATTTTCCACCTCCAGACTTTTACTGGAGCCATCTAAAATGACACCAACTAAGGTAGGGCTGAATATTTCATACTTTGGCACCATTTTGCATTCACACACCCCCAAACACTATTCTTCAAAGTAAAAACCAACATTTGGCCTCAACTGATGGCACCTTGGGGTACAGGTATAATTATCCCTTTATGCAAGATTTAACAAGAGAATAAGAATCACAGAAAAGCTTTCAGTAATTCTTTGAGGTATGTGTTAGTTATTAAGAATAAAAAGATATTAACTTCCAGTGTTAATATATTCTTCTATTTCCCCTTTGTGCATCAGCATGGATTTTCGTCCCTTCCCAAATAAGGCTTGAAACCAATTTCAAAAGTTGTATTTTTTGCCTACATGTTGTTATTTGTTTGTGATTGTTTTTGTTTGGTTTTTGGGGATTTTTTTTGGTTTTTTGGGTTTGTTGTTGTTTTGTTTTGTTTTGTTTTGCTTTGTTTTGTTTCTGTTTTTTTTTTAGTTTAATTTTTTTTTTGTATGGTTTTAGTTTTGCTTTGGTTTTAGTTTTTTGTTGTTTTTTTAATGAAAGGGGTTTGGACCTCTACATATTGTTATAATATGAACAAATAAGAGTTCTGGGAACAAGAAAGGTTCTAGACATGCTGCTTTGCACTCGGTGATACTAAATTTCATATTCTTTGCAACACTACTTTCTCATACACAAACTTATTGGGTTAAAAAGGAATAGAGAAAGAGCAGAGAATGCGTATGCCTTCAGAGATCTGGGATTAAGCAAAATCCTTTGCATGTGAATAAGGATCTTAGCTTTGTTTTTCTGTTTGGCTTCAAAATTTCTCAACAAGAGCAACTTGGCTCCCATATAGCCATGTGCTCATTAATGCAGGATTATGGTCCCTTTGAAACTCTTTCTGACAATCTTCACCTCACAGTTATAAATGCAGAACTGGATATTTCTGAGTTAAAGGATCAAAACTCCAGCTGAAAGACAAAAGGCTCAAATAGTACAAAGCTATAATTACCTCCAATGGGCTCAGTGTACCAATTAAATGCTGCACTCTACCTTTTTTTACACCACTTTCTGTTCAGAATGAACTCACTGATTTCAACTGAATGAAATCTAAGTAAGAAAAACTGCATTGTGTCTCAGATTATTTTATGTCTGATTTCTGTTTCCCTAATACTGTATGTTAGAGATCCCAAAACTGAAGATTAATTTTTTTAGGAAAGACCATTTTATAAAAAGCTTCTGATGATGCTCATATTTTCAACATGAAAGTTTCAATTGTTTCCTTTTATAAAGAAGTATAATGTTACAACTGCATTTCTTTTTAATTCCAAGGTGAATGTTTAAAAAATTCTTGAAAAAGAAGAGACAAGTGTGTGCATGCCCTTCAAAGTAATTAGCAAGTTTCAACAGTGATTGGTACAAAACAATTATTGTCATTGATCAGCACTGAACAGATAATTTTAAACAAAGTCATTGTGTGCTCAGCAGATTACAGCTTGTTAACGGGCAAGTTCTAAATGACCTCTTAAGCTAGTCAAATCAATGATGCATATTCCTCATTAAGTAACATCAAAATGTAAGTGGTCTTATAAATAATGTTTATTTTAAGCACTAAAACAAATGGCAAAACCTTGATATATCAAAAGCCATCTGCTCGTGGAATTTTTTTTGCCATAGGATTACTTTTGTTGCTTAAAATTTACAGGAAAAAAAGATTAAATCTTAAATCTCTTCGATCTTTTAAGAGACAGAATCATATTTTGCCTCGAAACTGAAACTGATTCAAACAAGATCTCTGATTTAATTTTAAAAGGTAAAACTGATAGCTCTGATTACAACCAAATGCAATCCAGAAGAACAAGATATGTAGACTGGCTTCAAAACTACAAACCTGTGTATGCCCTCGATACTTCAAATGCCAAAACTGAAACTCCCTTTCTAAAGAGTGACTATAAACTGAAATAAATAATTAATAATACCATGAGGCAAAACAAAGTGGTTAAATAGAAAAACATACACAGTTATGGTTATATTGTTAGAACACTGAGTTATATCAATCATGAATCAAGCTCACGATGAGTGAATATAAGGAACTGTTGGCTTAGGAAGCCTGAAGTTTGAGCACACACGATCTGTGCAGAAACTCAACAGGCCTTATTTGCTATTGGACCTTGGTTAGTTCTTCAGGAAACACAGGACATAAAAAACCTCAAAAGCATTCAGTGTTTCAGACTGGTAGCATTCAAAGCCTGCTCTGCAGATATGGCTGCACAAGATTTAGATAGAGGAGAATCAGATTCTGACATTTGCAACTAAATAAAGATCTGTTCTATTGTTTTCTACTGATTTAAATTTCCATTAAAGAAAAGGACATGACTGAAAAAATGGTACTTTGAAGATTTATATCACCTAATGATTCAACATTATATTTCCATTACAAATGAATGGGAACACATTCAATTTCTTTTAAAAATGAAAGACCAAATGCAAAACTCCACTTGAGTAGAATACATAATTACCTCTGAAATTTAGTCTTCAAATATATTCTGGAAGTACAGAGGCAACTTTTAAGAGCTGGCTTACATCTTATGTTTTCTCACTGATCTCAGCTGCATGAGTAAATAGCATTTATCCACTGCAGAATACTTTCAAACTCGCTAAGTAAGGAATGAACTATAACAACAACGAAAAGGTACATGTGTGAGGTATTAAACTGCTGTTAAACACCTTCAGTTCTTTAACATACACCAAATGTAAGATTCTACTTTGTGCCTTTGAGAGAACTAGAACTAAGCAAAACACCTGCTGAGTATAGGTCTCTTTACTCTGAGTCATTCTGGACTCAGGCCACAAAATTAAAATCCATTCTAAAAATCTTACGCTAAATGAATTTCCCTGCATTAATCCCTGGGTTAATCTCCATTGTCACCATATTCCTACATTTGGTAGAATTCAAAGTGAAAGGTGTCTGGCCTAAAAAGACGCAGGCTTCTAAAGTAAAGCAGTTTTATATCACAAAATGAAAGAAATAAGTAACATAAAAAGACTTAATCACAAAAATTATTTTATGTTTTCCCCATATTTGTTTTACATATTTGTTTTACATATTTGTTCAAGTGCAATTTCAAAGTTCAGGGAAAAAAAGCTAGTTTCTAGTTAAATATCTTTTGCAGTTTCACCCACAACAAACTTTGTTTGCTTTAGATTCATTGAAGTTCAAGGTCTGTTTATACACTTCTTCATCTAGCAAAATTCACTCTTAATATCATCAGTGAGATCAGTTCAGTTCCACCTCTGTGTTTAAGCAATGAAATTGTCCTGCGCTCTCTAACTCTTGAGATTCAATACAGCAAACATCATACACTAACAAGAGAAAAAGCACAGCCACATGAACAAGCTTAACAGCCCTGCAGTTTGTCAAAATTGCAAATATATGTCTACTTTTGTAGAACATATGTTCTTATATTTGTAAGAGCACTGGCAGATAGAATGTTTGGGGGTTTTATCAGTATCATACATGATAAGGTCCAATGGGCATTTAAATGGGGCAAGACATATTCAGGTACCTCAAATTCAGCTACAGTTTTCAAATACAGCCCTGACTCTGCAGTGAAACTTTAATTTTTAACTATGTAGTATTTCCTGCTGTTGCCATCAGCATATCAATCAAGTGTATATTATTCTGCTTTGCTCATTTTATTAAAAGCAAATTCGGAGCACAATTGACTTTTCATTTGTTTAACAAGTGAAGAAATATTTACCCTGACAGCCATTTCATTGTAGAATTTCTGCTTCTTAATAAAATATGCTCTCTGTGAATCAAAAAAAAAAAGATGGCACATATTTCAGTTACACAAAGACAGTCCTGCTATTTTTACATATAAAAGATAAGAATCTATACATAATACATAATAAGAGTTCTAGGCTTAGAGAGAATAAAATCAAACTTTGTATTGAAGGGATAGGCTTCCTAATACATAATGCAGGCTTAACCAGAAAAATCTATGGTAGTCAAACTAGGAGCTAATGGAGATATATGATCATAAAATGCTCTCCGCTGAGTTTGATAATCAATGGTGCTCTACTGAGAGTAGAATAACAAAGCAGAAATATTCACAAGTGCTGGTGACATGTAGTATTGTATGATTTATTCACTGGGGTTCTTTTAGCCAAAACTCACAGAAACATAAAAGGAATTCATATTTCAAGATGTCTGGTTTAATGAAAAATTCAGAGAAATGCTGTCTTCAGTCGAAATCGTTCAAGGATACGGATGCAGTGATGGAGCAAAATTGTGCCTTCCAACCATCTGTATTAAATGTTATGTACTTAGCTGCCTCCCGAGTAATCGTTGGGAATTTTGTTTCATTTAATATGCATTTTAACATCATAAAATCATAAATACAATGATACCATGTTACAGTGAATCCCCTGATATAGAAAACATTTCCTGAAGTCCTGGTTTCCTTCCAATAAAGTAGAATTCCTCTCATAGTGAACGAATCCCCTATTATACTAAGCAATCACTTGGCAGCATAGGTTATTTTAATGGATACATCACTTTAAACTAAGCTTTCACATCTGTTCCGCCCTCTAATTACAAATGCAAAATGAACATAATTCACAATTGTATCATAAAAAGTAAAATATAAGTACTTTGAATGCAAGAGTATGTCCTTTATTTAGCACAACATGCAGCTTTTATGTGTTTCTCATGTTTTAGACACAAATCAAAGGCAAAAGTGCTTTCCCCTGATATAGTGATTTTCTCCCCCATGGCAAACAGGAATTCACTATAAAAGGGTTTCACTGTAATTAGTGTTATTTGAATTGCCTAGTCTGATCCAAAGCAAATTGTCTGTGGAGAGCAGCAGGACTGGATTATTTATCAACAGTCTGGGCAATTAAGAAACAGTTGGCTGCAATATGTTATTTACAAATGAACACAATGATGCTACTTCATTTTAAATTCTCTTTCTTCATTACATTAAGCAAGGCATAATTCCTGCAGTTTAATTAAGGTGCATTTTAAATGCTCACTTTAATATCATACCATTCTACTAATAATGGAAACAGTACAAAATATATTTCTTATATGAAAGAAAATTGCAGAATTGTTAAAGTTCAAAGAAGTTTCACGCGTACGTGTGGATGTGCATACATACACAGATACATACATGTATATATTAAAGGGAAAATCTACCCAAAATGCACAAATTAGAATAAAAAATGGACTCTCTCCCCTTTATTCTCCATAAGTATTTTCTGAGTGATACTAACTGTAGATAGCTAATAATGGATTGAAATAATGGTTGCCTGACTTAAGCATATCTCTAAAATGCTTCATTAAATTGATACAATTTTGTGTTGCAGCTCCTATTGGAAGTGAACATAAGAGTTACCACACCCCCAAATAGATAAAATACATTTTAATGGAAGATTAAAATGTTCCTAAGCTTAAAAAGATTCATCAGATTTCTGTCCATCAGTGATTAAACTAAACAATTTCCCACCTTTTTGTTTATTCTTCTCATATTTGAAAGCTGTGAGCACTTAGATCTGAATGCATCCTATTTCATTGAGGAACATAAATTGGAGACCTTACATCATTAATGCTCTTCATATCATCCATACTGAGAGACAATGTGGGACCACTTTGACTCTGAGCTTGGCCAAGTATTGAAGATCTCTGCCAGTCAATGGCAATTAAGGTCTGATCCTGCACACCCCACTAAGGTGTGAGGAATCCAGGCCTTACCCTACCACCACTTAAGAGGGTCACCTAAAACAAGAAGGAAGTTACACATTCCTGCTTTTACTCAACTCTTGTTCTAAATCACAAGTCTCTCAAATGCAGAAATGCTCATGCAACTGTCTTACAACTTTATTCTTGCACCAAAAGCCAAAGGCTGTGTCACCATCTAGGTCCTTTTGCAAATGTATTTGCCTCTGTTTTCTAATCCTGATTAGAAAGTTCTGCTATTACAAATGATGGAGAAGGTGCTCATTGCTATTCACAAAAACAGTATCATAATTTAGTGCTTCAACCCAAGTCTACATGTATGTGCTCTCCTAATAAACAAGATTATTTCCTGAACTGGAGCCTGCTTGTTCAGAAGACTCTTTTCTTATGCTTAAGTGGAATTTCATGCAGTTCAGCCCATGCCCATTGGATTGCCCTTCATTTTTTGCTAAGTGCCAATTCAAATGTAACACTGCCAGGTTGACTCTCTGGAAAGAATTACTTTCCCATCTCATCCATGGACCACCTCTACTTCTGAGCCAAGATGTCTTTGTCATGAATTCTGACATTAATATACAGGCCTTCCTACCAGCTTAATTTAAGTGTAGGTTTTCAAAACCTATTTGAAGTCTTGCATATACAAACTTTTGTATTACTTTCTCATTTTGTATTTAAAAACATGCTTGGGGATCATATACAAATGTGTTCTGATTGGTGTCTTCTTTTGCTTTAAAGAGTTAATACAAAATGACCAATTCAAAGAGAACCATGATTCTGATTGAATTTGAGAGTGAGATTGAGGTTGAGAGAAGGAAGCAACACATGGTCTAAGTTGTGAATGTGGTCATGATGTATTTCGGGGGTTTTTGCAGAGCAAATAGGCATTTGTCTAATTCCTGTTGGACTGGAACTATTTAAAACTGGTTGTTGACTCGAAGCTAAATCACGTAGGGTGGTGCCAAATTATATGAAGCATGAAATATTCACTTTTCTCAACTGCATCTCCTTCCAAAGTAAACTGAAAATGTGGCCATCATGCATACCAGCTTCATATAATAATGAAATGTTACAATTTCCCTTGCTTTAGCAAATGATTCCTTGGCTTTGAGAAAATAGTAATAAAGAAACAATGATGCACAGTTTGTTCCATGTTCTGGTGCTTGTCTGCTTCTAATATTCATACCTTCCTGCAGGTCATGCAAACTTTCAGAATCCAACATAATCAATGTAACCAAGTTATTAAGAAAACTGTAGGAGAGCAGTTCTTAATTTTAGTTTGAGATTAACAAGGAAACAAAGTTTTATATCAAACCACTTATATTTAGAATAGAAAGGCACATAACTTTAATCCTCTAAACACCATCAATAGTTGTTATGGTTTTTGAGGTTTTTTTACAAAATATATATCTTAACAATCAAAGGAAGAGGCTGTAGAGGAGAAGCAAATGAAATACTAGTGGTGATGCACATATGGACAGCCAATCTGATGAGCCTCAGCCTTTGTTATTTTCCGCATCAGTACCATTCACATTTCACAATTTTGAATATAATCATTAAAATGATTTATTATCAAGCAATCATGGGTATTTTGTGCATATGCTTTGCCTTGTTCACTGGCAGCAGATACCAATCCAATCATTATCAGCAGACAAATTTTAAAGTGACCAGTGTATTTAAGGAACTATCATACCAAATGCATCATTGTGTCTCATAGTCAGGAGCCATTACAACAGTTATTAGCAAGAGTTCTTTGCAAACATTTCCTGATCCTTTAATTTGAAAGTTATGTTAAGCTGATGAGATTTTGCTCTTTAAATATTCCAAGTTCAACCATTTATTGAGTAAAGATAGTAAATCAACAAATATAAGGTATTAACTCATACTTTATATTTAAGTCCACCCCAAAACACACTGAATACAACAGTCCAAAGAGAGTAGAATGTGCCTTTTTATCTCATACATGTGTGGTACTCAGGTTGGCTTCCAAACAAGCTGTTCTATTTAGTCTTCTCCAATCAAAGAGATGGCAAAAACAAAATGTAGTATTTGAGGGGAAAAGATCATTTCCTGTGCTGATTGCTGTAAAATTTGTAAGCTTTCTAATGAGATTCTCTTCCTCTAGAGCTCTGGCTAGCACTGGATAAGTACTGGAATCCAGAAACTGCATTAATTCATCATCTGATTTAGAAAGTGTGTATTAAGTTGCAGAATTTTTTGTCCTACATTGTTCCACAAACTTCAGATTTGGCAAGTTTTTCAGTTATGTCTATTTGAAGAACTAAATATGCACAAGGCTTTATTGATTAAAGACCTTTTTATTTTACTTTTTAGAATTATATTCAAGAACACTGAGGGGAGTTTATGGTGTTAGTTCTCTCAGGTTTGTGATTACAGGCAATCTGTTTGATCATGTTGATTTCTTCGTTCCCTTGTCTCAGTGACTGCACAGATCCTTTCTTTTCATTAACAAATTTTAAGATAGATTATCATGTCTCTCTTCTACAGAAGCTGTCCTAGATTAAACAAACCTTCCTTAAACTCAGGAATAATATTCAGCTGAAGTCCTACTTTTTCAAAACAGAACCCAATGCAACCATGCAGCTATCTGCTCTCTATTCAAAAATTACTTTTAGAACATGAGTGAAAACCACTGACTGAAAGGATGGCTCATCATTTATTAGTTAAGCCAGTTAGTAAGCTGGAAGAGAGAAAATCTTTACATAGATTACTGATAGACTTAGGGAAAAAATAAATGATCTTTCAGGTACACGAGTTCTAATACTTGAGAACATAGTTTAGTAGGGCGTATGAACTTTGGTCGGTAATATATGGTTTATTTTAGCTCTTTTTTTACTTCTTGAATTGTCTGTTTTGACTTAAAAAACAGCAATTTAACAAAATTAATCAAGAATAAATGACTAACAAGTTTAACACTATTGTAAAACATTAACATAAATTGATAAATTAGTGAAGTAAATCACTTATTTTATGTTAAATTATTTTCTTCTTAGTCCCATAAATCTGTTAGCAGAGGTTTTAGCTTGTGTGCTATTACACACTTTCGCTCTCTTCAGGTCCATCACAGGAATTAGATTGACTATGATCTGCTGTGTGCTTTAAGGCAAAACCTCAAATACTTCAAGGTTCACTAAGTAAGAAATTTAAACCACTAAATCATAAAATACTAATGTGTAGACACATTGGCTTATTTTATTTTCAAAATTAAAAGTTCTGCCAGGAAAAAACAAAAAAAAAAAAAAAACAAAACCAAAAAAAAAAAGCAGCATCTTGTAAAGCTCCAATTCTGCAATTAGCATCATGTGGGCAGACTTCTGCATGAGCAGATCCCATTGCTGGTTTGGGGACCTGCCGCTGTGCTCACTCTGAAGCCCCCTGGCTTCGCCTGCCCGGCAGAGGCACGGTCAGCAGCGGGGGACACTCCCCTGTTTCTTGTGGCAGATTCGGAGAGTGGCTAAGACAGAGCGCTATGCTGTCTGCCTTGTATGGAGGAGAGGCGGCGTCCAAGAAAGTAATGAGGGAGTCGACTCCTGGCCAGGGAAAAAGTCTCAGGTTTATTGCAAGCTCCGGGGAGCTCTGAATTCCATGTCCCGACAGCCAAAAGTAGTCACACGGCTTTCATAATCACCTTAAGTACCAGGGTGGAGACAAGGGGGAAGGATGCCCACCGCCCAATGGGGGAATTCGGGGGAGTGGAAGGCAGAGGGACAGACAGAAACACAAACCAATGGGGGAAGGTTAAGGGAGGGACGCCTGGCCTTTGTCCACTCACTCGATGTCCAAGGTGGAAGATTTTGGGAGGGTGGGATTAGGAGCTGTGTGATGGACAAGGCACCAGGGAGGGGTGGTATTGGAGGAAGGGCAGGAGAGCTCAGGGTGGAAACATTGGGAGAAAACGGGGGGTGAAGGGGCAAAACATTACTGAACTGTTACAAAGATATAAAAACACAATACAACAGGGACCAATACTCCAGAGCTGCAAACACTTAAACACTGACTTAACTTTGCTGTTAAGAGTAGGCTTGCTGAAATTAATGGTGCTTTTCATTACAGTAAAGTTAAGAGTGTGTCTGTGTGTATAAAGGATGGAGTTTCAGCTTTTTAATTTCATAATGAGTAAATGAATTATTCATACATATTCTACAAATAACCAATAAGCAAACAAAATTTTAAAAAGTACTTTTCTACCTCCACTATTTCTCTGAAGTGTTTTCTTCTTAGATAACCTCTCCACCACTTCTGTATCAAAATCACCATTTTGCTCAGATGTCTAAAATGAAACATATTAACAAAGTAATTTGTTTTTCAGACTTCAGATCTATTAACTTTTCATAATAATAACAATAACATACAGTGTATTATGCCTCATACAAATGACCACTATAGGCATACATTATACATATACATGTATATATATACACATATACATATATACATATGCATACACACATTATATACATATATTTATTCATACACACACACTTTTGTTTTTGGAAAGCATGGGTTACTGCAAACTTACCTGTATACTATTAGAAAAGTTTAATGAAAAAGCCTTACAAATTTAATTTTCATAATAAATTGTTTTATTTTTCTGTTTTTAACCAATAAATCTGACCAGTTCAGGATTTTTTCTGCTACATGCAATATTTTCACAGCTATACCATTTTCAACTATTTGACAAAACCTACTGACACTTGAATTTTTAGATACTTTTTTCACTTTTAGACACCTTTTTGCTTTTATAAAATTACACCTAGCTTAATTGTGAATATTTACTTTGTCCTTAATTAATTAATTTATATATAGACATATATGTTGCTACTAAAAATTTCATAATTGATGTCACATACATTTTTGCAAAAAAATGATCGAATCATTACTTTGGGAAATAGAAAAAGCTGTACAGGGGATCATTAATACCACCTAACTATGGACATCAAACTTATAAGCCTTGCACTCCACTCAGTGAAGGCAGTCTTTGGGTAATTCAGAACACTGAGAATTGGCTACATTGAGCCTGTGGTCCTAAGTAAGCCAGAGACAATCACAGAATTATAGAATCAATCAGGGTTGGAAGAAACCTTCAAGATGATCCAGTCCAACTGTCCATCCAGCAGCACCATAATCAACCCCTAAATCATATTGCCAAGTGCCACATCCAGACACATCTTGAACTTCAGAAGATGGTGACTCCGCCATCTTCCCAGGCAATTCACTCCAATGCCTAATCATTCTTATATTGATTTTTTTCTTTCTAATATCTCATCAGAACCTCCTCTGGTGCAGCTTAAGTACATTTCTTCTAAGTGCACATAATGACTGCAGCCTATCTTCCTATGAGGGAAATATTGGCCATTAAGTAGTAAATGTTATTTAAGCTAATAATTCTTTAGGTTTCATACAGTAGGTCTGGATAATGTACAATTACTTGCAACAGGCAATAGGTCAAACTAGAAGATGTAACAATCCCTCTCCCTCAACCACCCTGTTTTATGAAGATACAGAAGTCTGAACAGATGAGTTTGGCCAGTTGGGCTTATGACATAAAAAATTGAAGAGGGCTTTCTGGGAGAATGGACCAACCATAGTTTCCAGGAAATTTGTAACTATGTTATAAAATCATAGAATCAATAAGGTTGGAAACTACCTCCAAGATCAAGTCCAGTGTTGATACAGAATTTCCCAGAACAAAGATGGTGAAGGGCCTTGAAGGGGAAGCCACATGAGGAGTAGCTGAGGTCACTTGGTCTGTTCAGCCTAAAGAAGACTGAGTGACTTCAGTGCAGTCTACACCTTCCTCACAAGGGGAAGCAGAGAGGCAGGCACTGATTTCTCTCTGGTGACCAGTGACAAACCCGAGGGACCCAACACACTGAAGCTGTTTTGGGAAGATTTATGTTGGATATTAGAAAAAGCATTTCACTCAGAGAGTGATTGAGCACTGGGGCAGGCTTCCCAGAGAAGTGAACACAGCCCAAGCCTGCCAGAGTTCAAGAAGCATTTGGACATATGGTTTGACTCTCGGGATTGTCCTGAGTAGGGCCAGTTGTTGGACTTTGAAGATACTTGTGGGACCTTGCAACTCAGGATATTCTATGATTCTATATGAAAAGTTTCTGAAACAGCATATCAAAGGGATATCTACTTAATTCTTTTTCTCCCAGTCATAACAAGATTTCTTAAAAAATACTGCATATTTATTCTGAAAATAATTTCCATGCTTTCTAGCATCATGCCTTTTTAATTGTATACAGTTCTGACAATCAAAAATTGCTATTTCTTACAATGCCACAGCATATATTTAATTGCCTTTTTTTTCAAAATGCTCCAATTTTATTAAAATCAAGTAATAACATGAGAAATTTTGAGGAAAAATTCAATGCTGAAACATGGATTAAAAGAGGCTTAATATACTACCTCAGATAGGCTCGGACTCTGCATGCTCGAAACCAGCTCTGGATCTTGACAGCAGCTTTGTACTTTCTTTTTCTGTCTTCATCTATAGCTCTGAAAAAATATAAAAGTAGTAATATTTCTCAGTATGGTTATGTAGAACCAAAGCAAAAAAATTATTCTAAATATGCTTTATTGTTGCAGCTTTGGATCCTTTTCACCAGGTTTTTCACTTTTAATTCTACA
Source organism: Anomalospiza imberbis (assembly GCF_031753505.1). NCBI lineage: Eukaryota > Metazoa > Chordata > Aves > Passeriformes > Viduidae > Anomalospiza > Anomalospiza imberbis. The sequence goes on from NC_089683.1 coordinate 89,956,555, forward strand.
TAATTCAGTGATAGTGAAGAAAAAATTTAATTTACATTAGTTGCATAGTATGAAGGGATGCAAGTTTTGGGAGTGGATATTTCTTATTACCATACAATACTTAGATACATGTCAGCGTGTCACATAGACTTCTTCCATTAAAAGTGAAATATGTGGATAATGCTTTAATGATAATTAGGCCTGAGTTACAACAAAAATCATATAACTGTATAAAATTGTGAATCTACAGTGTTTGTGAAAAAGCTAAAAGTCGTGTAAGGAAGACCATGAAAGTAAAAGAGATTAAAGAAATATATTGTTAGTCTGAAGGAGACTTTTCAGAGAATTGAGGAAGAAATCATTACCATTATGAGTTTCAATGCTGAGGGGTAGAACTCAGCAATGAGATCACCTCTAGCTTTCATTCTTCTTTTGTTTGTTTCAAAATGTCAGTAATTGACAAATTTTTGAACTTAAATTTTAATTTTCATTGATTTTTATTCTTTCCCATTTTTATTAGGAACATAGTCACCAAATTCTTTGTTATACTTGACAAAAAATAACATTCAAGTTACTATTAGTTTGTTTTCTTAATTAGCTCTCCTAACAAAGCTTCATGTCAACATTAATTGCCTCAGTAAATACCAACAAGATTATTGTTTATCTGATAAATTAGGATTATCCTCATTATAGGTCTAAAAACTAAATGAATTGCAGATTTACTACCAGAGATCAAGAAACATCAGCTCCACTCATTTTATATCATCTGGTGCAGCATGTGCTCTCAAATCACATTAAATGGGCACAAAATTTCACTGTCTGATGTGCATCAGACATTCTCAGTGCCTGAAAACTCTGGGAAACAAGCTTTTTTACCTAAAAATGAACAGTTTTCAAAACTGGTTAGAGAGTTTACTTGTTCCTTTCCTGTGCAGATTCCTAGTCTTTAACAGGAACCAGACACCTCCAGAAAACTTTTCCTTAGAGGAAAATGATTTTGATCAGAAGGGTATGAGCGATTTGGCCCTGGACAGGCAGTCCCAATTACAGCTTGGAAATGAGGAGGATGTGGGACTGGCCGTGTCAGAGGTGCCAAACCCAGTCCTATCCACTTGGCAGTGACAAGAATCTTCCGGAAGAGCAGAAGCCTTCTCCTCTCTTACTCCCTGATAGATTTTTCCTAGTTGGAATTCAGTCTTCCCTGGCCAGGATGGGAGAGAAGTCCTTGTAAAGTTTATTGAAGCAAATCAACAACAGACTTCTTTTTCTCACAGGATAGTTCCACAAACAATTCCAGCTGCCCTTGCCAGCAGAAGTATTTCGAGGTGTAAGTTTCTCAAGCAGATATCAACCCTTTTGATCAGATTGCACAGTTGTCATACTGCTTGAACTAAGCTCTTGAGAGTCACAGACACTTCACAAAGGCTGTACTGAAAGTTAAAAAGGCCTACTCAAGCACCTGACATACAGATACTACAGTAAATAAAAGTAGGTTCTTGAATGAGTAGAGTGATAAAATTGTGTAACACTTAAGAGAATGAATTAATGGATCTTGTATATTCTAATCCTTATGCTGAGGGTATTTCTCAAAATGCAGGCTTATGGTATTCTTGCACTGTGACATCATTGGCACCTTCCCTAGAAAGGTCCTTTCCCTAAAAAGCCAGTTTAGGAAACTTCATACCTCTCACATAAACAGAATTCTGCATCAAGCACAACAGCAATGTTATTAAGATCAGAAAAATATTACAAAGACTTGTTGCTGCACTGGACTCTGAATCCTGTAATTTTTATTCTCAGCTGTAAATCTGAATTTTCTGAAACTAACGGATCATAGCCCATTCTTAAAAGAGGAACAATTCATTTTTGGAGAGCTCTGCCAAAAAAGAAATCCCCAAACAACAAGCATGCTGCCCTCCTATGGATTTCCAAGTCTGGCTCAGACTGCTCTTTCTAACCTGAAATATGTGAAATACAAGCACAGCCTCCTGTAACTGATGTCTGTTTAGTGAACTGCTGTGTGTACAGTCACAAGAGTATGAGTGAAAGTTCAGGCAAAGAACAGAAAAACACAACACTCTACATGCAGGCAGGACTTGATCTCTGTAACTTTTAGCAATGTTCAGGAGCTTTGTTATTCATGCTAATGGTGTTGTAATTAGATTCAAAAGTAAATACTTCATTAATTAGTGAATTAAAAAACCACAACTGTGCTAAACATGTCTGGTGTTTTTTTTATATTTGAGCTGTTTCATTATACATACAGCAACAGTGCAGCTGAATAAAAGGATTTATAGGACAAATCTCTGCAATATTTAAGTAAGTCTTACAACTTTTAATTTCTTAAAATCTGGTCTGGGAAAAGTTGGCCACTACCATTCTGGAAGTCAGAAAACTCGGCACAAAACATCCCAGATGGCGAGGATGAGGATAACAGATCTGATTTCTTTCAATTAACTTTTAAAAAAAATAAATAAAATTTTAAAAAATATTAAAAAATAAGTCGTGTCTTTTCAAGAGGACAAACGTCCAGGCACAGTCACAGATGTGAGCCACGAGAGCAGGGACTCAGTGCTGGCGTGCCGCATCTTGACGGATGCTCGGGGAAGAACAGCACTAAGGCGGGACAGAGGCGGGAGGCTCCAGAGGCGGGACTGGGAAAAGGAGGTCGGCTCCCGAGGCGGGAGAGGGCGGAACTTGCGAGGCTCAGCGAGTTTCAGGAGTTTCCAGAGGCTCCTTTTCCCTCAAAAACAGCAAGGGGGCGGGAGAAGAGTGGGACACTCAGTATTTTCTGTGTATAAACGGGACCCTTAAAAACGCTGCGCTGCGGCCAGCAGGTCTCCTCAGATCGCTGTGGAAATACTGGGGAAAAGGCGGTGGGCTGGTGCTCTCGGGAGGGATTTTAAAGCGAAACAGTTTCACGAAATCGTTTAATCACAGAGTGCGTCAGGCTGGAAGGGGCCACAGTGTGTCATCTGGTCCAATCTCCCTGCTCATACAGGGTCATCCCAGAACACATGGCACAGGATTGTGTCCTGACGGTTCTTGAATATCTCCAGTGAGAGAGACTCCACCCTCTCTCTGGTCAACCTGTTCCAGTGCTTGGCCACCTGCACAGTAAAGTTCTTACTCATATTTAGATTGAACTTGCAGCGCATCCAGTTTCTACCCATTATCATTTGTCCTATTGCTTGGCACCACTGAGAAGAGCTCGGTCCATCTCGTCACATTCTCCCTTCAGATACTTAGAGACATGGAGGAGGTTCTCTTTCACTCGTCTCTTTTCGAGGCTCAACAGGCCCAGCTCCCTCAGCCTTTCCTCGTAAGACGGATGCTCTAGTTCCTTAATGATCTTCATAGCCTTCCACTGGACCTTCTCCAGGAGCTCCGTGTCTCCCTCGTACTGAGGAGCCCAGAACCGGACAGTTTCCAGGGAGGCTGCCTCCATCTCGTTGCCGGGGGAGAGCAGGGCCCGTCCGCCCCAGCCCAGCATAAGGCGGTGTATCCCGCCCCACCACCGGCACGGCCCAAGTACCTGTTCGTAAGGAAATACTCCTCCCGGAGTCCCTCCAGCCTCTCCAGAAGCCGGGCCAGGGCGGCCATGCTCCCTTCCCTCCTCCCGCCCGCAAGACGCTGCCGCCATGGCAACGGGACCGTCCCAGTGCGCTCGGGCGCGGGGGTGTCGCTGCTCCCGGCGGCCCCGCAGCCCGGCACGGGCAGTGCTCCGTAGGCAGCGGGAGCTCTGCCGAGCTGTACCGAACCCAAGGCGGGGGTGTTGGAGGGGACGCGGCGTCCCTGGGCAGTGCCAGGCGAGGGAAGGGAAGAGGCGAGGTGGTCGCGTCCGGCTTCCTCTGGTGTCGCGGCTGCTTCCGGGCTCTCATCATGGGGGACTGAGAAGGAGCGCCGGCCGCCCGCGCCCTCCCCGCCCGGCCCGAACCCTCCCGCCCTCGGCCCCCCGCCCGCCTCCCCTCGCCCAGTATCTGCGAAGCGGCGCCAGCCTCCTCGGGGAGCGGCCGGGGGAGGCGCCGGGTTCATGTTCCGGGTCGCTGAAGCTACCCCGACCCGAGCTCAGGCGGCGAGGAAGAGCTGGTAAGCCCGGGGGGACGCACGTGTCCGCCGCCCCTGCCCGGCCGTGGGGCCGCTCTCTGCGGGAGGGGGTCCGGACACCGTCTCCGCGCCATGGGCGGGGCGTGGGAACGTGGGGGCGAGTGGTGGCCCCGATCGGGCCGGGCCTCCCCTCCCCGCTGCTGCCCCTTTCGCTGGGAAGAAGGTGATGAAGCCCGCACCAGGCCCCCGGGGGACGAGGCGCTGGAGGTCCGAGAAGTGCCACTGCCGTGTCTCGGCGGCTGGACGCGTTTATGAGCGAGCAGTGGGCTGGAGGAAGAAACTTCCACGCCTTGTTGAAAAAGGGACAGCGGGTGAAAGATAAATCAAAACTTTTGTCCCAAGCTTTGTTAGGTTTTCCTGTCTGTTTGTGTTTTTCCAGTAGTGGTAGACTCTCTAAGGCCTAAAGTCCTTGCAGCGTGTGCAGCTGAGCATCCAGTGCGGTGTATGTTTCCTCCTCTAAAGCTTTTCTGCTGCAAGCCAAGAATCAACAAGTGCTGCTGTAGCCATCGAGCAGGGAAAGTATGAGTAGTTTTCCTGCAAAAGAAGTTCATAGATTTACTGTTTTATGTAATTTCTTATGCGAGCATAGTGACCTCAAAAGCCATAATTTTTTTATTGTAGCACTGTAAGGAAGGAAGGCTGAGTGACAGAATAGAAAAGGTCAGTTCTGTTAGTAGGCTGTGCAGATATAAAGACTGCTAGTGGAGAGACTTGATGAAAGCAAGATGTTCCAAGCAACCAGCTGGGAAGCCTTTCATTTTCTTCCTGAAATGTTAGGTATCTTTTGATATGTTTGGTATCAACTGGTGTATGTAGCTTCTCTCTTGTTTCATTTATTAATGCAAGCAAGGAGGATTGTGATGGGGTTTTGTTTGTGGGGGTTTTTCCAGAGGTTGATAACATCTTTTAGAGACTATGTTGTGTATACAGATACCTTCTGGTAGATTTCCCAGCTGAAATAGACTTGGTACAGACTTGAAATAGACTTCCTTTCATCTTTTTCTTTGTTCTTTTTCTGGGGATGGGGAGGAAGAGGAAGGCAAAGGTTTAGTGCTTCATTTCTCCTCCACTTTTGCAGATACTTCTGTTTTTTTCCCTGTATTTTTTCTTTACGTTTTTCTAAATGAGAAAACTTTCAAAGAGAGATTTTATTTGCCCAGATGCTAATCATTTTGCTAGAACAAGTTTTCTGGTGTTGCTAGGCATCCAAATTTGCCTGTTGTAAATATAACAACTTCTGTTGGTGTAATTCAGAATGGTTCAGAGAACGAGGTATACTCCTGTGGCACAAGTATTTTTATTTGAGTGTTAATGCTGCATACAGTAGAAACATTGCCCAAGACATTCCAAACACGTGTTCCGTCAAAGTCTTCACTATTTATTTGATCTGTCATTTGTCTTCAAATTTTATTATTTTGTGTCTACATAAAAGTAATTTAGTTCCAGAGGCTTCTAGAGTAGCCCTCAGCAGCATGAGGTGTAGGCATATTTTTCTGTAATTGTCATCAGACAGTAATAAATTTTCTTATGCTAGTACACTGCTCAGAGGAATTTGATACAGAGGAAAATATTGAAGTGTTGTCCATTAAAAATCTGACCACTCCTCAGAGCTGCTCTCTTATTCTTATACACAAGTTATTTCAGAAGCTGTCTGTTAAAGGAGGCCTGTTTGAGTGGGATGCAGGAAAATACTTTTTACAGTGTCTAATACTTGATGTAGAAAATTAAGAACTTGTGCTTTCTAAAAACATTAAGATCCTAAAGAGATGAGTAGGTTCAGAACAGCCACAGAGTAAAATTTTTCACTTTGGGTAGTAAAGCTCCTCCAAAGCAGAGTGTTTTTTAAATTGTGAGTTCATGTGGCAATTTAAGAATAGTTTGCATTTTGGATACTTGCTGGGCACTCTGATTCTCTTGATAACGACTGTGGTGCTTTAGCATATTACCATGATTTGACAGGTCATGTGATTTGGCACCTTGGCAATTAATTAATGAAGTCATACTTCTGAAAAGGGCAAGCATATCAGTAAATGGTGGCAATAGGATTGCAAGAATTGCTCCCTCTCATGATAAATTGCTCCAAATCTCATTTCTAGCTGACCAATTCATTTGTGTTAGAGCCTTGTTAAATGTAGTTCATGTCAGCATCTTACTGACTGTATGCTATTGCTCTATACTGAACATTTCTTCACTATTAAATATGGGTAGACTGATAGTATTTATTGTTGTGCCGTTTTAGGAGAGTCAGAAGAAGCAGTTTTAGAAGAGTCAGATGTACTTACTGCATGTTAGTTTGGTCCTAATTTTTAGAGGGATCAGCAGTATAATAGGTGATAAAATTATATCATTCCTGAAATACTTTGTATTGTATAGGACAGAATTACAGAAGTGGTCAGGCTGGAAGGGACCACAGTCGGTCATGTGGTCCAACCTCCCTGCTCAAGCAGGATCATCGCAGAGCATGGGGCACAGGATTGCATCCTCAATGAGGGAGACTCCACACTCTGGTCAACTTGTTCTGGTGCTTGGTGCCCTGCACAATAAGGAGGTTCTTCCTCATGTCAGGAAAATCCACAAATGCCACAGGCCTATGTCCAAAAACAAGACAGGGGAGTCCTGCAACTTTATTCAAAAAAGGGAGAGAATCCATCGGGGCACACGCCTATGGCCTTTTCTCTCGAGGTTTTGGAAGGCACAGCCTGCTTTTATCCTCAAATCCCAGCTGCACCTTGCCCCCTTCCTTTCCCCATCGGCTGAGCTACTAGGAAGGTACAGCCTTCCCTAAATGGCTACCACATATTCCCCCCTGGAACCTACTATTTTACCCCAAAGTTCAGAAACTCAGGCTTGTCCAGACCCCCACTTGTTTGTTTCAGGAGCTGAGCTGCCTGGGCTCTGCAACAAACCTGCTGCCCAGAGTTAGTGGGGACATTAAGCCCCATTTCAAAGATGTTAACACCCACACCTTCACCCATGAAATTGTAAAGACGTCAGCTTTTGTCTCAATCCCTCCTCTTATTTCTCAATTTGTCTTTACAAACCCTAGTTATTATTAACTTAACTCTTTTTAACAACCAGGAACATTTGAAACACACCCTCCCAACTTTTCCACGTCTTGTTTCTGCACCAGGTGTGGCAAGTAAATACAGGTAGCTCTTATGCCCTGCAGTGGTGGTTGATATGGGATGGAGGGGATGTCTTGTGGTGTAGCTTTGCATACCTAGTGGTCCAGCAGATAGTGCCAAAGGACATAACTAGGTGTGGATGTTGAACTTGAGGCTTTGTCCACCTCTTAGTGATGACTTTTTAATGACAGGGAGTTTAAACAGTCTAGGCACAGCTTTAATTTCTGCTCATAGAATCATTAAATTTGGAAATACCTCTGAGGCAGAGTTTGTTACCCCAGCACTGCCACGTTCACCACTAAACCATGTCCCCAGGTGCCACATCCACACGTTTTTTGAACACTTTCGCTAGTGCTTCCACCATATCTCTGGGCGATTTGTTTCAATACCTGACCATTCTTTCCTAATTGTTTTCCTCCTAATGAAGAAATTTTTCCTAATATAAATATTTTTCTAAACCTCCCCATGTGCAGCTTGAGGCCATTTCATCATCTTGTTACCTGGGAAGAAGGGAAACATAAGCTTCTATGTAGCAGAGGTTTATGAGTGATTTCTTAACCTACCATAGTCTCTTGCCAGCTTTTTTATAATTGTTACTTAATTGTGTTGCTTTGTTTTGCTTCCTCTTTTGTGAATCCCAAGAACCATGATAGTTCTCGTTCTGAATATGTAAATTCTTCAAGTAAGGTAGTGAGATTTATCATGTGCTGCTCTCTCCCAAGCACTACACCTCTTCAATCCAAATTTCAGTCACACTCATTAATAAAGCCGAGCTCTCAAAACGAGTGCTTCTAAAGCTTTGTGAAAATAACTTCTGATGTGGAGAAATGGGATTCAAATTAGTACCTATCAAAACATAAAGGTACTCCATGGGTATGGCTGAGACATCAGAGAGTCCATATGGGAAAAAGTTATTGGAAGTCAGGTTTTGTAATCCTGATGTGGAAGGAACTATTTGATTTTTCTTGTGCTTTTAGCTGGTGATCAAGGTAGTTTGTGAAGGAAGCAAAACTCATGTTTCTTTTTGGAGTTGATGAAGCACAGATGCAGCATGAATTTAGCTGCAAGAAGCCCCAGTCCCGTTTAACAGGAAAAGGTGTAGAACTAGAAAGTAAATGTAAATGCAGCTGTTGGTTTGGCAAGATATAATGCCTCTTAAGAGCTGTGCAACTAAATTAACTTTTCCATCAGTGTGTGTGTTTGTTAAATATTTTGTAAGCAGTCAGAGCTCTACATTGTTATGTGCTTTAGGTGTGAGGTGAACACAGATGATACTTATTTTTCACTGAAAAAATGAGTGCCCATTATTTCCATTAGGATTTTCAATTTGAATATTAATATTGAACCAAAGCTGTGTGATCTATTTTGGAGGAGGTGAAAGCAGTTATGCTGTTTCCTGCAAACAGGACATATATGGGGTGTTCTGGTCAGGGTTAGAGAGGAAATGGGTCAACCTTTGGTGAACTACATTAAAATTGCTTCAAATAAATGTAAAGGTCAGTGTAGGCAAACTAGATTTTCTTGTAGTAAAGTAGGATCCTCCCCTAGTGAGGGCATTACAGTTTATTGCTAGCTGTGGGCTGTTGCTGTAACAGCATTTTTATAGCCTTATGTGAGTCGTGCTAAACTGTGGCTCATCTTAATATTTTATGTACCTCAGTATGTTTTTCTACATTCATTGTTGCAACCTTTGAAATTTCTTATCTTACTGAACACTGCTGATACTCACTGGTAATGTCCTCAATACTTCTTGTAGTTATTTTTCAACTTGTTTCAAATGCAAATATTTTTGTTACAGTCCCATCTGCAGCAATGATTAAAATTGCTTCATAGGCTTGACAGCTGGTTGTGAACAAAAAAAGTTTCAAAACTCAGTTTGTCTGATAAATAATGCTATAATAGAAATGTGCTCCTAAATTTTTGGAGATAGAACAGTTAATCTGAACTCTATCTGGCTACTGCTACCTTTAGGGGTTTTTTTTCTTCAATTATAGCAGGAGAAATGAGAGCACCAAAAAAAAATTAGGCAAAAGGGATTTTTTGGGTTTTCAGGAGAAGGAGTTTTAATGTGGACCACTGGCATGTTGAAAGTGTAATGTGAATAGAAAGTGGAAGTGGTTTGTGTTTACATTCTCAGTCTATTGCAAAAGAGCTTGCACTGTCCCAAATTGATCAAGTAATTCTCGTAATCATCCTAAGGAAGCATGTTGAAATAATTAAAATATTAATTTCTCTGATCTGCATAGGAAGTGATGCAGTTATGATACTGTTATATTATACATTAGACCATGGCTACAGTTTTTAGGTCAAATAAGGTCACTGCCCTGTACAAATCTTAATTCAGGAGTTTCAATGAAGAGACTTGATATTCAGTAGAAAAGATTAATTGCAGTAGTGCATAATATTCAAAGTCATAGTCTGCTGGAAGTTAAGTCCCTTTGCTGCTCAGAGTCATTCAAGAATCTTGTTATCCCTTTACTTAAAAACACTTGAAGTTGTTGTTGACTTTTCTTGAGTTTCGTCTTTTGATCTGGCACCATCTCTATTGCAGTATTTTGGGAGGAATTCAGGGCAAGTTTCATTCAGGTATAAAACTCAGAGCTGGATATACTGTGTTTGATCTTGAAGTATTTTGGAACTAAGGCAATTTTACCACTGTACTCATGCCATTATCTGGGTAAATTGGTATGTCCACTCTAGGAGCTACATTGATTTTAGTGACATAGTTATCCATACAGATTAGGGATACTGAATTGAAGGAATTAATAATAAATTATAGTGCAAGGCATTGGTGTCCCTGTCTTCTCTTTCCCTTTTGCTTTGTGCTGCAGGATCACTAAGAGAATGGGCTGCAAGAGATTTATATAAGCTAGTTCATATTCTGGCAGGTTAGCAGAAATCTGTTCATTTGGAGAGCTAAATCTGGGTTTAAGCCTAGAAGTTCATGTTTTGGTGCACCTCTACTTCTCTCAGTTTGCTACAGATGCAAAAGTGTGTGGCAGGAAGGGCTGGATAGGTGTTTGAGGAAATTGGTGTCTCAAATTAACCCAAATGTGCTGCAGTTTGTCTGTTGAAGTGTTATTTTGGCTTCTGTAAAAAGAGTGCAGAAAAGCCCCTTACATCTCTCTAGGGCATCTCATTTCTGATACATGCACCTCTGGGGATGCCTGTCCTCATGGGGATTTAACAGGAAGCCTAAAGGGGTGAGTGCCCTCTCACTGCAGCTACAGCCATGGAGAAACATGGGCTAATGCATCTGTTTAAGCATCTTGTAAACCAAGAGGATTACGGAGAAAGTGTCGCACTTTTCCAGAGCTGTCTCACTATTTACAAGACAATATAATTCTGCTGTACTAAGAGCCAAAGAAAACATTAAGAGGGAGTAATATGACTAGAGGTTACATCAGGACAGGAAAACAGGTATGGGAAATAATACAGGTGACACAGCAGTATCAAGAATTCAAAATAGACTTATATTTCTACTACTTCCTGTACTTTCATTGTTTCTGCAATTGAAATGTTTAAGTATTTCTGAAAATGGTTTAAAATGAGAATATATAACTTCTTTAGGTAAGATATTTTCATGAGCATTTGGATTTCTTCTTAAACATGTTCTTCATTTCCTCCACTAATATTTAAGACTGCCCATTCAGCCATCATCATTAGTACCTTTGATGTTGGAGTTTGTGCTAAGTGGCAGAGGGAAGCTGTCTGTGGTCTGTCTAGGTTTTCTCCACATCTACAGCACCACTGAGTATGTGTAGAAAACTTATTATAGTTTCCTCCAGCCATTTATATTGTAAAACAAAGTGAAGAGTCTTGCTTTTAAATGTCCTCTGCATAATTTGTTGAATGTACGATGCCTTCCATATGTATCAGTTTGTGCAATGTAGTAGCAAGCATGAAAATTATTCTTTGCTTTACCTCAAGTAAAGGGGTCTTCTGATGTTTTGATATGAGAGTCTGATTGCTGTGTATATGGAGAATGTTCACAGCCTTCAGAGAAGGATTAGAGTTCAGCAGCAATCATTTAATGTTTTTGTAATTACATTCATGTAATGCATGGGTGAACTTACTGAAGCATACTGAGTTAAAGACATGCTAAATGCTAGTGAAATTTGAAGAGGAAGGAGCAAAGCATTTAAAAGGGTAGGGCCTTAATTTGACACTGTGTGTTTAGGGATTTTTTCCCTTATGCAAGCATGAGATTCTATGGATAAAAGTGCCTACATGTGGTAGGAAACTTTGCATTTAATATTCTAGAATTATCTGTAGTTGGATATTCTATCAACCTAATATAACTTCATTGAATCGCTATTTTTAAAAAATCAGACGGATATCAGCCATTTGGAAAGACAGAATTATTTGCTAGTAGGAAAAAGGTCATATTATCCAAGAATTGCTGTCTTAACTTCATTTTGGCTTTTAGGCAGCATTAAGAGATAATCATTCTTAAAAATACGTTATCATAATCAAAGTTGTAAGCAAGAACTCATTAATGTACATCAAGGAGAATTTTATGTATTCCATTTCCCATTCTTAAATTTAAAATGTACTCCTTACCTGCAGTTAGAGTGAATGCTCTCTGTTGATGCTCTTGCCATGTGGAATTCCTGACAGTCATATAACTGTGATGAGATTAATTAAAACCAAACAATAAGAATGAGACCAGAAACAAATGGGGGAACCCCCTGGTTGTGTCTTCTTTCCAAGACAGAAGTTTGTGAAGATACCTTTTAAAAGGAACTTATGCTGGTGTGCTGCAAATTCTGTAGGACTGGTTGGCAAGGTTTTGTCTCTTGGCAGAAAGAGTCAATGACCATCCTATAAAAATTATTCTACCTTGCCTAAAGTGACTAAAACAATTTTGCCAAATGAAGTTGTTGTAGTTTATGCTTAGCACTTTTAATTCATTTGTTGTTTTCTTGTGTGGTTTTTTTCCCTTTGAAATCTATAGGCATTTCAGTAGGACTATGGAGGAGCTGGTTCATGATCTGGTCTCGGCACTGGAAGAAAGTTCAGAGCAAGCCAGAGGAGGTTTTGCTGATACTGGAGATCATTCTCGAAGCGTGTCCTGTCTTCTAAAGAGACAGGCAAGGAAAAGGAGGGGACGGAAAAGACGTTCATTTACCACCCATCACCCCTGGGAGACTGGTCACTGCCTAAGTGAAGGTTCTGATTCCAGTTTAGAGGAATCAAACAAAGACTACAGGGAGAATCATGCTACCAAGAAAGACCACAGTGATTCTGATGACCAGCTGTTGGTTGCTAAACGTAGGCCTTCCTCAAACTTAAATAACATTAGAGGCAAAAGACCTCTGTGGCACGAACCAGATTTGGCTGTGGACAGTTTGGGAAACAGAACTTTGCGCAGGAGGAGAAAGGTAAAACGCATGGCAATAGATCTGCCATCAGAAGTCTCTAATGCACTGACAATAACTCAGCAGCAGGATAACAGCAGAGATCAAGAAATGGACAATAACAATAAATCATACCAGCACCAAGAGTTTTCCAAGAGCAAAGTGAAAAAAAGAAAAGTATCTGCAGCTCGACAAGGTCCAGAAATCTTGGATGAAGGAGTAGTTATAGAAAATGAAGAAGTGAATCAAGCAAATAAGGACAAAATGGAATATGAGGAGCAAAAAGGCTCAGATGAGAACATGAGTGACAGGTTATTATTTCTTTTTCTTTTTAGATAAACTTTGGATAATATTTGCATTTATTACTGTTGCTTGTATTGAGAATCTTTAGATTTTTTTGTTAATTCCAGAGTTTAAATTCTAGCACCAATAGTATCTGTTTTGATAAATTACTCTTAGTTTTTTTTATATCTACTATTTTTTATGTATTAGTTGTTCAGGTTAAGGAATTCAGCATAAAATAGAGAGTGATTTAGCGGAGGAATAACCAAGAAAACAATTTTGTGAAGTATATTCTAATTGTTTCAAGATTAAGAATGACAAAGTATGCATACAAATAGCACAGGTTTTTCTGGATATTTCAACTGGTAACAGTTGTCAGATGAGAACTTTGTGTTTTTCCAATTTCTAGACATTGTTATTTCTATTTGTCAGAAGGGTTGTCAGTGTTTAGAGTCACCATTTAGACAGTATGTTCTGGTGTGTCATGGGCATAAAAAGTCTGCAGGCTGCCAAGGATATACATCATTTACGAAATGCAAAAACCAATTTACAGTTCAGAAACACCTGAGCTTACCATTAGAAAAATGGAGGAGTGATGACCCTTTGGCAGTACACCTCATCCATCCATTCCAGACAGCAGTCATACTACAGTGGTAATTGTTTCCAAAGTACTATTTTGACAACACAGTAAGGTATAAGTCATTTTTCCACCATACACAGGGGATGTTAACTGCAGGGCCTGGTAAACCTGGTTTTGTTTATTCCACATGCCAGGTTCTGAATGCAGAAGTGTCAGCAAGACAAACACATCTTGAAAGATACAATTTTGATCAGTTCCTTGATGGCACTAGTGTCCCTGGTTTTTTTGTAGGTATTTTATCTATAAACTGTTAAGCCTTTTCCTTACTGGCCAGGTAGAATCGAGATGCAGAGAGTGGTTTTGACCAGAGCAGCCAGATTGGTTACTGTAATAGCAGCAGCGTTGGTAAGTGACTAACTCCAGTTATGGTCAGAAAAGTCCTAAGTCTTTTTGTTATATACTAGCTCTTCCGTCACCTGTGAACAAGAAGCAGCTGGAAGAGCTGAATAAATCCCAAGCCTTAAACATTTTTTCTTCTGTGTTAATTACTAGAGCAGAACTTATCCTTCAGGGCAGCCAGTGTAGACATCTCCCTTTGACTTGCAAGTTAGGAGTCTGTGCTGTCAGGAAGCCTTTAGAAAACTTGTCTTTGACAATACTAGGAGTCTGCTCTTCCAAGTCTGTTTAAAAATTTCCCTCACACTAGGAACCATTGCATAGTTTTTCATATCTCCATAGTCTTGTTGCATTTGTAATTTATGAAAGACTTTCTGTTATGCTACAAAGGTAACAGTTCTTCAACTCAAAAGTTCCATAGCTAATTTTTGGGTGGAGAGGAAACTGATCAGTAAGGATATTCTCTTGTAGACTCCCAGAACCGAGCTAATCAGGTCAGTCTGAATCTTCTTTCTCAAAAGAAACATCATTGTTTTAAAAGTTTTTTATAGGACTAAAAGGAGTCTGCGGGTTTTTCCTTTTTCATGGAAGTCTTACTGGGAGTGGAATTCTCATTACAAAGCAAAGGAATTAGTAGTATACACTGCAAAATTATATTAAAACTAGAAAAATATTCCATCATAGCATCTTTCGTGTACTTAGCTATTAATGTATTAATTCCAGAGATTTTGAATTTATTCAGTGAAATGACTGCTATGTAGCATTTATCTCAGCTGTAATCCCTGCCCAATGTGACTGTGGCCTGAGGAAAGTGAATGCTGTGGCTGCCATGGATATGCCAGTGTTAGTTTGAATTCTTACAATTTTTTCAAAAATTTCAAGTGGTTATGTTTTCATGTCCCGACTAGTCCTTCGGTGAGAATTATTTCACAATTGAAATATTTTATTTGAAAAAGGGAATCTTAGCTTTTTTTTGTTCTTAAAATTGGAGATTTTTGTTGGGAAAATGGTTGAAATATCAGTGTTGAAAGGATTTCTTGACTTCATTTTAAAACATGCAATTTAACAATAAGTGCATAAGCAGAATCTATGAAGAAGGGATGTTGTTTCCTTTGAAATGGATGATGTAGTATTGTGCACAATGAAATCCACTGACAGTAAAGCCATCTGTGTTGTAATTAAAGAGAGGATGGGATGCTTGCTAAAACGGAATTACTAGGACTTGCAATATTAGAAAGTTCAAGTCTTGGTGCCCCTCACAAAAGACGGTTCCATTCTCATTGCATGCACATCACCTTACTTCTGCTTAGGGCAGTTGTGCAAGTGCTTAAGTCTGTTCTGATTCTATTATGTATATTATATTATATATAAGATATAGTGTAAATGTTGCTTATGCATCAAGAATTTGGATAAGCCTAAGATACAGCAAAGATTGAGGTAGCTTAATCTTCAAACACAGAGCTATGTGTGTATACATATGCATATATATATGTATATGTATATATATATGCTTTAAAAAACCCAATCACTGCTATGTGTCACCTGTTACCATATTGTGTTTCAGATCCTGTTGGAATGCCTCCCAAAGGAAGATACTAAATAACATATATATGCTTATAATTAAATAAGAATTAGATTAATTTTATATCGTTCATATATTCATATGAATAATTAATATATTCATCTGTTTTAAAAACCCAAGACTTGCTTTTGTGAGAAATTGGAATTTAAAAGGAAATAATTTCCTCAAGTGTACTAGTTATTTGACAGAAAAATAAAAATAATTGGAAGATTTCAAATATAGGACAGCATGCAAATTGTAATACGAATGAGTATACAAAGGTAAACAGACATAAAGTTCTTGTGAGTGGCTTTTATGGGCATATCAAGAGTAGCATGGTATTTATAAAATGTACTTGAATTTGTGTGCTGAAGTGTTTGCGGTTTTTTTTCAAATTGTCCTACATCTCAAAGTAAGTAAAATGCGATAAAAATTTTGGTGAGAATATTACCTCCTTAACGTAGCTACTCTCTTGATAAAAACTGAAATAAAGGGTTTACAGAAAGGTCCTTTCATGTGAAACTCAACAAAGTGCTATCTTTGTTATTAAAAGACCACTTTGATTTACTATTTAGAGACACATGGATTATTGTATGTAACAATGTGCATACAGCAAAGAACTAAATATCTACTTGTGTCTTTGAATTTAGAGATGTTCTATACACACATTCTGGGGCCATGCTGGAAGTCATAAAAAAGTAAACTGTACCTTGTGGTTTTTTGTTATTTTGATATTATGATCATGAATCATACTTATTTTCTTCAGGGTGACCTTTATTTTGATTTAATTTGCTACCTCTGTTATAAACTTCTTCTGTTCTCCCCGAGTAGTACGTCGTGAAACCTTAAGCAGTATCTTTTCCAGAATATTTGCAAATTACGTTCAGAAAGGTAATTCGATTTTCAGACTCTTATATTTCATGTGCTGAAGGAAGGCTTAGGCTGCTTTTGATTGAGACTTTTCCTATTTTATTGAGCAGTGGTTTTCTAGGATCAAGCTGAATTGCACAGTATAAGAAGGGAGCAGTGAGCATTTGATGGAAGCAGATAATAAAATGCATGAATTGTGTCAGCACCTTGCTGCAGTCACATCTGGCTTAGTGTCAGGGTACCATTAGATTCTGTGGTTTTATGTGCCAAAAATAATACGCTTTGTAGTTAATGGAACCGGGATATTTGCAGTTTGATTAAAAAAAATCATTCTATTTTCTCTCCGATCTCTGTTGGGCTTAAGTTCAATCTGAGCACAGCCTTGTCTCCTTAAAATTTTACGACTGAAAGATCAATTGTTCTTTTGATCTGTTTCTCTCTTTCTCTTATTACAGTGAATCCAGCAGTCTGAGCAGCAGTGATGCTGGTTTGTTTACCAATGATGAGGGAAGACAAGGTATTGAAACAATCTTTCCCTTCTCCACCCCTCAAACCACATCAGTTGAAATTCTGTAAGCGTTACAAGTTATTTCATAGGTTAATTATTGTATTTCAGTTTCTATTACTGTTTTACTGAGTGGAAGTGTAGCTTGTTTCTTGTTTTTGGTTTTTTTTTAATGTTATCAGAAGATGTCTTGGATACATTACTTAGTCAAAAGCTATGTTGAGAAACAGCCTCTATAAAATCATAAAGTTACTTAAAACTTGAGCATCTCCTAAATATCATTTATATTAATTGCTTAGTTCCTCCAATTTTCTGACAGGACTCTGACTGTAGTACTGCTTCTCATGCTATTCTTGAGATGGCTTTTTTCTTTCTTTTCCTCCAAACTGATAGGGATTTTTATAGTTCTTTTTCATTCACTAGTTTGTTTGAAAAGTAATTTCAAAGTAATTTCAAACAAACTACTTTTTCTGCAGTCTGAGAGTCAAGCTGGTTAACATCTTCCCTCTGAAAAAAAATTCTTTAATCTGAAATGCAGTGAAGATTGAAACTTTTCTTTTAGTATGCATGTTCTCACATGCTTTTCTGTGGTAAAACTGTTGAGGATGGAAGTAAAATGTTGGTGTTTTGATCAGCTTTAGTCTTTATTGCAACACATTTACCTATATTATGCTATGATGGAGTAGGAACTTGCTATCTTTGACAGGATACAAAAATGAGACAAAAAATAGTCTCTCAAGTATTTAAGACTTGCTTTTCTGTTGGAAATTTTAAGTTAGGGGTAATAGAGGGTATTCTCTACACAGTTTGCCAAAGACTACTTGAGTGTGTGCAAGAAATCAAATCCTGACGCATTTCACAAAACTAAGTTAAAGGAACGTTTGGGGTTTTTTTTTTCTTCTTTTTAATTTCTAATTCCATCTGATTTTCTGGGGATTGAGGTTATCTTCAGTAGGGAGAGGATTTTTCCTACTTAAAACAGAAGTGTTACCTTTCCTGTTCAATGGTAACTTGTGCTACAAAAGCTGTACTTCCCAGCCTATCTGTTTTCAGTTGTGCTAATTCATGGTTTTTTAAGAGTTTAGATTCTCTTTGAAAATTTAGATTGGTTTAGATTGATTTATGTTCAGTGCTACAATTCATTAAGTCTTTAAGTATGAGTCAAACAAATTTGCTTTTACTTCCTTATTTGAATTTCTCTTCTGACTTGGAATTTTTAAAGCATTTGTTCTCTGCATTTATATGTAAGATGACCTATCACACTTCCTAATTGCATATGTTTTTCCAGTACCCTTCTGATATGTTTATATCAATATTTTTATCCTTAAATCCTGAACTGTATTATTTAAATCTTTGAATAATATGACTGAAAACATACTGCTTTCCAATTTTGTTATATATCTAGTGGGAAGAGAAAACAGGAGGGATCAGTGGCCAACTGTGTTTTTTCAGTGGTGTGGTGTTACCTGTTTTAGTGTTGGTTCTTTAAAGTTGTAGTTCTTAGTTCTTAGTTTTGTCTAATATTTGAATCTTGTTTCAGTTTTCAATTTTCAAGCAGAAAGCATTAGACCTGAAAATGTATTCTGAAACACAAATAAAAAGAAAAACAATAATTAAACCTGAAAAGGATATTGTCATGACAAAACATTGTTTTTTCCATTTCTCCTTTGAACTAATAACTTTGTGGGTATGATCAGAAGACTGTTAGCTTTACACTGGAACTCAGATGCTTTTAAATCTGCATTATAGTTTTGGTTTTGTGAGACTTTTCTATGAAAGTACTATCAGAGATCCTACTTCAAAACCAAAATTGTTGCTTTTCTAATAATGCTTATTCCCCCAATAGTAAATACTAGTAATTTGTACTATCCTTAAGTAAGGTGAGGTTATTTTATCTTTGTGAGTTAATTTGTAGCTGAACTGACACTCATACAAAATTGACAAGAATGAAGGAAGGAGAAAGTCAAGCTGAGAAAAGCAAAGGAAAATCCTAGGTGTGATAAACAAAGCTGGAAGAGGACAGGATGGAAATATATTAAGGGAAGAAATTGCTGGTTTTATTTTGTAGTTTTAAAGCTAGACTCTAATTCCTGTCTTACCAGTGTCCCTCCTCCAGGATATCTATATAATCTATATCTATGTCTATAGCATCTATATCTATATAATCTATATCTAATCTTTAACATCTATATATATCTATGTTCAAAGCATCAGCATCTTGACCTCATTTCTAGTTCAAATTTTCTGCACTTCTGACTTCAGGTTTCTGCTAAGTCAAGTGGAGAACCAGAGATTGATTAATGTTGCCTGGTGAAATACTTGGTTTAAATGATGTGCCTGCCATCACTTAGAAGTTTAAGTAGCAAAGGACAAGATGTTCCTTTCCTTCTGGGCAACATTTGTTTGTTTCATTTCTGAGATCAAGAACCACATCTCATTTATTGCAGACAAATAGTATTTATAAAACTTTAATTAATTCCCAAATTCATCCTTTGGGACACACATTCTAGACAGGAAAGTGACTAAAGCAGCAATTTCTTGGAGCGTTTGACCAGTTAAATAAACCGTTGAGTATTTAGTTATGAACTTTGGAGTGCCTGATCTTGTGATCTTTAATATTTTGCAAAATTTTTCAGAAAGGATATGGAAATAAATTTTGTTACGGTACCTAATCTTCTGTGGACAAAATCTCAGAAGAGTTTCAATTTTTATAATTTGATTAAAGAAAACCAGATGTAGCTTTAATTGAGATAGTTCTAGATACATATTAATTCTCATCAATTGCTATGTTAAGAGAAACTTGTTGAGACTTGAAAATCCTCTGTTCAACTTCTAATATGTACTATACCATCTAACATTTTTTAAAACTTCTGTACTCTTTTCCTTTCTCTGTTCCAGTCTTCTGGCTTTGTTTGATTTGTTTGATTCCCATGAAGTCCCCATCTGAGCCAAGCCTTGTTTGCCCTCTTTTTCCAAGTTATCCAAGTGCTTACATTAGGTCATGTGAGAGGGCACAAGCAGCTCTCTTGCTGTGCTCTGTCCCACTGTAGTAATTCCTTCTGGCAGAAGTAATTGATGCTCCATTTTGGCAGGCCCAATGTGGCAAAATTTTTATTCTGTGAAACATTGCAAACCCTGAAGAGTTAATCAGCAAAAGCTTAAAGATAATGGAAAATGCTTAGTAATGGTGCTGTGGTGGAAGAAGGTAACTGCTGAGTGCTGAGCTATTAACAAACTTCAAGTGACTTTTTATGGGTTGTATTTTCTTCAGAGGTTTTCAAATTGGACATTTTAGGGATAAAATTTAATAGTTAGGAAAAATCCCAAAATACTATCATTCTCTTGAGCTTTTAAGCATGAAGGTAGAAGACTCTGCCAACAAAGCAATTGAAAGACCTGAATAGCAGCTGAAGCTTACGTATGAGAAATCCTCATGACTTCCCTTTTTCTTCCTCTTTTATCCTTTTGTTCCAGGTCGTATTTTCTTGGCTGTTTTGCAATTATTAAAAACTTTAATGATAAGCAGTGTTATACCTGGTGCAGGAAAATTTTACAAGAATTTTGAATCAAAATGTCTAGTTTTACATTGCAGCATAAAATAACAACTCTGTGATAGGCCTAACTAGTAGGATCTCCTGCAGTTTCAAGGCACTTCACAGGTCAAAGGCACTTCACAAGTTAAGCTTTCAACACAATGTTAACAGAAGTATTGTTATTCAGACACTAGTGGATGATACCTTGTTTTTGGGGGAAGAAATAGTTCAATTGCAAGGATATTCTTTAATGAGCTTTATAGCTTGTGTATAGCAAAGAAAACATACTGTGTGTTCCTGGTTCATCTAGCCTTGTACACTTGGGGAAATTCAAAGTTGACTTAAGACTTCTTAAATCATGGCATGTAGCACTTGAAATGTCCTCTAAGATCTAAGCAAGTAGGAAGGAATATTATGTTAATAAAGTGTTAAACAGTTAAAATTGGAGAAGGTCAGAGAATGTCAGAGTTCCACTGTGGATGTGGCTAAGTGTTTAAAGATAGCTGTTCATTATTTTACCATTAAACATATATTCATTACTGTGTCCTTTATGAAGATGACCCAGTACTGATTCAGTAGAAGAATTCAAGTGAGGAACTAATTTGGATCTTGTACAACACATCAGTAGTTGCAGGTGACAGGATGTGTTTCTCCATATAGAAAAGAAATGGAGTGTGCAATGCAAAGTGAAATCACACCAGGTTTGAACTGTTGTGGCAAATAAGTGTATAGTCTTTGCAAATGAAAAAGAAATAACATGAAGTTATTGCATATGACCTGAGTAGTTGAAATCCTAAGTATTTATATTGTATGTCTTTTATATGTACATGTATCTTTTGTCGAGCTAGCTCTGTAAAGCACAAAGAGTAAGATGCAGTGTTCCTCTGTGAATGGGTAACTTCACCTTCTGCTTTCCTGAAACTCCTGGGATGTTACAGTGAATATCCTGCTATCTCCATATGATTATTACAGCTTTTAACAGTGGGGTTTTCTTTTACCTAGAAAGAGGTACACTGGTCCTGGACATGACACTAAAATCCTGGGGTATTCACAGACCCTGTGCTCTTGTTCTCTGTGTGTGGATTGGTGGATAACGGAGCGGCACAGCATCACGTGGTGTTTGTAGGACACTGATGCCAAATTTTCACAGTAACCTCTCCAAGTATGTTGTGGGTGCTATAGGCAAGCACATGTACTAGCTGCTGTTGAGCCTGCTCTGGCCATTTTGTAATAAAACAAGAAGAGGGGTGAAACTCTCTTAGTGTGCAGTGGAAAGCTTGTTGTAAAACTGCACTGGTTTAGCTAAAGTAAGATTCAGGTGAAGCTTTTCTGAACATGAAACTGATGGTGATGCAGAAGGTGTCTTTGTCCATAGAAAAATCACCAGAAGCTCAGATAAAATAATTTTCTAAACTTCTTAAAGAAGAAGGCGAGGAATTTAGCAGGGAGCAGTAGTTAGATAAATATGTAGACATAATAATATAGAGTAAAATTTAGGGAAACAGTAATTGGAGGGAGGGGATGGCCTAAAAATAACTAAAAAAATGTATTTACCCAGAAACTGGCCTGGAAACTTTAGGTTTGAACTTGACATTTCTGAGCCTTAAATTGACTTTATTGTACTGATCAGCGCAGTTATAATTGAATGTAAATTACTTTGAAGTAATTCTTTGAAACATTAACCTTACACATAAACAAGTTTGATGTATTTTAAAAATCTGTTTAGGAGGATGCATGGGCTCTATTTTTGGAGATCTGGAGATTTTTCTACCTTTCCTGTACCTTGGAAAAGTATTGTAATTAGCTGTACTCCTGTGCTGAATCAGTATCCTAGGAGGAAAAGACAGTGTAGTGAATCTTTGGAAGTCAAAAATGTTGCTTTGAGCTTTTAGTATTCCTAAGATCACATTTGCTATGAATATTGTGCTGCCTTTTGAGAGCTGCAAATTAAAGTAGGATAAAATCTGGGTGTTTGGTTACCAAACTCTTGAGTGGAGACACCTCTGAGTTTTATTGCCTATATGTATGAGTTAGGGAATGAATTAAATGCAGTGGTCTTCCCTGGCTCTGAAAGTGGCATCCCTTCAAGGTGGAGCAACAGGTAAGCAAAATACCTGTAAGTGTTGTCAGCTGGATAAGAATAGTAGTAATAGGCTTACACTTGCCTCAAGGTGATAATATGATTTAAAATATTCAGAGGATTCAGAGTTGTTTAATTTCGCAGACAAGGAAGCTAAAAACCAAGTATATCTGGATCCTGCTGTCATGTGGAAAAAGACTAAGCGGTTCAGATCTGAAGTCTGCCTTTGGCTGTAAGCAACAAAAGTGCTTAGGGAAGTGCATAATAGCATAAAAATTAAGATATCTTAACAGAAGATTGATTGACATACTAATATTTCTGTTGCACAAAAAGGAAAAGTAATTTTTTTTTTCCCAAGAGCTGCTATTGGGTATGTAGCAAAGATCTCAGTTTCCTTCCATAGCTGCTCTTTTCCTTATTGCACATTCCACCAACCCAGTCTGAAATTGTAGCTTTCTTCCAAGACTGTACTGCCTGCCTCTTACAGCTTCTGTCCCTGAGCTCATCATGAAACCCCCATTTCAGAATTCTTGATTACCTCTATGGATGAATTATGTGTGAGAAGACTACTTTTGAGCTCCTGGTAGTATTTCTTGTTAGTGAAGGTGTCTGGAGCTCTCATGTCAAAATATAGAGATGAAGTTTAACAAACATAAAAGTTTGGAAAGTGTTTCCAAACAAAGGTTTGGAAAATCAAGACAAAGGATTTCAACGTTAGCTCTGAACCACAGACCAATCTAATTAAAAGGTGTCATTCTCTTTCCACCACCACCAGTGTCCCTATTAAGTATTCTTAGAGTTCCTCCAAAAAGCCCATACCTGGCTGTAACAAAATGACGATGGAATTAATGGTGAATGCCTTTGTGAAATGTCATAGCTATAAATGAGGATTAGAGTGAATAGGAGAGCAGGCTGAAATACTTCAGGAATGCAAAGAAATTTAAATCTTTTTTTGACCTATGTATCTCTTCTCACCTTTGTTTTTCCCTTCCTCCACTTAAAATTTCCTGTTCTGTAGCTTCTGCTAATTTTGCTTGTAGTAGTGATCATTGAATGTGTAAGGATCCCATTTCACCTGCAAGTGACCAGTGAAGGGCTTTAATTATTCTATATTTTGTAGAAGTACTTGTCCTGATTAAATTTTTACAGATATTTACACTTGTGCTTGATCTCAAATATTCTTCACATTGCAACAGTTTATTTGGAGAAAATGTGTTGTGTTTTATTTTTCTTGAAATTTTTGCTTTGGTTTTCGCCATTTTTGTTTCCCCACTCATTTCATTAAGTGGCAATGAAATTTTGCACAAATGCTTTTTTTTTATTCTTGAAATCTGTGTCTCACAAATATTACATTTGTATCTTGCTTAATTTATTTCCAAATAAAAATGGAAATGTCAAACAAATAATTTATGTACAGAAATAACAAAACATGGTTTGGATAGTTTGAAGTAGAATAAAATGTACAGCACATACCTAAACTAAGTTTTGGGTAGAGGTAAGGAAATTTCCCATGTCTTTTGAAGATATTTTCTGTTCTTCTGAAACTAGATGGTATGTATGAAAGAACATGTTTCAAAACAAACATAAAAATTTAGTTTTAGTTGCCAGTGTGGTTATGAGCTAATTTTAAGATCAGATTTTCAGTCTTGTATTTTAAGTCTTGTCTTATTTCTTAATTTAAATCCAGGTATTTAAATTCTACATAGATAAATATTGTCAGTAAAAATTACCAACTTTGTGTTATAATGCAGTATAATTCTCAATCATGTGATACTGTCAGTTTTCATTTAAAATCAACTTTTTCAAAACTTATTTCTAAATGAACTTAATCAGATTAACTTCATTTAGTCACATCTGTTCATGATTGTTTTCCCTTTTTACTAGCCATACAAATCATGAAATTAAGCTAATTATATAACATTATCAGCTGCAAAGAACCAGTTTCAGTTTTATACCTTTTAATTCCCTGCAGGAGATTAAGGTTTATTTTTTTGTTAATATGTAAAGTGCAGTAACTTAAATGGATTTCCCCACTGTTATTGCCAAAAGGATTAACTAGTTTATTATTGTTTTTCACTATTGTAAATTGGTTTTAAAACATTACATTTTATGATGTTTCATTGATGGCAATGTTTGTCATGCTATTGAGAAACATTTTCCAAATAAAACTGCTATATAGGAGTAATTGTTATACAGCTATAAAGCAAAAGAAATAATAATCCTGTCAGAGTATTTATTGATGGTAACATCTGATTTTTATCTTCTCTGCTCCTCCCTCTTTTTTTTGACGGTTTGGGGACCCTGTCCTCACACAGGTGATGATGAGCAGAGTGATTGGTTTCATGAAAATGAAACAGGTGGAGCATGTGGAATTACAGGGGTCATTCCATGGTGGGAACAAGAAGACTCCTCAGAACGGGATAGAGAATTGCCTGACCCAGTCTTTGAAAGTATCTTAACTGGTACTTTTCCTCTTATGTCCCGCTCAGGGAGGAGAGGTAAGTAGCAATCAAGCAAATGCAAGTTGTAGAATAACTTTTAGTACAGTAGAAAGATATCTGTGGATAATATGAAATATGTAAAATGTGGACAAAGTCTTGGAGTTACCTGTTTATTTCCTTGAACTGTTAAATTTTTAAGATCTCATTAGAGAGAAATAACTCAGAGTCAAATATTAGAAAAGTCAGAAGGTGGAAAATGGCTCATTTTAATGGCCTACTCTTTTAATTTGTCTCAATGTTGGCATTGAGAAGTTTTCAACAAGATTTGAAATGAAACTTGATGTTCCATTTTGCTTCTGGCTTCTGCTGTAATGTGTAGAATTCTATAGAAGTTCATTTACTTTAAAGGCTGGAGAGACTAATGTGACCATCTGCTTTGCTTTATGGTCAGGCTGTGTTGTTTGTACAGAAGAGAAAAGGGTTCCTCCAGAGCATGGATTGAGATTGTAATTTAGAAAATACCCTCTTTCTTTATTTCTAAAATACTTCCAACCGCTGTGGATCCAGTGCAACCAATGGTAAGCTCTACCAGTGTTGGGTTACACTTACAGCTAGGAACCCACTCTTGTCCACAGATTGAAGTTGTCAGACTTCACCTTGCTGCCAGAGAATTGTGTTGTACCTTCCTCTGCCACAAGGATCTTCTTTCCCATTCAAATACAAAATCTGAGCAGTGGTCAAATCACTTTTAAACTACTTTGCATACTGAATGTGTTGAATCCTTCTGTGAGGATTATTCTCTAGATGCTTGGATTGCTTTGGAGGACTTGGTCTCTGCAGATTGGCCAGATTTAATGTTTCCTAGTGGTTAGGAAGTTGTAAGTGATGCAAAAATCATTTTTCTGCTGTAGTTCAGTATGTTCTGCTTGTGCTGCCAACTGTCCATAGATCCAGGATGGCAGTAAGAATAGGTGCAGAAATGTCAATTTTCATGACAATTTATTCTTTCTCTTACTTTTACCGTTCTGTGCTCCGTGTTTCCACCAGTAAAATGTTTGCCAATAAGATGGTTTTGTTTAACAGATTTTGTATTGATTGGTGTGTAATGGTGAATTTTATTTGTTCTATGGTAGAGAAAATATTCTTAAATAAACTTGTACTTTTTTGTAGGTTTCCAGAGTAGATGTAGTCATCTTCATGGAATGCCAGCAAGAAACATAAAAAAGGTTTCAGGAAACCAGAATGCGCTGGTAGGTGGTTTCATTTTTGTAAGCTTATGTGCACTGTTCTGAGAGGTTTTTAGAAAAGCATGTTCCTCTTACGCTTGTTCCCTGACATTATGGGTGGGTAATGGAACTGGAAGACTTGGTGCCACTGCTCCCTGGGTGTATGTTTACTCTTTCTAAATATTTTGACATCCCACTGCAGAAGAAAGAGTCTGATACTGTTTCTCAGTACTTGTTTTGAACTAAGCAAAGGAAAAAAAATTCAATGCAGGTGGGTGTGTTTAAGTTACTATTTTCAGTATATATTTTATGTCTATATGAAAACATCATGTTTCACTTTTATGATGAAAATCAAATAAATTTCTTTTCTGATAATTAAAAAACTTCCAGAGTGCATTGTGGTACAATTCAGGTCATTTTTTTACCCCAAAAAACTGCTTTGAAAAATATGTCTCGGGTGGTTTTTTTTTTTTTGGTTTTTTTTTTTTTTTTTTTT
Source organism: Anomalospiza imberbis (assembly GCF_031753505.1). Lineage (NCBI taxonomy): Eukaryota > Metazoa > Chordata > Aves > Passeriformes > Viduidae > Anomalospiza > Anomalospiza imberbis. Next base: position 89,983,096 of record NC_089683.1, read on the forward strand.
TTTTTTTTGTTTACACCTGTGTGGTCAGGCAAAAAGGGTATATAAAAAAAAAAAGGCAGGTTATCTGTGTGCCTGCAATAGAGATCATGCATTTCTTTGGACTGAGCCTGAGCCAGTTCTAAAGCTGGAACTACAAATTGGATGTTCGGGGTTCTTTTAGTACCTACAGCCCTAGGAGCAATATTTGTAAGTGGAGGAAAAAAATTCACCTGTCTTTACATTTCTGTGCAATCTAGTATTTGGATTTTCCTACAGCTTTTGTCTAAAATAAGTTTCTAATAATAGTTTTTTGAGTTTTTCTTTGGAGAAGGACATAATGAGAAGAGAAATTTGACTTTTTAAATTTAAATGCTAAAATTTATTAATTATAGCCCAGTCTATTTCTTCCTTATAAGAAAAATGTTTGGAAGAGGAAGAGAGTGTGGGAGATCCTTTATCAGGTGTAATAAACATAGGCCAGGACAATAAATACTGCAACATAGATATTCTTTATTATTTGACAATATTAAATATTTTCAGATTTAAGTTGCTTAAACTACATAAGTTGCTTCTGAGAAATGTAAGAGTTATTATATGTGGAGAGAATAGAAAGTAACTGCTAAAAATTTAATTTGTTTTGAAGAGGCAGGGGTTTTGTAATTTAAGTTCCTGTCCAATAATTGCCATTTGGAGCTGAATAAGACGCTTTAAAACCTTGCCCTGTGATCTCTGCAGTTAGTGATCATGAAGTAGATGAATGCTATCTAGTTTTTGGTTTCCTATCTACCTATTTTTATTTTTGGTTCAGTGCTTGCTTGAGCATATCTGGGATTTGTAGCCCATTTTCTAGGCTTATTGCAATTTCACTCTGGTATTTTATGGGAGCTATTATAACTGATAGGTTAGCTTCATGGTACTGATGATACATGGCTTAACTACCCTAAAACCTTCCTTTTCATCTAAATTGTAAAAAGGTGATTAAATTTCAATTGATGAAGATATACTGTGAATGCATGTATATAATAAAAAATCCTAATGTTTATTTTCTGCTATGCTTTCTGGATTGTCCTTAGGAGCCCATTTTGTCTTCCAGTCATGATATCCCATATATAATGATGGTACTGTAGTTCCCTTTATAAAAAAAAGTTCAGGCCAATCTACTAAAGACTGATAATTCAGTTATCTCTGCTTATTAAATATATCATTTGCATGATGTTGTGGAAGAAGGTTGGCATGTGAGTGTAGCTTCTGAGTCACTATTTAGGCAGGAATCAAAAATAGAAGGGATGTGCTGTTAGCTCTACAGATGCAGTTTTCTGACCTCCTTAATGACTATTTATGTTTGTGGGCACATCTGCTGCATCTGTCTTTGCAAATACAAACCAGAGCTCATGTGCTTCCTTTTGTCAGTGATTGCTTCTTAAAGAAAATCTTCTTTAGATACTTAAATCCAATAAAAAAAAAGTCATTTAATACCTGTGACATCTGATAGCACAGAGCAAAAAGCAATTACTACTATTAGATGGTAACAGTGAAGAAGAGCAAGAAAGCTTTAAGAAAGATTAATATCCTGAGGAAAGAGCACTGCAGACTCAAGTTATTGAACAGAATTGTGGTGTGAATGAATTCTCTTCTAGCAGCAAGGAGTCTGATGTCTGTATCACTGCTTTTACACAGACCTGAAAGGGAGACAGTGTTAAAAAAAAAAAAAAAAGATACACTACCTCAAAGATACACATTGTATCTTCTGTTCAGGCTAAGGATTTGTAATTTGTATCCAATGAATGTGAGAATGCAGTTGGCCTTTTGCATTCAGTCAAGGCTTAAGCTTTTTTGAAAAGCTTGGTTGAAGGCTCACAATTATAGCAGCCAGCAAAGCCTGGGTAAGATCACAGATTTGGGGAAGGCAGAGTGAAGAGCTATGATAATGCCTTCATTAACCCTCATCCTCTCTCAGAAAGTGTTTAATGCCCAACTGTTTGGGTGTTTTCTTGTAAGAGAAATGACAGGCTAGGAGTGTGACTACTGCTTGCTGTGGACCACGGAAACTGCCTGCTCACGTCATGTTCAGAGCACAGTGGGAGCTGAGGATCAGAGGAAGAGTGCTGCTCTTTATGGACCAGGCAGTAAACTTGAATTTGAGGTAGCCACAGCTGGTGCTTAGATTCTCTCCAGAAGCTCTTCCTGTGTTTCATGGATGAGTTGCTTAATTTGAGCAAACTCATAGGTCTTTCTTTAATCAGGTGTACTGCCTTTGAGTCAAAACGCTTTTTAAATAATCACACAATGCTGGACAAGAAAGAGAGAAGTAAAAACCTAGCATGCACATACTTTAAAAATCCTTACCTACTCCAATGTGCAGGTTGAATGAGTTATACAGCAGATGTCCACTGAAAAGGCTGAGCAAGAATATAGAAATAAACAAGAAAATATTCAATACAACTGGCTTATAGCCTTTCAGTTCTCCATTTCATTTAAGATAGCCACGTTTTTAATGGAATCTGTAATTATTTGTCATGTATGTATTTTGGGTTACAATTATAATGGTGGCTTTTCATGTCTTCATTGCTTTGTTTTGTGACAGCATCGACTATATTTGAAAAGTAATAGAAAAGCATACGGATTCTCTAAAACTGTGCCAAGTGGATAGTAGTAGCTTTGTAGTTAAAATTATGAAAATCATACATTTGCTTTTATATTTAATGTACTCCTTTAATAAGGTGTATATTGCATCAAATCTTATTGTGGTTGGGTTGAATTGGTTGAATTGTGAAGTTACATGTGACCTGATCAAGTAATCCCAAGCCTCACATTGCTTTATGTTAGGAAAAGGCAGAAGTCCTTCAATTTAGAGGTAGTGTTCCATGAATTTTGAAACACGGATTTCTTAAAAGGAATGCTTTTTTCTTCTGTTCTTTGTGTGTTTATATACTTGGCACTCATCTAGTGACATATAGTTTATATACATGCCACTTTTCTACAACTGTATCTGTGTTCTTTCTAGCAAATGGCATGTGAAGCTTTTGTATTTCATAGAATAAAATGTGAAATCTAACACTTTAGATGTGTTGGAAGTGTAAAGGTTTATTTCTGTGATGTAGAATACTAAATTACCTCTTTACCTTTTAAAATGATTAAGGTTGTCATTTTCTTCTCAGATGGATTCCTGGGGAGATCATAAAACCCTGTTTAAAGAAAATAAGAGTTAATTATAGATCGCAAAAACATAACAACTATTTTCTCATTTTCTTCAAAATGTTTTGCCCAGCTTAGTATTCAGCTGAAAATTTTGACTTCCATTCACAGCTCCTCCATACAAATAAGTGGAAATCGTTTTAATAAGTTTTAAGAATGAGTGCTGCTCTTTTAGCTATTTCTTGTGTGGTTCTAGGCACTATTTCTTTGAGACAGAAAGAAACATTGCAGGGTTTTGTTTAAGAACTCTTCTGTGTCACCTCTTCCTCCCTGTATTCCCTGTCTGGGCTGGAAGCTGGTAAGTGATTTCACTGAGTTAAAGTGCAAAAAACATGACCAATAAAAAAAGATGCTTTCTTTTGACTCTGCCATTTTTTCCATCCATCACCTTTGTGTCGTTGGGTTTGGTTTCATTACATTAAAGACAGCTTGTATTAAGTCTTGCACTCCTGGATTGATTTATTTTTTTTGCACAGCTGTGCTACTGAGCTTGACTATACACAGTTGTAATTATTCAAAATGTGTTTAAAGCATGAAAGCTAAATTTCCAGGACCCGTTATCTGAAGGTGTCTGGGTATTTCTGTCAAATCTTTTGACTTTTTTTCAAAAGTTCAAAGATAAAAGCTTTTCTCAAAAAATTGTTGACAGATTAACAGTCTATTGACATTAGGAGAAAAGATGCATTGAGCACTCATGCTGTTTTAAACAGCTTTCAAAATGTAAAATCAAATCAAACATTTCTGCTTCTAGGTTCTTTCTAACTGAAGAAACAGCCAGGTTTTTTCAGGAGCTTTTTTCCTGTCAAAATATTTTGGAAATAAAGTGAAATGTTACTGGGTAAGAAACCTTGCTATAGATCCAAGGAATATTTCCTTAAAGAATAATTTGGGCACTGTTTTTACAGTATTGGTCAGAAGCCTCTTTGTGGATACTCTGCAACTTTTGGAAGAATACTGCTTCTCAAGTTGAAGTGTATTTGGTGGTGTGGAGGATTTGTTTACATTGAATGAGTGGTATACAGGCTGATAAAACAATGAAGTATCAGTGAGGTGCAAGAAAGAATTTATCTTTGGTGTATTAATTATTTTCTTCAGTTAATGATTTTCTGTCATTTGCTGCAATACTTTGTATATCAAATTCTGTGGAAATGTGATGGCATTAGATTATAACAAAACTAAACTCTTCTTGAATTTCACACTGATTCATTCATGAGGAGGAATATGAGGCCTCTGAGGGTAACATGTTGAAACCTTATGCTGCTAAAACTGCAAAAGAATTTACCTTTAAACAAGTAGGAGAGTAGGGGTTTTTTTTTGTTTTGTAATGGTTTTATTAAGATTTCTTGTCATCAGAAATACTCTCAGCTACTGAAAGCATTTCTCAGTATGTTTTCCATTTTTCTGTTTGTAATTACCTTAAATGGATTATCACTTATGCAAAATGTAGTGAATGTCATGCTCTTTTAATCCTTTCTTTAACTCAATACCTTAGTTTTACAACGTAGAGGGGTAAAACTTCCTTAAGGAGAGGGTGGTTTCCTGCACCTACGTACATCCTGCAGATATGTTTTTTTCAGGCAGAAAAATGCAGGTTGTTAGGAGAGGAGATGCTGCTGTGATGTCAGTGTAAGCCCCACCTTTGATTCTTCCAGTGTTCAGTAACTATTAGCAAAAATACTACAGTTTTCCTGAGGAATTATTCAAATGGCACACTTCTAGACTTCAAAACTTAGTCATGTTGAAATAGCTTTATTTTATGAGAAAACAATAGTTTGTCATCTAGCAGAAGGTGTCCCTTCCCATGGCAGCAGGGCTGAACTAGATGATCTTTCCCTTCCAACCCAAACCTATGAACCAAAGGGAAAAAAAGCTTCAGTCAAATTTCAAAACCTCATCATAAACAATGTAGGTTTCAAAATGAAATGTAAATATTGTGGATAATGTTGAGGTATCTGTGCCATTTTTAACTTCATCTATAGATTTTTGGAGGAACTACTCACTGTTCTTATACCTTTTAATCCTCACCATGTATGCCACATAGCAAGAGCTTCTTTTTTTCCACAAATTAATTTTCCAGTGCATTTTTGCTAAAGCTTTCACTTACACCAGTGCAAACCTAATGTAACTTCCATCTGCTATGGGAAGCACCTGATGGAGGACTAAAGCTGCTTAGTGACTTTCATAATGGCTTAGTGTACTTCCTCATTGAAATGATCCTAATTACACCTGTATTATTTTTCATGGTAGGTCAGTTCTCAAAGTGCTTCTCATCACTAATAGCACCAGCAGTGGTATCCATATGTAAGGCACAGTTGGTTTGTGATTGTTCAAGGCAGAGCACTGCAATTAATAGGTCAGGTTTGTCAGTGTTTATGTCATTGCTATGAAGGGTTATGATTTCTGCCTATCACTTACAAGATTTGTGCTTAAATGAAGTCTGCCTCACAAACTGTTTGCATTAAGTGACAGTGATTTTTGTGTCACCTGAAATTGTATAATGAAAATCTTCAATTATTGTAGTGTCATCAAATCAGTAAAGAGGCACAAATGATGCCACAGCATTTGTCTCACTTGAAACTGCAGTTCATTAGCCAGAAAAGAGTTACTGTTTTTTTATTTTTTCTTCTGTACCACTTACCTTGTAAATTAGAGTGTAGAGTCTTGAATTGTGTCCTGCCTTGATTCTTGCAAAATCTGTGACTATCAAGAAAAAAAAAAAGGTTTAAATGCACCAGACAATTAATAGCTTGTGGAGATAACAATTGTACTTTATCCACAAAATGTAAGTATCTTTTATGTATAACCACGAAAAGAGAGAACTCTGTGTCACAAAGCTCACAATGGTTTTTTCTTGGTATAGTTGACCTGCAGGGACAATCAAAGCATACCCTTAAACTATCAAAGATTAACTTCTGTCTAGCTGAAGTGAATGTGGTGACTTAGTCTCTTCTTGGACTCTCAAGTATAGTGTCAAAACCAGCATCCCACTTCGGCAAAGCAGTTGCCCTCCAGCATTAGTCTCAGAAATACCAAATGTGCTGCTTAGTTTTCAGATGCGTTCTGTGGCTTATTAATGGTGACAAGTGCTACGAACTGTTAGGCTAAGCAGTATTTCTTGTAATTCACCTCAACCCAACCGCTCCAATGATTGTCACCTACAATTTCACTTAAGTTTATTTTTAAAGAGGACAAATAGCATTATGATATCGCTTTCATTCTTCAGTTAGTGTCTGTCTTGAAAACACATTTAATACAGTTTTACAGCCGTCTTTACAGATAATAATGATTTTTAAAACCTCTGACCTCAAAATAGGAAGCAACATAATTATTCCTATTGTTTTCTGCTGTTTTAAAAGAGATCCTACTTTCTGGTGTGTGGCTGCATGAAATGTTTCTTCTCTAGACATTTGGAATTTGCTTATTTTGACTTCCCAAGTGCCTATGGGTTCTTTGATGTTTTATGGTTTTGTGCAATTCTAATGGAAAAAAATAAATCCTTTACATGTAATTGCACTTAGTATTTTTTCTGCAAGAATTTCACTGTTGTATCACTTTTAGAGACTTCTTATTGCCTCAAGAGCAGCATTTTGAACAATTAATGGTAGAACAGCATCTTGTATCCAGAGTCAAGTTAGGAGTTGGATTTCCTTGTGTTGAGCTTGATGGGGGAGTTGATCCTTGGGGGATCCTTGATGAGGGAGTTGATGCTGAGAATAGGTAATAAAACAAGTGTAATAGGCAAGGAACACCTGCACAGATATTATGGTTTACCTGATAAGCAACATCTCATTTATGTTATAATAACATCATAAACGTGAAGTAAATCATGAAAATCATGCCAGGGATTTCAGCTAACACATTGCTTATTATTTTTTGACTGAAAACAAATACAGTTACTAAACACTTGGAAGTTTCTTGCTAATTCAACCCACAGTAATTCATTCACATGAATAGGTTTTTCCATCAGAGCTGCTAGTAGGTGGAACTTGAAAATATTTTTTTATGTTGCCTTTCATATGGTGGTCATCTGTAATAAATATAGCCACTTTAGATGTCCAGAGATAAGCACAGTATTTCCATTAGATATCTAGATTAAGTCTATTAAGTGACCACCTAGATTTGTTCTAAGATAAGGAGTTTATATTCAGATGCACTCATTTGTTTTGTTCACTGGTTCTGTTAGAATTAGTTTATGTAATACATATTCCAGAAATATTGTGTGAAGTGATAGCATTAGCAGCTTATCTTTCTAGTCATTACTATAAGGCAATGATGAGAGTGTTTTAATGTTGTTTGATTTTTAATGAAAGCCAAAATGCAAACCCGAATTTAAATTTGGAGGGGGGGAGAGGAGGTTGTATGTTCAGTTTGAGTTCATGACTTGTACCCAGACTAAGGAATACTGCAAAAATAGTGAATTAAGCTGGATCTGTAGTATTCTCTCCAGCAATTCATCATGGTAGTGCATATATCAAATTACTTCAAAATCCAGGACAGAAAATAAAGTAGGAAACACATACGATGTATTGTTTTGAAGTTGAGTTGACCAAGAAAATTGCTTAGCTTCTTTTCTGATGTGAGAGGTTATACAGGAATGGAAGGGTCCTCTTCTGCCATTCTCTTTGATTGCTCTGACTTCAGTTAGATGTAAAGACGGCATTCTATAACATGTTAAATACCACCGAAAAGGAGTGGAGCAAACCACAGTTGTTGTACTGACCTTACTTCTGACTCAGCTGGAAAAGTAACATGCTTGCTACTGATTGGTTTCTTGAAATAAGAAAATCAAATGTGTTTATTGAGAGCGTAGTTTTGAGAAGGCAAAAATTACTCAAAACTTCTCAGGGATTGCCTCTTCCGACAGTTACCACATGGTATTTACAGCAAGGAAGCACATAACTGAATGCAGATCCTTCTCTCTATAGAAATGTAGGCCTTATTTATATTTCTGCAACATGTTCAATTCTAAGGTCTGCTGGGAGTGAACACTTAATAAAACATGTTTATCCAGCATCAGAGACACCAGTGCTAACTTTAAATAAAATGGTGGTAAGCAATCCTAGAATGGAAAGGTCATTCCCCAAAGATAATCAATACTTTAAAAAAGCTGTGAGTTGTGAGGTGAGTCACAGAAAAACTCAAAGCTCCTAAGTTTCATGTGCTCTTGATGTTCTGGGAAAGCCCTACATAAAACATTGGCATGATGTTTTCAAAAGCATAATAATTATTAGTTTTTATCTTAAACCATTTGTCTAGTTGCCGATTTACATAGAGTGTCTAAGAATAAAGAGGACAAGAAGAAAAGTTTTATTAACATTAGCACTTGCAGCTGGAGTGGTTCAAGAGTGTATTAGTCCTTGCCTATTAATTACTGTCCCTTCAGCTGCAACACAGCAGGTGCTTTCTTAGCTTCTTTTTGAAGTGAAGTGTAAATACTTGTAACTGATCAAGTGAACACTTCCAGTCCAACAGTTTTGATAACAGCTCAAAATCTGTTCCACTCAGACCCTTGCAATTAGACTCAGCACTCTTCTACTTTCTCCTGATCTGATTTTTGCTGTGGACAGTTTTTCTCACTACTAGCTTTGGATAGGTGATTTGGCTAGGTGGTTTTAAACACCTCCATTCACGAGTAGGAGACTAACTTTCTCATTCTATTATTTCTCAGCTTTGACTTAGCATTCCTGCAGATCTTGGTTTTAAAGGTCAAGGAGGAAACTTCTCAGTTCAGAGAAATGAAAGTTATTTATTTAGGGAGTCATCTTTCCTTATTGTTAGCTGATGGGCAAACTCTGTTTCAGCTGTCTTGCTTTAGATGTGTATTTCTTTAAACACTCATGTAGTTCACTTTGAAGAGCTTTTTAGAGAAAATGTGCCTCATTTTCCCTTTGCCCTGACCTGTTTGCTTTGGACAAGGCTTCTAAAAGCATTATTTTACAAAGACCTAAACAGATACGTACAGTATGTTCTCAGAAGGTTTCATTTTTATTCCCTGAAGAATATGGTCAAACTGGAGAAAACGCTTTTTCCTGTTTTCTATCACACTGTTATGCTATGGAAAAGAAAGCATTGTACATGTCACAACTGAGATTTAGTTGTGATACTGCACCTCCTATTTGTGTTTTTTTAAGAACTTGGAATCTACATGTTGGTGTGGGTATAAGGCAATTTAAGACTATTTGCACTACCTAAAAGAATTCTAAGAATATTACTTCTGAAAAGTTATCCTTAACTCACTTTTCCATGCAGCAAAATACAGCATTAAAGCAAAACGTAGGCAGTGACTGCATAAAAAAGAGGAGGGGGAGGGTGTGCATAAATAGAAGCTACCATTTCAGTTTTAAGTTGGAGATAAATATTATAAAATATATTGTTATGCCTTGTTCAGGAGAATATTTAAATGTATTTTTTCTAATTGAGAGTAAGTATTAGAAATTATGTGACTATCAAGTTCAAAAATTCTAAAGGTTTTATTAAAGTTTTCTTTGTACATAAAACAGTATCATTATAAAATTAGTTCCCCTATATCAGTGATGCAGATGCATATTTTCTTTAATATTTAATGTGGAGTATTTTTTGTTTCAGGAAAGAAACTTCATTTATATAGGACATTTTACTGGATCTTATATTAAATATTATTTGAATGTGGAAAATATTTTTAAAATATTTGGGGGTTGATGGATTGGTTCTCTTCAAAGGGAAACAAAACACTAAATATTTCTAATCCTGCATTATTTACCGCATGGGTGGTTAAATGCTACTTTAAGCCCCATAAAATTAAAAGGGAGAAATCTGCCAACTGTAGCAGGAATTGGATTTAGGAAGAGTGGTACAGAGCCAAAATATTGCTACAGAATTAAATGTCAAAAATCTTCTTTAATAGTAGATATATAGTTCACAGTGTCTGGTTATGATTAATACATTTAATCTAAATCACTGAAAGTTGCTCTCTCCTTTTCCATAAAATACAATAGGACACAAATCAGTTTTACTGTAGGTGGATAACAATTGGAAAATAATGCATCTTCCCGCCCAATAAATTGTCAGTTATACCTTTTAACTAAAATCGATTCATCTTTCCAAAATTTATTACAATTTCTAATAATAAATCTTTTCAAATGTTTATTCATTTGCTTTTTGATACATTTGTGCCACTTTTGCTATGGTCTAATGTTTTTTCTTTTGATTCATTGTAAATTAGAAAATCTATTTTGAGTCAATTTTCTAGTTAAGAAGTTAAAATCTATAACCCAGCCATTTTTTCATAGTCTCCTTTGCACATTTTAATACCCTTGAACTTAGAGCCAATCCAGTAAATTCTGATCAGAAGGTGATTAAAAGACTTTTCACTGCAACTTCTTGACAGAGAGCCAGATTTGTAAAACAAGTACTTATGATATTGTTAGCTGGGTTTTTCCTGCACATATCTCTGAGTCAAAGAGGAACATTTAAACAATTATAGCAGATGAACAGATACATCCATAGGTTTTGGTCAAAGGTTTTTAATATGGGCAATCAGAATTGCCCTTGTCAGTGAGAACCCAAAGATGGGTGTGATAGAAGCCTCCTTTTGTTGTCCCTTTATGGCAGCAATACAATGGCAATAATGGTGATTGCTAAAGTGTATTCTGTGCCCCATTATTTGGAGTGTCTGTAATTATCCAGTGCTGACCTCTTTAAGTGTGGTCACCTGCCATGCAGTGTTCTTGGAAGTAACACTTTTTTCAAGAACATATTTTAAAATAAAATTCTCCAATGTTTGGTATTCTAATCTGCATTTTGAAATTGTGTTCACTGTTCAGCAGTTTTCTGCTCTGTATATAATAAAATGTTTCAGAGGGGGATAGTCTTATTTTTTTACAAATCTCCCAATAAGCATATTTCCTGTTATGATCCAGTTAAAAAATGTGATCCTAATCATATTTCTGACAAGAATTACTTATGAGAAGGTTAATTTAGTATGTAGTCATCTCAAATTTCTTTAAAAGCATAAATATGTTTTGTTTATAATAGAAATGTGAACATTGGCAGAATAGAGGAAGAAGGCTAGAAAATGTTTGAAACATAACTGAAAGAAAATTACAGTCATAATTTGGACTTGATCTACAGTATCACTTTTTGGCAAATTTGTGTAGCTGAAATCATCTTGGGCTTTAAAGTGATTGATTTCAAACTTAAAATAATCATTTGTGTGGATGGATTGGAATTCATTAATTTTACTAATTACACAGTGAAGAAAACAGATGTTTTCTTAGGCAAAGATCAGGTTTTAATTACAGGTCTCACCTGCTTATCTAAAAATAGTGTCAATATGTTCATGTCTCTCTCTCAAAGTTAATTTCTTATTTTTATATGGAAGTACGATTATTTTTGCCCATTTTAAGACTTACTCTAATTATGTACAAATACAAATCTAATACTTAGAGTACTTATTGAGGGATACATATGTCATAATCATGTATTAACATTTTTCAAGTGTAAGTTGGGTGAAAAATGCCCCTTTAAATTGTCAAAATCAGAACCAACTAGTGCTACTCCATTTCTAATTGTAATAATGTGTTACAAAAAGAGTCAAAAACATTTGCAGCAGAGCAGAGTTTCCAGCAGTGATATAAGTCTGTGTGACCTCCCCTTAGGACTTTTTCTTCTGAGCTATGTAGTGGGTAAGACTACAGACTACAAGAGAAAGGCAGAGAAAGCTGCTGTAGAATTAGATAAACAAATTAACAGAGGGTTTGTGTATGCTTGTTTTGTGCTTTAGCCAATCACTATAAATGTTGTCTGTTTTAATTGCTTTAAATGTGTATTTGTCACTGCCTTGGGGAAGTGGAAATTGCTTAACTAGTGCTAATAATTGGCAAGATACAGAAAGACATGGTCTTTGAAAGGAACATTTGCAACTGAAGATGCATGATCTATTACAATAATTCTTTTTGTGCAACATTTTTCTGTGGTTGGAAGAAGCACATGAGCAAACAAGCATCAGTACGTGTAACTGGTAGAATTAATATTTAATGGTGTAAACTGATGCAAGGCTGTAAATTAACTCTGATATTGTAACAATTGTAAAATTAGAATCGTGATCATTTTAACTTTGTGTAAATTCTTTCAAGCTTCAAAACATGATTTTCTCAGCACTACATTCATACTGTCATTTCTCAGGGTTTATAGTTGCTAGGATGCTTTAGTTATTTCAGAAAGTGCCTATGTTGCATGGCAGAGAATTCTCATGTCTTTTCAGAAGGAATGTGTTTTCATCTGAATTAGAACAGTGAGCACAACTTCTAAAAACAAAGTATTGAGATGTGTGTACTGTAAAGTAACACAAAATAACAAAACACAAGCAAGTATCAATAATAACCCATTAGTAGCAAACTCCAGTGGTTGTCCAGATGTTCCATGACAATCTTCTCTTCCTTTTAGATGTTTGGGGTGGGGAAAAGTACTTTCTGAAAAGCAGTCTGCTTTGGTGTTCTTTTAAGATTTTGGTCAGGGGATTATTTTTGGTGTTTTTTTATTCTTTTTCTGTGGAGGGGGGTTTGTACCTTGCTTGTTTCAGAGGAGTTACTACTGCAGGTAGTATGATCAGAGCTCTTCAGCAGTCTTAGAGGGCAGCAGGCCCAAAATCTGTCATGAGCATGGAAAATTTCATTCTGACTATCTGTGTCTAGTTGTAGTGCTGTATTGAGTGGTTGTGGGACCTTGGAGAAATATGTCCTTAATTATTTAGTAATCTTTTAGTTCTAGGTTAATAGATATGAAACTGCTGTTCATAGATTTTGGTCTATTGCATCCATTGTATCTATAGTCTGCTAGTTTACCACATAGGGATGAGGGAGTAGAAAATATTTTCCAAGAGAGCTTTCAGTAAAATTATCCAATATTGTATCTGACAATTGATACACTCTTTGTTGCTGGCTCTTGAAGAGAAATTGGTGACCTTTCAGTTAGTGTTATTGTGTGTTTTTTCTGTTCAAAATCTTTGGATTTCTTTTGGATGTGTTTCTTCTACAGTTTTTCCATTAAATTAGTAAAGCAAAGAAACTTAATCTCAAAATAATTGAAACAGGAACATAGCAATGTAGAGAATGTGCTTGAATGAATAGCCACAAATTGTGTTTGTGGTAGCTGTTTTGATGGGATACTGAATCTTGTTACACCAACCACTTTTAAGTTTTGCTTTTGTTGCCATGGAGATCAATTGTACAAGTATTATTCTTGAAAGGAGATTAATTCTTGCCTCCTGTGCATAGAAGTGTTTAGGGAACAGGTGAATGTTTAGACACTCTTGCTTTGGAAGGTAAATAATATCCTTGAGGTATTGTACACCGCAGCTTTCAAATTGTGTTACCAAGTGCAACTGTTTCTTTTGCCTTACCAAGAGAATAAACAGGCTCTTGTGTCTACCTTAACCTAAAGGAAGACAGAAAAGTGCCTGGAGATTCAAGTACATCTGGTGTCCCCTTTATTCTTGCTGTCTTGCTGGAGGAGCTGGAAGTGGCCAGCCACGCTGTCAGCCTCCACATAGCCCAGAGGTCTCAAATGGCCTTGACTTGCGCAAAATAGATTATTCCAGTAGGGTGACAGAGCTGGTTGGCCGTTAAGAGAGCTAATCAAAGCAGACACAAACCCAAGTATAATACTGGTTATTAGAAACTCTGCTGGCATCAGACTAATTAAATGTAAACACCTAAAGCATTCATTTATTTCATTATCAAAATTATCAAACTGGTGAAGTGCCCACAGCTGGGGAGAGGTGGGACTTTTTGACCTCACTTAACCTCTCTAGTATAACTAAGAGGATTTGTCTTGGCAGCCCACTCTCCAAGGGGAGATCATCAAAACCATTAATGATCTATCCTTTGGCAAAATGCCTGGCACAAATTCTCTCAAAGCAGACTTTTTAAAGCTTTGTGTGCTTTCCTTAGCATACATCTTCTAACTGAGCATTCTGAGGAAGATGGTGGTACTTGTCCAGGTTTGTGCATCAATCTTATTAAAGTTTTTACGGTTACATGCTTTATAGAGATCACTCTTCTTGAGCCATGTGTCTAATGTTGTTTAGTATGATCTAGATGTTGTGTGGCCTGGAAAACGGGCTGGCTAACCCAAGGCACTTTGACTTTTCTCTCACAAAAGTGATAACCCAAGCCAGCAGTCCTCATCAATTAACCCAAAACAGGAATCTCAATTCTCCCAGTTCCGATTATTCCTGCTCAAGGGTCTCCTGATGTTTGGCAGAGTCTCACCTACTGTGCAGCAATGGCTAATCTTAAAGGTGTCAAATGAAAGAGGTGAGATAAGGAGGGGGTTTTGGCAGGTATTGCTGTGAGTTTTTGTTGAGTACAGCAGGATGGTAGGTTGTGAAAGGTTGAGACTGGGGAGAACCCATTTGAGATTTTCCTGTGTCTTGCCATGTGCTTTCTTTATAATTTGTTTGGCCTCTTTCAAGTGGAGCAAGTTGACCTAAGAACTATGGATTATACCAGTCCTTGGCTTGTTATGTTAGTGTTTCTTTGTCTTCCAAGAGATGTTCTGGCTAGGTATTGTGTGCTTTCCTGGCTGTGGATGTCTCTGTATTCCATAGGTATTTTTGTTTCTATTGGGAAGCACTGATTTGTTTTTGTGGGTTGGAGTGTTTACTGTGCTAAATTTCACATGGCAGACTTTGAACATACATTTTCAACAGGTTGAAGATTGAATTGAATGTCATGTTTGCTTGTAGGCAATATACAAAATACAGTTAGCAAATACAACTATTCTTGACTGTCTCAAAGAACTTTAGTTTCTTAAGGATTTTTCTCTACTACCTTTTGACAAAAATTTTTAGCTTCAGGAGCTTTCACTTCCCCTTCCCTTTTTTACCTAACTCAAGTCTTTTTTCTGTTCCTGATGATACCCACAGTTGCCTTTTCATAGCTATTTAAACTTGCATACATGCATAGAACATCATAACTGAACTGCCTATTTGAACAGGGGCAGTGTGTGACGTGAATTGTTCCAGGCTCCACATGTGAGTTGGCTGAGTTTTTGCTGATGTCTCCCAAAACAGAGCTTCAAGTGCCTGATTCTGTGTGGATGTGGAGGGAGTGGAGTCCCTCCCACTATAAGCAAAGAGTAGATTCAGGATCACTTGATGAAACTGAACAGCCACAAGTGACCTAATGACACACATCCCAGGGATGGGGGAACTGATTGATATTGTTGCCAAGCCACTCTCCATCATATTTGAAAAGTCACGGCTATCAGGCGAAATCCCCAGTGACTGGGAAAAGGGAAACATTACTCCTGTTTTTAAAAAGGAGAGAAAGAAGGATCTGAGGAACTACAGATCAGTGTCTTTCTTGGATCTCCTCTGTTTAGCATTTGTTCCCTTCTGACATCTCCTTTCTGCATCCTCTTGTGTGTGTCTCCTTTTGGCTTTTGCCTCCCATTCCCAAATACTCTTTTCACAGAAGCATCAGGGACTCCTGGCTCCATTCTGGTGTACGATGAGTTGATTTTGTCCATCATGGAGCCAACTGGTACCAAATGTGACTGGCACAGGCCAGTCCCTGACCACCACCTACACTCTATTGAGACTGTTAACCAGATTCATAGAAGCTAAAATTAATTCTTTCTTATCCAGTCAAAGCCTAGTATTGTCTAATAGTTAGGTATCTCTGAATAGTTAAAGCTAATAAAGTCTAAGGAACAGAGACTTGGGTTAGTTTACACTCTTTAAATCTGTATCTATCTCTATGTGGGTTTTTCATATATCTGTCTTAATAGCAAATAACACCCTCCCTTCTGTTTGATAGGAATGCAAGAAGAAAATAAATAGCAAGTTGAAATGAATGTGTATTAAAGTATAGATTATAAACATGGAATCATGTAGCTTCTTTTATTAATTTCAACTATTTCTGTTAATTTCTATTAATATACTACAGGACCAACTCTTTAGTACTTTTGCATGGATAGCAACAAGCTGTAGTGATGTTCTTGATGAAATGTATCAGCTTTTAAGCTTTGATTTGCAGTAGTTTGTGAATTTACTAAAAAGAATTCAAGTAGCATCTTGGAAAAAGAAGTATGATACTGGAATACTGTCAGAAGAACCTTGAAATTGAATTACAGCTTTAATATTCAAACTGGGGCATGTATTTTTATTTGTGATATATGTAAAATGACTTTTATAGATGAAATTTAAAATCGGTGGCGCAGAATAGGGTTTATAGTGCATGGTCTTTAAGAAGAACAAGGAAGGATCTTTGATGTAGAGCGTGTAGCAGAAAGATGCATATTTATTAAATAAAGGAATTTTTAAATGGGGGTATGGTAAAAGAAAAGGTTGTTCTTGCTGATGTGCTAGTCAGATTATAGTATTCATTGCCAAAAATAAATGCAAAGTGTTTCTCTATGCTTAAGTATTTATTAAATAAATATTATGTAGATTTACTAAAAAAATTAAAATTGTGAAAGATTTATTTTGTAAAACAATGAGAGCCTTTTCAAATCTTAATGCCTGATACTCTCATTTCTAGGAGTCTGGTTCTTTGTGTTGTGCTGTCAGAATCACCTGTGTTTCTAGCAAGGTGCCTATTGTCTTGTAGGCACTCAGTTTGTGGTAATTGGGAGTGGGACTGTGGCTGAACCTCATCCCTAATGGGTACAGTTGTGAAAAGCAGGTGAGCACTATTGAAGGTAATGAGACATGGAGTGCCCAGGTGCACTGACCAATCACCAAAGGGAACAGAGGGCACACAAGTGTAAAGCATGCAAGATGAAGAATATAAAAAGCTGGGCTAAAGAACAAGAAGGGCAGCTGCTTGCAGCCTTCTGAAGTGATGTTATTCTGTATGGGCAGACACCTGAAGCCTTCTGATGTGGTAAGATGTTGCTCTGTATGGGCTAATGCTTAAGGCCTTCTGAAATTGTATGGTGATACTCTATGTATTGTGTCTGTCTCAACTGCGATATATGCTGCGACACTTTCTTGCCATCCTTGGCATTCTATCTAAATTGCCAGACTTGGTCAATCTCTATCTCTCTCTCTCTATCTGACTTAGCTCTCTCTCTATTTGACTTAGATGTGTGAATTCCAGATACCACAGGAAGTCTGTGTCGTGTTCCTTAGGACTCAGGGGACACGGGCATGAGTAGAAGCAAGTGTTGGGAGAGGCACTGCATGAAGTGGCAGCTTGCTGGCTCCATCGTGCTATGTCTTGTTCCTATCCTGTAACCCACTGCATGCACTGATCACACCAGACCATTAAGCTTCATATCTTTGAGAATGTTAAGAGTTTTGTATTGTCCAAATATAAGCTAAAATGTCTTGTGTAATTGTCTTATTTAAGGCAAAAAATAAACCAGAAGCTCCCTTCTCTCTTGTACCAGTCCTGCCTGGGACTGCCACTTAGTGCCACTGCAAGGGCAGGTCTGGAAGAGGATACAGGGAAAAAACCACCTGCTGTATTGTCATATATATTCTTTCCTGGACTCTCATTTCCCAGAAATGTTTCATCGTGTTTTCTCTTTGTGTTTTTTTCCCTTGGCATTTTCATGACATTTTCTCTTTGGGTCTTTTTGACAGTATTCTTTATTCCTCATTTCCTTCCTTACCACATTGTTAGTACTGGTTTTGGTAGTAATTTTAAATAAATTTATTTGTCACAGTAAGCCTAATGCTTACTTCTGTGTTACCGTTGAGGAGTGGTGACAGCAGAGACCGAACAGCAGTAACAGGCCTTGCTTGGCAGTGCATCAATGCTGAAAATAACACCACAGCTGCTGAGGAGCTTTATGAACTCTGGCCTTCCAGAGACTGATTCAAGGCAGTCATCCCAGCAGAAGGAATTTACTTGGATTGCAAGGGTTAGAGTACTGTAACCAGCAACCCTTTCTCATTCAAAAGGGAAAATTCTGAATCCTTTGATAAAAGTCCTTGGCAGTTTACCAGGAAAAAGCAGACTTCTTCATACTACTCAAATTACTTCAAAAACTTTGTTATGGGATGGGTATGAAGGCTGAGAGGGGAGTGTGGTTTTGAAGATAGAACCCAAATAATCAGGAAAACATTGCAGTTGCTTTTAATATACTTTTGATATTTTGCACTTTTCATTGCAAGTGGTAAGAATAAGATAAATGTTCTTTCTGAATTATTTAATCCTCTATTCAACCTAAAATGTCATGAGAAACCTTTTTAAAGAACAATCATGATATATTAAATACACTTCTCACTGTCTTGCTCAGTGATATCAAACTGGCTTGCTGGGGAGTTATAACAATCTGGAATTCTATTACTTGACAAGTATATTTGGGGGTTCTCATATTCTGGTGGAATTAAGAGGTATTCTAAAAACACATTTTCATTTTGATATCCACAGCCATTTCCCAGAAAGCCATTTATGAATTTAGATTTTACCTTTTGATAGGGGTGAGCTATTAGACATTAATGTATTGCTGGCTGGTGTTTAGGAAATGGGGAGGAAGAGAAATGAGAAATATTTTCTCATTCTTTTTAAGATCATAATAGTTAAAATCCACTTTGAATGATTTGTGCTGACTCTTGCTTCTAATGTTCTCTAACTGTAGTCACAAGTAAAATAATCATCAGTCTTTTACCATTCATCACAAATCTAGCATATCACCATGTTGAATGAACAGTTGGCCTTATTAGCACTAATTTGTTATGATCAGAGTTGTAGTCCAATTTCAAATTACTACAAACTTGATGAATTCATTTGCAGAAACAGCTGAAACTTTGATTATATTCTAGGCTATACAAGTAAGGCAGACACAAAGAAGAGAGTTAGCACTGCCAAGACCATTTTTGTCTATCCAAGTGTATGCACTGAAGGTAACATTGTTTCTAATATATGGTATTATAACTTTATAAATTTAAGACTATTCTGAAATGATCTCTACAGATTTTTTTTCCTTTTTTAAGACTGGTTTGTCTGCCTTTATCACTATTACCTTTCCATCATGATGAACATAAAATGAGAATCATAAATAACTGTTATGGAAGACATTAACTAACACTTCTTTAACTTGAGAAACTTGAAACTGTCCCAGCTCCTTCTCAAATAATTAATCTGTCAATACATAGTTAATAGAATCCTACCTCATCCCCTTTTAGTAAGGATTTCCTGCCAGACTTTTATTTTGAAATTTGCTAAAAGTATATGTTGCAGACTTGAAAAGAAACTCCTATTTACTGTAGTACATTTTTTTAATAAAAATTAGGATGATAATAATAATACCTGGATTTTTTTTCACAAACTTAGCTCCATGTTAAAATGTGAAATTGAGTAATGGGTTTTAGATTTGCATATTTTTATTGAAAGTTTTTTAAACTTAGTACATCTAAGAGACAATGATTAGGAAAAGTGATGAGGCAATTTTGAAGTAACATGAGGAGAATGTGTGGGGGCAGTATTATACCATAGGAAAGAAATAAGGCATCTTTATTTACATTTGAGACTTCTAGGATTTTTTAATAACTCTTTTTCTTTTTTCATTCTGATATTCATTTTGCTGAGAGCTGCCCGAATCTGAACTTTATGACAGTAACAAATAGTTGGAATATATTGCAAAACAGAAAACTGAGAGGTTTTTCCATGGTGTTTTTTCATTGACTTCATTAGGTAAATTCAAGCCAATGGTAATAGGTCATTTCAACATATTCCTACTTTTAGCAAGTATATCTTTAGAAAAGTTTGTGTTGCTACTTGCATCTGAGCTTTGCATACCATCTTGTCTTATATTGTCAAAAGTATCCAACAAGCAAACCCCTCTGATTTGTATGTGCTAAGTGCATAGATTTACTGCTGCAGTTTGAACATTTTTAAATTAAAATATATTGCTTGTTCCAAATGTATTGATTTACACATCTCTTTGTCAATATTAAGTAGAGCAACTCTTCCAGTAAGTTAAAAAAGATCTGGCAAGACAGGTTATATTTAGTGGATTGCTTGAAGTTTATATTTCTGCATTTTACTTGTTTGTGTGTTCTTGCTCTTTTGCCCTTTATTCTCAATCACTGTTACAGATATTTGTAATGTCCATTAACTAAGAAGAGATGCTGCCAGTTGAAGTCTGAATTCTACAAAGTTGCAGTCATTTAAATGTGACCCTTAAGTTTTCAACTCCTAACAAGTGCTAAAATACAAAGGTTCTACTGAAGATTGGGTTTTTTTAATGCCTAAAAGATCTCAACATGGGATCAAAGCTCCTAAGCTTAATGGTGGTGTAATAGTAGTGAATTGTCAGAATGACTGTTTTTACTGTAAGTGCTCTTCAGTGCAAAGTTTCAGTTGTATCTTTTTTTGAGAAGGCTATGTAATCATAAGTTTTTTGTCCACTTCTAGTCATCAGCCATCTGCTTGTGCAATAGTCATTTGTTTTTAGAATATGTGTACAAACCTAATCTTGCTGCTGCTTGCTCTCTCATCTCAGTTCTCTTGCACCCAAATGTGAAACTATTCATTTCTAAGTAAGCAAATCAACAAGTGTGTAGTAGTTCATAGGCTATAGGACCATCCTCTGACTTATTTTGTTAAAACTTTTGTCCATTTTTCTGTCTGCCCAGCCTATTCTGCTGATTGCTGATCTGAAAAGCAGCTGATATGTAAAGCTGGACAGTAACATCTAGTGGGCATAAGCTTGCTAGCAGAACATCAGTCTGGTGCAGATCAAGGAAACATTATAAATTTGAGTGGCTGTTTGTCTGTAGACTGAGATCACACTTAAGTTCATAAAAAATCTTTCCCAATGCCAGGTAGATCCTCATGGAGACTGACCAGTTTCCTAAAAACTGTTGTGATCTTTTTTGGCTTTAAGTACTGTCATTTCAGTTGCTTGACCTCTAGAAAGTCACTAAGAGATTATTTATTTTTGGGGGTGGTGGGTGCTAAAAAAGAAATCCAAAGTAATTTTCTTCTCACTTATAAAAGGTCAAAATTCTCTCTGTGTGGTCTGGCTGGTATGTATCTATTGGTATTAAACATGCATGTAATTCAGGAAGTAAATACCTATTTAAATACAGTACTAATTTTTAATCTGAATACTTCCATCAAGTTGAAAGAATGGATTATGATAGCAGATGATTTGTGTAAGTGGAAATAGTAGATTAAGGAAGAAAAGGGAAGTTGTAGAAACATTTTCATGTATTAAGAAAATCTTGATTTGAGTGACATTGATGTTGTAAAGAGACTTAGGAAAATTGGGTATATGGTTTCTGTGTTTAGGGATAAGTTGAGAGTGATTGCCAGAGCCTCATTGCAGTGGAACATGTGAGGTCCATGCTGTGAGGTCTGCAGTGTTTGTGCTGTACACAGGAAAAAAAAAAAAAAATTTTCCAGAGCTGCTGTATATCAGTAGAGTTAACATAATTTAAAAAAAAAAAAAAAAAAAAAAAAAAAAAAAAAACAAACCAAGTTTTGTCTCTCTAAATGACATTACTTTGAACTTCTAGACATCTTATCCTATATTTTCTCTAATAATTGAAATGTACATCTTGATTTGTATAACCTCTGTTGTTGATGATACATTCTGTGGAGTTGGTACCTCTATTTTATCCAGAGTAATAAATCTGT
Organism: Anomalospiza imberbis; assembly: GCF_031753505.1. Lineage (NCBI taxonomy): Eukaryota > Metazoa > Chordata > Aves > Passeriformes > Viduidae > Anomalospiza > Anomalospiza imberbis. The sequence goes on from NC_089683.1 coordinate 90,004,848, forward strand.
TTTGTCAAGAAGAGGGAGAGAGGTGTGTTATCCATTGTCATTCTCTAGTGGAAAGCCAATTTTTTATTGCCTTTTTTTACCTGGGTTTTCTATGGAAGTGATGTGAGCTGTCATCACTTTTCTTTCTTCCTTCTTGCCTCATTCCAACACCTTCAGGAAATTCCAAGTTAATTTGACAATCCACTTAAATGTGACAGTCGTTCAGATGTAAATGATTATTAAATACCTCAAGTTTTGTGAAAAGCTGTAGCCAGCTTAAGTGACAAACCTAAATTTATTAACTCCCTTGAGGAAAGCTTTTGGCATAAACTTAGTTATTAGCATGAGAGAAACCCATATGGGAGTAACCTTATAATGCTTCAACATTTGATCGGTGTTTGTGCCTTTGTTAGCCCTCAAAGTCACTTAAATGTCAGGTGTAAAGCTATAAGAAACCAGGTAGAGTTGCTTAATTTTTTTTTTTCCAGTTTGCTTTATCTCCCTTCAGAATGCATAATGAACAGGTAGAATAGAAACTTTAAAGCCCTGATTTTATTGATTTGTTGGCCAGGTCATTTATGTTTAGTAATTATATCCTTAATTATCTTAGACAATGTTATTTATATTTCAGTTAATTATATGCAAAGCTTTTTTCTGAAAAGAAACCATGCTGATTTTTTTTTTAATGTCTAGCGCTATGGCTGTAGTGACCTCTAAGACTTACTTTAACATTTGTCTGAATATTCTAAAAATGTTGTGTTTTCCTGTTTTAATAATGTCTAAGGTTAAATTTCCCTGAGGTACTGATAAAAGATAATGCCAAGAAAATTTTTGGCAAATTTTCAAGAAGGGTAGGTCCCTTGAGTTCCAAGAATGATGGGTCAAGGTGGATGCAGACATTTGCTTTCTGGTAGCCTAGAATAAGAATTGGGTCTCTGCAAGGTTTAGCCAAGTGAAGCACGAACAGAAATGACAGCAGAATGATTCTTTGAATTTGTACTGTATATAAAGCACATTTACATCCAAGAGCACTAATAAAATAAATAAGGACTGTGCATCTCCATGCTACCTATTTTTAAGCATCACTTGGGATTTTAATCTCCAGAAGTTGAATGATTTAATTCCTTTTAATTTCTTCTTCCCTTGTACTATGTCAGCTGCCAATCTTGATGTTTACTTGGACCAAATAAGCAAACTGATTATTACAGTGCTAAAAAGTTTTTTGAATGTGCTAAGTTTCTTCCTTTGGTTTGCCTAGAGACAGAGTTCATGGTTCAGTAGTTCTGATTATGAAGGGAAACTATGTTATAGCAGTGTAATTCTGCAGGAATTTAACACTTTTGCTGGAAATATATGCTTTTCATTATTTAAAAATAATGACATTCAGAAATAATAAAGGTTTTACTCAAAATTTGACGCAATCTGTCTGAGGTTTTTTCCCATATATTTTTCAGTGTTATTAGCATCCTCACTAAGAATTGCAAACAATTAAAATTTGTATTACCTTCACAGAGCTTTGTTCATTCACACTGAGTGAATGACTTACATCCTTTATATTACACTAAAAAGGTTGAGTGTTTGGGCAGTCTGGACCACAGGAGAAAATTGTTTACCAAGTTTTTGTGTAATATTTGTTCCATGTAGAAATACACTGTTTACATGTGTGTCTGTGTTTAAAAAGAAATTAATGGGGACTGTAGCCAATTTGCAGCCTGATAGGTGTATCAGCCAAAATAAGAAATCAGTAAGAATTTCAGGTCTGCCCTTTCTCCCATTACTTGGAGTATTTAAAAAGATTTACAAAACAGCTGTGAAGTTAGCTTCTTAAATGTCACAAGTCCACTGACTTCATGAAGACTGCTTTATTTAACTGAGAAATTTTTATGGTTTCATTTATTACACTGAAACAGTTCTTAAGAACTAAAAAAAATACCTCTAATATAATTTAATTGCATTACAATGTGGCATTCAGATAATTGAGGTTGAAGTGAGTTGTCAAGTTAATGTCATGTCAAACTCTTGCCTTAATGGACTCCAATACTGGGTTTGGGGTTTGGCCTGGTTTTGTGATTGGCTGGAAGGCTAATGTATATAACTGCTACTTCAGGACATGATCAGAGTTACAACACTGAATTCTGTATACTATATTCCTTTCCCATCCGAGGGCTTTTTAAGGCTTTCTGTAGGGAAAAAAAAAAAAAGCCAGAAGAGCAATGCTAGCTGTATGCTCTGTCATCTGCTTAATCCTTATCCCCTTCACATTGTCAATACTCATCTAATTCCACTTTAACAACAGTAATTGGCTGATGGAGTAGCAGATATAGATTTATTTTCCTGATGACTCCTTGACTTTTTTCCTCCGGTAATACTAATAGAATTCCAAATCCTTACTGGTGTGATCATGTCATGAGTAGGTCAACAGTCATGTCAAGGTCCTATTGGAAACTTCATAGCCAACATCTTAATTTAGACTTAGCCATCTTTTTCTCTTGTATGTGCAATTGTAAGCAATTCTTTCAAGTATCACACTCATTCCATTATAACACAATTCATTTGATGCAAAGGGAGGCAGTTCTGCATGTGAATTGTTTACTGAATGGTAGTGGGTCACACAAACTCAGTGAGCCTCTTCCAGGTGTGATGCATTATCTGAATTATGTAGGAAGCTTAAAGGAAACAAAATATTGCTTCTTTGTTTTCAAAGTTATTTCAGTCTTTCAGTTAATGAGAATTGGAATGGATGCTGTGGTTTTCTAATATTTAAGGAAAACATGTCTGAAAATTTGAAATGTCAGGTCACCGGGGTAGCTGAGTACATCTAGTGGTCTCCTGCCACTGGAAGGCAAAGGCTTAGTTTCTTGCTTTCTTTAATTCTATCCTAGCTCATAACCTACCTGCTCTAGGCCATGTGATTCCTGTCCTACGTTTTACCAGAGCTCTGAATTATAACTGACTTCTGAGTTGCCTCAATCCACTATAGCAAATGGTAAGGAACACAGACTTTTCTTTTGAGGTTAATTTTGCCGTCATTGTAGTGAACTGGAAGTGATCTGGAGAAGGGGAGAAACTTCACCTTTGTGATATACGAATGTGGAAGAGGGTATGAAGGACAGCTCATTTTAACAGTAATGAGTTATTTAGGACAAGCTTTTTCCTGGTGGGATTTTAACCTTTAGTTTTTGATTGAGTTAAAATTGAGAAATAAGACTGTCAAGTTGTTTGGAAACCTGTCTAGGTTTGATGGACTAATGACCATCTTTCACACCACCATCCGGCTTTACTTTGTCTTTCCTATTTATCTGAATCTTCATATTTATTTTTGGCACTAGTGTGTATCAAGTCTGGAAATGGGAAGTATGCTGTATTGTCTTTCTTGGACTTGATGTATTGTAATATTGCAGAAGTTTTGGGAGTTGAGTAAGAACAGAGTCCATACACTCAAGCTGTCAGAAAAATCTGTAACAACTGATTAAATACCTTTTGTCTCTTAAAGCATGTCAGACTTAATTGAGTGGTTAAGAACCGGTTTTGGCAGAGACTTAATCTCACTTAGTCTTTTGGCTAACTGAATAGTACTCAGTATTGAAAGGGTGCATGCAGTCTCTTGATAGAGATTTATGCACTTGACCAAGTGCTTAAATTTTACAGGGAAACATTTAAATTCAAGTGCTTTGGTAGTCCTACATCAGAAGCAATGCCTATCTTGGGAATTACCACTATTAAATCAGCAAGGAATATTAACCACAGTCTACAGCCTGGCTTGACTGCCTTATCAATGCTGCTTTTTTTATCCTCTGTCCAAAACCTTTGTTCTGTGAAGTTGTTGACCAATTATAGGGAGCTCATCTGTTAACAGTGTCTCTGTCTAGTGTATTAGCTTGGCCTCTTAATGTTTCTGTATGAGTGATAAGTAGAAAGCAGAAAGGAACAGAGACGAGAAGAAATACCCCCAAACTTCCCTGTTTATCAGGGAAGTTGTCTTCAATATAAGGCTTCTTGTTGCCAAGCCATGCAGGTGTTTGACTTCCACTTTAAAGTAAGGAAAAGGCCCAAAAGGATAACACTTTCTAAGAAGCTGGTCTAAAAAACAACAGACTGTTTTTCTGTAGATAAAAATGCATTTTTATGCATTTTAAAAACTGCATAAAAATGCATTTTTTTGAATTCTTAATTATATCAATTTGCTTTTTCTGGGAAAAAAAAAAGCCCAGAAAGTATAAAAGTAGTAATCGACACTTAACTGCATGTTTTATTAAGTTTTCCCCTGATCTGTAACTGTAGCAAAACCCAGTAGTTTAGGATGTTAATCTGTAGTTTTAGAAACATTGCTTCAACATTTAAACTCAAAATAACAGTGGTACTGTGTTATGCTAAATTCTTGTGCTGAAACATTTTCATTTCATAATGTCGTACGTGTAATAACATATTCTTAATGTATGAGCAGGTAGAACTTCAAAATTTTTTGGAAGTTCTGGCAAGTGCCACATCCTTGCTCTATTCTCGTTTTAATATACATTCAGCTCCCTTGTTAAATTAATTTCATCCTGCCAGTTGTCAGATGAACAAGAGAATGTTACTGGGGCTTCAATAAAGTGACCAAACATGTCTTTCATGCATATAATTTATTTGTATTTCCTCATTATAAGTAAGTACAAATTAATATTTTTCAAAGTTTAGCTTTGTTTTCCCTTAAAATGACCATCTTTCTGCCAGTATATTCTATAAAACTATTTAATATGCATGAGATTCTTTTAAAATTTATTTTGAAATATAGTTTCAAATTAATAATGCCAATAGTGTAAAAGAATTTAAAACTTTCGCTATTATAATTCATCTAAACTCATCTATAATGTTGTTCTTGATCTTGGATTCTTTTCCTTTATATATATTAGGTTTTCTTGTGGTTGAGCTTGGTGACTTTTAGATTTATTTCCATCTTTTTTGTTCAAGGTAGAATAGTAGGTAAAGTTAGCAGCATAGGATTTGTTTTGTTAAAGAATTTAAAACATTGTTCTACTGTAATCTTCCCCTACCAGCACCCTGAAGGTTGACAATTTATTCAGTATCCTAAGAAGTTAAATTGAACAGCCAAACTGGCTTAAAACAGCTTGCAGTCCCTAAAGGAGGGGCAGGTAAGAGGATGCACATTCTTGGTTGATCCTGCTCTTTTCCATTTAATAAAGTACTTAGCATTTCACTGAAATTTCTCAACTTGAATTTGTCCACTCGCTTGCACCATCCCATCCCACTTCTCAGCATTTGCGTGGGTTGAAGCATTTAACTAAAAAAAAAAAAAAATTGAAAACTACGAAGTAAAGCTATACCTAGCACAGTCTATAAAAGATAGCAAGAACATTGGCAGATTTAATTTTTACTATTTTAATTGGGGTTTGAGTCATTATAAACAACTTAGGATTTTTGTTCCTTGTGGGCTTAAGTCTCACATACTTGTTTCCTGTTATTCTCACAAAGTAATAGGTACTTTCTAAATGTAAAAACGCTGTTCCTGCCACAAGGAGATAAAAACATAGATGCAAAGGAGATTGAGGGAAGTAGTATGGCAGGATATGTGACTGTTGGCTGGTAAATAAGAATAAGCTGTTCTGTTGGGGTTTTTAATTAACTTGTCAGTATAAATCAGCTGGATTTCCCATGGGCAGCACAGCAGATGAGGGTCTTCCAAAGGGAATTAACTGGAGGAAGGGTGAAAGCTGTACAGATGAATTTGTGAAAAATTTTCTGTGCACAAGAGACAGGAAGAAGTCAGAGAACTGCTAATGTTAAAAACATTTTTTTAAAAGAGTAAAAAAAATTGTGGAATCTGATTTCTCTTACAAGGGAGGAGTAAATGGCATGAAATAAAATGGATAAAAATGTTGTCTGATGGGCATGAAAAATGATGGAAGGCTTGAATTAGATTTCTTGATACTGGTGGTAGAATTCAACTAATACTGTAATCTTTGCATCTTCAATCTTTTGTCCAAGATGAGAATAGCAGGCAAGGAAGCAAGGCTGGACCATCAGTATCGCTGCTAGACATAGTCCTGTAGGATTATTAAAAGCTTTCTGAAACAGGAACAAGAAACAGGCGATTTGGGGTTTGGGTTGTTCTTTTAGAACTGTACTAGTGTTAGACTGATGCTGAGACATCAGTGTGAGGTTTCAGGAAAGGAGTTGGGATCTGCGTTAGATGGAAGCTGACAGCTGGAAGATGAGCTCACTTGAGAACTATTAACCTGGATGTTCTGTGCTGCAGAACCTCAGCTTCCTCTGTTTTTCAGGCTGCAGAGCTAAACATCTTCCAGCATGCAGGCCTAGCTTGATGTAAAGCAGATACGTGGAGTACTTCTCCATTTTATTACACTGCAACAGAAAGTAGCTGAATGCTCTTTGGAGAGAATTTTGAGTGTGTTCTTGAAATTACCTCCCATTTCAATCAGGCAGAGGACAGGGCCAGTCATGGGAAGAGTGTTTCTCCAAGACTTTCTGCCTTCAAGGAAGTTCAAGGACAAGTGGGTGTTTGGAGGTCTCTGTCAGAGGGAAGTCGAGATTGTTATGATGTGCACAGCCAAGCTTTGTTAACTGCATTGGAGATGGTGTCCAACAGTAGTGGAGGAGCTGGATCTGGAGAAGTTGTTTCATAGGGTCTAACTCTTAAGAATTCAACTCTGGAACCTCAACCCTTAAGCACTTGATAGGCAGTAGGATTCTTAAGAGTGACCCAGTTATGCATGTTTCAGCAATTTCCTTTTTGTGTCACCATTCTACCCCAAACAAACTTGACTCTGTTGGTAGGGGCTCTACATTCTCTATACAAGTAGATAGTAATGATATAAAATACAACCACTGTGTTTTTGAAGCAATGCTATTTGGCTTACAATATTAAGATATCAGCATAAGCAGTTTCACTTTGCATGTATTTTTTAGTGTTTCTATTAAAAGAAGCTTAAGTTTCTGTGAAGCTGAGTCTCACAATCAAGTGAGTTTAGGAGCTCACTTATTTGCTTGCTTGAGCCTGAATTTGGTGTTTCCTTGAGAAATCTCTTTATGGGCTTTCATACTGTCACAACATTATTCTGATTTTTCTGGTGGTATAATTAGCAGACAGAGCATGTTGATTCAAAAAAAGACATCTACTGTTTTTGACACTGAGAATTAATTATGAAATAAAAGAGATTTGTGCTCAGGCTAGCATTAGCCTAGCAGTTCAAAACATAAGCAGTCACCTTGGAATCATGTAACAAAAAGTGACACCCTTTCTTTTACTATAGGCTAAATACATCTTGTGAACTTTAGTTAGATAAATCATCTGTGTGTCAATTCTATTTGTTATTCTATTTAATTAATTTGGAAAATAGTTGTTGCTTTCCTTTGACAAGCAGAGAATTCATGTTTGTTAAATACTTTAAAAAAATGGGTATGCTTTTTGTAGTGGTTTAGATTATTATCAGAGAGGTTGTTCATTCTTACTAGAAAAAGGTGACATTCAGCATATCATTGGTAGCCAATTTTAAATGAAGTTTCAAAAGACTACATATAATACAGTTTTTCAACCCCTTTAATTAGTTTTTGCATGGAATACGTTGCCCGAAGTGCTAGCATCATCTTTTGCTCTTGTTCCCTGCAAGTGAATACAATTTGGATGCCTTTAATGCAACTTCCCTTATTTTATGGCAACAAAGACTCCTCCAAATATCTCATGCTGGTTAATACAGAAAAAAACATTGTGTTGGTGTGTTAATCTTGAGTGCACAAAGAACTACCAGAGGATAAGAGGAGGGCATCTGTTGGATAAGCTTTCAATATGATGGGGATGATAACAGACCTAAGACTGGTGCAAAAACCAGCTAATCTTTTACAGTATGTGATTAAAACCAGTGCATATCTTCTCAAAATTTGATTATTGATGCAGAGGGGAATAGTAGACAAAGAAAGACCTTACTTTTGAGAAACCTGGCCGTTCCAAGCTGCCACAATTTGTACTAGCTGCAGTGACCATTTCAAGTTTTTAGGCCTATATGTTCTGGGTGGGTTATTTTTGTGATGGATTGTCACTGTGATGGACGATCCTCTACTACCTCCTCTATGTATTTGTCAGTACAATTGTAGTTGTAGTAGGTTTTTAGGCTTATATAGTAAGAATTTTTGGGAAGATCAAGAAGTTACAAATCATGTTAGAGTTTTGCGTAGCTAATGAAAAAGCTTCTCTTATTACAATGAAGGCATGGTTATGCGGAAGAAAATAAAGGTGCTGAGAAATCAGCCTTAGAAATGTGTAATTAATATCTTCATTTGCTTCTGAATAACAGGACAGACAGTCCTTTGTGCATTTTCTGGTTCCAGTGTAATTGACATTCTGATGCAGATTGGACCTTTTTTTAAGAAGATTTAGAAAAGACTTTAAACTATTCATGTTGCTTTTAGAAAAGGGTTTAGCAATTGTGTCCCTTATGAAGATGATTAGCAATTGAAGTATTTACAAAATGGCATGTAATAGTATGTAAACACCTTCCTAGGCCATGAAGTATGGCAATTTTCAGACATTTATGCTACCTTCTGCTTAGTTGGCAGTGAAGACACTAGCAGGTGACTGTTGATTATTTTCCAGACTTACAGAAACCACGTGTAGAGCTAACTGATTGCTGCCAGAAAGTGTGTTCCTAGGTTGTTTAGTATGTGCACTAAGGAGCTCTTCAGAGCATTATTCAAATGTTACCTCTTCCTATAGGTTGGCAATAATTAAGGTAAGTCTAGCAATTAAGTTAGTGCATATCCAGCTTTGTGGGAAGTTAGTTTTGGCCCACAGTCCCTTCTTAAATCCCAATTAAGAAGTTGTGTGCATTAAAAAAAAAAAATGTGTGTACATGTTTTTTGAACAGTAACCAAAGATAATCATGACAATCTGGGCTGAAGTGTTGGGTCTCAGTCTTGTGCACAAACTTGTTATATTTAATAATACTTGCATTTAGCAATGTGTAACATTTTAGCTACCAGTGCTGCTGAAGTTTTATTTGGACTTAGCAGATACATGTGAATTCACATATTTTTCATAAAACAATGGAAATTGGTGCTTCTCGTGTCAACTACAGTAACAAAATGAGCGTATAAAGGAATCGGGTCCTTGATCATTAAATTCAAACGGACCTGCTGTTTTATTATTTGGCTGTAAACCAAAAAAAGAATGGTTTAGTTGAAGCTGAGTGGAGGGGGAAAATCACTCTAATCAAATTTATACAGCTTTCAGAAAGTTACTGGAACTAAAATACTTGGTGATGTAATGTATGAAGTCAAAGAGTGTTTTGCTATGCTGGAGAAAACTAATGGAAACATTCACTTGGGGTAAGACAAATGGTATTAAATGAGAAAACACACCATGAATTGCAAATGGAGCTGAGTTAATTTGTTGCTACAGTAGTGTTGCCCTACTGTTAAATGAAGGCTGTGTAATTATCTTGCTGGCAGAGATAATGTCAAAACCTCATTTCTCCTTACATGCCTCATTTTTACATGAGGGCTAATTGAGCTGCAAGGTGACAACTGATTATATATAGCTATCATCAGGTCCTCTTGCTCAATTTGCAAATAATGTTATCTTTTTTAAGTGATGATTTTTATCACATGTCAAATTAAGGCATTAAAAAAAACTTTTAAAAGCTATTTTAGTAATTTGTGGCATTGCATTTCTGTCACCATTTTATTTATATTTTTCAGTATTAATTAATTCTTCTTCCAAGATTCTTGACATCCATTTACTTACTATCCCTTTATTTAATGCAGAGAGACATGTGCTTCTCACTTTTTCATGCCTCTTGATCATCATGAATGGGCACCTCATAATCCCAAATAGATTAAACTTTCCTAAACTTTTCTGTTGTGTTTTCTTGTTGATTGGAAGTGCTGCTTAATAATTTTTGTTAATAAATTTCAGACTTACCACATATCTTTCCTTTATGCCCAAAGAAGCCCAACAATACTGTGTCAAATAGCAGCACTATTACCTGCCTTGATGCAAAATCACAGGGTGCATCAGGCTGGAAGGGACCACAGTGTCATCTGGTTCAACCTCCCTGCTTTAGCAGGGTCATCCCAGAGCACACAGCGCAGGATTGTGTCCAGCTGATTCTTGAATATCTCCAATGAGAGAGACTACACAGCCTCACTGGGCAATCTGTTCCAGTGCTCAGTCACGCGCTGTAAAGAAGTTCTTTTTCATATTCAGGTGGAACTTCTGTGAATCAGTTTCTGCCCATTGCCTCTTGTCATATTGGTTGGAACCATCAACAAGAGCCTGGCTTCATCCTCTTGGTACCCTCCCTTCAGATACTGACAGACATGGATGAGGTCATCTCTCAGTCATCTCTTCCTAAGACTGAACAGGCTCAGCTCCCTCAGCCTTTCCTTGTAAGAGAGAAGCTTCAATTCTTTAATCACCTTCATAGCCCTCCACTGGGCTCACTCCATGTTCATGTACCAAGGAGCCCGACACAGCATTCTGGGCATGATCAGGATCACCTCCCTTGACCTGCCGCTAATGTTCTTCCTGATGCATGCCAGGACACCACTGGCCTTCTTGGAGATGGGCATCGGTGACTCAGGGACAGCTTATTGTCCACCAGGACCCTCAGGTCCTCCCTCTCTGCAAAGCTGCTTCCCAGCAGGTCAGCCCCCAGCCTGTGCTGCTGCTGGAGTTATTCCTCCCCAGGTGCACGACTCTAAGGATGATATGAGAGACAATGGTAAAAGCCTTTGAGGTCAAGGTAGACAATATCTGTTGCTCTCCCCTCATCCATCCAGGTAGTTTTCATTATAGAATACAATCAGATTGGTCAAGCTTCATGATGGTCAAGGGGCCTCTTCACTTTGGCAGTGCAGAATGAAAGCCTGACATCATTTGCCCTGCAGTTTTTTCTTGGTCTGTTTAGTCTCTGCTTTACCTGTAGGTGCAGTGCAGTGTCTTTCCAAGATCTTAAAGTTTTTTGACTCTATCTACATTCACAGGAACTAAAACAGAAACAGTTAATTTTGCATTCCATTAATATAAAGGAGCCAGCCTGGATTTCCATATTCTTGCCCAGCAGTGCTGAGCTACAGAAGCAATATGTGAAACAAGCCTAAAGAACATGTTTGGAAAAAGAGAACTTTCAAAATCTGGCACTAATGCTGAAAAGCAATTTTTGCAACCCTTCGCAGACTTCTTGCATTTTTTGGAAATACTGTTCATAAAGTATTCATGGCATATCTGAAAAATAGGCAAGTCTGAAATCATCTTACTTTATTTGCTCACTTTTGCCTTGTACACACAACTTGTATTGAAGTGGGATGTAGAAAGTTTGATATCTTTCTCGTGCTTCAGAGTGGTCAGACTCCTTCAGAGGGTTGGTAGTATTTTAGAACAAATTTAAAACAGGGAAATATTTTCATTTGTAAAATATAAGAAAATAGGCTCAATTTGTGTTGCATTAAATAAATCTCAAAAATAAAGCATCGTAACTTCTAACTGGTTAATAATGTGGGACGCTGTTATTTGCCAAGGCCCTGTACTTAGGATTCTCAGATCTTTTATTAAACTCATGTATGTGAGTTTATATTTTAAGCAGATACAATTCTTCACTGGACATGAAATTCAGTTATGACGTGGCTTTTAAACAAATCACATAATTATGCAAAACTATCTAAATATAAAGTCCTTTATTTTACTGTATACTAGACAGTAAGAGAATAAAACTTTGCTTTGAGATGAAAAAAATACTTTCTTATACTGACACTCTTTTCGAGATTATTTTTATCTTGTAGGGTAGGAAAGATACCCTTCTTTATTGGAAACCTCATGACTGAGACCTTAAATCATTTTACTTTAATAAATCATTCTGCATTTGGAAATTAAATGATGCTGCTCAAAAAAAGAATTTACTCCAAGACAATTCTGTCTCTTGCTTGTCTTGACATCAGGGGAAAGGAGGAAAAAAAATCAGAGAGCTTTGCCTGGATGAAAGGAGTTACTTGAAAGTGAAATGTGCAAATCCATCAGTGGTATTTTAATAATGCTGGGTCATGTTGAGTTCTGAATAATTTAATCATTTGGTGTATGTTTGCACTTCTGTATGAGACTTTGTTGGAAAATACCTTTTTAATGACTGACTTGAATCCTGAACTATTTTTTTAATAACCTCAATGTTCATGTGATAGTTTTATAAATCTGAGTGTATAGTAAATTTATACTTATTAAATTCTTCATAAATATAGCACAGTTCTCCCTCATGCAGTATAGCTGTCATAGGAACTGAATGATACTGTTGGTCTAACAGTACCAGAAAAGTTAGGTTTTTGTTGGATGTAGGCAACACATATAACCATTTACCAAGTCAGAATGACTTTTTTTTTTTTTTTTTGAAAGTTTCACTTTTTGAATGACTTCTAGGTAGAAACATTTTTGCTGTGTTTGTATAGTACTTACTGTGAGGTTCTGGTTAACTCTTTTTACCGGTGACCTTCAGCCCAGTTTAAGCCTGAAAAGAATTTTTGTTTTTTTCCTTCATTGAGCCACTTGACTAAAAGCTTGAATTTTTCCCTCCTGCCATAAATGACTGCCTGTAATGAAAAGCAGAAGCATTACTCTTGGTTTCCATATATTGCATTCTAGGGGGTTTTAAATACTGTGAATATCAGAGAAATTGTTGGATTTTCTTAATATATTCATGATTGCCAATTGAAAATATACCTATGCTTCACAAGATTTTCAGTGTAGATAAAGGTAATTGTTTTAATAATAGAAAAGGAGTATTGAGAATACTGTAATAAAACTGGGAAATATTTTTAGACAGTATTTATCTACTTGAATATTTACCAGTACTGAGGAAAACATCAGCAGTGAGTAACCAGTTTCCCCTTTTAAATTATTTATGTAATAAGGAACCTGTGGTAAAAGTACATTATTCTTTGCACGGCTTTATTTTTTAAAGCCACTTATTTTTTATTTGCTTAATGTTAGCTCATTACTCATCGTGTTCTTTTGCAGCCTGTCTGAAAGGTACACTCCCACTGTACTTAGGATAAAATTATTTCTTTACAGATACATAAAGTAAATATTAGTTTACAAATCCAGAAGAGTTCCAGCACTGACTCACTGGATTCTGAAGCAGGTGTAAAGTTTTGCTATGCTGTTAAAGAATTAGAACTTCAAGGATGCTCTGGGGCACAAGTATTCCATAACCACAAACTAGGTCTGACATGCCAAAATATTCATGATAGTTCCTAATATACCAAGGAGTAACATTGGTGGTATTCGCTGCAGGTGCTCATGGGGACTTGCAGAGCTCTGAGGCTGTGAGGCTGCCCTCCCTGATGACCTCATAATTTCCAGAAGCAGGTGGAGGTGGCAATTATAGCTATGGCCACTATCTTCAACCTTCTGTAGTAGGTGATGAATTGTAAATGGCTAGACCTGGTGCACAACAATAAACTCAAATAAATCTTCAATGTGTAATAATGACAAGACTGAAAGACTGGCAGTTATAACAAGGCTGCTGTTGTCACCCACTTTACTCTAGCCTTGATATCCATCATTATCAGCTGGAGCTAGCTCAAGAGTCGGACAAGAAGGTCTGAAGAAGGATGAGTTGTTTGCGCTGAAGCGTCCAGTAGGTCCCATCTGGCAGAGAGTAAATGGGATTTTTTTGCCTGTTCACTGGGCCAGAGCTGTCCATCATTTTCGGCAGATATCTGATCACTTCATGCTGTGGGACAATATGGCTTTGTGCTGTTTGGTACAGCAATGGCAATTAAAATAACTAAATTTTTCATTTATTTCAAGCTTTTGTTTTATGTTAGCTGAAGGTGATCCTAAGAAGGGACCTTTACATTAGAAGAGCTTTTTATTTCTTTGATTCAGGAAGTCAAGTGAAACCAGTCAATGCTAAGTTACTGAAAACTTTAAGGTGATAATGCAAAAAGATTTATAAATACATGCACAATGGACTTTTTTTTTGTTTTGTTTTCCCAGTCACATGCTTTAGAGTACCTGAAAATATCAAAATAGAAAACAGAAACTGGCAGAAATGCAAAATCATCTTAAATGCTTGTAGAGGAGAGTTGCTTAGCCCCTGGCAAGTTTCTTGTAATTACTATAAATCCTAATTGTCTTAATGCATCTTAACTTTATACTTTTCTCTACTAAGTACAACTCTGCTGGGTTTACATCACATGAGTAGCTTTCAAATGAATTTATCAGACAAGCATGAAGGATTATTCCCAAAAATGTCGTATACAAGAAATAAAATGTGAAAACTGAATACTGCTTAGTTTAACATGGCAGCTTATCTAATATTCGTTTGATCTTTAGACTTTTCAATCAGATCATAGGATTAATCAACATAACATGTTAATCAGCAAATCCCAGATTGATTCACCCTGCCTTAGAGGTATAACACGTCTTCAGAAGACAACTTAGTTTATTGAATATTAATTTATGAAGTCAATATAATTGCACTTTGTAAATTTGTTTCTTACTTTTGTTTTAAGATACTTAGTTGCAAGGAAAAAACCCATCAGTTTTCATAATTTTAAAATGAAGGTGATTTTACTAGAGGTTAGAATTTTATAGTATCTAGATTGCAAGCTGCTTAACATCAGTTTGTTCTGTGAAGCTGTCTTATTTTGCATTCAGGGTAGTTCTTACAAAGCTTAATCCTAGCTTTAAAAGATTCAGAGTTGTGAAGTGATGCATTATAGATATGTAGATCAGGTGTTCTTTTAATTTTAAAAGTATTAAAGTGTGATGGGAAAGTGTTTTTCAAGCTTGTATGTTTTTTGTTTATATTTCGTAAGTGTTAAATTTTATACAGCCTCAGCTGCATGATAGTCGTTATTTTACAAAGATTTTAGTGTCTGTGATGATTAAAAGTCTATAATGCAGGTCCAGTAACTGATGTCCAAGCCGACTGACATACAATCATTCATTTTTTCTTTATTTTGTAATAAATCTTGAAGCCTGAAGGCATTAGACCCATGCAGATTTCCCTGCATTTTAGTGTCTTGACAGAATAACAACTTACAAATTTGAAGTAGTGGCATATTGTATTCCATCTCTATAGACTTAGCTCAAAACAGCGGTAGCCACGTGAAAATATATGTCAAGAACACTGTTTTCTCATATTGGAATTTAGGCAATTTGTTTTCAGTCAGAGAGCTGTTTCTAACCTATTTTTGGAGCCCCTCTGTGGCCTGACCATACGTTCTAACATAATTTATGGTGGCACTGTAACATATGGACTTTTCATCATTGTCCAGCTGAAATCCTCTGTTGGACACGGATGCAACCCCATACACAGGCTCCCAAGGCGGGTATTTTAGAGTACTATTTAGTTTGTGTAAGCTGAATTCATCAGTGTGTCTAGCATGCTGTCTGGGTTGTTTTGTACTCCTTCTTTTTAACAGTAGTAAGAATATTTCTTGTGTGTACTTTATTTACAAATTGTCAATTAAATTTGGAATTTTTAGCAAATAAGCTAATTCCTGATGAGCATAAGCACCACGAGACCCCAAAACTTGAGGTTCTTATTGGGCTTGGCAATACAGAAATAGAAAGCAAAAACAGTTCTAGACTCAGGGAGCTTTTCAATTTTAAATACCCAGAACCGTAGAAGCAGGAAGCAAAAATGTTAACAACAATTACTGATACCTTGAGACTGAAACAATATTGTGTTTGTAATGGGTGTGGAATTTTTCTATTGCTTTTTGGATGGGAGAGCATAAATTAAGGGAGGAGGAAAGACAGTAAGGGACCGGTGTGGAAAAAATAAAGGAAGGATAGTAAAACAGAATGGCAAGAATTTGGAGACAGGTCACAGAATATAAATAAATTAAAAGGAGGGAAGGTCTTAAGTGCTTTTGTTATTCTTGCATGTAGGAGCTGATACTAAGACTTGACAGTAACTGGAAACTGAGAAGTGATATAAATATTAATAATAAAGTAATACTTAGTATTGTTGTCTTTTAAAAATTGTTTAAAAATCTTTTTCCATATACCTGTGCTTCTTAAAGTCTGTGTCCAACCAAACAAAACAACTGAGATTAAAAATAACTTATATTTGCAGAAGGGTACTTTTCTTCATTCCATTTTTTTTTCTTAGTGTCTTCTTTGTTTTCCATATCTAGTAAATCTTAATTATGCTAATTAGAAGATGAAGTATGGGGGGCTTTTATCAACACCGTGTCTCAAAAAGATGAGTTTATTTTTCTTTTAACTAAAGACAGACTTCTTTAGGATATTAAGCCAAAGATGTCAACACCTACGAACTTAAGCCAAAACACCAACACGAACTTAAGCCAAAGATGTCAACACCTACGAACTTCAGTAAAAACTTAGTTGGCTTCTGCTTGCTACAGGAAAACAGATTTTTTTTTCTTTTAAATAATTAGTTCTGTTCTCTAGTGTCATATTCAGTGCATGTGTTGATCTTTGGGCATTTCAATGCCAAGTGAAAAAGAAATCACACACAAAAAAGTACAGGATTAGCTCATGTACAAGTATGACTGAAGCCCAGTTTTTTGTACTGAGCTTAGACATTTGAGTCAGGATTCCTGTTATGTCTCTTGCTATTGATGTGTCACTGAGCAGAATGGAAAGTAGGACCTGTGGGCAAGAACCAAAGCAAGCGAGGATTTAAAGTTCTTAGATTTCCTTTCTTGAAGTACTTCAGGGTTTATTTCCAATCACTCTCTGTTGTAATGTGCACTGACTGTTTGTACAATTATATACATAAATTTGCACTGAATTTATCCTTTGGTGGAAGAAACATGTTTTTTATTAATATTGCAGTTTTGCACACTAATTCCAGAATTGAAAAGGGTCTGTGTAGCTGCAGGTCTGGCTTATGATCATGGAGGTGTGAAAATTTGTGATAGGAAGAAAATTCCCGAGTTCTTTTCCAACCAAACTTTGAGCACACTTCATATCAAGTTTGAGAAGTAAAAAGTAGTCTGGATTAATACCCTTAAAGGAGTTGCAAGCTTTCCTATAGCTAGTGCTCTGATAACCTTGCACCTTTTTGTTATCTGGCTAGGTTTTCTCTTTAAAAAAAAAATGAAACAAAAAGTCCCAAAATCCTACAAACAGAGAAAGCACCTCTAAAATACTGTAATTAATTTGCCATCAGAGCACGGAACTGTAGTGCTGTTTATTAATTTAATCAGTGAGTGTATTTTAATTTGTAGTGAAATTGTCTTGTTAACACAGTGGAGTTGAGATACTGCAGTGATGGATTTGAAAATCTGTGTGTAAAGTGTCAGTATTCTCAGAATCAGCCAAATACTGGTAGTTACAGTAATGTGTTTTCCACCTGTTGTACTAGAATTATGTTTTTCCCTCTTTTGTAGCTGCAGTTAACTGGCTTTTTACACAGCAGGTCTTTTATTGTGTAGAGAATTAGTACAAGAAAACCTTATGAATTCATAATTTTGTTCATAGAAACCTACTGTGTAGCAGAAGTTGCAGAAGAAGCAAAAGTCTTTTAGTATGTTCTTGGTGGTACAAGATACACACTTAAATAACGTCAACCTTGTAGCAATTGCCTCTGTTTTTTTTCAACTATTCCCTGCTTGATCATCATACTGTAAAAAAAAAAAATGCTCGGTGTTTTGAAACGTGGTAAACATCATTTCATTCTAAGAAACTTCAAACAGTTGTACTCTTGCTTTGTTTATTTTATTCCAGAAGTGTTTGTCTTTAGAAAGCTAATAATTCTAAACAAAGGATATATAGAAAGAGTTATGATAGTACCTTGTTTGGCCCAATTTGTACAGATGTATTGCAGCTCACCTTAGTTTTTATTTAATATGGTAGAGCAATATCTCTACACTGGGAACTGTCTTGAAAATTTGAGCTAGTTTTATTATAAAGCCTAGACTCCTTCCTCAGATATCATTGCTGATCTTTTTAATTCCATGACTGCTTATCTACTGTTTGCATTTGCAGACAGTTTATTCTAAAGAAAAAACATTCCATCATTTAAATCTATGATATGAGCTGATTATTTGAATGCAATCCACAAGATAGATTCTGAAAGACTCTGGAATCTCTTCAAATGGTCATTCATCATTTTGAGGAAAAATTTTAGAAGGCCTGTGTAATTACAGGATAATTGTATAATTGCACATCTTAATCATTATATTTCTTACTTAACAAGTTATATATATTTGCACTAATTATGCTACCAAAATGTTTAATTACTAAATTACAGTTGCATATGGGAGAGACTAATCTGCCAGCTGAAAACAAGTTTGTAGCTTGTATTCTGCAAGCAAAGTTTTGTTAAAATTAAATATATCTTACAAAAATAGATTGTATATTATTGTGGTGTTCTCAGGTAAAACAGAAATAACAAATTATTGTCTGTGAGAAATATTCATAATTCTATAGCTGAAGACAGAATAGGGATATACCAGCAGATGGACTAATAGAAAAAATATAGTATGCTGGATTGGTGTTTAATTATTATAGCAAAGAATAAAGAAAACCAGATTTTACAAGAAGTCATTGTCTATAACATTGTCAATACCCACATCACACAGTCCTTCATTCTCACCTCTAGTATTTCAGTATCCCATCTGGACTGTCATTATTTTATTTTATTTTTTCTTAATATATATGGCACTCGCTTATTTAATCACTGTGGAGAATGCTCCCAGCCTTTGTCATATCAATCAATAGCGAGTGTCAGTTTTGACTTAGCTTTCTTTCTAAATCATGTTATTTGGCTGTCTTGCTAAAGAAACAACCTTTCTTTTTCTGTCTTTCTACACAATTTTAATCTTTTGCTCAGGCTCCCATCTTTCTGTATTTTCTGTTACAGTTTCTTGTCTAGCCTTGACAAAATCATTTTTGCCTGTTTATATCCATTTAGAATGTGGTGACATAGATGGTTTTTTTAGCTGAATGTCTTTCCAGTATTATCCTTCCACTGCTCTCCCTTTCTCAATATTTTTTCCAAATTTAATGTACTTTTCTTTTTCATAAGATCCTTTCAGGTTTGTTTGTTGCTGGCATCACTCCAGCACAGAAAGATTTCTGAGTTTAAAATGTAGTTTAAGATTCATACCTTGCTTTTAGGGTTTTTATATAGGGTTTGTTTCTTTTGTTGTCCTCTTATCAATTGTGTAGTGTAGCTCGATGTACAAGGTACTAAGATTATAATTTCATTTTCCTGCGTTTTTTTTCATCAGTTACCCCTGATAATGGTTGTAGTCAAACTGACACCTAAAAGCAAACCCTGTTTCTCCAATATGATGATATGTCATACTTCCTTGTACTGTCACTTTACCTTTGGTTTCAAAATAAAACAGTTCTCAGGTGTTTTTTTATAAAGCTGAGAAACCTCCATCATTGCAGTCTCCCTATGCATTTTGCCACATGGTCCATGATCTTATCCTAGGCAAGTTGTTTTTCATGTATCTGAATCTACCTTCTTGCAATCCTGGATTTATTACATTAGTAGTCAGAAATTAAAATTTACATGGTTTCTTACTGTCTTTGAAGGCCTGTATGTCTTTTTTTCCCTCTGTTTTCTTCACGCTGAGACACCAATATGGTGTGTGCGGAAGTTGTGACATGAGGAACCGAAGTCGTTTCACCGCAGTTCAGTCAGCGTGTTCCCAGAGCACAGGATGGGTCAGGTTGGAAGGGACCACAGTGGGTCATTTGCTCCAACCTACCTGCTCAAGGAGGGTCATCCTAGAATGATGCCCTCATCATGAATTTATCAGTTGTTTCATAGCAAACAGCTTCCACTGCTTTTTATAAGAAACAACTGTGAAATGCTGGAGAAAGCCCTCATGGAGGGTAGTTTTACAAATGTCAATCCATACCCTTGAACAGGGTTTTGATAAATCAGTATTCTCTCAGGAGGGAGGATGGGAGTTTAACAAAATAATTCAGAGTCACCAAAACCCAGCAACCTCTTTCAAAAGGACAGCTTTAGAGCTGTGAAAGCTTGATTTGTCTGTAGTTGCCACAGTTAGATTACCTGTGTGCTAGTTGCTGTAACTTATTGGGTTTTTTTTAAAGTTTTGCATTCTTAGCTTTTTGCTTTTCAGTATCTTAAGAGGCTCTTTGTGGAGTGCTGCAATGAATATATCTATTGAAAAAAGATTCCCCATCTGTAATTATTTCTGAAGGTGATCAGCTGTGATTTTAATCCATTATATATACTACATGGTGTATTGATTTTTGACTAATGATAACTTTTAATAGACCTGTCATGGAGTATCAAGTCAGATTCTTTAGAAAATTCTTTAGGCTTAGCTGTACTTCATAACCTCTGTATGATGCAGCAAGTGTAATCACTTTAAAACAGTTGTGTTATCTCAGTTGATGAGACTGAAGACATTCGTCCAAGCATGTCAGGAGGATCACTGTCACAGCTCTGTTTGTTACCTAAGAGATGCAGCCTTGCACCAAAACCAAACAATAAGCCTCACCTTTTTTTTTTTCCACAAACACCATTTAGTTTCAGTAATGCTGTGTCTGATGGTGTGTTTGCTTAATTTGTTTAATTAACACCTTAGAGAATTCAGAGTAGGATAAAGAAGAGTTTTATTTTTTCCAGAGAGATGTGTATGTGTTCTGTGAGAATAGGAGACTTCTGAATAGGGGAAGTAAATCTGAGTAGGGGAAGTAAGCAAATAGTCTGTTTTATTTATCTCTCAGTTTCACTGAATGGATGTAGACAAGTGATATGTCCTGATATTGAGATCCTTAGTCACAGTTTGAATGGATGAATTCTTGATCCTTCCTGTACAGTCATTGCTGAGAGCTGCTTAGTCTTAGTTTCTCTGAAAATGTATTCTACCGTCAGTTCCTAAACTAGAGCCTATTTTCACTCTGCTACATGAGTGTACGTTTATGGAAGGTGTTCTCTGACATCGATTCTGAAATGTCTCAGTTTGTGGTAAAAGATGATGTTTTTACAGCTTTGAGTGCTTAGGTAGTTATCTGATTATTATCAAGAAAACTTCAAGGGATTTTAAAAAAAATAACCTTTTGTTCTTAAGTATTTCCTCTTATGACTGCTGAAATTTTAGTTTGTTTCTATGATTGCATGTTCCAGTTTTCAACTGAAATATTTTTGTCTAATAATAATCTTTTGTTCATAAGAAATATGACATACTTTACATCTAAATACATACTTCCAGAAAAAGGAATCTTCCTTTTTAGGGACATATACAAAGACATATACACATTTTATGCACAAACATCTTAATTTCTTTTTTTTTTTTTTTTTTTACAATTAACTGAGGTAACATCCTAGTATATGAAACAATAAAAATCTCAATATATGAGATTGTTGTTAAATTCACAAATTTTTATCAAGGCCATATTTTGTGGAGGATACAAATCTGAAATAAAATGTTAGAAAAACACTGAGAATGTTAGAAAAACATTGGGAGACTCTTCAGATACATTGTGCTTTAATTTATAATGTATAATCTATACATACTGTATAAACTATATAAAGAATCAAGCAATCATGTCTTTCAGTGTTATCTATTGCCATCATTCCCCATGCATTGAGGCTCTCACTATAGCTATTACTATAAAACGTTCCCTAAGTACATAAAGGCTCTAATCGTTAAGATTTTTATTACCAGCCACACATACAGAGCTGCAAATTGCCTTGTTTCAGATTTATTATGTATTACTCTAGAAATTCTATAAAGATCAAAAGAACTGATTACAATGTTGACCTTTGCATTAACTCATCTGAATTTAAATTCAAGTGTTTGATTTGAGAAAATAAGTCCATTTATCATAGGTCTGCTACTGAGGGGATTGTGCAGCCCTGATTGGGAGTGCTGAGACCAAATTTATTTATTGAGCATGGGCTTGAAAATTGTTTGTAGGACAAGAGGAACAAAAGTTTGACCTGCCATTGTGTTGCACCCAGGGAACAATGTGGCAGCTGACCTTTTCAAATATCTAGCAGTTTGTTTTTGCTGAAGAGCAAACACAAATTTATAGTTTAAATACCTTTAACTACTTCAAAAAAAGGAAGTCAATAAGCCTTTTCTCCTCATGAAAGAATTAACTGTTAAATACAAATATTACAGTCTAGCAATGTGGAAGGAGATGTGGCATTCTAGATCTTGGCATTTCCTTTTTCAATTCCTTTTGAAGTTTGCTGTCCTGTAAATATAAATATTTATGAGTGTACATTTTCGAATTGACTCCTCAGCTAGTAGACGGATGGTAGCTGTATCAATTAATTCATTGTAGCTCATTTAATGTACATATCTATATCAGCTGAAAGGCCAGTCCTTTCAGAAAAGTAAATAAGTGAAAGAAATTGGTACTAATAAAGCTGGAAATCATGTATCCAGACAGACTCTAATACTGTTCACATTCTGATATGAACTGCTAAATATGGGGATTTTGTCAAAAAACAGCAACTAACACATTAAAATGTATTAGTTGGCAGTTTTGTGGGCTTAGTCTGAGGTATTCAGGTGTGAGAAACATAATTTACTACTTCAAGATATCTCCCCTCTTATTTGGAATAAACTTGTTGTATTTAATGTAAACTTAAAATAATTAAATTCTGATAAAATGCAAGTCCTTACTTGTTCATCAGGTAGCAACAGCAGGTATACAAACAGGGTGCCATGATGCATGAGGTTGTTTGTAAAACAAGACATTTGTTGTTTGCATGCTTGCATTTTTACTCTAAAGCTGATAAATGCACTGATGTCACAGTGATAATGCCAGTATGTTTATTACTGTTATATTTGGGTTTGTTTTTTTTTTAGTTTCACCTTAAGGAAAATATGTATTATAAACAATTATTCCACCAGAAAATGCTTTGGTTGAACTTTCAGTATGTCACGAATATGTTGATGTCCCTCCTCTCTCCTCAAACTATTCATTTAAAAGGAGAGACAAGTGGAGATGAAATACCATTTCTGGTATGAAAAGAGGCTTGTCCTGACGTGTGAGTTGCAGCACTTGAGACTAAAGTCACTCCAGCAGGAAGGGTAGGTTTGAGAAAATAAAGTTAATATTTGTTCCACTCCTAAAATGATACATCCAGGTCTGTTTAAGATGCCTAACAAAGTCTGCTTTAGGAAATTGCTGTTAAATGGAAGGATTTTTATTTATGGGTCTAAGTCATATGGCTGAGAAATTAAATACTCTTAGTGGAATTGCATTTTTTATCCATTAGGAACAATCCAACTTTTAAGATAAGTATATCCTATGTTAACTAAAAGTGATACTGCTGCTTAGGGTTCCTAGGGCTTTCCATTTTCAAGTACTTTCAAGATTACCCATGCTATAATTCTGTTGCTGCATGGCATCTTTAAAACTTCATGTTTTGAACTTCAGATTTTCACTTCTAAGAGCCGAATTTGAGTGATGATCCAGTAATAGCTGAGGATTGTTTTAATGCATGCAAAGGATTGTAAGGACATCCTGTCCTAACCAGCCCTGAGTTTTATGGGTTCTGAAGTCAGCAAACTTTAAAAACAATTGTAAGGGGTATTGTCTCATCTCTGGTGTTTATTCTCTTTTAGACACCTAGTGAAAACCTAAGTGCTCTATTAAAATAAATGACTGCAGCCTTGGGGAAATTAGTGGGGTTTTTGTTCGGGGTTTACTAGATCTTTTTAGTCTACTGCACTGCGTGTTATCTGCACTGTGGTCTGTAGGTTTACATTTTTGTTATGTGAGGAAATGTATTCCAAAGTTGAAAGGAAAGCGCACCATTTGTATTCGGGGTAAGATTTCATTCTGCTCAAAAATTGATAGACATTTATTTAATAAGGATTCCTGAGGAACTGTACAAACTTTAACTTTTAGGAACTTCTTTTCTAGAATTCTTAAACTGGGAGGCAGTAGGAAACTGACTTATCCCAAGTGTCCACGTTCTTTACTGAGGTCCCATATGTGTAATGTTTTACTTAATTTCATCAGTAGGAATATTGTAACTCTGCCCTAGGTGTCTCACAGTATTTTACCCAGTTTTAAAAAATAAATATCTTTTAATAGAAACCAAAGCCTTTTGCAAGGATGCAAAAAAGGAGGTTTATTTCTGTGTTGTTCAGAATCCTGAAGCACTTCTGGGAAAAAATACTGTTCATACAGAGAAGAGTTGGCATGAAGGCATTCATTGGTTGACTCTGTCAGATGAAGGAGAGCACTAAAATGTTTGGGTTTTAAAAGTGACTCCTTCATTTAAACTGCAATAATTTCCAAACATAGTTTGAAAAACTCTGTTGTTACAAATATACTTAGAGTCAAAACAGAATCCCTTGGTCCTCCCAACCCTAGGTCTTTTAAATTGTAAAATGGTAAGCCTGTTGGCATGATAAAGAAAACATACTCCAATTGCCTGAGGATGTTCTGGAAGGATTTCATATGTCAGTCTTCATGTAATCAAGGGGGTTTTCCCCTGCTATTCTCTGTTTACCATTTGACTTCAAACCCTAAACCTTGATGATAGAATTCTTCCTAAATATTTTTAAATGGCAGAAATAGCACAAATACTAAGGTTTAACAAACAACAATGTTACAGAGTTCTTGAATCAGTCCAGAGCACTGCGTTATGTTGTTTATTTATTATGCCTTTCAGTAGATGTGTTTTTCACATAGTAAACCACAATCTTCATTCACCTAAAGATGAATGAAGCCTCTACAAAGAATTCCAGGGGCATGGAAGAATCCCACAATAAAAAATAGGAATTTTTCATCACATTAAAATGGTGCTATAATGGTGGATCATACAAAATTATAGGAAATAACATCAACGATTTTAAGGTAAGATAAAAATGGAAAATGTACGCTTGCTAATTTAGCCCCAAAATATCTCTTGAATAGTTTTATATGAAAGCTTCTGTAGCTGATAGGCTTTCACTTTCAATCAATGAAAACAGTAGTACAATCCCCATATCTTAGGGTAGAAGTAAGTGGGTGTTTGATTAGAGTGGAAGCTTCCAGAGGTGATCTCTCAGATCTGCAAGTAAAAGCAGAAAATAACTATGAATTCCTGTAGTAGACTGAAGACAAATACATTTCGGGAAAGGTTTCATGGGAATAGTAATTTACCCTGTACCAGAGATAAACTATTTAGCTGCGTAAGGAGATGAGGCAAATATTTTTAATGGCGTCTTTAAAAAGAAAACAGAGGGTTTCTTTGTATATCAAGTTAGATGAATGTGAAATTTTCAGGGTTCAGAATACTTCATCATGTCTGAACTTCATTTAGTTCATGTTATGGATGATAAGCTAGGCAAAGGCTGTATATCTGCATCCCTCAATTTAAGATTTGGAAAGATTGTTTAATTTTTTTTTTTCCTAAAGATTATTGTGTATGAATGTTGCTTTTCCAGGAAGGTGCCTTGAACTGTGTAACTAATGCCATATTTTCCCCCACCCCACGGAACAGGTACTCCCTCAGTATGCACCATCTTTTGATGGGCAGATGACCTCTAATTTAGTAGTAAAATGTGTGATTACTTATGAATATGAATGGCTTTGATAACTTTCCAGAATTTTCTGTAAGTTTCCTTTTTTCCATTCAGTATTTTCCTCAGTACATGGCTATATGCCGGAAGAACTTGATAATGTTCCCAAATATTTCATGGCACTTATGGCACCTTTTCAGTGAACTTCTATTTCTTGCCAACAGCATTCCGCCTAATTAATATATCACTGTATTTTTATTATTTTTAAAATAGTTTTAAAAATGTCGAAGTTTATTTTGTTTTGTGCTACTTAAATATTTGTGGGTCATAAAGCCAAATTCAAATGACTGTTTCCCTAAATGTTTCCTCTTGGCAGCCTACACAATTTAATGCTATCAGGCATATGATACATACAACAGAGTTTTGTGCCAATATATACAATTTATTGAATGCTGCCATCAAATGTAATTTCCTAAGAGATTCAGCCAAAGTTGTGGATGTGCCTGGGTTTTTTTTCCCATGAACTGAGCTGTTTATAAATTGTTCTTAAACTCAGAGTTCTTCTAAGTCTTTGTAAATGTTATAGTTTCCAGTTAACTTTGTGGAATGCAGTATTTATGCTGTTGGTGTCCAGTTAGTAAGTGAATAGATGAGCTTTATCTTGACCAGCAATTTTGGTTTTTTGGTTTTTTGGGTTTTTTTTGAGAAATCTGATCATTGTAACAATAGTTCAGAGTATACCATGTTTTCTAGTGTTAAGCCTGCCTGCAAACTAAACCAGGCTTAGTAATGTGCCAAGTTACCTCAATTCAGCCTCTATACTGCTGTTTAAACTTTTAGGTGTTTGGTAGGAAATGCAAAATTATGTTGATAATATTGCTTCTAGCTAAATTAATGGTACTGATGCTAAAAGTTGCATTTAGTAAGCAAACATGATAGGTATGCTTTGGCAACAAATGAAATGAAAGCTTAATAACTCGCTTCAAAAATTTTGTACCATAACCAACTTGAATGGCAAGCAGTGGGCTCAGCAAGGTTTTGTGTTGGTGGTATTTACTCAGCCATCTTGGGGATGGGAGAGAACATGAATCTGATTATATTGACCCTTGCGTCTTTGACACTTGAACAAAGCAGAGAGATTTAAAGAATTCCTCAAGTACCAGTTATAAAGAGATAGTTATTGTTATCTTTCAACAGTCTATTAGTTTTTATCTCACTGAAGATTTCTGTGGAGGTGTTCTTTCCCACACACTGTCATTTTTTGTAGTAATATTTGCACACAAAATTCATTCTGGCTAATTTTCCTATTCCTTCCCTACCCAACTGAAATCAAATATGCATTCCAGCATCCCATTGGAGAATGCTTATTTTTTTGTACTGATAGTAGAAATATCTTCCCCTTGACTGAAAGTGAAGTTTGCATCATGGAGATCATCAGATTATACCATGAATAGTCTGTGAAAGCCTCTGGACATGTATAAATTTTAAGCAGCAGCGGTGTCACTCATAAATAGCTGCTGAATACAATGTACTTCCATTTCCCTGTCTTGGATGTTGTTTGGGTGAGTCATGTCATACTGTTATATGAGTTGCAAATTTTAAGGACAATTTGTCTTTATTAGAGACTAAGTTAGCTCTAGGTGTTTCTGTAATAACATGGCCATAAAAACATCAAATGTTGGAGGTTGGTTCAAGATCTTCTCTGTGTAAAGAATCTGTCTTTGGCCTCTCTGATTTTTTTTCATCCCTTAACAATAGAGAAAATAATCTTCTAACTCCTCAAGAGCAATTTAGGTTTTCCTAGGAGTTGCTGATAAGCAAAGGCCAGAATTCTATGATATATGATGTCTGCCCTGAGGTGGGTAGAAAGGCAGCCCTCTCCAGGACCTGGCAAAATGTGCTTTACAGCTTTGTGTCTGAAAAATAGTGCTGTTCTCTGTGCCCTGCAACACATGAAACAGAACAGAGAGAAAAATGTTCTTTACTTGATCCTCCGTATGATCAGGACCGAACAATCCAGGTACTCATCTTGTTCTTGTTTCTACAGTGATGTTTTGTAAGTAGAAGATATGGTTTTGGTCGGAAGATATTTCCTGTACATGGTCAGGAGTTTCAGAAGGCTAAGGCAACTAATGTGTTGTAGAGTCACCAAAATCTATTTTCATGGATCTGGCCAGAAAAGTAAAATTGATGCCGCTAGAGTCATCAGGGAAAGAGAATTGTCTTTCCCCCATGTAATTTCCAGGAACAGAAGAGCCTGTAAATGAGAACAGTGCCCTGATTTCTGTCCTGCAACAGAGGCAGCCACTGTCCTCACTAACACAGACACATCTAGGGAGTACTTAAACTCTGTTTTCTGTACATTGTTTTAAACTTTCTAGGAGAACAGAAGTTTTTCACATACTGAACATAACCTTCTGACAGAAACAGTGTAAAACTCCATTTCTTTGACAGTACAGAACCAGCAATGCTGCTTCATCTTGCTGGAGGAGAGGATAGCAAATAGAAGCAGCATTCTGCTAGAACACAGGCTTCCCTTCTTTTGTGAATTAATGTTTTGGAATAGTTATGACTGTAATGCATAACAAGTTTAAATTACTGTAAGGAACTTGACTCTCTTAAGATCATACTGTGATGTTTTCCATCATATAGGGCTTGATACCATGCAAAGAGAACTTCAGAGCACTCTTACTGATAAGGAGGGATTTGAGAGTAAGATAATACAATTTAGTCTTCAAATCAAAATTGATGATGGCTTTGCACAATCCGTTCATGAGTTTAGCAATCAGTAGGATAGATCTTGGGGATCTACGTTATGTTAGAAATTAAGAAATGCAGTGCAGTCTTAATCAAGTGTTGGTATCCCAGTATGGCACTGCTATTAAACCTAAAAAGCTTGAGAGTTCATTTTAAAATGTATGAGTGGAATTCCCACTTTTGATTTTTTTTTTTCCTATTAGGACCTCCTTGTTTCCATTTATTCTATAGTCGAAGTTATGAATTATTTATATTTGAAGACAAGGTAATGGAAAAGCTAGAAAATGTTTTGCTAAGAGGAATCATATTTATTGTAACATGTTTTAAAATACATTTTATTTCTGTGTCATTTTGCTTGGGGAGAAAATTTGAAAATATAACTTAATCCTGAATTTAGCTTGACCTTAAAAATGCCCAATGAAAAGTTGATTTCGGAGCTTCTGCATGCTTCTCCTGTTCATCTCTACTGGTGTTTACAATCTGAAACAATGATTATAGTTATATATTAGAAGTTTGTATGGCAGAAAAAGTGGCAAATACAGAAGTATTTCTAAAGTGTGTTCATCATGTAAGCTTGTGTGAAACATGTACAGATCAGTTCAAAATAATGAGAAATGTCATTCACAAACAACACAAAGAACTTTGAAACTGTCCAAATTTGTGGCTCCCCTACAGCTTTTTTTCCTGTTGTTTCACCACTGTTGTGAGCCCTTCTGGTGAGAATTTCACTTGAAATGAAGAAAAATGGTTTTGTGGGCACTAATTATTTAAATGTCATCTAACCTAAAGGGCAAAAAGTCATGCTTTTATTTTTGCAGTTCATTTGTGTAAATTTCACAACATCTGTTATTGATCACACTGCATGGATTTTGAAAGGTTTTTTATTCCAAATCTTTGCAAAGTGTAACCTTTTAATCCACAATCTTCTGAACTGTTTTCTTCACATTGGAAAATTTTCACACTGCTATCAGCATTCTCCTATCTCCAGTCTTATCATCTTCTTCTCCTGATAATAGTTCAGGTACTGCCTGGTTTTTGTTGTCCAGGCTGTAATACAGCTCATTGGGTGCCTCTTGGAACAAACAAAAGTTTTTAATGCAAATGAAATTTTAACAGTTCAAGACTTTAAACCCATGCAGGACTGTAGGTGTTAGGATAGGAAACCATTTGGTGGCTAAGGGGAAGAGGAGAATTATCCTAGCGGCTCTGTCAGGGGTTACTAATCCTCACCTTTTCCCAGTCAGTGGAAGTATAGTGGTATGGAAAAGATGGGATCTCACTGTTCTTCTGTTTGCTACAAGTCCTTTTTCTGGAAGACTGTGGGCTTCAGTGCAAAACAGGTAGTGAGACATTCTGTTTAATTGCAGTGATTGCCATTTGATTTTAATTTCATTCATAAGCTAAAATCCTTTTGTCTTTTTTGTAAATAAAAAGGCATTACTTGCAGGCTGCACTCCCATCAGTATTTTTCATCTGTTTTCTGATGATAGAATCTAAAATTAATGCATCTGTGTCTAAATATGTTCATAAGTGTATAGATTAATGGAACTCATGTCAGCCTGTTTAAAGTGAGTTTTAATGTGTAAGTAGAATGGAAAGACTTTAAAGCAATTTATTTGGCTCAAAGCTCCATTTTTATGGTGTATGTTTCAAGCTAATAATCAGGGCTTACTGTGGGTCAGCATGTCATATCCCAGTGGTGTCTAGTGAGATGGAGGGTTATCTTCTATGTCAGCTAGATAACCCTGTGAACAATTTGGAGCAGTGGAGATAATGGGACTGAATTCTGAAATGAGGTGGAACTCTGAGATGGTGCAGAATTCAGAACAGGAGCTGGAAATATCAGGAAATACAGGGCTGCGTGTGAGCACCGTGTGGCTGCTCATGAAGACAATCACCTTTTGGCATCAGTAGTCACTTGTGTTTGACAATAATCCTTGATAACCTGCAATTAAAATGTGTGAGAATGGCAAATCAGGTACATATTCCTAGGAAAAAGAAAAGTGAAGTCAAAAAATACACTTCCTTCCTACTGGCCCTTTTTTTTTTTTTTTTTTTTAAATTTTGATACAGATATTGCACAATAATCTAGTAAGTATTTTTGTATTTTTGCCGTGTTTTGGACAGCTTATCTCCAAGCTGTGTTGTCCACAATTACTGTGTTTAAAAAAAAAAATTATAGTTTATTCTCCTTTTTTTCTTCACAAAATGTAACTTTTATGTACTTGGAGAAAATTGTAGGGTATCTTTGTGGCAATACACACAGTTTCAACCTTAAAGTTTTTAATATTTTTTAATTTTGCTGTATTTTAATGATTTTAATTTTATATAGAAGGAAAAGGCCAAATCTGTTTCACATTTATGAAGAGAATAGTTATGTTCTGGTTTCATACATCTTAGATGATGCAGCAAGCTTTCTATTTGTGCATCTAAAGCAAACTATTGATACTGCAACTGAAGTAATTCACTTTTCATACAAAATACGTAATTTACAGGTTATACACTACTTGAGTTTCAAGTTTGTTTCCACCTTTAGAGCTAGCACAGTACATCCTGCCAAATTCCACTGTCATTTTGGAAACTGGACTACTGCATGTCTCTGTTTACTGCGTGCCATTTGGGCAGATCTGGCTGGCATTAAAGGCATTTTTCCCGCTGTCTGTTGTACCACTCACCTTGTGTTTGCCGTTCGTGTTTAGCCCCAGCCGAAGTGAAGGATATAGCACTGACAAGCATATTCCTTCTGTTCCATTTCTCCCCACGCTGGATAACCTCAGCTGCAACTCGGAGCAGAAGCTTGGTGACTCCTGTAGCCTTTGGTCAGCCAGTAGAGGCCACTCACAGCTTGCAGCTGAAGCCGGGCGGTGACTTGGAGCTGGGGCTTTTGTTGTGTGCATGGGGTTTGAATCCACACCCAGCCAGCTCAGGCTGCCATGAGCTGCCATTGTACAACTGGTACCTGCAAAGGGCTCTGCTAGGAGAGATTCTGCTCAGATACAGAAATACATTAAATATTGATGTTTTTCTGTTTCCTCTAATAAGTCCCACGGCAGCAGGAATAAAAATCACCTTCTGTACTTCAAGCAGACTCAAAGCAAATGCTTTGATGACATGCTTTGTTGCTGGTACAATCTCTACTGTCATTATATTATATTAATCAAGTAAGGAAATACTGTTGCAAATTGCTTTTGGGAGAAGGGAAAGGAGGGTCTTGTTTAAATGTTTTTCCCAAATGGAACCAGCATGTCCCAGATCAAGGCTAGTAGCCGAATTGCTGCTCTGCTACTTCCTCCTCCCTTTATGACTGTGTGGGTAACGTACTTACGATAATTTTACAAGGTAAAACATTATTTCAGCTTTTTAGATTATTCTTAACTAATAAGGGTACACTCCAAACACTATTGAAATCAAAATCCTGTTGATATAGTGGAGAATTCACCTAACA
Source organism: Anomalospiza imberbis (assembly GCF_031753505.1). NCBI lineage: Eukaryota > Metazoa > Chordata > Aves > Passeriformes > Viduidae > Anomalospiza > Anomalospiza imberbis. The sequence continues at coordinate 90,036,478 of NC_089683.1, forward strand.
ATAAGTTTTATATCTAAACAGACAGCTAGAATATCACCATAAAGTTTTTATATTAATATATATCTATTTATGCAGCATATTATTCCAGCATTTAATTAGTGGCTCCATTTCCCAAATAAGGTAAATCTGGTTTAATTAAAATTAAATTTGTTAAATACTATTTACAGAGTACTGAAGTAATAAACTTTTGGCCATTGTTTTGTTTCACAGCTGGCATGAATATTTCCCCTTTCCTGATATAAAACATTGAAATAGGGGTGTTGTCTAATGTGTCTTTGCAGTCAGAAGAATCTTACATTTGCCTTTTTACAAGGAGTTGATTTAATTTAAATATAAAAACTATGAATTCCTGGTTTGTATTTTCTTCTTGAGACTTTTAAGTCCATTTTTTGCAGCGTTGTGAGCTGTTATTGAAGGCATAGTGCCGCACTATTCATATTATTTACTATTTCATTTTAAATATTAGTACTATTTTGTATTAAATATTAGGAATCTCAAAAGAAACTCTCCTACTGATTTCCTTGCAGATGAGAGACTTACAATTCTCAGTTTCCCTGATGCTTTCCCCATAGACCAATTTTTACTGTTACATTATATATTTGTATTATTTCCTCTAATAGTTCCTCCAGTGTTACTGTATTATGTACCTAAAGACAGCAGGAATGCACTAATATATATTATTACAGTGAATCATTAAACTTACTCAGCCTATTCTATAGTATGTAAAAACTGGTCCCTTTGACAAAGATTTAGAACAAAACATGGTGTGTGATATTTTCTGTTAATGTTGCAATTTAAAACAAACAGAGAATGTTATACCCAGGCCAGTCTATTTTCGAAAATTCTTTTTTTTTTTTTTGTTTTGAAATTATATTTATTCAACTTGAAATTCAGGTTTTGTCTTAAAAGTAGCAGAGAAAAACTGTGAAATAGCAAAAGTTTACAAAGAAATTCCCTTCTTTACTTTTATACGTGGGATTGAAATCTTCCATTTTTCTCTGAAGTAGCTAGGTTCAATAGTAGAGTTTTCTTATTTTGGTCTCTGATATTCTCATGGTATTACTATTCTGTCTGTTAATCATTCAGTTGAAAGCTGTATATCAAGAGATAGAGGCAGTTGGATGAGTTGTGTGAAAATAAATGTAGAGAAAACTCTTAACAGTATGTGAAATCACTGGAGAGATTGGGTAGGTGGGACACATTCTGTCATGCCAAGAAACTTACTAATTCTTATTTTCTCTTTTTTTTAAATGCCTTAAGAGAAAACAGTAAAACTTGTACAGGGAGGTTCCTGTTTTGCTTTAGAATTAGAATCCATGTCTTTTGACCTCTTTTTCTTTTTTTTTTTTTTTTTTCTTTCCCTATCACTTGCATGTATTTTGCAAGCTGAATGGCAATGATCCATTGATTTTTTGCAACACTGTGTTAGTAAGAGGTTAATTGTAAAGAAATATTACTATAGTAGCAAGAAACTGGTCTAGAACTATTCTGCCAGTGAGCCATATCTTCATGGAGACTTTGTAGAGTTTGACTGAGCATCACTTAAAGGTAATCTGTAAATTAAAGAGATGCTGCTCTGGAATGCTCGGTGTGGGCCCTTCAGCAAGAGTGTGCTTTTAGGGGGAATAACAGTCTAATGGTAGTGTCAAGCAAGGATTATAGCAATGTTCCAGTAATGTATACTGTGAAAGCTATTTTTGTTTTCATTGTTTTTTATATTGCTCCAATTCCAATGTGCATCTATGTTTTTTTAATGATGTTTTTTAAATCCAGAACTTTGTTTAGTGCGTGTACTTTCCAAGGTTCCTAATGGAGAAGGGGTACAAAATGAGTAATGCTGAATAGGTGCTGAAAATAATAAGGTATTGCTTTTAATCAGTGCAATAAAATGTGGAGAATAGTTTTCCTTCATTTCTTCCCTTGATATAGTTTGATTTAATTTCCTATAAATTGACAATTGCAGATCTGTGAATTATGAATTTGACATTGTCACGCTGTAATTTCCTGCAAAATCCTGTTCTCTGGGATTTGATTTTAGTTGCATTTCATTTTTGAAAACAACTACTTTGCAGAAAATCCTGCCTGAGAAAATTGGATTTGCTATGGAACTTTTTAAGCCGTAGTTGATCATAGCAGTTAATTTATAGAGCAGAAAAAGGAACCTGTTCTTTCATTTAGGAAAGCAGCTAGCTTATTTGTGTAATCAGTGTCCAGCAAAATTTTACTGAAATTTTAGTGGTTTTTCCTGCTATGAATGTGACATATTGTGATGATTAAGCTAAGCTTTCAAGTCAAATACTTTGATAATTATTAATGTGGCTTTTTAAAGCACATCATAGACTCATTTAGATTAGAAAGGACCTGTAAGAAAGATCGAGTCCAGCCATAAACCCAGCACTGCCATGTTCACCAAATAATAGCAAGGAAATAACATCCTGTAAAAAATGAGCTGAGTAGTATCTTTTCATTGCACATGCTATGGAGTGCTTGGCATAAAATCTAATTAAAGAAGCAAAAATATCACTTTCAGTGTTTAAAAACTACTTAATCTGTAAGAAACTTACTTTTTCAGTAATCAAAAATATATCTGAGGAACAATTATGAATAGGACAGAATCTGTGATTTTTCAAAAATATTGTGCCTTAAGATCAACATAAATTATGAACAGGGGATGTATTTGCTCACTTGATTGTGTGCATGGGAAAAAATAAGGGACAAGAAGTATGGATGAATATGTATATCAGGATTGTTTATATTATTTAAAATATTAAGAAAATATTGAGTCTTGAACACATCCGTACTTGGGAGTTTTGTATCATAGGTATCTTTAAAAAATAATTCATGATTTTTCATGGACTATTCAGTAACTGAACATCAAAATATACTTCAAATGAGAAGTAAGCAGAATTTGTAAGTAACAGTGTAGCATACTTTTTGATTTGCTTTAATGTGTTGTGGGTTTTTCTTGGCACATGGTAGTAGTTCTTTAAACTACAGCACATGTAAATTAAAATAGCACTCTCATATTTAATTAGAAGATTCATAAATCATCCTAAATTGATTCTTTTTTTTTTTTTTTTGATTTCTCTAGTTTGGACACCCCTTAGGCTGTTCATATAAAGTAAATGGTGATGTTCAAGTACCCTGTGGGCACTTTACTCCCTGTCCCTCAGTAGTGTGAGCCACTCAGAAGAGGGGATCATATTGCAGGATCCAGCGCTGGTGCAGCCTCCCCTCCAGTGCTGCGCACAGTTCTGGGCTCCACAGTGGAAGGATGTGAAGGTCCTTAAACGTTTCTAGAGGAGAGAACAAGGCTGTTGACAGCACTGGAAGGCATGTCCTGTGAGCTGTGGCTGAGGGCTCCAGGCTTGTCTGGGTTGGAGGAAAGGAGACTGAGGGGTGACCTCTTACAGCTTCCTGAGGAGGTGAAATAGTGATGGCCTGATCTCTTATCCCTGGCACCCAGTGATACAATGTGTGGGAATGGTGCAGAGCTGCACCAGGGAAGGGCCTGACTGGACATCAGGAAGCATTTCTTCTCCAAGGATGTGTTCAAACACTAAAGCAGGATTCTGAGAGGTGGCTGATGCCCCAACCAGTCAGTGTTTTTGGACAATCCCCTTAACACACTCTAACTTGGTCAGGCAGTTGGTCACGATGATCACTGTAGGTTCCTTCCTGCTGAAATGCTCTATTCTCTATTATTGGCATTTTAAAATGACAGTAGAGGTGCTCAGTATTATTTTTGCAGAGTGAAATCCTGTAGGTACAGAGATTGTGGTGACTGGGAGTGGGGCTGTAGCCGAGCCTCATCCCTAATGGTCTGCAGCTGTGAAAAGCAGGTGAGCAGCATTGAAAGCAATGAGCCATGGAGTGCCCAGGTGCACTGACCAATCACCAAAGGGAACAGAGGGCACACAGGTGCAGTGCATGAACATGAGGGGTATAAAAGGCTGGCCTAAAGAACCAGAAGAGTGGATGCTTGAAGCCTTCTGAACTGGTATGGTGTTCTGGAACTGGAACTCTGTATGGGAAGAAGCTTTCTGAAATCTTATGATGATACCCTGTGTATCGTGGCCATCTCAACCGTGACACATGCTGCGACAAAATCCTCTGACTTTCTTGTCCTTTTTCTGGTTAGTCCCACCATCTTTCCTTACATTTCTTCTGAAGTTTGTCACGTGTAATATCTTGCAGGGGAGGATCAGGTTGGATATTAGGAAAAATTTCCTCACTGATAATAGTTAAGAATTAGAGCAGGCTGCCCAGGAAAATGGTGGAATTGCCATTCCAGGAGGTGTTCAAAGAATGAACAAATGTGTCACTTTTCGATATGGCTTAGTGGGCATGGTGGTATTCAGTAGAAGGTTGGACTTGACGGTCCTGGGGGCCTTTAAACTGTGAATTTGGGCAGCAGTATATGATGTTGTGTATTCTGAGGCAAAGCCCCTTAGTGTTGAATATTTTTCCATTTTTCTGTATCCATTAGTTCAGGTCATAATTTCTCAGGCAAAGCAATCTTTGCAGATCAGGAGTACTTTGTCTCTGGGTTGGAGTACCTGTGTCTCAGAGATTCTATGAACAGAATGCAGCCATCATCTTGTCATCTTATTCAAGCAGTGGGGAAAGGACTTGTAGCTAGAAGAGACTAAAAGCTTCAAAAATGACCCTGAACTTTACAAAAATCTTCTATATTAATAATGGTCAGGTAGCAGATGAAGGTGGGCAGTGAGGTTTGGTTAAGCTTTTTATACCCTAGGTAAGTTTTGCAAACAGGAATTAATTTGCATTAATATGTTGGGAATCTTAGAGTAATTAGCAATGAGTTTTATGCAAAGGTCTGTATGTGTGTACCTTGTGAGTTTAGTTTTATGAACATTCTGTGTCTGTGTGGTAGCTGAAGCCATGTGGGGTGTGCAGGAGAAACCTGAACACTGTACTTGGTGATCAGTTATAACTGTATTCCAAGCAAGTTCATATTCTCATATAAATTGGTGGAAAAACCTACTTCTGTGGTTTCTGTATTATTTTAAAACTGGCAATTTATCCAGTGAATTTTCTTGAAATTTTCATGCTTATTAAATTTCAGATTATGTATTTTGAGTAAGCTGGAAACTTAAACTTGTTTTCATAAGTATGGCTGCAGGTAAACAACCAATTTTAGTCCAGAAAATAGCTTTTGCTTCTGTCAACATGTTGTTTATTTTCTCCCTGAGATAAAAAGTTCAGTTTTCTGATATTTGTACCAAGATAAAGTCTGTAAACAAGATTAATATAGTGTGGAAAAGGTTGTCAGCAGCCCTGGCAAAGGAAATAAGTTGCCTGTACACAGAACATACTGTAAACTGAATAAAAGTGTCAGGTCCACCATGAGATAATGTGATCATGAACCTCTAACAAAGCATGACATAGGCACAGTCCGCTTTTCTTATAGCCACAGTGTAGAAAATGGATTACTATATTCCAGGGATACCCACTGGAATAGCATGAAAACCTCATTTTGAGATTAATGCAGGATATAACTCTCAAGAGCTGAGCTGCATGCTTACCTGTCGTTTTAAAGTAACAGTTTAGTTACTAATCTTAAAATTTGGAAATTACATATTAAAATACTGGCTTATATTTCCAGGTCTTCGTGAATGGCCATTTCTCAGTTTTACTGTTAGATGAACTATGATATTGAAACAGTAGCATTTGGTCAGTGTTTTATTATCATCCTGTGACTGTGTAAGGCCTTGATCAGTCTAGTAAAACAGTAAATTCTAAATGGGAATAAAGCAGTAGGTGCTTTAGCAGTAGGTTCTCCCATGTAGCTATCATGATTTCCTCTACTATGATTTGTATGTTTGCATGGATTTTTCAGAGGTAAGATGTTACCAATGCTTTTTTATCCCCATCAGCCAGAAAAGTGACAGCACTTTATTGTTTCTCGATTCAGCCCAGAGTGACATCATTGTTCAGGTCAAAGAAGCAGATTTTGGTAAAATACTTTAACCATGTGGAGCTCTCAATTTATTCAGTGAGCATTCTTTGAAAGCCTTTTAGACTTGGAGCTCTGACTGCCCTGCCTTTTCTCCATTACAACACCAGATTAATAGGGAGGTTTTACTTTAAGAGTTGAGCTCATTGTTCTTCTAATAATGAGTGGGCTGCTTTTATCCTTGAATCTCCAGCTTATGTACTTTTGGCAAGCCTGAGCCCTATAAATGTATTACCATTGAGTTTTTGTGGTCTCCTGTCAAAACTGCAAGAACGTCTGACTTCATTCCCTCCTCTGGTTATCTCCTGACTATAAAATTATCTCCAATGAATGGGAAGTTTGTACCTTCATTCTTTCCATCAGGAATAGTTTGCCTGCTGCTCTAGTTCCTTGAGCATGTGTATCATAAGTTGTATCTTATCCTTCTGTTTTTACCTATCTAGACATGCACGTGAATTAAGCATTTTGCAAAAATAAAAGCAAAGCTGTTTGAATCCTTTCTTGAGCAATATCAGAATGTCATCACCTGCAAGTCTGCACATGCTCTCATGCATTCTGAAGATCATTTTTCAATTGAGGATATAGCATATTTTAGGTTACAGTATGTATAAAGCGCTAGACAAGGACTACAGTACAGTTTGGTAAAAATTATTTTACCTTTGCTTTCTATCCCATGTCAACTTGAATTTTCAAATGCTTTGTGTTGGGAGGGTTATCTTTTAATAAATGTATTGCTGTATGAGCCATAAATAAGGTTAGTATATTGCCTATGATTTTCAAAACATCTAACTTTCCTTTTTTGGAGATAAAGTACTTAATGGACTTTACAGAAAAGTAACTTAGGTCCTTGAAATCTGTAAATGTCTCTGTCTGACATCCAATCAGCATTGCTCATAAAGGATTTTCCTTAATCTCATATAGCATTTTCTGCACTCAGACTTTACTGAAAAATTGCAGATATTGGTAGTTGCATTTACTGTATATACTATACTGTCTCTATTTTGTATTTAATGTCTGTCATGTATTTTCTCAATAAGCAATTATTTTGTGCATATGCTGCCCCATTATTCAAAGACTTCTTTTTTTCTTTCATGTTTCCATTAGATAACTCCAGGACCAGGTGGTAGCAGGAAAACAGTTCACTTGTCCCAGGATTCTCTTCACCATGAGTGAGTATCAGTGATGGGAGTTATAACTTTTTTGTTATTATTAACTTTACAATGCCCCAAAGCCACATTTTACAACTGCACAAATACCTCTTTTTGAAGAGAGCCTCAGCTCAGTTACATGATGGTCTTTATTTAATGAAAGTACTTAACAATCCTTTTTAGTTCATTTTTATGTTTCTTAAGGAAACATGAAATTCAGTGCTTTGTGAATATGTTTTTATTAACTTTCTGAGTATCCTTTCCTAAAATATAAACTTATTTAAGGCTGGATAGCAAAAATGGGATGTATGAAAATACATAAGCATCACATCTTCTAGTCTTTTCATGTGAGGTATCATGTGAAGAAGTTTATTATAATTTTCACAAAAAGATATTGAATTCGTTGTTTAAACACCTGTAAATAGAGAATATAATTCACTTTTAGTTACTTTAGTGTGTCATTACTGTAAACTCTTATTCTCTTCAGCTGACAACACTTAACAGCATTATTTATTGGTTACATCTTTTGAATACTTTGAAGATTACATTTTCCTTTATTTTTCATATCAAAGCTCTAAAACACAGACATACATGATGAGGAAATAGTGTATTTGGAGATACATTTATGTGTTCTAATGCTACTAGATCCATCATCCGCAGTTTAAATCAAAACTTGCCAAAGCAGACATCAGCTCCTCAGTGCCGACTGCTTGACACCACTAATCTGCCTCTGTTTCATCTCATACCTTGATAATGTGTGTGTAAATTCAAGAGGTTTTGATTTCATAAGTTATTTCTGCCATAAGTTATTATTACCAAGTAGTAATTCAACTGGGCTTTCCTTTATGGGTTTTACATTTGTTTATTTTAAAAGAAACAAGCAAACAAATAATACTGTAAGGAAATGGGCAAAAAGTTAAAAATTAGTGTAATGTATCACTTTCCCATTAAAAAAGATCTTATTCTTTTTGAAGGGTTTTTAATATCTGAGATGCATTCCAATTACTTTGATGTACTTTTTCACTAGAAAAATGCTTTTACTGATCACTTAGTCTGTAATCAGCTGGTTTGCCACAATCCACAGGAGTTTATGGGGAGGATACCCCAGTTTGCTGCTCCTCCTTGAGCATTTGCTGTTCACACTGGTCAGAGACAAGACAATCATCTATGTAGAATTTAAATCTAACCCATTATATTTCTGACTTTCATCATCCCCTGGATGATTGTGACCTTATTTGTTGAATCACTTGTAAATATGATGTTTTTACTTTCCATCCACTACTGGCATCAAGGTTATGTGTGCATAAAATCTTCCAGTTTTCACCAGAATTTGAACTATTGAATGCAGTTGATGAATGTTTTATGTCCAGAATATATAGATGTCTACCTTGTCTCAAGGTATACTTTTGACTTTATTGCTGTCATTCTTTTTTCATTTCCAATTCCTTTTCCTTAATCACCTTAAAAGTAGAAAAAGCAGTATGGATGTTTTGGTGACAGCTGGTCTTTTATGCAAGAATGAGAGGGTTGACTGTTCATTATCAAACTCTGAAAACCTAAGTGACAAAAAGCCACCAAACTTTTAGATTTGTGACTTGAAAATAAAAGAGATTGAAACCAGACAATTCCATGGAATTGGAATCTTTTCAGTGTACTAATTAAAGTAGAAATTTAAGTGTCATTATATGGCTGCTTGGGGCAGAAAATGGGACTAAATTATATTGAATGGAACTGTTTCAGAAAAAGCATGGCTAGGTTAAGCTGTAACCTTTGCTTACACTTCTAGAGGAACATGCAAGCATAATAGCAGATAGTGGGATGCTTTTTTGTGTGCAATATTGCTATGGATAGAATTATTTTATCCTTTGACCAAAACCTATTGCTTGCTTACACAAATAGTATGTAGATTCTTCATGTAACTTGAGATCCCTGTAGTTGTAGGGTTTGGTTTTTTTCTGTCGTCTTTTCACTGTGCAAGTGTTCAGGTTTGTATGATGCTTGCTACAGCCCCATTCAAATGGTAATTCAGTTCTTTGTGACCACAGTGTGTATGTGAACCAGTCTTATCATGCTTTTACTGCTGTTCAGGAAAGAGGCAAATTGTGACATCTCTGTGTGTCAAAATCTTACTCCAAATTTCCATCTCTTTGAAATAAGGCTGCCAAGAGTCACAATTTTGTAGTTGTATGGAGATACGAAGCCACTGGGTTTTCAGACTTGTTGTTTCACTTTAGATTCAAACTAAAACCTCAGTCTGTGAAATAATACATTAACAGCTAGCAGGTAGTCCAAACTACTTTAAAGTCTTTTCAGCTATAATCATTAATAAGTACCACTTCAGCACTAAATATGGAATTACTCTAATTTATGGCATGTGCATTGTAGTATATTAAAATACCATCATTTATGTATTATTTTAGCTTGTTTGACAAAATATAATTACCTACAAAGCTAGCAGCTACTCAGAAGTGAAATCTATGATGCATTCTTTCAGAACTGTTACAAACTTAAAGAGTTCAATAAAAATAGCCCATTAAAATAAACCATTGCCAAAGGCTGTATTTTCCTGGCAGGCAATAAAATACCCAAAAGCACGCACAGACTAGTCATATGACAGCATGTGCTTTGTTAGTTATAGTGTTAAACCTGTCTTTTCCTTTTCTTCCACAGTCACTGGTTTAGCCCTGGGGCTAGGAAGGAACATAGCCAGGTAAGAACTGCTTTGATCAAGAACGGTTTACTTGAGATGTATAAAGAACTTTAACTACCTCTACTCCAGAGGTAGTGGGCTAATATTTTAAGAAATTGTAAACAAAGGAGGTATAATTTAATATCTTCTTGCAAGCAAACGTACAGCAGTGTATTTCCAAAATTCTCTTAATTAAAAATCTTTAATTAGTCACTTAATTTCACTTAAATGTTCTTGAGGTTTTAACGTTCAAATGAAAATTCTGATTTTTTTTTTTAATAATTTTGTCAATTGTGGTATCTCTGAATGTTACCTTTTTCAAAATGCTGGAAAGCAAAATATTTTGCTCCCAAAATCAAGAAATACAGAATTAGTTGTACAAGTGGGGAGGCTTCTACAGGAAGAATTTTTCTACAGGAAGAATTTTTCTGCATTTCATTGGTTACAATGACTACAGCAGAAAAAAGGGAGCTGTTAAATCTCCATCATGGTGCAGATATTGGTGAAAATACCTTACTAGTTTGTCTGCTGAGCCCCTGCAGTGCAGTCCCTCAGAGAACCAAGCCTAGAGATGTAGTTGCAGGAATGTGAAGCCATATTTAATATTTGATTAGTAGCATAACACTTAGGTCTTTAGCTTGTCTTCAGACATAGAAGAATACCTGTCTTTATGAATGGTAGAATGGTCTAAACAGGACTTACTGTCTAAGACTATAAAATGTGAAAATAAATCTGGTTTCCTTTCATAAATGTGTAAACTTCATCTATTCAGTAAAAGTAGCTGAATATATCATCAATGCATTGAAATTTAACACAAATGTTCCATTTCCTTAAGTTGGAAAAAATCTGTTTAACAGTTGATTTCCTTAGATCTGTGACAGTTTGCTGGTACTTTTGCAAATGTAAATAGATTTGAAACTTGAAAAGGAAATAAAATCTGATTAGTCCTTGGAAGGTTCACTTGAGGATGATAACATCATGAATACTTGTAGCTCCAGTAAGTCATAGTTTAAATCTTTCCTGTTTCCTCCCCTTTCTTTTGAACTCCAGAGCAAGCAATGCTGCTTACCTAAAACTGCCAGAGTAAATAAAACATAGTAGTTTTAGCTGTAAATTGAGATTCCAGCATGTTACAATAGGCTGACTAACACTTAACCTCTAAGTAGACAGCTTTATATAATTCATATTTAACGGTTGTTATTTTGAAATAATTTTCCTAGTGGAAGAAACACCTAAAAGAGAATTAGATTATTATGATTCTGAGTAATTTTTTTTTTTAATCTTGATCATCTCATGTAACAGGGTTAATTGAATTTGTACTGTTTACTTCCTTTAAAAGATTCTCAGCTGAAAAATAAGGAAATTTCCACAATGAGAAGTACCTTAATATGCATCATACATGCCAGCACTGATTTTTAGCCTAGACATGTCTGCTTAGCTGGTATAGAATGAATTAATCAAATTTTCTCAGATAATAATATATTTTAGCTAATTTTGTATTTTACGTGTGTTTGTTTTATGAACACACTAAGAGCTGTGTTTTCAGACCTTATTGGAAGTTGACTGAATTTGTAATTTACAGATTAATAAGGAATTGCGAACTAAAGCTGATGTCACAAATTATAGATGTTACTGGTGCATAAGGGATTTGAGCTTTTTTATAAGACAGAAGAAGAAATATTGTAAATGATGGTGTAATGTAATTTTGACAACCAATGAAATTCTCACTCAATTTATTTATGTAATAAACTATTTCACTGCATCTGAGAACTAGATAGTTGAAATGACAAGAAGCATTCCTTGTACAAGAGGGAAGCTGTAGAAAGTTGGGAAGCATCGTTCGGTTTTTCTGACTGGTGACATTTTTTGGAGTCTGTGCTCATTTACAGCATTAGTGTGTGGTTGGCCAAGTCTTGAAGTTGATCATTTCCTAACTTCCATGGGATTTTGAAGTGTCTTTCCTGTGAATATTAGGTCACTTTATCTCTACTTTCTTTCTCAACAGTTTTTCATTCTGTTTTTTCTTCAATATATGAGACATTTCAAACAACATTTGTGGAGGCTTTATGCTGTCCAGTTTTAGTTCCTTTAGTGTAGTATTCTGATGGTTGTTTATTAATTAGTGCACCTTGACTCATCTAACAGCATAATGCTGGAAATAGACTTTTGAGTGTTGGAAATAATCTGAATGAAAAGTCTTACTTGTCTAAAAATAAAAATAAATGACAGCTTTTTTCAGAAGCTGAGTCATCATTTCAGTTAAACAAATCCTTTGCTTCTCCTACTTCCTCACTATTACAGGAATCTTTAATACTGTGTTTTTGTTTATTCTGCAGCTTGCAAATTACTAAAGCTCCTGGGGCTTAGAAGAATTTATAACTGTTTCATAACTGCTTAGACACAAGTGCTAACTTGATTAGTTTTTTGTAATTTAAGTGTCTTCCAATGCTTCTAATTATACAACTTCAAAAATTTAAATTGAAATTGTGAAAAGTATAAAATTTCACACATAAGTTAATTGTGAAATTTTGAATTGCATAACTTTCTATTATGCTTTGAAAATGCTTTAATTCTTACATTTGCAATTATTTAGGCATTTTAAATTAGTGGATATATATTTACATATTAACTATTATTCTAACATTTTTTCTAATATTCATCTCAAAAGTCATGGGTAAAAGCTATTGACAGTGTACTTAAGAGAGGAAATAACTGTATTGTCCAGATAGAAATTCTGAAAAGCAAATAAAAGCATTGTTTGTGAGACTCTCTTGAGCGTTTTTTTTTTTTTTTTTTCCAACAGCTTCAACTCTTGCGAGACAACCGCTCAGAGAGGGGACACAAGAAGAGCAGCTCAGTAAAAACAGCCAGCAGGTAACTTAATGTGGTATTTGCCTTTAGTACAGTTTAGGAATTCATTGATTCATTAAATCTTTATGTAAAACTTACAGTATTCTTTTGGGGTATTTTCAAAGGTCTTCTGGGTTTTTTTGTGACTTACTTATAAGAATTTTTTGCATGGCTTAATCTTTGCCTTATATATGAGTATTAGACCTTTTTTGTTGACTATGCAACTGTACTTACCAAACTTAATCTCTTTAGAACATCAGAATTAAATGAATGCCAAAGTAAGGTTTGTGCTTCTGGCATGTTAAGCGCTGGAAACATATAAAATTATATTATGCATATCTGAAATCAAGAAGATAACTCAAATACTGTAACACTTAAATTGTTCTTATATTTTGACAATAAACATTTCATTGTGAAGACTTAATAAAAACAAATCTAATTCTATTCTCCATCTTATTTCTTTCCCCTCAAAAGACAAAAAATTCAAGATTGAACTTACTAGTCTAGGAGTCTGTTTCTACAGGGGTTTTCTTATGTACAAGTCACCTGCTGAATCTTCTACCAAATAGTTATTTTAATTCTAGCTTTTTTCAAATGAGAAACTACAGAAATGTTTTTGTTGCTATGCACAACACCTTAGAGAATTTTTATGTTTTGCTGTAAAGATGGGTGTGTGCTATCAAATCACTTTCTTCAAAATGTTGTAATAAATTTATATCAGCATGTAATTCTGTGGTACCACTTGAGACAATTTTCTGTCAGGCAGTTGACTTTAAGTATGTATGTAGTCACCCAGACCAAATTTTTTAATACTCTTAGGTACTTTCCTTGCTGATTACCTGGAAAGGGAGACCTTTTTTTTTTTTTTTATGTACTTATTAAATAAGAATCTATTTCATTGTATACTAGTTCTGGTTACATGCTCTCAAACATAGGTTATGGAAGTGTCAGTCATTCATCTATAGAAATGTTGATTATCTTTCTCTATCAAACTTTTTATATTAAAAATCTGAAAATTTCAGCATAGATTTTCTGGCAGGTTTACTTGTTAAATTATATTTTGATTCTGAATTTTAGAATTACTTTAGTTTAGATAGAATTTTCACCATAAATGCACTCTTATTATCAGACTGCTCACACAAAACTCAGAGTTTAAAGTGGGTATAAAGTGATCAGTAATAAACAGATTATATTCAGACGCATTTAAGGATCTTTTTTGTGCTGTAGCAAAGTAAAACAGAATTTGAAGAATTCAGAATCATAACTTGTGTGTTTGTTATTCTGACCAGTGAAGCTCCTGGGAGCTGATGTTTACCTCACAAGCAGTTAGAATGGAGATTTATAAAATGGCTTTGAAAACCTGAAGTGATCTTCAACCTCTCTTCATATCCAGTCAATAGTACCTTAGTAGACTCTTACCCCAATAAATATTTGGCAGGATTGTGTAAAAGTAATAGGTGGCAAATTCAAGACTGAATATTAGCATTTTCTAAAAAATATCTGTATTGTTCTAGTAGAGCTTACATAAAAAACTAATATTACAATATATTACAGTGTACATAAAGCCGCAGTCCAGATTCATCCAAATGAGTCAGATTATTTCAAAATAATTATTTGTAGTCTTTCAGAAAACCACATTCTCTCTGTCTGCCATAGAAACTTGAAGTGACTTTAAAAAAAGATTTCAAGCTACAAAAATCTTGATTTTAATAGGCTGTCTGCTGTCTTAGAACCTCAAAGCATGCAGTCTTGTTTACAAGCTATAGAATAAAAGTATATGGACACCTCAAGCTAATTAAGATGAGTAATCCCCTTAAAAAGATGCATATGAAAAGCAGTGGCTGTGACCTTATATTGCCTTACTCTTTGTTGCTAAATGCAGTGAGAGAACAGCAGCAGTGAACAAGTTATAGGCATTCTGTAAAATTATTCTACTTATCCAGAATACAGTCTAATCTGTTTTGGTTTTTTTTTCCTTGGTGTTTGTGGGTTTTTTTTTTTTTTGTTTGTTTGTTTTTTTTTTGAGACTGAATTTCTCTGGGTATTTTTTGTATAGTTTTCAGATATCTGTATTTCTTCTTTGTTTGCCATTCTGGAAGACCTTGTTTCTGGTTTTCATATGTATATTGAGATATGTACATACACACATTTTTCTATGCCTGTTTTGACTTTTCGTACCCTTTTGGATGACTGAACACAGTTTTTGTCTCAGCATGTAGACAATATTTAAATACCCTTATTACATTAGATCAGTGACTTGCAGAATAATTTACTCTGTAAATACATCAGAAAGGTGTGGAGCTCTAAGTGTGGCAGTGGTCTGCAGCTGTCTCGTTGTGGTGGAATCATACTGTCTGGAATGAGCATTACTGTACTGGCTTTAATGTCTTGGGTTTCTTCTGTCAACATGATAATTGCCTAATTCTGTACAAATTAACATGAACTTTTGCTACTGGCAAAATAATCAGATTGTAGAGAACTGTTGATATGGCTGCTGATGGACCAGATGTTAAGGAGGGATACAGTCCTGCACCACAAAACTTAGAACCAGGATAGATTATATTACACTGATACAATTAAATATATCCATTTATGCTACCTGTACAGGTAGGATTTAATCTGTGAATACATACTTTTCCCATTCATTATTTCAATTATTAACAGTACTAAAAAATACTCTTTTAAAAGCTGCATTTCCTTCTCCTGTAGAGCCTTGAAAAAGTTCTCTGTTTACATTATCTCTCTGCATTAGGATGGGAACAGTCTCCTCTCCAAATCAGTGACTCTGCTTAAAGGTGATAGATAATTCTTCCAGCTGCTTTTTTTTTCACACCCTATTCTTTTGCCAGTAAAGAAGGGTTTTTTTCTCATTTTTTTAAATACACTTTGGGCAAAACCAGCCTGGTTAGCTCAACTCACCTATTCAAATTAAATTGGCTGGTTTTGTACAAACCATATTAAGGCCTGTTCACATGATTTCTTCCTCCAGCAGAGCTGTGGAGATGATAATCTCCAGCAGATGTGTGATAACAAATAGCTTGGGATAGTAATGTCTTCATCTGGCACAGTTGTTAGTAGACCAAATGTCTGTCTGTAGCCTGAGGCAGTGGAGAAACAATTGCACATGATTGAGTTGCTGCGAGTTAACAAGTTGCTGTTTGGCAGCTGAACTGCCAGAGCTGGTCATGGGCTCTTTGCCTGCTTCCCTCATGAGGTAAAATACATTTTCTTAAGTCACTTCCTTAAAATTTTACCAAAAAAATAAAAAAATTACCTAAAGGAGATTGTCCATGGCTAAGGGATTCCTTTGATCAGCAATGGGGACAGTGTTGAAGGATATTTTCTTGAACTGCTGTAACATTTTGAACATGTGATTTTGACAATAAACATTTCATTGTGAAGAATTTGATTTTGAACATGTGATTGCATTGTTACCTGTGGGGGTGGACCTCCATCACACAACTATCTCCCTGTCTTTAAATACATAATGTGCTTTTCCTTAGAGTATCCTTATGAAGAGGGAAGTACCTTTTGTCCTCATTTGACAGAATAACCAGAATACTTAACCAACTTAATATTTTGCCTTTGGTCATACAGTCAATGCCATAACTGGGTAATTTATGCTGTAATCTGGAAGTAAGAGAATTGCAGGTTGGGAAAACTATGGACTCTGAATAAGTTAGACTTGTGTCATTTTTTTTCTTTACATCGAGGTCTTGTGTCATATTTCTTTTGTAGTGTGCTTCTGTTAAGTACCATGAGTTATTTCATCTACATATTTATTTTTTCTTACTGTATTGTAACTATAATTTGTTACATTCCCAAATTGAGAAACTTAAAGGAAAATAGCACCCAAATTCTTACCACTTAGTAATTTTTGGGGGTTTAATCTTGATAATTCTGTATTGGCTTTCCACATGCCAATGTTCCCCAGAGACCTCTGAAAGAGGGGAAAAAAAAAAAAAACCTACTTTACTTCCTATGCAGTTCAGTCCTGGCTTGAAAGAAGGCTAAGTCATACTCATGAAAGGTTTCAAGGTGGAGAAGAATTTTACATGTCAGGTTTCACCTACCTAACTGAGGCTGTTTTAAGAATTTAATCAATGTGTGCCAGTACTCCAATGATCATCTGAGCTGGCCAGAAATCTTTGAAGTCTTCTCCTGCCATGGTGAACAGCACAGCCTGAAATTCCCCATGTTTTTTTGCAACTCTCACTTTCCCTTCTTTCCCTAATTGTTCTCAGTCCAGTTTAAATTTGTGCCTTGTGCTGAAACAAGAAGATGACTCTCATGTGATTTCACTTTTTATAACTGTGTCCTCTGTGAATTAGTATTTAAAGAAAGCTTGGAAGTGGAAAAAAATATACCAAACCTGAGGAGAGCTTTTCAAAAGTGTGTCATTGTTTTGGTTAAAATTGCAGCTTTCTGTCTTTCCTGGTTTTAAAGGATAAACCCTGTTTGTGCATTTGTACAGCACTTGTTCTTCTCCATCTGATGATACAGAACATGGTACTTTTTTACACAGATGTGACAAATAACATTACAGCTGCTCTTTATTTGATCTTCTAGAGAGTCAGTGATGTGCAAGGATTCTGCCTGCTCCCTCTTTCCCATCGTGTCATCTGTTGTTTGGGAAAGAGTCCTAATTTGCAACAGATACAAAACTATTTGTCGAGGTGCAGGTTTGCCAAAAATAAATGAAACCATTAATTACTACGTTTTTTGAGCAGCTGTTAATGGATTGGGATAAGAAAACTGTACATTAGACTACTGGTTAATTACAAGAACTGTAGCTGTTTAATGTGGCTTTTGCGGAATGAAATTACAATACCAGAGGAGGTAAATTCAGCCAGTTTTTGGAAATTATACACGAAGATGTGCGCATACTTACACTGCAGAAAAGCAAAGGAATACATAGCTGTTTTATTAGGTGATTTGCTTCATCACATGACTATTATGCCATCATATTCTCAACAAAAATTCTTTAAAATAAAGTCATATTTAAACATGCTTTTAATTCAAGTGTAAAATTATTAAAGGTAGTAACTTAATGTCTTATAACCCCAGAGCTAATAATGCAGGAGATTCAGATACAACATTAAAATCCAAATGAGTTTACATCATTAGAAATTAACAACTAAGCAGTTTTATCTCCTCTTTGGAGTGCCATGAAGCAGTAACTGTGCTGTTATGATTGCTGCTTAATAATATTTGCAGTTCCAGATTAAATTATGTGAATGTTTGAGGACGCATTGCTTCCCTCCCTTGATGTCCCCCTCAGGGACAACATTATTCCATCAGTTTGGTATTTTTCTTCCCTGGAAAGGATAAAAGATGGTGCTGTTTTGGGAGAGGGCAATTCCTGATCGAGTTTTCTCTACCATGGCCTTATTTTTAAGGTGCTGAAAAGATTTTCACTAGGGAGAGGAGGACAGGTGATGACAGTTGAACTGTTGTTTCAAAATGTAGCTAGTGTGTGGTGCTTTAACTTTATGGAAATCTTTGAGCCTCAGTAGTGGTTCATGGTTAGGTTTAAAGGATGTATTGAATTAATGCTGCTTTAGTTGTCTAATGTCTTGAAAGTATCACCTTTTAACTCGTGTAATGAGAACTTTCGTAAAAATAGAAGAAATTTTGAACTGTGCTTTGTTTTGCAAATACATTTTTCCATGCACTCTGAGCAGATTTTTTTCCATCTTTAATGTAAAACTACAAGCTGAATTTTGTTGTTCTTGCACTAGAATCTAATATACTTTCTAATAAGGTACATAAACAAGCTGCTAAATGGTACTGAAAATGTGTCATTTAAAATGGAGTTCCAGGTATGCGAGTATGTTGACTAACAAGAAGTTATGTTTTCCTGATTTTAAAAGCATGTAAAATAAAAAGAAAAATCAGATAACCCCTAGAAATTATGTACCTCTGGGTCCTCCTGATGTACTATCTGGATTGAATTTTTCACCTGACTGAACGGATATCAAATCTCTCACTTTGAAGTAACCACATTTTAGCACATGGTGTGCTTGTTTCTTACATTCAGCTGCATTAGATACTGTGTCTTGCTCTCTTGTTGTACAAGTTCGTGCTCCACAGCTCAAACTTTGTCTCATCTTACCTGTTAAAATATCAATGGCATAAGGATAAAGTTAATTTGTGCTTCAGAGGTCTGAATTCCAGCTGTGTAAGGTCTGAGGAGGAATCGTGCAGAGGGGCTTGCACTGTCATTCCACAAACTGTTTAGCCTGTGGTTAAGCAGCTCTGCAGTGAAGGAGGTTGTTTTGCACTCTGGTTTTCTACCACTCATTTGTCCCATCATCTCCCCCACCACAAGAAATTTGGTTTTGTCTCTCTGCATTTCTCTGCAAAGACACATGGAAGCTGGATAGTTTAAGGATGAAGATGAATAGCTTGAAGGAATCTATTGCATGACAGAAGGGTTTCCCTCTTTCTGGTTTTATTGTAAATTAAATTCTGCAATTTTTACATCAGGTTTCTACTAAACTCAAAAGGATCCCTGAATATCATATGTGTAAATCAGCATCCACTGGTGCACATTAACTAAAATTCTGAGGCATAAGCACACTGACTTCTATTTAGATTATGATTTTTCTGTAGTGAGAGAAAGAGTTTAGAAGAAAATTTGGATAGTTTGCTTCAAATTACATAAAACTTTCATGTTTTGTCTTCCATTTTTATGCTACTATATTACATACTTGGATTTTTAGTGTTGCTTCTTATTCCTTACATAGTTGAAAAGATGTTGAACACAATACTAATGCTTGCAATAATTTAACCTCTCTGACTGTAATCCAGAACTTTAAAATGTGTTATTTTTAAATATTTCTGAAAAATTACACTTGTTCCGTACTTAGCTTACTTAGTAAATTGCATTCTTGGTAAACAAATATGTATACAGTAATATCTGGAAGAAATAGTAGCTGAGTACATTATCAAGTCCTTCCATTAAAGTTTCTGTTCAGATCCGTGTTTACTGCTCCAGTCATAAAGATATTTTCTAAATCACTTCAGAACTTGACTGAGGCCCATATCTCTCAAATAGCAAGAATGTTGTTGCAAGATGAAGAAGAAACCAAAGAATATTTGCTTTAGAATTTGTGAAACAATATTGTCCTCTAACAGGCTGACGTTCTATTACTGTGACCCATTTTCAAAGTATGTTTCACCATTGCACAAATATGAGCATTATTGTTACCATGTATTTCTTCACACAAAACAATAATGGACCTTGTCATCAAAACTATTTAGAAATAGTTAGAAATTAATATGAAATTTATATTGAGCTAGTGTAAATATTAATTTCCTGTATTGAAAATGTGAAATCATGTCATTTGTTGAAGAAAACTGAAAGTTTTTGCTATCTAATTCTTGACAGAAGTGTATTTTTTGGGTTTGTTCCCTCAGTGTTCCTTGGTGACTTGTTTGTACACCAGGATATTGGTTTGGATTTGCCTTTGTGTAATTCATATACTTTTGATCAATTCCAACTCATGCCCAATTATATTACACTAAATTAACATAATTCAACAGATGTTGATATTTAAATGTTTTCTGGCATTCACATCTTGGACAGCTGTCTTAGAGCTTGGGGAAAAGGCAAACATTTAGAGTTAAATGCTGAACATATGCTTAAATTACTAATTAGAACCAAGAAAAAACAATGCATTATCCTTTCTGAGGGCAGTAGGCCTCTACTACTGAACTATTTTTTTAGGGTCTCTTTTCACAAATAAAGTGCTTAAGTGACTTGAGTGTGGGTGCCAAATCATACGTAGTGATGCAGGTTTTTATTTTCCGCCATGTGCACTAAAATTATGCCAGCGTGGAGTTGAATGTGTTGATTTGTAGTGTTCAGATAAATTTTGGACAACTACTGTGTCTGAACAATGAAAGTGCTGCTAACGATAACAGCAAGGAGTGTGTTAGGATATAGTATTTATTAAGTGATGAGGTAATCTTATGGGCCAGGGAAATACTGTATTCTAGTCATAATAGGACTGCACCAGCTCCTTCAATAATACAGGTGGGTCAGCCTCGTGCTTGAAGTTATGTTGTGAACAGGTTGGCATTGTATGAAAGGAGTTTGATAGAGTTGCATGGGCTTATCACATCTTTTTAAGATGTAATAAAAGGGAAATAAAATGCATAGCTCTTCTGGTTAATGTAATGGTTTTCACATTTGCAGAAGTAGGTGAAGCAATGTATTATATAGATGATGTCATTCTTTAGACAAGTTTGAAGAAAAGCTTTACTGTTTGTAAAGGATGAGGAGGAATCAAACACAGAACTGATTTCACCTGAATGTTGTGTGAGAAAAGTGAGAAGAATGCCAAAGAGCAAAAGAAGGCAGGTGGACAAGGAACCATCCCTCTCTGTTCATGGGACACAAGCCTTACTGCACATGCCACACTTCTCTGGGTGTTCAAGTAGACACCAGGGGCTGCATTCATGTTTTGACAAGCTGTGTACCACAAAGGAAAGAGGGTATCTTTCCTTATAAATTTTCTTAGCCATTGTTTTTCACATATTTTTCCTGAGAAATAAATGTGCCTTGCATATTTCAGTGTAATATTAAGAAATCTTCATGCATCTTTTCTGTGGTTATATTGATACACTTTGGCAGAGGCAAAGATTAAGTATTCATTACACCTAGATAATACATAATAGTCTTCCTAAATTTACAGCCCCGGTTGCTTAGTACATGTATTTGGTGTGATACACTTTAATTTAATCTATACTTCTGGAGACTCAGTCAAAGGGAAGTGTAGAATTTTATGTTTGTCATAATTTAATTAGGTATTAGTGTTATGAGATGTTTAGAAGGATATATATAATAGGGTTTTAATGGTATTTACCTCTAAACTTAGCATAAACTCTTCCATTGACTCTGATGCTCTTGAAGCCATTGTCTGCCACTTGTGGTAATTTAGGAATGATCATTAAGAGTTAAAGTTCTTCCACACTCCCTTATTTAAGCAGTACTAATGGATGTGTTCCACTGGCCACCAGATACAGCAGTGTCTGCATTTTAAGCCATGTAAAAACAAGATAGGCTGTGCTACAGATCCATTCTGTGTAAGGAGAATAATTTATGTGATATTTTTGTGCAAAAGGTACTTAAATGAGGGGAGGTTTGCTCAGGGTATTTTTGGATTTTTATGAAGTTGAGCTGTTCCACACATTCCATTTTTTAAATCATTTTATTAACTTGTTTTCTCTGGGTTTCACAATTGAGTTCTGTTTTCTCCATCCTTAACTGCTGCTGTGAACAGTGCTTCACAATCTCCCTGCTCCATTTCAGTTTGTAAGAAATTGTCAAGTAATTTCAAGCTTAAAGTGAGTTAAGTTGTCCCTACTGCATTCTCACTTCAGTCACATATCCATATGAATATCTGTTTTTTGTCCGTATTTTAAGACTGAAAACTGAGAGTTTGTTAGATTTCCCATTCAAAATAATTCTCAAATTCCTTCTGAAATACGAACCAGTTAACTTTTTCCTTTTTGTGATGTCTTGTGAAAAAAGTTTACTGAAAAACTTTAATTAAGCCTCTCCATTAGCTGAAGCATCCAGTCACCACTCTGCTAAACTTGCAGAGTTCTACAGCCATCTGCAGGAATGCACTGATACTGTGGCAGTACGGGGTGTCAGTGTTTACTGAGTGTTTCTTCCTCAGGTGAGAGATGTTAATAGCATTATCATGGATAGGCTTGTATTGATCTTTACTAATTCATCTAATTATGGAATAGAAATCAGTCTTCTTGAAAATGTTATTACATCATAATAATGTGCTGTATCAGATTTTCCACGTTAGTGTACAGAAATTTGATAAATACTGTTAAACAATGCTCCTCCACACCTGACTTCATTAGTAAATTTTGTTTTGTTTTTTTTACACCTGGGATGATAGTGAATACAGAAGCAGGTAATAAATCAGAGAACTAGAACACATGTTCAGGAGTGTCTGCTGTCCTATAGCCATTTTAGTTGTTCTTCTCTGTGACTGGTGAACTTTCAACTCTGATAGTGGCAAGGGTGAAAACTACCAGTGAAAGAGTGAAGAACCCTGTTGTATCCTCAGTTCTCAGTAGGTTTATTGCACTTAAAGCAGCTTAGCTGTAGGCTCCCCCACAGAACAAGATGTTTATTTGGAGAATGGATTGCAGAGGTCAGGGTAGATAAAAATGTGACATGGCTTGTTACAAATGTCTCGGAAGGTGAATTTGTGTAACTGCTGAAAAGGCATTTGTCAAAAATATTTGCCTGTGGAGCTGTGGAAATTATGGAAAAAGGGATTGTGTTGTGTAGGCACAGATATGTTTGGGGAGCTTAAAGAGACAATTCTAGACATGTTACCACGGTAAGGGCAATTACCTTAACTACCTTGAGAAAAAGAAAATATAAAGAGTCTGCTGCTATTTAAGGAGGAAATAGCAAAATTTCCATCAGAGGGAATGTTTCACAAAAATGCATAAATGCTTGTGAATTGCTGTGCATGTCATTGCTTCTCTAAAAGTATCAGATCTGTGGGGTTTATTTATGGGATTTAATAGCTAAACTTTGTGGAGTTTATTCATTATTTCAATTGCTTGTTTTGGTTATTTGTATTATTGCTGCCTTCCCTGTCTATCTTCATTTTGAGACTCTTATTTACCATGTAAAAAGGAGAATCTAAACACTGTGTGCAAGATGAAAAATGAATAAAAATTGACAGCAGCTTTCCCAGTGTTTCGCTTAATACATTGAGGCATGGCACAACAACAACAACAAAATTCTTGGCGTGCTAGTGTAAGTTCACACCAGCCTGGCTTTTGCAGCCCTCTTATTTCCCTCTGCCAGAACTTTGCCGCTGCTATGACACTTGCAGGCCTGCTCGGCCGTGGTGCAGCTGATGCCCTGTCCATGCTCATATTTTTCCTATTGACAGTGAGTGTTCTTGCCAAACGCCAGGGACCATAGTCACATCTGTTTGTCTCCCAAGCTTGTCTGAGGCTGCTTGGGAACACTTTTTATCCAGAGGGCAGCTTTAACTAGGCCTAATACTCTGAAAAGCCTCTGTTTGTAAATGCATACAATGAGGCGACAAGTTCCTGTTGTCTTCCCTTAAAAATTATTCCATTTGACACTGCTTGCTCCAGTCCCTGTCACCAGCACATCAAAAGCCAGGTTTTCAGGCAAGGTGGTCTTAACTAGTTTTATTTTTTCCCTAATAAAATGCCTAGCTTCCCTACAGAGCACTATTTATAAATGATAGCTGGAAGCAAGCTAGGGGTAAGTAAAAGAAGGCAGGCAAATAGCTTTCTTCCTTTCTGTAATCCATGCTCTTCTGATTTAATGCTAAGAAACATAATGCTGAACCTAGCCTGATTGAGGGTCAGAGTTCTCCCTACTTTATAATACCCCCATTACAGGCATTTCAAAATGTACTGTGCAGCTTCACAGCTCTGCTTCTTTTTGACTAACCTGCCAGTTCTAGAGCAGTAATAGTTCTTGTCTGAGCCTCTCTAAATAAATAAATTAATAAATACATATAAGCTTTTTGTTTACACTGGCAGAGCATATCAAATGTTAAGCTCTGGTGAAGGCAAATGCGGCTTTACAATCGCAAGTTGGCTGAACATTTGATGGTAGTGGCCATCAAACTGGGTTTGACAAAGCTTAATTGGTGCTCCAGCATATTGTTATTTATTTGCGGTGTAGGGAATTTTTGACAACAACAAAGAAATACCCATGCTCACCTTGGCCGGTGATGGGGTTGTTGTGATAGGCAAAGGCAAATGATTCATTTATGCTGAAGGAACAAGGCTGCCTTTCAGACGTTCATTGATTTTAAATTAAAAAGTAACTGCTGTGTTCTACATGAAGGGTGACAACAATAACAAAGTAGTCCTTACTTAGTGTTATTTGTTGCAACTCCATTCCCTGTGCCTGGAGGAAAAGTGGGGAGACCCCAGTACCATAATCTTACAGATCAATAATCTAGATATCTCAATGTAGTGTAACAGATAATCAATTCTGGTAAAATAACTCAAATGCCTCTCACTGTTCTTGCTGTGGCTCAGGTCTTCAGGTTCAATTGCTTGATTTTATTAATTTTTATCTTTCATCCTACTTGTATTCCTGCAGACTTTCTCCCTTTTTCATTCAGAAAACAAGAGCTTCACATTGTAGAACATATGCTTTACAACTATCACACAACTTATTCTGCATGTTTGATATCATTGTTAAATTCTGATCCATTGGTGATCAAACATCTCAAATATATTTTCTTCAGTTACTGTTGCCCCATATTGTATTTAAATATTCATTTTCTTTGTCATACAATCAGTTATGAAAGGGTTACACTTCTTGATTTCTTTCTAAATTCAGAACTGAAAATTATCATCCTGTTAGTTTACTAGTTCAACTCTGTTGAGTTTCTGGATATTAAAATAGGATAAAATTTCATGTTGGAATTGCAAGGAAAATGTGTCTTAAAACAAAGGGAAAAAAGTGTTGAAATAAGGGTTCACTAGGTGAAGATAGTATGCACTTCTCTGAGAAATGTATGTTTCTTGGAATATTTTATTATTTAAATACAAGCACTGTGCTACCTGTTAATCTGCTGTATCTTCCTGGAAGAAATATGCATAGGATTGTACATTGTCATCTTACTCATCAAGTCATTGTTGTCATTCTTTTACAATATTTAGCAGATCTGAGGTCTCTCAACAGTATATGACTATTTGTTATTAATTTAGAAGTAGCCTAGCTTTAAAATGTTTATAAATGCCATAAAGGGTAAGTCATATATTCACACTGAAACCAGATCCCATGAGTGACAGAGTGTTACTATGCTGAAGTGGATTGTCAGATGCAATTTTCTGCTTTTAACTTTATCAAAATAGACTACATTTATGTGGTAAGAAGCACATTTCTCAGTAACATTTATAGATACCTATTAAAATTGTGCAGTTCAGAAATTACTGCATTTCCCCCCACCCTTGCTTTTCTGGTTCTTAAAAAAAATGTCAGCTACATATATTCAATTCTGCAGGCATTCAATATTACTTTAAGAAAAATAATAACTGTAATTGTCTTTTGAGATTCTATTCCAAAAGTCAACACTTGAAAATTCCAAATTTTCTGTGGTACTGACTTCTACTAGCTGGGTTTAATGCAATAGCATTTGCATGTTTGCCATCCTCTGCATCTCCATCAATTTTCCAGTCTCCAAGTGTAAGCTCATAATTGTTCAAGAAGCCTACCAGATTTTGTGCTTCCGTGGTATTCTCACAACTTGCCTGTGAATTGGAAGAGAATAAATTGTTATGCTACAAGTTTATTTCATGCACCTTTGAAGAGTTAAGTGTTTCATATTTTCTCATTCATTCTTCATCTTACCTTAAAAAATTGATAATATTTTCCATGTAATAAATGCTGCTCTGACAGTAAAGCATTACCAGCCAATTGATAACCTACAAACAGCATTGTGATCTCTTTAGATAATTAATCTTAGCTATTTTCCTGTCAGGAGCAACAGTGTTTTTGTTTTATGTTGAGCTAGACAGATTGCCAGTTTTGAAAATTAAAAAGCATTCCCTTTATATTTATATTTATTCATTCCAGTAACAATTTATGATGCTGCATTTAGATACTGAGCACTTGTCAACAAACATAATTATGTTTCGATATAAACAAGATTGGTGGCTTGACTGTGCAGCTTCATCTTGGTTGAGAATGTTTTGATATAGGTTCAGATTATACAAGCTGTGTATTTATGTGGCAGTTTTCTTCCTTTGTTAATAGTTTTCTCCTATAATTACTTGCAGGCAAACCAGTGTACATTTAGGATCATTGTGCATGGGAGACATCAAGCGGAGAAGGAAAGCTGCTCCCCTACCAGGACCCACAGGTAACCAATTTCCCTGGGACAGAGCATAAACCACAAGATGTTAAATCTCTAAATACAAAGCAGTAGGTCAGTGACCTGGAGAAAAGCTTGATAAATTCAATAACTTCCCATGTAACTTCAGATATGTTCTATTCTTTTTTATTAATAAAGACTAAAGAATAAATAGGCTCCCTCCATTCTCCTGCAATTATTGCCAATTTCCAGTCCTTTGTAGCGCAGCACTTCTTTAAAGATAATAAATCTTTTTCATATACTGAGACAGCAAAGATTATTCCTTATGTCCCTTCAAACATTACAGGGGAAGAGACCCGAGGCATCTTGTTTTCTGCATATGAATGCTCTAAATACCCTGCACAATAAAGTCAGGATGTGAATTCTTGGATAAACAATCGAAAATGTGGTGATAAAGCTGTGAAACACAGCTTTAAAATTAGTGCTGTAGATTAAACAGGAAGCACTTGAAAGCACATTTCTGAAAGATTTTTGCAGATGCAAGGTCACAACCATTGGATGCATTTTGCTGATGTCACAGCTGTGAAATGACTTTTTCAATACTTAGGAGTGATTTATAGGACTCTCATCAGTTTGTTGTATTAATTCCAGTATGCACCTATATGTGCATACTGGAAGGATTAGGTTGTATGTGAGTTCATGTGAGCCTTTATATATATTTCTAATACAGAAATCTAGATTGCATGTCCTAGTCATACATAAATTACAGCAGCAATATTTGCAACATATAGAATTTTCAAATATATTTCAAGTAGATGTCTTTAGAGAAGCCTAATACTTGTATTCTAGCTGAATTCCCCTTCCTGAAACTTCTTTGTTTCAAACATTAGTGGCAGAAACAGATCAGGAATAATATTAACAATGTTATAAAAGCACCTTAGTGGCAGCAGTATGGAAAAAAAGAGAATCTGTGGGTCAGCTTCTAAGACTCTGAACATATGTGAACTGAGAAAGAAAAATACTTAATGGCTGAAGAGAGAATAATGTAATTATTTCTACAAGGTGATTTTCACTTCACAGCTTTCAAGTACTAAAGGATGTCATTTTGTACTGAGAGGTTATCAAGTATCATGAAATTAATTTTATTATTCACTTTACCTTGGGCTTTCAGTGTTCAGAATTTTATTTTACAAGCTGGCTCCTCTGCATAACTTTGCAAAGCCAATATTTTGATACTAAGGCAAATATGTGGTCATTCAATGTCATGTGTCCATGAACTCACAGTTTTAGAAATTGTTTTGCCCCAAAGTTTGCCTTTATATGAAGAGCGACAGAGAATAATGGTGGATAAAGGTATCATATGAAGTACTTTTTAACTGATGTGCCCTCTTCTCTTTTCAAGTTCAAGGTAATCTTTTCAATTTTGTTGTGATCAGAGGGATTGAGACTTTTTTCTTTTTTTTTGTGGTCTTAGAAAAGTTGTTGTTTTTCTACACTTCATCCTTGTAAGTTTTTAAGCAAATAGAACCTTTGGTAAACATTGAATAAGCTGGTACCTTTGTATAGATAATGGATAGCATACTAGAGATTATTTGTTTTCTCAAAGGCTGACCTTCCTACAGCTAAATTATTATTTGTCACAGGCCTTGTTTTTGTCAGTGTTCCGTAAGATTTTATGAAAGAAATGGGGTTTTCTTTTAGAATGAATGTACATTTGGAAATCAGGATTAAAATAAGAGATTGTTTATTTGATTATTCTTCTTTCAGGAGTTTTAGTTAGCTAAGATATGGGAATAGAAGGGCTTGATTTTATGTAGAAGAATTTGTGAGCTTCTTTCTTGAAAGAAAAAATATGGTAGTTGTTTACATGAACAAAAGTTGGAAATGAAAAAAGCATACTCCTAATAATTGTTCGTATTTAATATTATAGTGAAACCTGAAAGGCTGTCTGTAAGTGACTCACTTACTGCAAGTGTTTTCTTTATATGGACTGCAAATTGGCAAAGTTTGGTCTGAGTCAAGGTGTTGGTAAGAGTGTTTTCTAAATTCTCATCCACATTTGGGAAGAAATACATTGGTAAATTAACTCATGTAAAAATCTGCACAAGTCTGCTGAAATCTGCTGAAAATGGTCATTTATGCCTTTAGGTTCAGTAGTGAGATGAGAACAATCCTAACGAGGTAGTGGAATGTGTTTCCTGGGTTTGAGTCTCACAAGGGTAGCACCTTCTACTTTCAGGCACCTTACAAAGCCACCGACTTCTGTTGCAAGCAGTGTGATTGGTTAAACATTTATTAATTGTGACAAGAACACCCAATTTATTTCAGTACTCCAGCTTATTTACTGCTCTTTCACCTTGGTATTTTGTATTGAAAAAGTAAAATGAATATTGATAGAGTTAGATATTGATTTCTAAATTTATAGCCCGTTCTCAGCCTGCTGTCAAAGTCACATACCAATAGGTTTGTGTATATTAGTAACAAAGGATGTAGCTTTACTTGTACAGCATTGAGAAACTATTGAAGCAAGAAAGTTTGAGCAGCACAGAGCATTTTATAGTTTCAAAAATGTCATTTGTAAAGGTGAAGAAAAGATGTGTTGAATAGCAGTGAAGAAAATGGGAGATAATATAGGCATGGATGGTTAGGAACTGACAGTACTGATACGGGAGTGTCATATTCCGTCTTTTTTCCTCAAATAAATTTTCTATTTTGTGGATGTTTCATATATCCCATACGTGTAGTGTTGAACCTAGATAGTTAATTAATCAACAAAAAACTGATACTAGTAAAAATTGATTACTTCTCACAATTGAAGTATGAGGTGTCACACCATTTACATTTTCTTGTGCATGACTTCTTTCATGAAACCAGTATTATTCCAGTGATTCTGTTCACATGTGAGAACAGGTCATTCTTAATTACTTTCTCTCCCCTCTGAGTACCTGTGTGGTAGAGCTATTTCATGTGACACTCTGACATATTTCACTGCAGCAGTACAATGCTCTCAAGTTTGTATAAGGACCTCTTAGACAAAGTAATCCATTGTCATGGAAATAGCCCTTCCAATACTGGGTCCAGTTTAGTGAAAATAATAGTAAGAAAGCAACAACAACAACAATTTTGCTAGGGAAAAAGAACATTCTTTGCATGGTAGTGTTACTACTTGAAACACATGCACTGGGAATATTTGCAGTAATTTCAGTCTTAGATTATCTAGTTTAAGTCTCATATCAAACCAATAGGTGCTACAGAATTTTAGATACCATACACTGAATATACATTTATCCCAGTTCCTTTCTAATTGACTCATCTGCGCAAGATTCTTTGTTTTTATCATCTCCTGTTAAATCCCTGAGATATTTTAGATTTTTTTTTTTTATAACAAACCTCTAAATCTTATATGTTGGGGGAAAAAATCATCAAATTCTGTTTCACATCTCATATTTGTATGCTTTGTAAGTAGTCATTTATTTCTATTTCAAAACAATCTTTTTACTCTGATGTTACATAGTGTGGTTTACAGTTTGGAGCAGTGTAAAAAATCAGTTATAAGAAGTGAAAACTATTTTTTATTTAAAATCTAGAAAATGTTTTTATAAAATAGATAAATGACTATGCATGTAATGGGCACTTTAATACTGCCTTTTGCAAAAACAAATTTCAGACATCATATTCTTTATCTAGTTGCCATGTTGCATGCACATGCTACACTTCAGGCTGGTCCTGATTGAAATGACCAAGTTAAAAGTCATTTTATAAAATGTGTTTTAATGAAAAATATGACAGTTTCTTAATTACAGCAGAAATACTGAGCACTGCTATAATGCCATCATGACTCACTTTAACAAGGTAATCAAAAGGGTACATGTTTTCATTCCTTTTTAAAAATTGCCAATGGAACAGCTAAGCAAACTATTTTGCTGATGCTTAATATGTCAGTGATTAAAAATCAGACCTGAATATCTGCAGAACCAAAATGATGATTTGAAAAAGATTGTGATTACAGTATGATAACGGAGGTGGCTGAGGCTGAGTTTGTGGTGAAGGTCAACTTAGTGCAATAGTTTCAGGGGAAAGGTAAACTTTGGGTACTTTGATGAACTGACCGTAAATTTCCAAAACTCTAGACAATCTATTATAAGCCTATTTTCCTTTAACTTGATTCACTGCTTTTCTGTCTACCAAATGTACAACTCTATAGGCAGAAATCCCTTGTTCACAGGGCAATGCAACATTGGCGTGTTGTGAATCCTTTCCCTTATTGCATTGCACCATTTCTTACCCTTGGTCTGCCAAAGTCCTTCCTGGCACTTCATGCCTGCTTGGTTGTCCAGCCCATGGACTCTCATTTTTCTTTGGTTGGTATCTAACATGCCAGCAAGTTAAATGTTAGGGACTTCTTTCTGTTTCTTTGTTTCTTCTACCATATTGTCTCACCAAACTAGAAGTTAAAAGATTGCAGAGTGCCATCCAGTTGTGGAAGCTGCAGTCCCTTCAAAGCAAAAGACTTTCTTTGTTGAGCTTGAGGTGGCTGGTTCAGGCAAGGCATCTTACATACAAGCACCAGAGTTCAGAAAGTTCAGTAACAAACTTCAGAAGACCTGCAATTCAACCAGGACAAGCTTATCCTGGAAAATTGCTGATGGGTTTCTTGTGATCTAGAGAGAAGGCAATATTCTACAGGCTATACACACAGCCACTATAAAGTCAAGAAGAAACATTCAGATTGATAGAAGATGACTGTACCTATCTTTTCTAAGTGCTGTTGTCTTCTTAAATGTAGACGCTTCAAAAATAATTCCCTGAATTACGCTGGGAACCTTTCCTAAGATAGCTGTTTCTGGTTAAGGAAACCATTCAAATTGCCTCTACTGGGAGCTGAACTTCAGGGTCCTTATGGGTCCCTTCCAACTTAAGATGTTCTGTGATTCTATGGATTTTTTGGCTTCACTTTCAAGAACCATAATCCAATTTACCAGGAATATAACCAATGAGAGCACCCTTAATATAGTGGAAATTTAGGGGGAAAAAAGGCTAAACCAGGCATTTTTTTCAAGTTTCAAATGTATGTTTCATTAGACAGTTGTACACCCGAGGGCTAGCTTTGAGTGAAACAGAGATGTCAGTAGGGAGGCTCATCCTCAAGGGCAGTTATGTGCTCTGCAAGTTCTGCACATTCTCTGGCAGATATCATATTAAAGTGGTTCCCCACAGAGGAGCCACCTCCCTTTTATGTGCAGTTTGTTAGAACCATCACCTTCCTCAGATGGGCACATGGATGTCCTGTAGTTTTCCTAGAACTCAACCAATAAAAGAAGTGTCTGATAACTTCTGTCAGTTTTAGGTTGGTAATTGCAAAGGATTTTTGTTAAAACACAGATGGTTTGGCAGATAAAAATGTGCAGTTTTTCCTTAGCATAACTTCTTATCCCAGCTCTCCACAACAACCCTTCAGTTGCTGGTGACTAGTCTTTCTTTCTCCTGAGGGAATAGGAAGCACTGCTGCAAACAGTCCCTGGTAGAGATTATGCAAAACACACTTTTCTTAAAGGTTTTTCAGCATATGATTCACTTTTTGAAATAAGGAGGAGGTCTGTGACTGAACCTGATAGCATATGCAGAAAGTTTTGACACTTCAGAGGAATAAAGATATGTGTTTACCATGTGAGGAAAATAAAATTCATTGATCAGGTTTCCAGTGCAGGCAAGATTTCTGTCTTTTTGTAAAAGCCTTGTAATTGGTGGAAAAGTTCCCAATAAAATCTGTTGTACATACTCTGGATTTCACAAAGAAAATTATTTGCTTTGGATTTCCACTGGGTTTCATGGTAAGGCTGCAAGTCTTTCTGTAAAAGTGAGGGAATGCTTATCAGATGGGATTAGTTTTGCTGAATTTTGGGGGTTTAAACAGCACTTTGGAATGTCTCCCAGTGCGAATGCTTCTTGCAAAGTGCCATACAGTGACAGTGTTTCTGTCATCAAAGACAAGGTGTAAAACAAAGACTTTCTTTGGACTGAAGTGAAAAGACAGTCTTGGATATTCAAGAGATTTCCTTTACTGAGGGATAAAAGGCAATCTAAAAATACCAAAATCTTCCAACCAATTTTATAGCAACAAAGACTGAACGGGCATGAAGTTTTACTCCACATACAGTGTAATCCAAAAAGAATGGAAGGAGAGGAGCACCTGGAAATCCAATTCCAAGTGATTTGTGTTTCTGGATAACCAGTTATACCTAAAATTCAGTGTTGCAATCTTAATTGGTGTGTGAATTTATGTTTATATATTCAGGAGAGTTGAAAATAGATTTAAATCTAGAGTCTATGCTTCAAGATAGGGTATGTTTACCCAGGCCACATTTAATACCTCTTGAGATGGAGTAGTAGGAATGTGGATACGGGATAAATACAGAAGCATCCAGCACCTGCTGAAGTCATAGCTATGTCCTTTCTGCTATTCTTATCTCTCTGTTAGTTAGAATAACATTCAATGCAAGCAGACTTACCTGAACATAATAATTCTAAAGTTATTCTTTAGTCAGTCTCCGCTCAGTGTGAGGGATGTGTTAATGTCTGGTGAAATAAAGCAGTCTCAAATATTAGCTAAATAATTTTCATAGCATTCTCATAGCTGAGTTGTTTTAGTTTCGGTTTGGTGGTTTTTTTAGTCGATACAGAGCCATATGTACTGAATTTTGGAAATCACTGCAGGTGCTGAGTTTTAAAATCACTATGCAGCTGGTGGCTGTGCTTTTGAAGCTGTGTCTGTGCAATTACCCAAAACAATTTTAAGAACATAAACATCTAGGCAGTCTGATTCCCATTTTGCTAGTTAGAGAGAGCAGGCTTAAAAAGAAAGACTACAGCAATGTATTATTCTGATTGGTTTCCTTGTGTATCAGGATCAGTCCCTACTGCTCTGAGCTCATCTGTCTGGTGAGGAGTCAGAAAAGAAAAAAAAGAATAGATGAAATATTAAATGCTTTCAGAAAATGAGGGGGAAAGTGCACCAGCTTTTAAAGAGAATCAGCATGTATCATTTCTGCTTCTATTGGCTGTTTATCCAACATCAATACAACACTTTAGGAGCCAAATTACTAAACAAGCTGCCAATTAGGCTTGCAGTCAGCTGGATAGATTAGTGGCTAAGAGAGGCAGATACAAGATTTTCATCTCTTGAGCCAATTACGCAAGTGAATTACCATCCACAATGCTCCTTGGAAGATTTGAGGTAAAAAGACTGACTCTGCTGTGATAGACATAAGTGAGATCCAGGGTAGGGGGTAAGGGTTAGCAGGCCATGTATTGCAAAAATTACCCAAGCAAAAAGAGATCCTTCTAGGGAAGGATTTAAAGGATTTAAGGCTGCTGGGAGCGATAGAAGAGGAAATAATAGTTGTGGTATGCTCTGCAAAGGCATTGGTGTTCTGCTCACAAGTCTTAATCATACAAAAGAAAGATGAAAGGGCAAGACTATATTTATGTACAGTGTCATTTTCTCAGAACTGTTTAAAACCCCGTTTTCTTAACATCAGAAATCGTGCAGTGGCCAGAGATGAAATTACTTCACTATGCCTTCATTTGGTTTTTACAGGCTGGGGGAATTGAGAGAAGAAAAAAGAAACACCACAAAAAACCCACACTTTTTCTTAAATAAGGGTTATCTGAGAGCTTGATCCTAGCTGTATTCTGGTTTTATTCAGCCCAATATAAGCCAAACATGCTTGATATTAGTCTTATCCAGCAATTGGACCATAGAAATAAATATTGTGACAATGGTGGTTTATGAGGTCACAGCTCCTTTATTATTCTGTAATAAACAATCACTTCAATGTTGAGCTTTGAATTTGTAGAAGCATTTTACAAATAAAATGGGTCTGTCAGATCAAACTGTTCATAGGCTCATTTGTTTCCTGCTGGCGATGTTGTACACTGGTGTAACATTGTTTCTTAAATATGAAGCAAATTTAAAAGCTGAACTTTTGCAAGCTGCTGTATCCAAAAATGATTAAACAGATGTGAAGCCTGCAGCAGCATTAGACCTCTGATCTGATTTTAGCTTACAGATGGAATTAAATTAATTCATGGCAATCACTGTAAAATCAAGGGTATGGCACTGAATGCTAGTGTACTGTTTAACCAGGACATACCTGTCTCAACAGCTGTTAAGGAAAGATTATATACCTTTATTTTTCACTGAAACCTGCCTTTAATGCCGTCATAAGTATCATACCAAAATTAAACAAATGTGATGAGTTTTTTGCTGTCCACTTCCCAGTTTTCTCACTTACTAGTCACACATTTCATATTCCATGTATGTAAGGTCATATGTATAAAAAATGTAGACCTTGAAGTGTGTCTACTCATATACGCAAAGATTTGAAAATTGCCATTTCTTCTTTCAGCTGGCAGTATTGTAGAGAGAAGGAACCTAAGATGAGGGTATTTTACAGTGCTGTCTTTTCAAATAAGTTACTATACCTTAATGTTTGCTCCTCCCTCATATAATGGCATCCACTTTTACGTGCAGAATACTCATCTGGTAGATCAGGAACCAATTGTTAGGGTTGCTACAAACATTTTCAGTCTGTAGAAAAAGAAGGTGTATTGCACAGGAGATTGCTACAAATTATTAGTGCAGAGACATCCTTGTAACTCCTGGAAACCTCATACAGCAATAAAATTAGAAAAACTTAACCCCACTTTTTTTTTTTTTAATCTGATTCTGCATAGTTATTTTCTGTGGGACACTACAATGGATTGGTTTTGCTATTGCTTCCGGGTGGGTCAAGACTGAGCACATCCCAGAGGTAGCACAGCCCTTTTCAAGGCCGTGTGCTTGGACTGTTCTCTCTAACAGGCCCTACTGGCTAGTCCAAGAAGTGCCATAGGCATGAATTAAAAACTGAACTTGAAGATTAATATTGCAAGGACAATTACTGCTTTTAATTAGAAAATAAAAGCCCAAAGCACAGGAATGGGGGTCAGGGGAATAGCACATAGAGTAGCATGATTTTTAAAAGCTCTCTCCCATCACGCAGTCTATCAGCAATGCAAATGTTGGGTTTTTTTCCAACCTGCTGATTGCACATGAAATGGAGGAAGAGGGCAATACCACTATCCATATTCTTTGGATTCAAGTAAAATATATTGCATTACAGATAAATTTTTCAAGTGATGGGTGAAAAATTGTAGAAATATTAAAGGCAGACATAGATAGTATTCAAAAAAGAACTAACTGTACTGCGATAGATTGGCCAGGGTATATTGAATATTTTTCACAATTCAAATAAAGGCAAAAAAAAAAAATCTGTATTCACCTCATTTATGAGAAGGAGTAATTAGTCAATTAGTAATATAGGCAAGACGGGTGGGGTTTTGGTTTTGCTTCATTCTTGCTGCAATACAGTGCCTTCAAATACATTATCCTTTGGACAGTGTATGTTGTTTGTTTGCCCAAAAGTGGGTTGTGAAATCAAGTCTATGGTGGCTTCTCTTTTCTTTCTTTTTCTTTTTTCTCCTTTTTATTTTTTAATCTGATGATATTCAAGAGTAAAATAGGACTCTTAGGGAGAGCTTGTGTTTTAATAGGAGATATAAAAGTATGTACAGTGGAGGGGAAAACAGTTACCATATACACATTCTAGCAGTACTTCTATGTCTTTAAAAACAAATTATTCTAATTATCCTGTCATGGAAAAGCAACATTGAATTGCTTCAAAAGGTATCAAAAATAGAAGCACCAGTTTACTAAATAACATGTCAAGGTATAGCATGTTCTTTGATATATCTTCTTTGTAAGGTTCCTCTGGCTGTCTCAGGAATTGAAATATATACAGAAAGGTACATCTGCTACAGGAAGAGCTCTGTGGGTTTTTCCCCTGAATAGACTAAAACAAAAAAGCTGTTTACATTGTCTCAGGCTATGCCTTGCATACTGTTCCAGCAGCATTGCTGCCTCTGCCTAGGCAGCATTATGAATGGTTTCATGTTTCCAGTTTTTAGGTGTCATAAAATACACTCTTGTGCTTGCTCTTTCCAGCTTGGCAGGTCTGTTGGATCTCTCTTCCCCTTGAAGTTTTCCCTTAATTGTTCCACAAACATTTACTGGAATGATTCTTCCTTTTTTGCCATCACTTTTTACAAAAATTGGACCAAAACACAGTTCCAGGGTCTTACCTGTGAGGCTTACCAGAACTTTTGTTGAACAGTACCCTTTCTTCTTTCCCTTTTTTTTTTTTTTTTTTTTTTGAGCTAGAAAGTATAACTGGGAAGGTTACAAAGCCTGTGTTGTGTATGCCAGGCAGTGCCAGGGACTCATTTGTATGAAAATTGCCTCTGCCTTTGGGGGCCTGAAAACAAAGGAAGTTTTGGACATTGAATTTTGTGCTGGTCAGTTCAAGAGGAACCCTCTCAGGGACTGGAGGCTGCTGCCTTAAAAGCCTTTATTTTAAGCCTAGCATTAAGCATAGCTTCAAACCAGTATTAAAGGATGCCTTCCATCAATGCACTCCTTTT
Source organism: Anomalospiza imberbis (assembly GCF_031753505.1). Classification (NCBI taxonomy): domain Eukaryota; kingdom Metazoa; phylum Chordata; class Aves; order Passeriformes; family Viduidae; genus Anomalospiza; species Anomalospiza imberbis. Next base: position 90,073,528 of record NC_089683.1, read on the forward strand.
TTCTTTGACTCAGGAACTGAGATGCTAGGAAGCAGTCTGCCTTTTATGTAGCTGGTGTTTTACTGAATATGGACAGATCTATAGTGAATAATGCTGGAGTACTGTAAATTCATCATCACAATTATGAGGTTTTTAATGTGAACCTCTCATTTTGAATTTCTGTCTGTGTATTCAGTTTCCACTGTGGGACCTTGCTTTTTGTGTGTGTGTGCTAAATTAGGCTTTTTAGGCTCATGTTCAACTTTTTTGTGTTCTTGTTTAGTAAGTTAATGATAAGCCAGCTGCTTGTCAATGGTAAATTCTTAGCTAAAGATATTACAGTCTCCAAGAATTCAAAATCACGGGCTTCTACTACAGTATTTTTCAAAAAGTAATAGGCAGAATAAATAGGTAGAAAATAAAACAGATAGTTTTGAAGCTGGGCACATTGAGGGGTTTTCTTGTTTTATATTGTTGTCAGGGCAGGGTGATGTTGAATAATGCTGAAAACAAAATCCAGCTGTCTATGTACAACTGCTTGTGTTCAAAACATTCAGCCCTTTTTAAAACTGTTTGTATGGTGGAAGTTGATGCATTTAAACACAGATTCTTGAAATAAATATCCCTTGTGCAAGATACTTACATGTAGAAGGCTTATCCTTGCATTGTCTCTGAACTCTGGCTTGGGGGGGTCTGGTTGATGAAGGGGAAAAACAGCTTTATTTTGACTTCACTATTTTTTGCTTTTTTTAATGATGCATTCATGGGGAAAAAAACCCTCTTCTATAAAAAAATTAATCTGTTATGCTAATGAATATATACTAAGACTTGCAATGCTGGTGCTCTTTTCTGTGGTACATATGCAGCCTTCCTCAAAGGTCTCGATGATAAGGAGAAGAGAGTGTAAACAACATTTAGTAAAATTGAAAACACCACAAGTAACCTTAGATATATCAATTTTCACAATGTTCAGTAAAAAAGAAAGTGAGTAAAGGTATAGCTGAATTGTAGAGTGGTTGACCACCTGTCTGTATTGTTTCTGTAAGAGCTATAATTGCTTAATCAGAACGTTTTTATTGGGTTTTCTTGAGGGAGATCACTGGCAAATATTACTAAAAATAGAGTGATGGTCATGTTACTATGATGTGTCTCTTCTTAGTAACTGCATAGGACTAGGAATTCATGTGATCTTGACAATCTCTACTGATAGACATCTGCAGGTGATTTATAGTCTTTAAGGCTGATGTGAAATCCACCATATTAGAATATAATATGATACTATTTGTCATATGTAAAAACAGAATGAATTTTTGAAAGCATTAGACTGTATTATTTAGAATCATATGTAGTCAAGAGGTCAACATGTGCAAAGACAGCCTGTTCTGGAAACCTGTTAGATGAATTAGGAGAATAAGAAGGTTTAAAGCTTTACGGGAGATTATCCTGCTCTTCTCCACATGGCAGGCAGTGCTGATTAATGCTGTGTATTTCTTTAATCTCAGGGTTTGTAGGTGAAAACACCCAACCAATTCCAGAAAACAACATTGGAAACAGAATGCTTCAGAATATGGGCTGGACCCCAGGCGCGGGTCTCGGACCAGACGGCAAAGGGATAGCAGAGCCCATACGAGCCATCCAGAGACCCAAAGGACTTGGACTTGGATTTAGCTGACAGAGATAAAAATAAAGCTCAAAAGTAATTTAAAAAGAAAAAAAAAGAAAGAAAGAAAAAGGAAAAAATGGCAAATATTATTTGTTGTGATTGACAAATCCAGTTTTTCTTCTCTCAAAGATGGCTGAAGTCAATGAGCTTCTCTCAAGCTCCAGCAGCTGCAAGGTACAAGCGTCGCAGTGACAGAACCGGCATTCGAGTCTAACTTCATAATGGTGCTAAAATGTACAAAAACTTCTACTTTTTTATTTTCTGTGGTCTTAAGGTTTGTATTAAGCACAAAATTCAGTATACTCACTTTTTTTTTGTAAAAGCTTCTGACACAGCAGGTTTTAGTATATAAGTAAATTTTGTTTTGTAGGTATAATTTCATCTCAAGAGCCTTGATAAGATTTGCTGAGGAAAATGGAACTTTTTACAGCTATTGTGGCTTCCCTCTTTTCAGGCAAAGTTTCCAAACCTGGTATTTTTAGTGTTTAACAATATTTCAGTATAAGCTGTCATTATGGCCATAATACATACATGCTTCCCACTGGAAGGTGATATGGTACGCAATTTTGTCGAAGAGCATGAAAAACAGCTTTGTTTTCATAGGAATCCCATTCCAACACCATTCTCTGGCAATGTATTACTGTATTCCACATTCAGGCTGAAAAATAATGCTTTTATACTTGTTTTTACATTTACAAAATTATCTTTCCTCAGCAAATATTTTACAAAGTTAAAGTTTACTCTAAGTTTGGCTTTCCCTTCATATTAATAATCCTCAGTGTTGCCACGTTTAAGAATATTTTGAGCTTTGAAACAGGAAATTGTATTTTAGGGATGACTGTGTTTCAGAGTTTATTCAGGGGTTTGGCACATTTTAAACAATGCAGTGTTCAACATGGTTTGTGACTGAGCTGTTGCCAATGAGCCACAACCTTTAGGGATCATGAACAGAAAAAGGGCAAGGAGAAGCAGGATTAGGATGGAGGAAAGGAAGGAAAAAGATACTTTGATGGCATCTCACAAATCTAAGCTAGCAATTTAAAATCAAGAGGGATCATTAAGTGTTTTAATCAGTATCCTAATGTATCTAATGTCAGCAGAAGCAATTTCATTAAGCACCAACCAATCAAGCTCCTAGGGTACTTATTAGTCTGCAGGATAAAACAAATTCCACTTTAAAATTAAATGATAGGGCTGAAGGAAACTGTTTTTCAGATGGACTAAGGAGAAAATCATGTCCCTCTCACCACGCAAACCTCTAGTAGCTGGCAATATTTACCCTCACTGCAGAGGGAACAGGATTTGATTCTCCAGTCTTTTTTTTCTTCAAGAGGATGATCTCCCTTCCACAGCTCCCAAGGTGCAGAGAAAAATACTTAGTTCCAGATGCTTGCAAAGATATTTCTTTAGGATAAAAAGAGCACAGCTTTGTTCACACGACTGTGAAATGTTGTGATTAATTTTAAGACGTGTTTTTATTTCTTTCCTTTTTCTCTCAGCTTCACCCATTTTTCCAGGAAAATAGTAGCAGGAAGAGGAAAACCAGCAGCATTATAGAATTAAATTTGCTTAGAAGAAATGTTCATACTTTCCAGTGTGATTCCTGTCAGTTTGGGGACGTTGTTTCCACATACCGCCATAGCGTAGAGATTATAGATTTGTACCTGCTGTTGTTTTTATGATAGTTGAATGTACTTGTTCTCTGAGTTTCATGAAGTCTATTTATTGATGTTTAAATACTTTATATGATTGTGTGGTTTTGCTTTTTAAAATTATAAGAAATTTTAAACAGAATTGGGATTTTTACAGCAACACATACTTCTTATTGTAAGGTTTTGGGGTATAGCATAATGTGAGTTTGCCACTTCAAATATCTCTTGCACAACTGAACTAGGTTAAATACATTCCATATCCAAAGAATTTCAAGGCCACATAGTTGCAAAGGGCCGAGAGCGTGGAATTCTACAGCTGGCAGAGGTGCCCACTTGTATGTTATTCCAAATAATGCATTTCTGTGGCCTGCACCTGTTCTGTCAGTGCCATGTGCTCCTGAGGGCAAGTGAACTCTGACAACCTCTTTGTTTTGTACACTGCAATCAGAAATCCCTTAAAATAATTTTCAATGTGTGAATTGCAAAAGTGAATCATTTAAGATCTGTTTCTTGTAGCTCTATCTGCAAAACTCTGAAGGAATACTCAGTCTGTTAAAATTCTACTGTTTTGCTTTAGTTCCAACACCTGCATGTCTTGGATTGGAAGTATGGCACCTATAACACTTCTTTGAAGTATTTCTGTGCAATTTACCATAGCAGTAGTTTCTCAAGAAATAAGTGTAGAGCCCCAAAAGTACTTGAAAGTGTTTCCTGGTTTTAAAATATAAAGAGGGAAATAATGCATACGTGTTGAGGAAAAACATCTTTAGCTCATTCAACTCTTTTTTCATGCATTCCTACACATGCAGTGAGGCAGCCAGCCTAGTAGACAGTCATAATGGAAGAACTATGTAATCAGATTGAAAATCTTAAATTTTTTTTGTTCTAAATCAGCCTTTTAGTGAGAATCTATTAGACATTAAGATTAGTTAAACTGGTTTTGATATAGAGATAGATACACTTTGTTTTCCCCAGGTATTATCACAGCTGACAGTACACTTTATATGTTAAAAGTTGTAGAACAAAGTGATTTATTGAAATATTTTCATGTAGTGTTTTTAGATATTTTTTTGTGCAGTAAAATTCCCATTCTGGCTCACAATATGATTTCATTTTCATTTTTTCACATCTCACTGGAATGGTTTTAAAGATACTCCAGCAGTGTGATTTTGCAGTTAAAGCTAGTGTTTAGAAACAAAACAAAAATTAATTATAGGGGTTTTTTTTTCCCTTTTTTAAGCCATTGCAATGTTATTTGGCTTTGAAACAGGTCGAAATCCTTGGATTTACTGTTTGTTTTCCTCAGATCTTTCCTATGTCTAACCTGCAATCATACTATGATACCTGCTATAAAGCTGGCACACATTATTTTAAAATACTTATAGAAGCTTCTTCAGATGATAATTCTTTATGCCTGTGACACTGAAGTTTTTTGCCTACATAAATAAATATGGGGTCATCTTGTATCTAAAAGTTGTCATCCATCATTTGCCAGATTCTTTCCATTTAAGTATTTGAATCAGTAGCTCAGCTGTTACCATGAATTCTTCCTCTGAAGAATGTTGAGTGAAGAGACGTTGCCTATTATCAGCACTGCGTTTTGCTACATGTTCCATGGTGTCTCAAAGTTCTGTGAATTGAGCCATTAACTGTTAATAAAAGAAACCCATAAGCAGTATCTTATTTCTAAATAAATATTTGTCAAAGTCAGAGAAGCATTATCAATATGCTTGTTTTAACAAGTTTGTCCCTGCATTTGTCTTTCTGCAATTAGGTCAATAATGGGTGTAGAACAGCAGTAAATAGCTAAATAATATGTATAGAATGCTTTGCTTTAACAACACAAATGCAAGATGAAATAAAATAAATAGACTCAATTCTTTATGGGCCTTGTATGTTCTTTACTTTAAACTACCCTTTTCAGTAGTGTTGTTATTGCACAGGTGAGTACAAAAACGTGTGGTTTCTGAAAATATAATTGAAGTGGCTAATATCATGTACCAAGCAAATGCATACTATGTTAAGCTATTACACTGCCTTTTATGTACCTTTTTATTAGTACTTCTTTCCTAGATTATTATTATCCTGCTGAAGATGTTACACCACAATATCAGGAAATGCCTCGTTTAAGATGTTTGCAGTACTTTTGTTATCATATTCTTCTAAGACTTCTAAGTACAAGATCCCTTCACTCCTTAGGTATGTGTATCCTTTGATAACCGTGACAGGGCCTTGTGCTTTCTCTTCAAACAGTTCTCCAGAATTGTTCCTCCAAGGAAAACTCACACAGCCTTTGTTTTATTTTCCCTCTCCCCTGCTCCCAGGGCACTTTCAGTCAAGGCATATCAGAAATGGGAATCCCTCCCCTATTGCTCTTAGTCAAGAATCTTTCTAATTGGACTTCCATCCCTAGCAGAGTTTTCAGGAGCAGTGGGGTAGCTGCAAAAGGGTTAGCACACATTTACTTGCAACTGAGCACATTAAGTTGTTTGGGCTTCTTATGAATTCTCTTCTGTCCTACAACAAAACAGATATTGGAGCTATTTTGACCATGTTGCTTCTATTTGATTATTCAATCATTAAGTAATAGATTATGTAAGCTTGATCTCCCCCACCAATGAGAACTGGTTTTTAACAGCTCTGAAAAGTGGTTCAAATTAATATGAGGTATTCCATCTATAGAAAGTTGTTGTTTTGGCCTGTTTATAACATTGCTATGATGAATTTAAGTATTGGGGAGTCTGACTTCTGAAACTCTGAATATAAGTCATTAGCCTCTGAGGTATGTATGTGTTACTATAGATACATGAGCTTATTGAAATATCATTCAGAATATTTCATTATAGATATGCTCATTTCAGTTGTCCATAGTGTTGTCTTTTCTTCTTAATACTTGTCTGTTTTTCTGAAAAACTGCAGCCCTGTGTGTGTTTTTAAGTGATAATACTGAGTGTTTCCTCTCTTGAAGCATAATCTCTTGTATGTGCCAGGTGATGCCACTCAAGATTTTCTGTCATTTCTAGTCTGCTATTCTACAGAAGTTGCTTATCCAGCCCCTTCCTAGGCCAGTTTCTTGAAGAGCCACCTGTTGCCTTCATCAGTTGTAAGAGATTTTGACACTGAGAACTTGGGATTTCTTTGTGCTTGACTAGGTTGTTGTGTTGGTCCCTCTCCTTCCTGTGGCCCCAAATCAGTGAGAGATTTGTAATACTTTGTGCACCTATCTGCCATTGGCTTCAAAATGTGAAGTACTACTTAAGTCTAAAAATGAGCAACATGTGAGAATTTGCAGACTGAGGCTGTGACTTTCTTCCTTGTAAATGATAGAGGTCCTAAATTTTCCATGGTATCAGAGTTCCCTCAGATTCCAGCTGCCTGTTTGCAGGATTGTGCTGGCCCATCTTCAGCACTGAGCTCTTCTAGAGCTGCTCTTAGGCTACTGTAATTTACAGGTAAGTAATGTCAGTCTGTCTATCCTTGCAGTACCCACAGCAATACATCCCAGCAGTGTGGGGAGTCAGGCTGCCATGTCAGCCCGGAATATCTCGATTTTCCACAGTTCAAAATAAGGCACAGCAAGCCAGGGTTGTCAGTTTAGTATTTGGCAGGTGATTCTGTAGGTGTGATGGGGTCTCTTTTGTCAATTCAAAAAGGATATAGCAGAAAAGTATGCAGATAATGGAAGCGAACAAAAATCACTTCTGAACATGTGATACAATGAGAAGTTTGAAATGTCTTGAAATTGGGGGCAGATGAGTAAGGGAAGTCATGCATTAGATACGCACAGAAAGAAAACATTAATGTTCCAAGTAATATTTTCTTTAATTTACAAACAAGGTGTCAGTGTTTGGCGAAATAGGCTCAACATTTTGACCCACCACTGAAGAATGCTGGAGGTTTTAATGCCTGAGATAAGTTGAACTTCTCATGCATCTGCTACTTTGAATCCTACAAACTTTCTCTGCCAATCAGCTTATTCTACACCTGTCCACTCTCAATCTTTCTCCATCTTCTTCTCAAGCTGCTTTATTGTTTGTACTGGACCTCACATTGCTCCCTTCATATCTATTCCCATGAGTTTTGTTTTATTTTTTAATGAGGTGTGATTTTTTTAATCCACTTCCTTGGAAGTTGCATATAATGTTGTTTGAACTTATTATCCTACAAGGTAAATTTGAGTAGTTCAAGGAGATTCTTTGAAGAATCAGTACAAATGGGTTCTAGTTTTTCCTCCCATAAAATGTTTCTACATTTTTTTTATGTCTTTGAAGACTCCTACTGCTGTTCACCATTGTTTTGTCTCTTGCACAAACTTGATTGTTTCCTTACAGTATACTGCAGTAAAGGGCACAAGAATTTTTCTGATAGCATTTTCAAGTGTGCAGATTTTCAATTTTGTGCCTTTGGTTTCAAGTTCTCAGAACTGAGTTTGAATTCCACATGTTGCTCACTTTTTTTTCCCCCCAAAAGTTCCAGGTTATCCAGATGTTCTACCTATTGTGAAGAAAGTGGAATGTTTGTCTAAACTTTTATAGATGCCAGATTCTCAGTAAATGTGGTGCTGGCCCCCACACTTCCTCTAGTATCAAATATGATCTGCAACATGAACCATGCATATGTAAATACAAGATGCAAAAAACTGTTAAATGAGAATGCCAGTGATACTCAGAATGTTAATTTGGATTAAACTCAAACAGTTCTACTGTCTGGAAGAACAGTTTACAGATTTCTTTTTTGTATGCCTTGATATGCCTTATTACTGAAAAAAAGAGATTTTGAGAGTGAACCAGTAATGATTTTAAGGGTTTTCCTAATGTGATGTAAATAATAAGTAACACAATTACCAAGTTGCCTCTATACTCACTGTAGTGTATAAGCTGATTTATTTTTCATCTTTTTTGTCAGTGAGCATGTGAATTACAGTTCTCACTAACTGAATTTAGACAATTGCTATCCCTTGCCCGTGAAGATAGGTCAGCTGCTAAACAGTAGCCCTTGCCCAGGAATTTTATAGAAAAGAGATCTTGACAGGAATGATGCCACTGGCAAAAGTGTTGGAATAGAGAAGAGCACCTTTCAACCTCTACGTTGTACCTACCTGCAGCTTTCCCAGTAAGCATTGGGTCTTCCTTAGTAAAGGCTCCCAGAGAAATGGTGTTAGGAATCAGACCTGCGACCTGGAGTCTCAGGATTTGATACCTGTTTTACTGTTATTCCTAACATTAGAAGTGTTCCTCCCACTCCTCGGTGGGTTCTCTCTTAAACATCCAGGGCTGTGAATGGACACCACTCCAGGAGAGCTGCTAGTAGAGGCGCTTTGCAGTGGGTAGGGTGCCTCAGGTCCTGATTTCCTTTTGGACTTTAATAGAATAAATCCTGAATTTGCACTATGGTCAGCCAAATCTGTGACGTCAGAGGAAAAAGATCTGCTCCTTAGAATCAGGGTATTCTCATATGAGGTCTACGTCTATATTCATCAAAAAAGTAAAATTTTTTGTGTCAGATAATGTTTATTCAGCAAAATCTAGAGGTTTGTGGAATTTTCTAATAAGCTGCAGCCAAGATACAGTGTATTCCATGGGTTTGTCAGACACTAAATTACCCCAGTGTTCAGTTCTGGGCTATCGGTCCTTTTCCATAGGCTCAGATACAATCTCCCTTCTGGAAAATGAAAGAACCTGGAAGCCTTGGCAGTTTGAGGCCCCTGAAACCTTCTGGCTTCAGGCTCTGCAGAGAATGTCTCCCAAAGTCTCTCCAAACTTGAATGCTCCCCACCACAGAGCAAAGAACTGGAAAACCTGAAATCACCTTGTGGCTTTTGTAGTTCTTGTGTGGGTCAATCATTGGAGGCTGCCTTTACAGTATTTTCCATGCTTCCAGCTCAAGAGGATGTGTTTTGGGAGGCTGGGGAGGCAGAGATGGCCAGGCTTCCTGCTGGGGAGCTGCTGACTGGGCAGGTCTAGAGGCTCCAAGTACACAGCAAGGAGCACCAGCTCAATAAATTGTGTTTTGGTCAACACATTACTGCTCCTCAGCTCCTTTTGGAGTTGTTGGAATGTCCTGTGAAGAACAGCATCCAAGGCAAATTTCACTGCAGGTTTAAAGAAGGATTGGCACACCTCAGTTTTTGAGAGCATTCTGAGTTAGCAGTAATGTCCTGGTAAATGAATGTAAATACAGGTTTGGACTTCCCAGAAGGGTCAAATGTGATCATGGCATTTGTAGCCACTGCTGTGGGATTTTGTTCCAGGCACAGGCTGTCATTTCACCAGCCATCTGAGTGGTTGATGGACTTCAATGCAGAATTGGTTATAGATTTTTAGGCAGTGGTTTGAGAAAGAAATCACTACACAACTTAATTATACTGGCCCATGACAAAAAGGTTGCAAGAGAAGTATTAGCAAAGAGATGTATTCTCTTATGATTTTTGTCACCCTCAAGGATAGTGGATATTTGAATATTTTTGGCCAGACCCACATCCCTTTGCTATCTTTGGATTTGGTGAATCAGTGAATCAAAAAGCAAAACTAAAAAAAAAAAAAAAAAAAAAAAAAAAAATTGCCTACGCATGTCTACACAAACAAACACGTGTATGCATAGAGGTGTAAATCTCTGCAAAGAACAATGTCATACATAAAATAATGGAAACGATGGTTAAATACTGGGCCGTTTGATACGTGGCCACCCCATGAACCTCACAGAAATGTGAGAAAATCTGTGGTTCTGCTGAGCCTGCTTGACTTAGAGGGGGTGTGTTGTTTCCACGAAAGTCGATAAATCTGCAATGTATTGTTTCATATTCTGCCTTTATGTAAACCTAGCCAGGTTTTTTAGTTGTCTTCTTCCTAATCAGTGGTAAAGTGCATTTAATAGCTCACTTAAGGTGTCATCCATTACTATGAGTTACTGTTAGAACTAATTAATAGAGCTGAAATTATTTTGTAATGAGAAATTGAAGTATTGCAGTGTTGAAAAAAAATTACCATTCATAGCTAATTAACGTTTAACAATGCAAATAAGCTGATAATTATTTTTCAAGCCATAGAAAAATTCTGTGACATTTTATATACTACCTCTGTGATCTTAATTGTTTCTGAAAAATACCTTTAGAGGTAAATAGTTTGAAGAAATTTCCCTGGATAAAAGGCATATTCTGGAGTGCACAATGAATGAAAGCTCTCCATTGGTTCATGTGGGGCTGCATTCAGCAGCTATTTCTCCCTGTAAACACTGATGAAGTGAAGGAAAAATTAAGTGTTCCAAAGTCCAGGTGGAAGAGGAAATTATGTGGGGTCTTGGGGAAAACTTCCCGGCTGCTCCAAATCAGTCATTCTTCTCTAGCTGCTGTAGATATCATAAATGTGGCCCCAGTGGGCTGAGATCTTTTGGATCCTTCACAAGAGAAGATGGTAAGAAATGAACATAAAATTCACAACTGTTTTTAGATCATATATGTGTTAAAGGTATGCAGAAACAAAACAGAAAACTGAGTCTGCCCTTGTGTGGCAGCGTGTGGCATGTGAGATCACAGTCCCCCAGAAATCGAGATGTTCATTCTTCCCAAATTTCATCACTTAGGATGCTGCTTGAAGCAGGAGTTTTCAAAGGAAATACTGAATTCTCAGTGTCCTTTTAGGTGCTCAGCCTGGTGCCAACAGGCATCGCCTGCTGATCAGGCAGGAGCCACTGCAGGCACAAAGTTTTGTTCCATTCTGTGGCACTTTTCACAGTCCAAGGCACCATTAAAATCTCTCCTGTGGTGGCACAGGTGGCCACTCTTGTGACTGCTAATCTTGATAAATGAAATATACTCTTATTGCATCCTGATTTTTATCCTAACTTTGTAAACTTTACTGTATTGTAGTATGTCAGTTTAATGCAACAAAAACTTTATCACAAGTTTTCCTGAGAGTGTTCAGGTTTTGGTGTTGGGCTTTTTTGGAGTCAACTAGCAATAAATACTATTTTATTTAGCAGGTAATGTATAATCAGCTGGCAAGTGAATCGCAGAGGCCCCTGATTGTGTCCTACTAAACACACACATGTTATACACCTGGTATTTTTCAGTGTATCCCAATTTCTCTTCAGCAGGACTGTATCACCAGTTGCCAAGGGTGTGGTCTACTCTTGCCAATTTTTTACCTTTTTCTATATACATTAGAGTCGCCTTCTGCCTTCAAGTTGTCAAATAGCATAAATCATCCAGATTTACTCTCACTGTCACAGAAGAGCATTCCTTGACGGTTTTTAAATTTTCCAGCAGAACCCAGGCTGATTTTTGTCATCCTGCTCTCAGATGCTTGTTCTTCCCCCACTGTGAACTTTTTCTTCAGGACTGTCCACCACTGCTTTTTTAATGTTGAACTGGTATCAACCCATCTTCCTTAGAAATGGATTTCAATTTTTGTGTTGGTTTAGACCTCAGATAAGGCCTTGTGGTCATGCCCTGTATAATCTGGAAATTTCCTGTAATACCAGATGTATTGTTGAAAGCCACCATTTCTGTTTGTGTATTATCCTGCAAAATTTTTATCTGGAAAACATCACCCAGTTGTGTCTGGTGTTCCTGTGCCAGAGAAAAGGGAAAAGAACGGTGAAGCCAATGTTTTATTTTATTAATTTTTGTTTAATTATTTTAAATTGAAATTATTGATTGATGAAAGACAAGTTCTGAGTCAAGATTTCCAAAAGTTTAGTGTTGACAGAATTAAGCCTGTGAACCAGGTTCATCCTTTGGTTGGCATGTGAGTTATGTAACCTTTTAAAACAGGGGAAATGCTGGTAGGCCAGCAGCAGTTACTGTGCCAAGGTTTTCCTGCCGTCAGATATGTTTGGAACAGTACTCGATGATGTTGTCATCATTCTTTTTGCTGATTTAATGATTAAAATACTAAATTCATTCCTTAGGTAAGCCTGTCTTTGGACAGTATTTTATACAAGTTCACGTTAAATGTTTAATAACTAATGTGGTTGAATGGTGTGACTTTCAGGGTGTGTTGCCAACTTTGACTCATGTTATTATGAGGTCCCTCCTGGGTGGTTTCCATATCCATTTTGAGTCATCCCACGTCTTGCTTTTGTTCCCTTCAGGACCACGCACAGGCTTGTTGGCCACCTCTGATAGTAATTTTCCCTGCTTCACTCAGAACAGTTATTAGAGATAGTTTGAGCACCTCTTGGTGTAAAATTTGTGGGTACTTCACAATTAAACATTTTTTCATATTTTAATAGATATTTGAAAAATATAGCATGAGAAGTAATGCTTTCAGCAGTTTTATTCTCATCAGTCTCTTGTGTTTATCATCTTGCAACAATGGTGTCTGAAAACCTTCCCCCATGTGTTACAGAGCAGTGAAGCAATTTAGAGAGGAAGGCTTTCAGGGCAGTTCGTAGCTGAAGTAGACAAATCTTTGCAACTTGCACCTCTATTGCAGCCATAGGATATCAAATGTCTTAAGGTGTGGGCTTAATTGCCGCAGCTCAGAGTGCACACCACAGAGCCTGATGCTTTCAAACGCTTTAAGTTCTGAAGACCTTGATAAAAAAGGTGGGGGAAGGCTGAGAAGCTTTCCTGTAGCGGCTCTCACGCCGCTTGTGTTTCTCCATCACGCCCGTTAACAACTACACAAGAGAAACAAGCAGCAGATTTTTTTTCCACTCTGCAAGTAATTGTCTGCACAGCAGTGACAGATGTGCAATATAGCAGCTTCTTCAGGAAAAAATTAACAGTTTGTCCAGCATGTCAGCTTGCTCTTTTTAGTGCTTCGGAGGTCTTGGCCCCATTATGGATGATTTAGAAATTGAGGCAAGCTAAGACCAGCTGCCTGGGTTGAAAGCCTTAGTTAGTAGCCCTCATCTGCATTCCAGTATTCACTTACATCTAGAAATTGGTAGGGCCCCTCTGGCCACAAGATGAGTATGGGCTGACAATGCCTTGATTTGTTGAGAGAGAGAATAAATGGGTTTTTCAGAAGATGAGGAAATATCACCATTACTGGCCAATTTACAGCATTTTATCTGTTCTTCAAACATGTCACTTTTGTTATTGTTGCATGGTAATTACATAGTGAAACGGAAAGAAAACAAATTCTGGTTACATATTCAGATGGATTGCAAAATCATATAATCCTGATAAATGCCCATTTATGATACACACGGATGAAAGGTTCATTTTAATTTTGAATAGCTAGCACAGCCATAAATAGGATATAGGATTAGATCCCACAGAATCTGATTACCTAAAAGCAAATAGCATTTTTCTTCACTTTTTTCATAACCAGGAAATTCAGTGTGTGCAGGGTATTTAAATAAGCAGGTTTTCCACTAAAATACTTGAAGTATATACTTCAATAATTTCTATATTTTAAATATAATAATTTAGGACTATTCAGCTAAGTCTTTTCTGAAGTACTTGTTTGTAAAAAGACATAAACCCACCAATACTGCTGAGAAAGATATCTCACAGCTGTGCCCTGTTGCAAGCTGTACATTTATGACAAATAGAAGCAGATTTGCTTCTCAGGTATCAAGTGCAACAAAGCAAAAGATGGTCAGTATTGGGCATTTATAGGGAATGGCAACTGTTAGACCTAATTGTTTTAAAGAAAGTTTACAGGCAGATCATGTATTTTAAAAAGCAAGTTTTGACAAAACACCAGGCAGCTGCAATTTTGGCAGTGCCTTTTACACTTGAAATAAAATACTGGAAGCTCCATTTTCCCCAAGGGACAGGCACAAAGAAAGGAGTGATGTAAAAATACATAGAAAGATTAGCAGAAATCTGTGCAATTGATTCCTGATCATTAAAGAATCTGCTTTGTAAATTTATCTGCTTCATACATCATTGGTGTCCAAATTATCTTCATGAGGTGACACTTTGTTTTCCCAACTTTAGGGAGGGTTTATTACTGCTTCAAGAGTATGGATAGCAGGTAAGTTCTTACTGAACCCCCTGCCCATGAAAGACATCTCTGTCACTGAAGAGAAGCCAAACTCAGGGCATCCTGACAGACATGGCACAGGCTGCCTGAGCCACCTGAAGTGACCTTCCTTGCAGGAATGGCTAGTACAGCTTGCAAGTGCTTCAAAGAGAAGAAAGATTTGAAATCTTCAGGTTTGGACATGTCTAAGTACAGTGCTACATGGTGCCAGGCCAGCCTTCATGTTAGAGGTTATGTTCTGCAGCAGAGAATTAATGAAGTTGGTTAATCAAAAGGAATATAATTAGGCCCCTACTAAATGTTTATGTGTAGCAAAGTCTAGCCAGAATTTTTTTCAGCTCTTTTTATTCAAATACATCAGAAGTCTAAGTAGGTACTAGTAGTCTGAGGAAACAGACCTCAGTTGGATCTGGTCTCAAATTATTACATTTTATCTGCCCGAACATGTAATCATTTAAAGGTTTGTAGTTTGAGATCAGTTGTTACAGTTCAGTTTATGACTGAAATAAGCCTGATGTTATCACAGGTAAATATGACTTTAATGGCTGGTATTGTTGTCTTCCTCAGCGTCACACAGTATTTGTAATATCATTTCTCTTCCTTTCTCTTGGCAAGTCCTTAATCTATATATAGCTATTGACCAGGCTGGTACCAATGGAAGATTTCAAAAGGCAACTTTACTGTGGGTCAGACTTTCTGATAGTGGGAGAGGGAATATATAAAAAGCCTTGAATAGATGATCATCACCTCTAAAAAAGCTAAAGTTTTTCCATAAGCAAAAATATGAACAAATCCTTCTTTATTATTATTATTATAATCTTGAATTTCGTAGTGTGCCTGAATCTTCCATAATATGCAGCCCTCTGGAACAATTGCTTCCAAATACAGCCTTATATTTGATTGTAGTGTCTAGAACATCAGCCTGTAGGAATATGCTGCTAAAAGCATCTTCCCTTATTGTCTGATGTGAAACAAATGTAGGATATTGCAGTTTATTCAAAAGCCCTGGGTTTTTGTATCTTAGACGTATTCAAAATAGGTGGGAATGTGCAGGCAATACCCCCAAGAAGGCAAGGAGAAAGCCACACCAAATTCCAATGAAGCACTGTAAGGATGTGGATGTACTTAATATATAATTAAGATGAAGTGCAGTTATCTCAAGGGTACTTCAAACCACTTGTTGATTAAAAAAAAAAAAAAAGCTCTTTTACTGGGAACTGGTGTAAGGCCACTAAAATGAGGTTCAGCAGCAGGAGTTAAAACTATACCATCTTCATGTTAGTAACAGAATAGGCAGTAGTCAGCTTTCCAACCTCTGCCAGGTCCTGCAGAGAGAGGTCTGGAGCAGGCAGAAGGAAATACAAGGCTGGCACAGTCCCCAAAGCTGGGAAACATTGATTCTGCTTCTGCTCCTCAACCAGTGCAGCAGGGCAGGGATGCTGCTATGCCCTCCAGCCCTTCTGCAGCAGGAGTGTGCTTAGAGCAGGTTGGGAATATGTCTGTATGGGCAGGAAAAAGGTACTTGTCTGCAGGATAGTTTCTCTCTATATAAGGCTCAAGCAGTAGCCAAGCTCACAGCATATAAGGATTTGCATTCCTGTTCTCAAAGCCACCATATTTTTCCATGGGTATCATTGTGTTTAAGGGACTGTTCTTGAGATTTAGTTAGCGATCACACCAGGCTTTCCCTGGCACCTTAACAAAGGCATTTAGACTCTCTTTGATACTATTCTTCCAGAGAAAACCCAGATTATTCCTCTACGTTATTTGTCTGTTCATCCATTTGTGTCTCATTTTCTGTACAGCTTCAAGCTGTAACCTTAATCCAGCCCAAGTACAAGAGCATCCATGGGTTTAGGTCAGTCCTAATTTCCATTCTTCCCTTAATATTTTCCTTTATATCTGTCAACATCGAGATGCTTAGGAGAAGATGTATCTTTGCAAAAGTCAAGAGCATGGTAATCTTAAGGAACTGGCTACACTGTTTAAAACAGAAGCTTCAGCCAGGTAAGGGGGTTAATGGCTAGTCCTGAAGTCACAGCTTGTTTTGTTTGGAATTTGTGTATTCAACCTGCCGATTACTCTTCATTTCCTCTGGTATTTTACTTACACAGTTAGTCAATAGAGCGGTTTTTAAAGCAAAGCCATTTTCATAAATTATGTGGTTAATCCAGTGTAATATATAAAAATATACATATAAAGTACAAAACAGACCAAAGAAATGGAAGTGTTGTTAAAATAGAGTAGATCATTGTGCTGCCTGGTTCCCAAGTCCTACATGCCTTGTACCAACACTCAGACCCTTGAAAAGCACTGTCATCAGCTTTGAACAACGACAGCTATTTTCTCCCAGGGTGTGGACTTCACATCCATAGCTGGGATTAGTTTGGTTACCCTGCATGCTATTCTTTTTCCTTATGTGAAATGTTTTAGTTAACAGTGTGTCCTGCTATTGAGTGTGAGACCTAATACCCTTCAGCCTCAGAAGGAAAGAAAAAATAAACCTTCAGAGGTCCCAGAACTTGCCAGGTGATCTCATTGGCGTGCTTTAGAGACAAAATAACAAACAACACTCCTGGGGTCTGTGTGCACTCGTGGAGCTGCTGCAGTTGCAGATTTTTATCTCCACTGCTGTGCAGCTGGGAGGGGATGTCCTCACGGGAAGCTCTGGCAGAGCTCAGTGAGACTCCTGTGGCAGAGGGAAAGAGGGTGCTGGTAGTGGGGGGCTCCTGTCAGCCAACCTGCCCCGTGGGTGAGCACTCACTAATGGAGACAGGATGGAGACAGCTCGGCAGCATCACATACTATTTAAAGAATAAATGCTGCAGGCTCGTTTTTAAGGGACCTGGTGGCTGGAAGAACACAGTTCTCTTTCCATAACAGCAGTCATCTCTGCTGGTGACAGATCACAAAACCAAGTATAAGCAACAGCTATTTTTCATAGTGTCCTCTGCCATTCCCTCCTGTAAATAGCAGGGCCTTGTATGTTAATGTTTCTATTGTTTTAATATTCTTATTTTCCTCATTCATATTCAAAGGTATTATTGTTACTGCCAACTCACTTGATTTATTATTTAGAGCAAGCATTTGTTCAAAAAGTCAGCACTGGATATTAAATGATGATTGCTTGCAATGAATTTCTTCTTAACATCTGCAGAGACAATTTTGCCTTTTCTTCTTCCACTTAACTCTAAATGAGAGATCTTAAGCATAGTTAAATAGGATTCATAACATCATGCTGACTGAAAATCATCTTGAAGTGGGAGCTCTGAAGGCAAAAAGTTATCCGCATACAAAGTCCTCTTCCCTCTGAATTTTAAAATGAGAGGTAGGGGCAGAGCGTTTGCTCTGGTTGTACATTGCTGCTCCTGGTAGTAGATGTAGTGAAGAGAGAGGAAACTCCAGGGTCAAAGCCACGGGTTTAATGGAGATGCAGGTCAGAAACACTGGCATCCTGTCCCTTTCCCCAGGTCTCAGGCGGTTGTATATAATGCTTTAGAGTGTGATCAACAATTGGGAAAACAATCAGTGAAATAATGCAAGTATTTTTGTATCCTCTCAAGTTACAGGCTACCTAAAAATACAGCTAAAGCCCAGTGCATTCAGGAAACATTTTCCACTGATTTGTGTAAATGTTCTATCAGGCTAATATTCAGTCCAAAATTTTTTGTCTTTATTTTTTGGCCCAGAGACTAACATCCCAGTAACTTTTTCATTAGCATCAGCATCACGGTAAAGAAGTAAGATAATGCCTCCATATTAATTATCGTATTAATTATCATTTTTACAAAGCTTCTTTTAAAATTCTTGTGCAAGTCGAGCTGCTGAAGGCACTTCATTTCATTATCCTTGCGAAAAAAACATGAAAGTAGCTGTAAATAAAGTTGCAGTCTAGATGTTCACTGCTACTAGCCAGGTTACAAAGCTGGACAAAATGAGAAAAAAAGATAATTAAATTAGAGATTTAATTCAAGATTATCATTGAGGAGGCTGGTAAAATAAACAAGTATAGTATTTTATAAGTGTCCCAACATGAAATGTATAAAAAGACTGAACATTTTAGCAATGCTTTTGGCATTTTTGTTTTTTTTTTTTAATGCAGCTATTTTTCCGCAAATGGGAAAACACTAGCAGATAGCAACTGAGTGCATTGATGTTGTACTTTTCCATAGTGGAAAATTTTAAAAAGCAGCTTTGGTTTAAAATAGTTGACTGCTTTAAAACATACAGCCACAATAAAACACTGAAGCAGAAAATAGTTTCTGGCATAGGATTCAGCATTGTATTTCTGAATATATTATTATGAAGCTAATTGTCACAGAATTATGTTTGAATTTTATGACACATCCTAACAACAGTGACATGAGCTGCAGAGCAGGCATTTCTTACATAAATATTTTGCCCCCTTTCCCTTTAGACTGTGACAAACAGCAAAAATAACCCCTACTACAGCACACTTGGAAGCCACAAACATCTTGTGCTCTCACTTTAAACCTTGTAGTTTGATTACCTTGCTCTTCTGCTAGATCTTACACATCTGCTAGAGAAGGAGGAATCATCATACAAATTGATTTGATACTTGGTAATTATAAGGGAATCAAGAAGGGCACAATAATAGAATATTAGCTTAATTTTTCTCATTTTATTCATAAGATGTAGTTGTTTTATTAAGTACCAGCATGCTTGATAGTGCGATGTGACCTAAAGTTTCTTTCAGTATTCATTAGACATGATTTTCTTACCAAGAGGAGAATTCAGACTTAAACCTGCCACCTATGGTTTTTTTTTTCTGAGCCATTATGTATTCCACGTAGACCACACAGGTTGCAAAATATTATTCTGCAAACAAATTATTCTGTTGCATTGGCTTTTTTTTACATGTCTTCATACTCCAGTTTGTCTTATTTTCTAAAGGCCGTATTATACATTTTGAAGAAGATAAATTGATAACTAATGTATTTTAGAAGTCTCTGTGATTACTTTGGAATGGGTAATTTTCAAGACTATATGTAAATGTGTGTATGAATATAATTCTTCTTATCTTGATTTCTAGATAATTTTTTAAGCTGTGATGGGCTGTCATTGGTACAGGTGGTAACAAGCCTGTGTTTAATTCTCAGTGACTTCAGCTAAAATGTGTGCCCATTAACACTGCTCTGAGCAGGAATACTTACCTGACCTAGGACTGTGTGGAAAAGATGCTTTAGAAGATAGAGGCACATAACCTGGTATGTTTATGCACCTGAATTCTTGGGACTTGGATATGAATCCTTGGCCCAAGGTAAGGCATCAGAACACACAGTACTGGGAAGGTGCAGCTGGCTGGCTGTGAAACCACCAGTGCAATTTCTCCCTGAGGTAGGGCAGCGCTGGGAAGGGATGGGCAAGGCTGGCAGCCTCGAATGGGAGCAAATCATGAGGCTTGGTGAGAGCTCCTGGATGCTGACCTGGGACAAGGGTGCATAGGGACACTGCAGGGGTCTCTCTCTCACACAGGGGACATGAACAAGACTAGATGATTATTGATCCCTTGGGCTATAATGGCTCTTTCTGAGCCAGCAGAGATCTGATGTATAGATCTGGAATTGGAGACCGTTAAATAAACTCTGTAAATCACCTGACAGTCTAAAACTGCTTCCAAAGTGATGCAGCAGTTGGTGGTGTAAATTCATAGTTCTCAGATAGCTGAGCATCACCTCAGAGACTGCCTCACACACCACACCCAAGAGCTCAAAACAGAAGTGCTAGTGCTAGGATTTGTGATTTCCTTAGTTCATGTCACTATTGTCACAATTTTTAAACCTATTTTTAATATGGTAAACCAACAGCTACCAAATTAAAGAACTGAAACCAGCTGGAGACTTTTTGTCACTGGAAAAAGAAAAGCTTCAGAAACCAGTAAGCCCTTTAGTTGTGTTCTGTAATTTAGAGTTGCTGTGTACATAAGCTGCTTTTTACTTTTTTGTTTTCCTCTTTCTTTTTCTTTTTTTTTTTTTTTTGTCTGTTTTTCCCCCTGTAGTGCTTTTGGATTGCATCTTTGCATATGAAATTTCAGCCTAGAGCTAATTGTTACTGTTAATGAATTGTAAACTGCTTTAAAATAGATTATAAAGAAATTCTGGCACATTCTTGAGTACAGTAGCATGTTCTTGTTTCCCTGGTACCAAAATAAGCCATAGTTTCCTCCTTAAATAAGTTCTGTTGAGTCATCCACAGTTTTCAAATCCTCACGCATTTCTTTCATGATTCCCCTGTGGAGTTAGCCTTGTGGTTTTGAAAAGGATAGTCTCAAGTCTGAGCCTGTACTTCCAAGTCCTGCTCTCTGTTGCTTTAGGAGTATACAAAGGTTTAGATTGCATCTTTTCAATGCATTATGGCACTGCAGCCTAAAGCCAATACTTGTTTTTCAACTGGCAACCTGCCTGTACGAATGGAGGAAGCAGATTGCCTCTTTGCTGAACACTTAGACAAGGTACTGATTTAACAACAGTGGACAAGCAGCTGGGAGCTGGGCTGTCAGCCTGTCACACACTGACAAATCTGTTGTTCATATTCAGGCAGGATGTTCCAGTTAGATTGCCATCAGTATCATCCATCTACCACAGGCGTGCGAGGCACGCCGGCCTCTCCCGCATACCCATAGACCAAATGCTGGTGATTCAGCTTTCTGGGCAACCTCAAGAAAACAGCCAATTACCTTTTTATTTTTTTTTTTTTTACTTTTTTTTTTTTTTTTCCCTTGCAGTGGTCTCCTGCAATAAGACCAGGAAGGCAAGCAGATTCAATTTTTGCCTCTCTCTTTGTTCCCTCATTTGGTATGCTGGAATTATGTGTGCAAATTGTTGGTTGCTCCAATTTCATGTCTCAGGCATGAAAGAAAACCTCTGAATGGAGCCTTCCCACTTTTGATAAAGCCATGAAAGCTTTTTCAAAAGCCAATTCAATAAAATGCAGTCTAACTAAACCAGAAATAAAACCAAAAATGGTGATTAATAAAGATACACTGAAATTTCATTGTTCTGGCTTCCAGACTAATATTTAATAGTCTGGCTTCCAGACTAATAATTAACTAATATTTAGCTAATGTTAAATATTAGCTGATAAATTTGTAACACTAAAATAATACAAACTCCAGAACTGCTTCATTCTCACAGTCAGGCCCAGTCTGTGGGTGAACTCTGGGCTAAAACCTGTCTGGTTTTTGTCTCTAAATTCACGTTAATCAGTTGAAGTTAATCTCTGTTGGCTTTGTGTGTAAGAGTGGGTGTGGGGAAGGGGGGTTTATCAAAGCTGTAGAACATGTGCTCTAATAATTTTATCACAGACCTATACTTGCCTTTTTCTTTTTTAATTTGGAAAAGCTGCTTTTAAATATGCTGATTATATATTCAACAGATTATAGTTTTATATTATCTGTCCTTATGTCAGAGTTACCCAATTTGTGGCCCCATGTGCCCTTCTCCTGTTCCAGCTCCAGATCTGTAATCCTAGAGCCCACAAAAAGAACTCCTGAATTTAGCTAGGGGGGAAAAATTGCTATATCTGTATAGTTTCACCTGAAGTCATCATCTGATTTTGCTGCTGCCTGTTCATCACCTCTGAGTGATAGAAATAACTCACAGCTTTCTCAAGGAGGTGACAGAGGAAGGACTTCAGTTAACTCACTACTTATTCTCACAGTGGTATAGACAATTTTACATTTTTAGACAAGCACTGGTGTAATTTAAAACAGTAATGGCTCTGAAAAGTGGTTAGTCAAAAAGTAGTTATTCTTAGTATTAATCTATGTCTCTTTACAGGTTTCCTCGGTGCTGTAAAAATCAGAATGTGGCATACATTTACGTAGTGTGTAATTTAATCAGCTAAGATCTCCAAATGCTCTTCCCAGCTTCTTCAATGCAATACCTTTTCTGGCCAAGAAAGCCATTTACCTTCACTGTATTTTTCACAATAAGGTTCAAGATCTTCTGGAAAACACCAAGTTTGTGAAGATTAGTAAAGTGACCTGTCCAAAATGGAAAGAATCTTGCAGTTTTTTGCCACTTTTGTGTTTGAAGTATGGCTTTCAACAAGAAAACTTGCATGTAGAAAATCGTGTAGTACAGACTGTAGTAAATTTTCACACAATGCTCAGAACAATATAAAAAGTCAGTATAAACATGCATAAAAAATGGTGGACAATAATCTGTATTTCTTATATGGTATGCTGTTGATTCCTCATTTTTAGAATTAGTTCATTATGTGTAATTTTTCTACCCTCCCTAAAAAGAATCCCAGTTATTATTCCACACATAAAGGTGTAAAATCTGAAATCTCTTTAAATTGTTATTTTTATATAGATATACAAGTTGTGTTCCCAAATATGAACATTGGAAAGAGTTTCCAAGTGAAGATGCTTTTAAATTCATTAAATTTTGTCTTGCTTTCAGTCATATTGAGATGAATGAACTACATAGCAGATTTCACAAATGATGAGCTACAGCATTTTTTAATTTGTTGAAGTCTACTGATTGTTTTTCTAAAACAGCCCCACAAATTCATCAAGCAGTAAACAGGCAAAGAAAGCAAAAGTATTTCCAGATTCTTGTTTGAAAAAATAAAATCCAAGGGAATCAAGCTCCTTTTGTGGTGGAACATGAATAAAAAGCACTCTTTAAAGTCTTTTGTACATGGCCACATGTCAAGACAAAGCTCCTACTTTTCATACACAAAGGTAACAATATCAGTTCCTTATGTTTATAAAATCTCTGCGTGTTCTTTGCTCAGAAACCTCTGTGATTTTTGATTGACAGAAAGATTACCTAATAAACCTTCACCACAAACTAATTAATCACTGTGAATACAACACTAAATTGGCAAGTATAAAAAAGCAAATGAGATGGGTGTTAAAGACCGATTTCAAATGACCTTAGTTAAAAACCAAGTACAGAGTGTTGAAAGCATCAATAATACTGCACTGCTGGTAAGCTTCCCTCTATACCAGAGCTGCCTGCTTACAGGAGGCATGGCAGGGTGAGATATTAAGTTGCACCATTCACAACTGCACAAACCCAAAGATATTTTTGTCATTGGGACCACAGTTAGAATGGGCATCACCTCTGCTGAAAGGACATGGGCAGGATGGGGATCTGGTTTCCAGTTCTTCTGCACTCCTCTTGCAATTATTATTTGCAAATATTTTTCTCAGCGAAAATATATTGTTGTAGTAGTTATCCTAATGTAGAAATGCCACTGCATCCTTGAGCCAAGGTTCAATTTTACTGCACAAGAGTGGCACATTGGCAATGCAGTAAGTGGGGTCACAGTGGCTCCTGCAAGCTGTGAGAATGCATCTTCCCAATGCACAAGTTTAACAAAGATAAAGTCACCACAAAGTGATATTGCTGACAAGTTTATCTAAGTCTGAGCCTTAGGTCAATATAAGATCTTAGTTCTCTGCTTTCTTTTTTCTTCTCTGATGATTGAATACCACCACAGTCTTATTTATGGCTCAGGTATAGGGTATACAAGCATCACCACAGGAAATACACTTGTCAATTTTTTAAGCCTTGAAATTAAAGACAGGAGAAAGCTCTGATGGTTTTTATCCTACTCAGATTGTTGCCTCCATTCAGGGAGGCTAATATCAGGGATTTTGTTCTTGCAGTCCCTGCCAAGGTTGAGATGCACAACCCCCCCAGGAATACATTGCCTTTGATGGAACAGCTACCTCTGCTGCTAATTCACTTCCCTGTGGAGGGATGGCTTGGCTTATGGGGACAGAAGGGACCACAGCACCAGCAGTAGGGGTAGAAAGAAGCTTGGCTGCAGGAAGGGATTGTGAAGCTCCTCAGACACTTAGAAGTGTGAAGGAACAAAAAAATAAAATTAAAAGTAAATTAGGAAAACCAAAATAGTGGGATAGGTGCTGTGGGTTTTTTGGCAGATGAGGGAAGCAGGAGTCATGTTTCTTTCAGGTTTTCCCCTATAATTGCAGCCTGTTAAACCTCTGTTTCTATATCCTTTCAGCTGAGTTCTGCTGCATATCCCAGCTTAACATCAGTGTTGTATTGCATTAAGCTGCTACTTTACCTATTCATTTTAAGAGAGGGTGAAATAGGCTTTCTTTCCTGCAGTTTTCCAACCATTATCTGCACAGTATCCCAATGGCTTGCTAACTTTTTGGTTCATATCTTCTGCTTCTTCAACAATTCTTATGTAAACTAATGGAGAATGTTTCTTTGTGCCATCTATCTGTGAGCACACTAACTTCAATCCAGCTGGTACCTCCCCATTTCCCATTCATCCACTTAACTGGAATTCTATTTAAAATAATAATTTCAGATAGGTGGACTTTGGGTTTTGGTGGTTTTTTCTTGCTAATGTTTTGGTTCATGGTTTAACTGGCTTCTAAAATATTTTATTTTGATTTTATTTTAATCTAAAATCCTAAGTAGGTTGGTGATAAGGGAATAGATAATCATAAAGTCATGGAGTCATAGAATGGTTTGAATTGGAGGCGACCTTAAAGACCATCTTGTTCCAGCTTCCCTTGGTATGGGCTGGGACACCTTCCACTAGACCAGGCTGCTCAGAGCCCCATCCACCCTAGCCTTGAACATGTCAGTTCTTGAAAAATCTACAGTTTCTTTGGGCAATTTGTTCCAGTGCCTCAGCACCCCCACAGTAAGGATTTTTTCCCTAATGTCTCATATAAACCTAACATTCTTCACTTTAAAGCCATTCCCCCTTGTCCTATCACTTTGCAAAAAGTCCCTCTCCACTTTTCTTGTAGCCTCTTTAGGTACTGGAAGGTGCTGTAAAGTCTCCCATGGTCTCCTTCATCTTATGGTGCCCTAATGTACACAGACCTCTCTGCTCTCCAACCTGCCAGTACCCTGAAATTCAGCCCTGTACATGCTCCATCCCAGGAGCTAAAGAATGAAACCAGTTTCCAATGTTGCAAATATCCAATTCAGCTTTGGTAGGCTTCAAACAAAGCACAAAAGGAATGGTCTGCAATGGGTTGCAAGGTTGAAGTCAGGGAGAAATTTTAAACTGGGTCCAAACAAGCATCAACCAGAGCTGGACGGTCAGTTTTCATAACAGCATTTCATCTTTTGTCCCCTCCCAGTTGTCCACATTGTTTTTATGGGAGTACAGGGGCAATCTGTGCCCCCACTTGCCCTGGCAGTGGGGGCTGCCACCCAGGAGCAGGGTGATGTGTTGCTCATCCAGGATGGGTGGGAAATGCCTGCTCATCTCCCAACCTGCCTGCTGAGCTCCAAACACACACATGGCCTTTGCCAACAAGCAGCAGTCACTGGTGATTCCAGGGATTTTAACGAATTGGCCGCTTTTCTCCAATCCAGTTATTTGCCTCCTGCAGCCCCCCACCTCCCTCTGCCGGTCTCCTCTCTCCCCGCTCCCATCCTGGCTGTTCCCAGGCAGAGGGAGAGAGGAATTATTTATTGTGTGCCTGTTGAAAATGAAAGGCTTTTACATTTTAATGAGCACTAAATAGGAGCGAGGAAATATTGTTCATTAGCTGTAATCTGTGGAATTGCTTGAGTGAACTTCCTTTGGAGGCCGCTTTAAACGATTCACTCAAGTAAAGCAGTTTGTATGGTAATTAAGGGAGCATTTTTCTGTCAACATCTGTGCTGCTATTTATAACGCCGAAGGTATCTTATTACTCCACCAGAGAAACATTAAAAGAGGTGGGCAGAGAGGAAGTTGTATTTTATATATATGTGTATATATATATAATATTACTAGTTTCTCTCTTCAAAACCCTTCCCTTTGCCTTGTTTCCCTTTTTGCTTTCTCATTTTGTTTTCACTCTTCCCACCACTCCCTGATTTGCCAAGGGAAAAAAAAAATCCTGTCCACTATTTCCTGATAGTAAGGATTATCATTCTGACATCTTTTCATTAATCACACCCTTTGCTCAGTAGCCAGGCAGGGACATTCAGCTGCTTGGCAGAAACAAGAGGCCTGTGTCTTTGGAAACCATTCCTCTCCCACTTCTCTCCAGAGGAAAATAGATGCCTTTTGGCTGGGCTGTCGCAGTGTCCCCAGAGGGGCAACACAGAATTACCTCTGTCCTCCTGGCATCCCTCAGGTAGCACTGCTGCACTAAAGCCAGCCCAGGCTCCTGGTGCTCTTCAGTGAGGGATGTGAGAGGACAGGGAGGGATGGGGAGAAATAACCTATAGCATATTCAGTGTTGTTCTGCTGTTTAACGTTTGAAGTTGGTGTTTTGACTTTGCTGCTGTGAAGAAAAGGATTTGGGTTTAATGACAGAACGTGGGTGTTGTGGTTTGACAAGGAAGTGAATTTTCTCAGGAAGTTGGTAGTCAAACCAATCAGTGGTCAGGTTTGGATATTGGCACCTGGAGTGACCACTGAAGGTTTGGACGCGCCTCTGAGAACACAGGAGGTTAAAAGCAAGAACTCCCAGGGGAGCTCTCTCTTTGGTTCTGGTTGTTGGATGAGTGCAGACTCTCCCCTGCCCAGCCACAGGCTGGGAGGGGAAGGGGAAGCCATGCAGCCTGGTCGAGGTGAGCCGAGGGGGCTGAAAGATTGGAACCGGGCCAGCTCCTGCAGACGAAAGGGTGGAGAGAAACGGAGATGCCTTTGTCGTCCCCCCACCCCCCACAGCGGGAAAGAGACAGAGAGTCTGACGGCATCTGAAATTTTGCCGGCGGAGGAGAAGGAGAAGTGGGGGGAAGATGCCCAGTGGGGGAGTTGGAGTTCTGGGCAGAGATTTCAGCCATCCGGGGAGTCTGAACTTTTAACCTTATCCTGGAAAATGAAGGCTTTGTAAAATATTACTCCTCCTTGATTTATAGTGGAAGAGAGACAGTCCGGGACCTGAGATGTTAGAAGAAGAAATTTTTGAGTGGGAGGAGATGATGGAGTAGCTTTTGGCTGGGCTTCTCTTGTTAGCCATAGACTGAACCAAATTCTCCTGCAATAGAGACTGCATTTTAGGGGGAGGCAGTGGTGGGCCAAGAGACCTGCTTCAGCAACCACCAGCACAGAAATGGCGAGAACAGAGAAAAGCTGAGGAGGGAATGGTGACGCCCTCTGTCTTCAGGAAGAAGATGATCTCTGTTCTTGGACCCTCGACCCCATGGGAAAAATGGGGGGGACTGTAGTCCCAAGATGAGATGCTGTACTGTTGTCTCTTTTGGTCCATGGCAAAGCATCCTTAAAGGAGCCCTATGAGCAGTCTGTCCATGCACGGTGGTGAGAGCACTGTGACATGGAAAGGAGAGTGTCACACTGGCAGATTTTCTCCGGGCGGTTTTCATGTGTGACATGGAAACACAAGGGTGGCAGTTGTGTTTCCTGGGGGAGTCTGTGGTGCAAGAGAGACCTCTCTCCTTTGAGGGACTGAATATTAATTATCTGAAGGGTGGCAACTTGAACAGGAATCCTGGGTGGTGTCTCACTGTGGTTTTGTTGGAAATTGGGTGGGGGGGAGGAGGAGTGTTTTGGAGAGTCTTCATCCTGGATTTTAGTGTGTATGTCTTCTGTAGTAGTAGTAGTTTAATAAAGTTTTTTCCTTTGTTTTTAAGTTTGGGCCTGCTCTGCTCCTGATCACACCTCACAGCAATTATTTGGGAAGGTGCATTTTCATGGGGGCGCTGGCATTGCGCCAGCGCCAAACCATGACACTGGGTTTTGCAGATAAAAATAGAGGCATTTTTATTTGTTTGATTTCATTTGATTAACACCCATAATTTAAACCCTGACCAGCTACACTGTGCTAGGGCAAACAGAAGGCATCACCAGATGTCGTTTTACCCTTGCTTTCCCCTCTTTGATTCTCCTATACTAATAATAATGCTGTTTGTGCCCTGCAGCTCATCACCTAGGGATATGGGAAATTATGGGAAATTATGTCCTTTAAAAGCTGGCATTGCTGAAGAAGAAAATCACCTTACCCAACACTGCCCAGCAACTTCTCCAAGCCCTCATGGCTCTAGGTGATTTCCAAAGACAGTAAGCCATCTTCTGTCATGGATATGTGCAGTTCGCACTTTTCCAAGTCTTTCCCCTAT
The DNA here is from genome assembly GCF_031753505.1 of Anomalospiza imberbis. NCBI lineage: Eukaryota > Metazoa > Chordata > Aves > Passeriformes > Viduidae > Anomalospiza > Anomalospiza imberbis. The sequence continues at coordinate 90,101,813 of NC_089683.1, forward strand.
CATGTCTTCTTCCTTCTCTTTCTCGTGTTATGAATGTTTCATTTATGCTTCTGCTGGTTTACTTCTCCCTATGACATGATTTTCTTCTTTACTTTATTCTACCTTTAGATTGAACTAAATTCAAACTTGGGGTGCTTAGATGAGTTTTTCATTGGTATTAGGAATATGCTTTGAAGATTTTACCCTGTTTACTAAAAAGAACTTCACAGTGCATGTGGAAAAATGCACAAGGGGAGGTAATAATAGTGTTGAGCTTGCTTGAGTGCCCCAGATACATGGCTCTATAGAAATTAAATATGCTGTGCCAGAGCCAATAACTTGTATAGATTTTTCTCTACCTGTAATGAAGGAAAAACATAAATGACTATCATAAAAAGTAAACATTAGAGATAGAAAATCCCTTTTACAGCATTCAGTCCATCTTTCTGCCAATAACAAGTTGTTCCCTGTAGTATATTTTTCTAGTGATTCCTCCAGTCTGGTGTTAAACATTTCAAGTGATGGGCCTCCCTGTTCCCCTGAGAGATGAGCTGAAAGCTTAGTGTATTTCAATGTCAGGAAGTTTTTCTTGACAACTTTGATTTTCTTATCTTTATTTCTTCCTATTGGTCTTGGGATATCCCTAGAATTACATATATTCCTTCAAATCTTCTGGTTGGTGCTGTTTTGGAGTTTTCTCTATCACCATTTCATTACCCTACAACAGACATTCTGATTCCACATTTTCTTTCATTCTTGGCTTAGAGTTTGACGAATCAGTAAAGTTTCCTTAATGTCTGCATGGCATTTACAGTAAGAGAGTTTATCCTATCACCAGGCTCACTATCACTGTTCTTTTTTTTTAATGGCTAACGAAATCATGAGACTCTGACATCTGCTATTTTTGGTAAGGGGCCAGCATTAGTTTTGAAATCAGGAAAGGGCTTCCAAAGAGAAAAATTACAAGTAGACAGAGGAAAACAAATGGAGACCAAAACTAAAAGTAAAAAAAAAGTTTAAAAGTTAAAAGAAAAACAAAAAAACAGAAGAGATCAAAGATGAAAGGGAGAGTTTTTTCAGAAGAAAGCGAGTGACAGCCTCTGGTACAGAAATCAGTGATATGCCTGGGGATTCTGAAGATTTGGTAGTCAAGGAGCAATAGAAGTTTTCCTGGACCTATTCTGAAGGGGTTACATCATACCTTGTGTGCACCCTCCCATCCAGGACATCAGAGGGGCTGCCAGCCCTCCTGTGCTTTGAGCAGAGGATGTCCAGGTGTGCACCCTCCCATCCAGGACATCAGAGGGGCTGCCAGCCCTCCTGTGCTTTGAGCAGAGGATGTCCAGGTGTACACCCTCTTACAAACTGTGATCACAACAAGCAGCTGGGGGCCATTCTGTGTGGCTGAAGAATTTGCTCAAGAGGTGGAGCCTTTCCATTAAACCATTGGCAGGAAAGGCAGAGGTTTTTTACCAAGGTCCTTCTGAATCTAGACCTGCATCTTCCAGATAGGACAAGAGGGGAAATGCAGTCCAGATTGTAAGATATCAGAGGGCTTGAAAAATTCAGACTCTGTCTGGACTTCCATATATCTAATTAATTGTGTGATAAATGCCAGAATATGGAGCCTGAACATTTTGTCTATCTGTATTTTGTTAACATTTGGAGTCTACATGTAAGGTCTATTTTGCAGGCAATTGTGTTTGGAAAATCATCTCTCCCAGAGCATCTGAAACACCAAGACATAGTTATATTACAGGTAGCACTGGGAAGAGACTTTTTAATGTATAAGGGTGACACAAAATGTTTCAGGACCCAGCCACTTTCAGATGAATGTGATGCTGCAATTGTATGATCAGCCATTAAAGCACTAAGAAAGAAATCTTCCTAGAAAGTAGTTACTTACGTCTCTTACAAGATGCATTTTACTTACTCTTAATAAGCAATTTGTTTGGTCCAGTTGTCTAAGAGGCCTCTCAGGGAAATAAAATAGCCTAGTCACAAAATGCAGGAGAGGAGAAACATAAGCTCATAAGCTGTGCAGTAAGTTCATTTTCTCCTCAATTATATTTTTAGATGGGATGCCAAGTGAGGAAACAACTTACAGCATATGGAATATTCTTATTTTTTGCTTGTATTAAGGTAAGAAAACTGTATTTTAGAAAGCTCTTCCTTTCTTGCTTGTCACCAACTTGTTTTTCCCAGCTCTTTAATGTGTAGCATTCCTTGGCGTCCTGTAGAAGTCAACTGGCTTTGCAGCATCCATGCATTTCCTTTCAGCAAGAAGCCCACACATGTGCTTATCTTTAGGAACGTGTAACTTCTACTGGCGCTCAGTGGAACTTAAGCACATGGAGAAACTGTAATGCTCTGCTGAGTGGGAGTGCATTTTAGTTTATGCTCAAGTATTTTTCTCAAGAGTCTTATTTATGCATAAGACTTCTTGAAAAGCCCTTCTGAGTTAAAAATACCTGAAGTTCTTTCTAATGAGGATCTATAGCATTCTGCTGTAGGTAATCAAGGCTCACAATGTCTTGTATTTCAAAGTCATCATTATGAAAGAATAAAGAAGAGTTGCAGTAGATAAAATAAGCACAGGTTAGAGTGAAAGATAAAAATGAAGGAGGGAAATAGTAGAGCAGAAATGTGTAGGCATCTCTTACTGAACTTCTTCATTCATAACCTTTCTTAAGCTACACTCTATTTACCAATTATCTCTTTAAGGCAAGGATTCATCATTCTGCAGTACTCGAGAGGTTGCTCATGTTGTTCAGGGTGCAATTTAATATTTAAAACCAGATCATTTTCTACAGGTTTTATAGAGTTTATTTGCTCTGATACCATTGTGTTATTTATTGAATATTTGAACACAATATTGAATACAATAAGCACAGACAGGCAATTAATCTAGTATTTTACAAAGCTCAAAAACATGCTCCTTGGTTTTTGGAAGTTATTTCTGAGGCTTCCCAGGTAGTGCACCATTGTATTATGGTATTAACAGGTGACAGGACATGTTTCAGAGGTTCACTAATGCATACTGTGGATGTGCAACCTCATGCATTCAGTCACCTGAGGGGAGTATTAATGGACCATTAAAACATGCCCAGGAGTGTCTTAACACTATTACAGCATGGCTGTACAAATTTTAATTCAACTTTTATATAAAACAATTCTTTTCAAAAATACCTTTTTTACTATACTCTGAAATCTATTCAGAAAAAAAGAAGATTTTGTGACATAATAATACAGGAGGACATGGATTTAAATAGCTTTTTTTTTGCTACCATTTTAATACATTCTCTTTTCATTTTATATTGTTTTATAAATAGAATAGTCCTAAGGCCTGATTCTCTTTTTTTTTTTTTCTGACCTACCTTTCCACTGCTCAGGAAGGGTAAAGGGGTCTTAAAGTGCCATAAATGTAAATCACACCACCATACTACTTAGCTTGGTTGCTAATTTCAATAGACATTTCTAGGTTTCTAGGTGAGTAAGACATTTAAGCAGCTTTGGACTTTTGTTGAAGAAGTAAAACTAGAAATCCAAGCAGTAAGTTCAATCCAAGTTCTCTGCTAGAAGGCTAGAACTAGGGAAGGAAAACTGGGGCTGTCACAGGTGGTCCTACTCTCTATACCCTCAGTAAAACTTTGTAACTGACTACATCAGTGTCACAGCTAACCCTCAATTTAATTAACTCTGTAAAATAATGCTATCATTCCGTATTGTAATTTTACTGTAGTTGTATACCAATAATACAGAAGATTTTGTTATGCTAGTACAGCAAACAGTTGTCCATCATTTAATACTAAACCCTGTGTGAGAACATACTGCAAGCTGTGAAAGAAAACTTACCCTTCTATGTCAGCCTCTCATTTAAAAGTCAGGAGCAGCATAAAGAGCTTGGAAGTACTTGAGCCTGAAGAGAAGATGTCTTTAATAATAGTAATTTGAAAGAAGGCCACAGACCACACTTCAAAAAATTCACTATCTACCACAAAATAAAAAAGCTGTCTCAGGTTAATTAAAAAATTACATTTTGGGTTTTGCCTTTATTTATTTATCTATCAATTACTCTGTGCCATTACACGTAGCTAAAGGCAGCTGTCATTTTGAAATGGAACATTGCGCATATTGTTCACAAGAGATTGTAATTAGGTATCAAAGCCTTATTTTTCTCTGTTTCTTCCTAGAAATTATTTAAGGAAATTCTTTGCTCTTTCTGAGTTAGTTTTCTGATAGAAAACACGGCAATGGAGCTCAGCATTTGGACTAGCATTGCTCAGGGCTGTGTATTAATCATCATTATCATAATAACAGCATTACACTGTTATTACATACTACTCCTCCTCTGAAGAGTAGAAGGTACAGTGAGCTGCAGTTTGTAAATACAAGCACTGCTTCAGCTGCACTTCTCATTTGCAGTGCTGCAGGAGGAGCACCAGAATAATGTCAGGTTTAGGTGCAGCAGCATCACCTCAGAACATCAGGTACTCAGCCATAAGTCCTGGCTGCTGATCCGCATGCGGGTGGAAGGTCTGGAAAGATACATGGCTGGTAGAACAGTGGATTCAGCTGAGACTCATCTTTTCCTGCTGTTTTTCTAAGAGATCTGTGGTCTCTGTCGGCCCCAGAGCAGGAGGATGTGCTCAGTGTGATTCGTTTGATAATTTAGAGCACTATAACAACCAGTTGGATTTGAGAGCTTTTTCTCTGTTCTTCCTGATTTCATCCACTACACTGACTTTAACTGTGGGGACAGGAAGGCTTTTTAAGAAGCTCTTTTGAAAAGAGGAAGAAGGGATGACAGGAAACTTGTGTTTGGGTTTTGGGGTTTAGGGGGATTTGACTGGATGCACTGCAGAGTTCCTGTGTCTGCAAATGCAAAGAAAGGAAGTTGCTATTAATATCCCTGCCTGTGAATATGCCCTGTATATTCATAACCCAGTGATGATGATTTAGGTCTTACCATGGCTGATAGGGTCACTGTCTTGTTGTGGTGCTCAATAGCCATAGCAGCGTTGTTGTTGACTATTGCTTTCCAAAAGGAGCTTGTATCCTTCCTTGTAATTAGATTTTCCAGTTGTAAAGGAATCCCTCAAAACTACACAAGCGATGAAATGAACCATATTGCATGTTTTCTTTGAGGCTGAAATCATATATACATATCATTTCCAAATGCCTTTAAATTATTTGATCCAGTTAGAGCAAGCTACATGGTTTAGACCAGGAACTAGAGACATTCCTAATTAGGTACTGTAGTTTTTAACTTTGAAGCCTGTGGGTGCCAGAATTTGATCTAATTCAGCAGTTAAACACCTCATCTCCCTCAATAATTTAGGTCATACACTCCCAAATTGTTATCCAGAAAGTGAGAGCTTAGAGTGAGAAATCCAGTAGATTCAGTCAGTAAGCAAAGAGCTGTCTCTAAATTTATGGCACATTTGCTTTAGGGCTTATCATGTGTGTGAAAGAAGGACTAGCATGTAATGCTGAACCTGATTATGTAGGGAGAATGAGCCTGAGAAAAGGAATCTAAACAGAGAAGAGCAGGATAGGGAAAAGGAGAATCTATAGAGGAACAGGCTGAGACTTGTCAAGCTTGGGACAGACATGCAAAAACATGGATCCATTATTGCCTGCTCTCCTCCTCTGCCCACAAGAGGCTGGATTTTTACCTTGTATTTTTTTATGTGTTTTATGTCTTATATAGTTGTATATTGAATTGTATATTTATTGTTTAATTTCATATTCTATTATTATTTTAATCTCATGCATTACTTAAAAGAGGGCCATTACTATTTATAGTCAGGACTCCAGGATCCATCAGTGATTTATAGCTTATACAACCTTAATTTACTCCTTACAGCCTGAAAAGTATGTACAATGTGATTTTACCATAACCAGCACAGTAATGCTACTTCCAATATATGACTTTATGGAGACTGCTGTTCCCTTCCTGAAAGGCAGCTCGTGCAAGTGTCAGGTTTTAAGATATTTGGATTTACACATAAAATAAATGAGGGGAATATTGTGCATTTATTGGTCATCATAAAGTCAGGTCATAATTATTATAATCAGTAAGTAATGGAATAAACAAATATTTGTTCAGCAGTTTGAAAAAAATCAAGACTCATGAAAGTGCTCTGTACAGCTAAGTACAGGGTTTAGTGTTATCATAAATGATGCAGGTATACAACCCCTCAGCAATTGTCTTTAGAGTTGTTTGAGGATTACTTTTGTAGGGTTTTCTCTGCATGTCAGGAAAGAGAAGCTTTTTATACAGTATGACACAGAAGATGCCACTGCCCCTATAGATACTCTGCTATCACTTCAGCTGGCTTTTCACCCACGAGCCACACGACTTCCTCCGAAATGGTCCCACACTAGTTGCACCTCAGTACTGAGACAGGCAAATATTCAAATAATGTCTTTTTTACAAAAGTAGTAATATCTAAACCATGGCACTGTTCCAAATAATGTGGGTTTTTTTATATAAAGGCAATTCTGCAAAATAATTCTGATTCCTACCCTCACCTGGCATTGAGTTTTAATTTTCCAAAAACAACTTTCCAGACAAAGCACATTTGTCCCAAGTCCTGCTTTAATCAAAACAAGAATGCTAGAAGTTAATTAGCCAGCATAGGTGCTTCTCAGAAATTCCGCAGCTTTTTCAGATTTCCAGATGAGGGGGTAGGAATTTCCAAATTGTTGCATTGAAATGGTTTTTCCTACCCACTTTTGTGTCAGTCTATGTCATGATAGGAGAAGACAGGGAGGAAAGTGCATTCAAGTTCTGATTACAAAAAGCCACATGAAATTTTTTCTAAAATAATGCCCCATGACACGCTCAGAGATTGATGTATGATGGTAATGATGCATAGAACAGCTCCTCACTTTTTCTCTCAAAAGCTCTGTTATTGCCTCTTACAGGGAAAACAATGTCATTGATATGGTTTGGAGTCCCTCCTGGCAATCAGTAGTAGCAGCTACTTCAGACATGGACATGACAGATTGAAGGGAAGGGATCCACACCTCAAACAGAATTGCCCTGAACATCACTCTGATGCAAAGTTTCAAAACAAATCGTACCACATTACTTGAAATAGCATCATACTGTGATATACATGCTTTCATAGCAATAACTTCATTAAAAAATCATTAATTTAGTCATTTGCTGAAAACACGTTGTCACTTTTTAAACAAGACAATAAAAAATCGTCTTAAAAAATGCATCACTGTAAGACAGATGTGAGGCAGAAGTATAAAACTAGACTGCAGAGTATGTAATGAATTATCTTGAATGTAGCACTGCTGTTGCTGTGGTAGCATTTAAATCCTGCAAGGTGTTCCTGGGAAATTCCTTCACTGTCATGGCTTTAACCTGCATTAAATGATCTCATGATGGACACTGCCACTTAAGCAGCAAATACTAATGGAGACGAGATGGGTCGTGAGAAGGGAAAATCAGAGTATCAATGCACAAATGCTGACTGCCATCTGGCACAGATGTCATTTACTGCTGTTCATGAATCAGGATCCAGTTAAATTTAACTGATTTAGCAGTCCATCTATCCTTGTGCAATGCTGGGTAATACAATAATTATTCTTTGAGATTGTAAATTGCATAGTTCGTTATTTTGTGAACAGAAAATCTGGACTTTTTTAATTAACATCGTTTTTAGGGTCATATTCTAAATACACAGCATACAAAATCTAACAGCAACATAAACATTTAACAGTAATCTTTCAGCTCTAGAATGTGTATCTTTCAAGTCTGCTTTTTGAAAGAGAGTTATCAGGACTTCTAGCTGAAGGAGGAACTGCTGAATAGGCAGGGGTTTTGATTCCCTGCATTAAAAATGAGAGTTTTGGGCTTAATTTTTTTAGAAAAACTCATGTAAATTATTTTTTTCTAAGAAACATGGTTATTTTCCTGAGTATTTTTGAATAAAGTTTCATATAAGGCATTATATAGCCATACATAGGTTTTTAAAATATATTACATTGCATAGTACTAAAAAATCCATAGCATAATTTCAAATACTCTAGGGTGTTCGCATTTAATTTTTTTCAAGAATAATTACATGTTTACAAGATTGCCTGGTTTAGTTAAATGCCCTCGGTCTGACATTTCCTTATAAAAGCAAAGCTGAACTCTTGAGCTCTTTACGAGCTGCAAATTAATATTTTGAGCAATCATCATTAATAATGACAACCAGTCTATTTAGCTTATATGTTAGGTAACAAAAAACAGTCTATACAGGTGATAAAAGGTATTATTTTTATTAAGGCTTTAGAAATTTCTGCCATCAGCCCCTTGGACTCTTAAAATTTGATGTTGTAACTGGGTGAGACAAAGGTGTTTTCAGAAGTTTGCCTTGGCAGTCAAAGGCTGGGAAAAAAATGACAATGTTATCCAAAAGAAAACTGAAAATGCTGTTTAAACATGAATTCTGGCCTGCGGATGGGATAATGGCAAAAAGCAGGAAAGTGGGGAAGGAGTGAAAGCAAAGGGAAGCAGAGCCACCACACCAGTTATAAAGCCTTTTTAAAACATGGTCGCTTCTAGAATTATACTGATAGCATTAACTACTCTGCTAAATGTAATTTCAGAGCAGCTTGGCTATGCTGGGACCAATAATGTTTCAGCAGATGTTAACAGTGAGGGAATTTAAAGATTACAGAGTTTCATGGGTGTAGTAAAGCTGCAGTGGGAACAGAAATATTGCAGTAGCTGTTATGTTCTGAGTGCACCACATTTACTGACAAGTAATACATGAGTGATAGTGAGGACCATGGGAACAGAACTTTATAGTTACTGGTCAGCAGCCTATAAATTCCATAAATTAAACAAAGTTTTATGTATTTTTCATTCCTTTTCAGAATGATCTTCTCTAAGAACCTCTGCTTCATGTTAATTCCATCAACAAAGTGTAGCTCTGTCTCTCAGCTTTTTTCACAAGGGTATTTCCCCACATGCATGTTCCTTTTTCCTCCTCCCACTGCCCTCCCGCTCAGAAGGTTTTCCCAAGTAGCCCTTTTTCCCCAGTGATCCTCCATGGACCAAGCCTTCACAATGAACTGAAGAGCCACAGAGAGCAACTTCTCTAGGAGGGAGGTCACACACAGCCAAACCATTTCTCCAAAATGAGACTAGCCATCCTGTGCATGACTTCTGGGCAGACTCCAAGCAGGGAAAAAATCACCATGACCTACTGAGACTGCCAAGATATTTACAGAGTTTATACCTTTTTATTTGCTACCCTAAAATATTAAAATCGCAAGCCTCAGATGAGCAAGGCAAACTAGAAACGTTGTGGAATCATGTAACAACATCCCCTGCAGTACAAGCAGTAAATGGAGAGTGGGGATAAATAAATTGGCCAAACATTGTACACAGATCAGACACAAGGTGCATGTTGGTTTGTGGATCTAGCTGGAGAGAGCACAAGCCAGGTGGGCATTACAGAGACCTAAACGTGTGGAAATATGAACTGCTCTATGCAGGCTCACTTACCTAAGTATGGATAAAGTGTTAAGATTAATTAAAAAATTATGTTTACTTGATATTTAGCTGGTGTTCAACTTCATGATCACACTGCTCAGCAACAGCATGGCTTGCCACTCAAAGAAAAAGAAATTAGGCTGTTCAGAGAAACAAAGAAAAGGGATAAAATTTATGCTGTTTTCTATCAAAAAAATAAACCAGATTATAGTCTAGAGTGAATGTTTCCTGTGCAGAAATGAGGTCAGGAGGAGATAATTAATATATTATTATAATTAATATAGTCACATTTTAAAGGCACATTCTCACAGTGCCTGCTGACTTCTTTCCTACTTTCAGGTTGGGCATTAGTAGGAACAGAATGGTTTTTGTCAGCTTTCTCCATCTCAGTGTTCACTACAAGGCACCGCAGCTGTAAAAGTTGCCTTTCCATCTTGCTGGCTGTGCAGAGCCCACTGCCAGTGCTGGTCCTGCCCCAGACCTTTCCCTCGGTGAGCTGAATATGAAAGGGAGCAAGGCAGCCCCAGCATGATGCTCGTCAGGGTAGGAGATGCCAATACAACACAAGACAGACTGAAAGCCTTTTTATTTTGATGGCAGCCTTTCACTGTCTATCATAAACTTAGTGAAGCAGGCTTTCTCTATCCAGCTCCCCTTTTATTGGGCACAAATCACCGCTGACAGGAAGTTTTATGCCTAAATCCGTTTACTGTCCTTGTTGGTAGTCTTTAAATTAATATTTATAAGGTGAGAGAGGCCTAAAAGGATGCAGCAGTAAAATACCTAAATGCTTCAGTTTGGCTTGAGCTGAATTTTCTCCCTCTCGACCACTGACATTCCTTAATTACTACTGACCCAGGCATACATTGTCTTCGCTGCTCCGAGCCTACAAATCACTGCCCTCCACAGCGTCGTGGCTGACAAAAGGGGAGGTTCAAAGCAGACTAGTTTGTATGATATATGGAAAGAATAGATGTGGGCACAGGCTGGAGAGAGAAAAAGAAGTAACCTCAGACAAATGCCTTAAGAGAAGTAACTTTGAGCTGAAACAAATGACTTGGCTTTGAGAAAGATTGAAAAATGTTTGAATTGGCAAAAGAGGCAGATTTAGCTGCTATAATTTTTTTTTAAGTGAAAACAAATCAGAAACAAACCAGAGGGCATACTGAGCTCAGAAAAAAAACAACTCAGTTGAGCATATTCACATCTTGACTGGATGATACATAGCACACCCTCAGCAAAATGACCATTTTCATTAAATCAGGATGAAGGGCAGTTCTTTTGCATATTAAAAACTGTTGGGCAAGCTGAAATTAGAACAAAGGTGATTAAAAGTAAAATTTTGTTGCATTCAATATTTTCCTCCTTTTTGTCACTGTTTTGATCATTTTGTTTCTTGGTGTCCTATTTCTGTTAAAGTAGGTATAGAGTGTACAACAGAAAAAAAGCAAATATAATAAAAACCAGATCAGCTGTCACCACCTCAGTCCATAAGCACCTAAAAATAATGAGGCTAGATAGACTGAAAAGAAGTAGCGATAACAAATGGTTGGGTCTTTTTAAAAATGTTATTCCAGGGGAAAAAATCCAAACCTGTAAAAGAAAAGAAGTACAAAGGATTCTAACCTGCAAGATGTGAATCTGCACTCTCTTGCTGATGCAGTTCAAGTTTTGGCACATGAATCATTTTATGATTGCTTAGGAGGATTCCCAAACAAGAGCAGATAGGTGTCCATAGCAAGATTTAATTGACCCGAATACCAATGTCTGTAGATTGTGTGAAATGTTTTTCATAAGGAATGAATGAGACTTTTATCTACCCCAGGTAACAGTGAAACAACTGAATAGTTTGTAAGAGAACCACTGAAAGATGCAATAACAATCTTTCAATCTACTACTCATGTCTTTGCACCCATTAGATCTCTGCCTAAAAGGAAGGTCTAAAAGATAGGTTAATGCATAATTGTTTCAATTTGGGAGTGACACCATGCATCATCCTATTTTATTTACTCTGCAAAGACTAATTTGAGGACATAAATTATACTTATTTTGCTTAAAACCTCTGTTGACTCTTTCCTGTATTTGCAGATTTGATTTTTTTTACACTTGGGCAAACTTTCTTCTCCATCTCTGACTGCTGTACCCCTGAACCCATGTGCTGGTGAGTCTTTCATCCCCTCTCTTCTCTGGAGTGCTATACTTCATACACGCTATATTCACACCTTACAATAGGATACATTTGATTCATGGAAAGAAGCCACTAATTCTGTAGTGCCTCAAAACCACTGTTCTTTTGTGTTCAGTGGGTTAAGCTGCCTCAGGTAATCTGCAAACTTCTTTATAAACAGTGTCCCTGCCAGCTGAGATAGCTAATGAATGTAATGAGCCTACTCTCACAATTATCAAATGGGCACAACTCTCTGTTCTATTAGAATGACTCAGATTCCCCCTAAATCCTATTCTTTCTGAGCAAGATAAAGTTACAAGACTTGTAGAATAAGCCAATTGTCTGCTGATGGCAACTAATTCCCATATAAGTCTCCCTGCTCTTGGGTAGTCAAGCATCCAAAGTGATTCATTCTAGAGCTTAAAGGAAGTTGGCATTTTGACTCCTGGGCCACTATCTTGAAACTCCAGATGCAGACACACATGTGAAACTTGACATACATGATGAGATATGTGTGACCACAGAAAGACATAAAAGGCAAGATGAAGCCAGACAACAAATGTAAACTCAAGAAGTGCTAAATCTGCCCATTAACTCTTAACTCACTGTTTTCCAACCTCATTTTCATTCTAAGAGCACAAATAAGCAGGTTGAAAAGGCAATTCGTGGCAATATTTCCCTTTGCTTCTTTTTCTTGAGTTTTACTTTGGACCCTTTCAAAAACATGAGGTATGTCATGAGCACAGGGGTACCTTTTCTTTCTGTCAGTGATTTTCTGTGCCTGCAATGAGTTACCCAACCTTCCTGGACACAGTGCTTCCATTCTAGTGAGCCACAGTGACCACTTATCAGAGCTGCATCTCTCCTTGGGCCTTACAAAAATCATAGCTTTAGCTTCCTTTAGTTCAGATGTTCGTTCCTAAGTCAGACCAGTGCACTGTACAAATTCAAACAATTTATTGACGCTTCACTTTTTCAACATCTTTAGGATTATTTTTCTGGCTGGTTTTGTTCATGCTCTTTCTGAAAGATAAACATATAGCTGAAGCACTAAAGCAGTTTACAAATGCTTAGAGAAAAAAGGTCTGAATGCCTTAATTTTTTTCTACCTGGTAAGCAGTTAAAATAACACTGTTAATAAATACACAGTTTGTTGTTTCCATCATCAGGACCAAAGGCACAATAGTCCTCAGTCATGTTTCCTGAGGCTGGCCTGACAGCCACTAAGCAGCACAGCAGTAACTAACAGCTCTTACATATTCAGAGATTTTTTTGGTGGGGTTTTTTTCTTTGTTTTTTGGTGTTTTTTTTTTTTTTTTTTTTTTTTTTTTTGTTTTGTTTTGGTTTTTTTTGGGGGGGGGTTGGTTTTTGGTGTGGATTTTTTTGGGGTTTTTTTTGTTTGTTTTGTTTTGTTTTTGTGGGTTTTTTGGGGGCTTTTTTGTTCTGTTTGTTTGTTTGGTTTTGGTTTTTTTTTTTTTTTTTGTAGAGGAGATGCCTGTGTGGAGTTTTACCACTGAATCTTCACTAAAAACTCCTTGTCTTTTAGTGGTGTTTTTCCTCCAAGTTGGATGAAGATTATGTGCGCACACAACCTAGTGTTTGTGGAGGGAATCTGTGCCTATGGCTGAGGGATGCCTGCTAAATGGTCTGTCATGCTTTCTAAATGCACTTTCCCTGGTGCCTCGACCTGAAACAAAGCCCCATGGCAATAATTTTCCATAGCTGAGAGACCTTTAAATTGAAATGTTTGGAAGTTGCCTTTCCATTGGCTCCAACCCATTGTTCTCAATAGCCCATTTACTGTAACTTCCAGCTGTCCTAATAGGGACAGAATAGTCCGTTTCCCCTTCCGTGCTGTGCTATCAAATGCTTCCCTGTGTCCTGGTGTGCAAGCTTTTCTCCTTTTGGGGAAAATCCTTTAGAAATTGAGTATTTCTGTTCTGCACACCAGCATGCTGAATGTCTCAGCCAAGATGTAAATTTTCTGTTAACTTATTTAGGCTAGTCAGGAAACAGCTGTGTCTGGGCTTTGCCTTGGGAATCCTGCATGCTAGTCCCAATGTTACGGAAAGTACAAGAAAAGCTTTTTTTCTTTTATTTACTGTTCTGTTATGTCTCTGCAGGTGGCTTGTTGTCATCTTGTCTCAGTTCTGTTCATTTCCCATTGCTCTTCCTCTACTTTTCCACTCACTATCCAGAACTGGATAGAAACATCTTTTTGGACTGGATACAATCCCTTTCTCTCTTTTCTCCACGTGTATCTTTCCAACTCTTTTACCTCACAGCCTTAATGCCACCTCCTTGCCTTCCCTCCTTCTCATTTCCCTAATTATTTTTTTGGCAGGGGAGGAGGTCAGGGTAACAGGATTTATTCCGATGACCTGAGATAAGACATGGCAATATTTGTTGCCAGTTTCATGTGTCCTGCCTGAAACAGAATTTTCTTCAGCTCAGGGACTGTTTTAGAAAGGGGATGGGATTTAGGCACTTAGATGCCTTGAAGTCTGATCCTCTATTTCTTCTTCCTCTGGGCTAAGAGATGAAATCTTGTGGTACTTTGCCTAGCGAGGTCTCAGTACCAAGGCTGATTCTGTCCTCAGAGTCTGAGGGAATTACAGCCATCTGTGTTTGGCCAGAGTTATGAAGGGCTGGACAGGAAAGACACTAGGAAAAAAAAAAGGAAAAGGAAGGAATCTTCAGGCTGCAAGAAGGCTTTGGATGTCCACATCCAATCCACTCTCTAACCAACTCCTCTGAGAGTTAAAGCCATAAATAAAGAGCTCTGAGCTGCCACACAAGACTTCAGTGCTGCCACATCAACAGCTGTAAATCTGCTCTCGAGCACTTCTTGCTTACCCTGTAGGGGAAGCACAATTCTGCCTGGATGAGGCAGGAGCATTTGGCAGCAGCACTCTGGCAAACAGATTTCCAGATGTTTGATGAGAATGACAGCCTCAGAGTGGGAGTGCTTGAGTGTGTGCATGCGTGCCACTTTTTAAAATTCAAGGCTAGCTTGCAGCATTATCAGGGAGTGAAAATGTCAAAAGAAGACAGTGTTCATAGCAGGCATCGCATTTCAGGCCTTAGGAGAAAAAAAAAAAGAGGAAAGACAGCACTGAAGCAATTTAAAACATAAAGAAGTGGGGTGGGGGTGAGAGTTGTAGTAGTTAGAACAATTCTGTGAAATGTGGAGCAGACTGTTACCCCCAGTCCAAACCCATCTGCCAACACTTCTCTGGCCTCATTGTGCAGTATTTCAGATCTCTGTGCCCATCACATATTTTTGATACCCCCATACCCCTTCCAGAACCTGTTTCCTGCTACATTGCACTCAGGAAACTGGGCTATTGCCTACAATGTCTGGCTCTTGGTTCTGACCTTCTCCTGACTTCTTCAACAAATGTCCTTCACTGCCATGCTATTCCTCCAGTCCCCTCTCATGCTTCTGGGATTTTTGCTTTCCACATGTCCCAGTTTCCTCTATCCCTGTGGTTGTGTGTCTTACTACCATCCATCACCTGCAAAGTCAATGCCATTGCACAGCACACTCTTACACCGTATCCTGTTCTCTCATCCTTTGTCTATTTGGCCTATATATGTTGTATGTATAATACCAATATGTTAACCTGATCTAATTTTTTTTTCCTTTTTCCCATTATCTGGAAGGTTGTATTAGATTTCCCTGGTTTATTAGGCACCGGAGTGAAAAAAAATAGATAGATAAGGAAATCTAAGTAGCATCATAATTTGCCAAACACTTTTTTTTTTCCCAAGTTTGAGAGCTAATCATGTTCTTAAGTATCTCAGCTGCTGTCATTTCCATATTGGTTTATTTCCTTCTGATGAAAGCTTATGAAAATCACATAGTGAGACCATGAGTATTTACTTGTAAAAATATTTTTGCATCCTCATTCAGATATGCTCCCTTCCATCTGGAATTCCTGCTTTCCAAACTACCTCATGTATGTTTTTCATTGCACTAGTGATCTTTGCAAGTCTATGCATTGTAAATATGAACTTTGCTATCCCTGCAGAAAGGCAAACCTTTTGTTTCACAAATAAATATATTACAATCTCCTTTCTTTTTCTTCCACTTCAGTGTAAATCTCCTGTAATATGACCCAGATATTGCAAAGAGAAGAATCTTGGCTTGCTTTTGTTTGGAAAAAGATTTCAGATGGATCTGGCAGTGTTGGGAAAGATATCTAAGGGTCACACTGGCTGCGTGCAGTAATTGCACCTTCTCTGTGAGCCATGCTGGAACATAGGTTTTGACAAAGTACTTGTACACGACTCTGATAACCAACTACCCTTTGTGTGAAGTATCCGCACTGCGCTGCTGAGGGGAAGGGAGCTCATAGCTCAATGCACTGCTCTTATTCCAAAGCCTCTGCCATCTTCCCTAAATAAACACCAAGGACTGATGCTTCCCCTGGTGTAACACCACTGACCTCTCTGAAATTACACCAGGCATGAATTTGATCAGATTTGTCATCAAATCCATTTTGTACCAGCAGGAGCACAGACGAGCCATCCCACAAGTCCCATCCAGGGCTTTTCTGTTGCCCCTGCTATTACCCCAGGCTCCTTCCTCACCTTAGGCTGAAGGGAATGATAAGGTCCAACTTGTCAGGACTTATTACTTATTCACAAAACTATCACACCTTTGACACATCTGTCAGTTTTTATACAAAAAACGAATGAGCAAGGATGCTGAAGTTTCCTTTCAGCACACTGGAGGGCAGTCCTTTTTACCACACCCTTAAGGCTTTCATGTCAGGTCTTAGTTGCAATGACAGAGCAGTGTGAGAGAGCTATCATTTTGTCTGGCCATACTGTGCTTTCCTCTGGCCAGATTATACTTGCCCCCTGGTAGTTAAGAGAATTAAGCTTTCATCCTTTACATAAAATATAAATAAATAAATATGGTACATAATTGTTAGAAATATCTATCATCAAACATCCAATTAACATTAGTTATGGATTAGATGAAGATGTATCCTTTTCCTTTTTACAACACTTCCTAAAATAAATGTAACTCATTGCCACATCATAGAGATCAGTCTTTTTGCAAGAGCAATGGCAATTTTTTTCTTTTTTATTTCTTCATTGTTTTGTTTTTCCCAAAAAATATGAAATCAGGACAAGAGAAACACAGAATAGAGCAGCATATTTTCTAATGAGTTTGTGGTCAGATCTGTAATTTAAACTTGACAGTAGAATCACAGAATTCAGATTAATACTGAAGCCACCAGGGATCTCAGGAAACATTATGTTCGATAGAGTGTATGGCTAATGGTTACAAAGTACAAAGGATATGGATAAGCATGGCTGATTTATGAAAATTCTCTCTGTATACCGAATGTATTTATTCCAGCATTTGGGCTTTGGTTGCATTTAAAATTAAAAGGAAGGCTGCTTATTAATTTTACATGAGCTTTTTTGGCTATCTTATTCAAGGCCAAGTTCCAAGCGATATGCTGCATCCTCCTCTACATACGGTCATTATGTGGCCAGAACTTCAAAAGTGGTTCTAAGTTTCCAATGGTTTGATAATCCTCTTTTCACAGTTCCCATTTTCTGAAAATCACCACAACTAGGAACAATGCCTTTTAATGCTTCAAATCATTAACCTCCCTGCAGAACAGAAAGGGCCGTATATGAGAACATTCTTCAGTGCCAGCATGCACTTCAGTGTAGTCTGATCTTTTCTTCAGACTCCATAATGCATTCCAAACCTGAACTTCACAGACTTGACTTCATTGCATGTTCCCATGCTGGCAGTAAGTTTGTCATTTCTTGTTGAGCTCATTTGGCTTATCTCTGTTGCAGTTCTCATGAGTGTTGGTGACTTCTCCTTTACAAGAGAGGATGCCAAAAAAGGGCAAGGATTAAATGATAGTATTTTCCCTTTGCTTTTACATTATGAAAATAAATATCTATGAAAATTAGTATCTACTGGTGTCATATACAATTGGGAGCCACCTTTCGTGAAGAGGTAAAGCTTACTCAGTCACACAGTTTGCATGTTTATGTATATAATATATTTAACATACATTTTATCATGTGTATAGTTTAACCTACTCAGGTTTCAATCTCTTTGGTGATTTCAGACAAATTTGGCAGAGAAGTAATCTTTAAGATTAAAATAAAATTCTCTGCTTGTTGTGGAAGGATAGAAGGAGGAAGGTGAAGAAAAGACACCCGATAAGGAGCCTGCCTAACAACAAGACTGCAGAGTGAGTTCATGCATTATTAACCATAAAGAATCCACACAGTATATCTATCTGTATATTTCTCAGAGAGTGTGAGAGATGGACCATATGTGCCCCACCCCTGGGAAAAGCTTCAACTGTAGCTCACAATTAATTATGAGGCACAAAGCTGCAGAAAAAGGGGCTTCATTAGTTCTGCTCTTGCAAAACTACTTATTTTATGTTTTTATTTTCCTTCCATGGCACTTCCAAACATAGAAATTGAATGTACCCCAGGACTTCTTTAGTGAGTTATTTTGCTGCCACTTTTCAATCTGTGGTAAAAAAAAATGAGAACATTCATTAAATAACATAAATTGAGTAGAGTTATTTTTCCTTGTACACCTCTAGCTCTCTTTGTCCATATCACCTCTTTAGTAGTAGTAGTAAGAATAACAATAATTTAAAAACCCATAGACTCTCCTCTGTGATGCTAGAGGAAGTCAATTTGTTCCAAATATTAAGGCTAAAAAAAGCTGATTCAGGAAAAATAAAGTGGACTGACCTCCCCACAAAGCATTTCTCAATTTGGATCTGTGTATTAGCACTTAAACATGATTCTCATCATCATCCTTAACATAAATGAAATTGAACAGCCTTCCTGACTCTCACTGGTGGTTGGGTGTGGATATGGAAAGGGTGGCAATTGCTATAAGGAACATCTTCAAATGAGCCAGAAACATTGTGTGAAACAATCTCTTCTCCCTGCTTTGTATTCTACCTTCATTTCCCACTTACTGGAGAGATGAATGAAAGCAGCACACAGAGAGAATAATAAGATGATTGTAAAACAATTACATCATCAAAACTAACGTCATATGCTATCTCCTAATTGCTAAAATGTTGTAGTCCAGAAATGATGTTTTAGTTCCTTCCTCGAAGTATCCCGACCACAGCTGAAGTCAGATCAATTTTGAATCAGCTAAAGCCTTGTTACTGTGCTTTTGTGGCAGAAAAACTTCCCTACTGCACTGCCTTTCCCATTCTTAGACAACTCAGTCCATGTACTGCTGCAACACATCTGGAGTGTGGTCCTGACCCAGCTCCCACTGGAGACTGCAGCAGGACTCACCCTGACTTCAAATGCAGATGGATTTAAGTGGAATGGGAATGAGCAGATACATTCTGGATGTTTAAGGAATGTATTGACTCCCAGGCATCGGTTTTGCACAAAGCAAAAGGAAGTTAATGGCAAAATAATGATTATAGTTTTGAAAAGAAGAGAGCAATGAGTGAGGTAAAAGAGCAGCACTCTTTTTAATTATATGACAGACATAGGATGCAGAAGTGTGTGATGAGGTCCTGCTACAGCAACACAGCTAAGCATAGGCTTAAAATTAAGAATTTATTTAAGGGTTTTGCTGAATAAGGATGAGATCATTCATATACTTAAAGTTAAATGTAAGCTTAAGTGCTTTGCTGAATCTGGGCCCAGATACATAAACCATTAAACAGTCACTTTAAGAAAGCAGTGGAAAGCTGTTAGATAATTTCTAGACCTTTTAAGTTACTTCTCCTATATTTCCCCCCTACCTTTCTCTTATTAGCTCAAGAAGGAGGTTTATAAAACTCCAGTTCCCCAAAAAAGATAATGCTCATTGCTATCCGATTGTAATTCAAATTGCTTTGAGCAGCCCCAAGCATGTGTTCAAACATATAATCAGGCAAACAGGCGACCTGAGACTTGCCAGTTGGAATACTGTCAGTCGCAGATGCCACACTTTTTTTGTGTTGGTTTTTTGTTGTTTTGTTGTTGTTGTTTTGTTGTTGGGTTTTGTTTGTTTGTTTTTGTTTTGTTTTCTTTGTTTTAAGCATAAATAGGGAGGGGTATAGAAGTTGATAAAAGCTGGCCTTTGCTGTCCATTTTTGGTGCTGTGTTCCTGTGGCTTGGGTTATTTGGGTACATGTTGCTTTGTGTCTCTGAGGGCTCTTTTTTTCCCCCTCCCTCTCTCTCTCTCTCCCCTGGTCAGAGAAGCTGTACTCATCACCTGGAGTGAAGGCTGACAGGAATGAACATAGGCAGGAAGCAGCGTGACACACGCATTGTCATGCATGACTGACCAGCAGCCATCAACAGCAATTAAACATTGAGAGCACTGGATCCTTTTGGACAGGTTCAAGTTTCCTGGCACTGCTGTGATTAGATGTTTTGCACTGTTTCCCTGTAGTCAGTATGTGACACATTCCCTTTTGCTTGCTCTTTTCTGATATTTATTTTTGCACTATCCTGGTGTTAGCATCTTCTCATGGAAAATTAATCACTTAGAAAGGGATCATTTTGAAGGAGACTTGTGAGGTGGTTGAAAGATAAAATGGATATTTAAAAATCAGCTGGGTTTTTATTTAAACACAGAATTCTCTGCCTTCAGATGAACATTGTAGTGTTTAAGCATTTTTGAGTAACTATAGGTGTGCATGAGAGAAAACTCTGTGAATGGCAGAAACCAGCAAAGAACAACACGAGCCTTTGGGTTTACCCAGCTGACTGCAATTTTACTGTAATTTAAGACGACAAAACACAATGTGCTTAAAGGCAAGACTGAAGTGAAGAGCAGCTGCAGTTGTGCTGGGCTGTCACTCGCTTGCCCTCATTTCAGGGCTGAGATCCAGACCAGTCCAACTACCCAGTGTTTAACGTCAGCCCAGACTTCCAGGGCAAGGTCTGTGGCTTGGCATGAGGTGCCGCAGCTCCGGAGGCTGGGGCGAAAGGCCTTTTGGCACGCAGCGAGGTCTCGTGCCTAATTGAATAGTCACAGGGTCTAGGGCTAGGAGGGCTCATTAAAGCTCCATTCTGACCTCATGGATTGTCGTCCTCTCCATTCCCCCAGATTGAGTCCAGCAGCTTACATGTGAGTAATTAATTGCTTCTGTTAATTTGCACTCTCCCAGTCTCTGTGAGGACCTGGGAGGTCCACTAATAAGTTGTAAGGAACTGCCGGACGTCTATGTAGGAAACCTTCATGCCTACACCCTTTCCATCCTTCATCTTCCATGTGCAAGACATGCTCCAAACCCTATTTTGACCAGCTGGAGTAATCAAATGAATGACGTTGTCAAAAGTAGCATGGTTTCAGCATTCTGCAAGGATTAACGTGAGAGGGCAGTGTGATTTAAATGGGCTGTGCTCTGCTGTGTCACCACCAGCCCAGCCAGGGCTTGGAGCCAGTCAGTGTGTTAGGCTTTTTCCCTGCTAGCTCCCTCTCTCAGTTAATGGGGGTTGCTCCAGCCATGCATCTGTGTTACCTTTATATTCTTGCACTAGCATTTAGAGGCCAGAGCAACCCTGGGGCTTTGTACTGCTGCCTTTCATTGATAATACAACTCTTTAAGAGCTTTTTTCCTCAGATGGATGCCTGGGATCATGAGGGCAGGTCTAAGAACTGCTGTGAGAACTTCTTCTGCATTTGTTGTTCTCAACAGTCATTCCAGATTGACATATCTGTTAAAATAATTCCACTATTAGCATAGTGAAGCATTTTGTATTGATAACACTAAATAAGCCTCAGAAGAACCGTGTGAAGCAGAAAATGTAATTATTATTTCTGTAATGCAGATACAGAAACAAAGGAACAAAAGGGATGAGTGACTTGCCCAAGGTCATACAGTAAATCAGAAGTGTAAATATACCAGAACCCCATCCACATCTCATTTCCTTATGGTGTGGGTATAGTCAGGAAAAAAATAGCTGACTTGATTCTGTGATCTTTTGCAGTCTTTCAAAGGCTTTCTACCTTTCTCTTTGTAGGCTTCCAGGATGTCCTGATAGACCAACACAGGCACTTCCATAGACTAAGGAAAGAGCATCAGGTCGTAACAAACTCGTGCTTGAATTTCTCTTACCAAAGTAGATGGCAATCAAATGGGCTGGGCACCCAAGCCTGGGATGTCTTCTTTACCCAGGAATTTGATTTTGGACCTTCTACTGATGTCTTGGCAAACTAAGTGTGGCATAAACAATGAGGCTTTTGATTTCCAGGCTAGGGGAGGCATTGTACAGGTTCACAGACAACTGTCCAAACGTAAATGATGATGAGGATGAAAAGAGCGTGAAAAAATTGAATATGCACTGGAGAGATAGCACTTATTTCATTAAGTAACTTCAGCATTGACTTCTTTAGCTCTATGAGTAAATCCATTAAATCACAGTGAGATGCATCAGGTTTTGCTCTAAGAATTGGAGCAGAGATATACAAGAACACAGCAAACCAGAAGATTAAAAAGTAGTACTGCATAAGTCAACTGCTAGTTGCTGACATCAATAAAATATTGTCCTTTATTATAGTCATTAGGAAACCTTTTAACAGTCATTAAAATTTCTTAATGCTGTAGTAAAATTTTTAGCTGTTGCCTGGAAAAAAAGAAGGTACTCTGAACTATATGGCATGCAAATATTTCAAACAAATGCTGTCATATGGTGGAGGCATTAACAAGTGCTTCTTAAAGCTGATGGGCTGGTTTTGGAACACACTCAGAAAAAATATATATTAATATATATTATATTTAATACAAGAACATTGAGATTTTTCTGGCAAGGAAATAGGAATAAATTATTTAATCCCTTTAATCCCTTTAAGCTCCCCTAGGGAGCTGAAACTTATTAATTATGAAGTTCTGATATATACAGACTGGGCTTTAGTGTTGGTTTCAGGTCCTAGGTAGTGTCTTCGTTTTTTTTTTCTGCATTCTGTTTGAAAAATATGAAACCATGTCATTAAACTGAACAGTTTCTCCAGCTACAGGAACTGTATGATGATGACACCAAACAGGGGAATAGTATAGAAGCATGGCTACTAATTAGGAATGTCTTGGAAAAGTGGTCATTTAGGTAGGTAGAAGGAATTTTTTATTATTATTTAATTAAATTTTGAAAATAGCATAAACTGATATTTAGTGCTACCTCAAGTGCAGGCACACAGAGCCAGGATTGTACTCTTAATACTGTCATGGTAGCAGTGTTTCTCTACTTTGTCTGAAGTTCAGTTCACATGAGCTTCGCACAGGATGTGTGAGACCAACCATATGATTTTTTGATTCAAAAAGACAGGGAGCTTAGAGAAGTTTCTTACCTGCTCTGCGTGCTGCAAACAGCCCACCGTGACTATAAAACTGGGTCATATTCTGATGTATTTTAAACCACAACTGGTAGGAGAAGGCAAGGGGAGGCACGACACATCTAACGGCACTGGTGAGGATTAAGGCAAACAGAGCATAAAGTTCTTAAGCAGCATGTTGGCTGGGGAGAGGGGTAATGACTTGAGCCTGGTTACATCCTCCGAGACCTTTCACAGCCTTAAGTATTCAGGTTACACACCATGGGAAAGAGAGCACTTCTGGAGCTGCAGTGCCCCACAGAATGGAGTGAGAGGACTGATGAGAGGGAAGACTGACCAGTGGCTGCAGAATGGTCAGTAGGTAGTTTCTTACTTTTGAGTACAGAGAATCTCTGCTCATTGCTCACAGCTTTGATTGCAGAGGGGTCTGGTCCAGACACTCTCAAACTTGCAGTACCTGCTAAAACAGGCTAGTTTCTGGTCCTACTTTTAATCTTATCTGGAACCTAAGTGAATCTAAAGCAGTTAGCAAAAATTATATAAAATACATTTCCTTTCTCATAGCAAACCATTTCTATTTAAATGCATAATCCACAGATTTTCTCAGTTCTGAAAAATCTCTGTGATTATTCAGATCTGAAGTAAAAACTCAACCATTTGAGGGAGGAATTCTCATGACACCCTCAAAGAAACAGGTGGCATCAAAGAATTATTTTTTCACTTTGCATGAATGCTCAGTGATGGATCCAAGCTGAGAGTGATATACCTGGTTTCAATCACTCTTATCCAGTACCTAATCTTCATCAACTCTTTGCAGTAGCCAAAACTTTCAAAATTTAAGGTTCTGGTTGTATCTGCAGCACAGCTTGATGCAAAATAAACAGGTGCAGGAAGACCAGTGCTCTGCTACAGATGAGAGAATTGGATATGGATTTATTAAAGTTGGAGTAAGCATAGGGTCTTAAAATGTACTGTGTCCAACAAAATTCATGTATCAACATGTCCTGGGAGTTCATCTTGCCCTTTGCAGTGTTCTGTAAATGGGTGTTACAGTAGAGTGGTTTTTCAGTGGATTTTCAGGGGAAACTTCCTGATTTGTCTTTCTCACATTTAGGACCACGTTATAGCTGTGATTTTCTATAATAACTAGGAAAGTCACTGTGAAAATTCCTAGGGGGAAAATTTCCAGAATATTGGATGAAAAATTTAAGAAAGCAAATGGAGTTGAAGGATGCATTAGCCTGTTTCCTATAATTTCAACTCTATTTCATATCCTCATGTCACATTTCAGCCTGAAAGAATACTCTGGGCAACATGGAAGATCACAGTGCTTAAATGAGGAAAAATAAAATTGCTACCTATGGGCAGAGAAAATAGAAATTTAACTTAGGTCACTGTTAGCAATTAGCAGTGTTTTGTCCACATCTCCAGCTCACCAGTAACCTCCATTTGCTGCCTGTTGCCACCAGTTGGTGCTTACCCTGTCCCTTCTTCTGCCATCATGAGACTGTTAGAGATCTCAGGAACATGGATAAGGTTATTTTTTCTTCCCTCCTTCCACACTGCGCATAACCGAGAACGGCAGTGGGGCAGTGGTGCGGACGAGGATCACTTTCAGCTCCGAGGGCCGCCTTTCCAGCATGTGCTCTGTTACTACCTAGTTTAATTAACATCTGTGCCAATCAGAGCAGCTGCCTATAAGATAGAGAAGGTTAGCCGAGCATTCAGGAAGATAAATGAGACAAGGGGTTGCCAAGGGGATGGTGTGTCAGACACGTGCTGTGGCTGCAGCAAGCGTACACACCCCCGTTAGCTGTACTGCTCTTGAGTCTGGAGGCAGCACTAAGGCTTTGAGGCAGGGATGGTACATACTTTAACGTCACATTTTTTATCTTTAAAAGTGGGAATACAGATGTATTGGTGATTCTGAAACGGTATGCAACCCCATAGGTCAACTTTAACCTTGTATGAATCGAGCGTTAAAGTGGCTAATAGAAACAATTAAATATTTGACATCTGAGGAAGATTTCAGGATTATGTATGGTATTCCCTTCAGGACATCTAGGAATACTAGAGCTACCTATGTTCAAATGCCACAGTATCTCAAAAACAGAATATTTAGAATATCTCATAAATTAGAGTTCTCCATTCCAACTGCATGCATCATATCCCAGAGTCTCATGACTCAACTGGTGCTATAATAATATGGAAGATTCTGAGCTTATGTGTCTCAATAAATTGGAGTGCCCTTCCCAAACCTTAACAACCTTCAGTATTATTTTTGGATTTTTCAATTCTTTTTATCTGTTTTTTTCTTTTAAATTTATTGGGAAAACAAGCTACACTGAGATCATTGTATCTGGATGTATTAGCTTCAGAATGATTGTAGTAAAATCTTTATGCCCCAGCACCCTGACAGCATTGTAATGCAATAGTCAGAGGGGCTAGGCATACAGTGGAATAGTTTTACCATCACGATCTTGCATCCAAATGGCCTGATAAGACAATCCCTGTAGACATGCAATGAAATCCTTTCCTCCAGTGACAGCATCACAAACTCTAATTGTTAGGCATTATTCTTTCTTTGACATTGACATGAAATCTCTACTACAGAACACAGATCTCATGCAGGTTTACCTTGCATTAGCACACTCTATTATTTACCTATGTACTAATTATTCTTCAGTTACACTGAACTTATACAAATGTTTTGGCTTCTCGGTGTTTTCTTGGCCTAGGTACATTACAGTGGTTTTGTAGGGAAGAAAGCATGTTCATCCAGTTTTGAATAGGGAATGCTAGCACTGGTCTTGAAAACATTCCAGCAAAAGGTTTGCAGTTCTACAATAGAACATTGTTTCTCCTCTTTATTTTTTTCCCCCAGAAATCTAAATTGTTCATAAAGCAACTAATTTCAGGTTTACTTATGGAAGGATTTGCATTCTATTTTTCTCCATACCCCTTCATAAAGAAATCCTTTACAAGGTACTCGTCAACAGTAAGGTAAGACCTACTGTGCACTTATCTAAAGCTTTTTCTGAAGTGACAAAGAATATTAACTCCTACTTTCACTTATGCATCTGCAGCAGTGATACATTCACAATAATTTATAAAGGTGTGGGGTTTTTTTTTTAATATTTCTAATTTCCTCTCCACATTTCCTCAAGAGAAGATGATTGGTCTTGGAAGCTAAAGCACACAGAGGGTATTAGTGTGCTTAGCTCTACTATTGATTTTCAGTATAGTCACTTCACTTCAGCAAAAGTTGGGCACCTCTGTGGTGAGGAGCACAGGCCTCTGAGGAGACAGAGGGTGTAAGTACAGAAGTAGGCAATATATTTGTTCTTTTACAGCAGATGTGCTGTCTAAGGCAATGCTGTTGCTAAGGATAAAAGCTGAATGAAAGAGCCATCATGGTGCCAGTCAAAACATAAAATCCTTCCTTTGTTGGCACTCTCGTCTGCTTTTGTGTGTGCTCTCATTCCAAAAGAGAGTAAGGCTGGGAGCCACCCTAGCTGCACAGGGCAACTTGAAGTGGAGGAAATCTCTTCTCCTGTGAGTCTGCTAGGGGACCCTGATTGGTACATTGGAGAAGACCAGGGAGCAAAGATTAATCATAATGGAAAAGACCTAAACTTCTCATGGGCAAAAAAATTAACCTTGGAATCTCTAGTAGGTATGGAGATAGTGGGAAATCACCCTGGCACCTCTGTACAACCTGGGCAAGGCAAGTGTTTCTGGAGACGTTTGCTTAATACCTGGAGGATGCTGGTGGCTGTCAGTGCAGCTCCTCATTGCCACACCTTGCATGAGGGAAATATGAGGATGCTTTGCTCTAATGCAAGATTTTGCATTTCTGTGGACTTCCATCGACAAAAATCAAAGAGATAGACATTGTCTTTGTGGTGGAAGCAGTAGGCAACGGATATGGTCCAAAAAATTTTGCTGACATCTGGACTACATTTTATTGGGCCATGCCATCAAAAGTTGTGTAGCCACCAAAGGTTGTTTCACCAGCTAATCTAGGTTTAAAACACTTAGTTTTCCTTTGTAGTGAGCAGGCAGATGCTGACAGAAATCAAGACAAAATGCAAGCCTCTTTTTACTACCAAAAGAGAGTGTGGATATTCCACTAAGTCCACTACACACTTGAGCATCATTGTTGATTTCACTTGCAAGGCACTACTCCAGCAGTGCTGAGCAAGCAATACAAACCCTCTAATAAAATGTCCTAATAAAGAAAAGTTCCAGTGAGTGGCAGGCACTTAGGCTGAAATGGGAGTTTTGGTCACATGGGAGTATACGGTTGAAACAGGGGTGTTGGCAGATGAAGATAAAAGACACACTGCCACCACTCTCATGGTGAAAATGGCGTGTTTTCATCTCAGAATAAGGCTACTATGAAGGTTTTACATTTGCGTATTTTCACCCGTGTAGAGGAAAAAAAGTCTTTTCATTAAAAAGCCCCCATGTATTTTAAAAATGCTTTGGTACCTTACTCTAAATTTAATTATGCGAGTACATTTGCAGTGGACTCATTTGGGGTGCATGTATGCATACTTTGTGGATAATGAAGTCATCAGCAGTTGCTTGGCATTACTGGATAACTAAATAGGTACTACAGCATTGTTGTGAAGAAGCTAAGACAGCCTGGGGCAGCCTTATTTTTATGCATCTGAGTTTTCCCAAACTAATTCTGTATTCATGAACTGTTGCTATTTGTATTTGGAAGGATGAAGCTTCCAATTTTTTACCCTTTTCTCAGCCTCTTTGGAAAATTTCCCCATTTCCTCTGTTCAAATAAATGAAGTGGGAGTTACCCTTCTTATGAAGATGCAGGGAGGGGATGATGTACACATGAATGCAAAGAGTCCCTCAAAGGGCAAATCACTTCTCAATCTGTCATATGGTAGAAGCACTTTTCAGATGAATCATTACTAAAATACAGCTTCTTGTGTATCAGAGTAACTCAGTTGTTTAATTCACTAATGTATCCACTTGATGTCACTGTCACTGCCCAGTAGAATTGTTAATGTCAAAGGGTTTTCTGGTCACAAAGACTTTGCACCAATAAGTGACTGAGCTGCACAGACAGCCACCTTTTGGACCCTTGCAGGTAGCTCTAGCCCTGTGATAGTCCGTTTTGGTGATGTGGACACTTCTACTTCCTGATTCTCTTAATTCATGCTTTGCATATCCCTGAAACAATAATACTAGTTTTTCAAGGTTGTCTTTTCCTGCATAGAAACATTCAATCATTTTCTTTTTCTTGAAAGTACAGAAAAACCTTGTAGCATTACTTTAATGGTTTGTTATTACTCATTTCTTAAGGATAATGACAATTTTTCAAAAGTCAGTGAACAGTGTTTATTTGTTAATTTAAGTATTTATTAATGGCATGAAGCTGAATCAGTGTAGGTTTAGGTTGAATATCAGGAAAATGTTCTTTACCCAGAGGGTGGTTGGGCACTGGAACAAGCTCCCCAGGGAAGTGGTCACAGCACCAGGCAGCCTGACAGCGTTCAAGAAACCTTTGGACAGTGCTCTCAGGCACGTGATGTGACTCCTGGGATGTTCTGTTCAGGGCCAGGAGTTGGACTGATTGATTCTGATGGGTCCCTTCCAATGCAGCATATTCTGTGACTCTGTGTTGCATCTCTTGGTACTCTTGTCATCATTAGACTTCTTTTTTTAATGATGAATTAACTACATTTTGCAGTTTTCCTCTCTTTCTCTTTCCAGCATGTTTTTTTGTCTTCCTGCCATCTCCCATAATTTTGTTTACCCTCATGGAAGCAAAAAGGTGATGTACATCTATTCCCTCTATATTTCTCTTCATAATGAAAATAGATGTTTCAAAAAATATATAAAACCTAATTGTTAGTTATTTTTGCATCCCTTTCTCCTAGACTATCAGATTGAGAGATCATCTTGTGAGGGGGAGTAGAACACTTAACCACTTTAAGCTGGGATTTAGGCAGTCATCCACAGCAAAACACAGCTATTGTATGTGAACTGTTCCTTGCCAAAGCCTGTTGGCCAGGGTCAAGTTCTCTGGGGACAGCTGTATCCTGGTTTAACAGGCCTTGATCCTTTCACTGTTTTCTTCTTTCTGCTCAGGTCATAAACACTTTCTGTCAGTCTATAGCTCTGTCTTCAGAGCCAGAAGATCTGACCTGACAAAGCGTTTCAATATGTTCTTTGCTCCTTGTTCTGGGTGTCAGCATCTTAGCTGTCCTCCTGCCCCTCTCTAATGCCATTCTGCTGGAGTCCTTGGAAGGGCTGGAAAGCTGAAGAACTGGCATGTGGTTCTGCATATTTGTACACAAGACTTTATTATTTTTGTGCACGTAGGTATTAATGTGGGGGCTGGAAAAGAAGATTGTAAGCATTTCATGGAAACATGCACTCAGAGCCAAATCCTCATTAAAAACTGCCTTAGCATCCAGGCCAGGAGAGAATTGCAGGCACAAAGATTATTTGTGTATACTGCACTTTCAGAGGGTTACTGAGATCCATGTTCCTCTCTACAACATCTCAGACAGTCAAGATTTTCTCTAAGAGTAATAGCCAAGATTTTCCCCTGTGGAGCTACAACAGCTTTACACTGCCCCAGAAGACCAAAGCGACCTTAAAACTTGAAGTGAAGCAGGAAATAAGAGGATTATATTATTTCGAGAGACAACTTAGAGATGGCATTCTCAAAATCAACACCTCACTTTGCTGCCAAAACAGGATGCATGACAGTGGTGCTGCTTGTCCCAGTTCACGCGCAGCTCTTGCACTGCTGCCCTCTGGGTTGTTGGTAGCCAGTATTATTTAGAGCCATCTTTATGCTTGAACTGCAGAGCACTTGCTTGGCACGCAGCCACTCCAGGCTCTGAAGATAGATGAGGCCAATGCTTCTGCCCTGAGCTATGCGTTCAGGCCGTAGCAAATGATCAAGATCAGAGGTTTTGTCTTTTTTTTTCTTTTCAAAGCTTTGGGGTTAAACTCTTTCCTGTGCAAGGACTCCCTTCAATATATTCTTAAGGGCTGTCTTAAAGGCATTTTGCTCCCTGCTGTGGATAACAGCAATTACCAGGTTATGCTGAACTGTAATTTTGGAATAGACCATTAGTGGATGGCTGTAGCAGTACACCGCCATTCCCACAATTTACCCTTCATCACACTATGTGAATTAGAGAAGGACTCACATGAAAGAAACTCAAGTCTGACATGCTTAGGTGAGTGTGATTTCCTTTTTTTCCTTCAGTATCTTAATTCTTTATAAGCTATGTGTGGCCTTATTAGCATCCCTTTGCACTATGTGAGCAGCACAAGGAAGCTGGCTGTGGAGAGTCTGGTTCATTGCCATGAACAGGGCAGCAGATGTAGCACTGTCCTCACAGCAATCTGCCTTGCTGCCATGTGAGCTAGCAGCAGCTGCAAAGATGGCAATTCTCCATGTTTCACCCTATTCCTCACTGAGGTGTGAACTTGCACACCCAGGTAATACTGTTAAAATGTTAGTAACAATAGGGTTGGGATTTAGTCCATTACTCTCATGTCTACAGTCTTTTTTGCTGGACTGAGGGTGAAATAAGAAGTAAAACCTGAAAAGAGGAAAGCTTATTTGTGAACATTATAGAGAAGAATGAATCAGTTTTAAAATTTTATTCATGTCTGTTGCAAAATAGCAGGAGAATGAAACTTAACACAGAACAAGTCAAAAGCCAGTTGTACACCAAATTTTATAGACCACATGCCACATCTACCTCATCCATTACAGGGTTCTGGGTGATCTGCCTCACTGTGCTTCTCAGTACAAAGATTCTGACTCATAAGTTTGACAAATCTTCCTCCAAGAAAAGTAAATTCTTCAAGGCTTCACCTGCAGTGCAAGGCCTGGCCCAAATATCAAGGAATAATAGACAGCTTTTGAAAGTTATGCTTATAGAGGTGCATCACACCATGTTTTCTGAACGCCATCAATTAATTTAAAGGATTTGTTCGGTTTTTGTTGTGTGCATTGATGGGATTTCAGAAAACACTGCTAATAATGCCTTAGCTGACCCCAAGGTCTGACAAAAGCAATATCACTCTTAGCCTGATCTTAGAGACAAAATAAGGAGTTTAAAATGTTATGAGAAAAATTAGTTTTATACATATTTAGGTAGAAAAGATTAAGCTGGATGTTAACACACTTTGACAGCATGCTGTCTCTACTGACCCCAGCAGAGTGAATGGCTACTATTAAGAGCTGGCCATAGAGATGGAGTATGTTCTTCTATGCCTACTGGAAAAGCTTCTCAAGTGAAAGGGTTGTCAAGCACTGGAACAGGCAGCCCTGGAGACATGGAGATGTGGGACTTTGGGACATGGTTTAGTGCTGGACTTGGCAGTGCTGGGTTAATGGTTGGGCACAATGCTCTGACAGGTCTTTTCCAACCTAAATGATTCTATAATTCTGTCCAACCAACTCTATCCACAAATAACACCAGCTAGTCTTTAGCTAGTCTTGTCTCTTGTATGTTTATCTCAGACTTCCTTGGTGCTGTGTAACCACCAAATATTTCACGTGGTCTCCAATGCTCTCCCATCAGATTGCCCTCCAGGTGTTTACAGTTAGAAAGAACACTCAAAACTACCTTCAAAACCCTGAAGGGAGAGTAGCTAGAATAATTTTGGTTTGCTTTTCCCCCTCATGCTTCTGTGTGAGAAATGAGCTGCAAGGGGCAGCTGGGAGCCTGCATAAACACAGTCTTGAAGAAGTGATCAGAAATATTTTTTTCGAAATTGTAAAAAGTTGTGCCCAAACTACTGATCAGTCTTTCACCAGTCCAGCTCAAATTCTGGGTCCTAAACTGGTCAGCAGGTTTATGAAAGCAGCAGCTGAAATGCTTTCTTTCAGCCAAGAGTGGTCTCAGGAGCTGCAGATCTCTCCAGCTTACAGCTGCTTCCATGTAGATTTTATTTGTTCCCTGAAGAAGAAATAAAACTGAATCCATTTCTTGTTCTGTGAGTCAACAAAGGTCTGTGCTGCAGCATTAGGCATACCATGAGAAGAGGAATTTCTGCTTCCAAGAAGCAAATGCTTGTGAGTACGTGATCCAGGCCAGACAGGGGTCACTTGGATCTTCAGGTTTTCCAAACTCTCACGTGTCCTACAGCCTGTGGCACCAGAGAGTGCAGCAATGTAATGCAGCATGAAAAGACTGTGACATTTTAAGAGCCAGCGAGGCAAAGCCAGAGTGTGAAAGGAGCAAGCTCACACCCTTCTGGGCTCACTATTCTCCAACTGGGTGCTGGCACTTGGACTCTCAGCAGGAAGGACATTCCTTCTTAGGGAGCCCCCTCTGAAGTAATTTGTTACTGGAAGCAGGACCAGGCAGCATTTCTTGGACTACATCTGCCAGGTGGGCAGTGCCCTCCTGGGTGACTGCACAGCCCCTCAGTGGCTCTGGGAAGGGTCAGAAAAGCTGTCCTCACCACCCAGGCCTGGCCAGTCCCTATAAACTCTCTCCCACAGCACTGCAGGAGCTCTTTTCCAGCATGCCTTCCCAGGACAGCTCTTCCCATTAGGCAGAGCCAAGCAGCTGCACCTTCAGCAAGCTGCTTCCCGGCCACCTGCTGCCCGTTTTGGTGGTCCAGCTGGTGAGCATTCCCAGGCTTTCACCCCATCGGCCTCTCCTTACCCCTGAGGTGATGACATGTTCTCAGAGGGGGCCTCAGACCCGTGGCTAAGGAAGCAAATTGTTCTTGGAACTATTTCCTGAATATTGGCAGCCTTGTTCCTTTGCATCTTAAAAACAAACTCCGATTTTTAATATCACTGAGCACAGTTCGTGAATTCAGGACAGCTCCTGCATGTCAAAGATGGTCATGCTACTACTGTATGACACAATGATTTTTTCTTAAATCCTCACGGTATACTGGAGTTCCCTAGTCTGTTTTAAAACCCCTTCTTTTTGTCTCAATGCCCTTAACAAAGTATCTAAACAGTGGCTATGCCCTTTCCAAGGTAATTCCTTTGCCAGTTTTCAGAAATCAGACGTGAAGACCTCCCACCCTGCAGCATTATCCCCACATCAGCCAGCACAGATCCATGGCAGAGCCACTGCTCCTCATGAGGGAGCTCAGCCTGGAGGGTGCTCACTGCCCATGAAATGCCTGCTCTGGCCAATTTTCATTTTTTACATACAGCCTCATTACCAGCTAACTGCTCTGGCTGAGAAGTGGCTGCAAATCAGGACTAAAATGATTTCAGGTATTTCAACACTGATCGGGAGTTAAATGTATATAAGCTTCAGCCTGCTTTTCTTTATCCTGATCAGGTGCTGTTTAATGAGGAAAGAAAGCCCTCCTGATTAAGCTGAGCCATCCAGGGTGGAACCCCTTTGCTGCCAGCAGGTGAAGTCTCTCCTGGAATGTTCTTCCAGTCTCCTCAGAGTGAGCCGCCACACCAAGAACAACCCCTTGTCACAGGCTGGTTAACTGAGTTGTGATGAGCTTGTATATTTTGACAAGGTTTTTAAGGTAAGCAGAATGGCTGGAAATTTTTCTTTTTCTTTATCTTGCAGTCAAATTTAAAAATCTATTAAAAATCTTGGTTGTTTTCTTTGCTCCCTGTGTTAAGGGAGAAATGTGTGTCCCCTTTGGGAGATGTTGTGAGAAGATGGATATTTGGCTGTGGTTTTAATATGGGAAATCCAAGGTTAGAAAACAGTTATGCTTGACTCCAGAAGTTTTGGCTTGTGCTTTTATCAGAAAATATACTTTTGTGCTGGATTCTCTGATAAAATACAAATAATGTAAATGTTTTTTTCTTGGTTGGCAAATATGGTTGTTTTGCTAAGTAGCAGGACCACGGATTAAATCCTGGAAAACATTGTGAATAATTAGAACAAAAAAAAATATTTTGCCCATGATACCCAAAAGCAAGGATTTATTTAATTTTTACCTTCCAATTTTGTGGTTAATCTGAACTTTCTGGCTGACTTTGTATCTTAGTTGTGCTGATCTACTCTGGGTTGTTTGGGGTTTTTTCTGTTATATTTTTAGTTGCTGCTTGAGCATATTAAACCTCTGGCATAAATCACTTATTGTATTTTGAAAGTTGGATAATGTGTTTAATGCACCCAACATTGAAAATACACATCTGTTTTGATGTTAGGTGCATCATGGCAGTAAATAGCATCATTTATCTTAATACTTTTCACTTCATATATAAATGAGTAATGAGTTTGCATCCATAAAGGCATTTGTAAGCGGCATGATTTGGTGTTTGTTTTTTTGTTGTTTTTTTTTTCTTCTGGGTTTTTACAGCATGCTGTTACAGAGAAAAAAAATTTATTATATTTTTAGGAGTTTTTTTTACATTTCTAGGGTTTCATTAGCTTATCTCTGCTTTCCCCCTGATACAGTGTCTCCACTCTGCCTCCAGTCAGGCTGCATTTTATATTTCGTACCTAGTATGGATGTTTCTGTGGTTTGTGGTGGTGCATTCTTAGCGTTCATCACCAACTGAGCTCCCTCTGTCCCTGGCCTGTCTGGGCCCAGAGCTGACATCTCTACGTGTGTCTGCTGAGGGGGGAGGATGGGGACAGCTATCCTGCTTTCCACTTCTTTGCTGATGCCAATTCAGCGTGGGAAGGGAATGCAACAATCTAGTTATTGGGTTAAGTACCAAAGCTGCAATTTTTATTGAAATACAATAATTCAGGCATCAGTGGTGCCTGGCAGATAATAGACCCCATGGTAGTGAGTGTTCATAAAGCTTGAGGCCACCACATGCCCTGGACTGCAAAGCAATGTGACCCTCAAGAACCCTGCCCCTTGCTGCCCTTCTGTCTCCCAAACCACAATATTCTTGTCAAGCTGTTTAACAAGAATCATGTTTTCTCAGGGTAAATTGTACCCGTGCACTATTTTACACTCTTCCTTCTTCCCCCTTTGTAGGGATACAGGGCTAGAAGAAAGCTCTTGGTTTCTGAAATAGTCTGTACTATCATAAGTATCTATTTCATATTGTTCTGTTTAAAAATATAATAAAACCATATTATAAGGTGGAAAGAAAATTGGTTTGCTTGCCCTCATTAGGAGACATGTCAGGATTTCTAGGTTTCTGAGTCTCAGAAACTTAGCTCCAGTTTGCAGACTTAAGTTATTTGGCCCATCTCCCATTTCTTAATATATACACTGTCCTCTAGTTTAAGCAACTCTTTTGTCTCCCTGGTGTCTACTTACAAAACATGTTAGGAAACATCATTTATTTCCACCCTTGCTCTCTTTTTCTACTGGACATGCAAAGACCTTTAATTCCCACAAAGTGTCCCTGCTGTATAAAACTGAGTAAGAGGTTTGTGGAGTCATGCTACACCTGGCCTAACATCACCACATCCTCCTAATTTCATGTCTGGCTCCTGCAGTTCTGAGGAAGGTGTTCCTTCAGCTCATAATTTACTGCTAGAAGATAAATTCCCTGATAATGAAAATCTTCGTCCTACTTTCAAAGATGATTGTGAATGCCTGTCCCTGCAGAGGTAGTCCTCTCAGATCATAAACCAGATGTGATGCTAAAGGCACCATTTGATGTTGGTACCAACCCAACCATTACTATTTGCTTCCTAATTTTGGTTTTTACACACTGTCAGATTTGCATCTGTAATTGTCACTAAATTAAGAAAATTAAATTAACAGCACCAGACTGCGTGGGAAGGGAAAACAGGAATAGGATATGTTCTATGTCTCTTTTCAGTTGGCTTCAATCACTCACATTGTGGTGACACTCCTGGGGACCGTCCCATATTTTATATCGTTTTTTAATCTATATTTACATACATGTGTGTGTATTTTTCTTATTTTATATCTATAAAATAGATGTGTGTATACATATAGAGGGAATTAGAAGTTAACAGTACCTTACCAGACGTAGCTCATGGTTCATAGTAGATGAATGAGAATTATATAATTTTCTGTCACAGAGACTGAACAGCACTACACAACCTCAGTTCTATCCCTGTTTTTCCCTGTACATTTTTGGGACATACCATGTGGTAATGACATCATTCCAGAGAATCTACAAGTGCTCCTATTGGACCAACAGACATCATACAGAGCAGATTTGTCATTACAGCCATACCTTTTCATTTTTTAATGGCTCAGTGTCAACATTTCAGGAAGGTTGTACCAATGAACCAGCATAGAACTCCAGAGTATCCTGACAATAGATAAATGTCAAGTTTATCTTTCTTGCTGAACTTTAAGGGCCACTGCACTTCCATGGGTTGGTGTTTCCAGTCACACAAGTACTTGCATCTCAGACCAGCTGGATTCAGGGGAGTGCTAACCAGCCTGACACAATGGATGCAAAAGTTTCCAGATGAAATGAGTTTGGATGACCTTGGTCCCCCATTTTATGAGAACATATTCAATACAACAGCAGTGCACTGTCACCAGCTTCTCACTTCCAGCTGTGGGAGGCCCACAGGGTGGAGGGAGAAGAAAGAAATTTCTGTCTGGAGTTAGCAGTGGGTGGTGGCCCAAGGTCAGGTGTGATCCTCAGCAATGGTTTGGTGGATGCTATGACAGTCTCATTGTGCAGCTGCTCTCCCTCTTTCTAATATATCGAAGAGAAAAGGGGGAAAAGGCTTCTTTTTTTGTTAAGGTACATGTTATTTAGTGGCACCTCTTGGTAGTGTCAGTGACTGTGAGATCTGCTCTTGCAGCCAGCAGCGTGTAGGCAAACTGATGACACTGCCTGGAGCCATGGAGAAGTCTATGGGACTCAGTGTGGGCAAAGCAGCCTGGCCATGGAATATCAATTTCAGGGCCAGAGCCTGGAAAGAGATTTTTTTACATCTTTAATACAGCTTCAGGACTGCAAGTAAAGCAGAGTAAATGAATTAATGAAGTAAAGGTACCTGGGGATTCAGAAGTTGCTATGTGTCTCTATAGTCTGATTGTAATCAAAAAGCATTTCTGCACCCTTGCATCAAACTAGGCAGACCAAAAGAATGTGATATTTTTAGTGGGGCTGCAGCACACTCTGCAACAGTACTTCTTCAAGAAATGTGGTGTTGTGCATCCTGCCACTGTACATACGCACACTAATATAGATTTGCCTGGATCTTTTATTCTTTGTTAATAGATAATGACTTCTTTCTCTATTGTATAAAAATGTCTCTCGACTAAATTCCTTGAGCTATGAAGCAGTTTAATTTTTTTTTCCACCTATATCCTGATGGACAGCAAAATCCAGGGTGTGACAAATGGCACCTGACATCCAGGAAGGAATATATCCTTAAGAATAAATCCATATCTCCAAACTCTCTCTAATTTTCTGGGACAGCCTTTCATTCTAGATCCATATCTAGTGCAGTTTCACAAAGACTAGATCTTATTTCTCAGTTCCTATGAGTTACAAGCATTACAAAAGTTCAGTTACAAAACTAAGTTTCTGTTTACTTCAAAAACCTGGCTGAAGTTCCTGGCCATTCCTCTGTATTTTATATTTAGTTTCAGAAGGCAAAATTTAACTTGGAAATATATGCATAATTTGTGTCAGAGAGCAAAAGGCAAAGAAATGACTCCTCTAGAGATGTTTTCTATGTAGCCCAAGATATCTATGGTTTTTTGTTCAAGTAAGATGTCCTTTTTTAGGGGAGAGAAGGTATACAAGAAAGGCTAGATTGAGACACTATAGTATTTGAGTATAAACCTTCTGTGTCATTACTAGAGTTACTGGAATATTGAGCCTTTAGCAGTTGTTACAGAAGTGCTGGAGAGGAAGAGAAACTGATCCTTTTTCCCTTAACTGCTTGACTCTTAGTTTAGTTTGAAGGATTCCTTAGTTTGTTATAGATGACCAAAGGTTTTGCATAGAGGCACATAGATGTGGTTATAAACACTCATCCATGATCCACGTTTCTGAAAACTCTCATTACAATATTGTATCAACATCTGTGATTGATTGCCATTAATGTCTTTGCTGCAGCTATAAATCATTCTTTTTATAACACTGAGAACGTTTCATTCCCTGCTGCCTTCTTATGGAGGTCCTAAGTTTTCTAATTGAAGAGGATTTTATGTTTCCTCATCTCTCTTTATAATCTGGGTGATATCTACAGTGTGGTTTTGTGGTTCATCATTATTTCATCACAACATTTTGGAGCTACCTGAAGTTTTGAAATAAAAAGGACCAGGTAACAGGGGAAACTGATCCACCTGTAACAGAAGGTGGAAGAGACCACGTAGAAAAAGTGCCACAGGTCTTCCCCAGAATACATTCAAACAATATTCTATTTCTTTCTCTGCATTGATCTGTGTCTTTTTCAGATGTCTTTACCTTTGATTAGCAACAAGTTTCTGATTGGGTTTTAAGGGAAGAAACTTAGAGGGCAGGGAGAGCAGTGTTGCACAAGCCATACATGCTCTGCCTTGGAAAACCTGTCAGCAGTTTGCAAACATGAATACAACAGAAAGGGTGTCTGAGAGGTGGGTCAGAAGTTAACAGGATTTTGCCCTACTATGGAAACTTAAGCCTCAGATCGGAAAGTGTTTATGTGATATCACAGTTTGAGTGACAACTGTCAATAGGTGTTGGATGGAGGTGAGGTCAGTATAGATTTTTTTCAAAGGCTGTCTGCTGGTATTGCCTGTCATGAGATAGCTGTCATTTCCAAATCACTCCATACATTCCATAAATGTAAGGCATCAGCATGCTGGCAGAAACACTGAGGCAGCAACTGTTATGAATTTATTTCTTAGCCACTGTGCTATTCTTCGAACTGTAGTGAGTGTAAATTTTCTACACTTATAAAATATTTGGGAGGACCCGTAATTTTACTAAAAGCATTAATTAAGGTATTTTTCTTAAATTTGTGTGTGTTTTGTGAATTTATGGTGTGCAAATCGGTTCTAATACTTTTAATTAAGTACCCCAATGTATTTTATGTTTCTTTTAATGGACAGAAAATGACTTTTGCTCAAATGGACTTCATTGTACAGTGTTATGCATTTTCCAACTGATGTGGGGAAAAATCAATTATTTTAAGAGATCTGTTCTTCTGTCAGTTCATTTAAGTGAATTCTTACTGTGTTAAATGATCATCAGTATTTTCTTTTTACGTAGCAACTCTTGTAGAAGTATTGTAATGCACACAAAAAAGTGTAATTTGCCATCACGTAGAGAACATTAGTCTTGTGCCTTTTATGGACTCATGAAGCCCTCCTTTTCAGCCACAGTGCTTTAATTTCTATTTGGGTAAAGTTTGTGGGGAAATGAAAATGAAATATTAAGTAATAGAAAATTGCTCACAGATTTGAATATATCTTTTATTTATTGCAGCTAAGGGGCTGTAATTCTGATGAACCCATTTGTCTCACTGTAATTCCAACAAGTCCAGTGGAATAAATGATTAATTGCCTCCATCTGACCTCAGAATCAGGTCTGCAATACTTACTAAGTGCTTTGGGTTGTGCAGAAATATTTGTGTTGAAAGTAACACTCAGGTAAATGTAATAAAACTTTAAAGAGAAGTTAAGTCTGACTTTGTTGCTACTGAATTAGGGCTTTGACAAACACATGAGTAAAAGATTAATTTGACATTTTGTCTAAGATAATTATTTTATCTTACCACAGAAAGAAGTTGGAGCTTCCACTTTATCTCGCTCTGGATTTCTTAGCTCAGAGGCTGTTGCAGATGGTTGGTTTCACCAAATCATACGTTTCTTTATTTTCACCCTGGGGCAAGAGTCTACAACTCTGAGAAAAACGTTTCTAGAACAATAACATGCTTTTCAACTGCCTTTACAACTACAAAATGAGAAAGGTAATTGCTAACAATGACAAGTTCAGCAGGCTGCAGTAAGTTTTACACATATGTGTGTGCAAAGTATTCTTCTAACATGGATAAGAATGGAAACAAGTACGAACATACCAAGTTTTCCATCCTGCTAACTATCTTTGGTTTGTTGCTATACTTTGTATTTGGAGTAATTATAGTATTATGATGCATTTTAGTAGGAGTGAGCCTTTTAAAAAATCTTTAAAACAATTTTCCAAACATTAAAATAGGTTGGAGGCATGAATTTTTAATGTATTTCCAAGATAGTGTTTTCAGAACTTTGAATCACACTTCTTAATCCTAATTTTCTATAAACAGTTCCAAACAAAATGTTGGGTACACTGGAGCAGTTCCTTTAGAATAGAAGTATGCCTTCATGTAGAAATCTAGGGATTGGGTTTTTTGGTTTGTTTTATTTGGTTTTTGCTTTTAAAAAGATGCAGAATTGTGACTTGGGTATGGTGCAGGTTCTTTCAGGTTTTATTTTAAAATGTTTACACTGGAGCAGCTCAGGAAGAACCAGATGTCCAAGGGTTGCAGGCTTGAGATGTCTGATGATTCATGGAGAGGTGGGGTCATATGTTCCTGCCCCAGTGATTCATCCCTCCTCTGTCCAGGCAACCGACCCTGTCCCACAGCCAGAGCTGAGGTCCTGGTACCATGGTTTAAATCATTATTGATTTCAGTTTATATGGATATCCCTGGCTGTGAACTGCTGCAGCTGAGGGCTCTGATTCACAGTCTCTGTCAGGCTTAGAAGTGGTGTCTGAGGAGCTTTCTGAGCATAACAACCTCTTTACCAAGTGCATTCAGTTCCATACAAGTTGGGACTCAGATCCTGGATTACTTTGCTACCCTTTTGTGAATATTTATTGTGTTCTGCTCAGTATTTGTATGCTGGAGTGTAAAATAGACAAAAATACCGTTGAAAAACTGCTTAAAATAAAGACCTCAGCAGAAAACATTCAAATTATGGGAAAAAAGCAGGGCAACAGGCATGTGTTTAAACTCTTGATTATATCAAGAAACAGCAATTACTTCTTTGTGAGTTCTTGTAAATGCTAGAAATATTCTGGTGGAAGAACCTCATTTACATCTTGGTGGGAAAAAATAAAATTGCAGAAGAAAGTACCTTTTCATGGAAGATCAGAAACTTTCTTCTGCCAGGTTCTTCCTATGGTCGAGAAGATTTTTCTTCCAGTGGAAAAGAATTCAGACAAACTTTGCAAAAGTAGATGCTCAAATGTCATGAGGGACATTGTCTAAAAGAAAAAAAAAAAGTGTGTTGGGTGAAGATTGTTTGTGCAAACCAGTCTTTTATTGGGACCAAGGGTCCGGGGTCTGTCAATCCAGTAACTGTGACAATTTCACCTGTCTGTGGACACACATACAAGTACAATAAGTAGTTGGCAACAACTTACTGAGCCACTGATTCATCTGTAGATTAGATAGAATATGGACCCTTAGATTTGTGCACAGGTTGTCATATCTTCTAGACTGAACTGAAGTTTCAAAGGGATTTTTCCTGATTTGTTATTTCTCCATGAAAACACCTCACCAGGTGTCCAGAATTCATGTGCCTTCCAAACCACAGTGTGCAAACAAAAGAAAGTTTGTTTTGCCATGTCTCCCTGGCACCCCACACATATTAAAAGGACCATGCTTCAGTGCCTAGGCAGATAACTTCAGTTATTAGCCTTTTTAGACAACTATTAGAAATGTTTCTATATTCTTTTACTACATAGGATGAATTTGAAACCCGACAGACCACTCTTAGTCATGGCATTATGATGGCCAGTGCACGTGGGCAGACAAGAAATTGGATTATACCTCAGGTTTCCGTTTCCTCCTCTGCTCTGGGGCAGAACCTTTCTCATCTCCTGTGAATTTCTCTGTTCCTGTCATGCTGAGCCTATTGGTCAGCGTGCAGAGAGATGCAAACCCAGGCTGTGCCCACTTCTTCCCTTCCCATGGCTTTCCTCTGTCTCTTTCTCTCCCTCTGAGATCACCCGGAAACAGTCCAAAGGAGAACAGTAAGATTGTCAAAATGATTTTAACAAAATATGTGACTTTAGATGTTAGATTTTTAACTAAATGAGAAGAGTGGAAGACTTGTATGGTTTAGTGCAGCAAAGAAAATGGGAAATGGAGGTGCAAGGGCAGGATGTGGTAACAGTCTTGAAATCTTTGAAAGCCTGCAGCAGAGGGTTGAATCTGTAAATTACCTGGGCTTTGTTTCAGGTCTGCATCAGGTGAGAGGCAGTGGTTAAAGTGCAATAAGACTTCAAAAAAGCTGTCACATGTTTAAGGCAGTTGGGCAGTGGGATGAACAGGCTGTGGCATCTCCATTGTTGAATGCTGTTACCAAGATTTTAGGATGTTCTTCTGTCAGCAGCAGCTGATTCTGCTTTGGGACAAGGGAATGGACAAAGTAATCTTTTGGCAAGATCCTAATTTGTTCTAATCCAGGAAATAGGGTTAGAAAGGGGGGTTGAAATAGTGATATGGCAGGGCCATGCACAGAGTAAGATGCAATTAGGCTGCATGGAGACCAGTATTGTTGATAATTCAAGTATGCAATGAGCCTGTACAAAATGCTGGTTGGGCATCGTGTATCTTTACAGTCATGTTTCTGTTGTGTACTGATGTCCCTCATCATTAGGGAAGAGGCAAGAAAGTGTAATTTCTTTCATTCTTGTAATGTAGCTATTGGATGTGAAAATTTCCGCCCACAGCTTCCACATTTTGAACCTGCTGCTGCACTTCATTTGGAGGTATCCTTGACCCCCCTGGAATGGGTTAGTGACTTCCTGCTTTCTTAGTGGCATCTTGACCTGCTTCAGACTTGCATTTTATTTACAGGTTTATTTCAAAGTGCTGGTTTTGATGTACAAAGCTCTTCTTTGATTGGATCCTGTATATCTCTGAAATTACCTGTCTTTTGTGTTTTGCTTCAAGAGTTCAAATTACCTAGGAATTTTTGACTTAGGGTGCCTTAAGCCCTACACCATAAGATGCTGATGGTAGGTTACATTGGCTGTGTAATACCTTTCCTGAGTCTGCGTTGCCCTTCTGGATACATT
Source organism: Anomalospiza imberbis (assembly GCF_031753505.1). Classification (NCBI taxonomy): domain Eukaryota; kingdom Metazoa; phylum Chordata; class Aves; order Passeriformes; family Viduidae; genus Anomalospiza; species Anomalospiza imberbis. Next base: position 90,144,684 of record NC_089683.1, read on the forward strand.
TTCTTTTTTTCTTTAAAGCAAAATAGATGTACAGAGGAGCTACATTTTATTTTCTTTGATTCACCTGAAGACTGCCTTCATGTTAGATTAATTCAGCTGCTTGGGTTAGGTTTTTGCATTTCATTGTAAACACATTCTTAAACATTCCATGTGACTTATTAAGTAAATGGACTAATCAAGTAAATAGGAGTATTTATGTTGTAGGTAGCAGTACACTGGCTCATAGTGTTGGAGTTTTGAAATCTCTTTGCAGTGTCGCCTGAAGTCTTTACCTGGACATTTAAACATAACCTTTTCTCATGGACCATTGGAATACAGCACTGCCAGGAGTAGGTGTTAGAATGCACTGTGAAGCCAATCAGCATTACACATGATGGTGGTGCACAGATTTTTTCAGTTGCCTGAGTTGCTGAAATGAGCCAATTTACTGTTGGCTAAAAGCAGAAAGGTTCATCCACATCGTAGAAAATGATTTCTCTGTCCTGGGACTGGAGGTCTCTGAAGAGGAGCAATGTCAAGAACACCCACGCTGTGTGCGTAAGGCAGTGGTTCTCCAGGAGCTGATTTATAATTTACCCATTCTAGCCCTAGGCTTTGGGGATGAAAAGTTTTCCGCAGCAGCAGAGTTTCATTATGGAAATAGCACAAAATATTTGCTGATCAGTGGCATTCTTTGGGGTGTTTATTTACTGATGACACACCTTTTTTCTCTTGAGGAATTGCCGTCTGGCATCTTGCTGCAGCCATGCTGCTTCCCAGGACCTGCTCCAAAGTGTGTCAAACATTCATTTCACTGGCTGTTTAAGGAAGTTTTATGTATTGCTCTGAGGAGCTGGTGATGACAGGGATTTAAAAAAAAAAAATGCATACCAGAAAATGGTAACTGCCAACTCTAAAGTTGAAAAATATTTGTTCCAGCGTCATTTATTTTTAAGGCAGAGAGGGAAAGAAAACCTTCAGCTAAATTTATGTGTCCTAGAGCTGCTATTATTTTATAAACTATTTTAATCTTAGCACAGCAGATTCCTTAGGTTTTCCCTTCGGCAGTTTCTCATTGACTTCTCTTCTTAACAATGTGAGTTACTCCAAACAAGAACTGTGGCATCTTTGCATTTGCAGCTCTTCTGCGTGTTTTGGGATATATTTGCTTGAATAAAAACAGGAATTAGAAAAAAATAAATATTGAAATAGATTAAGGACTTCAGAACCGGTTCTTGAATATTTATATTGACAAGAGTTCTGCCATGCTAATACATATCGATTGTCTTTTTCTTTTTTTCTATTTTTTCAATCTTTGATCCTTTTGTTTGGGTGTTCTCTTGAATTACATTTTCTCCAAGCTTCAAATGTTAACAAACTTGCACAGGAGAAAATAGAACAAGTAAAAATGAAGACAAAAAAAAAAAAAAAAAAAAAAAAAGATCCTTTCCTGTCTCTGCAGCTGGCATGGACTCCTAAACAGCAGGACCAAGCTGTTCTGCTCTGTGTGGGAGGAATAACTTGATAGCTAGTTCAGAGTCAACGAGACAGTTTAAGCAATGCTCCCAAACCGCTTTGATGTAACAGTTCTTCATTCCCAAAAAGAAAAGGTGGCAATCTTCTGCTCTGACTTCTGGCACATGTTAACCAGCCAGGCCACGCAGGAAAGGAGCAGGGTAGAGTTGGGGAAGACTGGCAGAGACAGTTGTGCTACCATTGCTCCTGTTGCTTCCCATGTGCCTGGAAAGGGTCCAGAAACATGCAAGGAACATCTGACCTCAAGATATCAATGAGCACTTCAAAGTGCCGATCTGTTCATTCATTCTGACTGTCATCATGGCCAAGGCATTGCAAGATGACAAACCTGATCAGGACCATGCTGTGTATGTTCTCCGAGATGAGGCAAATGGGAAAGCTGCATAATCGTGCTGACAACAGTGATAAACCTTGCTCCTCCCATGCTAATAATATTGTGACTGAATAATGGAATTCATGCCCAATTCATGCTCGCTTTAGACATTTGGAATTGGATTAAAAATGTTATTTAACAGTTTAATGCAGCCAATTCCTGTTGTTTCAAACTGATAATTTAAGTAAGATGGGGGCAGGGAAGGCTTCTCTCTGTGTTTGCATTGTTTTGCTGCCCATGTTAGAAAAGCCAGGTAAATTTCACATAGTTTTATGACACTCTTAAATGGCAAGCATGGTAATTCTGACCAAGAAAATAGAAAGACATAGAAAAAGCTGAACATCTTGGTAATGGTTGAGGATATGAACAAAACAAAACTGTTGTTGCCTTGGCTTTAAAATAACAATTTCTCAACAGTTTTGCAAAACTTCTGAAAAGCTCTCAAAGTGAAAATTTCAGAGTTTGTGGGGGACCTAAGGTTATAACATCCACTGCATGGGTTCTGGTGGCTGTCCTTGGTATGATTCAGCAGTGTATGGACAGCATTTCTGAGCTTTTAGTGGCACACAGGATGAAAGGAGACAACTTCTTGTTCAAGCCTTGTTAAGTTTGCTGCTGCTAGGAAGAGAATTAAATGGGTAATGTGAGTTTTGCTCAAGGCCAGAACCCTTGATAGAGTAAATCAGCTCCCTGTATTGCAATGACTAATACCATTGATTATCACCAGCTGAGAAGTGGGCCCCAAAGAGTATAAAACAATAGTGGATTAGAATGAGCAATCTATTTTCATATATCCAGAATGATTATGGTTCTCCAGAGATGGAGCCAGGCAGAGTTACAGTCAATTATAACTAGTTCCTTTTCATTGGAAAAATAAAATAGAAATTGTTACATACATTCATCTTTGTGATTTTTTTGTATCAATATTGTATGTAGCTTAAAACTAACAGATACTCTGGAAATCAAAATGCTACCCACTCAGATTAACAATGCTCACTTCTGTGCTTATATCATTAAATTCTTCTTTTCATTTATTTGCCATCGCATACTTGATCTTTGTTTTCCTTAGAAATTCAGCCTTATTTACACTATTTTGTGCTTCTCATACTGATTTTTTTTAAGTTACACCTGCAGATTTTTATCTGCTTTCCCTCAGCATAAAAGCCTTTGGATCAGCACTTTTCCATTCTCCCATGAAAAGTGATGAGGTCTTGCAAGGGCTTAAGTCATATGATCTGTCTCATCGCTGCCTCAACCAGACACCAGGAGCAACAGCACAAAGCCAGAGCTGTTTTGGCAGTGCTTTCCTGAAGTCCCTGTGCAGATGCTCTGCATGTTTCACAGTAGAATTAGTAACAGCAATCATTGTCGAAGGCCAAAAATGTCCCTGTTCGGGACCGCTCCTGGCAGCGGGCGGTGACAAATCTGTTCCCTTCACTCGGCACTGTGAGATGTCCACGCGCCGCAAAGCTGCCGGTTCTGAGACACTAAATCACATCCTGGGAACAAGCACAACTTGGCCCTGGTACCCGAGGCTCTCCTTGCCTGACATATTACACTGTCAGGCTTTACAAGGCATAGTAGATCTCTGCATTTGGACTCTGCTGAATACCCCACTTCCTTTCTTTAATTTGTCAGATGAAGTTCTCCGTATTCAGAGTACATGTAATCCTGATCTGTACATAGAGAATTTAGTAAGAGTTCACTTAAAATGTGTGGCTTGAATAGATAAGCAGTCTTTTCTGAAGTGTTCTGTGATGAATTTTAAGCAGCAGCACTGACTTGCGCTGTTTGAAATAAATTTGAAATGCTTTCTTCTACCTGAAACAAAAAAAATGGCTCAATCACTGTTGGCAACTCCTAGTAGTGTCCTTAAAAGTGCAGATTTTAGTATGAAGTTAGATATCTTGCACATAACAATTCCACTTGAAATTTTGAGCCTCAGCTAGGGGAAGGGATTGTAATTATTTTACAGTAATAATAGGTATTTTCAAAGTTTCTTTCAGAGGATATAGCTAAACTGAATTGTTGATTTTTAGTACACCACTGTCTCATCAAACCTAACTTCAAATCCAAAAGTGTCTGTGAGTTGTTCTCCATATGTTCAACTCAAACCAGTATTCATTTATAAAAATGGGGTTTTTAAAAGATTTAAACTGTCAAAAGAGCAGTGTTCAGAAACTAATTGTTTTCTTTTCCAGTGTGACAGTGAGAGCTTTAGCATACGTTCTAAACAATTATGTGTTTTCAGTGACATTCTTTTTATGACTGGGCTTTAAAAAACTATGTGTGTCCTACTGTTGCTTATACTGATTTTGCTTCTTTGATTTGGGGAAACCAGCATGAAATCGAATTGGGAACTCTACAATATTAGAAGTATTAAATATTTCAATATTTTATTCATTGAATCATGGCCTTACTGGATGGAGGTTGTCGATCAGTGGAAGTGGCCAAAACTAAAATTCTGTAGAAGGCAGTGGCATAGAGGCAAAACAGAATGCGCCCAATGAAGACAGTGGAAGAATACATTTGTGTATGGATGAGTTTGGTTTTGGTTCAGAAACCTTGACTTCCTGTATCTCTTCCTTTTTTTACTGCCACATTGAGGGTAACAAATGGCACAATGCAAGTTTAATTCCTTCTGAAGACAATGCATGTGAGAAATGAAAAGGAACTTGAATACTGAAATAAAGATTTGGTCATTTGACAGTAAAGTAATTTAGTTTTACTAATGAAATGATGATGCCTTGCTTGAATAATAGGATCAGCTTTTCTTTGCAGTCAAGAATCTTCCCCTTCCCACCCAAATAGTTATAGTTTATAAAAAGTCATATTTGGAGTGGGTTTTGGTACTGATTGCACAAATTAGAAGGAAGAACTGGAGGAGCCCATCTCAGTCTTAACAAGTAATTATGTGCTTATTGACATTGAGCTGAACACATGGTCTGCTTTTCAGCCCAGATTCCAGCCCACATTCTTGGGGATGACTCATGAGACCAGTGGGTTTGTTAATTGTAATCCATGGAGATTCTTCAGCTTTTCTATGTCCATTCACGAGGACTTCTTGTGACAAGATTAGAGAGAAGGTCTAATTTCCAGATGTTTCACCTCTTATTACTTCTCCTTTTGTGGGTGTGGTGTTCTTCTTTATTTAGGACTATTAGTAAGAGTTTTTCAATGAAATGATAACATTAAACAAAACTGGAACCTATTCAAACTAAGAAAAGCAATTTAAAAGAGCAGAAATAATTTCTAAATATCTGTAAATTTACATATTTTGTAGTCTTAACTGGAGAAGTCATTCTCTGCTTTGTTATAAATGGGGAAATAAGGAGGTATATGTGCATGATGGTAATTCTCTTTAATCAAATTGCAAGCATCCCCACCTGAGCACAATGAGCTCTTCTCTGCAGCTAGAGGTCCTTATAGAGCCTTGCCAGGAAGGTCAGAATGTTCAAACATCAAGTGATCTCTCTCTTGGGCTATATTCCCTTCTTTGACTGGATCAAAGGCCATCATGTTGCTGCTTCTTACACGTCTGTTGATAAAGGAGGTCTTCATACTGCCCCTGAATCTGTATTCATCTGAAAAAATAATAATCTCAACTTCAATATTTGCAAAGTAATAATTTTTTTCTCTCTCTTTTCTTTTTTTTTTTTTAATTTTAATGTTACAAACCCTTGAAGACATAAACCATAAAATCCCTCTACATCAGAAAAACTCAAGAGCCTTTAAAATTCAGGCTTTGGGCAACTCACTGAGTTTCTTTGCTCCCTGTTACTGGCAATACCATAACAGTTTCACATAGGAATATGCATGCCCTTTCTTACTTGGTTTCTGCATTACTTTTCAGTAGGGAGGCTTATGTCTCTATTATGTTCAATTTGGTTTTTTTTTTTGCAATCCACAGTGCACAGTGTCATGTTGGTTTCCCATTATGTGAATGAAGTTTGTGTCTGTTGGGTTATCAAAGTAGAAAATGAGTGAGGTGAGAAGTAGTAAATGAAAGTAAAGTCTAACTTTTTGCAATGGAGAGGTTATATGTTGCAAAATGTAGACTTATGTTGCTAGCTAAAGACTCCACATGTAAGTTCTCAGGATGATTAGTTGTTGCCTTACCCATTTTACTGTTGTCCATTCACAGCAATGCTGAATTTTGGCTGTAGACCTTGATGAAGGCATCCAAAACTGTGACGTGTTTCTTGCCCAGGCTTTTTCTGTTGTGGTTTTTTTTTTTTTTTGTTTTTTTTTTTTTTTTTGTTTTTTTTATGGGAAGACTCGGAATCTGTAATTCTAAAGAAATGTGGTCACCATTAGAACTACAGATTAGGCACAGTAGAAGTGTTCTGGCATCGCAAGACTTCACTTTTAGGTTGCTCTCACTAAGGAACAGAGAGAAGGGGACCCAATAATCGTGTAATGTATGTGAGAAGTTGAATTTCCACCTTGGAGATGATTAATAAAGCTTGTAAAATTTAGATGGAACTTTAGAAAAATTCTTTACTGAAAGTATTTTCAAACACTGGAGCAGGCTGCCCAGGGAAGTGGCTGTGTCACCACCCCTGGAGTTATTTAAAACACTGTCTACCCCATATGGCACAAGCTTCCTCTTGGCAATTAGAAGTTATTTGCCACCACCTCCGAAGTCCAATGGACCTTGGGACAGCGTGTCCCATCTGTTGTTCTGAGCCTTTCTTTCTGTTGTGACTGTCACTTCTTCATGAGGCATTGTGGCTGCTTGTCCCTGCATGTCATTTGACCACACAGGTGTCTGTACCTTTTCAGTGGAAGGGTCGTGTCTTGAGAAATCATTGATCTCGGTTTGCCCTATAAATTACTCCACAAGATTACTTTGTCCTGTCCAGCTTTCTGTATAGCATATTATTCTAGGCTGTTACTATGTTCAGCCTTAGGATAAACCAGAAACATTTAGGAAGTGTCAGCAGTAGAATTTACTAATACATTCACTAGATCTAGTTAATTGGTAATCAGTTAACATGAAGCAAAACATTCTGTTATAGAAACACACAAAGCCAGTGCTTACTATGAATTCCCAAAGTGCTTTTTGTTGCTCTTTCTTCCTGAATATTTTGATTTCCACAGGGAATTGAGTTAGGATTTTTAAATATGCTCAGCTCTAACCCACTTTTGAAATTTTCAGCCTCTTTCTCCCAGTCAAATATTCTAGAAAAGGTAATTTTTCCTGAAAGCTGTTGTCAGACTGGCTGAATCATTATATTTTATTATTGAAGACATCTTTTAAAATTTAAAAAACTGTCCTTTCTAGGAAGTGAGTTAAGACAATAGCTCACTCTTTTTTTTGTCATTAATAATCTGCTATTTTAAATTATTATAAATTTCTTGAGCTTGAAAGAGTGTTAAAATGAGACCCTTCTGTATCATTCTCATGGCTCTTACAGAAAAAGGAATACATGCCAGGTGAACAGTATATATTTCTGTTCTTATATGGTTGAGTATTAAAAAACAATTGCAGTTATTATATCAGGCAAGTATAATTTAAGTTCCAAAAACTAAAATGAAATTTTGGAAACTCACTCATGCTCTCCAGTTTTGATCCTCACCAGGGTTCTTCTATGCCTGTCTCACTTCAGAAATAAAAGCCAGGCTACACTGGCTTTTGCAGGGACTTCTTGGCAGTGAGTTTCAACAGCACTTGAACAGCAAACAACAGTATTGTATCCTATTTTCTATACAATGAAAGCAAGATGCAGCAAATCAAAATATATGTCTCCAAGGTCATCTATCAAGGAGGGGGTAAAGATAAACTTTATGACTTCAGAGAAGTAGCACAATGAAACATTTCTTAAAAGTCACCACGTTGGCTTTTTCTGTGTAAGATTTAGTTGTGAAGGCATTCGTAATAACAGTAGGTTGTGTCTAACATTTTTCTTTTTTTAATAGTAGAATGTAACCATTGCTCTCTCTCTTTGTTCTTCACAAAGATATTGTTTAAACCACACGTGTAGCTTATGTACTGGGGCAAAATCTCTGTAGTTTTAGATCATTTGTGATGGGATGGAATGTACTCTGTGTTCTGCTTGCTGTACATCAGTGAAAATCCAGAGGATTTCACAGCAGGAGTGAGTGTTTTAGGTTTGCACACATTTGTGAGAATGTTAATACTGCATTGTGGGAATAGTGCTGAGTTCCCTGTTATCATGCAAGCAATTGCTAACTGTAGACCTCTGACTTTGTAATTTGTTCTTTATGGACTAGCCTGCAGCCAATAAGCAAAATCAATAGTCTTTGCTGAAAAGTAAGCAAGTGCCAGTGTGTTATGTGACAGGTGAAGATACATGTGCTTACCAGGGGTCAGGGGGCCACATCAAATTTCTCTCTGACTTCTTTTCAAAAAGCTAAATCCATTTAGGGAGCATTCGTCATTGGAAAATGTTGCAGTGGGGAATTAGACAGGCTCCTGCTCTTCTTTTCTCATTTAACGATGTTTGTTTTCAACAGTCTGTTCAATAATGTCACTGAGAAGAAATTATGTGAGAAGAATAAAGTGCTTATAGTCTATTTATTTATTCATTCATTTCTGTAGAATAACACTAGCTGTTGCATTCTCATGTTTATTAATGCTATTGTGGCAGTCCAAATATTTGTTTGTTCTCCTTTTCTTTTGGAAAAAAAAAAAAGGTGGGACAGAGCACTGTGGAACAGATTACTTCCTACTTAAGCCTGAGGTGAAGGTTACACACCTCCCAGCAATGTTATATATTATATGTATATAATATATATATAGGTATATAAAATATGTTTTCCTCTACTTGACTACGGTATCTAAATACATGCCATAATTTTAGTACTGCAGAGTTTGGGAAGTCTCTTATTTTCCAAGTGACATGAGCAGGGTTGAGGCCACTCAGAAGTCTGCTGGAAAATATAGCAGCAGCAGCTGAGACGGATGCTGCTGGCCTGTGATAAAACATGGTGCATGATACTGGCGCAATTCCCTCTTTTGCATTAAATGCTGACAGTGTTAAGTGTTCTGGGTTCTAGGGAAGCTGCTGTTCAAACCTGCCCTTCTATCTCAACAGATCAGGCTACAATGAAAGGCAGAAAGTGAAAGGGAGTTTTTTCCTGAACTCCTGAAGTAGCTTAGCTTCATAAGCTACCCAAGAGAAGGACTCTGTTATTTAGAAGTTTAAGTTATATTGGATTTCCATGTTCAAGCACCCAACTTTTATTCTTTTGAAAACTTTAGATTCAGACTAACAGGAAAAATGATAGAAAGCGTAATGCCATTGTTTGCTTCTTATTGAATGTACTTGCTCCATTTAATAGCCTGGCCTGCTGCCATGGTACTATCACATACACATGTGCACTCCCAGTCAGGAAAAACAAACAGTCACCACACCGGTTCAATCAGATTAAAGGTTCCCTGTATGAGAGCTGAATACCAAAAACCAGATTGGTGTGTTAGATTTCTCTCGTGTCCTGTTTGATTTTTTTTTTCTTTTTAGCATGCACAGTAAGTGTCTCCATATTTCTCTACCCAGCTTTCTCTATGGCTGTTGGCTGCTGACTGCCCAGGTCATCACTGTAGCTGGGCACTAAATTTGGACATACTGAGCAACACTTGAAGCTTTCAGAAAGCTGTAGTTGAAGCCCTTCATCCTGGGTTCTGCTGTGCTTCATGGCAACTTTTAAACTCAGTTTGAGGGTTCACAGGCTGCTTTTGAGACTACGTTGTACCTAATGAATGTCCAGGTTCAGACTGTTCAAGAAGACAAATTTTGAAGGTGACTCACAGAGTCTCTCAATCACCAAATGTAAGAATTTAAGGAAACTTCTTTTCGGCATACTTAAACAAGACTGATGCCTCCTTAGCCACAAAATACTTAATTTATGCATTTTGGATAGAAAATCTGTGGACTCTTCAGAGTCCTATATCACTAAATTAGGTTACAGTAGGAACATCTCTTCCTACTTTATTTTAGTGTGTCAAGGTATAGTTCTCTTCCTGATAAATATTCCCAGGCAAGTTCTTGAAGTTATGGTAGACAGCTGAGGAAAAGAAAGGGGTGGGGTATGGATCTTGCGGCTGATTTTTTCTCAGGGAATGTGTCTGTCAGCAGACTACAGACAAATCAAGAACCTGCCTTTCCATCTAAGATGTTGTAAAAATAAACTTATTTTTATAGTTTGAGAACTGGAAAGATAAACAAATAGCTACTCCAACCTTCCTTTCCTCATTTTCCCTTCAAAGGGTAGCACAGTTGCTGTTCTGCAGTGACAAAATGAGATAAAACTCAAGTGACTTGAGAGATCCCCTGAGCTCCAAGCTGCAAAGGGTTGAGGTTAAACTTGAAGTCTGCCTGCTCAGCTCCTTTTTTCTTTTTTTTTATTGGGTCTTAAACCTTTCCCACACTAAATAAACACCCTTTTATAGGCTTTTTTTCCTCACAAATAGCAACTTTTGTAACTTTATATGAAAAAGTCTAGTTGCTGATCCAAACTAAACACTCTTTCATTGCTACCACTTCCTCTGCTCCTGGGGACCATGGCTCACACTGGTGGTTGCCTGGCCCTGCTGGGCCTGCACTGGAGCTTCAGGTCTAATCTATTTTGAAATTCCTGTCCTGGATGTGGTTTTGATCACTTGGAATACACCTATTAATCTTGTGGCGTGTGGCACATCATCCAAGTGCTATGCACCTACCCCATTGCTCTGCCTGCACGGCAGAACAACTGTGACTGTGACACGATCAGGTGTGTACAGGCTTTCTGTAATTCAGTTAGCACAGTTAATGTCAAGAACGCAGAGGACATGGGTCCTTTAGGGGCCAGTGCTGCAAATGCAGCACCATGCCAGGTCCCCAGAGGGCTTGGCAGTTCATGTCTGTGCTGCCACGACCTCGCAGCCGCTGTTTTGTTTTTTACCGCTTTGTTACCACGCCATCGCTTGGCTGCCAAGACAGAGCATCTAGTCCAGCCTAACCAGGAGTCTCTTCCTTTTAACTCCCCCAGAACCCTATCATTTATTATCTTGTCTTTTTTCTTGCATTTATACTTGCAAGTATCTCATCAAAAGAAATTATCAGCAAAATTTCTCTGGTGCTTGTCACTTCCTATTTCATCACCAACACGCAACATGTACCATTTACAATAACAACTCCTATCACTGGTGTGATGGCAGAGCTACGCATTTGGTGTGACACATGCAAAGAGAGAGCAGAGCAAGAGGCGAGCAGCTTGTGTTCTAATAGATAACAAAACTTTGGACATGCATCCTTTTTGGCAGTGGTCTCCAAAACTGTGATCTGTTGAGATTTTAAATTTTGAGGGCTATCCAGATCATGTCACTTAAATTTATTTTCTTTTCTGCCCAGCTCATCAGCTGCAAGATGTTCTTTTTTTGATATCTTCATTCTGGACGTGTTAAAATCAAAGTCTTTCTTAGAGGAATGCTTTATCACAATTTTATTATCCTTTCTTTCTCAATGTGTTTTATGCTGTCATATTTTATTGAGGAGAGTGGGTTATATATACTTGCAAGATCATCTACAGAAAGCTTATCTTACTGTGGACTTAGGTCTTTCTCTGGAAGGGAATCAAGTGAACCTGTCTAGAAATCAACACAAAGCATCTTCCATATGGTTACCTATTGCATTATTCTATATTAGCCTGTTTGTTTTCCTTTAAGCCATCTTAAAGTAAAATTGATCCTTTCATCTTTACTAATGGGGCTATAAATACATCATATATTAATGCCACATTTTACTTTTTACTATTTCTGTCCTTTTCAAAACACACTATAAGAATTTCCTACTTTATACATGTTCTTGTAGTGCATAGCATTGTGCTGCTGAGACAGAAATATTGTCAATATCTATATAAAGCCTAGAGAAGAGCAGAGGAAAATTCTAAAGCAGTTCACAGTACCTGATCTTGCCTTAATCATTCAGAAATAGTTTCATGAAGAATCAGTGATTTGGAATATTTCTGTGCTCTTTGCTGGTCCACTATATAAAATGATTCCTGCTGACCTTAGTGGATTTCGGAAAAGGTTCCTGGAGTGGCAGAAGGGAAACAAGAATGAGATCCATGATCAATAAAATTTCAAGACACTATGTGTAATTGTTTCTTAACCATTTTCTTGAAAGTTTCTTTTCTGGCAATCATAAATTGTACAAATTTATTCAATTAATTTAGCTTTTTCAGTTTCTAATAGTGACTAACAGTCTAGTGATTCATTATTTGAAATTCCTTCTAGAGCAAGTTCTTCAGCTAATACCTTTATTCATATAGAGAACATTTTTAATCACATGAATATATTTTTGTCAAAGTAAACCTTTTGTCTGCAGTATTTTTACAGGTCGTTCATTACAAATGCTTAACATTCAACATTTCTTTGTAATGGAAGATGTAAAGCACATGATGGTTAATACTGAATTGTTAACCAGAAACATTCCTACAGATATAACCACTCTAACTGATTAAGCCTATGATGACTAAGTTTAGTAATTTTTATACACATACACTGGTAAAATTTGCTTTGCTTTAATGATGCTATTTTGCAATTCTTTCTACCAGAAAGTGAAATACTTTGAAAAAGCAAGCTCTATGTAATTAGAATGCAATTCAAGTCAATCAACTTCAGGAAAAAAAAAAAAAAACCTCATGCACTAGGTTTTCTTTCCATAAATAATTTTCTTTAAAGAAAATATGAGATTAGGCTGTCAAATGGATCAAAATTACTCAAAAATGGATTAAAATTTCTTGAGTAGATTTCCAGTGTGAAAAAGATTGAAACAACTGGTAGTTAAGAAGGTTCAGCTAATAAGAAGTGTTATGTCTGACCAGCTCTCTGGAGAAGTTCTGCTGTTCTCCACTGAGCAGTAGCGTTCACTTCATTTTGTATCTCTAAACAGGCTGGAAAAAAGGTATCAATGTTACCCAGCTGCGATGCAAATAAATATTCATAACAAAGGCACATGCATAGCTAATTGAACAGTTTTTGTTAATATTACACTAGATATTCATGGACATGTGCCTTTTTCTATAATGAAAATACTGCCTAAGGCTAGCTTTGTTTTTCTTGTCAAGAACAATTTATGTGCTTTCATTTAAATGAATAAAAACTTCTATTCTCATGACAAAATAATTCACCATTAATTTGGGCAAAGAATTTCTTTATTCCCTTTGTGGTGCATTTTATTGGAACAGAAAAACCTAAGTGTATCTCAGAAAATTTCTCAGTGCATTCTCTCTAATTTCTGTAATAACTGGCATGAATATGTAGGGATTTCAGTGATTACTTGCTAAGTAAATATGGGATATGGCCATACATTTGATTTAAAATTAATCTGAAATGAATTTTCTTGAAGTAAATTATTCCTTCACAAATGTTTTTGTTGTTTTACACATACAATTTAGGAATATAAACATTAAAAACACTGCTCTTCCCTTTTCTTTATTTCCTTTTCTTATTTTGGTTCTTCCTCTATTATTTATAGCTGAGGTTCTGACGTACCTCTGAGGTATGTTTTGGAAGATGAGTAGAGCTAGATTGTGGCAAAAGCAGATCTTACAAATGTTACTGAAAAGCACTGAAAAAGGTCTGAGTAGTTTTTCCTCCCCTTTACTGTGTATCAAAGTCCATATCCCTTCTTTCATGGGACTCTTACTTTCTCATCCTATGAACTGTTTACACGGCCCTCTCATTTAAATTTCAGTGATGTTACTTAAAGGTAACAAATGGTGCTACACACTGATTCAACTAATGAATTAATTCCGTTCAGAGGGCAAATTAAGGCTTCCTAGTAAATAGAATGTAACTATTTCTATTAGGAGAGTGAATCTTAGGCTACTCTGCTGTCTGTGCCACCCAGGTTATTTGCTACATTATGATTCTTTGCTTAAAGAGCAATTCTTGGCAATGCTCTTTTAATCAAGCGTGGATTCTCACTCTGGAGTTCAAGCACCTAAAGAGGAGGAAAGGGAAATGTGGAAAAAGCAGGCAAGGACTGACTGTTACTGAAGATGATGAATCTAAGGCAGTACAGGCAGGAAGTTCCTGACTTACTTTAAAATTACTTTTCAGCGTTATAAATTAGTACTTTTTAAAAAGTACCACATATTTGGCTTTCAGGAGGGATAAGTTCCACTGGCATAGTGGTTTCATAGGTAATTATAATGCAAGGCATTACATATTCTCATAATGCAGACCTGCAGTGACTCCTTGGCATGCTCTCTTTTTGGATTTGGGAATCTATTTCCGGCCAGGAGATATTAGTCAATGTTTCCATCACAGCCATCTCGTTCTGGGTGAGGGAGGTGACATTTCCTTTGCGACATGTAGCCTTACCTCATGTTGGATCTCAGATGGTGTCTCAGAGTAAACAAGCTGCCTTCATTCTTCTGCTCTTGACATCATTTAGACTAGTCAGACATTAATTAACCGGGAAAGCTAGAGAGGAAGAGATTTTCCCATTAGGAGGAGGCAATCTAATGTGATTGGTGTGGCCCATGGCTTGTGCTGCCTTTAAGTTCAGAGAAGCTATTTTAGGTTAAACATTTGCTGCATCCTGACAACCTGCACAGTCTGCAAACATCTGAGTGCACAGAATATAAGCACGATACTGAGTTTAGGAGAAGGCAAATCATGAGACCAAATGGGGTGTATTTTGGCATGCCAGATCTTTAGAAAAACTCTCTGATATCTGGACAAAAAGGGTTTACCTATTTCTGGCCTGGTATTTTTCTTACAAAAAGAATACATTAAAGAAAACCAAAGAAGCTGCCCTGCATGGAAGGGTGTTCTCTCTGAACAGGACATTAAGCAAATCAGAAGTTGTTACCAAGTTAATTTAAGAAAAGGACATTTAAATTTGACTTAGTAGTTCTCTCTTACTAACAAGTTTTCAAACCATATGACCACAATGACCACCGAATGACCATATGACCACGGGAATTTTTTTCCCATTTAAGAGCTATTGTAGATGGAAAGAGTGGATTTTAAAATAAATTTTAAAGACAGTCATGTACCCACAAAGGAGTAGTACGTCTTTAAAAAAACAGAAAGTCTTAAAACATTATACGGTTTGGGTTTCTTTCCTTTCATTTCTTTTTTCTCTCTTTTTATGTGAATGAGTGTAGCAGAGCTTCCCAACTAGCCCCAAAACAGTGATGATTCTCTGAATGCTGCTACTTTGCAAAGGGAGCTATGAGCTACAATGAATTGTGATTTTGATGCTTCCGTTCCTTTCCTATTCTTGTTCATACACTGCTCTGACAATGTCTCTAATCTTGAGAATGACTTTTGACTTTCTCCCCTTTCTCTTCACCCAAAGTTTCCTGTCATATCCCAGTTTTCTACTTTTGGGGTATTTTTCATAGAAAAATACATTCTTTCCTGGTTTATAGGTTTATCCTTTTACTGATGTTTTATAGATTATATGCAAAATGAGAACCAGCATGGGATGGGTGGAATATGCCAGGAGTTGTCCATAGCAGCACAAAGTACCACTGGCACCTCTGGCCAGCTCCAGTCTGGGGCAGCACAGGCAGGCAGCAAACAGGACCCTTCTCAAAGCCAACATTTCCTGCCCAGAGGTTCCCCTGCTCAACAAAAATCTGTGCAGGTTTTAATGGTGGTATAAAACAGTGCCACTTGGTGATTTTTCCATCACCACTGAGACTTTTAGAGTGTTCTTGGCCAATTTTAGCTCCCTCCCTGTTGGTGAGAATTTACATTTAGTGGAAGGATTTCCACTGCTGCAGGAGGCTCTTGGAAATAATGGCTGATTTGTTTTCCATACTTTGTAAACATTATCCCTCCTCCTACTCTTACCCAGTCTTGCTTTTTTTGCATCATTCAGCTTCCAGTCTAGCAAGTGCTATCAGTGTACTGGGCTAATTGTATTTGATGGGTAGTTAACAAACAAACTGAGAAAGGGGCTGATTCAGATTCTTCAAGGCCAGATCATGCCTTGAAGATCTCCAAGAAGAGAAAATGGTGTGTAAATAATGTTGGGTACTGCTAGGAATAAATAACTCTGGAAAACCTCTAATTGAGTCAGATTTCATGGCATTGCTCTGCTCATGCATGTTAAGAAGTAAAAACTTGTGAGTATTCCACAAGAATTACCACCTTTTCAGACCAAGAGGCAAATGTATACTTTTTCCAAATCAATGGCCATATATTTTGAGTTGCTGAACCTGTCCAGATTGTCTAAAACAAGAAATATTTTTTTTCCATATACAGTGCATAAAAACATGTTCATGTAATTTAATATAAAGGTTTTAGAATTAAGTCCTTGTAAGATGTTGCTATATTTTATTTCTTGTCCAAACTGTTCCTGTAAAAGCTGTTTAAATACTGCTTCAGAGAGAAACTGTGTATTTGGCAGAGAAGCCTTTTACCATCAGCAAACAAAAATGTATTTTTGTGTAATGTATCAGGAAAATGTTTTGTGTACAGCAAATGCAGGAAAGTCTCATATAACTCATTGAACAGGATAAAAAGCTGAATCACTGTGCGCTGCTGCGTCCTTTCCTAAAAAGAAGTGTTGTCATCAGTACTTAACCTTGCATACAGTTGAGAAGTGAATTTGATTCTTCCTGTCTCACAGTCAAGCATATTGCAAGAAATAGATCTGCAAACAGATGATGTTCCTTTCATTACAATGCACTTTGTAGTGAACTAATGCACTACAATGGATGACTTCAGTTTTATTTGTTGTGTGGTTCTATGCAGTAACAAAACCTGCAGAACCCCTGTCATCAGACATGCAAAATTTGAAGTAGGAATCTTATGAAGATATATTCTTGTTGTGATTTTAATATTCATATGTTTCATTAATATAGGCGGAGGGTTAATTTGTTAACAGGAAAGCAATATTGATGAGTGTAGAGACCATGTCTGGAAAGACATATCTATTTTCCTCTGAGGCTGGCCTCAGGAGTAGCTTTAGATCACACCTTATCTTTTCACAATCTTTTTTTCATCTGATAAATAGCAGCAAGGAGACCATTCTCCTTCAGCAATGGGCCCAGAGACCTACTGATGGGAGTGGTTTTTTTGTTTCAGTTAATTTAGCAAAGTAAAAAACTTTGCACCACAGCATTCATATTTTCTTCTCTTCTGCAAGGCTGCAAATAGTTGTAGAAAGTGACAAACTGGAGTAGTTCTGTGACTGCTGCTTTGTAAAATTCCTGACCCACCTATTTGGAGATGTTTCATGGAGATTTGTTTGTTCATGGCCTTCATATGTCCTTAAGAAAAGAAAAAATTGTTTCTCTGCAACAATGACCTGAATGAGAGGATCAAGTGCACTCTCAGCAGGTTTGTAACACCAAGCTGGATGGGAGTGTTGTTCTGTCGAAGGGCAGGAAGGCTCTGCAGAGAGATCTGGATCAATGGATCAAGGCCAATCTTATGAGGTTCAATAAGGTCAAGTGCCAGGTCCTGGCCTTGGGTCACACCAACCCCTTGCAAAGCTTCAGGCTGGAGCAGAGGCTGGAAAATGGCCCAGTGGAAAGGATCTGGGGATGCTGTCGACAGCTGACTGAGCTGAATGTGCCAGTGTGTGCCCAGGTGGCCAAGAAGGCCATTGACAACCTGGCCTGTACCAGCAATAGAGTGACCAGCAGGACCAGGGAAGGGATTGTCCCCCTGTACTGGGCATTGGTGAGGCCACACCTCAAATCCTGTGTTTAGTTCTGGGCCCCTCACTGCAAGGAAGACATTGAGGGGCTGGAGAGGGTCCAGAGAAGGACAACAGAGCTGGTAAAGAGTCTGGAGTGTCAGTCATGTGAGAAGCTGCTGAGGGAGCTGGAGTTGTTCAGTCTGGAGAAAAGGAGGCTCAGGGGGAATCTTATTGTCCTCTACAACTGCCTGAAAGGAGGGTGTAGTGAGAAAGGTCAGTCTCTTCTCCCATGTAACAAGTGACAGGACAGGAAGGAATGGCCTCAAGTTTCATGAGGTTTAGATTGGATATAATAATTTCTTCACTGAAAGGGTAGTTCAGCCACTGGAACAGGCTGCCCAGGGGAGTGGTAGGATCACCATCCCTGAAATGTTCAAAAAACGGGTTCATTTGGTGCCTGGAGGTATGCTTTCATGGTGAACATGGAGTTGCTGGGTTAATCGTTGGATTAAATGATCTTAGAGGCCTTTTTCAACTGTAATGATTCTATGATCTTAGGAAAAATAGTGAAAACTCCATGTTTTGCTTGTTTATTTGATAACACTGCAAATGGAGTAACAGCTGAAGTCCAGTTTATCACCTCAGACTGCATTAAAAGTGCTACACCATCACACCATTTAATGATGTCTTTTACGGCCACAATAAGATATTTAAAATGAGAGACTTAAACTTCCACGTTTCTTAATTAAAGAGATTTTCTAAACTAGTTGTAACCTGCATTTGGCCTTATGATGCCTCCCAGAATAACAATGATCTACCAGTTAATATGTAAGGGCTCACAACTGATTGTTGCTTCTCTTCTTCTGCATATTAAGTAGTGTTCATTAATTAATATTCAGCTTGCTTGCTTCTTGCACACAGGACATCATCTTTGCACTGGGTTCCCAGTAGACAAAAGAATAATTGTAGTTTAAATGAAAAGCTTTAGAGATCCCTTTGAGCGGGGTGTTAAGATTACAAACATGAAAAAGAGTTCAGGGGCTAAAGAAATTTCAGATTTTTTTTTATATAGTAACAAAAATGTGGCTCTAACTGGTTTGGTTTGGAAAGTCAGTCTACCTGTTATCTCTGTGAATGTCCTGAATATATTCTCTACACAGTATAGAAACTGCAGCACAATAGTTGAAATTTATATTATCAGGTAAATCTGTCCCTCTACATTCCCACTGTTTTTGTTTTTTTTTTTTTTTTTCCCAGAAAACACTGTATTTTTAGAACTGGTTTTGAAAAAGAGATCTTGTTCTATTTTGTCATTTATTTCCTATGAACTTGTATATAAGACCTGATTTATCTGGTTTCCAGTTTGCGCAGATGAGATCTAAGTTTCCAAGACAAATCTGTTTCTTGTTGAGCGGAAGAATAAAATGCTGTACACACTTTTGTGGCTTTCAACTAATTGCTTAGCCAAGACTATCAGATGGCAAAAGCTGTTTAGTTTGACAACTCTGCAGAAATTCTGAAAAACAAAAGTGCAGCAGCTCATCCCAGCCCTCTCCCCTCTGATAGTTAATATTTCGTGCAAGCATGTCTTATTTTGGAAACATTGATTCTACAGTAAACTTATTTATTTAATTAATATTATTAATTTCTACAGAAATCACAATATTAACCTACTCCAATACTGAAAGCAAAAGTTATAAATAGATTTGATTTGTGTGTGTGTGAGAAACTAACCCATGAAACACATGCTGCATTCAAGCATCCTCAAACTAATAGAGAATTTACAACCATGTTTATGCACTGTGGTCTGACCCCATTTGCAGTCACTTATAAAAGCAAATTAAAATACATATATTACAAAATTTGCCCCACCAGAAGCTTAAAGTTTAGTTATCTCTACGGTCACAAAGATAATCTGTTTTGCAGATGCATATTATTTTTTTTAAGTACCTCCCTCTCATGGGACTGAGAATCTTTTCTGGTTTGTATCTGCTGACATTTTTTTCTCTTTTTTTTCCTCACTTTTTTTAAACAATAAGTCTCCCTTTGGGACATGTCACTTGAAGCTTGCGTTTGTCATGCTCCTAGTGCAGGGA
Source organism: Anomalospiza imberbis (assembly GCF_031753505.1). Classification (NCBI taxonomy): domain Eukaryota; kingdom Metazoa; phylum Chordata; class Aves; order Passeriformes; family Viduidae; genus Anomalospiza; species Anomalospiza imberbis. The sequence goes on from NC_089683.1 coordinate 90,164,285, forward strand.
AAAAACACACACTAAATTCAATCTTGAAATTAAGCTGTAACCAAGCTTGTATATTCATTAGAGGAGAAAAATTCTCTTCTGAGAAGTTCAAATTGTTTATTGATTTTCATTTCTGTGTTCAAGTGAAGCTTGAGTAAGTCTGTCTCACTGCAGTCCCTCTGGGGCTACACTGCCAACAAGTGCATCACATTTCAACCCAAGTGAGCAGTTAGCAACAAAAATCTAAGAATTCCTTTAAAACTATATTAATAAATAGTTAGAGGGTGATATTTCCAGTTCAATATAGCTGATTCTTTTGCAAAAGGAATAGCAGACTTGAATTGCAGGCTATAAATTACAATCTTCTTGAAATGCTTTAAACTTAAAAATCATGTGAATGGCAAGTGCAATTAATGCTGTGCTTTCTGGGGGAGTGGGAGGAGGGGGAAAATGAGAGGAGGGGCCAGCTCGGCTACATCTTTCTTAAATTCATGTAGTGTCAAATTGACATAATTTTGTCCAGCTGTAATCACCTTGTGAATGTCTCAGCAAGGATAAAAATACAAGTAGTTTCCAACACTTCTTATCTCTCTTTTCAGTCTCTTCTTAAGAAAACGTTTCAGCAACGAAACAACTTATGAAGGCGTAGAAGTACTGCTTACACAAACCCAGAGCCTGCCTTGGAGGTGGGGGCACTGAGTGGCTGAGCTTAGTTTTTATGGTACTATTATCTCCTACAAACCATTTAAATATCACACTGTCTAGTAATAAGTAGGCTGAGCTACTTCCCCTCAGTTTCTCAGTGTTAATTTCAATTTTAAAAATCTGATTAAATTGATTTCAATTTATTAATGACATCTGATTTTCACCAAGATGTGTTTTTTACCACTTTCCAAGTTCCTGTGTGGGAAAGAAAAGCTTTTTTTAGAAATGTAACATGTTTGATCTGGTCTTGTCACTGGCTAGGAACAGTTTGTGTCAGCAATGTGCAGTAAGACCATGAAAGATAATTCCAGCTTCTCTTCATAAAGTTAAGCATGGAAGCAGCATTTTGTGGCAAACAGAGAAACATTAATTCAAGTACAGAGAGGATGCCTTTACTTCCTCTGACTAGTCTTAGGGCAAAACTGAATATTCCTGAGAGAAATTACCAGATATGTTCTTCAGTAATCCAGAAATTAGTGGAGGATGAAAAAAATAAATTAAAAAGGATGAGAAATAAGAATAATCTGGGTATTTATTACATTGTCTTGTAATTTGTACAGGACATAAGGCAGTAATGGCCAAATTTTCTTTTTGAGTAAGATTTGTAGGGGTCAGTGGGCATTTGTGTCATCTTGTAGACAGCCACTCTTGTCCACTGGTACTGTAGCAAATGGGTTGGCTCAGAGGGAATTATGAGATTGCATTTCAAAATATGGATGGTGTGTTCAAACTGTCATAATTTCAAAGCATTCTACAGGGGTTTTTTTTTCTCCTGAGATATCCATATTGCATGTAGAGTGTGAGGGTTTGAAATATTCATTTCAAATGGCTGTTGACTAAAATATAATGGTTAGATAATCTATTTCTGAAAGGTGTATTTTGGACAAGATTTATTCAAGAAAAATTAAGTAGGATTCTAAAACTTGCTCTAAAGATTAATTCTTTTGCATTAAGAGGGTGACTCTGAAAATGCTTGAGTGATGACTTTAAATTACTAAATTATTTTAAATGCCAAATGATGGCTTTTCATTCCATTTAATTCTTTTTCAGCCAAATTTTCTTTTTCAGGCACTTTTCAAACCCCTCAGCTCCCTGCTGTTAATGTGTAGGCAAGAAGAAAAAGCAGTTGAGGTGTTAGTACTGAGAAACTGCTAAAGGACCCATTCCCATGGACACAAAGACTCAGTGGCCGAGCTGGAGATTGGCTACTTCCCATTATCCCACTCCTCCCTTCTACCTCAGCAGACAGATTTTGGCTGCCCACTGGCTTCATATTCCATCTAGGTCCAACAAGGTTACTTCACCTTCTATCTTTTGCTTCTTGCTGACCCCATGTTTCATCATTCTTTTGCATGGCTCTTGTCATGGATTAAAATGAGAAAAAAACCATGTGGACATCCCTGCACTCATGGGTCTGGTGGTGCAACAGCTGCTGATGGCTGTGCTGGAGCTTCTTCCCTTCCATCTTTGGAGCTGCCCAATTACATAAATACATCACAGAATCTAGATTATTTATGTGTGCATAGAAATGTTTCTTGGAACAGACTGTTGAAAATATGTCTTCTACTTAAGTAATTGTTTGAATATTTGTTATAAGGAAGAGTTGCACGTACATGAGAGATCAGCTGGGCTAATAGTTTGATGGTTAAGTCTTCCAACCAGTTCAACAAAGAGACCTCAGCTGAGCCTTGCACATTCCAGAAAATACTCCCAGCTGTGGGCAGCTCTGAAATAGCAAAGCTACAGACAAAAGAGCTGAAGAGGGGAAAAGGGATCATCAATCCCTAGTCAGCCATTTGGGAACTTTAAATTTTTTCTAGGTAAAATGTCAGCCATAATGTTTATAGGTTACCATAAATGCTTCTGATAGCATCAGCATCTCACTTCCCAGCTGAAAACAGATAACATTTTGCTGGGAGATTTTCAGAATAGTGTTATTTAGTGTCACAGTGACAGACTGGTCAAATGAATCTGCAGATCCAAAAGTGAAGGAAAGCTAGAATTGAAATAAGATTTTGTGTATGTCCTCTTTCTAGCAGTCAAAATAAGTGTCACAGAGAAATTGATGATTGCTAAATATCTTGGGCTTACCTTCATTGCTTATGATTTATTAGGCTCTATATTTCTATGCTAATTCACAATTCTCCTTTCTTTTTCTAATGTATTCTAGACTGTTCTGGTCTGTTCTTGGATCTTTTTGTTGATTTGCTGAAATCTTGGTGTCTAAATTTTACAGAATGTTACATAAACAAAGATTCCAATGGCACACAAGAAAATGTTCAAGGCATTCTGGACTCTCTTGGTTAGCTGCATACCAGAATTAGTGTGCAAAGCTAGCATAGAGCTGAAGAGAAATTTAGAATTTCTGAAAATGGCAGGGTGGGTTGAAAGGTGAATGACCTGTTCAAAGGGGCTAATTCAATGTGGGAGGTAGTAAAACCTTCCACTTCTTAGAGGGATTGATTCAACCACACATAGAGAATGTCAAATTGCTTTTCTTTATATAAGCGAAAACATTTAGAGAAGAATATGCTTCTTTTTTTTTTCCCCCTGAGTCCTCCAGAGAAAAAACTCTATCTCCATCCATTTTGAGCAATGGCTTAGCTCTGGATCATCACACTCTCAGGTGGAGCTTGGTGCAAACACTGTCCTTCTCACAGGCCTGTCTCCTGTTCCTTCCTTAACAGTAGCTTGCTGCCATTAACTGGATGCTTCCAAACACCTCTGAAGTCCTACAGCATCTGGTCCTTGGGCCAGATGCCATAAATGCTAATTTGTGCTGGAGACAGCCCCAAATCCAATTATTACTGCTTAAGGACAGATTTTTTTTTCCCTCTGCCATTGCCATTTCTTCCTTATGCTCTGCCTTTTGGCCACAGAGGACTAAATCACTCTGAGTGACCTAGATGTGCAAAACAGCTGAAGCTTCACCCTGTAGCACTTCATTGTGAGCCACCTACCGAACTAGCTCTATGACCAGTGACCAAGACACAGGGGCATCTGGAGCTTTCTGTTGAATCGTTTGTTCAAAAGAAAAAAATCTATGTCTTGTTGTTTCAATTTTGTCCTGGTTTTAATGATTTTCATTAATTTATTTAGTATAACTTGAAGTTTGCAATTTGTGTTGAAGAGAAACATTTGCATGACCGTGTCTTCTCTAGGATGGTTATCATTCCTTTCATGAGGCCATATCAAAGGGCAGGGTACAAAAATCAGTAAGGAGAAGGATTCTGCTAAAAAGCCTTCTCTGTATTTCTGTAAATTGTTTCCAAATTCTCTGTTTCACAGAACATCAGCTGACTTCTCTTTTTTATGAGCTATGATACTTTTTTCAAGCTTTTCCCATGCATATGGTTTTTGTGGGGTTCTGGAGGGAAAGTAATTTTATTCTCTCAGAATATTTAATTTCTTCTCCAAAGCTTCTGTTCCTTTATGTGTATTTTCAGGTGTCCTGGGAAAGTGTTGTGCTTATCTTTACCCCTCCTCTTCATCAGCCTTGAATGCGTATAGGATGGTGATACTACCAAGGCACAATTTTTCTGTGGTGCAAAACACTGCACAATTCTCCATCTGCTGTTTCATGTGCAAGGGCTTACTTGTCATCAAAGAGATCAATTTTTTTTCAAAAACCAATTTTTATAAGAGCCTGCCAGCCAAAAATTCATTCCATTGCACAGTGAAAACTCTTGGGCCTTTTACTAGTTGATTGTGATGAAGGTTCCCTTAATTACACCCTGAGAGGAGACAGGAATCAGTGTGTAATACCTTTAATATTAAGGCAGATACAAATATACAGTTCCATCTATCCAAATTCTGCCAGGCAACTGCCCCAGAAGGAACTTTTAAAAAATCTCAGAATTAAAATCACTTTAGATTAGGTGAAACAGGCAAGGACATAAATTTTTGTTTCACAAGGAAGCCTGTTTAGTTGCCTGGTGTCAGAGGCTTCTAATGACTCTGGATCTAAGTTTTTCCCTCTTCCAACCAGTCCATATATTCTTCCTTTAATTAGTACAAAAGTCTATAATGTGTTTTTTCAGTAAGCATGTTAATCTGAACACTGACCTTCACAACCTTGTCCCTGGCTATGCTCAAAGCCGACTTTGTGGGAAGCGTTGTCATCGCCAGTGTCAAAAACCTTCAATAATTAAAGTTACTATCACATATGTACATTTTTTTCCTTTTCTTATAATAAAAGAAGTCTCCTCTAGAGCAAACAAAGAGAGAAAAAATTAATTGATCTGACACTTGAGCTGAGAAGACATACTTTAAGGAATACTGCTTAAAGGACAAGGAAGTTTGGAGTCTCAAATAATTAAAATGAGGATTTGGCCAAGCAAATGAAGGTATCTTCTTTGAATATACTACTTCATGTAGACTTGCAAAGTCTTTCTAAATATCTTTTAATGCTGGTCCTTATTTCTGAACTTTAGAAAAGTCACATGATTAAGCTCAGTGTACATTTTTCTGTTAGAAAGGCAACAAAAATAAAAGTACAAATATGCAATTTTATCCAGGATGTGTAAGGTATAAACAATTTTATTTTCACTTCAGCCTGCACACACTTGCTCTCTTTTCTATAAGTCTTTAGTAGGCTTAGATGCTAGACAGGGAACATATTTGCATCTTTAGAGTTAGATTGCCAGTTACCAATACTTACAGCTCTTCTATAAAAACAACCACTGCACTGCCTAAGGAAATTTTATGAACATGGGAAAATTGCATTCCAATAAATCAATAAACACTTTAGAAAATGCAGGTCAAGGGGTGGAAAAAAAAGGAGCCAGGGTGAGGGACAAAAACAAAAACACCCTCTGCTTTGGCAATGGATTGATAATTAATGAAAGAATTAAGCCCTTGAAGTGTTTGAATAGTCTTTTTGAAACCTTTATTATAGCAATTCTCCTTCTGCAAATGCAGGCCCTAAGATACAGAGTTTGAGATAATATGTGCCATCTATGTACCAGTCATGTTGTTCTATCAATCATTCTTGGGTAGAAGATGCTCACATTCTTATTTCATCTGTTTGAAGTCCTTCATGTCCAGCTGTCAGTAGAGGATATGTCCACACCCCCAAAACTTTTTATAAAGGCAGAATTAGTCAACCTTTTTTTAATGTAAACTTGTAAATTATTTGATACTATAAACTCTCTTTCAACAAATGAGATTTCTTGTCAGCAAGCAGCTACATGATCAGTCTTCAACAAAGTATCTATCTCAGCATGTCTTTATCTTTGCCCACAAGTTCCTTTGCAAGCAATGAAGGAGCCATAGCAATATAACAGTAGTGAACATTATCTTTGATTATATAAATAAATAAAACAAGGCAGACACTTGAAACAAAATCACTCCACCAATTTGTGGCATTCCCATGAAAGGGAGGGAGAAGACAAACATTGATAGGAAGGGAAGTTTTCTCCCCATGTAATGGCCACAATAATTTTTTGTGATGAAGAAAAATAAATGTGAGGAGAAGACATGTTCCCCTGATGTTGAAGGAAAGCCTGTTCATGCTTAATACATTGGAGAAATTGTTCGAGAGCTGCTCATCCATGTTAGAAAGTATTATCCCTGTAATCCTGCCAAGGACAGTGAGACCTATTGTTGTTGACTGAATAAGTACTGGTCATTCAAGTTAAAGTGTCACAGGGGCAGCTGTAATTTATACCAATTTTTTTTGACACATCCAAAACATTTTTTTTTTCAGAAAAACAGGCCAGAATCTTGGACAACATAAAATTGTACAGCTAATTAATGAGAATGGCTCCATTCCAAGTTTTCTGATCTGTGTCTCTTGGCTACAATGTACCACTTAGCCAATTTGCTCAAGTTGGTCACTTTTAGTTTTGCCTGAGATCTTGTGTGCTTCTATTTGTCAGTTGCAGAGATTGTTTAATTTTGGCAGCGATCATGGCAGAGATTTGTCTAATTTTGATTAAGACTGGATTAATAAAGTGCTAGTCTAAACTTACATGAAAAGCTGAAATGCGTAAGAGGGTCACCAAGGGCAGGACAGAGACCTCAGTGTGTGCAGGATTTATTGTGATTAGTCGACTTTATACCAATCACCACTGTTATCAGGAATTCTATTGTGGGTCAGCAACCAACTTAGAAAGGAGATTGACCATATGGACATAAACCTAATGGATTTGTATTTTAATAAACAGCACGGGCTGACATAAAAACAAAGAGACGTGATAAACTAGCTGATGTCAGCTCACTAGTTTGTAGGTCTCAGTAAAAAAGGGGAGTCATAAAAAATGCATGTTGGGGTGCAGAGGAGGGGAAGGAGATTCTGGCTCAAGGAGCACCAAGACAAAGCCCAGCATATCAGGTCCATAATCAGCACATTCACATGAGCTGTGAGGGTGGGCTGTCCCCAGGAATGATGAATCTCAGGACTGTGGTCAGAGTGTGACTTTGGTTTTGCAAAGTCTCTACAGGGAGGCTGTCTCTGACCATCTGATCCTGGTTAGTCCTGGTCCTGAGATCCATCAGATTGAGAAAAGAGCACCAGCATCTTTTTGCTACTCACCTCTGCACTCTGGGTTCGAGCACCTAACCCTGTATTATGAATTATCTGCACTATAACAGCAATGACAGTTTAAATGATCCCTGTTCCAAACTGCTTTCCCCCTTGTCAGAAAGTCTCTCTGTCTCACTATCCAACTGGGGCTTGTGCTCACATTGTAAAACTGGTCAAGAAAATGATACATTTTCCAAAAAATGCCTTTTAATTTAGTATTCGTTGTTTCCACAGAGCAGAGGGTTAAATCAGTTCAGATAAGAAGGCAGTAACCTATATGGGGGTGGAAGTAAATTATGCAAGAGGACTGAAAGATCTCTTTATCACAAAGGAAAGGAAAGTTTAGTCTGGATCCAGAATTAAGATGTCATGGCCTGGACTTGTTTGCAGCAATTTGTGTGCGTCGTGGTGTCTGCTGTAGAGCAGGTACAGAACACAGTCTGGAAACTCAGAGAAAACTGGGGGATGTGTTGAATAACCAGAGGAATTAGAATGGGGGAAAGGGGTCGGGAATCAATTACTTGAGAGTTCCCCAGTAGAAAATACCTCACGGATTCAACTTTAGAAAAAGATTGTTCACCCAGGGAGTGGCTGAGCTCCTTGGGGAAGTGGTCACAGCACCAAGACTGTTCATGGAGTGTTTGGACAATGCTCTCAGCCACATGATGTGACTCTTGGGGTGTCCTGTGCAGGGTCAGAAGTTGGACTTTGATGATCCTTGTAGGTCCCCTCCAACTCAGCTTATTTTGTGATTGTGTGATTCAGTTTATACCCATTCACCTTTTAGACAAACTCCTGTACATCAATTTGTGGGGCTTGCCTGTAAACATTGATAACCTTCTGCCTGGTGCCCCAGCTATCAGAGTAAAGCTGAGTATCAGCCTTGGCTCCTGCAACTGAGCCAGAACTGAGCAAGCCCCTGCCCCCTGCAGGTACTCCAGACCAGGGGAAGGAAGGAGAGGTCTGTCACAGATGTGAGGGATGTAAGCAGCTAATACAGTCAAGAGAGAAATTTCTTTCTCTTTCATTTTCTGAAGGTTAGAGGTGGAAATGTTTTGCACTTTGGACTGTACCCTTTTGTCATCCCTTCCTTAACTTATTTTCCTTCCCTTTTCTTTAAGCCTGGTCTCTAAAGGCTGCAGCAGAAAGGAAGGGGTGTTTCTGCTCTCCTAATCAGCAATTCCTTTGCTGTAATAGAAAAGTGTTAATACACAAAAGATCAATTCCATACAGAAACTGGGGAGACGCAGTTTAGTCCCCATACTTTTCCAATCAAATAAATGTGAGTGCATCCACTTATCTAGTCAGCCAAACACAGAAAGTTTCCAGAACCTATATAACTGGTAGTAATGACAAAAAGGTTTCACATTATCTACCTCATCCACATTTCCTCAGAGATCAATATAGCTGAGCACATCTTATGCATACTTCCTTAAGGAGACAAATATAAAACTTAGTTGCATCAAATGTGTTTTGAAACAAGTTTTTAAATTGAAAATAAGGGGGGGAAATCTAAAAGAATATCAATACAATGTTAGAATTACATTTTTTGAAACAAGGATGAATGGGATAACACAAAGTCAAAAGGATTTACTCAGCAACTTTCCAGTGGTGATAAATGATGTTTGTTAGAACATGGTTGGTACAATGTCCTTTACTAGCATGTAAAGTGTTTCAAATTGATCATTTGAAAATGTCACAATGATGAAATTCTTCAAATGGTTTTGCAGTGTTTTATGGCTTGTATGTGTTTTATTTTGCTAATTTCAGGCAAGTTCTAGCCCCTCAAAGAGCCATGGTTATTTGGCAAACTTAGGCTTTCACTGTTTTGCAGTATGCGCAGTAAGATTTCTGCCAATATCCTGAAAGGTGGTTCAGTAGAGGTTTAGGACTGGAACTTCTACAGCCTCTGTTTAGAAGCTCTTTTTGACCTCAGGCAAAATACTTTGTGGGGAAGGAACAGACCTCAAAACTACAAAGAGGCTTGGAGGCCTCAGGTGCCATTCACCTCTCTAGAAATGTCTTTTTTGTTTCCTGAGTCTTAATTCTCCCCTCTGCAGGAAGGAATAGCTGCCCATCCCTGCTGTACAAGGGTTCTGTGAGCTAATTAATACCCATTATTCATTATAATAGCACTGCAGATTTTTTCTTATTTTCTGTCTGGTCCCGTGCTTCATGAAAATGATGCTCATTTCTCTCTTCTTCTGTCCCATTTTTAATATGATTCTTGGGTGTGTGTTCATTGACTGGTTTCAAGGCCATTGTAATAACCTGGATTTGTGTTATGGATCATCAAGCCCATGTGAGGCAGTGGGTCTAAGTGGATGCCATGTCTACACAAGCTGGGCTCATCTACTATACCCTCCATTGCACACTTGGTTTGGCCAAGTATATACTAAAGTATGCAGGACAGCCAAAAAAGCCTGGCTTGTAGAGAGTCACCAAAAATATGCCATGACCTGTGCTGCTTTTCTTACAATTAAACATGTGAATTTGCCCCATTGAAAAATCTTCAATCATTCTCCACAGCTTTCTAAAACGGTGTGAAAATTTCAAAGTCTTCACTGTCCTATGCAAAGCAAGCAGCAGGGCCCACACCATCACTTTTCTTCAGGAGTCCTGGACAGCTCACAGGTGTCTGAGAGAGGTCACTTGGGTATTAGTGCTCCTGTTGGCAACATCTGGATCCTATAACATCTGTAATGAAACCTGCATTCAAACCCAGGGAAGCACCCAAGTCAGTCTGCAGGATCCTACCTCTGTACTCCACAGGCTATTGGCAAACCTTCATATTTCTCTCATTTGCCAGTGCTAATTTTGTTCATGGACTTGGGTTGAGGCTTCCAGTTTTGAAGCTGCATTGTGAAGAGGGATGTCTAAATGTACCTTATGATTGGATTAGGAATAGTAATTTTTAACTTCAAGCTGTATTTGTAATCCATTCTTTTAGCAGCCAGCCTTTAAATCCCCACACCCTCGTGTCACTCCATGCCCCTGACAATCCACACAAAGCCACAGTGTGTGCACAGTGTATGTTCCAGTGATATGGTTATCAGCCTTGTTTCTGGAAAAGGAGAGGAAGATCCCTTTTCAATAGAGCCTCACAGCAGGAACAAACAGCACTGAAGCCATGCAGAAGTAGGCTCCCAACACATGTTTCATTAAAACTTATTCGTATGACAAATTCTCATAAGGGTAAAATAAAGTCTGGAGTTTCTCCAGGGCTCTTGAGGGAAAATTCATGACCTCCTGTTGTCCATCAACTTCCCTGACCTCTCTGCCATACATAAGTGAAAAGGAAATCATGACAGGTCTGTTTCCCATCTTGAACTTGTAACTAGCAAAGGCAGATGTAAAATTAAAGTGGGACTTCTCTGTAGCCTCTGAAATAAATAAATTACTTGAAATAACAGCTGCAGCAAAATGGATCATTCAGAACACAATGTGTCATTCTTCAAGCTACAAAATGCGTGGCCTCTTTATATTTATGGATCCCTTACTGCTTGTGATAATGGAGTGATGAGGCAGAAGAGTAAAAGATTGTCCATTAACACAGAAAAAGTCATTTTTTAGCTTGCTGCCTTTGTCTTCATGTCATGGTATGAAAATAACCAATAACATGATTTTTATTTATCAGTGTAGATGCATGGGCTTTAAAACATATTTCATAAAGAAAGATTTGATTTATTTCCCATGTCTTCAGAAGTTAGTTTCAGTAAAGCAAATATAAATTTTTGGACTCATTTCTGCCCCCTCTCAGTTTTATTTTTATCTTTATAGGTTAAATGTGCATTACTCCAGGAGTAACCCCGTTCTAGACTGTAAAAAACAGAGCAGAAACTGATTAATTTTCTTATTTGTATAATTTCCAGCACTATTGTAACAAAAACATTCAGTAATGGTGGAACAAATTCTCAGGAACACTCATGCAGTACAGAACTTTTCCATGAAAAGATTAACATTAAATGTGAAACTTTTTAATCAACTTTGACTTGTCAAAGAATAAATCTTTCGTGAAAAGTGAACATTGATTACATTCTCATTTACAGAAAAATGTTTGAAGCATTTTAGAACTGATAAACTGGCACTGTTTTGCCATGACTTTTCATTTCACAGTGTGTGAAGTCATAAAGAGAGCTGAAAAAGTAAAGAAAAACTTGAAACATAATTTCAGATTCTCTCAATTGAACTGTATCACCTGACTAACATTTTTTGAGGTACTGGGGATGTCAGTTCAAGAAATCACTCCTAATTTTTAGCTGTTTCCTCACAGACCTAGATGTAGCATTTAAAATTCTTTAATAAACAGGAAAGTGATTGTTTCCTAAGGTGTATGTGTGCAGTCTGAAGAACTGCTGCAAAATGTGGCCTCACTGGATGTGAGTATACAATATATTGATTTTTACAAAGAAATCTTTCAATTCTTTTCTTTCTTTTAGGGAAATGCACTGTTAAGCTTAGTTAAAAAGGAGAGAAGCAAACCAAATCCTGAGTTGACTTTAATGCAGTTTTCTGAAGACGGCTTTATAAAACCAGAAAGCAAAAAGCCATTTTAAAGTGATTTGCAAGAAGGGTATATAGCTCTACAGAGAAATCTTGGTTTGGGTCATTTGGATTTCTCTTTTCACTGGAAGAGGCTAGTCAAAACTGTCTGTATGCAACAGAAAGATAAAAATTTCAATTAGGTTGAGTGCTGTCATAAGCAGACTACATGAGAAGGTTTGAGATAATCTGCATTACATATTGATGTCTATCAGCCCTGAGAACATAGCCATGTTTTATTCCATGCCCCTTTTGTAGGTTTGGCAGCAGTGGCACCCAATAAAGGCCTAATCATATTAATTTATGCCCCTATCAATTATGCATTCAGATTCCCCCGATAGCTTGTCAGTTTTTATTCACTATTTTCTGAAAAATACGCCTATTACAGTTACTGAGCAAATAGGAGGACTGTCAGAAACTGAGATTTAAAGAATATTACTTAAAAGGGGTGGGTTTCTTTAATTTATAAATCTTGTACTATCTGTCATGCATTTGTTAGTTTTAAAGGAGGTGACAGTACTGGGACAGATGTCACGTTAAGGACTTTCTGAAGACAAGGAGAAAAGTCTCCTTAAGAAAGCTCTGTGGTTTATTCAACTTTTCTTGGAAGAAAAGTGTTCTGTGGTCTGTAGACATAGTAGAAATGGATGATCTTTGCCAGTTTAATATGAATTTTATTTTGTGTCTCTCAACTGATGTGTACTTACAAAGAACTTATCAATTTACAAGGAGAAAATACTTTTGTTTTCTGTTATGGGCAACAGTTTTATAGCCAGCAGTGTGGCAGTGTCTCAGACTGTGTTCTAGATCCAGCTCCATCTTTAGGGCTGTCACAAGTGGTAAGACACAAAAATAGCTGTAGACAAATATGACACAAAAATAGTTGTAGTGAGTGGAGAACCCAAATTGCCCAATTCAGTTACATCTACCAAGGAATTTTGGGGCACTCTGTGCTAACAACTTAAAAATGGCTTTGGTGTCACTGTGGGATGCAGGACAAGTCCAGCCTACCTTCTCATATGTACCACAATGTTTGAATGTGCCTGACAGAGCACTGTCTTCAGGAGTAGAGGTGTTCTTTGGAAGAAAATCTCCCAGATTTCTCCATCTACCATCCTTTGGTTCACAATGCTGGGCAGTCTCGGAGGTGACAGTCAGGAGTGACTGTGAGACTCACCTGGGCAATAAAAGCTGCAGGACAGGGCAACATTTTTCAACCAGAAGTGGGCATTCAGAGCAGGATGATGGTAGAACTGGTCTGGAGACAGGACCAGCTGTTAGTCCTTTCCAGACAAACCAGTAAAAAGGACTAAAGTTTATCCCCAAAAGCTGGAGATCCTGTTCAAATCACTGGCCCTCAATTTGTTTTCTCAGGCTTACTATAAATGTATTTAAAATAATAGGTCTTGGCACTAATTGCCATAATTCTCATTTCCTAATACTTGAAACCTGACTGCTGCAGCTTCAACTGCTCCCTAAAACTGACCAAGATAAGTCCCTTTTTTAACTTCCTCTGGCTGCACCTCCCTCACTCCAAGATCTCCACTTCAGCTTCTCCTCCTTTTCTTTGTTCACTTCCAACCTCTCCCTCCTACTTCTACAGCAGCTAAGCTGATTTTACATCCTGTTATACCACTCTTTATGCTTCCAGGCTTTCCCTCCACCCTTTTTTTAAGAATGTGTTTTTTCACTAAGGCCTTTAAGTGTGGAAAAAAACTTTAGAGAAGGAAAAAAAATCAGTGGAGGAAAGGAACCTCAGAAGTGCTAATGTTGCTGTTTTATCTTATCTGATATTCTGTGTGTGGGATTTGCCTCTCTCTGGGTGAGCCCAAAAATGCATTCCTTTTGGTGTAAGTGGGGCTTAAGATGAAGACAGGCTGAGAGAGTTCAGCTTTTTGAGCCTGGAGAAGAGATGGCTCCAGGGAGACTTTATAGCACCTTCCAGCTGCCATAAAAAGAGCTATAGGACCAGGACAGCTGGAGAGAGATGTTTTTTTTCCAAGGGCATGTGGAGATAGGACAATTGGGAATGGCTTTGAAGTAAAAGAAAGTAGGGTTAAATTAGATATTGGAAAGTTCTTTATATTGAAGGTGGTGAGGCACTGGAACAAGTTGTCCTGGCATGGAAGTGTGCTAAGGTCAGGCTGGATAGAGCCCTGAACAACCTGGTGTAGTGGGAGGTGCTCCTGCCTGTAGCAGGAAGGTCGGAACTAGATGGTCTTTAAGGTCTTTTCTAACACAAACTAATCTGATTCTGTGATTAGGGATTTCAGGACATTGGTGGCAGGCCCAGAGTCTCCAGCAGAGGTCTGGGGGCTCCAACTTTGTCCTCACTGCAATAAGTTTAATGCAGTCACCACAGGATGAGCTCTCTTCTTGGTGGCTTTACTGGGCCCTGTCTTCTAGAGGGATTTCCAACTTATCTCTCACCATGCCCGGACTTCTCCCCTGCTGAGAAGTTCAGCAGGATAAGCATCATCCTTCTGCGTGATTCAGTCCTGGGGAACTCTCAGAGCATCTTGTGCTGTTTTGGATAAAACTGTCTCCCCTTCCTGACAGGAGAGGAAAGTCCAAATGCAAAGGATTTCTTTTGACATTTGTGTTTTCACATTATATAGGAAATAAAAATAAACCCTCAGGTCTCTTCTTGGCAAAGTCCTCTCTAGCTCCAATACAGGGGGTAACTGAGGGTATGATTCTTGTTTTCTTCACCCAGTCCTGAGCATGTGCTGCTTTTCAGCACTGTCCAACCACTTCAATAATTAATGAAGGATGAACTCTTGCCTATTAACAAACTTGTTCTTCTTCCCTTACAAATTCACCCACCCTTGCAAAGTGCTTCACCTTCACAATAGGCTGTACCTTCCCTTTCCTCTGGCTCTTTGAAGATTTTGCTCTTTGTTCAGTGAAGTTCCCCAGTTCCAGGAACATGTATGGCATTACCTAAATCATCCGGTGTTTATTTTAGTCTGACGGTGTTAATGAGGCTTAGCTATGTTACAGCATTTAAAATCTTTGTAGTATCTTAAATATATTTTATCTTAAAATATCCCCTTCAGGTATGTAAGTATTATCCAAATCATATAAATGGAGAACTAGAAACAAATATTTAGGGATTTGCCTGAGGCCATGCAATAAGTCAGTGTCAGAGCCAAGAGTCAAACCCACCTATTTGTGGTGAGTCAGCCCACGCTGGCATGGTTTGGTGTGTTCCTACCATGGAAATCAGCCTATTCATTGTGCATAGTACTCATTTCAATCATTTCATAAACTGGCTCTAGTAGTTGCCTTCCCTTTAATAATAACTTTCCCAGAAATGCTTTTGCTTGCCTTGTTCTGTATACTTCTACACCTCGACACTGGGAGCAGCATGTGGCATCCACCGCTTGCGTAGTTGCTGGGGTTTCTTGTGTTTTGGGGCTTTTTTTTTCTTAAAAAGGCAAGAAATTAAGAGGGGACTGTGTTTCTAAGGGGTTATGAAAATTTCCTCTGTCTGCCCTTGAAATTAAAAAGTAGCTGGAGAATCATTTACCTTGTGGGTTTTAATAGTTGTTCACACTCCATAATTTTCCTTTCTCTACATTCTAAAAATCCATCAAGGTTTTTAGGGAAGGAAGTAGCATGTGAAAGGCAGACAAACATACAGGGTGCAAATATGTTTGAGAACATTTATGCTGGGAGTCAGTAATCCAAAAAGTGATGAAATAGTAAAGTGACAAGACCTGGCCTGAACATCAGAAACTTTGATGATGTTTGGCAGAGAAAATGAGACCAATTAAAGGATGCCTCTGGGAAGTTTTACCTTGCATGACCAGAACTTCTACACAACATCTCAGTGCACTCAGTGTTTTCACAGGGCTAATGCTCATGTGAATATGAATGGGTTTGCCAGTTTAGTCATCCACAGGAGTTTAGTCTGCTCTTGGTTCAGATGTGTTTCTGTAACACTTTTTGTTTCTTGAGAAGACCTTGTGGTAATGAGCAGTTCAGTCTGACCCTCTGCTGTTGTGTCAGTTCCTCTTTCACAGTATTTTGATGTATTAGTGGAGTGAAGGATCCTCTCTTCTTCACTTGCTTTCTCAAACTTCCCCATTTAAAAGTGAAGTGCCTGGGGGTCACTGGTTGGTGTTTAATAACTGCACTAGCAGCCTTCTCTCCATCATTATGCTAGATTTTTATACTTCAGTATATTTGAGTCTTAAGTGTTTTCCTTGACTGGCAGCCTGAGGATTATAGCATAGCATTCACAAAAAGGATAAAATTGATATATCTTTTAAACTCCAGAGACAAAATCACAGAAAAACATTACTGGATAGTACTGAGATATTATTCCTCTTCTTAAAAAACATGTAAATACAATCAGTAGCATAAAAAGACCTAGAGGGAGCAGAAAAGTAGTTAAATAATAAATTAATCTATTTGCAAGAAAACCAAAGCTGATAACAATATACTCTGGGAGACAAAACCGTTTCTGGGTGGGAAAAAAAGAAATACAGAGACATCTTCAGACAGCCTCTCTTTACTGTGAGCTGTAATCCATAGTGGGGAATAGAGCTTATTTGAGAGGCATCTGGAGAACTGCACAGGGAGAAAGCAAAGCAATAGTGCCTCTGCATGTGATTTTAGAAACAGTCGAGCCCGACTTTTTTTTCTGTACATCTTATCACCTAAACTATTCAGGCATGAGCCCCTGGTAAAATCAGATCTACTGGTACGTGATACTGCAGTGATTGACCTCATACCTAATACCTTAAGGAGAAAAGCATGTGGAAGGGTTTAGAGACTAAAAACTCCAGGCTGAAAACTTGCTTCGTCTCTGTTTCTGGCTGAGGAGAAGAGTGTGCTGGTAGTCAGCTGTTTTTCCACATGACTTTTGGGTTTAGGTGATCATGTGCGTGCCTGACAGGCAGAGTCATCAACATATTTTCGATTTATTACTTTTCTATTGCAAAACAGTGTTTTGTAAAAATGGAGATCCTGGTAAAAAGATCTATTTCTATTCCACTTTACATCCCTTTGAAAAATAAAAGCAATAATTAAAAATCAAAAATAAAAGAGGGGGTGTAGAATGGGAGTTACTCTGCACAAATGTTTTCTGACAGGAAAAGAATACACACAGGTAGTACCACATTCTATTATTGTTGTTTTAATCATTAATTTTATACAGTTGTTTTAGAGGCAATAATTTCAAACCTGGATCTCAAGGAGAATACTCACAATAACAATTCACAGAGAAAAAACTTATGAGAACCGATTGGAAGGATAAAGAAAGTTATAAATTAGGAGGATCTGAAAATTTTCCAACCATATTTCCCAGAATAGGATAAATTAAACAATCTACAAGTATCTGAAAATGGTAAGAATCTACCAGTATCTGAAAACTTGAATTCCCAAAGGTTTAAAAAATAATGCATCTTAGTGTAAGGGTGACAAAAAAATAGTAAATTAGAGAAGCTCTTAGAAGTCTAAAGTTCCTGAAACTAAAGCCAAAATGTGCTTGAACAGTGAGATTGCCTCAAACATGAAATAATTTCTAAAAGAACTGGAGAAATTATAGGGATTGCAGCACTTGTAAGAAAGGGAGTACACTGCCAGAATGAAGTATATTAAAGATGGTGAATGTACTATTCCTCATCTTTACACATTGACCTTGTTTCTGTGTTCAGAAACCATATAGAGAGTTGTTGAGTTGGTCAATAAACTAATCCAGCCATCAATAAAGCACACCTTCTTGTTTATTAATATGTGATTAAAAATGTATATGATAAAAAGGTATTGACTGAGCAGAGTTTGGGTGACAAGAACAATTATAGCTTCAAGTCTAATCAGTACATGAGCTGCTTAACCCAGTGAAAGTCAATAGTCTATTTCTGAACAATTACACATTTTGTTTTAAATAAACAATTTGGATTTTGCTAGTGGTCTCATTTTCTCTTCATGATTTAGACATGAACACAGAAGCAGAAAGAAACAGCCACAAAATAAATCACCCAATATAATTCCACTTTATGGTCCTTGTATGATAAATTGGTAAATACACAGCAAATAGGATTTGTTTTAATTAAAACTTGCTAGCCACAAATAAATTAAACTTGGAATGAGTATGTCCATGTCTCTTTTTCAGTTTTATTACTAGCTGCACTGGTCTTAATCATATTTCTACAATGTCCTAATTTATTTATTCTTAAATATTTCTGTAGTTATTTCAAGTTAAAGTCATAATTTTGCTGCATCCAAAGTGTTCCATCTTGATTTCATTAAAGCAGTTTCTTAAACCTAATAAGAAATTATAATCAAAAGCAATTTCTTTTCTCCTTGAGTGATCTTTAGCTTTTACAAACTTTCCTCACAGTGCAATGCATCCATCACTACAAAGCAGGATGACAGAATATTCCATAAAGCAGGATGTCTGATGAAAAGTCAGTAGCAACACAGAAAAGTTTGAGCTGGGTGCATCTTTAAACACAAAAATATTCCAGCCTAGTGGGCATTCAGCACAAACTGATTGCTGGTGAATGGGTCATACATTCCTGAGCAAGAACACAGGGTCACTGGCTTGTCTCCAAAATGTTAACAATTAACCATGGGCCCAAAGCAAGCAGCATCAGATGACTGGGCTATCCACAAGCAGAACTTTTAGTGTTTTCAGCACTGGTTTGTTGTGCCAGCGTTCAAGATCCATTTAAATCAATGGTACTCTGCAAAGTGTTTGCAAGTTGTAAATCTTTTAAGTGCCAGATCAGAAAGCTCCTTATCTATTCCATAAGTATCATGTTCATCAAACAGTTATAGTGACTGGCATTTCCACAGATATTTTTCTAACCTGCTAATCATGTCATCTTCTTAATTCCTTTGCAGGAATAAAATGATAAAGACTTCAGAAACACAATCTTTTGCATTAAAGATAACAAAATTCCCTAATTTATCCTTCTCAAATGTGTTTGGTTTAGGTGAATGTAATATTCACCTTGTTCTTGATTGCTGCTGTAGGAAGGTATTGTTTCATAGGGAAGAATAAATGAACAAAAAGAGAAATGTGCCATTGTGCTCACATAGCCTTGAAAATTTTGGCTTCTTAGAAATCGGTCTTGACACTATAAACACTCTTTTCTGAGTACTTTCATATTAATATATCACTTCTGATCCACCCGTAAGTAAAAGCCAATTGTATTTTCTGCTGACTGAACAAAGAGTCACTGACTCTTAAAACCAGAGTAAGCCATCCAGGTGGTCAGTTCCACTTCATTGTGGTGCAGTTCCAACATTTTTCCTGGACATGTCTGATTCTGAATCGGGCTCGTGAGGAGGTGGCAGACTGGTGTAGGAAGACCATTGGTACAATCCCAGCATGGCACCTGCTGGTCAACAAGTAAAGCTCTCGTGTTCTCATGCCTTGTGAAAAAGCACTTAGAGTCAGCTTTGGTTTGTTTTGGATGGTGGTGTCGGAAGCTTGGGAGAAGCCAGATAATGCTTGTCCAGCCATTGAGGGATTTCTATTTTTAAAAAATTCCTCTTTAAACAGATGGTACAGATTGTCCCTCAGGAGTAGGTGTGAGGGTGCAGCAGCTGTGAGTAAAAGGATTGCCCCAAAAGACAAGTCAGATCACCTGAGACAAGAATCTTGGCTGAAGTTGCCTTCAGGAGAAGACAACTCTGTAGCTGCACAGTGGAGCTTAGGGAAGTCAGCCCCAGCAGTCTGATCACTGTAGAGCTTACAGGGCATAACTTCTCTGCTAGATGAGACAAGTACAAAAGGAAAGGTCTGAATCTCTTTTATCTAGGGTACTGATACACCTCAGCAATTCCTAATACATTCTAATCTGAAGAAAGAGTTGGGTTTGATATCCATCTATTTCAAGATAAATGAGAGTTGCTCCATCAAGGCTGTGGAGGATATAAATATGCACAGAAGAAAACTCATTCCTGAAGAGAGGATCCAGTGCACTTTCAGATTAATAGATGTGACTCTCCCACCAAAATAGCATACTGCCAAGCAGTAAAAAAGATACTCTAGGAGGCAAATTTATTAGGCTAAAAATCTATTTTTCTGAGGTTAAATTTAAACAGACTTCAAACAGAGTCTGAATATATCATTGCTGATTATAGGCTCTGTTCCACTGACTTGATTCAGTCACATGCTTAAAAATACTAGTTCAATTAAGATTGTTGGTACATTTATGACTCTAAGTATGTGTACTGCTGTTCTTTATTCTTCCACTGAATAAAACAGGAGTTCATTTTAGATTTTGTTTATTTGTAATGCTCTTCCTCAGCTTTTCAAATGAATACTCTAACATTAACTGTATGATCCTCTGTATTAAGGAAAAGTGAGCCTGCAAAGCAAATACCCAGCGTGTGTTGATTTTTTAGGAAGGTGAATTAAATAAGTGTGCAGTTACTAACAGACAATACATATTTTTCAGGTGCCAAGAACTTATGAAATCATTAAAATAGGATAGTGTGGAGGATTTGTATGATGGCTAATAATTAATTTCTGGTTTTATTCATCTCAGCATCCTTACGTATCAGTAAGGATGAAGTCTGATCTTCAGCATCAGCCCCCTCCATGCAATTCTACACAGTGCACCCTTTATCTTTTTCATTGTCATTGCCTTTTTTCCATACAGAAGATGGTGGCTTACTGGACTTTCTGCACACTGTTGTCCTCTAGATTCTGTACAAAACAAAATATTAGTGTGTCTGTTGCAGTGAATGCATGCAATGTCTGATTTTACAGAAGCTTCCCTTAAATAGTGAGAGTTCAAATATACAGAATTTTCACTTCTGTTATTGTCAATACATTTTATAATAGATATTTAGTTTAAAAGCTATTCCATTTGTTGAAGGGAGAACTAATCTGAAAACTTATTAAGAGTCACAAATTAAAGCTGCCTCTTCTCAAGCATTCACCACTTCTCTGACTTCTCTGCTAAGTGTCACAACTAAGCCTATATATGCTCCTCATCCACAGAAAGGTGGAGTAACCCTGGAGGAAAAAAAAAGGGGAAAAATCACCCCACAAAAGTAGTTTAAGCACTGTAGCTCTTCTCGAGAAGTTTAACTTGGTGAGAGACGAGTGCTCATCTGCCTTTAGGGAGGCTGGGTATTGCCTAGGCAAAGGCTTCTCTTTACTGCTTTGCAAACCTTCCCCAGGAGTGAGGCCACACAGCAGGTCCAGAATATATTCCTCATCCTAAATTTACTTTGCCAGACAACTCTGCCTTTCTTTTCCTATGTATTGTTGGTATGGGTGAGTGAATGTGGAGTTTTTGAACACAAGTGACAAGGATGGGCCAGCCACTGCTAGTGGAAAAGCCATCCTCATACCCAGAAAATCAGAATAAACTTTCATTTCACTCCTCTCTCTAAACTCACACTGGGAGTGTCCAGTTATTAATCAGCGGTGTATTAATGAAGAAACCCTTTCCCTTGGAACAGGTGTCTATGAAATATTGCAGTGCTATTGCAGTGAGTGCTTAATTTATACTCAAATGATTTATTGTGACCACCCCTACTGTTGTTTGGAGGCCTTTCGTATCACATAGAGATACAGTCAGATTACTGTACATCAAAGTAGGTACATACTTTTATATAATGATCTATTCATTCATGATGAGTTATAGCCACCTCAAGGGATACAGGATTATCATCACAAGCAATAGTAAAGCTTTATTGACATGAATACCAGATCTTAGACTTCGTCAGATACACAGAGAGAAGCCTTTTTTTCCTATTCTCTTCTATTATTACTGGCCATGGTGAGAGGAATCTTGCTCTGCAAAGAGGCTGATAATGTATAGGATATACATACAGCAGGAGATATACTGTTTTCCATCAACATGACTTTTGTGCTACAGTTTGAAATTTTGTTTTGTCACTATCAACAATAAGAGGAGAGATATGGAGGTCACACCTAAATTTTTTGCCTCTGATACGAAAACCATTTTCTGTTATCTGGGTCAATTGCAATTCCTAAGCAGCCAGATGGTCACTTTTGCATTGCATAATTAGATTGTATTCGTTTTTATGTCTTGTATATTGGTTTAAAAGTGATGGACTTGGAAGCATATATTGCTTTGTTAGGAAATCCAAGCACAGTACCTAATGTGAGAAGGAACAAGGCAGAGGCTCTTTTCTCCAGCAGGTCAGTTTTGCTACGCTTGGTTTGGAAATAAGCTTTCTCTTTTATGCTCTGGGTACTTCACATATTTGAGGTCTCTAGAAAGCATTAAGCAATTTACTCTCTAACATTTCAATCAAGCCTGTGGCTTGTTAGAGAAGAAAGGAGTTAGGCTGTGGTGGTAAAGGCAGTGCTGTAGAGGTCTTTGGCTCAGAGGAAATGACACTTTATTTGTTACAAGTTACCACTCAAAATAATGGTGACCGCTGATGACATCAGGACTCCTGAATCTCTGTCCTCTGCTCTCATGCAGTCTCTGTGCTACTAAAAACAGGATGAGTTGTCTCTTTTTACATCTGCATTTATTTATCCTACTTGTTGAAGTTACTGGAGGTACAATTTTACAATGCCACCGTGGTTACTGCTGGGTAAAAAAAACCTGATGCTTAACTGCAGGTTTATTCTGAATGAGAATCTGCTGCGAAACAAAGCAGGAGTAGCAAATTATTGTCTCACTTACTGTCTTGGATCAGTGAATGAATTTTAATCCATGGCTAAGCAGACAGTTAATTTGGCTGTTTCAGTGAGCGCAGCAACTGCTTGACTCCAGGCCAAGGATCCTCCATCATGAGGTCAGAACCATGTGCCTGGTGAGGGTACTTCCTATCTCTGACTAAAAGGGAGGTCTTCTATATTCTAACATAAAAAACAGAAATTCAGAAGTTTAAGAGTAGTTTTTTTCCCTGTGGTTTGTTTAAATCCAGCCAGATGTATGGCAATCTGTAGGACTGTTAGTGTTAAAGCCATCCCTTTGAAATACTTTGAAGATTTTAGTCCAGTTCCAAATTAATATATTTCAGTGCTACCCACTAAAAAAGGAGTTAAATATGTGCTTTTTGAGCATTAAAAAAGTTAGAAAGTACTTGGGCTCTCCTGTTTGATTGGCCTTTTGCTATTATGATTAACCTTGCTAAGACACACAAAAGAGTATTTCAGGCTGTATAAACATTTAAAGCCAGTAGGAAGTGAGAGAATGAAAGCTAATCACATTGCTCAGGACCAATACCCACCTGCTTTATCATTACACCATCACATACTAGGAGATGATGAGGAATTTTCCAGGAAAAAAAAACAAAGTTTTCTTTAAACATCGGACTATGTAAGAGAAAAATTACCCAGAAAGAAAGGGAAAGTGAGTGTGCAGTAACCAAAAGGCAAGTCACCATGCTTGACGTGAAGAGTCCCCAGATACAAGCGCTCTCACTGGTACAGATGTGCTTTTAGTCTCTTCTGGGTCAGTACCTTATTTACATGATCTCTGGTACCCTGGGCTTGTTCTCCCTTTTTTCCTCCCTCTCCTTCCCACTTTCCACAAATAATTTTAGAAAGCCTTTGTTTCATATGCTCTTGTGCGATGAAATATGAACACAATTTGACAGGGCAGTCGGGCTTTTCTGCTTGATCCTCTTCTCAAGCGCCCCTTTGGCTTTCAGAGTAGGGCATGGGCAAAGCTTTCTTCAGGAGGTATTTCCAGTGTTAAATTTACCTACATGGAGCCATATCTGGGGTATACAAATCCTAATCTTGTACTTTTCCTGTTCCTCTCCCCACCGCACTATAGCATCTGTGTGCTTCTTTTTTACAGCCTGAAACTGAAGGGATTATATCATCCTATCCTTTTTATAAATCTCTGTTCCAAACAAATAAGATTAAAGTAGAAAATGCCTGCTAATTTTGGGTATCCAATTAGCGACATTATCTACTTGATTTTCCAACCTGTTTGGCATTTTGCATTGCTTGGCTTAGTCCATGCAAAGTGAGTGATCCACTTCAGTCCACCAGACTCCAAAATTTCAAGATGGGCCCTTGTCATATGAAAATCTCAACTAATTATTGCCTCTTGAGGCAACTTTCCCCACACTGTAGAATCTTTGAGGTGGAAGGGGAATGGAAGCAAACTCGGCAGGTAAAATTCAGTAACTGTTCTGCCACCAAGTCCTGCTTTTCCTGCTTGTAATTCACTACCTTGTACACGAGCTGTAGGCAGCTCTGTGACAAATCAGACAGGAATCCAGTGAATACAACCTACAAAGTACTGATCTGTTCCCAGAGGAAGGGTACCTTGCAGGGTTTCATTTCTGCTTCAGGAACTTTGTGGAATATAATCTGTGTGGTCATGTATCCTAATGCATGAAAGCTGAATGGAGGGGAGGTGCTCTGAAGCCCTCAGGTAAGTGATTTCCTTAACATCCATGATGTGCCAGACAGTGTTGAATATATAACACTATATATTAAAAAAAAAAAAAAAAAAGAAAGTCCTTAGTTCAGTGGTCACACACACATAAATTAAGATATGTTTTGAACCATCTCAGGAACACTTCTCCTGAAGGTCAGTTCTTTTTCAGCATTAGAAAGCAGACTTTATTCCAAATAAAAAGCATTAATTATGTGGCTAAACTGCATCAGCTATAAATAGTGGGAAAAAACTCCACATTTTGACTTTCAGAATTTTTACCATGCTTCAAATGAAATTCAGCCCTGCTGCTCTGGACATCCTGCAATTAAGCATCCTTGCTCTTGGCTGACAACATTAGTTGGTTTTCCCAGCTTTGCCCTCCTATCTGCCCTCCAGGCTCCTGAACAGAGCAGTTTCTCTCTGCACAACCTCTGTGCCTCCTTACTTAATCAGTCCCAGGCTCCTGCCTCCAAACACCAGTCCCAGCTTTTCTCTCTGGCTGGCTTGGCTGCTTCTATATCCTGCTCTGTCACAGGCTGGATGCTTTTTTTTTCTCTGTGTTGTATTCACACAGAGACCTTTCTTCCTGACACAACCTTCAAATCACTTGGAGCTCAGGAGAGATAGGATTCCTACCTCTCAGATTCTGCACCAAAGCTCAGGCTCATGGGGGAAACTTGCATGTGGGGATTAAAGTGGAAATCTAACCTCACCACCGTACCCTTAAGCTTCTGTTTGCAGAGAGGGCCAACCTTTAGCAATGCCTTTTTCCTGGTAGAATAAAAGAAATCATTCCTGGCCGTCTGTTCATGACACAATTTCTAATATTTGCAAGTTAGACACATTTAGATAAATTTTCAGGCAGAGTGGGAAAAGCACATTTTAAATAAAAAAGGTCACATTTTGAGGCTGTGCTTCAAAGCCTGAGGGCAGCAGAGTATTTCAAAGGAAAAAAGTTTCCATTTTAGTATGAGCAAAACTGTTTATTTTTCCATAACCTTGTTCATAGAAATGGACAAATTGTTTTGGCAGGTATTTTCAAAATAATCTGCCCAGTACAGACAGTCAGCATATCAGTTTTCAGCCTAAATGATGATGTTTTTTCTAAAGCTACATGCAGCAGAATATGTAGTCTCTGCTGAGAAGTGTTTGCCAACCCCAATATAGGGAATGGCAGCACATCTACTTTAGAATATACATTAGCACAGATTACGTCCTCTGAGTATTTCTGTGTTTTTTTCAAACACCAACTGCCTCATGGAAAGGCAATAGGGTCAGTGACTCTTACTTACCTATTTTAGAGGCAGAGAAATTAAAATAAGAGGAAAGGAAAAGAAAAATCAGGGACAGAATAAAAAAAAATCTGGTCTGCTCCTTATTTCCTTATTTATGCATCCATTGGTACCACCTCTGAGGGGTGTAATTTGTGCAATGGTCCTCTGGTCTGGAGTATTGCAGGTGTCCTTTACACTGTGCAGACGTGCACATCTAAGATAACATCCCTGGTGTAAGATAAAATCCCTGGGATTTAACTCTCTGTGATCTAAAGTTTTGGGGGCTGTAAGAGAAGCCACAGCAGGTACAGGAGATATCTTCAAATAATAGTTTAATTCAGCTAAGAGCAAGCAGCCTCCACACTTATATGAGTACAACAGTACAGTATAAAAAACCCAAAATTGAAATATTTCAGTGGCATCTGATGAAACTCAGGGACAAGGCCCTGTGGAAGAGAGAGGTGTGAGTGGAAAGCTGTGGTAGGGCTCCACCAAGACTGAGCAGGTTGCTGATGTGACCCACTGGGTGATGGTCACTACCTTTGCTGTTACTCCAAGCTCTCTGGCTGGGGTGAACCCCAACAAAGGCACTGGCCAGAGATGCTGGAGGCCTGAGGCAGACAAGCTGCATAAAAGTTCATGCCATAGTCTGGCTCCCTTGGGAGAGTAAGAAACACAGTTAAGTGCTAACAGTATGTGATGAGATAGCCCCATGCAGACCAAAAACCTCCACTAAAAACCATCCCACCAGCATCAACAAATTCCTCAGCTTAAACTGCGGCTCTCTTCAGAGGGAAAAAAAAAAAAAGAAAAAAAAAGAAAGGAAAGAATTGCCAAATCAAACTGCTGACTCCTTTTTTCTTATCAAAACACCACAGCATACATCTTAACAGCCTGAAGTAAATCAAATGCGTGACCAGCTGGAACTGGCCAGCTCTTGACCCTCCGTTGATATCAGGTGTGTGCCACACTTCTCTGGCAGATTAAATTTGTGATCTAAAGTAACTCAGAGCCCCTAAAACTTTCAGCACAGCTGTTATGACAAGTCTTGAAGGTTTTGTTTGGAAAGTGTTGCCACTAAAAAAGAAGTTGGAGTTCTTTTCCCTAGACGGAGATACTCCATTACTGATGTTAGATGACTTTGTTACCTCTATATCTCTTATTTTTAAACTCACACAATGCAACTGTGGGACAAATTTCAGACTTATGGCCAAAGCCTGCAGGTGTGCATCTGAGTGACTGGCTGTCCCCTTTTGCACGTGGAGCTTCCTCTTGGGGGGATTTGGGAGCGTTCATAGAATTGCATCACTAAAGAAACCTTTCAGCTCGGGAAAAAAAATGGGAGAAGATCTGGGAAAAGTAGCACAGAGCACACGGAATTGAGAGCAGCTCACAGACGGCGGCTCGGAGGAGAGCGTGCCCGTGTGTGTGATCAATATAATCTATTGCGAAAGACAGCCTTGGTGTTTATGTGGGGGAGTGGGGTTTAGAAAGAAGGTCTTTAATTATTACCTGCAGAGAAGTTAAAGTGTAACTCAGCAGTAACGTACTCCAGTTTTGGGGGGTGGGTGCCGCGTCAGGCATCCAGCCTGCCTGAAGTGTGTATGTGAATAGAAAAAATAATAATAAATTTAAAACCACATTTAATTTAACCATGAAGGGAAAAAATAATACAAAGCAAGCACTGACAAGGCAACAGCAGAAAGAAAAGGAGTTTATCTTTCAGGCTGCTGACCTCTCTTTGTGCTTCGTGTGGGGGAGCTGCCGAACAGGCTCTGGAGCTTGTAGCACCCATGCGTGATCTTGTGTTCACCCCCTCACTGGTGTTTGTATCACACCTCCCGTAGAGCCCAAATCCGCCTTTCTGCCACGGCCTTTTTCTCGCACACGCTGCGCAGGGGCTCCGGTCATAATGGCCGCCGCCGCCTGCGCAGCTTGAGCGGGGCTGCGCGGCCGGCGGCGGCCCCGGAGAGGGGAGGCGGGCGGGTGCTGAACTTGCGCATCTCCTCGCGCCTTTGGAAAATCACCTCCTCCCTACAAAAAAGGGCAAGGAGAGCCCTGGGGTTTCCAGGGTCACGCCAATACGGCGGTGTGTGTATACACACACACACACACACACACACACACACACACACACATATATATATATATATACTTCTTTTTTTTCTTCTTCTTTTTTTTTTTTTTAAAGGAGTTTTGGTTCTTCGACGGGTCAGTGTATTAATTAAAAATTGGTCCAGGTTGGTCACTTGCAGTCCCAGATGCACTATTAACACATAGGAAAATTACTATTTTTTTAAAGATACCAAATGCAGAAACTCGATAGAAACCCCATTTCCTCCTTACTATTAGCAGTCACGCATAGAAAATCATTAGAGCTATAATTAAATATGAGTCTATTTTTGAAGAAAGTCCTGCAAAATAGCCCCAAAATATGATGTAGTAATATATTTTTTTTTCCTTTGGCACTACAGGTGCTAGCTATGTTTTCCCTCCATTTCCCACACCATGTATATTAAACAGGGAGGGAACATTGCTCTGTTGTAGGTGATGACCCCAGACTTCGCGAGAATATCTTGCTCCTCGTAATAAAATTGTGAACTGGGTCTCTCTTTCAAAATCTCTATATTGGTTTTGATAACTACCTCGTGGTCTAAACTTCTTCGCAGTCTATTTCTTAAAGGACAGAAAGGATGAAAAAAAAAAAAAAAAGTCATGAAGGAAGTGGGGAAGAAAGAAACAAAGTTAGCTGTATTAACATTTGTATTCGAGTCATCCAGGCTGTCAGTAACTTTCCCTGGATCGGGTCCTATGTTTCCATAGGCGCCCTGCTGAGGCGCGCGTCTGCCCCTGGCTGCCCCGCCTGCAGCTCGGCCTGACCCCGGCCCCTCGCAGGCCTGGTGCCGGTGCCGCTGCCGCGCAGCCCCCGCCCGGCCACTCCCGCCCGCGCTCCGCCGCGTCCCCGGGCTCCGGCCCTCGCTCCGCTTGTGCTGCACGCCCCGGAGTGTGATCTGTCACATTCCAATGGAGAGCTAAATAACTCCCAGTGTTATTTATTGGAGAAAAACAAGGAAAACAAGCAGATTGTCCCCCCCTCCCCTTCATCCCCAAGATTTTATTTTTTCTTCTGGAATGTTTTCTCCGCGGCCGGTAAAACGCACTTAACGGCTTTGATTTGTTTTGCTTTGCTTTGCCCTCGGCCGAGGCTGACCCCCGCAGTCCCTCCGGGACAAGCAGACGCGGCCGGAGCCCAGCGCCGGAGGGAGGAACTCGGCGGAGCCCCCGCGGCCGCCAGCCCCGAGCCTGCGAGGTGCTGGGATTTAAACCCGGCCCGGTCTTGCTGTTTCCAGGAGCGCGTCTTGTCGGTTTGGCTTTTTGTTGGGTTTTTTCCCCCTTTCTCCTTTGTCAGATACGGAAGGTGAATAATGAAATCTCTTCGCTAATAGTTTATGAGCCATGAGATTGGAAATGTGCGCGGATGGACCAGCGCGCCGGGCTGCGCGTCACTCAGGAGCTGCGGGAGCCGGGCGCGGGGAGAGGGACTGACTGCTGGGGTCGCCGCTCCGGCAGCGGGAGCCGCCACGGGGGCCGAGGGGGCCGGGACTGCCCGTGCGGCCGCTACGTGTCCGCGCCCGGGCACTGCCCCAGCGGGGCCACGGGAGGGAGAGCGGCTCGGGGGGCGCTGCCTCTCCCCCGTGCGCTGCCTCACTCGGGCTCCTGCGCGGCCTCGCGGGCGGCACAAAGGCAGCGTGAGCCCGGCCCGGCGCTGCCCGGCTCCGCCGTGGGGCGTGGAGGTGAGCGGGGAGCGACTTTTAGAACCAGTTTGGAGGGAGCTGGGGGCGCGGTTCTGGCACGGGTGCCGAAAGCCCCTCGCCTCGGCGATCCTGCGGCAGGTCATGTACGCGGGGAGGGAGCAGGAGCGGTGCCGCTGCCCCCCTGCCCTCCCGGTACGCGTCTCGGTGGCACCCGCCCCTGTACAGTAGCGGACATTTCCTATCAAGCCTTTGCCACGGGATGTCCGAGAGCATCGCTACCTTCCTGCCATAAAAACAAACCACTCATCAGCTCCGCTCGGTGTGTGCTATCGAGAGAAGTCGCCGCTGTGCGAATGGGCACCATCTGTCCTGCCATTCCGGGAGACGCAGATATATTTCTTTAGACAGGTCAGCAGTTCTTCCCGGCCAGCCCTGTCAGGCACCTGTCAGGGGAGAAAACCTCTTCATAGCTGCCGCGATGGGATACTTATCAGCGGCAGCCCCTTTGCTGACAGGGCCCAGCCTTAAGCTTCCCGCAAATCAATGTCCTCGGGGGACAGGGCTGTCGTTACCGGGGGACGCCGAACGTGCCGGTACCGCTCAGACCTCCAACAAAACACGGGAGGGAGGGAGGGCGGCGGGAGAAGCCGGCCCCGGGGAGCCCGTAGGCTGCCCGAGGAAGGCCGAGGTGGGCTCTGGAGCAGGGATTTTCCCCCGGGCCCAAGCCGTCGGGCCAGCCCTGCTGCCCACCCGCTAAGGGACGGGCGCCCGCAAGGACGATGTTCCCGCGGCGCCCACGCGTGCCCGAGGCTCCGCTGCGCAGGGCGGAACAGCGGTGTGGGGGGACCTCACCGCGGAACCCCCACAGCCACATGTGTCGAGGCTCTTTCTCTCGAGTGGGGCCATCGCTCCGTGGCTGACCCAAAGCCCCAGTCACGCACTTCGTCCCTACCAAAGTACCGCCTTCTTCCCTCCTCCCCCCACCCCCCCAATAATTCCGACCTGTTTTCTTTCTGTTCTTCACTTGCTTTCATAATGAGGGCACGTTCAGGGAAGCCTGCCTGCCTGCCCGCCTCCTGCACTTCTTCCACACGGTATCGCGTAGACATCTTCCCCCCCAACTCCCGCAAAAAAAAAAAAAAAAAAAAAAAAAAAAAAAAAAAAAAAAAAGGCAAACCAACAACAGGCACCACCACCAAAAGAAAAATCGCAAATGTGCCATGTGGTCCTAACTTGGAGTTAAAGTCGGTGCTAACACGGGGCAGTTACTGCCCCTAGCTGGGAAGGCAGGGAGGAAGATGTAAGGTATGGGTTGGGGGGGGTGGCGGTGGGGGGAAGAATAAAAACAACCCCCAAAATAAACAAACAAACAAATCTCGCGCACTATTACAATAAAGTGAAATTCCTTTCTACACACCCACAACTTTAGCTGTGTCTGCTGCCTGGGGGGTTTTAATCTTGCAAAGAGAAAGGGGGGCTTCCTGCGCAAAATTACGCCTTCTCCTCTCATTTGTTAGCTGATTCCATCAAAAAGTTCGCTATTTATAGGCTACACACACGAACCTGGAGTAATACAAACCCTCCCGTGTTGTTGCCCTCGCAAAGTGGCCGGTCCTGCAGCATCAGATCGGGTTTGTGTGTGTGCGCGCGAGTGAGAGCGAGCCACGCAGAGAGCGCTGCCATCCAAGAGGGGAAAGAAGAGCTCAAGCTGAGAGACTTATTAATTGCTAAGAGCTGCTCTGCCACCAGCCATGTGAGTACCTAACAATGATCACCTTTTGCACAGATGGTCAGAGATCAGGCACAGACACTTTCTGTCCTTTTCCTCCTCCCTCCCCTTTCTTATTTTTTTATTCCCCTCCTGTATCCTTTCCATCCACCTTTCCTTTTTTTTTTTTTTTTCTTTTTCCTCCCCCTTTTTTTTTCTTTTTAGTTTGAGTTTGCACGGTTTATTCCTCATGAAGAGGAGGAATGAAACGTGGGCAAACGCGGGGGAGAAAATGTGCCGGCGAAGAGGAAGGAAGGAAGGAAGGAGTGGTGAAGGGAGAGGAGGAGGAGGGTTTGTTAAGCGATCGCCTTGTCCCCTGAGTCTGAGCCGGCTGGGAATTAGTAACAGCGAGATAGCGGAGGTTGTATCCCTCCCTCTTCCTCCGCTTTCCTTTTCCTGGAGCGCTCAGACCCCCTGACAATTATTACCCTGGTGTCAACGCGGACAACGAGCTGTATTCATCAAACCTCATTTGGGGAAATTGAAAGGGAATTAAAAATAAATAAATAAAGAGAGAGAGAGAGCAAGAGATCACGCGGGGATAAGGGGGTTTGATCGCTCCGCGTACAGCAATGACAGTCCGTCAGCTCCCAGCCCGCTGTGCAGGCAGGTAGAAAGCACCCGCAGAGCAGCCCAGAGCTCCCGCGGGCTGAGTGTGCGATTTGGGGGAGAGAGAGAGAGAGCCCCGGCCCCTCATCCCCGTCGCCCCTTCCCCAGTGAAGGGGCAGTGAGGGACACGGGGGGCGACAGGCAGCGCCTTCCTTCCCCTACGCGAAGTCTCAGCGCTTTCCCGGCAGTGCAAGAGCCCGGCGTGGTACAGTGCATGAATCCAAGCCCCACGCAGCAGGCAGGGCACGGCACGTGGGTCTGGGGAATTGCAGAGTTGTTTCCAGAGCGGGTAAAAAATGCAGTCTGTGCTAGGGAACGTGGTAGTTTCTCGGAAAGGTAGGTGTCCTGGTTTGTGCAGGAATGCGAGGCTGGGAGATTCCGCGTGGAAGGGGGGTGGGTGTGGAGAGAGAAAGCGACTTTGTTTCGAGCGTGGAGAGGCGCTTTTCTAACCCGACACTCGAGCTCCAATCACACACTCTGAGGTTAGCGTAGCATTAAATTAACAGACAGGGTCGGGGTTATCCAGGGCATTATACCGCGTGCCCGGGATGTAACCTCTGCTCATTTATACACAAAGAAGAGGGAGAGACGGAGTTATATTAGGAAAGCCAAAGAGCACGGTGAGTATCGGTATTCGCTGCTCTCCCTCCCATTCCTGGGACCAAAGTTCAAAGGCGGCCGGTGCGGGACTGGGGCTGCCTCCGCCGAAGCTCCCGCGCCCTTTGGAGGCGGCAGCGCAGCCGCCTTTGGAGCCAGGACCCCCAGCATAGCCCCTCCGGGGCGAGCCCTCGCTGAGCAGCAAGGAGAACTTGCGGTATCTTGGTTAGAACTTTGCTACTTTATGCAGAGAGGAAAAAAAAAAAAAAGAAAAAAAAATTTACTTGGATGCAACGCTATTTATAGGTGGCGGTAAAGGCTCCTTTTCAATAAGCAGCCGTGGAAAAGTAACGTCAGAAAACTGGCTGCTTTATTGATCCGAGGTGCTGGACGGTCACAGCCACGCCAGCCAGGCTGCACCTACAAAGTCGTGTCTCCTCTCGGGTTAGGCAACGAGAAGGGGAATAGAGTGCAGGTTTTGCTGACCACTAGCTTGGACACGATTCAATTCCCAAGCACAGGTACAGGGCAAAAGAGTGTGAGATGGAAGACTTTTCGCTTCGCTTTCAGACACGCACACAATGCAGGGCACCCGCAGGGCTGAAAGTGGGCCAGGGCTACACTGTAGGTATCAGATCACACAAAGAAGAGGAAAGAAATCCAGTTAAAAATACATTAGTTCAAATCAGAGGACGAGCTTGATTATTTTTTTTTTTTCTTTTTAAACAAAGGTGCACGTTAGAACAAGCTGGAAGAACTCTTTGTGCCTGACGGTATCCCCCACGCCCACTGGAAATAAAGCAAGAGGCTTGCTCTTTCTTTGCATCTTTTAAACCTTGTCTTAATTAGAATTGCCAAAGTAGGACACCCCGGTGGAAGATGTTTTAAAGCATCCACCTACCTCTCTGCTGTAAGCAGAATTGCTGTCTGCTAAATTGCTTGAAACGCAAAATTCTGCCCCACCCCCAGTTTGGTTTGGCACCTACTCACTTTTTCCCCCCGAAATTGCAATCGCTTATGAAAGGTTACTGCATTGGGAGGAAAAGAGAAACCCCAAACACCCAGCAGTAATGAGATCAGTGGATTCCGAGAGCCTCGCTTTGCTCTGTACAACAGGAAAGGCTTTGGACAGAGAGCGTCCCAAAAAAGTCATGCCTTTTTTTTTTTTTCTTTTTTTTTGAAGTCTCAGATTGGGCGTATCCTTACCCTTCTCCTTTAATTTATTTGATTAAATCATAACCAAAACAGACTCATCAGCTTCTCGTATTTCCTCAGCTGTAACCGTACACGAAACCTTTTATATGGAGACAAGTAATTGGCTTTAGTTAATTCAGGGCATAGGCTGCGCTCAAGTTTTCCTCCCGTTCCCAGGGCAGCGTTTCACGCAAACGCATGTTCCAGCTCTGCCTCACGCTCCTCAGTCGCCAGCCTCAGGTTTTTAAGCTGTTTGTGCCGTTCCCCACCCTTCTCTGATTTCGCTCATGATGGATGCTCACGGCAGAGGCTTGAGGGACGAGGGGAGCTCTTCCTCCTCAGGATTTGGGAGTGGCGGGACTGGTTCAGGGGGAGTCCAGCCCGGTTTGAACTCGGAACCGCTCCTGGACCGCGTCCCCCCTCGGTACCGGGCGCGCGGCTTGCTCCCGCTCCCGGTGAAGGACCAGATTAATTTCACCTTCAAGAAAAAGAGGGTCTGTTAGCTCACTTCTATCTTAAATCAAAAAAAAAGAAAGGGGGAGGGGAGAAAGAAAAACCTCTTAAAGTTTCTCAGGTAAAGCTCGGCTTTCCTTAGGTCGTTACTCAAATGAAGAACCGCGTCAATTAACTCCAAATTGGAAATGCCTGCCCGAGAAGAATAATGATAATTCCCTGCCGTTCTCTAAGAGGTAGTTGCAGGATGGCACTTAGTGCGTGTGGTCTCTAATGACAGATTGCTGCCCTGCCCGGGGGTTGGCTCTCCCTGCCCCGCTGGCTTCGCTCTGAGCTCGGGCACGGCTGTCCTGCCCAAACCTTCCCCCTCTTCCCGTGCTCCCTGCCCGCAGCCGCACGGGGCTTACACCTCCCACAGCCAGCACAGTATGACCACACCATGACAACAGATTTAATTACCCCCATCCCTCGATAAGAGGGCAGGAGCCACTCAGCAACAGGTAACCGAGGGCACCTGCAGCTCTTCAAGGTTGTTTAACTGATAACAGAGGAAGTAGGACCGAGGGGTCGCTTTCGGTAAGACGGGGTGTGAGGGAAGTGAACCATTAAAGAAGGGGTGCAGAGCGATACTTTGGTAAAAGTTTAACGTTGCTGCGAGAGGAGAGGGACTGCCGCAGCGAAACGGGACCGCTGCTTCGCCTCGGCTTCTTCTTGCTCGCTGTTTTCAAGCAGCCCCCAAAAGCCCCTCAAGCCCGCCCGCGGAGCGGCCCCGGCTCTGGGACCGCAGCTGTGAGGTCGACAGGTGCTGGTCTCCTGGGGAACGGGTCGCCTCCGGCCCTGCGGGGGATGCTGCCGAGGATGCTCGGCGTGGGCCCTCGCTGGGACAGGGCTGTGCGGCCAGGGAGGCACGGCCGTGTACGGGGGCAGCGGGGCAGTCTCCCCTCGCTTATCTCATCGCTGAGAGCACGGCAGGAGCGGGCGCTGCGCGGTCGGGCGCCAACCGGACCCCGAGCAAGCGCTGGCAGGGTCTGTGTGGGGGCTCAGAGCCCGGGTGGGGCGCCCACGTCCAGCCCGGGGCGTGACCGCTCAGCAGCCGCCGGGGACGGGGCTCCGTGGCGGGCGGGCAGGGCTGACCCTGGGCGGCCGGAGGGGAGAGTCTCCGGCCTGACCCGAAAGGGGAGAGTTCCCCTTCCCTCCCCTCCCTTTCCTACCCCTCCCCGGCTCTTTGTTCTTTGCCCCTTTGTTCTTCTCGAAGTTTCCAGGGGGGTTGCTGGTGCGGAGCAAAGTTGCCGAAAGA
This sequence comes from Anomalospiza imberbis, assembly GCF_031753505.1. Classification (NCBI taxonomy): domain Eukaryota; kingdom Metazoa; phylum Chordata; class Aves; order Passeriformes; family Viduidae; genus Anomalospiza; species Anomalospiza imberbis. Next base: position 90,199,340 of record NC_089683.1, read on the forward strand.
TGAGGAATTACATTAAGTGGGTGTCTGAGCAAGGAAAGAGGGTGGGGGTCCCTTCCCAGGGCTAAGAGCTACTCCCCAAATGCCGCCTCGTTGTCTGCTTGCGCAAGGGGTCGGTGTGGGGTACTGGAGCCGGGCCGTGCTCGCTGTGATGCTGAGGCAGAAGAGGCTCCTGCGGTCACAGCACCAAGGGCACCCCCTTCGCCATTTAAACGCATATTGGGGAACAAATGTCCTTTCTGGTGTGAAAGGGAAGAAAATAATAGTAATTGGTGAACATGTGGTAATGAGATGAGGCAGTAGGTGATAGACATGGAAGTTTTCTGAATGCTAGATTTTAAGGCACACATATTGGTTTGAGATGAACAATCTTAGAATGGCTTTGTCTCTGTCACTTTCTTTTTGCTGTTTTTCGTATTTGCTTGATAAGGCTCTGGTAAAGTGTTGTCAGGAGTTAAACAAGTTGGGGCGTAATTTCAAAGTAGATGGACTGTCTTCATAGGGAAGCATCATAGCTTAAAAGACAGGCTTCGTGTGGTTAATGGAAGATTGCAGCGTGGTTAGTAGTGACAGTAATACCAAAACTTCCTTGGAAAAGGAAAAAATCCTTTATTTGGTACAATGTGGAGCAGTCTTATCCCCTCTTTACTAATCATTATTAAATATCAGAGAACTACAAGCCTATTTTGCCTTGCACTAAGACATTCCAAATAACTTCACAAATATCTGTTATCACAGGATTCTTACCTCTCCTCCCGATGCATGAAAGTAGGAAAACACTTTATTTGGGTGAGCTAGGTATTAGGAAAGCTGATGTGAGAAAGGAAGTTTTGATGTGGTACACTGGAGTAGGTCACAGCAGGTTACAGACAGAGGCAGGTCAGCATCCTCAACTACAGCATACTTCCCTGACTGTGCTGCCGTGCTCCCACCTTTATATCGAGGACATCATGGATGATTGTAGCACTTCAGCATTTGCTGAAAAGCCGCATGAATCTAATTCTTGTAATCATGAGAATGTCCACAAATATTTGCTGTTTTTACACAGGTAGAGATCCTATAAAATTATTTAAGAAAATATTATATTTGCAATAGTTTTGTATTACATAAAAGTGCCACAAATGTTTATTATGATGTGCTATATTTCCAGAATTTGTATACCTTTTTTTTCTAATATTCAACAAAGTTGGGAAATGAGGTGAGATCAGATTGGGGTTGACAAAGCAAATGTTCTAGACCGGATTTTTTTTAAATGCGAATATACTTATAGGGATCAGCCCCTCCTTTTGGCAGAGGTTAAACCTATTTTTCCAATGAAATGAGGTTTGATTTGAGGTAATGGGAGGCTTTTTTTTTTTCTGATGTTGAGGGCATACAATCCCAGTGAGAAATTTGGGAACCTTGCAACTGTAAAACACAGCTTTAGCTATTTCAAGGTAGCAACTCAAACACAGAAAATGTCCATGAAAACTTTGACCTTTATTATTTAGGACTGTGATTCAGAGTTGAATGTAATAATTGGTCAGTAGCAAATTAGAGAAAGATAGAGACATTTCATCAGATACTTTGGTGGTAGCTCGATTTTTGAGCTGTGTCTCCACACACAAGTCTTCTGGCTTATTGTTTAAATCCAGAGGCCAGCAGCATTGCTTACTGTTCTGTTTATATCCCAGTGCTCATAATGTGGTGTTGCAATATCCAGGTAAAAATGTTCAGTGCCATTTAGAACAAGGAATCTGCCTTGAGCAATGCTATAATCAGTAATAGTCAACATTACTGAGAGCAACAGCTTCTGCAAATGTCTTACTGCCACAAGTTAACCCAAGCACCACTGTAACTGTGCTCAAAACTAAATAAAAGCAGACGGATGAGAAGGAGAATAAAAACCTAATTGGAAAAATGGATTTTAGAGAATGCTGTGTGTGATCAACAAAGGCTGCTTCTGTTTCAATAATGATGACAATTAAAAGGACAAGTGATGTTAGCGGGTGCTCGTTCAAATAAAGGGTTTCTGCAGCATGAGAAAAATTACTTTCTGATTCAAAAGCATTCACTAAAGAAAGGGTGGTTGCATTTTTTCATGTTAATTAGTCTTTTCACCTGTGCTTTTTGCTGATGCAGGTAGATTTCCTTTCAGCAGATGAGAAATGGATATACATTTTAAAAAATCAAAACCAAACAGACAACCCCCTACTATTTCCCTTGGAAATTCTGCCATCGAGTACAAGTTACTAAATATTGCAAAGGATTTTAGAAGGCAAATCTAAATATATAGCTTGGGATTTTGTCATCTTGGTTTTTGGAGCAGAGGACAAAACTTCTCTTTTGTACCAATTTGTTAAACTACTGAGTTTAAAAGAGATGTAAGGCAAGACCTTTTACATCTGCATTTTAATCACCTTTGTCTGTCAATAAATACTTGCAGAAAATGAGGGGAAAATCACCACTGTTCATGGTTTTACTTTCCTTGCATTTGTTAATATATCTAGGGCAATTCCAAACAGCATCAGTGCAGAGGAATATGGCATAAAATCAGAATAAGGAGGAGATTAAAAATGAGCACTCTGCTTTGTAATGGATACTTCTGGGCATAGGTGTGAATGAATACTGATTCATTTATACAGTTCTTAAATGGAAAAGCCTCAAGTTTACGACAAAGGTAAACAGCATGTCGTGCTGCATTTAGCAGATGTTGGCTTGCTAGGAAAATCGAGAGAATGGTCCCCTTGACATCCCTGCAGAGAATTACATGTTGCTAGAAAGGAAAGGAGAGCACATAAGAATTTTGTTGAGAATAGAGCATTGGCAACTTTAATATTGTATTTATTTTCTTTTATTTGCTTATCTCAGCCTTAACAAAACTAATTTTCTTTTCTTGTAAATGCCCATCTTTAATTCTGTCAGTATATACCTAAAAAATTTAGAAGAGCCTAGAGGATAAAACAAATCTCAGGCTTTCATATGTTATAAGTGCCTTATGTGCTTACTATATGTGTAAAGTGACCACTGGCCATAGTAAATAGTAGTTCATTTTGGCTAAGATTCAGTTGCTGAATAAACAGCATTTACATTTTCTCTTTTTTCTTACTGCTATGTCATGTATGGAGAGAGCTGGAGCTCATTTCATCATACAGGACAGGAGTACAATTAGGATGTTGACTGAACATTTGCAGAAAATACTGGAGTTAATGGCATGTTTCCATCTAAGTATTTCAACTGTTTCAAAGTTTGTCATTCTTAATAAATAGAGTAGTAATAATAAACTTAGAAACTACTTCCCCACTTTTATATTCTGTCATAAAAGACTCCTTATTCAAAGCACAAAAACAAATATTTCCCCATATTTTCTTAGTGACTCATGACCCTGAAGTACAGCACTGGCAAAATACAGGCAATCCCTTCCCTCAAAATATTTGCAAGAATTGCGTGTTATTGCCCATGTGTGGGACTTTGAAAATACATCAGTAAAGTGTAAGTGGCTCTAAACACAGAGAGAGAAAAGATGATAAATCAGTGTCAGTTCATTCTAAGTAACTGATCAAGATACAGGCTCTGGTCTGTTTTCATTGCAGTTAACACTGAAACTCTTTTGACTTTGAATAGCTTCCTTTTACTGTTTGGGTTGTGGAAATGCTCAGAGATCCCAGCCAGCAGTTTGGTTTTCTTGTGCAGGAATACACAGAACTGACATCACCATCTTTGTTGAAAGCTGTAGTTCCAGGCCTTGATTTCTTCAAATATTTCTACTTAATACTTTCATATTTTTCATCATGCAGTGGGAAGTTTGCCCTCCTCCCTCTCCCCTGAAATAGTTATCGTGTCAGTGAGTGGCAACTTTGGTGTTTTGCATTTAACTATTTCAAACCTTCATTCAAATACAGCATTAACAATGATTTTTTTTTTCATTCATATCAAACACAAATTCTTACATTGATGCCAGTCTTGGGAAGCTGCCAATGAACAATGAACTGTTGCTGCTAAGTTTAACATCCATTTATGACTGCTATTAAAATGGGTGAGGAACTTGCACGTTTTCTTCCAGTTAGGAGAATTTTCAAGTAGAACTGAGCTATATAATTCCATGCAGATGCTTATCACTCAGTGCTTTCTGAATATATTAAATCACTATTTAATATATCTTTTTAACTTATTCTTTCATATTTTTGTAGTCACACAAGAAGAGCAAGATATCTGCAATAGGCTTACAATTTATAAATTAAAATAATTCTTTAAATGAGGAATTAAAATAGCACAGATCTCTGAACTATAAACAAGATTTTTTTTCTCTTTCTAACTTGACTTTATTCTGAATAATTTTCTTCCCTCCTCCCTCCATATTCATCTTGCCTACTAGAAAAATGTTGGAAGTAGTATGCATTTTAATAGTATACAGGGTAGTGACTCCTCCTTTTTCAAAAGACACTTGGACTTCTTCATAACACATCTTTGTAGAAAGTGTTGAATACTTTTAGGCTGATTGAATCTTTTACATATATCAGAAAAAATACTGTAATCCAGTGATGGTTTCCAGTGGCACCTGCATATCAAAAGATTTTGCAGCTGCACACATACATGAACTGCTACTGACATCAGGTGCTGCTGGGGTGGGTGGTATATTCAGGTGCAAAAAAAAAAAAAAAAGGAATTTGCATTTCTAAATTCAGTGATACCAACTTCTCTTAAACACTGAACAGAAAAATTTGTCCTTTTTGTTTTTCTTTTTCAAATCTGTAATAACATTTTGCAGTGGAGTAAGTGTGATAGATAAATGTAGATATCTATGACAGATACAGATGTGTGTGTGTGTGTGTGTGTGTATCACATTACAGCCAAGGAAAAATTTACTCAAGGGGACAAATTTGCTTTAAAAGAAGTGACACATAAAACATGAACATTATGCATCCAACATTATCTGTCTTGGTAGAAGAAAGAAAATACTGAAAATGTAGCATCTAACCTTCCTTAAGCATAACTGCATTTATGTAAGAAAGGATTATTTATAGTAGACCCATGTAAGTGAGAGTGACTATAATGAGTGGATTATATCTCAGTTCCTTTACTGATTACCTGGCAAAAAATTTTCAAACAATATTTCAAAACAAAAATTGTTTAAGAGGAAAAACAAAATAAATTTGACCATAGAATGCTGGGGTCTGAAGTTTTTTTTGATACTTCGTTAAGTAGCAAACAGCATTCATAGGAAAATATTCAAAGTGGGGGGGGAAACAATTGCTGAGGGACTGTGTTGGGACTGGCATAGATCTTTCCTGAACTAACACAAAATGCAGAACAAATAATTTGTCACTTGGGTTCTGTGATCTTTCAAATCACATTGAAGCTAATCTTCTCTCTGAGGCTGGCATCACATCCATTGAAATCACTGAGATTCATGTTCCACAGTCTGGGACTTCTTCAATCTTTACTAATTTTTGAGTGGCTTATTTTGATACTAATAGTTTTAAATGGTTAGGTAGAAAAAAGATGTGGTAAACTTGTGATTGGTTGTAACACTTGACATTTAAGAGGTGAACTTGTTCTGCTCATCCAAGTAGCACCAAAGACATAATCCTGACTTTCATATAAGGGAACTGAGGCACAGAGAGAGAAATGACTCTCAGAAGCCCAAGTACCCAATGATATGTTGGTGCTCATTTCAGGAATACAGAGCAGGTTGCATATACCTTCAACACACGCTGTAGCCTCATAAAGTGCGTTCATTTCACGGTGCCTTCACAAACTCCTAAAACCTTGTTGCAACGATTTCCTCTAGAGCTTTGTGATATGCTTTCATTTAGTGGCAACCCTTCATTCATCAAATTTCTATAAAGCTTGTACCTTGTGGTCACCTGTATGAGGCTTGAAAGACTTGTTAATCTTTCCAGTACCCAAAGAACTTCTTGACTGTTAGTTCCTGTATTTCTGAGTGTAAGAGCAGAATCATGTGAAATCAGATAGAATTATTCTTGCACAGCACTTCTTGGACTGAGGGCAGGGGGACGAAAACTAGCATCCCATTTTGTACGTGCTCACAGCAGCATAAAAGCTGAGGCAGAAAACCTGAGCTGTAGTGGAAAATAGAGAAGGGCCATTTCTATTGGACTTGTACCTAAAGAATTGTCCCAAGAAGTGGCAACTACTGCTGGAATAGAGGAAACTGTTTCTAGATGTTAATTCTGAATGGTCTTGGTAACTTAGACAGAAATGTGATATCCCATCTGTACAGGCAGAAATGTGAAGCAGCAGTCTCATAACAACTGAACATTACTACACCAATCTCTCAAAAATCATCACTCATACAAAAGAGTTAAAAAGAAAAAAGAAATTGGTTCATGCAAAACCATGTCTCCTACCACATATCTGGCTGTAATAAGTAAGGTTAGGAATGTTAGGAATATGTTTTTACGTTAACAGCCATCAAAATGATTGGCCCTGGCCATGCTTTTCCTTTCTCTGTAGTCTTAACTGAGCACCCATGTCCCAGGGGTTCAGAGCAGGGGCACATGGACTTAGCTGTGTGTGCAAGCCTGGTAAGTGTAACACAGGTTCTTGGGAAGGCTCCATAAGGACTTGGAAGGGGTGTTTGTGAGCTAGTGCCTCTACTTCTTAGCAGAAATCCAATGGCAAAACATTATGATGGGGTTTCTAAATGAGTGAAATTGTTCTAGAGCAATGAACTGTACCATAGTATCCAGTAGTACATTGCAAAAATTTGATCTAAGTAAAATCACCTTTGCAGAGATAAGCGAGTTAGAAGGAAATAATGGACACAGCTAAACTCTGGGTACAGTATATAAAAAACAGTGTTAGGAAAAAGTGGTTTGGTATCAGTCAGTAATGTGAGTCTCCCTAATGCTTCTTTTAATTCTCCTGTAACTGAATGATGTTTTATGTACTTTGTGAAGTGGGCTGGTGGACACAGTAACATACTCAATACCAGGCTGAACATTTTCTGCCAAATAAGAGGCATGTTTGGCCATCTCATGCAAGAGGGTAAATGGGGACGCAGAGGTCTTTGCAAGGGAAGCAGTTCCCCAATGTTACCTTCTCCATGCCCTCCCCTGCAAAATCCCATTCAGAGGATGAACTCCAGCTTGGCAGCCTGGCTTTTAAGTCCTGCCACACCTGGCTGGGTACCAGGTCCCTCCTCCTCTGCCTGCTTTTTGCTGTGCAAAAAGGCAGTGCCAGGTGGCTACAGCTGTCCTCTTTTCTTCTTTTTTTTTTTGGCTGGAGCTGCCATCTGACCAGAGGGGTAACATGGGGAAGGCTGATCCCTTCCATGACCTGTTTGGGGCTATAATTGCATAGCCCAAAATTGAAAAGACAGTCCTCTGTAGTGGGTCTTGTGCTTTTGGTAAAAATGCTTGACACTCTATCATCCAACTACAGAGCAGATTAAATGACTGGCACTATTTTGAAGCATCTTTTATTTTCTACTTTGCTATCTACAATTAGATACATACAGATTCTGGGACTACCTGTTAGATTCCTTTCTGAATCTTCTAAGAAGACAAAAACAAGACCAAAATTATCCCTTTTTTATTAAAGGCATTAAAAACCCCCACCCTGACACCACAACCCCAAAACCTATTGGATTATATATTTTTATAGAAATTGGTAAATTGGTTACGTATTGTCTTAGGTATGACAAAGTTCCTAAAGCTTTTTAAACTTAATGTTTGTAAGCCATTAACAAACCATGATTCAGTAATGCAGTGGAAATAGCATAGCTAAAAAGGAAATAACTTGCCTCCTTGGCAGAATTATTGTTACCCTGCATGTAGGAAAAGCCTTCATAGCTGGCTGCCTTTGCTGTAATCACTGGTGTACTTTTTTTTCCCAGGATATCCCATTGTTTGCCACTCTCCTTCCTCAATCATTTTTGTAGTGCTTTTGGATGTAGGAACTTTTTCCAGTTAAATGTTTTGTGCAGCACCTAACAAATTTACCATTCTACCCTGGATAATGCTACTATGCTGTAAATACCTAATGAGAACACATCTCTGGTAGTGTAAATCTGGTGCGGTTACCCTGTGTTTTGTAGCCATTGCTCTGCAGCGGCTCTTGGTTGGGTCTGACAGAAGCAGGTCTCTTGCTCTCCCTTTTGAGAGAAGGCAAGAGAGAAGGACCCTGCTATTTTGGGAGTTACTTCTGCCAAAAGCTGAGACCTGTAATCCTGCTAACATCAGGAGGAGAGGAGAACATGCAGCTCTTGGCAGCAGCAAGCCCCACTAGTTTCTGCACTGCCCAGAAATTAACTTCAAGAGTCTCAAAATTGTCATTAAAATTCAATTGTTTCCCTTCACATTTAGACATCCGCCCATGGAAAAACACCTATTGTGTAACTTCTCTCCCTCTCCCTGGAGGATGGGAAGGTTGCAGCCCTAATGGTGGCTGAAAAGACAGAGGCAAGAAAATGAGCTTACCTTGCTGCCCTAAAGTTAAGCAGTAATCCAAATGGCACCAACACTGAGATACCTAATAATTTGGATGTAGAATTTCATTGCTAAAGATTTCACATTGGTTCTGCTTCTGTCTTGGTTATATAAATAGCTACATTTTTAAAAAAAATATTTTCGTATTTTTTCCCCCTGTATAATGTGACCAAAATTCCATGGAAAAATGCAACTTCTGAATTTTTAAATTTGAAATTGAAGACTGGATTCTCAGTTAATATAGACTGGTATGACTCCACTGGGCTTTCACTGGCTGCATATCTTGTTTCTAGTCTGTGGCTCTGACCAGGTAATTACAAAATAAGACTTCACCATACCATAACATCCACATAGAGTAATGGAATTCAGGGTTCTGACTGAGGTTAGGCAGTTAAATCTAAGTAAATGCCTTGGTCTGCAGAATAAGATCTTTTCACTTTTCTCATCATTTTCCATCATGAACAACTGGATTAAAACTGGTGTTCTCTCCTTCCCATTGGCCTCTTGGCCATCTGCTGAGGCCTGCTGGTGTAAGAGGAAGAATGAGTTCAGTATCACATTTCACTTAGGGGTCTAGAAATGAGCATCCTTAATGCACACCAAATGAGCTAAATTACAGGGGAGTGTTTCCAGCGGGCATTCCAGGGCTGTGAACACAGCCTGGGAACCCATGGGCCAACACACTTTGTCACCATGGCTGATGCTTAGAGAGGTCTGCCTACATGCTTCTGTACACCATTTTCTACCTGTATCTATCCCATCTTTGCAAGCACAGCTCTTTGTGTGTGCCTGGGGATGTACTGACGCATTCTGAAGTCAGAAGACTCACCAAACTTTTTAAGCTGGATAATGTCAATGGGCTTCAAGCAGGGTCTAGATGGAGTTGAGGTCCTTCTATCCAAAATTATTTAAGATCCAATATTGACCTATTCATCTTTTAACTTCACATGCCAGGTGAAGTGCAACCTCAGGGAAGATAATTAATTCAAAGTGTTTGGGTTCCATAATGGAGTGTCTTGCATGCTTTCTTCTCTACTGCAATAGTATCAGTTCCTCTGTCATTATATAAAACAGAGCACTTGCAGAACTCAAGTTCAGGGATGAAGGGTTCTGTGTTTGCTCTTCTTCCAGTCTAGAAACTATTCTATGCCTAGGCTGCTTCAACTCTCCTGAAGATGTACCATCAGCATTTAAGGTTATTCAGGCAAGAGAAGGGAAGCAGCAGAGGTCATGACTGTAGCCTCCTGTGAAAACATTGAATTATGTGGGGTAATCCTGGATTTCTGGCTTCCAGGACTCCTTTAGCACTTACACATTAAGAATAAAATACATTAATGGGCTTTTGAGAATTCCTGAGATATGACCTTAATCATAGATAGAGCCTATCTGCCATTAAACATAATACCTTCTTGACAGCCACCTCCTGCAACCTTTGGCATTGAGGTCTGTTTGGAAAGGCAAGAGGCATTCTGGAAATCTTCTAGTGAGTACCTGCAGCTCCAGGAATGGGGCCCATCACATACTTTCCCCAGTGTGCTGCCTGTCCCTTACACACGCAGCATGGCTGCTGAAGTGCAGACTGTTAATCGCTTGTTAGTTTAATATTTGTGCAGTGTGTCAAAGGGGAAAGGGCTTAAATTCTGTTTGCATTTTAAATAACTGTCTTGGCAGTTGCACAATCCACAGTGTTTATGTTTTTATGGAATGCACCATTTGTGACTGTTGTTTTAAGAAGCGCAGATATTAAACATGGCCAAGCAGGTTCTACAGTGGGTCTGGCCCGCACTGGCTGTCAAGGGCATTTGGAGAGGTGCCACTTAGCACTGCACAGTTTGCCTGCCATGGATTGGCATATTATAGCTTGGTGATGGCAGTTTGGCAACTTTTATCTCTACCAAGAAAGCCAAATTCTGACCCCTTTACTTAGAGCTAGTTCAAATTCCTTTGAAACTAGACTCAATTCTTGTAAGAAGCTAGATGGGAGAAACTAAGAGGTGAGCTTATTCTGAGCAGACTTGGATCTCAAATTAGTTGAGGGCCCCACCCTGAATCCTGATCTCTGATAAATTAACTTTTTAATGTTTCATTACTGCTAGGGCACAAGCCAAATGTCTACGCAGATATTTATGTTCCAACAGACAAATGCAAGCTCATTTTTTTCTTCTAAGTATGTTATGTTTTACAGACATGAGTAACTCATGTGGGATCTTTCCCACAGAGAATAACCAATGTAAATTCACATGACTCAGGGATTTGTTTCAATGCTCATGTATAAGCTCTCATTAGAAATGATTATGCTTGAAGATCAAAAGAAAGTACACTCACTTGTATTAATGTTTAATGCATAATTCACATTGTTAGAACAAAAAACAAAACAGTCGGTGGTTGTTACGACAAATATCAAACATTGGCACTACTAACCAACTCCCACAGAGGATCCTTCATTGCCTGGCATTGGCTGTGCACTGAGATTTCCTCTTGTGTGTGCTGTGCCAATCGTCTTGTGATTTAGGACATCTTCCTCTCTGGATGAGTAGTGCCCCTGTAATGACAGGAGTTGGGGAGAGCCAGGATACCCCAGCACTGCAGGTAGATCCAATGCTTAGAGACCTCTCAGTGGAAGCAGAGTGTACAATAATCCAATCCATTTTTTTATTCAAGTAGGATTTCAGATCAGGCATGCTCCTATAAAACTCTCATTGCCTTCAATCTGAGTTTAATACCAAGCTTGATATTTGAGCCTTAATATCAAGATCCATGGTTAAAGTCATTTAGCACCACAGAATTTAAGAACTTGATTTCTTGTTTATGTTTCTCCACATTTACCTTCTTCAGTCAATGCTTATTTTGTTACCAGAATTATTATTACTTAAATAAACAGGTTTGGCATGAGGGAGTTGTAGGTGAAATCCATTCTCTGTATCCTTAACCAAGACAAGCACAGGAGGGCAAAGCCATGCTTGTAATCGCAAAATGTGAATACTGTGGGCATCCTTGCCTGTTACACAGAGAAGCTGGGACTACTTTATCTGTGTAAGGGAAGACTCCAGGTTACCCTCTGTAATGTGTGACACATTGCAGTTTTTGACACAAAGTAGAAGTTGGATTTTTTCATCTTCATAGCTCTTAATGGCTTTTCCTATGTCAATGTTTAAAGGATTAGCAAATTGTATAATTTGGCTTTTACATTTATGCTTCTTTCAAAAAAATTGGCTTGTTTACTACCCGAGTTTACATAATTTCTCCCGCATCTAGTTTTTGTTTGGCTCCATCCCCCCCTTCCCCTCCTTTGACAAAAGCAAACCAACAAACAGTCTTAAGTTTAAAGTTTAGGAAGCTTCATTCACATTAGAGAGTCACCTCTCTTCCATGGATGTCTGTGGCATGGAATGACACTGAATGACATTTGACAAACTTTGTGCTTGGCACAAAGTCACAAAACATCTTGTATGTTCTCATTATCAATTCAGTCACTTTTCTGTATGCCAGTGATGCAATATGCCTGATTCAGAACAGAGGCAGAGAGGCTGTCTGTGTTTCAGGTAGGTTCTCCATGATTTAGACCTCTGTAAGCAAATGACAAATTAGCTGTCTATTCTTAAGGTGCCTCCTGAAGGCCCTTGTGTTCTGCCAACCCTTCTGTGTGAGTCTGTGAGGTTCCTCATTCAGGAACTAATATTGCTGAGTCAGACTGGGTGCTATTGCTATGAATGGAATGCAGTCAAATGGATCATGGGTGTCTCAGAGGGCAGAGCAAAGCTTTGGGGTTTGTTTACCTTTTGTTTGGAACAACCCACTCAAAATATTTATGATTGAGAAGCTGGTATTTCTTCCAGTAAAGAACCTTTTCTCCTCCTTAGGGCAGTTGAGAAGGTATTTAGAGTATATACTGGTTAAATTGTTTATTTTTAGTGGCGTGCACATGGCATTGCTATCTTGAAACTGATCATAATACATTTTTGTTGTGGGGATTTCACTGAGGAAGAAAAACCTGTAATGAATTAAATATGCTTCATGAGAAAAGAAGTAGGTCAAATGTTGGGCTAAATTAACCTCATGTTATACAAAATGACTAAATTCTGTTGTTTTCACCTGTGGGACTCTGGACTTGTCTATACACCAAGTTATTTCAAGACACTTATTAGGTACACTGCAGTAATTATGTTTGACTAAACCCATGTGTAGACAACTCTTACGCCAGTGTAAGAATTCAGTTTCTTGAATTACCTTAATCCACTTTGAAAGTGGATTAAGTGAAACCAGGAAACAACTCGGTCATTCCAGAATGAATAAATTATCTGAACACAGTTCTGCTTTACATTCACATCTGACCTTATTCTAGCATAATTTTCCTGGGCTGAGAGGTTCTTAGGATATATCTACATAGCAAATTAATATGCGATTACAAACACACCAACCCTTCCTTTACTCTCACTGGCATGAGTAACAGCAGTAATGAAAGATGGTAGCACAGATTCCAGTACAGCCCATTAACTGGAGCATATGTATGCAGCTGGTTGTGAATAGCCTCTGCTGAAATCCACCTCAGCACACCTTCACTTCAGACACAACTCACATCCCTTAGACTGACACAGGGGCTGGGAACACCTCTCTGCATCTCAGGTGTGTATGCACACCAAAAACTGCATGTGTGATAGGACTGCACAGCAGAGCTAAATGGGAACCAGGTGAATTTCACTTCAGTGGTTAATCATGCTGGATAAGCAGCATGGCTCACACATTTTTAATATACACACCTCTGAAAACCAAATAAAGCGTCAGCTGTGTGACTGCAGAAGCCAAATTAAATGTGCTGTAGACAAGCACAACTCAGATGATTTGTGGGCTAGGGCTGGATTTGGCTCCATAGTTGAGATCTTGCTTATTTGGCTGTTACTTGTTTTGTTACCTATTTGCTCATTTATTTTAATGAAATTAATACATTTTAATGTTCCTTTAAGTGCATTCCAAAAATAACAATTTGATTAACTCACACACTTAAAAGTGTGACAATCACAATGAAGAATCTCTGTTAGCTGAGGTACGGTGTAATTTTAAGTAGCATCTTGGGTAGCTATGTCATACCCTTCATCCTTTCAAACAAATTCCTCACATCAATCAAAAGAGCCTCACTTAAAAATGAATGGCGAAATACAGACATCAAGCTATACACACTGCTTTTCAAGTCTACCAAAATCATGTATCAGTAATGTACTCTGCTGAGACAGTAGAGTTAAGACAGGTAAGAATTTAGACTAAAAGCAGTTCAAAATGATTCCAGAACAGAAACGTGTAGCAAACTTGTCTTGAGCTAAGCCAGAAAGCATCCTGAGTAGCTTGGGTTTAAAAAGAAAACAAACCACAACCCACCGCTTTCAATTTCAGGCTTCTGAAAATGACGCTTGGACTGTATGACATTCCAAGAATGATTTCTTTCTTCCCCAACTCTCTTCCCAGCTGCAATACATGATCCCACCATAGCTGCTGCTGAGGGCACTGAGCCCAGCAACAGAAAAGGTGTACACTAACTTCTCCCTGACTTTATCACCTTATAAAAACTGGAATTGCAAAACCTGAGTAGTAACAGTATTAAGCAAAGGTAATTTTCCCTTTTATTGTATTTAAATGAGGAAAATGAAAGTATTAATGCTAATATTAAGGCTGAACAGAGGCAGTTGCAAAAAAAAAAAAAATTAGTTTCAGCCCTGCTACATGTATCCCTTCACGGACTCTGCTGCGCTAGTTACCTGTGCATTGGCGATGTTGTAACTTGTTGTTATTATAATAGGCGGTGTGAAAAGCAACACAGAAGAGGGAAACTTGTCTCAGGGCTCTGCGGGGACGCTCTGCGGTCACAGAGTAGGTGGTGTGGTGCTGCAGCAGTTTGGGATGCAATGTGTGGGTAACAACTGGTTTCTAGATGAGGAGGCACTTAAACTCAGGCTGCCATGGATAGTTTAAGCGAGGCCTAGTTCTGGGAATACTTTTGCAGGCGAGTTAAGTCTCACACGTGAAAATGCCCTCGGAATTTAGTGGGAGCGTTCATGGAGATGTGCAGGATCTGGCTTTGCGAAGCACGCGAAAGCAGGGCAGCGGCTGCGTGCGGCTGCTGCCATGGCCGGGCACAGCGCTGCCAGCCTGCTCGGCGCTCACAGCGGCCCCGGGGCTGCCGCAGGCCCCGGCTCGCTCTGCTCTAACGCAAACCCTCCTGCTTTCGGGAGCAGCTGCTCGGCTGCCCCAGTAGCAGAGGTGGGGAGCGATGGCTCAGGCTCCCAGCACCGAGCCGCGCCAGGCTCTGCGCCAGTCCTTGGCTCTCCTCGGCGGCGACGCCATTGCGCAGCCGGGTGCCCCAGCGCGGCCCGGGCTGCCCGGCCCGCAGCCCCCCCGGGCACCCCGGCTCCCGGCGGGGCCGTGGGGCGCTGTGCGCCGGGGGCTACCCCGCCTTCCCCTGCAGAGCCTTACAGGGGACTGGGGGGGCGCGGCGCCGGGCCTGCACGGCAGCACCGGTGCGGCATCCTCGCTCCTCGCCCGGCCTTCTCTGGCATTCCGGGTGCTTTTCTTTTTTTTTTTAATTTACTGATTTTGTGTGTGCGGTGCCCGTCCCCCCGCCCCCGCCGGCCGCTCGGCACACGGCCTGCTGGCAGCCGGCGGCGCGTGTGTCCCCGCGTCCCCTGGGCGAGGTGTCCCGTCCGCCGCCCGCATCCCAGTCGTGGGCGCCCGGCACCTTCTCTCTCCCCATCCCCCCTTTTCAACATTCGCCTTTTTTTTTCCTTTTTTTTTTTTTTTTTTTTTTTTTGTTCTTGTTGGTTTGTTTTTTTTTTTTTCGTGGTTTTGTTTGTGTTTTTTCCAGGTGGGACGTGGCGGTGACCGGCGAGCTTCGCCCGGCA
The DNA here is from genome assembly GCF_031753505.1 of Anomalospiza imberbis. Lineage (NCBI taxonomy): Eukaryota > Metazoa > Chordata > Aves > Passeriformes > Viduidae > Anomalospiza > Anomalospiza imberbis. The sequence goes on from NC_089683.1 coordinate 90,214,656, forward strand.
CTGAATGTCACCCTGAAGGTAAAATGAAAGACACGGAGATGAACGCATGCCTGCGCCCCGCGCCGCCGCTCCCCCGCGCCCGCCGGCGAGCGGCCGCCACCATCGCGGGGCGGCAGCCCCCGCCGCGCCCCGGATTTCCTGTCCTGGCTTTTCGTTACTGCGCCTTAAAAAAACCAAAAAAATAATAATTAAAAAAAAAAAAAATCCGCATGCGAAAGAAACGTGCACGTACCCGGTAACGAGCCCAGGAAAAACCCGGCCGCTTCCCCCTGCTCCTGCCAAGTTATCATTGGGAACACAGGCAGGCGCCGTGACGTCCCGGGTCAGGCCGAGTGCGGACCGGCGCTACCAAGGCGGCAGGGAGGCGCGGGGACGCTGCCGGGGCCGGGGCCGCGGGGACGGGGCCGCCGCCGCCCGCCCGCCGCCGCTCTCCGCCCGCCGGGCCGCGCCCGCCGCCGCCGCTGCCCCCCGTGCCCCCCGCGCCGCCGCCGCGGCGCCGCTCGGCCTCCCGCCCGCCGGTGGCTCCCCCCTCGCCGGCGGAGGTCGCGGGAGCCCAGTTAAAGGAGGCGTGTGTAAAGATTTTGCAATGTCCCTGCATGGTGTTGTAGACTTTCCTAGCAAAGAAACCGGCTTCGGCTTCTTTAAAATCCCCGACGACTCACCTGATTAACCTGCCTGCGGTTCTGAGCTGACCAGGTAAAGCGAGCCCCCGCACCCCCCGCACCCCCGCCAGCTGACATTGCATGGGGGGCATGTTTGTGCTTGGAGATTATCCGCTGCCAGGAGCGCTCTACCCCCCCCCCCCCCCCCGCCCCACTCCACCTTCAGCCCTTGCCAATTGCACTTGCTCAGAGTCATTCACCCCCAAAAAATCCAGCTTTGGAAAAAGCGGCACGACAGCACCGGCCACCCGGGGTTCAGTGGCTCTCGCCTCTCGGACAATTATTTAAAATTACTGGCCCTGGTGAATATGGGGGGAGGGGGGGAAGAAGGAAAGGAGAATGATGTTTTTGGCTGCTGACAGATCCTACTCCGCAGGCTGTGTGTGTGTGTGTGTGTGTCTCTCCCGCCCAGGGTCAGGAGTGCCGGGAAAGTGACGAGGCTTTAGCCAAGCAAGAGTTTAGGGCCGGGGTCCCGGGGTGGCTCCGGCGGCTGCGAGCGGAGGAGGGGGACCGGACTCTGCCAGCCGGTGCCGGGGCGCGCGTGGTTGTGGCGCGGCTGCCCATGCCGCCCTGCCCCCCACCCCCGCCGTGCCCTCTCGGGGGCCCCGAAGTGTCCCAGCTGCGGCGCGGGGCGAGGCCGGCGGAGGGGCCCGTCCTCGTCCCCATCCCTCTCCCGCCGCTCTCTCCTTCCTGGAACACTTGTGCGGGCGACCCGCGGGAGCGGAGCAGGCCCGGGGGAGCCCTGCCTGCCGCGCGGGGGTCAGGGAGCTGCGCTGCCCGACGGGATCGGCGGCGTGGCCGCCCCACGCGGGACGCGCTCCGCGCCGCCCGTGCCGAGGTGCCGGCACCCGCGGGCGGACGCTTGCACACAAAGGCGGCGGGGCCGCGCGCTGCCGGGATCAGGAGGGGCGAAGGAAAGTGTGCAAAGTCCACGCACTGCCCGCTCCTCCTGGCACTTGGCCCTCCCAGCGCCGGCGGTGAGGAGGAGGGGGCGTTTGGGGAAGTGGCTGCCTGTGGGGTCTGAGTGTGACCTGGCAGTGAGGAATTTTTTTCCCTTTTGTAAATTTTTTTTTTAAAATTCATTTTATATTTTATTTTCTCCTGATCATTAATGTCACGAAGGCATGACTGGTCTGGAGGTACATTTTGAAGTGCTGCAGGGGATGCACTCCGTCTACTGGTTCTAGTTAATATGTTTTTCGTGATCCCAGAAAAGAGAGGACTGCATTTAAGAGATGACTAAATAATGGGGGAGGCAAGTAAAAATGAGTAGAATATAAAGGAGACAAAAATGAAGGTGAATGGTAGTGTGGGAAGGGAGGCACTGAGCAGCTTGGCTTTCTCTCCTGTAATTCTCTCCCTCCCCTATATTGTACCCCCGTCCCACTGCACCCCTACCCCTAGAATCCTGTCTTTTGATACTGTTAAGGATATTCTAACAGTAAATGTAGCACAGTAGAAGAACAGATGACAACCCCCCCCCCGCCCCCCACCCCGCGCTTCAGCCTATCAGTGTCTGTGACTGGCAGGGAAATCCAAGTGCCCTTTGTAAAAACCCACCAAAGTTTTAGGCATTTATTAGCTACCCTGTTTAAAATACAACATATAAAACCTGCTTGATACATTTCATTGTTACTCCCCTGTTTTATTTCAGAGGACAAAATGTTCTGGTGAAGCATGCCTACCCTCACTTTCAGAATGGGAGTAGTTTACAATATAACCTACATTAGATTATACATGGTGCATGCATTGCATTTCCACTGAAAATAGTCAAAGACTTAGAATGACGAAGCGACTCATGTGGTTATGATCTTCCTTGTCTTGGGAGCATCAAGGTAGCTGGGGTTCAGCGTGCTGGGGAGGGGGCTCCATGGTGTGAGATTTTTCATGTCTGTACAGGAATCTGGCAGGTCTCCTTTTAGAGGACTTTAAAAATGTGCCGGGGGCAGGAGAAGGTAAACACGACATTCATTGTGCTCATTATCAAAATAAGGAAAACAAATCAATTGCATTAACTGTCTGTGCAGTATCACAGTTATTCCACAATATTTTGTCAGAAATTAAAAGGTTACCACTAGAGTACTATATCCATATCTCCAGCCTGGCACCACTTATTACTGCAATGGTATTTCAATATTAAGTGATCTTAGAGATATTTCCTCTTTCATTTTGAATCCCGAATTTGAATCAGTATTAGGATGTCAGGGCTGTGAGATAAGGTATAACAAACTAAGTAGACAGCTGAAGGGCTCCTGGTGAAGGTGTTGCTGAGAAGGATATCTTGGGCTGTTCGCAGTAACCTTGTTTACAGGGACATTTCAATTGCAACCTGAATTTCAGCGAGAGGCTGCCTGGACTAATGCCTGTGTGTCTGAAACCCATCACGAGTGCCTTTTGCACTCTAAACTTTCTCTCTGCCTTCCCTGCATAATCGTAAAAACTTTTCTGGAAGGTTAGGATGATTTTCTGATATGAAAATTAAGATGTTTTCATAAGAGGAACACTGCTCTTTGAACTCATGTACATTAGCAACAAAGTATTCATGAGGTTTGATTTTTTTTTTTGGTTCTCTGATGTGGCAGGATCAGTAGTTGCACCAGTCTTTTTAACTTCACGAATATGGCTTTGATTTATTATATTTTACCCTCGGTGGTTTCAAACGTATTTTGCAGCACATGAAGTCGGTTTGAGTCAGAATGTGAAAAAGAGGCATATAGTAACAAGGAACAGTTTTGTAGTGATCTGCTAATTTTTTGTTTTCTTTTCCTAAAGCTGTTCCAGGAAAATCACGTGAATTTAGTGAGTGGGTGCTAAATGCCAGCAGCCACATTGATGAGGAAAAATGCTGTTGAAATACTTTGGAATAATAAATAGGATATGTAATGGTCAACCACAAGATAAACATTTTACACGGTGTTTTTATGGCTCTAAATTGGCTGCATTGTAAACCAAGCTCACTACTCTATTAAGTCACCAGAGTTTTCAATTATTTAAGATTTTCAGTCAGGCCATCTAATACAGTCTTCATCATCCCCATCAGAAAATTATGCATAAGGTTGTAATTCCTTGTTGTTTCTATGTGAGGGCTTTGTTGGGATGGGGGTTTAATTTTTTCTTATCAGGACAAATATTACAAAGCCCACACACAGGGAAAAAATTATATGGAAATAGCCCCAGACCTACAAAATGGGGATAGTTATGGCACTGAAATGTACCTAATACAATTTGAGATCCACTCACTAAGAAACCTTGACAGTATCTGCCTTGCAGGTACTGTGCATTTGGAAATACTATATCTCCATTTAAATGCAGATCTTCAGTTTTCTCCAGGGGGCAGTTGGCGAATCTTCTGATTGAACCAGCAGTACTAGAAAAACTAACTGAAGATTTACCCATGAACAAGAGACCCTTTCAAGTCTGCTTTTTTGAAATAATGATTATAAAATTTCCTAATATTGCAATTTTATATTGATTTTGAATGCCTTTTCAGAAGTCACAGAGAAGGAATAGTGCATTTTACTCAAGGTAGGCCAATGTCTGCACGCTTATTTGGCAATCCTAACAGAAATAACTGCTACAAATAACTTCTTTGTTTTTACATGAGTATTGTGTTTGCATGTGAGTTTTGTGAAATGGACAAAGCAGTCTTGCTTTGATTTTGACCTAGATTCCTCCTGTTTATTCCAATACAGCTAGTACCTGCTTATTTCCCACTGTGAAAATAGGAGAACAACTGTTGATGCTATCTTGCTGGGACTGCATGGGCAGTAGGCGCGCATGTCCAGTCCTCTCCCCTCCTCCCTGGCTTCCTTAATAATGGATAAAATAGCACTAGGGACCAAAGAGGGTGTAAGCCTCTATTTCCCCTCCTGTGAATTTTCATTCTTTGAGGGATTGATTCAAAGAAAATAGGGGAGGGAATAAAAGTAGAATGAGTGATTATTTCCATCTCCCTATTTGGCATGCAAATTTTGCACACTTACGGGGATGAACAGGGCCATAAAACAAGTCACACATCCACCTTATGCCGTATTTGCTGGAAACTCAGTGTCAGCAGGTGCCAAACCTCCTTAGAGGGACTTGTACCATCTAGTTTCTAGACCAGTTTTCTATATTGTTTGTCAGTTCTTTAGTTTGCAGTGTAACCTAAGGATTGAATTAAATGCCCAGGGCACAGGGAATGGCAGCTCTCTGTATGGGATGCACAAACTACCTGAAGCAGGGCAGGCAGTAGGTCCTGGTCTTCTCTGTGCTGGGGGTGGTCCATGTACTCACTCTATGCGTTCTTGGCTGCTGCTGTCTTCTCACCATGGGCAAGGGTGCTGCCTGGGGATGCTGCCCTTGTCCTTGTGCCCGAGCCATGAGACTGTGGAAATACTGTCCATATTATGCTTACCTGTTAATGGCATATAGCCTACTGGCCTCAATACCCCAGAGAAAATGTGCACTTCAGCCACTGTGTGGAGTTCAGGTAGATCTGCAAAGTCCAATCTTACATGCACCAGCATTAATGGCAGAGCTTCTATTCAGCTTAATTGATATTCCTATAAACATCTGCAGGTTTCTGTTTCTAGTGGAGGCTACAGCTGGGTGGACTTCTTAAAGGGATGTTTTGCATATTGAGGTTGAAAGGGAAGTTGAGCCTGATACATTAACTTATCATCTGTGTCATTCTCTTGACATCATTTGGATTACTACAAGCATAAATGACAAGCAGATTAGGTGCAAGATCTTCACACACACATCCTTTTTTAGCATGATGATCAGTGGAGATGTTACTTCTCTGAAAACCTTGTTCTAAGTCAAGTCCAGGCAAGCACAAATCTGTGCATGCATATACAAGTGGAGCAAGGCCTATCCTTTACAATACATTTTTTCCTTTAATATCTAGGCAAGATCTCTTATTATAAGTTGACCATTAGGGGAAAGAAAATGGAACTTTTCTCAAACAGCTTTTCTGTTGGGGAATCTAGTGGCAGTTGCTTTGAAGCATGTGTAATTGATTATCATACATTTATTTTAGAAAGAAGACATAACAAGGAATCTAACATGATGTTTTGGAATATATCTTCTCCCCACAATGTTCTTGAGGGAAATGTAAGGTTGCAGGCATCATTTCATGCCCTGTATGTTTTTGAACATAAATCAAAGAAATTGTTGGAGACTTATAGATGTTCATAGCAACTGTAGCTATAATAAACACATGCAGTATATATTTTCCAAGCTATTTTGTATGGGTGAAAAGCTGAAGCTGGCATTTTGTATGAACAATTCAACTTAATCACTGAAAATTTATTTCCTAGTTAGGGTGGTTTACCAGTGTAGCATGAAGTTGTACACCTTCGTTTAAGTTCATCTGGTTATGAAGGCTCAGTTAAAATTGGAAAAGAATTTAAATTGGATCTAGACACCTTGAATGAATTATTCCCAACGTCAAATTTATCATGATGCCTCCATGGTGATATTTACATCTATGTTATCACCTATACTATTTTCAATGCATGCTGGATATTTTAGAGAGCAAATAAAAGATAAGAACAGTGTGAAAACCCAAACAATTTTAATTGTACTCATAGCAAAAAAGCAAGCATATTTAATACAATGGGACAGAGAATCTAGATGCTCTAGTGCAGAGCATCTAATGGGAACAGCAAATAGCTTAGGCACACACAGTTCCCAATGATTGTATTAGTTTTGGTTTAAAGTTTTGATAGATGAAAAGGAAAAAGCAACTATTATGGAGGAGAAGAATATATTGTATTTTGTGATGTATCATATTGTGATGATGCAGAAGGTGTTCCATATGTTGATTAGGATCCATGTGGATTTAAAAGTTAAAAAGAAAATCCAGTAGTCACAGTTATTATGTATATGGCTAGATGGAGGAAAGGACACATTCGGGACCTGTGCAGAAATCAAACAGGTCTAGATGAACAGTTTCAGACTTAATATTTAAGCAAAGTCCTAAGTGTCTGAATAAAACAGGTAGGATATGTTTCTTGGAGTCTCTGTGTACTGTTGGATTCTGAGACTGATAATTAAAACTGATACTGCTTATTGAAAATTTTGAGACTAGCTGAAAGGTGTGACTTGAAAAGTGTCATTATGCTTCTGCTGGACTTCTGTTTCATTGCAGTTATCCTCAGTTGTTCCTCTTTAATTACAAGAGCCAGAAATCTCTTTTTAAACGAGAAAGTGTGTCTCTTATTACTTGACTGCTGGAAACAAGGTTTAAAAATCTAAAACAAATATTCGTGTAAAAACGGAGAATTTGCTCTGGTTTAGTCATTTGTAGTATTAGCTATAAGTGTCTTCTTGATTATATGTTTGAATTTTAAGGCCGTCATGAATTAAACAAGCTTTCTGAATTGTTACAAGTGACAGTTGTCAGGAAGACAGGGCATGGCCCATCTTGGACACTTGTACTAGTTTAGACTTTAGAACAGCAGGCAGTGGGATAGGCTTCCAAGGGCCACCTTTTCCACTGGGGATAGGAGGTATGGAGACCTAGAGCTTCTGACATCACGTAAGCTCAGGGTCAGCCTCCACTTCATTTCTCTCCTAGCTCGTGCTCCCCATCCTCTCTGAACATTTTTGTCATCCTGCCTTAATAGCTAGACTACTTTACCCTGCCCTCTGAAGGTTAGAAAATAGGCTTTGAATTGTTACTCTTCTCCTTGCTGGATACCATGCTGTGAAAACAAAATTCAGTGAGAAAATCAGAAAGGAAAGAAAAGGGAAGTCAGGGTGCTGCAGGTTGAGGTGTATCTGGGAAGGCTGGGAGGAGAAAGATTTTTCAATTCCAGTTTGTCCCACGTTTGGACCTGTGTATACTTTTACAAAAGAAGGTAGCTGAAGGATCTGTGTCCCTGGATTTGTATTGACCCAGCTGTGGCAAGGGGGCATGGTTATATAGGAGAGGTAAGGAGGAGTGGAGTCAAACTCGGAGTGGATATCCTCCAGCCTTGACAAGTGGGTCTGTGTGGGTAGGACTGCTGGATATGGTTGTATTACTGCTCATGCAGCATTCAGAAGTCTCAGCTTTTCTGTGCTGACAGTTGGGTATTTAGAGGCTGTTGAGGAGTAAAATTCATTCACTGAAATTCCTGCTTCCACTGGGATTTTTTTTTTTTTTACTTGTCTTAAATTAGTGTCATGAGTTTCACCTGACAAAAAGAACTTGTTTTACTCTGTGCTGAATTTCCAACAGAAAAAAAAAAACAATTTTGCTATACTAGAGTCAAAAGAGACCAGGTGGACAAGTGCTGTGAGTGAGTTATGTGCAGTGTGGGCAGCAGGCTGGGCACTGGAGCACATAGAGCAGGCTGATCAAGGTCACTCGTGGCCCTTCATATGGCACATCTGGGAGCAGGGTGCGCAGCTCTGAGCTTTAGTCCTTTACTTTTCTCCAGCATCCAATCCCTTTCTCACAGCTTGAGCAACAGAGGGACAGAAGCTGTGCTTTTGCAACATGCATTAAATATGGTGGTGTCAGCTTAGGCCGGGAAAGGTGAGGTTGTGTTGGAGGTGACGCAGGCAGACATAGCTAGGATTTTGAGTCCTGCCTCATAGCCAGGATTTTGAGTTGCTGCCTTGCAGTGTCCCTTGAGGGAGAAGAGCAAGATTAAACCTGCTGATGCTACCAGACACTTTCATTTCTCTGATGTGACACAGTCCAGGGGTGGACAGGATCCTCCTTCCGAAGGAGAGAGACAAATTTGGAGAAACACATGTTAAATCAATATGGTTACCCTCCTGTAAATGGTGCCTACTTTTAACACAAACGATTTTGGATGTTTCACTGATCAGATTTTGCTTCTTCTTACCATTTTTTAATTTGAAGGGAGGTGAGGACATGAACTATGAGTGTCTCAGAAAATTGGGCCACAAGCCCTTACACTTGTTTGTGCTAGTGAATGAGCATGTGCACACGTGTGCAACGTGCATACACAGACTTGGATGTTTTGTATGCACAGGATCTCAATTATTTTGCTATTTGAATCACAGAGCATGTTGTCTTGATGTACTGTCAGTTTTGGTTTCTGCCCTTTGGAATAAAGTTCAAAATATTAAAGAAATAACACGCAATATACTAGTAGCTAGAATAGTCATAGTGCCTGAGGGGAAAAAGGGATGGTGATTAATCAGCTTCACAAATGTCCAGGAAAAAACCTCAACTCCTCCTAACCAAACCCTGAAATGGTGCACTTTTAAAAGGGATTCTTCTAAATTTTGTTTCTGAGGTTTTCTGGCTATCCTGGAGAGAGAAGTAGGTCCTGTTTGGGAAGCAGCATGCAAGCTCTACAGTCTGAGTGCCAGGGGAATGTGTGGTCCCAGTTGCTCTTTGGAGAATCACCCTGGGCTACGTGGTAAAACAACTACATCTGAATTAATTATTGATAATTCTTTAACATCAAATGTGAGGATCTGTTTGGAGTATTGCTTCCCACTTAAGAGTTGAAATAGTTCTAGTAGATGTATTCTTCTTAAATGTTGCTTTTCTGGTCTTACCAGTTTGCTTGGACAGCAGTAAGAGCTGCAGAAGCTGGTGCAGGTTCTGCCCATCCCTGGTTTGGTTCTGGAGGGCCAAGGCAGGAGCTAAGGGGGCACTAACAGATATTTGAAGCCACACTGAAGCTTTGGTCAGAATACCAAATTTTGCAGAATTTGGGATGTTGTGCTCCATGGTTTTAATCCAACAGGGACCAGGCTAGATCTGACTCTAGATAAAATATTAAATGAAAAGAACAAGCCACCTTCCACTCCCAAAATCTTTTGATTTGTATTCTGTATCAGAAAAAAAAGCACTGAGCAGTGCGTGACTGATGCAGGGCAGGCTCAGGATTAATTTAGGATAAACAGGATGCCTGTTGCACTTAATTTAGAAATTCTAAGGCAGAAAATGCTTTTGAGTGCAGCTAACATCTTCTCATCTGCAAATGTCACAATCAAGACAAAGCAAAAGATACTGTGGCAAATTCTGCAGTTCACAGTCCTGACAGTCAGAACCTCCTATTACAGTGAGGGAGACTTCTGCTTGTATCACGGCTGCCTGGGATGCAGGATTTCAGAGTGGCATTAATAAAAATAATGCAGTAAATACACAATTTCAAAAGTCCTGCAGAGCATGCAGCAAACGCTGGTGGTTTGAACTGGGTGAAGTTGTCAAAGGTTGCTTTGCTCCTCAGAGCCTGGCAGTAGCTCCAGTGAAATGTGATGCCATTGGTTTTCAGCAAAGGTTTCTTTCTGCAGGGCTGCAAACAGAGATCAGCTGCTACTGTGTATACACAACTAGGGAGCAAATCAAGCAGCACATTTAAGCAGCCTTTTTAACCCTGAGACTTTCCAAGATTTCTTCTTCACGCAGGAAGTTTCCTTTATATTGTCAGCAGTAGCACTTTGCTCATGTAATGAGATCAGAGCTAGGATCACTGCTGCACAGTAGAAAGACTTCCTTAAGACATTTGTCCTTGAAACTGCACCAAACTCTTGGAAGAACCCAGAACCTGTAAGTATGTATGATATAGGCAGCAATAGCACGGTGCAAAGCTGCAATCAACCATTATACGATATCCGATTAGCAGAGCAGGAGGGATTTCTTTTTTCGGATGTTATGTTACATTCATTTTCAGTTTGTTCTAAGGAAACAAATCAATTCGGGCTTCTGATACAGTGACTTTGCAGTAGATGAGCTGGTAGTAATATGTTTGATTTAACTATTTGTTGCTGACATGTAGCTTGTGGGACAAATATTGTAGCCATCAAACTGTTAAGAACTTTTATTATGTTTTTAGGCATTTTTAAGGGATTTGGGGGTCCATCTTGCAAATAAGTTTCTGCTTTGCTCTTTGATTTTGGCAACCCCACCCTACGCCAAACTATAAATAACAAGGCAAACGGAATTAGTCCATATTGTTCTTAGGTGGCAATAAAATATATTTGTTTGCAGGCTTAATTTAGTCGTTAACAATGTTGCTCTGTTTGGGGTGTTTTTTGTCTTAATTGGATTCTACTCAAGGCTGTCTATTTTGTGTTTTACTATCTTGTCTGTGTCTGTTTAAGTTACTTTGACGGGACTGCAGTCTGGTTAAACCTGTATTTAAGCACTATTTATATTCTGAGCACATTTCTGGTGAAATAAGTGTTTGAGAATTTTGTTTTTTTTAAACCCTTGAACAGTATAGTTGTATTCGCAGTGAGCGCCAGAGGAGGCACAACATGGATGAATGTCAGACATAGACCTCATAACCCAAGCCTTCCCTGTACTAAGTCTGACCCAAACGTGTCCACTTTGGCAACTGCAATTAATAAATGCCTTGAGCTCCCTTTCAATAAATTTTTCATACACAGCGATACTTCTGCTTATCAGATTAATTTCTCCCAGGTTAGCCTGATTGATAGCTGGACTGTGATTTCTTAAGAGCTTTCTCCATGAAACCCCACTGAAGAGCTGCATTCCATTTAACCAGTGAATGTAAAAACTGGTAACCATGGATTCAGCCACCACTAACTGTCGAGAGCAATGACTTGTTGTAAACAATACAAATGAGCCAGGATAGCAGAAGCAACCAGACATGAAATTATTTTAATAGAAATTACGGTAAAGGTCATGTGATACTGTATTGGCTTGAATTCAGTGTTAAAGGGAAAGTATTTTGGTTTTTCAGGTTTGATTTAAATGCACATCTCCACTGGCTTCATGTCCGTGTAAGACCTCCAGAAGGGCAAATGAAACAGTTCTTCAGAAAAGCCTCTGCTTAATTGTACATTGTGACTTAGGCCCTGATCCTGAAAGTGTATGAATAGCTACAGTATGTGAATAATCAGTGGGATTATTCCATATGAAAAATTAAGTATGTTTGTAGGATTCAGACCTTTTAAGATAAGTTAGTAAGAAAAAATATATATTCTAAGGATATAATAACCTGTCACTGAAGGTAAATAATGGAAATGCAGGTTATACTGATGGTGTGTGGTTTGACTGGAGATTTTTGTTTGCTTGTTTCAATAACATGAAAAGAAGTTATATCTATCCCTTTGTTTTTAAATGTTATGGCTTTAATTTCTCATCCAATGTGCCTCAAATCCTTTTCCTAATTTATAGCCTCTCTTATGGAAAACTGGTAAACCATGGTGTCAGCTATTATAATATAGCATGATGATAGGCACATGCAGATCGCATGAGCAGTCGTGTGTCTTGTCTCAGGAATTTCCATCTCTACAAAATCTTTGCTGACTCCCAGCTGTCACATGGCTGTCACTCACAAATTCTGACCATAACCAAATCCTCCTTGCCCGGGCATGCGCTCACCAAACCTCTCTATGTACCCATAGACACAGGCACCAATGTCACTGCTTAAGCACTTTCTCTGCATAAATGTGTCTCTCCTCCAAACCTGCTGCATTCCACTAATGTTTTTCCCATAATTTTTTTCCTGGGTGCTGCTTCCTTGATGTGCTTGTCCTTTGTAAGGAGGAACCTGGAATAGGAATAGTAGTCAGTAAGAAATTAAAACAAAATTAACTTTATGCATTATTTTATATAACATTTCAAATTGGTGTGAATTTAAATTCACAACTTTCATGGCCCCCTAAACTTCTTCAAGAAAATTAACCCTTTCTATTCTGTAGACAGAATACTGTCGCCTTGCAGTGTACTGGTTTACTGTTTTGTGTATTTATGTTTTGTGACATCTATATTATTTGGAAAACTTAGATTGTGAGAGTCCTAGGCTGGAACTTTGGTTATTTTTATTTTTCTAGGTTAATTCTATATTTCATATGTGTCACATACATCTCTTTTTTTTTTTACTAGAAATTTTGATTTATATATTTTTCAACCAGAAGTATTTCAAACAATTCTCATCAGTCTCTTACAGCTGACCAGTATCAGCCAAGCACGGGTTGCCACTAAAATGCATAGATAGATGCAGGAGAAATCCTGCTCTCCCTATTTTTCTGAGCTGCCTTGCCAGACCAGGGGGGCAATTGCTTCTGTGGGTCGGGAAGGTGAGATTTAGTTTATACATAGATTAACATCAGGCAAAAATAGACTGACTTCTGTTGAAAATACATACTTTTGAGAATTAAAGGGAAACCATTTAAATAGGAATATCTGGGGGGGAAGAATGCCAAATTGCAAAATATTTTCTGTTGTTTGACTTTGTCCATGTTAAGAGTGTATTGGCATCCTCCTATATATCAGACCTGTCAGTATATTAACATTTTACCAAAAGGGAGGAGGTGGCTGGACAAGAAAGATACCACCTTGACTTTGCGTCTTTATCCTGGAAAGAATCCAGAACCAAAAGTAAAATGCAGGTGAAAGCACAGTGAGACTCCAGACCAATGTCCAAGTAAATCAGGGAAACCACACTGGCCTCCTTACCGTGAGCTGATTACAAAGCATCAGTAATTCCTTCAGCCCTTGAAAACCAAGTGGGAGCTTTATCAATCTTTGAGCCTGCCAGAGGAAACCATGTTTCAGGGGAGGGGATAATGCAGTGTTCAGGAAGGAATGAGTGCACCATGACTCCACGGACTTCAGTGACATGGGAGAATGGGTAATTTTCCTCTGCTTAAAGTATCTTTGGCACCTTTGCTATCTGTGACATACATGCTTATTCTACTCTCCTCTATTTTGCATTGAATACTGATTTCATAATGCAAAATTTGCAGGAGTTAGTGAGTGAGCTGCCAGAACTCTTGGCCCATCTGCAGATGATAGGAAGAACTGGGAAGCATGTCCCTTTGTTTCTCCCATGGTTTATAAAGGTCAGATGCTGGTTGATGGGCAGCTGCAGGAAAGTTTTCATTTGAAGCAGAGCTCTGGGAAGATGTATTTGAATCCCCAAAATGGAGACCTCAGTGTTTTAACCATAGAGGAATCTTAGTGATTGCAGTCGGTTAAATGTTGCAGTGCATACCTGGGATCTGGCAGAAATATTTACCATTAAAATAATTAATTATATCTATTTTGTAATAACAGTAATATAGAATAGTAACATTAAATTGTATTTTATTGTTGTAATTCTATTCTACTTATATGCCACAATCACTTTTATCAATAAGATAGTTTGTATATGAAAATATCATATTTGCAGTCCTTTCAACTAAATTCAAGGGGAGTAAGTACAGGCACCTTTAAAAAATTAAAAATGGATTTGTGATACAGAGATCCAAGATGTAGGGAGTGTAGGGTAAACTGTTATCCACATCCACTCACACTTTACTTCATGGTTGAGACAGCCAACAGCACTGCAGGTAAGTGAGAAATAAATTGGTAACTTTTGCCAGATGGTTTCCTGGCTATTAGAAACTGGACTGAAACTACTTAATTCCATGGAGCATGGTAAACTAGTTGGTCACTGAATAACAGAATATCGTTCTTTGAATTATTAACCCTTTGTAAACATTACAGTGTTTTATAAATTTCTCCTCCTTTCTAGTTGTGCCTCTTAAGTGCTGTGAGTAAGAGAGGTGTTTTTTTGAACACTTCTGTAGTCATTTTGTCTTTTGAATATTTCCAAATGTGCTTCTTCCCACAAGCTATTGAAGACCCATGATTTATGGGTTATAATGTTCTCCAGGTCAGCATAACTGTCATAGGGTCTAAACTCAGGACTGTGATCTGTATCAGCTGCATTAACTTTCCATTAACTTTCCATGACTAGAACGTGTCTTTGATTATTCTGCATGATTCCTTTGTACAAAATAAGGTCGTTCTCTATGTAGTTTAGTTTTAACAGAACTAGACTGTCACTGACCATCAGCTTTTGCATGCATAGACTCTCTCCTTTCTGGCAAGGCTTTAGGCCCAGATCCACAAAAGGATTAGATGCCTTAAGTGGGACTTAAGTGGGATTTAGGCATTGAAAGCCCACACTGAGATCCTCAATATCCCCACTGAACTGCCACCTAACCTTAGAAGTTGCCTAACCTGTGTGAGTGCCTATGTTTTCAATATCCAGTTTTCCCAGGTGGCCAAAGATCATCTTTGGATGTTCTCAAGCACTTCCATCCTGACAAGGTTGAGCCTCTCTGCTCCCATTTTCCCCCCTCACATCCCAGCGGACTTCAGAAACCGCAAAGTCTTGTTGCAAAACGGTGGATTTCTGTGTGTGATATCTCTCACTTTCTCCAGCTGTGTCCTTGAAGGAAAGGACCCTCCAGTAGGTTTCTTTCAGGAGCAGCCTGGGAACCTTGAAAAAGGTACTGAAACGAAAAAATTTGAGTATCACTGCTTAAAAATGGAGCTCCTAGACGTGAAGCGGGGCTGCTTCATGATGAGTGTGGCCTTGGCTTTCTGCTGCTGGCAGCATTGGATTGTTCTTGTTCTGTGATGACCGCTCCTGAGTTGGGTGGCACAGGAGGCACAGGAATGACTAGCAGGGCTGAGGGCTCCATGGCACAGGAACAGCACCTGAAAGCTGGGTACTGGGATGTGAAATTAACATTGCTCCCAGAGGTTTTCTTGGAGAATCCT
The DNA here is from genome assembly GCF_031753505.1 of Anomalospiza imberbis. Taxonomy (NCBI): domain Eukaryota; kingdom Metazoa; phylum Chordata; class Aves; order Passeriformes; family Viduidae; genus Anomalospiza; species Anomalospiza imberbis. The sequence continues at coordinate 90,229,803 of NC_089683.1, forward strand.
GGCCCTGGTGTTTTGTAACAGCAGTATTTGGAGGAAGAGCTCCTTTCTGTAAGAAGTCACTTAGGGTTTTACCTGAGTGTGATACATGGTGGATATTTTGTTTTTTGAAAGCCAGGCTTATTGGGGTGTTCCATGTGCACACCTAGATAATAATAACCACTTTTTTTAGGGCTTCAGTCTCAAGCATTTCTGGAGCTGTGGCAGGATTGATAGCTGTCTCGCTCTGCAGAGGCCAAAGCAAATGTCTTGTTAGTAGCAGAGTAAGTGGTCCTGTGCCATCACTTATTTCTCAGCTGTACTCGTGACATTTCATGTGTTCTCAGCCATGTCTGTTGTCTGTTTAAATCCTGCTAGTTCCTTGATTTATCAATTTTCTGTAGACTTCTGTTCGAGTACTCCCAAATGCTATCCTATTTCAAATAGATGCATCCTTATCAGCAAATAGTCTTTCATCAATACCTTTAACTCTTTCCCATAACTGTGCATATGTCCATTTTGACCTTTTCTTCTTTAAAATACTGATTTTTAATTTTTTTTTTAATGGGGACAGTATTTAGGAAATCTCTTAGAATTTCTCCTGAATCATTCTGTCTTTTTGTGACAAAGTACCTTTTATCCACATTATTAGATAGGCATATTTTTCTTTTTCTCTTTTCTTATTTTTTTGCCTGAGAGAGAGAATTCTTCTCAGGGAATCCCTAGTTTATTAATTTGTTAAAGATAGCCAGACTGTGTGCAATCTTAATATTATTTCTTGCTGCTTTTGACTTATGGACCTGTGTACAGTGTTGAAAACAGAAATACAGAATGTAGAAAATATTTGTATAGATGTATGGCCTAGAAATTATAAAAGCACAAAAAAGATATATTTGTAAATTTAGAAACTGCAATCATGAAAAGCCTATATACAATGAATAAACTTAACATGTAATGACAAGTGCAGTGTATGCTCCTTAAAAAGCCTAGAAGTGTTTATATACAGGTAGGTAAAATTTGTATGACTATCTATGATAATGACACCTTAATAGCTAAGGATATTATTAATGTATTTTTAAAACTGATACAGAGAGCTCTATTATTTTCAAGGAGAGTATATGTTGTAAATTAACCTGTAACTTTCAGTCTTCTCACTTTGTGTTTTCAGAATGGCATGCTTGAATTATTATACATTTATTTTGGCATTTTAGTGCACCCAAACATTGTGAGCATTAGTTCATCATATATCACGAACGTATGACTATTGTATGGAACCAATTTTAGGTATAGGAAGTTCAGCAAGTATTGTGCTTTGGTGGCTGCCAGATCACTTGCATGCTTGCTAAATCCTATGCACAGTGCTTCCGTTTGCTGGGTTACTCATTGAGCTTTTAATAGTCAACTTAATTTTAGTTAAGGTTCAGTTTAGTAACTCTTGCAATTAGTGGAAAATATTGCCAGCATTCATCTGGTAAACCATATTACTTGTGAAAGGCACACACGGGGTATGTGCGGAGGTAAAAGATAACCGATCGATTCTGGTGGATCCCAGCATGACTGGCCTTTAAGGGTAAATTACAGAACATTTTAATCATGGGGGTAACCTTGCAGAAAATGGAATCTCGAGTTTGCATGTAGGAGGAAGTTTGGTCTCCCTTGCTCACTGTTGCTTCCCAGCGCTGACAGTGGCTCCGTGCGTGGGGTCCCTGGCTCTTGTCAGGCCATGGGTTTCACATCAATGCCAGTGAGGTGCCACTCCTGAGATGGGCTTGGAGCCCTCAGAAGAGCAAGGGTTCCTATTTTGGGGCAAGCTTTTGAGCCCCGTCTTGCTTGTTTGCTTTTCCTTTCTGAAAACAACTGAGCTATCGGAGGTAAGTCTGCTGCTTGACTCTTCTGAGGCAGTTTTATGGGTTGTTTAATGGGTACAGGTAGAGGACCCAGGTGAGATTTTCTTGCCCTCATATAAATGGAGATATGATTTCAGCTAGCCTGTTAGTGTCCTGAGAAATGAAATACTGGGGACAATAACTCAAGTAGCTAAGAAATAACTTGGAAATAAAGGCAAAGGCATAACAACCAAATGCGGCAAGAGAGTGTCACTTCTTTTTTGACAAATGAATAGGTTAAAATGGATGCATTCATCTGATGTTACTGGAAAACGAAAGCCATGTGTTCCTACAGGATGGACACTACAAGGACAGTTACAGCAGTGTCTTGCCCTGTCAGTGATGCTCATGTCTGATCTGGGATTTCTCAGATCCATAAATACCCAAAATGCATGTCTTTGACAGAATAAGTAGAAATTGTGTAACAGAGGAAGCACAAGGGCAAATGCTGTCTTTATCATAATTGTGTCTCTTGCTCAGAAGTAAATGCCAGTTACTTCTGAGTGGAGAGAAATTCAGGAGTGCATGTCTCAATCCAGTCTATTGGGCTACAAGCCACTGTCTTGAACCTGTATTGTGTGTGCAGGGTCCTAACCCAGTTAGAGATACACTAGTGTAAATAAAGGTAATGATATTTTTTTTTGCCTTAGAAACCTGGGGTAGAAAAGTGGAGACTGTTGATAGGCCTCCTATTGAGTTGGGTGAAGACGAGACAGCATAAAACTCTGATTTTTAGAAGGATGTAGGTAAGTGAAGATCTCTTTGCATATGAAATCACTCCCCAGCTGTATGGAAAAGCATAAAAGATAATGTCTTGGCATCGTTGAGATCAGTGGGAATCAATCTGGATATCACTGTAGGTTCTGCACCCTTGGGTGCTGCTCTTGCCAGTGGCAGAAGCCCCAGCGGAATCCTCACCATTGTGTTAGGTTTGATCTTTACAGGAAAGGTATCACTGCTGGTAATATTGTGGAGTAAAAAATTACTGCCAAAGACAGGGGATTTAAAGCTTTCTGGTTTATATTTTGACCCTGTTATTCTGAGGGATACCAGTATAGAAATTGAAACATCCTTGAGGCTTTTTGCAAAGGAGGGCAAGAATGTTGTGTTTCCCCATTTTTTTTCCAGTTACAGGAAACTGAGGATCAAGGTTTTGGATGCTAATCACAAGAGGCCTTGAAAAAGGAAAAAATAGCAATAGCTACCTTAGAAGAATATTTGTTTGTAAAGTTATGTGAACTCCTTGGCAGAAAGGAGCCATAAGAAGTTCCAGGCGGTTATTCCTCGGTGACAGAAGTCTGTATTTAGGCTTCTGTTAGTCTTTTATTTATAACAAAACCTTTGAATATCATTTCCAAGATGTTCAGCTATCAGAAACAAAGGACAGAGGGTAGGTCATGAGTCTGCAAATAAGTGTGAGGTGTTAGCTTAACCTACCAGGTGAAAGAAAAGTCAGTATAGCAACTGCATGAACACTTCAAAGCATGCACCTAGTTTGCTGCACTAACTTAATTATCCCTGCTATAGATATGTTTGACAAACATATCTATAGCCCAGATCCTGTTACTTCGCACTGGGAAATATCAGAAGGCTTCTGTTTAGTTGCCAGTTGACTGAATCCTTCCTCCTACTTTCTTGCATTAGTCTTTTCAAGGACTTTGTCTACCTCTTTACTGATCTGATGAACAGAAACTTACCTCTCTTTCTGTTTAATGGTGGAAAATATTGTAAGATAGAGAATGATGCACACTGATGGGATGGGTGTAAAATGATTTTTAAGCAAGTCTGATGAGGATTTAATCCTATTTTAATCAAATACTGCCTGAACCATCCAAAAATAAGCTTTTATCATCCATGCTGAATCAACCGTATTCTGGTGTCAGCACTATTTCTAAGCAAGCATCTTGCTTCCTCTGTGTAATAGTACAGGGTGTTTTTGAGCATCCTGGTGTTGTCAACTTTCTCCGCAAACAGTGAGATGTGAAATGTAAAGAGACTGGAGTACCACAGCTCTTCCATCGCACAGAAACACAAGCCAGTGCCCTGTTCTTTGACACTAAAACGTGCCCTGCTGTTGGCAAGCTGTGGGATTTAATAGGCAAAGACCATGGGGAAGTTCTCAGCTTTTTAGTCTTTCTGCTTCTGTAAAGTCTGTTACACAGGGAGGTACAGTTTTTAAACGTGGTCATTTTTAATTCCTGTCCCTGGAGTCTGGCTGACAGATTGGGAGTGCGGAGGACGGGAGTGGGCTGAAAAGACAAGCTGGAAACACAGGATGTATACATACATTAAAATGGAGCAAAACAAAAATAAGCTAACTTAGGTGAACACAGATGGGATCTGTTTCAGGGCCACTCTTAACACCTGTTTTAAATGGCCTGTGGTGAAAATCATTAGCTTAAAAAGATGCTATTTATGTCTTCCCTGAACTGAGTTTACACAAACAGCAACGGTTCCAACTGGAGAGATTGGAGATAAAATTTTGGTAGTTTTTTTTTCTTTTCTTTGGCTTTTTTTTTTTTTTTTTGTCTCAACAATAGTATTTTCACTGCAAGCCTGAAAAACCCCAACAAAATAAAAAAACGTTGACAAGTATTTGTTTTGATACACCACTTATATTAGCTACGGCCCTTGATCAGAAGCCCATAGGCATTGATGTATGCAAAATATAAGTTGTTCAACAAATATTTAAAAATCTGACCTCGATCCTCAGCCTTTTGAGGTGTTACTGTTGATTCCCACTTTTGTAGCAAAGACCAGAACTTGTTGACAGAAGCTCTCTGATTTGAGAGTGCAGGTTGACATAGGAATGTTTTATCAACTGACTTAGCTCTCCATGCTGATTTTGACAGGTCATGCTCAAAGTAAGATTTTGAGCTTTCCAAGTATTTCTGCTCCATGTTGGCATTTGAATTTTGTTATGAAACACTCCTTCTGTGATAATTTCTGCAAGCTTGTCTCTTGTGGAGAAAGGCATTGACTTTTCCCTAGTTCTACAAAATTCTTCATGGTTTTATCTTTGTTTCCTCTATCATCATATTTTTTTTTCTTGATGATTGTTAAACCTACTTTTTCCTTGTTTCAAGGTTTTGAGAAGAGGCATTTATAGCTTGATTATTGACTACATTCCTACTGTAACTGAAAGGAGGACTGCATCTTGCATAAGTATTACTAGCACATGTAGTAGTAGTTAAGAGTAAGATAGGTGCATGGTCTGCTGTTACTTTTATACACAGAATGTTTGAAACAATATATTAAAAACAATCAGTGCATAGGGAATTAAGGAAAAGCTATTCCTTTAATGCACATCTTCATCTCTCCATGCCAGCTGCAAGAGAATTGTGGTCATACTTGGAGGTGGTGATGCAGTCTAATGGAAAGAGCAAATGCCTAGGAGTAGCATGCAATCTGGCTCTTCCCAGTCTGCACACCTTTGTAAAGTATTTTGAGATTTCTGGATGATGCAAAGAGCTAAATATTATTTAAGCGTGCTTAGTTAGATAGTAGGCTTTAGTCTGTATTATTTTTGTTTTGTGTATTACATGAATAGAGTGGGAAACTTCTAGGAGAATCTTTTGTTCTTGGATACTGCACTTCGCTTTGGCCTCTCTTTTTCTGGCTTAATTTTATTGGGTGTTACAGAATACAGAGCAAAAGTAAAGAATACAGAGCAAAGAATATTTGAGCAATGAGGAGGTGTATAAATAGCAAACATATTGAACTGTGAACAAGAACTGTTTTTTTGGATGCCTCTGGAAGAGTGATGACCCTCTCGCTGTGTTACTGTGGGGAAGTGACAGGTGCATGCTGTCCCGTGATTGTCCACGTAACTGGTACTTCTTCAGTGTCCAGCAATGTACTCCCTATCCTGTTTTGCTAAAAGGCCACTTATCTAAACAGTGACAGGAGACCAAAGGGTAACTTCAGAGCCTCATAGATGACAGATCTGTATTTATGGCTTTAATAGTTTACATGCAACTCAAAATCATAACCTATAGGACAGCACTTCCAAACTTCCACCATCATAGAGGGACTTTTCCTGCTATGCATTGTCATGGCTGCAGCAGACCTCTTTTCTATCTGGACTGTGCACAGAAGACCTGTACAGTAGCTCAGGCAGCATGAGCTGCCCAAATACTCAGTTTGCTCTTCCCTCTGGGATGAGGGCAACAGGCTGGATTTTTCCATATTGACATGTAATACCTCAATTAGTACAAGAAACATGCAATGTAGCTGAAGAACCTTGCTCTGAGTAATCATCTGTAACTGCAAGTGAAGATTTCTAAAAGCAGATCAGTAATCTGGAAAATTTGTATATATTTTGTTAAAGGAAGTCTCTGAGCCACAAACAGATGGATGTTGGGAAGAGTAGTCTGGGAAATTGTCACTATACCCCTTCTCCATGACCTTCACTAAGCATCTGCTGTTTGCCATGGGCCTGGACAAGCCAGTCAGCCTAAGTAGCCCTTTGGTTTCACCTGCTGGGGCCATTCTAGGTGCAGCAGGGCACAGATGACTGTGAATATATCTGCGTGCGTATGTGCAGGGATGGCTGAGTGGACATTCACTGGGGAGTATACAGCAGTGTAACTGCAGCACATCATAATCCCTTTTCTGGTACTTCGTCTTATTTTCATGCTTTTTTTGCAATGCTCTTGACTGTTTAAAGACCAGCATATTCAACAAGCTCATTTACCCTTTGTTCTCTGTGTGTCTCCTGTAGTGAGAACCTAAACTGCTGCAATTCCAGCCCTGTGTATGCAATTCAGTGTGTATGGTTACCAAAATGCCATGGACTTCTTATATTATTATTATTGTTGTTGTTGTTTTGTTGTTGTTGCTGTTGTTATTATTTTGTTTAATTTACTTATTGGCTAAGAAGCTGTAAAAATAAGGCTGGGCTGTGACAAAAAGATGATGCTAAAACTGATGCTAAATAGTCTCTTACCACATCAGAAATGGAGATGGGATCCTTGCAGAGCAGTTTTTAATGTCTTAAAAAGGGGGGGGGGGTGACACTTCCCTTTGGTGTGGAATGTGAACATTGCCTTTGTGAATGGCAGAATATGATGTTATCCTGAGGCACAGTGATTTCACCTGCTGATTTTTAAGGGACTGTCCCACCTCTGAAGCCTAGGGGCTTCTATAGAATATTATTTAGTAATTCAAACCCTCCTTGTCTTCAAAATATCCTTGTCTACAGTATCTACAAAGTCTACAGAGGCTTGATGCATGATGAATTTTTTTTATCAAGCACCTGCTTTCTTTGCCTAGCTCAGTTATGCAGCAAGGTTGTTTTTATAGTATTAAGAAGTGAGCAATATATTCCATATGCCACCAAGCTTTGTAAAGAATCCTGCTGATGACAATTTCACAGCTGCTGAGAAATAGGGCAAGCCTTCCCTATAAAGTGACAGTAAGGAAAAGAATATCTATTCCATTCGTATTGGCCATGCATCCTCCCCAACTTTTTCCCTCTTGAAGGAAAATGTTAGCCTTTCTGAACTATGGAACAACAGATGGTGACAGAAACCAATTTCTACTGCAAAGCCATTTGGTCCGGAAGTATCAAAAAATGTTTTGGAATTGTGAAAATGAATTCTTGGCTGCAGGGCTACCGGCAGCCTACTAGAAATGAGACATGAAGCAACCACTTCACAAACGTGAGAGCCTGCTTAGCCTGGAGAGAAATGGCTTTGGTCAAACATTTTGGAAATTAGGAACTTTATATGCGTAGGGTCTGAACTTCAGAAGTGTTCTGAGTATTACGGATGTTATACAGATTCAGTTCTTAATTTCTGGTCACTGGTTGCTTGACCAGCTACCAAGAAAGTAGCCTTCAAAATATGCAGAATGACCTCCAGCTGAGACAAGCTTAATATAGCTCCTCCTGGCCTAGTCAGGTGGAACCTTCCCTTTTGGCTCAGCTGATTTGCTGCCCACAGACCATGAAAGTCCCAGGGATCTGGTAATGTACAGGGACACAAAATTAATGCAGAAACAGCACAGGCCACTCTACTCTCGGGTTGTGTTTAGTAGGTTGTGTGTGTCTGTAAGTTGCTGGATGCAGCAGGTTCGTTTGGCGATTCCCGTATCTGATCAAATGCGTCTCCTTGGAGAGCAGTTTGAGAAGAAGAATTTGTTTATTTTTTGGAAGTGCATCATAGTTGTCTGTCTGTGCCATTAACTCTCTGAAATAAACAGCAACGTGTTTTTTCCCTCAAAATTTCTGTAGTGAGTCTTAGCCACTCTATAGAAAAGGCTTGAGAGAACTCCCCATACATGTGGAACATAAATGATAGTAGCTGAGCCATCTTGTTTTATCTGTTCTGTTACAAATGTATACCAAATTGTATTGTAATGTCGTGTCACCAGCAACACAGAGCAGATGGAAGTATCTTTCCACATATTGACTCATGTTACTCTGATAACAGGAGTTTGTTTCTCTCCTTCTGTTAAGCTGCTAGCCTCTGGCAAGGGATGCAAGCCTTAGTGAGGAGAACTTTACCAATAATGTTCAAGTGACCATCTGATTAAAATATACTGTCATTGGCCAGTATAGTTGGCCTGCACCAACAACTGTTTGGAGTAGCCAGTTCTATTTCTTATGTCTGTGTAAGGTAAATTAAACCAGGTAGTGTTGTTCTAGGTTGAGGAGACCTTGAGGAATTAACCCTCGAGGAAGTAGATATTTGGATTTTGTAAGGATCCATTCAAGGCCCCAGTATTGGGTCCTTTGGAGACTAATCCCAATAAAGCAAGTGCCAGGTCTCTGAACTGTATGTTCTTACAGAAAAGTGGCAACTCCCTGAACACGGGTTGCAGATGCTATGTGTTAGCTACCAAAATTATGATTTGCAAAGCACCAGGAAAATCCTGACAGATAAAATAACTATAGGTGTGCCGCCGTGAGCATCTGAAAAGTAGGTATCTTCTGTATTTCTGTTTGTGGTGAGTGGTATTTGACTTGATGAGAGCACTGTTCTCAGATTGAAAACACATGAAGCTGAAGTTAAAAGGGAGTCAGTGTAATCATTAACTGACTCACCTTCTAGATGTGACAAGTAATGAACCATTCTAAACTTGCCTGGAGCTTTCTTTGGGACAATACCCACAGGGAAAACCCTCTTACGCTCAAGTGAAGCATTATCAAATGGGCCCTCTATTTTCCCCAAATGCCAGCTCTTTTCTGTGTTATCTCTAACCACCTGAGGACATATAACTGCTGATCTCAGCATCCCAGCCAACATTTGTATCTTTGGGGCTCGAGTACGGGATAGTAAAATCCCCAACACAGCCGTTTTTACAAAAATTGCATATGCTTTTTGTTTGTTTGTTCTTTTCTTATTAGCCTGCTCCCACAATGGGGAAGTGTTTTAACTGCCCGTGCTGGGATTTTCATGTTAGCAAACCTCTTTAACTAGCATTTGGCTCTTTCCACTTTCTTACTTTGATTTGGATGACTGCCTGAAGCACCTGCTAATGGCCTGAAGCGTTGGAGCCGAAATTTGCAGTTTGTGTCCCAGCTCACTGTGTTTTGTTACCTGCCTTCTGGAGCACCTGCTCCGTGGTCTGGTCTCAAGAGCCTGCTTTTTACCTGCTGACAGCAGCACTCCTCAGAGCTATGCCTCTTCTCAGCTTTGTCCTGCACTTTGTCCTGCTCTCCGTACTCCCTGCTTCAGCTTTACCCAGATCTTCAGGGCGACATCAACATGTCCTGCGTGTTCTAGTGCTTGAGGGAAAAATTGTTCCCCCTGGTACTTGGGAACAAAGGTGATAGCCAGGTAAATTGGTGATTGTGGTCATCCTAAAATCTTTGCCATGGCATTCACCAGCAGAGTTTTTGAGTTTTTAAAAATAGGTTTTATAGGGAAATTGTGAACTAGGCCAGCTGGCTGAAATCAGCTTGTAGGTCAGCAGAGGTCAGAAGCCACCTGGCAATTCAGTGTTCAGGAAACATAGGAAAAAACGTGCCCACTTAACAGAGAGGGACCAAAAGAAACTCAAAAGACCTGAGGAACACTTCTCTTTTCTCCTCCTGCTCCCGCTGCCTTTTGAGGATCTGCATGCTTTTCCATGAGGTTGCTGGTTATGCCTACACGTAGGGAAGGCTGTTAGAAGTAGCTCTTTAGGCTGTGTGAGAAAATCCTCCTCCCTCTCAAGGGGCAAAGCTAATGGAGGATTTCAGGGGTAGCAACTTCCAACAGGGAATTTTCTTTTCATTCTATGTTGGGAAGCATTCATTTTTTTCCCAAGAGTATTGGTCTGTGCCAAGAGTATTGTTTACATAGACGTTCCCTTTCCAAAAAGATGGTTTTCTTTCTGTGTTAGAAGGATGCTGTTAACATCAGCAGAAGAACTCAAGTATTGGCTTCCTGCTGGTCCCCTTCGTGACAGGGCCATCCTCTTCCCCAGTGAGCTGTATTCCTTAATACAGCCACACTGTGCCCCCCACCCACCTTCCACATTGGTACTGTGTGGGGTTTTCCCCAGGAACTGTCTCCCTGAGAGCCTGGCCTGCACACTTGAGGCTTGTTCATACCAGAGACATCTGCTCTTGCAGAACTGGGCAGGGCAAGGATTGATTTTTTTTTTTTTCCTTCTTGCTTTCCTTTGGTTGCCTCAAAATAACCCTAATTAATTTTGTGGAGAGTTTAGTGTGCTCCCATCATGGGACTGCTCTTTGTGCAGATCTCTTGCATGCTATATTTAGGTATGGTTTTTGGAACACCATGTGACCCGAATCAGATAACTTCTGAACTACTAATCATGTCTTTGACACTGACTCCCTCCGTGGCTTTGGGGCATTTTATGGTTGTTTTCTTACATACAGAATGAAAACAGATATACTCATCTGCCTTCTGAGCTTCTGCCAGGGTTAACAAATATTTAAGACACTGGTTTAAACTAAATTTGATTTTATTGTTTCTACTGTTATCTTAGTTTTATTGTTTCTTAGATGTTTGCCTATATACAATAATTTGTTACTATCTTATTTTTCCTTAATGGATGCCCCTATTCCACCATTTTAAAAGAAATTAGTTTCTTCTGTGTTGTAGGTGAAAATGGGGCAGAAAGATAAAAGCTAAATGCCCTCATTTCCTGCCCCACACAAATTTTCTTCCTATGTTTGTTAGTTGATTGATCCATGGAGATGAAAAGCCCAAAACGTTGACCTGAACTATTTCCCCTTGTACTAGCTACATCCCTTTTTTAACATGGGAAGTTAGTTATCTGCTTGGTTTTTTCCTAATTTTTCGAGTTGTGCATTCTGACTTGTATCCTGTCCTCTTGCACTGCTCGAGGCCACTCCAGCCCTGGAGGAAGCTGAGCTCCCTTTGGCTCCACATGCTGCATGGCTGGGGTTTGGAGGTGGTCCATTTCAAGGGATCATCTCTTTGTTGTTCATGTCCGTAATTGCTGCTTTTTGTGTCTTGGGTACTTCTGCGGGGAGCTGGACTACTGGGATTTCTTCTGGCTTCACCTTTTTTGCCATAACCCTTTAAGACCTTTTCACAGGCAAACAAATCAAAAGACCTGTTTGGCCTTTCAGTGATAGGAAAGGAGCTCAGTATGACCAGGTGGCTAGTCAGATAAAGAAGAGGAGAAATTATGGCAATGCTTCCCATCCTTTAGGAAGTAGTGAACAGAGAGGAAGCGGATTCTTCCTTATTTAAGTTTCATTTATTGTCTAATTATAAATAGTAGCTTCCCCACCGCCCTGCTTTTTAGTTCCTTCTGAATTAAATCCTTTGCCCAAGTGCTTATTCTTTCCCTCCTGCAATGGCAGTAAAAAGCAAAGTAATACATAAGCTAAAAATTCAGCTTTGAGAAAAAGGCTGATAATGAAATATCTGCCAAAGACTCTGTAATATGTGTCTGTCAGGAAAAAAGCAAATATTCTTATATTTGAATCTCTGAAATGTAACTGCACCAGACTAGTTGGGGAAAATTTGTTTGAAGATGTATTACGTTCCACGATCAAATGGAAAAAATGGCACCTGTCATCATATTTAGAAAACAGCTGGGTAAGATGGCCAAGTGCCATAGTCTCTTTTCACATGGCCTTTATGCTGAAACCATCCAAGCTCCATTCTCAGCAACTGGAGAAACCCTGTGCCTTTAAATGGTTACAGAAACATCTACTTAGGGGCCAGCTCTTATTGCAGCAAAGCGTGCTTCTGATGCTTCTAATTAGCAGTTAATGGATTATACTTTACTTTTATAACCAACCCAGCAGGCACTCTTCTATAGTATTTTTCAGCTATTTTTGGTAGAAGATATATGCAATTGTGCTGCTCTTCATGCTTTCATTTGGAACATGCAGAAAATATTAGAAATAATGCACTATCTGAGATTATTCTACCACTCAAATGCTTAATTTAAGTCCGATGATGCATTTTCTAAATTCCTTATGCATTTCCTAATTTCCTATTTTCTTTCATCTAATATCTTACAAAAGGTAATGGGTTAATTGCCCTAACTGATCTAGACTTTGATGCAGAATCTCCTAAATACATACTTATTGTTAATTAAAATATTTATATACCCAGTGAAAATCCTGTTTTTTAGACACACAAACACAGCTCCAATATGTATTCATTTAGGAAAAAAAAAATTTTCTAGGTGAGTCCAGTATGGGTACATTCAGAAGTTTAGATGGGCTTAGTAGAATCTAATGATTTTTATCCTTGCTTGGAATTAAAATAGCAATGAGGTTAGTAGCATTAAAGATTTGCAATGCTGCATGTGTGTGTGTGCCCATACACATATATATGTGTATATATTGTATAACACAATATCCACAGTATGTATACCAACTTGGGCATGTGAATATAATTCTGTGTTTAATAAAGTAAATTTTCATAGGTTTTAGTTGGAAGTTTATACTCCCTCAGGGAATTACTTTGATGTCAGTTTTTAGCGGGAAACCTCGTTTGCTGAGACTCTTTTAGAACCTGCTCTGTTCACTCGGGCCACGCTTCCAGTAGGACAAGGTCTAACGTTGGTTAAACTGGAACAGGAGAGGGAGCTCTCACAGCACTGGCCAGGAGAGGGGAGGATGAGGTACCCAAGCCTAGTAAAAGAAGGTTAGAGGTCACTAGCTGCAGGTGAGATGCACCATCACTCTGTTCCTAATTACTGTGGTCCCTTCACCAAAGTGGCTTCTCCATCCCTTACTTATGTCACAAAAAAAAAAAAAAAAAAAAAAAAAAAAAAAAAAAAGAAATGGAATGGGCTTAAAAAGACAGGGCATGGCTTAAGAGAGAAGCAGTTACAGGTTAGTTGATGAGAAGCTCAATAAAACCCATCAATGTGCTTTTGCATCCCAGAAAGCCAGCCATATCCTGGGCTGCAGCAGGAGCAGCATGGTGGGCAGGTTGTGGGAGGGGATTCTTCCCCTCTCCTCTGCTCTGGTGAGACCCCACCTGGAGTGCTGTATCCAGCTATGGAGTTCCCAGCACAGGAGGAATGTAAACCCATTGGAGTGAGTCTGGAGGAAGCCACAAAGATGCTCAGAGGGCTGGAGCCCTTCTCCTATGCAGAGAGAAGCTGGGGTTGTTCAGCCTGGAGAAGAGAAGGCCCTGAGGAGATTTTATAGTCTCCAATACCTAAAAGTGACATGTAACGAATGGGGACACATTTTTTAGCAGGATATAATGATAAGACAAGGGAAAATGGCTTTGAACTGGCAGAGGGCAGGTTAAGATTAGAAATTAGGGAAAAACTTTTACTCTGAGGATGGTGAGACACTGGAACATGTTGCCAAGAGAAGTTGGATGCTTCAGCCCTGGCAGTTTTCAAGGCTGGGTTGGATGGTACTTAGAGCAGCCTGGTGTAGTGGAAGCTGTCCCTGCCCATCAGAGTGGGGTTGGAACTACATGACCATTAAGGTCCCTTCCAACCCAACCTATTCCATTATTTTATGGTATTATGACTTGCAGCAAAGGAAGTGCCACCTGCAAGACTCCTGCTTGGAAAGCACTGCACTTGCTGGGTACAAGACTGTACAGCACTAAACTGATATGGTCATGTTTGTTGAATGCAGTGAATTTCAAAAGGTCCTCCAGAAAAAAATATTTTTACGCTATTATTTTTACAGAGCAAAGGCTAAAAAGAAAAGGAAGGGAAATAAAAGGAAAGGTTGGATAGTGGTTATTATGAGAAATAGCTCCCTGACTGTTAAGAGACATGACCAACTTACTTTCTGTCCTGGTTCTTGAAGAGGATGGGTTTGGACTTTTCCTCTGTCTTGTAACATCCCAGTGGAGTAGGAGGAGGCTGGCTGTGCAGGGGATGAAGAGCTGTTTTTTCCCTGCCCCTCGCAGTGCCTGTCTATGCTGTAGATGAGGAACAGAGGGATATTTGCTGGGCAGGGCCAGTCCCACCTTGTTCTTGGAGCAGGTCCTCACTGTTTAGTTCACGTTCCTTTCCATTTTCTTCAGGACAGTGCAGCAGGAGACTACCCCATTCTCGAATCAAGGCCTCTCTGCAATTGTTTCATGTTTGCTCACTTGTAATCAGCAGAAGCTATTCTGACACGCTCAAATGTTCTGTTATATTTCCTTTAAGAAAAAATGAGATTAATGAATCTTTTTTCTTTTCCCCTTAGAAGAGCTCCCTCTCCCTTAGCTCTGCTTTTTCCCTAAACTTCTGCAAGGGTAAAGTCCATCTTTGTGCCTGCACTATCTTGTCATAGTGCTCTGTAAATAGTGTATGAGGGCTGCAGGATTTGCCTTTTCTCAGCCTCTGTCTGAAGTGTTGGTCAGAGCACATGGGTCCTTAGAGCTGCATTTCTGACCTCCACATCAGAGTAGTGAAGACAAGTCTGAGACACCTCAAGTTCAGTGGCAGCATCCTGAGATCTCCATCAGCCAGAGCTCTGGGGTTGCCCTTCTGAGTTTCCTCTCTCAGCAGTTTTGTGCCAGGCAAGCCGAGCTTTGCAGTAGTTGAGGTTATTGAGGAGAATTTCATCCAGAAGAGTAAGGCTCCCTCGAGCAGAGTTTGGTTTGAGTTCTCAGAAGGTCAGCGTAGGAAGCTCCCCATAAAAGCTGAACTTTGATGTTGTCAGCCAAGACAGATTCAGAAGATTTGGGAACATTTCTTTTACCTCTTTATAATTATGTGAAACGAGGGAGACCTGTGAATAGGGTATTTTTAGATTGTACTTTCACATATACAGTATCATAGTATGACAGCAAATTAAAATTCTTATCAAATCTTTTTTTTTTTTTTTTTTAGAAATGTAACTCATAGTGGAAAGTTTGATAAAGAGCAGTATGCAGCTTGGGACTGGAATTCTGCTGTTGTTACTAAATGAAACATCACTAGTTGCTCTCATTTAGATGAACACTTTTGGAAGTGCTTTTTTTTTTTTTTAAGGCTAGCAGATTGGACTTCTAATTTTAACTCCTAGGGTTTATAATTAGAAACATTTCCAAACTTGTTTACAAACACCTGCACTTGACAGTATGTGTTTGCAATTTTAGAAGGACTCACTTGTCACTTCCAGTGGGGGTTGAGAGGGCATCTGAGTTCTTTGTGTTTGTACAGTTAGTTTCAGGACACTGGAACAAAAGTGCATTTTTAAAAATAAGGGTATGAGAATGTGATGTTTTGTGAGGGGGTTGCATGCAAACAGGCCTTATTGTGTAGTTGTGGATTATTTCAAAGTCAGTAGGATTGATTGTTAGTGGTCATTTGGAGCAAGATCTGAACTGACACCCAAAGGAGAAATTCCAAGAACTAATTTTAGCAGTTGAGCTTCTCAATTGGAAAAGATGCTTTACAGGTGTTCTGTTTTTTTTCTGTACTTAAGACATATTACTTTCTTGCCAATTGTCCTTAAGAAGTTATTCAGAAAGAGTTTTAAATAACTTTTGAAAAAATGATTGCATTGTTATTTCATATGAATTTGGAAGTGAGTTGCTGAGTGTACAGTGAATGGTGGAGCATGGCTCTCCTTGCTCCTGAGTGGGATGTGTGTGTTAAACAAGTCTGTATGCAAATTGTTTGCAGTGTGGTGAGTATCATACTATGTTACTCACTGGTCAAGTGTATAATCAGATTAGAAGTGATCAAACTAATTTACCAAAATGAAAAAAAAAATCCTTTGGCACTTTACATCTGACTTTTAGCTGCATCACATAGGTTAACAATGTTGCTTATCAATTTCTAGTGTAATGGGAAAGGTTATTGTTGCTAAAAATTGATGGTGCGTGGGAGGGTGCCAGGAAGAACCCTCCAAATATGCTTCAAGGGTACAGCTGAACCAGAAGTAGTCAAAACAGACTTAAGCAGTAGTGGCATAAGGTGTCCTATTGATTGCCTAATGCTCATGTTGTTCCTAATTAGTATGAAAAACTCTGGTTAATTAGACCAGCCTGTTTGGCTGTTGTGTCCTCTACCAGGAACCATGGTCTTAGAGAAACTCCAATATAGAAGAGGATAAAGAAGCCACACAGCAGAATGATTTTTACTTTCTGCTCTTTTGGTGTCCATAAAAGCATGGACCTGGATCCATTTGAGGAATCCACATTGATGTCAAAGGATCATGTCCTCAGAGGCACTTACTCTATCAGTTTCACTGAGAGTGGATATGAGTGGAGTTAGGTACCTAAATACCTTTGTGTTTGCTTGTTCTTTGAAGGCAAACCTGCAGTGTGCAGCCTGTATGTTGTGCTTGACCCCTCTGCAGGGCACACAGCATCGCTCACTGGGGGCTCTTCCAAAGCAATTGCTCAAAAGTAAACAAACAGATAATTACATAAAGCTTTTGGAGTATGATGCGCAGGTCTGAAGAATTAGGTTTTGCCTTCTGTAAACCAGCTATGCCTCATATCTGTGTTTCTGAATTCCTTTAAGAAGTAGTTTTAACAAGCATTCATTTTCTGTAGCAAACAGGCTTTAAAAAGTTTTTTACTTTTGAAACAAGTAGGCTAGCTAAAATTATGATGTTACTTAGATACTGCACAGCATAATTTCTTAGCTGCAATTAATAAATTATGTTGTAACCATGTTAGGCTGTTACCATGTTTGAAAATAACTTCAAACAGAGCTTAGAAGCTCTGGTGTTGTCAGGGTCCCAGTTCATCAGAGTTAGAAATACACGACATTTTAGAAATGGCTCATGATTCAAATATGATCATAGAAATTGGACTTAAGTGGAATTTAATGCTACTTCTTGCTTAACTAGAAATTTCTCTTTTTATGATGAATTCTGACTGGAAATAGCACTTTCATAACTGATCTATTGAGAAAAATGCCAGTGTTTCCAGTTTTCCTCTATTTTGGTTTGCTCATGTCTGCTCTATGCCTACTTTCTTAAGTGTTAATATGTTTCCAAAAAGAGGAGGCTTGAAAGGAAGATCTATGCAAGTGTATAGAGATCCATTGATCCAGCAATGCCTTGGAAATAGGCAAAAACCTCTTTGATATCAGAAGTCTTGACTGACCATGAGGTTAGTGAGAAGATTTCTCAGATGTACCTGATATGAAAAGAACACCTCTATGGAATATTTGTAGAGTTATCTAACCTGCATGGGCCTGACCAGTTCTTCAATGTGAATGTTTGGTGTACAAGTAAAGTGATCTGTTCTCAGTATGATCTGCCTAGTTCTTACAGGGAAACTGCATGGAAAATTCTTTCTTTGGGGGCATTTAAAATGATACTATCTTCCTCAGGAAGTGGTAATTAAAGTAAATACAGGTGTCATGAAAATGGGCTTCAGAGTTCTGCTTTGGTTCTTATAAAAAATAACTCTTCAGGTAAAATCATTGCTCCTCACAAAAAATCCCATGGTATGATTGAATATTTTGAGCCACAGCATGCACAGTGTACCAGAATAATCTGGGAATTGAATTAATATCCAGGTAACTGGGCATATGAAGGTATGTCATATACCATCACATACCACAAGAGAGGACTCTCGAGGAGGCAATATCTGGTTATAGTTAGAAATCAGCTGTGGATATAAGGGGACAGCTTATATATTGACAGAGGGAGTTCATGTAGGTTCCCAGCCCATGAAGTCCCAGTTACGGTTGCATCCCCAGGGCTGGAGCAGATTGCAAATCCCAGAGATGCAAATTCTTTGCCTGCATGGTACATAGCTATAGACTGGTCTTTGGAAGTCCGTAAATAGGTGTAAAAACATGCATTTTCCATAGAAGTAATGATCTTAAAGAGGGACTATGACTATTACAATGACCTATTGCAAATTATCTGTAACTTAAATTTTTGCTTTTATGTTTTACATATGTTTTATGTGAGCAGCTTTTTCATATTTCTTCAGTAATTCCATGCCATAAAAATTTGTGGGTTTTCTTTTTAAAGAAACTGTTACAAGCCAGTTGTACTTGAGCTGAAGGGTTACCCAGAGCAAATGTGTAGGAAGTAGACATTTCTTTAGGAAATAGCTCCAGGATAACCTGCCTTGGTTTAGGGGAGAGTTAATGATAAATTTATTTTCGTGACCCGTCTGCCAAATATTTGTACACTAATTAGGTCCTATTTTGAGGGCAGAGCATGTGAGCTTGTAAGGAACCCCTTGTACAGGATGGGAAGGGCAAGTGAATTTTTGTCCCTAGTGAGTGCAAACCCCGTCTTTTTTTCTGTGGCATTACCTAAATATGTGCATTATTTCTAAGTAGCATGTGAATCCCCGGGCTCATATGGAGGCACTTCTTAAATTTGCTTGTGGGAATACTGTAGCCAGCTCAGGTATTCAAGTATAGAGCATTGGGGAAGAAACTGAACTGAGTCAAGGCATAATCATGGTTTTAACTTTATATAATGTCTTTTGCAGTATAGTAAAAAATTACCTTTATGGCTACTGGCAGGACCAACATGTTGTGTAAGTAATCCAGCCATGGTGCTGGTTGGTATTTTGCTTTTCATTTGAACCTCTCTGTGATGCAGGTCTTGGAGGAGTGAGTGCCTGGTGCAGTCTCTGCCTGACTCCTTGGTAAGTCATTTAAGTCTATCTTTCTGTACAGTCACTTTCCAAACTGCTCAGCAAAAATAAAGAAATTTCTCATAGAGTGCTTTAAAAGAGAGCTGCTAATCAATTTTCTTATTATTTTATGCCCTGTGATTTTTACACCACCCCCACCAGCTGGTTAATCATGCAAAAGCTGAACACTTCATTAGCCAGAACATGTTTGCCCATGGGCATTTCTGTAGTAAATTAGTTCTTTCTATTTATACAGGTAAGTCATGGCCAAAAGTCTTTAAGGTGCCAAAGGTAAGGGTTCGAATTAATTCTTTTTCTGAGTTTTCAAAAGAACTAGGTTTAACTTTGTGTGCTGTTGATTTGAAATTACTTTTGAATTAAAGATAGTGTGAGTAAAAGAGCATTGTCAGGATGTTCAGAGATGCATTGTGCCTTTCTGGATCTCAAATTTGGACTTTGTGGTACAGGCTGCCTTAAAAAAAAAACCTAAAAAAGCCCAAAACACATACATGCACTCACACACACACACACACACACACACACACATATACATATACATACATGTGTATGTATATGCACAGTATCTTCATGCAGGGACTCTGCTTCTTTGAGTGGCGTGTGGCATATTGACCTGTTTTTTTCCTTTCTTACTCTGTGCCTTTTACACTATTAATTGAAAATATGTGGTTTGCAGATGCTTTTTTGCTTCAAATCAAATGGTGCCCTCTGAAAGCCTAGTTTAGCTTGACAATGAATTTAGCTTTCAGGCTTTGGCCATTGCAATATTGTTTGAATGCCACCATTTCCTGCAATCAATGTAATTTTATATCTACTTGGAATAGAAAGTCAAGATGGTGATTGCCTTAATTTAACTCAGTGTTGTATTCATTAAGGAGCTGATCCCGAATTCCTTTCAGATCAAAGTCTGTCTTGATTTCAGTGGAACCTTTCGGCGCACAAGGTGTGCGGTAGCCTTCTGAAATGTTGTCATTGTGACTAGTGAATAAAAACGAAATGTGTTGCTAAATTTAGGTTGTTGCTCATGTCAGCTTCCTTTTCTAAATGACGGTAAGTGCATTCCATAAATAGTATGCCTCTTATGTTGTCATATCTCTTTGGCTTGCTTTGCAGTATTTTACAGGATATTTGCAAATGAATTTTGTATTCAGTAGGCAGGGGATGAAAATAACACTACTCATTGGGACTCCATTAACCCGCAGCTAATGAGGAACCATTTCGAGGGCTGGATGAGTGTAATTCAGATTAGCCTGCGTGCCAGGCTGCTCTGCTCCTGCTCAGGCTCTGCCTGTGCCATGCTCCCTGTGCCGTGCTCTGGATGGATGGAGCACAAAGCAGCACAGCTCTGACACTGCCTTTGGCCAGTTGAGTTTTCTGTGCTTCAGTTCCCCTTTTGGAAGGTAGGAGAGGAGAGGGAATGTATGTGTGTGTGTGTGTGTGTGTGTGTGTGTGTATGCATAGATAGGTGACAGTGATCTTGACCTCCATGGTCAGGTGTTTTGGGATGTAATGAAATACTCCTCAAACACTCTGCTCCTGCTTGCTGGTTGATAGCATTGTTACTTGTAGAAAAGGGTACTACATGGTGACAGTAAAGGTGGTCCAGACTGGCCCTTAATTAATTTTATTTTCGAAATCTATATTAGTGACTGTTCTGAGGGCACCTGGGCACTTTACATCAATAAAAGAATCAATTTAAAAAATGTGTAGACCAGAACTCGGTGTTCGCTAACAAAACTCCTGTTCCTTGTTACGACTAAAGGTCAGTCCAAGGCTGGCCAGGCGGGCAGGACTTGCATTCCTGCGCCTTGGCACCTGCCAGGCGCAGCTCTGGCGGAACACCACCGGCAGCAGCTTCCAGATGCCTGCGGCCCCTGCAGAGACTGGAGACTGGCTCGCTGGTGACCGGTGACTTGTTAACCTCCTGCATGTCTCAAATGGTTTCAGGACTGAAGGAAAAGGTGGGGAAAGACCAATCCCAGTTAAAATGTGACTTTGCCAGTTGCCGGCACTCCATTGAAGTGCAGGCAGCAGGGACTTGGTGGAGCTGTGCTGCTGGAATAGAGGAGGCAAAAAAGAGATTTTCTTCTGGAGAAAAGGCTAGAGATCTCTTAACTGAAGAAACTTTATTGACAACAAACGTTACATTATGCAAGCTTAGCAAATTCTCTAGGAATATAATGCTTCCTAGTGTTTTCTTAACTTGTGTTAATATTTTATGATACCTGTGCATTAAGAGCCAGTTGCTACAATATTTAAGTGAGTTTGGGCTGCTAAATTGCTTTTGTGGACTTTTAACAAAACACTACTGGTCACTGCAAATTAGCTGAATTCCCAATCTCACTTAACACGCTGATGATTTAAAATCAGATTTTTTCTGTTTTTATGTATTAAGTGAGCATGTGTAATTAAATTAAGTGTTGATGCAAAGCTGGATTTTACTTATTTCTATTAGGACATTCGAGATAATAATCCCACTTCAATACATATCTAATTGTGCAGGCGGCACTGAAACTAGGAGTTCCTGGACACCGGTGTAATTTTTTGAATGTGAAATGATAATATATTTTCATGTCTTGAAATCCAGTTGAACTCGAGCTGAGCTTAAAAATCCAAGATCTGATTCAGGAGAATTCAGACCCATCTGGCTGGTGGGTAGCAGGTGTGCAGTGTGTTTTTGAGGGAGGGAGGTGATTGCATGGAGTGAAACATTTCTCTTTTCCTGTAAAGCTTTAATTCCAGTTTAATGCTGTGGTCTGAAGCTCTCTGCAGTTTAAGTTCTTGTGTAATTACCTACATCTATTGTTGGTCTCAGTTTCTAGACAATATAATAGTGATTTTGAATGGCAGAAGCAAGTAAACGTCCAACATTATGAAGAAATATGGTTTCTAATTCTCAAAGTTTGGATTTATTTTATGTTACACCCAAGTCCCTTGTATGGGAGAGTGTGTTTTTACAAATTGATACAGACATGATCTTGAAGACCAAAAGAGAAAGGTTTCATTGCAACATTCAGGATCAAGGTTTTTTGAGTATTTTTACGTATTCCCACAGCAGCATAGAGAACATTTGTGTTGTGTATATTTTTATAAAAGAAAAACCCCCATATTATGCAATTTCTGTTTTCATGCCATAATAGATTCTTTTTTTATTTAAAAAAATAGATTTTTTTATTACTGCAGTTGTAATGAAGGAGGGTTTTTTAATCTTTAGAAGTATTTTAGCAATCTATTGAATACTTTTTGCCTTGTAACCTTAAGAAACTTCTCCTGAGAAGCCTTTCTCATTTTCTTCTTTCTCTTTCCCTTTCTTCATCTTTTGATCAGATACTGCCAGTCAACACCCGCCTCTGCCTGGGAGCTTTTTGCTTGGGAGGTTCAAGAATCTGCTCTTCCTTGACTTTTGTCACTAGCTATCAAGTCAGCTTCCTTTCACACTCCTATCAACTCTCCCTCTTTCAATTTTTAAATATTTCCTCTTCTTTTTACTTGTCTTCACTGCTATATAACTTTTTGCTGAAGAGTCTTCCAGCGCATGAGTTTTTTATGGGAGTTAGCATTCAAAGCACTTCTTACTTAGCAAAATAAGTAAGCAAACATACTTCTTTTACAGTTTTTGAGTTCACATTACTACAGTAGATGACACTTTTGCTGCTGTATTTCATAGGTTTTTTTCATGGTGAAGTGACTTAATTTCTAACGTAGAGTGGAGCATGTGCTGTGTTGCCGAGGGAAGTCCATCTCTTTGTCTGTTTGACAGACAAAATGATAAACATTTCTCTGGACATCCCTGTAAAGTTCTCTCTTTTGTTTGTTTTCTTTATGAAGTTAAATGGAAGAGGTCACCCCCTTTGACAGAGCAAATTCTTTTTTCTAGCAATCGGGCTTTGCAAGAAAACATTTTTTATTAAGCAAGTCATCCATATCACACCGTAGGCTGTTTGAGTGTAACAGTATGTTACAGTCTGCAAAGTTAATGCAGTTAATATTCAACTGAACTTTTGGGGGGTTGCTAATCCCTTAGGCGGGCTTAGCAGAAAGGGCAAACATATTTATAGCACTTTGAATCAGACTGCAGTGAACAAGTAAGAGTATGTGTTATACCATGCAAATGTTACACAATTTCAGGAAAGCTCACTGCATGATCATCTTTTAATAGTATTTAAGTTGATGAAATATCTTGTCTGTAAGCAACAGAGTTGTTGGTTCAGTGAACAACAGGTCTGTTAAAATGAAACTCAGTGAAAGGTCTTGAGATTGTTGTTCTGGTGGTAAGTTCTGAAGGTTCTGAGCAGATTTATGGGCTGTCTAATTAGGAGCTAACTGTATTCTTTAAGCTCTGTCATTTGTATTATTCCCTAATAGGATTTAATTAGACTTTGTCACATATGTGGCTATGACTGAGTGTGTGCGGCGTTGTCAGTAGCCTCTTCCATGTAGACCTCGGTCTCTTACTGTCTTTGTAGAAGTAAAAAGATCATTCCTGAGGGATCTTTGCTCCAGAGTGGAAGTGTGACACTGGACAGAGTTTGCTTTGGTTGGAGCCATGGGCACCCCAGGCAAAAAGGACAAGAGTCAAGTCACAAGTTGCAGGTTGTTCATGGAAAAGCTGAAGTGCTCAGGCTGAGAATGTCCAGCAGTGGAGGTCACATCTCTGTGAGAAAGAAAATCTCCACACTTACGCCATGGACAAAACTTGCATTGAGTGCAAAGGTACATAGGAAAGCACATAAAGGGCCCTGTAATGCTGCCATCCCATCAGGAACCAGACAAAAAGGAATTATGATCTTGGATTTTACATGCAATTTGATTGTGTAGAGTTTTTAGGCAAATAAAAGAGAGATCTGTCATTTGGCAGAAAAAATAATTTGTAATTAAAAAAAAAAAAAATTTTGAAAGAGATGAATGCAGTTGCTAACAGCTGCAATCTGTATGATAAATTTTTAAGGTCAATTTCTGGTGCATGCAGAATGGAGGCCTGACAAAGTTTCTGTTCTAAGTAAGATTTTTTAATATGTTTTACCTTTTGGCTATTTTTTCCACTTTTTTCTATATATTAACTATTGGAAAGAGTGACTGCAAGATGGAACGTGACTTTAAAGGGAGCTCAGGTGCCTGAATTTATACATGCACTCAAGTTACTTATTGATTTGCCATCTTACCTGTACCCACTCCTTTCCTTTCTCTTTTGCTCTTTGTGAGGCATACTGGACATTCACAGTCCTTCAGGAAAAAGTCCAACAAAATAATTGATGTGTCAGAATTGATGGAAAAATGGAAATATGTTGCTAAAGATTTTCAAATCTATTTGTTATATTTTCAGTTAAAAATAGCATGACTAAGTACCAGAGCAAGTTAAAATTTTGTATTGGAGTTATTTATATCTGAAGTACCTGAAAATAACTAGTTTATTATGTACAAAATTTGAAATTCCAGAATCTATTAAAACATTAGCTCAAAGGTCAAACGCCTCTCCCAAGGAAGGAAGGAAATCAGAAGGGACTTTGGGCTAATCAGGTTAGTTCTGTAATGGTTGCACAGGGGTGATGTGGCTGACACTGGTTGTGGCTTCCATTGATTGCCCATCCTGAATGTCCCCAGCTCATCATTGGATCAGCTTCCATGCAAATCCTAGCAGGATTCAACCTAAAGCCTTGACCTCTATAACATGATCTCGTAGAATTTCTATTGTTGTACTGAGCAATAAGTGCAGGGGTCCATTGCAAAGGCCTGACTTCACAGAGTGTCCTGATGGAGGAGGTCTGCTGCATGTGTGCTACACATCCTGCAACTATCTTGGAGCTTAGAACTGGATTAAACTATCTGCAGTTTTATTGTGAAAACAGAGTTAACAGTCTGGTGATGTTAACAGTGTTAAAAGGTAGGGGGGTGTGTGTGTGTGTTACTGAGCTGAACTCTATGCATTTATGAGCTCTTTTTATAGTACCGTTCCCAGCAGCATTCCCAGGAGCAGTCCAGGTCCAATCAGGACTGGTATGCCATTGCGCGAGGTGTTGTTCTAATTGATGTGTAAATGTGGAGTGGTTGCTGCCCTGAGGATATTACAGTGAAATTACAAACAGGATGAAGAATAGGAGGAGGATGTGTGGAGGAAAAGGAGGGCAGCTGCAGCAAGGTGCACTTCTCTGGTCAGGGTTTTGGTATGTAGAGCCTGATACCAAGTGATGGGCATTTCATTTATTTATAAGTCTGCTGCCTTCAAAACAATTAGCCTCTTTGTCTTTTGTTTGTGTCTTAGTTATTTAAGACGAAATGTAGAGAGCACGAAATTAATTGTTCCCAAGATCCTCCTGCTCTGTCTCTAGCAATGACCAACCCCAGGCACCTCAAGTACAGTTGTAAGAGCCTCACAATGGACAGACTTGGGATAATCTTCTTTCTACATGTTCTCATCCTAATCTTTCATTATTAGGGATTAATTTAAGCTTTGAGGCATGAGGTTTAAAAAAATATTCTATTTGTTGTTCCCCCTCCTCCACTGTCAACCTCGTTTAAAATATGAAATATCCTCCCAAGCCCGTCAACTGAGCTGTTTTCAGGGTAATCCTACCTGGTCCTTGGTGTGTTAGCCAAACCTGCAGTTTGAGAGCTGCCATGGTGGTTTTGCTTCCTTTGGTGCCAGAAGGCACTGGTAGATCACTTTCCCCAGGAAAGTGGGTGAAGGCAGAAGCATGTTGAGCAGTTATGGCCTGGGTGTTCCCATGTCACCATATGTCAAAGCTGTGATGCTGCAGCTGGATCTCTCCCCTTTCTTTTAATATTTTAGTGGCTATTTTGCAGTAAAGCAGAATAGGAAATAACCATAAATAAATCTGGGAACCTTTGTATTAATTTCTTTTGCTAGCTGTGTACATATGAGCAGCTTGCCATTTGCATATGTGAATCTTGTCATAACAATTTTGGGAAGTGATTTGTTAATAATCAAGTTCTCAGAACAGCTCTATATCAGTAATTGATGTGGGTCTGGATAAAGCAAGCCTTCCGCCTGCCTGTTTTGTGGAGCATTTTTGGCAAGTTTCAAGCTAGTGTGAAAACTAGCCATCAGAATAAAATTTAGGACAGCTGGGATGCTTTGCAGTGAAGACTTTTGGCTCCACAGTTCAAATAATCACAATAGCAGCTCAATTTAGCCTTTGGCTGGGTAGGTTTGGCAGGGCACAATGAAAAATAATTATTTCATGGCCTGCTTATTTGTCCCTTAACAAATAAACTCTCTGACCTATGCAGGCTTATGTAAATATGCTGCCGTATGTGGGGTTGTAGAACACTGTCATGTCCCCATTTGGAAATATGTTTTATTTGCCCTCATGTTACAAACTTTTTTTAGAGTTCTGTTTTGGAAGCAAAGAAAGGGATACGATATATCAGATACTGAAGCCCAGACAGCCAGGCACAGAGTCGAAAAAGCCATCTAACAGTCTTTTTTTTTTTTTGAAAACACATCCATTAGTATGCAGTGTTTTCACTGCTGTAATAATAAGAGCAATCATGATACGAGCAAGTCCGTCTCTTCGCAGCCTTCCCACGCGGGATGGAGAATGACAGCTCCTAAAGCATTTGGATATTTGCCTGAATGTGTGCTGCTTAACTAACAGCAGTTCAACTTGCTCTCCATCTTATGGCTTCCTGGATATCCTTCTCAATTTTTTCTGTGACAGCTTAAAATGTGAGATGTGGAGGGGGGAGATAAAAGCTTAGCGAAAGGCTTTTTGTGTGTGTATTTTAGGGGAACTTTTATTACACTCGATGATGGAGGGATGTGCCACGCTATTTTCTGTTGCCACCATTTTAGTATTTGCACTTTCTGTTGTAGTGGCAGCAGCCAATCCATAACAGTGTCTTTCTGCTTCCCCCTCTGGAGAGGGGAAAATATACAGAAGAATACATATCAATGGTTTTGTCTTCTGGCACCACCATTTTGGTTGTGCAACAGTAAAAGAAAACATTTTTTCCAAAGAGCTGAAAGATCCCTCTAGAATGTCTGCCATTGCACACTCATGCACAGACAAACACGCACTTGCACAGGCTCTCACCGAGGTGGCTACAATCTGTTTTTAATAGTGGCACTCCTTCTCAATGTGTCATTTAAAAAAACATCAGCAGTCATGTCATGCATCGGGATGAATTTCTAAATGTAAATGAGATTCTCTCAGTAATTTATTTACATTTGTTTTCAGCACAACAAATGAGACATCACGTAGCTTCATAATTTCCCATGACCGAGTCACCAGCATGAGGTGTGTAATTTACTCTGATTTAAGATGCTTATCTAGAGGTTCTTGCAACAATACCTGGTGGGCTTTTTTATACTACTTTTTGCTGGCTTTTAACCCATCTACTTCACCTTCTTCTCTGTATTTTCAGTTAAAAAGAAGTATAAATGTGTCTGCTTCTTGAGGCCTTTTTTCATAGAGCTGAGAGGGATGGCTTTGTTGCGTTTGTTTAGTATGTTATTTTCCCTGCCATTCCCTTCTCATTTGGTAAAATCATTGAGGGTTTCTAGAATGTATCTCCATTTACATTATAATGATGTGGAAAAAGGAAAGCAATGCTGATTGTGGACATTTCTGATGGCAAAATGTTTGTCCAGAAATGAAACAGTGCAGCGGGAAGCATCCTGCAGCCATTTGTTCTCCCCTCAGCTGAAATACTAAATCTTAGACTTGTTCTTGGCTCTAATACTGACTTGAGGTTTCTGATCTGCTTGTAGCTAAAATGATACTTTGCTTGAGATGGGATGTGAATGCCAGTTTTCAAATTATGTGGACACAGTCATGTACTACAAAACTAATTTATTTTAAGCCTGTAGTTGGACCATTTAGATGTCTAACTACTTGCTTAAGTATTTCAGGTAGGTAGATGATTAAAGGTGCAATGTACCATGCATACAATTTTGTACCTCTTATCTTGCAGACCTGGTTACGGCTTGAGTAAAAATCAGGGCAATGGCTTTTGCTGTTTTACAGGTTATCAGCACAGGAGAACTAAGATACTTTGGTGAAAGTTATTGGTAAGTCCAAAAGTGGTACAAAATGCTGTAGTTTGGGATGTTACAGTCCAAAAATATTGTACATCTTCATGGAGGTCTGCAGGATTAATGCTGTATGGGTGATCTTTTCCTCGCAGGGAGGAAGCATGACATTTCTTTGTGTTAATTCCTAATGCAAAAATCAGTGTCTTCCTTTAAAATGAATAAGCATATTCCAAAAAATAATAGATTTTGACTGGTTTTTAATGTGCATTGTACATACTAGGTCCCAGTTGATTTAATTTTGGCCTGCTGGCCATTTCCTTAACATTGCATGGGTCTAGCACCAAATTATGCTGATGGCCTGTCTATCACCAAATTATTTACAGAACTGCGGTTAAATTATAGAAATCTTCCAGACAAGCAGTGCTCTGGGCAAATTATTTCATCAAAGTTATTTTCCATGGTATACTTAAGCAAAAGCTTACAGGAGCAACATTAATCTTTTTTTGGTATGTGATTATGCAGACGTGGTAACAGACCCTTTTTAGAAATAGCTTCCTACCTGGGAAAACAGAAGGAAACCATGATATGAAAATTAGTTCTCTCTGTGCTAGCCTTGGTTTGAAACAAATGTTTTATGTCAGGGAAATACAGGACTGGGACCAGCAGTAGGGTGGCCATTTCTGCACACTGTCAGCTCCTTCCAGGTCTTGGGGAATTTTCTTTCTGTAGACTTTTAATTGCACACTTCTCTGAATTTGTAAAATTGGGTGCTGCAGAAGCAGGTCAGCTGGCTTTACTAGTTCTCCATGACATCCAGACCTAGTGGTCACTGCCCACTTTTCCACAGAACATTTGTGTATCTGAAGGCAGTATAGGCATTTTCTGCATTACCCCCATCTTGCAAGATCTGAGCTGCAATATGATTATGAAACACACAAAGAGAATATAAATTCTAAAAGCAGCACTAACTCCCTATTGTAACTGGCATCCTTTCAGACTCTGTTCCAGAGTTTAGAAATATAGTTGGGGTAGAACGTCTATATTTGGGTTTATATGTAATGGTCATACCTACTGGTTCACTTGGAAAAATGTTGGCATGGATCACTATTTAAGGACCTTGGATGCAGCACTTATGTTTAGCTCAGTGTTTTTTATCACTGCATATTTTTTTTAGTATTCTATGTTGCTGGGTTTGCACCGTGAGACAAGAATGCCTTCCCAGCCTCTGCACAGTTGTGCGTTTTTTGTTGAACGAATACAGAAATTCAGGTTTTAAACTGACTCCCGTGAATAAATTCCTCTGGGAAAACAGATGCTAAAAATCTGTGTTTTTCAGACCTCTCTCTACCCATATACTTAGGGTAAGGTTGAGCCGTGTATAGATGGCAGGCTGGAGTGGGGCCTCTGTGCTCAGGGCCCAGATGTGGAAAACCTTACATGTGTGAGGAAGGGTGGCAGACTCATGAACTTGAGCATGAGAGCTAAAGGTTTTTGCAAACTGAACATCTGATTTAACTTGATTTCTCTCTGGTGTTGGGTGGTTGTTGCTGTTATGTGGGGCCACACCTGCGGAGCCTCTCTTGGCAGCTCACCCAGGGGGACTCAGAGGCAGCTGGGAGGTGACACTAATAACTGGGGTTTCATGGTGTTGTTCGAGGATTCTTTTGTGTTTTGTGTTTTTGATTGGCAGGATATGAATATTTGTGAAAGCTGGATCTCCTTTACTTGTGATCTTCAGCAAATGCAAGTCTGATTAAGAATCCCCTTAATTTAGAAATGCTTGTAAAGACAGGAAGATACTTAAAGCTGGCTTTGTCAACCAAATGGAGGAGCTGTGCTCTTGGGGCCCATTAACATCAGTGCCAAGATGGCCACTGCTGCACAAATACTGGGAAATAAGTTTCTACAAAACCCTAGAAGCTACAAATTGTATATCTCACCAGTTCTTTACTCCCCCAGTTATAATCCATATCTCACTTATTGCTAGAGTCAACAATCTAATGGTAACAAAAAATACAACCTTTCATCATCTATTGATTTTCAGTCTTTAAAAACTGACAATAAGCTATTTTTTGTCCAATTTCTCAATAAATAGGAACATTTATTGGTTTTTCAGTTTTATTGTATTACATTAGAATATATTTTACTGCATATAGTGGGTAATGTAGCATCAGGAGAGATGTTACATTCAGCAAGTAACTTTTGAAACTGCATAGCTCAACTGAGATATGTAAACAAATTTGTAATACTAGTTTAATTTAGATTACAATGCAGAATACTCAGCCTGGAGCTCATTTTTCTATTTATTCCATTATGATCCTCAAACTAATGGAAGAGAATTGCCATAAAAAATAATTACAGTAAAGGTGAACATCTACTTTCTTCTCATAAAAAATAATTACAGTAAAGGTGAGCATCTACTTTCTTCTCTATCTGAGGAAGAGGGAGGAATTTTGAGGTATAGTAAGCACCATGATATTGGGGTTTATTTCCTAGAAATCCACCACTGACAGTGCTGTATAGGTTGGGCAAGTCATAAATTCTGTCTGTGTGATACTGTGTCAAACGACACAGCGCAATCATCATCTTTCTCAGTGACCTCAGTTACCTTCTCTCGTCTTGAAAAAGGAGACAAATTATGATGTGATTTAGCTGTGGCAGGACTTGGGATGTAGATCCTGAGTTGCTTCCTCACTGTCACCTGCCTTCACAGCACAAGATCACCTGGTAGGTTTTTTTCCTTTCCAGAACCTCTCAGGAGACACTGAAGATCAACAGTTTCTTCTTCCTTACTCTTGTGGTGATAAATGGCAATTTGATCGTATTTTTGTCTCTGCTATAAAACCAGTTTAAGCTTTTTTTTTTTTTTTTTTTTATTAAGAAGCAGTTAATTTTTCTTCTGGTGACGTTCAGTCCTACAGCCAAAGGCGGTAAGCTCTTAGATGTTTCCATTCTAGCACCAAAAAACCTGAGGTGGAGGTGCCTCTGCTGAGGTGAGGATGTAGGAAACAAGCTCTGCTTTAAACCAGCTGTGCCACTGTGCCACCAGCACTGGCCTTTGCTGACCCAAGGGGTTCTCTGGCTTCAAGGCTATCAAAGTGATCATCCTGGCAGGCTTCTCAGGTGTAAACATAGATGATGAAACCTTTTCCTGAACACTCTAAACAGGGAGCCAGTTCTGGCTTATGTTTCAAAACTCTTTCACAGTAAGCAAAGAGGGAAGCACTGGGGCAAAGCACTTCCTTTTGGGTGTCTTAGGTGTGATTCTCTGGGGCACAGGCCCTTTCTCATAAGCTGCTGTGGATCTTGCTGTCATCTCTGTCTTACAGGATCTGATGTACAAGGAGTTAATAGATATCCAGTGACCAAAGCCATTTATATTTCTCTTTATATACAGACGTGAAGTGGAGCATGTAAAATTGGAAAGCAGAACCAAACCTGAAATTCTCTAACTTTATGACTAGTGTGTGTGTTATTTTCCCATGATCTTTAATTACATTCTGTTCTGGAGGGGGGAGAGGAGGAATGCTAATCTGGTGCACCAAGTGGGGGAAAACCAAACTGTTTTACAGCGGGAGTCTAGATGACAGCACACAGCAAATGCAAAATATGACATTCATATGAAAGTGGGCTAAGCAAGACCATAGAAGAGAGGCAAAATGACTGCAGCAAGAGGAATGCAAGTGGTTTAAGGAAACCATGGTTTCTCTATTTATTGAAATAGCACAGCCGACCTTTAAGGTGGTGCTGATATGATGTAGATTTTGTAGAGCAGCACCAAGAGAGATGGCTGTCATAAAGGGAATGTGTGATTGGATTCAGGTTCATGAGAAGCTAGGTTTAGAAAAGTATTGCCCTTCCCTCTTTGAACATATAATATAGTGAGGCATGTCTTATTGCACTGAATGAAAAGATGCTATTTTCAGGACTGCTGTTGCTGTGCTTGCTAATGAATTTCCAAGGGGTGTTTGAGCCTTGGATATTGACGGTAGAGATGCTTGCACAGTCAGTTGGAAGAGATGTGACTGAACATGAAGCTTAGTTCTGTGTGCATACAATCCTGCTCTCTGTGATTTTCCCTCAAGTTGTATATTCAATATCACTCTGCAATCATAAATAATTTGTGGAAGTCCAGCTGTGACTTAAGGCTTCTCTACAAACAATATCCAGAATGCAAAGTCATGTGATACCCTTTTTCTTCTTTCACTGGCTAGAATAGCCTTTAAAAAACTATTTCCACTTCCAGTCCAAACATTAAAACCAACAAACTGGATGGATGCTTTTGCTGGGGTGCAGCATAAATGGTCTCTGCCCTGTTTCTTGGTCCTGATGTCTTCTTCATCCCCTTGGCTGGGAGCTGGGTCGCAGCATGCTGATGTCCTCTCCTGCACCACAGAGACTAAGTTTCTGTGCAGAAGTAAATGTCTTTGCTAAATAGCTTGACTTAGCAGCACTATACACTTACTATTTATTTGAGTAAGGGATGAGCAGGCTGTTTAAAAACAACATTCCCAGGGTTGTTCTAGTGTCATGTTTGAAAGGCAATGGAGAGTCTGGTTTAAAGGTATCCTTTGTAAATAAAGGTTTAGGAACAGGTCTTACCTTGAGTCTTTCCCCTCATGTTCATTAGCCTACTATTGAAATGTGAGTGGGTTTTTTTGGCTTGGTGGATAGCATGTTCATAGTTCTCTGGGAGGAGAACCTGGGGAAGCTATGATGTGTGTCAGTATAACACCTTTGAGTGGCGTGTGAGGGCATCTCTCCTGCTCCCCAGCACTGGTAACCCATGAATAATCATGGAGCCAACGGGGCAGTATGTCTTATACCTCTCAGCATCAGCTGTGACTGGCGTGGATCCCTGGGGTGAGATCAAGGATGAAATGAACTCTTGTGTGCTTGAATGTGTTGATTATAAGCAGATCATCACTCAACACCCATGTTATTATCATTCTGGGCAGTTTACCTCTACCCCCAGGAACAGTTGTAGCAGTGAGCTTTAATCTGCATTCCAATTTTAAATTTATGTGAACCCCTGGAAAAAAAAAAAGTTTAATTGTGCTTTGAAATAGAGAATAAGTGAAAGGTGGAATGAGAAGGTGTAGAATAATCAAGATGCTTTTTTTTCTTTTTGGTAGATGCTAGGAAGGAACAGGAACTTCACTCCTTTACCTTTTAGCAATGCTGTGGCTCAAGGCATTCCCTTGGGACATCCTCTGCACTTGCTACTTCTTATCACTCTCAGCTGGAGAAAGCACACTGCACTTGCCATCCAAGCCCAGTGGCACACTTAAGCCGTATAAAGGACGCTTGACATAATTTACATTTTTCATTAGCCTTCTAAAGGAGTTTCTCAAAAGGTGCAGTGGCTTTCCTAGCTTTTGAACTCCTTTAGAAGACTGTAATAATTTTGGACCACTAGTCTACCAGTGGCCTATAATTGTTATGCAAAACATTGCCCAAACTTAACATAACTAATTGCACAATTAAGATTGCTTTCTCCTCATCATCCCATTCATCATACTCCTCATTCAAACCTATAGTCAGCATCTGGCATTAACAAAGGCTCTATTTGTCACATTAATACATTCCTTTTGTAGTGAAAATGCCTTTCGTATATCTCTTTGATACTTAAGGGTCCTGCTAGCTTGTTCAGTAAGCCTGAAAATAGTGACTTGAAAGCCTTGTAGGGTACATCCCCTTTTCAGATGTTTAATAAGAATGTAATGCAGTGGTACTCCAGGATACAAACAGCAACTCTCAGAGCTCAGAAAAGGAACCTGATACAAGTCGGCAAAAGAGCCCCCCTTTCCTTAACAACATTGAGGTAAGTAATACAGTGTTTTGCTATTTTTAAAAATCTGAGGCAAATAATGCACAATAGCTTTTCTTCACAGAGGACTTTTCAAGGTCATCAGTCCCGTTAGTCTGATGTAAGGTGCATAATAGTTCCTTCTGATAGTCCACACCAGAACCAAGCAAACCAATCCAACATGGAAAGTGCAGGAGGTAGCCAGGGAAAGTCCAAGAATATCTGTGAATCAAAATGCAAGAAATGTCCTGGTACTTTTACCAGTCAGACCTACAAAGAAGGTTGTGCTTGAGGGGGTTGAGGGTGTGTTTGCCACTCTCATAAGGACAGGGTGGGAGCAGCTTTGATTGGAAGCCTAGGAGGTCTGCAGCACCATAATTCTTCTTAGGAAAAGGAAATGATGTAAGCTTTTACTTCTGGAATCTCTCCCCACTACTCTATAAATTTAAAGAAATAAAACACAAACAGAAAATTGATTTTTGAATGATGGTGAATTATTGTCATTAGAGGAACTGCAGTTTTGTGTCAAGGGAAAAAAAGCTTGGTGTACTATATGCTACAGTGTACTGTATGCTACTTTCTGAAGCATTACTTAATGTACCAGTCATTGCTGGGAACATGGAGTCCTTTTAATGCTAGTCAGGTAATATGTCATTCTCTCTGTAGAAACTCTGCAGCAGAGACATGAGTTATATACTGATGTAGTTATCAGAAGATCATGTGGTAGCACTAATGTGAGTCACTACAGTGGAGTTTGCCCCATTTGAAATTTTTACATAATTAAAGTGAGTCATTGTCCAAATTCTGCCAAAGTGCAGATGTCTTTAATTTAACATATGCAGTTCAGCTTGCATATGCCTTCCATAGGTGAACATCTTTTCCTTTGTGCCCTACCCTGTGTTAGCTGTGGTCTGGGAGATGCTCCCCTTTGCCATTCAATGTGCAGTGCTCCTACTGAAATCCATAGCAGCTTCAGAAAAAATATCTGGAACACCCAGATCTCAGATAGTCCTCTCCACTTTGTTTTATGTTCTGCTGGTAATTCTTTAAATACACATAGATAGATAGATCAAAACAAGTATGTTTTTGTGTCTGTTATAATGAAGGAGATGGCCCACATTTCCTGGTGAAATACATGCAGTTGCCTTCTGTGCCTTGTGTCTCGAGCAAGGCAAAGACCAGGGAGAGGATCAAAAAGGAAAGGAAGGTTTCATTAAGAGAAAGCAAGCTGGACATGCTTTCACAGATATTGGACTTTTAAAATTATACACTTCAAGATGGTGGATGGCTTAGTACTCAGGGGGAGTTAAACCAAGTTGTTTTAGCAGAGAACAAGGCTACCCTCCATGCAGCTGGCTGAATCATCAGTGTTTCTGAGGATTTCACAAATAATTTGGTTTCTGTGCTGTGAATATGACTACTCTGAGTCATTTGGCTGAAAGGGTAGTACCTTTTCTTTCTTTCCTCCTTTCACTCTTCTCTTTCTCTCTTTCTGTCTTTTTTTTTCCTCCCCCTCACACTCTTTCTGAGCTGCAAATCTAATTGTTCTCCATCTAATGCTGAAACATAACAAAAATGTGGTTAACTGTCACATCCAGATGAAGCTTGTAGTTTTGCTGGGCAGAGAAGGAAAGAACAGGCTTATTTAGAAACGTTTGGAAATTTTCTGATTAATTAATGAGAGAGAGAGAAAATGACTAAGGCTGGCTGCTAATTTTTGAGTCACTGGGTAAATGCTATTTTTTCTTACTTGCCAATCCCTCAGTAGGGACATTAAATAATGTTTACTACTGTAAATTCTTTCCGAGGAAGGGAAGGAGGTTGTGCTACAGGAGAAACTTGTATATTTGATTTAAAAAGTCAGCTCTTCTACAGAAGAACTGCAGCCTTATGCAAGAGGGCATCATGCATACTGGTCCATCCAGAGAGTAACCAGCCAAAGGGCCATAGGTTTCAAGCACCTTCTGAGAGTCCTGAAAGCTACCTTAGTAATTTATTGATGATGGAGATGAAAAATAAAATCTTCCTATAGCCTCCCTTCCCATGCTGTCAGTTAATACTGCCAACAAAGAAAGAAAAGTTCCCACACCTTCACCTTCACTTGCTCCAGAGAAAGGGGTTACGCAGGTAAGCAGTCCTGTGTGCCGGGCAAATACACAGTCAGACTCGGGAGCATGTGATTTTTGGCACCCTCAGTGTCTTCATATTTAAGTGTTCTGTTTTCTGTGGTTTGTGATCTCTAAGCTTGTTCTTCTTAACTTTTTTCCCCCAATAAAAATCTTTACGGCAAAAAATGAAGCTGCATGCATGTGCCAGAATAGTGAAGCACAGTGTCCTAAATGATGTAACTCAGGTTTTGGGAGCAGGATAATTGCAGTAGTGTGATGCTTCTTTTAGAATAATTAGTCTTGCTGAGAGAACCAGGGTATAAAAGCCTGTGCAGAGCACAGTAATGAGGCAGTTACACCATTTCCAGTATTTGTGTGCCCCTGCATTGCACTGCAGATCAGAGCAGGCGTGCCCACAGTGATGGTCAAGGAATGATTTCATCTTTGTAGCCCTGTGCCAGGACTGTGATACAAAATACGTGGGATTCATTCTAAAGGAAAGCAGCACTCATCTTCCATACTAAACCAGGGGGCCTTTGAGATCATTAAGAATAATTTTTACAAAGGAGAGGTTTATGTTTCTGTTCATGGAGCCAAAGTCTGTTCTCATGCCCTGTTACTGCCTGGCACTTGCCCATCCAGGAATGAAATTTACTTCAGCTGCATGCACTTGCAGATGTCGGGATTTCAATTTCAAAGTACAAACAATTCTAATATTAAAAAGATTATTTCCCTAGTGGGAATATGGGTTGTATGAGCTTTTTGACTTTTCTGTTTCATCTTTTGATTGTATATAATACCACCTTTAGATTTCTATCAGTTTGGGTTTTTTTTTTTTTTATTAGCATGACAGTGGACAAAATGTCAGTAAAAGTTAAAGTGGAAAGAGTCCTCAGAGAGATAAAGGTTGTCTTCCACTTTTCACTATATGGTTGACTCTGCTGCCCTTTTCTGTTGGGGTTTAGTCTGCTGGGGCATTTCTTTGCTTAAGTTAAATTTACTTATCTGTTATATAAATAAAGGATAGCCTTGGCCATTAGGTAAATCTACTGATGGAGGGAAAAGGGATTTTTCTAGAGTGTCTGTGTGCATTTCTGAGACATGGAATTCAAAAACATCTGATAAGGTAACCTTCAGCTGGTTTTCTGCAATGACTTTTGTCAATGAGCCTTAAAAGCATTGATATTTTCAAGCATTATAGCTGAAGAGTACTGCAATGTCCTTGAACTACCCACCAGCCAAAGAATGACATCTCCAAACTCAGCTGGTGAATTCCCATGTCCTATCATATTCATGACTTACTTTTTCCTTTCTGTCTGGGGCATCCAGCTAGAATTACCAGGACTTCGGCTCTACCCAGTATGTGACACTAGACTGGTACCACTCTCAGGTGCTGCCTGGTTTTGCTGTTGCCCTCAGAATATTTGCTCCTATATTGTACAGTGAAGATAATCCTTTGTTTAATTTTTTTTTTAACATTTTGAAAGGAAAATAGGGGTCTCATTTAGGTCTTTCCATTTTTGCATGATAGTACAGTTGAACAACGTGTACATGTGTTAATTAAACATCCTGTCTTATCACTGTTTTGGTAAGTGTCCTGTAAATTTAATCACTACGACACCTCTGTACACATTACAATCCTTTTAAAGATCTAGAGAAAAATCCTGGTGGATTATTCAAAGCACTAAATCACACAGAATTACAGTAGTTATTAGAGGCATTAAAACCTCTGATAAGAAGCTTTATCATGCATTTTTTGGGAAGCTTAATCTTTATCAGAGATGACTGTAAATAGAAGGGAACAGTAAAAAAACTTGATAACAGTTTATTTTACAGTACATCAATAATCAGGTACTGTAATTACAGTATAGTTATATATTTATCACATAGTAAGTAACTACAGTTTATTAGTTTTCTTGCTTTTCTGTTATTGCAATTACCTGCAAGAGCCAACAAGGGGCCTTATTTTATTTCCATTTCCATTAAATATGTTTACACACACATATACATGTATTTACATTACATATATATTTGACTACTTCAGAGGAGTTGGACCTGTTAGCATGAAGGAAGAACAGGCAGTGGACATGCTAAAGATCTCTTCCACATGTACATTTATTTAGATTCAGAACTATAAATGAGGGGGATCAGATTTTAACTGTGGTTATATTTAGCTATCTAATTTTTTCTCCTCTTTTTGGCACTAGAAAAGTTGTGGTATTCTTAATCACTTAGATAAACCACTCAGTTACAGACCTACTCAGTGTGTGGGTGTTTATATTATATCTGTACATTATTTACCTCTGTACATCCACCTCTGAGTATAGATTAGATTAAGTCTCTCTTAATTGTACTTAGGCTGTGTACGCATGCCTATGTTTATGTATTTCCAGGAGTAACCCTGAAATGTTCTGTCATTTTGGGGTGTAGGCTAAATGAATATAGCCAATTAGGCGTGACTTCTAATTTAGTGCTGTTTGCAATGTTAAAGGTTCTAGTTAATTTAAGAGTTACTGTGAAGCTGGCAAAAGAAATGTTCATGTTGGAATTCAGAACTTTTCTTGATAAGAAGTGGTGAAGGTGCAATTCAAAATGCAGCCC
This sequence comes from Anomalospiza imberbis, assembly GCF_031753505.1. Lineage (NCBI taxonomy): Eukaryota > Metazoa > Chordata > Aves > Passeriformes > Viduidae > Anomalospiza > Anomalospiza imberbis. The sequence goes on from NC_089683.1 coordinate 90,268,151, forward strand.
ATGAGTGGTATGGAGTGACTTGTGCTCCTCATGCCTCTGGTAGGAGCGCAGCCATACCTCTAAGCACAGAGGTATGAGGGTGCAATGAGGGTGATAAGAGATCGAGGAAATGTGACCTGTCAGGAAATACTGAAGATATTGGGGGAGCTCTTCCCGAAGAAGAGATCAATGAGGGAAACATGGCAAAGGGCAGTAAGAATACAAAAGGTTGTGAGAAAAGGTCAGTAATTTATTCTTGGTGAGAAATGGGAGGGTGTGGGATGTAATTGGTTCAAGAGGACCAAACAAAATTCACATTAGGTATTAGTAAGGGCCTTTTAAAGCACATAAAATTTGGAATGTTGTGAATTTCATCTGTTGGAAATTTTTCAGAAACAGGCATAAATGGTCCTGCCTGAAGGCACACACAGGGACAAAAGGCATCAAGACATCTTAACAACGCTCCTAGCCCAGTTTTCTGTGCCTTGAACCATCTGTTTAAGAGTCATGGTTGTGAGAAGGTGGTTAGTTCCCAGTTTGCTTGCCAGTGGATCAAAAGAAAAACAGGTGAATTGCTCACCTGAAATGAAACTTCTATCCAGTAAAAAGCCTTGGAAAGAATCAGCACCCACATGTTTCTGGTAAACTACTGAAACTTCATTTCTATTAAAATTTGAGGGCAGACGTTGCACTAGCTAAAGCTGATGGCTAAAATTTCCCCTGACAGTAGTGGAACCAATGTTAATTTATACCATAAAATCCTTGTTTTGCTGATTGTTTTCAACTAGTGATTGCACATGACAGGCATAGTGTATACTCCTTAATAATAAACTAGTCGGTAAGATGTATTTAAAGTCTAGTAGCAAGTGTCAATATATACTTAAACTACTCTTATTTTCCTTTTCTCATCCTTTTGACGGAGTAAAATTTCAGGTAATATATTTACTATCCAGTATTTGTTGACTGGGGGACTCCATGGTTAATTTACAGGTGAAATAACTCAGAATTTTTTTTCCTAGTGTGATACAACTCTGAGATAACAGTATAACTTTTGTTGTTTTTCTAATATTTTTCTAGAACAAATTTTGGGTTTATTTCTATAGTGTCTGGAATTTGTAGTAAACAGGGAGAGGCAATGTCTGAGTATGAGAATAGTTTGCTTGCTCTACCAAAAATTCTTCCTGCAGAAGATGATAGTTCTGGTATGCTAGACTGGTTTTATACAATTCAGTACAGAGGTACAGGTAATTGTGTGTTTTTTTTCTCCTTGTTTTTTGAACATAAGACTGATGGATAAGTACTGAATTTCCAACTCTCTACCTGTACTACAAAATGTCCATGCCATTGACCTTATGGAAAGTACATTGCATTAATCAATACTATTCAACTTCCAAATGCTTTCCCTGTGGGAAATGCTTCAAACTGAGATTTTTGAAAATAATCATAACATCCTTTTAAGTACAGGTGATCCTCATGGACCCTTTCCCACTTAGCCTACCTTGCTCCCAACAGTGTGCAAAATGCCAGGCTGATGAGTAACATGGAAATGCTGCAGTAGCAGGACAGAAAGGTTCAAGTCTTAACTGGGAGGTCTGATTTGGAGGTTGTTGGTTCCTTTGCAGGTATTTAACAGGAAACATGAATAGAAAGATGCTGAGGTTGCTTTTTATGGCTGAGGCCACTTGCATACAGTCCAACAAGTGTGTTTACAGTGTTCATAGTACTGCTGCGGGGTTTTGTCTCCATTTCAGAGAGAAAGGGGTCTCCAGTGGTTTTCTGAAAACAGCGAACAAAGGACTTTCTAAATTTCTTTTTAGACTTATGCTATTTCTAATGCTAAGAATACAGTTTTTGAAAATTTTGTTTTATTTTAGTAAACATTCTTTCTACAGAGGCACTTTAGAGAGGAAAGAATAGGATTATTTAAAGGAGGGGAATTAATTGTGTCACTTCTATAGGCATTAGGCAAATTGCCTCACTTATACTTAAGAGGTAGCATGGGAGTATTTAAGTATAGGGTACCTGCAATGCACTTTATGATAGTCTTAGCTTATGACCTTATATCATTTTATTTCTCTATTAAAGCAAGACATTCCTCATGGAGACTGCAGTTGTGCACAGTGCTGTAGTTAGCACCTCGTGTCCTGATGGCTGTGTGCTGCACCCTGATGAAACAGGGAAGAGGGTGTGGAGTACTCGAGAAATTTGTATGGGAATCCAGGAAATAAAAGGTGATACCTGATATGTGGTAGGGTGGGAGTTGTGTAAATGAGATGTTAAAATGTCTAACTCATAATTACATGCTACGCGTTTTACCCATAAACCTGTTTTAAATGGGTACAGCAGATGCCAGAGTTAAGAGGGTGACTTAAAAAGTCATTATGGGCCACCCAGAAATACTAAACCAAGTCCCTGACTCCAGAGGTAGTAAAGACCTCACAGGTCAGTCCAGTGACGATGCTCAGCATTTATGTGTGAATCTGGCATTTCACAGAGGGGTGCTCAGATCTTGAGGAACAGACTGTGCTGACTTGGAGCATCCCCCTGCCTTGGGGAGAAGGGAGAGTGACTGATGAAAGATACTGTTTCTGAGTTTTATTTTGCATGAAACAAGTTGTCACAAGAGGTACAAGAGAATGTCTCTGGACACAAGCAGCATTGGGTTGTTTTCTGCATGAGAACAAATGCTGACCCTGATGGTGAGTGCTCCCTGTAGCCTGACACTGGGTATTGCTGCTCAGAGACTTAGGCAGAGGTAGTTTATGGCTCCCTGGTAGGTTTTGGGGCACATTGCATGTTACATTGTCCAGTCTTTTGCAGAGGGATAAATGGGGTTGTGAGGAGAGATGCAGCTCTAAGATTATGTGGACTTTCAAGTCAGAACTGAAAAACATACTGTGTGTAGACATTTTCAGGGTTGGGGAACAGCCAGATTCTCAAGCTTACTGCACAGGGCTCTGAGTTCAGTAATTAAATTACTGCTGAAAGCTTAGATACTGTAATGCTTACAGTCCAAATGTCTCACTCTTAAATAGTGAAATGGTAGTTGTGGTTTTTTGGGTTTTTTTCCCCAATTACTTCAGTGGGAAATGCTGTAAATTTGGCATAATTACCATAGAAGGTAATAACTTTAGTTATGACCCCTAGAACAACTGAGAAGTGGGTGATAATTTGTGTATCAAATATCAAATCTTAAAGCATCAGACAAACTTGTAAAGTGTTTCCTACCACTCTCTGTATGTCAAACATATTACAGTTGCACTTTGAGCTGAGTGTAGCTGGAGGAACAACAGGGAGGATCTTAGCACAGCCTTTAATGTTCACAAATAAATGGCAAAAAAAAAAAAGGAACACAGTTTAAATGTTCCCGTGTGTGATTAAAAACGTACACCTCCATTTGTTTTTCCTCATGCAGCCAAGTTAGAGTAAAAGGAATATACCTGCTCAGGCACCCAGAATTTCTTCCAGGAAGGTCAGCTCCCAGAAATGAAATGGAAAAATAAATTAGGTAAGAGTAATGGCTGAGAAAAAAAGTGAAATTTATAGCAAAAATACAGAAGTGAGATCTCAACATAGTTTTTGTTTTTTTGTTTTTTTTTTTTTTTGCAGTGCAGGACTGAATGAACAGTAAGTTCTTAAGTTACCACAGCAGAGGAAATCATCTAAATGCATAGATAAATTAAAGCAGGTTTCATTTTCTTCTCGCAATGGTAGCTGTTCTGTGGTTTGTGTCGTTATGACTGTTTACAAGCATTGTTTACACAAAAATCACATCATTCTCCCACGACTGATGTAGCCAGTGATGTAAATGTGCCTGCTCAGGGCCTGTTCCTCAGGGAGGCAATGCATGCAGGGCTCTCTGAGCGCCTCGTGCTGGCTGGCAGCTCCTGGTGCCAGGATTTTGGGACCGGCTGCCTTCGTGTTGAGCACTCTGAGCTCTTTCACTTTGAAACGAGAGTTGGTACTCAAGGAGAAAGGACCTTGTTTGAGAGCTGCGGTGGAGGGTAAATCTCCCTTTTCCTTTAGCAAAGCATTGCATACTCTCTGTTCTGAAAAGAGGTACACTTCTGTGAGTCGTAGTCAGGAGGCTGGCTGGCAGGATACAGGATACAGGAGCAAGTTAACCCAATCTCTGCATTTAGCAGCAATATTAATATTTTCCGAGGCAGCGCTTACAACGTATGTCTGTTTGGGTTTTTTAAGTAACATTAAACTACCTTCAAGGTATGTCTCTTCCAAAATCCATTGCAGACAGAGAGGAGGGATGGTATGACAGGAGCTGGTGGCAGCAGGATGGGCTGACTGCATGCTCACCATCAGCAATGAGGGCTGCTCTGAGTTAAGACATCAGGGAAGGACTTTGTTCAGGAGAATAATGAAAACACTGTCAGGGTGAAACCATATGCAGAAAGGGAAAACTTATTTCCTTAAGAGGCACAATCATGCTTAGTTAAAGGAGCATTGTAAGGAAACAAATAGGATTTTTAAAAAACTGCTTCTCACAGAAGAATTGAAAAGGAACTTCTCATAGGAAAGGAATGGTAACTGAATTATTTTTGTGATATAACAGCATTCCAGTGTTGTGCTTGCAGCCTGTGAGGAAGAGAGAAAGAAAGAAAGTGAAACTAACTGGGAACAGCTGAAAGTGCTTCACTGTATAGGCTGAGAGCAATGAGAGATTAACAAAATAATTAAATCAGTTAACAGTGCATTAGATAGCTTCATAAGTGTTTACTTTAACAAAGGAAATATTTGTTCCTGTGTGTATGAATGCAGCCTTTATTTTCATCAGTTTTAGTCTGCTTTGCTTCTAGTGGCAGTGAGTTTTCAGCAGAGACATCCCAGCAAGACTCCTGGTTGTTACATGTGTAGCTGGAGATTTTTAGCAGATCTAAGTGTAAAGGTATTGGAGCAGAATGTATCCTGTAATTCTGCTTTTAATTTCTAACTTTTAATTATTTTCTGCTCCTGAGCAAAGGTTATGTAGTCAGTCTTCTGCCAAGCATGGTTAGCATTAAACCCACACTATGCATTATGCCTCTGGACTAGGGGATGCAGATTTGCTACTTAAATACTTGTTTTTTTTTTCTCTCTGCCAACTGTTTTGTTCTGACTATCTGTTGTGGAGCTGTTGTCCCAATGATCTGAGTAATCTTCTTCCTTCAAGCAGCTCTTAAGTATCCATGTTTTCATGAGGAAATGTGTAATTCATTTCATCCTACAGTCCAGAGCATGGGGAATGGGAAGTGATCTGGGACAATGAATTGGGGAAGACAGCAGGATAAATAGCATAGCACTCATGCAAGAGGGAGAGGAAAAGTCCTAATCCAGGGTTGTCCTCTGAGAGACAGTGGGGTTTGGGAAGAGAATGTGCCCAACAGTACATGCCACAGAGGTGCTGTTCCCAGCATGTCCTTCTATGCCACATGTAGCCACGATGAGCAGAAGTCACCAGAAGCTTCCCACAGCCATGGCCATCCCCTCTGTAACCTTTGGTGATGGTCACAGTTTACCATGGCACAGGTAAAGATCAAAGGGCCCTGGGTTTTGATTTGTGTCGTTGAGACTCATTTGACTGAAGGAGATGTGATTTTGAGATGAAATGGCAGAAGTGGAGGTATGTGAGAGCCAGCATATAAAATGGTATAAATTGGATCCTGTTTGGGACTCTTGCATGGTCTCAATGCCCAGGGATGACTTAGGCTGTAACACCCCTTAGCAAAGTGGGAAGAGAGGTGTGTGATTCTCACTTTGGAGGCAAATACTTTCCTCAGTGTCCATGTGCCAGCTGCATCGACTCAGAACACTGTAAGGAGCTCCATTAAGTTCTATTGGGTCCATAATCTACACATTAAGAAAAATTTACATGATAGATGGAGCAGTTAAAGTCTAATTGGGTAATCAAAAATTAGTTAATGTGCCAAAATATGTATTTAGCTGATAAACTCTAATGGTTCCAAAGGGTTCTAGTATTAATAGAAGGCATGCTTGCATGCTAAGGAGTTGAGAGTAAGATATTGCTCTTGTTACTCGCATTTCAAATAAAGATCCCAAAGCACTTGACAGATATTAAATCACTTATTGATTTGATTTTTCCAAAATATGTCCATCCAAGGCTCTGGGGGAATATATGTTAACAATAATGTCAAAATTGCACATAAGTAATAAATTATAATTTCCCCCACTTCCCAAGTCTATCAAGTGCAATAATCACTCCTGCCCTTAAACCTATTTAAAACCTCTCTAGGCTGGGTCTTCCTTAATTAGACCATATTAGGTCCCCGTGATATACTGTATCCACTTGAGTGACAAATAAGTTGAATCCCAGTGAAATGATTGGGTTGAAAAGGGTTAGAGGTGAAGTAAGTGGCAGAGTCAGTAGAAGAGCATGTCATTGCTGGTTACTTCTCCTTAACTCTGTAGAGTAACCAGCATAGCATTTATGTATTCACAGAGCCAGAAGGATGTTCCAGCATTCTGCAAATAGCTTCCTTGCCTATTCGTTCAAATTTGATTCTATTTTACATGGAGGACATTGATAAGAATTTTAAAATAACTCTTCTGCTTAATCTTTCCAAATAGTCCTAATGTATTATTAATAGCATGCCACTCCCACATTATAATGGCATGTGGTTCTGTGTTTGTACAGCATCTAGTGTAATAAGAACCTCATCCAAGAGACTTTTGTAGGCTCTTCTACAGTTCAAACAGATAATGACAGCTTTATTTTAATACAGAATAAGGTTATCCTTGTTTTATGAAGAAAATGGAGGCAGAAAGATAACACCTGTCATAGAAGTAGAACTATACTGCAGGCTCAGATGTTTATTTGCTGCTCTGGCTACTAGACCACAGCACAGAGGCATTCCTAAAACTTTAACCTGTTAAACACAATTTATGATTTGTTTGATATATAATGTGCCTTTATTTCTATATGGGATTTATAACAGTAACTATCTTGAGTGTATCAGACCTATTGTGCTCTAAAAAAGCCTCCAGATGCTTAAAAGTGCCAGACAGCCAAAGTCTCTTCTGTTCAACTAGGCACACCTTTGAGGAGGGAAAAAGAACATGTCCAAGAAAACTCAAGCTTAGGGTAACCTAATCCTGTCTCCATACCATGTAAATATTTAAAGAGAAAATGCAACAACCACATTGTTGAATTTCCTACTTTGGATGAGTGTCACATTTTTAATGATAGTTGAATAGTTTTGTATTTTATTTATGTGGTATCATTTGTTTGCTGGGGAATATGAATTGAATGGTTTCCTTGCCTCTGAATTTGAAATTGTATTTTCCCCGATATCATTAGTTGAAGGATGTTACCACATAAATAAATAAATAAGCCAAGTGTTGTGATTGTTTGCTGTCTAATATACATAGATCCAAAAGTATACAGAAATGCTGTTTGAAACAGATGAGTCAATGCCACACTTTCTGACATCTGCCTAGAATGAGAGAGGAAAACAAACCCTCACAGAGAGGCAAAAGCCAGAAACAGTCACCTGGCTTTTTGGGAAAGCTCTGGCCTGAGAAAGGAGCTAAAAGAGGAAAAAAAAAATATGGGGAATAATGAATTCATCAAGCTGAAAATACACAGGCCAATGGAGCGCTTAGATTTCAATAGAAGGCAAATGGAAAGAGAGCCCCCATTACTGTTGAGATGCAGTGACACGGCTGCACTAATCGCTTGGTCATGCTTGGGAGACACTAAGTCATCATGGGCCATGACATGGGGAGAACAGGCACCAGGGTTTGTTGTAAGAAAAAATTGTTTATTTAACATCCACAACCAGCATCATCCCTCTCCTTTACCTTGCATCCCTGTGCCCAGATCCATCCCTCTCTGCCAGGGAAGCACGTGCCAGGCAGCATGGCTGGGCTGCCGCAGAGCAGGCCTGGGCAGCTGAGAATAAGAAGGGAATGTTTTTGGTAGGGTGTGACCACAGAACTGTCTTGCAGTGGGGATTAATGTCTCACCAAACTTGCCACCCCTTTAAACAGAATTTATAGTACTTACTAGCTTCAAAATTCATGTAAGTGCTGAGATTACTTTTATGTGAGATATGCCCCCTCTCTTAAAAAACCCAAAACCTCCTTGGCTGTTACTTGGACAACTGGCCATTCTGTTTGAACAAAGGAAGGATGCTGAACCAAGTGATGTTGGGCTGAGAAAACAATAGTTTCTGGGGAACTGTTTTGGTAATATTGAGAAGAGCCTCCTCAGAGGCCAGTCTTTCAAGGCAGGTAAGCTTTGGCACAGTTGTTCTCCTTGAATAACGCAGTGCTTAAAAGGAGTGCAGTGTTGGTGCAGGAGCTTGCAAGTGCTGGGCTCTATTCTTGGCTCTTGCCACAGACTTCCTATGTGCTGAGGAACAAGTCTTTTAGACTGTGCTTTTTTCTTTTCTTTCTTTTTTTTTTTTTTCTTTTTTTGGTTAGAATTTCCTTGCATTTTAAATCTGTGGGGAATTAAATGGAACGGACATTTAGATTCACTTCCCCCCCACCCCCCCAGTAACAGATGAAATGGGGAGGATATAGAATCATGTTTAAAAGATCAAATCAATGTACTTATTTTGTAAGCAGAAACTAAAGGGGACAAGCTGTTGGTTTCTTTAAAAAATACACAACTGCTTTTTTTTCCCCCAGCCTCCCTCTGAGATAAATCAAAATCAGTCTTTGAAAGATTAATTGAGGAGTCCATATCTCACAAAAATGTAGGCAATGACTGCAAAAAAGGCACAGTATTGACTAATAAAACTGTCTAGCTATACAAATCTTTAAAATGAAGAAATTGCCCATCTACATATTTTTTCTGCCACATATCTTAATTAGCTCCACAAAAACCATTGCCTTCTTCCACTTTCCCATTAATTAGTCCCATGCTACTGTGAAGTGAGCACTGAAAAAATAGCCATTCTTAGTTCCTTGTGTAATAGCACAGGACATTACCTTCATACTGACCAGAGGAGAAAGGCAGACACTCCATGAGAGCAGAGCTGTCTTGTAACATTCCTGAATTAATTTACAGATTTGCATTATATCTGTGAAAGAGAGAATTTAACGTCCCGAACACACACACATATATTTTCACACAAAATTAGTTAATCTAGAGTACTGAACTGTGATCTGCTCTAGGGTGTTCCTCTACAATAAAACCAATATTAGGGAAAGAAAGAGACTAGGAGACCAAAGTTAATTAAAAATAAAAAATAAAAAATCACATGTATTTAAGGCAGAAATAAAGAACTGAGAATTCTTTGTTTTCTTTTTCTTTCTGTGGTCCAAAAGGAGAAATAATAATGAAGAAAGAAACACTAAATTGAGCTCAGCCTATTCCTGAAGAAAACCCCCCAAAATTCCTTCAGTTAAAAATGAATCTGGATAGCTATAGCAGATTCATCTACAAAATTACCATTGCTCTTCTGGTCCTTACTCAGATAAGTTCTATTTTTGATAAGGCATATGTGTGAGCTTGTTAACTGAACCCATAATTAATGAACTTCTAAGATCAAGAGGCCCAAATGGCTTAAAATTGCAATATCTTGAGGGTGCTGACCTGTGAAAGCAGTGGTTTATGATCACTTGTGGTTTTGGCCTTTCTGAGGGGCCAGGTAACAAATGTAGTTTGGATATTCTCCAGTCAGGTGAAAACTGTCTAATCTGGTGTCAAAAATTCTGTTATTAGTGGCTTTAGTTTTATTCTTTTCAAACCATCAAGTTGTGGGGATTGAGCTGAAACTGATGGACTCACCTACTACCTTAGAGTTTTCCAGCACCAGGAGACCACAGACCACCTTGTGGGGCAGTCTGCAGTCAGAACAGAGCAGTTTGGAGGGGCTGGAAATGTAGGGATTTATGGCACAAGTATAGAAGTGCAGGTAGGTAACCCTGGCAGTATCCACCCTTCAGAAAAATGTGATCCTGCAGTCCTGAGTTTCCACAAGTATAACATTAAGATGTCAGTTATTCAGCATCTCTCTAGTGAATTAAAGTTCAGCCTGAGGATTTATCTGTTGTTTCATCTCGTTGAGACAGAAATGATTGAGTTTAGGCCAGGCATAGCTAATTTATCTTAATACAGATGAAGCCTGTATACCATCTTCAAGTAAAGATCATGTTTCTCATTGTGATATCTGAGAGTCTTTAACTCTATCATGAGAACTTGCAGTTCCTCACTTAAAAAGGAATAATTACAGAATTCAGTACGCCAGTTTTATCTGATTAAAAAAAAGCATGTAAGCTCTTCACCCATAGTTTGTTGAGCTTATTTTATGGAAGGCCAAAGTTGGGTAAAGAAATAGGTCATTCAAAGAAGACTATGTGGCATAGTATGAAGGTTGTTTTAGAGGTTCATAAAGTGATCTGATTTCATTTTGAGTTCCCAATTGATGTTTGTTTTTATTTAAAATGTCTGTAAGGGTAACTGTTCAGAATGTACTATCCAAGATAATAGCATTAACTGGCATGGCTGCAAAATCAATAATAGTAACAAAAATATACCTCTGCTGATTAAGAGTGACATAAAATAAATTTGTTAACTGAAATGGATTGTAGTCAACAGTTTAAACACGTGTCTTAAATACTGTAATGCAATTCATGGTTCTTATTTTAAATTTTAGTTAATTTTTTAAAAGAACCTTTGAAAATATGTATTGCATTTCTCTCCTTATAAAAAGACAAGGCGAACTGAGATAGAAGAGCATTTCATTTCTTCTAATAGAGCTCCCACCTGAAAAAATGAACTTGATAACAAAACTGTAGTGTACTTCACCTAGAGAAAGTAATTGAAGTTGGTAATTCATAAACTATAAACTAGCTTTGAAGGACAGGTCTTTGTCATCAGGCTTCATGAGAAACAGCAGAGCAGAAATAAAAATAGATCATTGACCAAAAATATCCTTTTCCAGCTGGGTCATTTAAAGAACTGTCCTTTTTTTTTTTTTAGGCATAAATACAGCTGATTCCAAAACTACCCCAAAAAGGGGTCTAACTCTAGAGGTCAAATACTCTGGAGGGTTTTGTTGTTCCTTGCTTGCTTTGGATTTATTTTGGTTTTTTTGAGAGCAGGAATGGTTATGGGGAGAAAGAAGTGTGATTTGCAAAAATGTAAAGCCTGGAATAGGATCTTTGAGTCAGATATACAAGCGTGCATCGACCAAGCTGTGACCAGGGTCTGTCACTTTCAAACCCAGTAGATGCAGCTTCTTGAAGTCTTCTCTGCACTGACTTATGGGTTTTGGATTTGACACATAAATCTAGATGTGTGGGCCACATATGCATTAACTTAATAAAGCTAATTATTAGTGTCTGTCACATAAGAAAGAGCTGAATGGGAGCACCTTGGGCACTGAATATAGCATCGTCATAAAGACACAGGCCAACAATATGGCAAGCTGATTTTTACCTCATTTTGAGGGGAAAATGAAGAGAATTAGCCATTCATTTAGAGGTCTTTGAGCTGTTTGGAGATACTGCAGTTGGGATGAGATTCTCATCTATCAGGGGGATTTATATCTATATATACAATTGAAAGTAATGTAAATGCTCTGTTTTTGTAGATTTATTTTCTGTTTTTCATTTAGCTGTGAGGATAAGGCAGGTAAGAAGTACAATGACCCCATGTGGGTAGAGAGGACACTGAGGAAGTGATTTTCACTGTGCAAGGACAGGAGGTCGCCTGGAGTTTAGCTACGAGGATGCTGTGCAGGTACACGTCGCACAATGTCCTTGTGCCTCAGCATGCCAGAAAAAGGCTGAGGAGCAGAAGAATGGGCAGCATGCTCAGTGGCAGGCCTGCAGCAGGAGTCCACCAGCCACCCCATGAATGTGAGTGGCAAAAAGCAGGGGCTGCAGGAGAGGGTCCCCATGGATGTGCACGTGGCACATGCTGACGTGCCTCTCTGAACAAGGCACCTGTGCTTGCCACAGCTCTGTGGAGCTTTGCTCCATCTCAGGGAAGCCCAATAAGACCTGAGTAAAGTCATGCACTGCAGCACAAACACTCTGACATTGGGGAAGTCAGATCTTCAACTTCTGTGAACAGCTTTTGCTCTGGTGGGGGCTGTTTGTTCATGCCAGCTACTTGTTCTGACTTCCAGATTAAATGAAAGTTTTGCAAAACTTTGTTTGTGTCCCCTTCATGCAGTGGCATTTCACAGGAAAAACACATTTGGAAGACTACTACAGATGCTCCAGACACGTGTAAAATGTTTATTCGTTCTGTCTCTTAAAATTATTTTAACACATAGGTGCAGCTTGGAGCACGGATATAAAACTGAGTATTGACAAGAGACAAAAAAATTATGAAGATTCTAGTTCAGGACTATCAGAGATAATGATACCTGAACACCTTAACCTCAAACTCATTAGTCTCACATATCTCAATCAATATGGATTCTCTCAGAAATCAATTTTCAGCAGCAAATATGATTGTTAAATAATTCACAAGTTACAGGCCTTCAGGCAAGAAGAGGTTAGAGAAGCAGAAGGAAGTGGTGATCTTGACCTGAGATGTGATTTCAATTAAATGAGGAGAGCATCTGTAAAACAGAGTTTTATGTTCAAGGTGTCAAACTGTTTAAAGAAAAGAGGATTACAGATGTAAATTGGAGTCTAAAGTATTTAAAACACATTCTTATTTTTCATATATTAGCAGAAAGAATTGATCAGCAAGGAATGTGCCCACTTTTAGGCACCCCAGCCAGTACTACTGGCATAATTCTTTTGTTTATTTGTTTTTGCTTTTCACCAGTTGTTATTTCACAGCTAATTTATTATGCAGTCTCAGTGAAAGGCAGAAGTGGTAAAAAACTTCTGGAGATTCTCTCAGATATTTGAATATTTCTGATCAAAGGCATAGGAATTTGTGCTTATCATAAATTTTACTTTCTCATGTGTGCTTGATTCCATACCCATGTTTTCATATTTACTATTAGGTGAGTAACAATTCTTAACAGAAACGTTATTTTAGGGATGGAAAGGTCAGCTTGGTGGGATGGTGCTACCACTTCAGCACTTTTCGCGGGGCCTTATCATGACTACTGCAGCTCATGAAAAGATTTGTATTGATCTGCTGAATCTTGGATCTGGCTCTAATTATGCTTGTGTAAATTTGGAGTTACATCACTGAAGTTAATGGTATAATAACTATATTAGATTAATTCAAATATTCATATTCAGGCGCTGAATTAGTCTGATTTGTAGTTTAGTTGTGATGTCCATAGAAGCAAGTTGTAGTTTTAACACAATTTAGAAATCATAATTTAATTAAAAATATTTTCTAACCTAATTATTTTTATACCAGACATCTCTTTGAAGTAATTATAATGATACATTTTAATCTGATATTATCTGTATTCTGCCAGGGATTTTTCAATGGGCATAATTTGGATAAATATCAAGCACTCCAAATGCATTTGAATTCAGCCCAGGTCAATAATGGTATTACTGTCTGAAGGCCCTCGATGGGTTTAGTCAGATGAACTGGTGAGCTTATTCCAGTTTTGACAGCACTTAGATGCTCTGATGTCAGATACCAGCATCACAATTCAAGTAGGTGGAAGAATTGCTGTGAAAAGGTACCTTTAGGGAGGCACACCTGACGCTTTTGTATAAAAACCTAAATTCATTCCTAGTCTTTGAAGTGATCTGAGCTAAGGTTTGGGGTAACCATGCATGAGACAAAACTTCAGTCCTACACATGTCTTTATTTTCTTTCCAAAGCACCCCAACCTTTATGGTTGGTTGTCAGCCTTTTACTTGCATGAAGTTTCAGTTGCATCAAAACAAAGAGAAGAAAGGAAAAAGAAAATAAATCCCAACAATTAACCTTTCCCTTCAGATCTTAGAAATGCTGCATAAGTTCACCATCTCTAAGATCGTTCAAAACATGAAAAAACTTTAATTTTTAAAATTCTTCTACTGTCTCTTAATTTTTTCCAACCCTTTTCTCTGTTAGCAAATGCATGAAAGAGTAAAGGGCTCTGGTTTTCTCTGCTGTGGATAATGAATGAATTGTGAGCAGAAGTGAAAGGCAGCTCCTGAGAAGAGAGACAACACTAAGCAAGATCATAGAGATAGTTTTGTTATGAAGTGATGGCAGTGTAGGCTTGATACCCTTTTCTGTGTCCGATTACTGTGAAAACAGTAAATTTGTGTCCATGAATACGGTCATGGGCTGAGCTCATGTCCAGGAAAGTAAAGGAGGGATCAGGAAGAGCGTTGATGTTTACTGCGATGGAATTACAGCCAACCATGTAAAAGGGATTTCAGTGAAAAATGGGCTAAAGTGAAGTGGAAAAGGTATAACATATCCTTATGTTACTCTTCGTTTCTGTGTTGTGGTTTTGTGTCAAATGAACTTTGTTTTTAAAAATATATTTTGCAATATGATTAGTGGTGAATGTCAGTGAAATTTATTGTACTGTTAAAATCCTATTGGGTCTTTGTTTATGAAATGTATTTTCCTGCATTTGAGGTTTAGGGAGGCTTGATAATGAGGCTGTGAAGATTCATGGCCCCTTTTCTGCAGCTTAATTTAGGCTCTATATCAAATATGTAAAAGAACATTATATCTTCCTGCAGCCTGTGTGTGTGATACATTTTGTATTATTTCCCTGCCAATGTTATTTCTTTTACAAATGCAGAGATGGAAAATGGTGACAAATTGACAAGCTTTGCTTTCTATTATTTTCTGGGCTAGGAAGAGTAAATCTGAAAGCTGCTGTGGTTATAAGTTTTATTAAGGTGAAACATGTGCCCATGGTCACATGTTCACTGAAGATCGCATTATTTTTGATTTTAAGAGTTAGTGGACAGCCAGCAGTGCAGTTTGTGAGGGCAGTTCCAGAGGCCCACTGTCTCTGCTGCCAGCTGAGACCTTCCCCCTTGCAGGGTAGGACACCTGAAGATAAACGTCCCCGTTGGAAAGCGGCATGGTGCCCCCAGCCATATGGCAGTGACCTGGCAGTGAGCTTTATTTAGCTGTGGAGGTGTAGCTGAGGGATACTCTCGTCCTTGATTGTAATGAGCTTGGGAGGTTGGTGATTACAGTGGAAAGGTGTGACTTAGATTTCCACAGAGCTGGTCCGATCTCCTCCTCATTCTGCTGATTCTCCGTGCTGCCATCTGTCAGTGCAGAGAGGCTCAGCCATGGGAGGGTTGGTGCCCAGGTGATTTTGGTCTGTTGCTCTAACGTAACACATTTCTTCCAGGGAGGTGTTGCTGTACCTGATTTAGGGAAACACCATATATTGATCTGTTCCATAATTTAGGAGGCTCTTTGATGGATGTTTTCCTTGTATGGTGAATTATTTCCCTCTCAATGCTCAAATCCTGCCCAATATCCAGGTTCACCATATGTAGGTGTATCTGGGCACAATGGCTACCAGTTCTTCAAATATCCTTTTTCCTAACTTGGTCAAATGACTGTCTCTGGCCACAAGCAGGAGAAGGATTTCTGAGGAATGGATATATAAGAAGAGTAGGGCATTTTCATTTGTTATAGGTGCATCCTTAAACACAAGAGAAGGGCATTGTTTCCTGCACATGCCAATATAATTGAAATTAGAACCCTGCCCCGGCAGTCTGTAAAGAAACTGATAAAGATCAATTTTATTTCCAAAAACTGAAATACCACAAATTGACCTCCTCTTGCTTACACAATAGAAACTCTGAGTAATCCTACTGAAGGCTGGGAAGTGACATATGTAAAATTCTTGTTCTCTGATCAAGCCCAAAGCCTTTGCAAGTGAAAGCTTTCATTTGCTGGCTTTTTTTTTTTTTTTTTGATTGATAGGAGCAGTTAGGAAATGAATCCATCAACTTCATCTCTGAGATCTCCAGAAGCAACACATCCCTGGTTTGAATTTTTCTGTATTGTGTCTTTGAATCCTACCTCTGCTATGTTTAAGATGTTGTTTAGCCAAAAAAACCCCAAATCATTAGGGCCAAGCTTTCCTTTCAGCTGTGTCCCAGGATGTCAAGAGAACAAAGCTCTGCTAATTGTTCCTCATTCAGGATGCGTAGCATGGCATTATAATATTCAAACAATATTCATTAGGCAAAACAATTGCAATAATTATCTTATAAAAAGTCAGGCAGGGTAATTTCTTTTAAAATGAGGATAATCTCCAGAGGAGATTCTGCTCCAGTTTTGTTTTTGTTTGTTTATTTTTGGCTGAATGGTTTTAAATAGAAACTACTTAGGTGTCAATGACCTCTGGGTTCAGTTGAATTAAGACATTTAAATGAAGTTTAAGCAATATTGGTATTTTCTGGGTGGTAGAAAATGGTGTATAGGAAACATACTGCAAATTTTGTAATGAAGCAATGGCCAAAAATCAGATGGTCAATTGCTTTTAAGCATTTCAGTAAGGCCCTTGAAATTTGGAAAATGAGATCTTATCCTTAGCCATCCTCAGGATTTTGATGCTTTGTAACATGACTGGGGTTTTTTGTTCATCTGTGGGCACTTGTACAGGGCATGAAAAACAGCAATAGCATAGCTTCTTCTCCTTAATTTCTTTTGCTTGTCACTTCTAATGTCATTCTCAAGTATTAGCAAAACCCTGTACCTGGGCCTTATTGTACATGATCAGCATAGAAGAAAGACATATCAGGAGCTAAGTATTTTTAAAAATCAGTCATTGTTACTGGACAGCGTGACAATTATCCTTCAAAAATCAGGAGCATTTCTAGCAAGCCAAGGTTCTCCTTTTTTGGATTCAGTAGTTTCCAGAAGACACCAATAGTACTGTGAGATTAGTTCAATACTAGGATGCAGCTCCATTGATCTTTCTGATGTCATTGCCTTAAATTATTATAGGATACAACTAAAAAACAGATTGAGTATTTCTCCTCATTCTAATAATAAGACCAAATATTTGCTTTGAGAAATCCAACTTTATTTCAGTTTTCAAAATATATAATTTCATTTTTAAATTTTGAATGTGAAGGGGGTGGGTTGTAGCAAGAAGATTGATCACTGACAGAGAAGGCTAGGAGCTAATCTGGTCATATACTTTTGTATTCAAATTCATGAATAATTTTCACTTGTACAAATTGCCGATTGGAGTCCGTAGCACTTCTTGTGTGAGACAGGATCACTCATGCAAATACAGGTTTACAGGATGAAGATCTAGGTTGTTATTACAGGGTCATTTCCTGATACAGTCTTGCTTTTTTTGCTTCTTACTCACTAATTTTGTGGGTTGTATTCTTCTGGTAGAAGAGGTTGTTGCATCATTAGTAATGGAGCTTATTATTCTATTTAATATTTGAATTATGTCTGAAAAAGCTTGAAGGTGTATCCTCTCCATTTCTTTAGGAGCATTAATATTAAAAGATGCTACAGTCTAGGAGTTATACTATGTATAATTTTAAAATAATTTTGGCATTTTTCCCCTCTGGCAACTGAAGCCTTTAACCTTACAGGACTCTAATTTATAGTGACACCACAGTCTTCAAAGGCAACATTATTATGTGACTGATGCTGAAATGGTACAGTCAAAAATAAGCATAAAGTAATTAAGGAACAAAATTATTACAGTAGGGCACTCCTGAGTTGGAGACCAAGGGCCATGTTCTGCTTGCTTTACTTGAACAAGGAATCCCGTTGCATCTCATTCAGATGTGCAGCAGTAGCATAAACCCAGGAAAAAGTTCCCATGAAGTCACCATTGTAACCAAGGCTGGAATCTGAGACAGAATTATGCAGGTGTATGTAGAGGGAGGAAGAGATTGTACAAAATATTCATTTAATTTGAATATGTATAGGAAGTGAATGAAAGTGTTGGGCCAAATCCTGCTCTCATTTACATTAATGCAGCCCCACAATGTCTGCTGAGGGTAGAATTTGATCTGACATTAGCACAAACTTTTACATTTGCCAGATTCTTATTTGCTCACAGCGTGTGGCCAGCCAGAAATATAAATAAATCAAATCTGTTTCTAGGAGGATTCCAGCAACCCTTTGAAACTTTCCTTCTTTGCATTACAAGAAAAGAAGGGGTAGAAAAAAGGGGAGAGGATGGAGGGTTACATAAATGAGAGCAGGTGCGGTCGTGCAGAAGTAACTATTCAGCATATGTAAGTGCAGTTGGAAAATCATTGTCTTGCAGAGAATACTTGAAATTGGTCCCTAATGGCCTTGGTTTTTGTCATATGGTCTTGATTATCAGGCTAAAATTGCATTGCCGATGCCTTTAGTGTGAACGAGATGGATGAATAATTATTACGTGCGCTGAATACCTCTCTGCGAGGAGGAACCGGGACATCCCCTGGTCACCACAGCCACCATTTCACCTTGCTGTCAGGAAAACTGCAGGTGCCCAATTCATCACTTCCTTATTGTTCTTAAAATATATGTTTACAGTAATAAGTGCTCATACCTGCACAAAGAATGGGCAATGCAAAACCTCAGCATTGCAAGGAATAGCTGCGAGACCGGTCATTTCTGGGACTCGGGGTGTGCAAGCCCATAGTGCCTTATCCTGCTTGTAAAGGCCTTGCTTTATCTTTGTGTTTGTGCAGACCTCTGTGACTATATTAAGGAGCAAAATGAATTTCTAGTAAATAAAGCAAGCATGTACAAGATACTCCAAATTAGTTTTGGCATCTGTTCAGAAATTAGTTGACATCTTTTTCCTTTTTAGCTGTTAAAAAGGGGGCTCTCATGCTGTCTTACTTCCCTCTGCCTACCTTTGCCTCCATTGCCAGTTACTAACACAATAACAGAAGTGGTTGTAGTGCAGTTAACAGGAATCTTATTGCTAGCTCTATGTGATATTGAAAAGATTGCTCCACTCTGCAGTGACCCCTCCACAGAAAGGGAGCTCTGATGATGGTAAGGTTCAGAACAAGTCCAAGATCCGTGAGCAGGGTCACACCGTTTGGTCATCACCTGGATATTTACATTAGCTCATGGCTGGGTATGGCTGCTGCTCACTCTTGTGCAATCCTTCACAATAGTGGCATTTAGCTGTGGAATCCACTGGTTCCTAAATGATGCAGGTTGAGCCACAAATTGAGCACAACAACCTGCGCTTCCTCTTGGCATCTGATCAGAAGGATTGCATGTGTGCAGGGTGCAAGTGTTTCAGGACAAGATTTCCGGTGTCTGCAGGTTTTTCTAAATAATTGTATGTTGCCATTTGCCATTAAAACCCTAATGAAGTGCCTAAAAGCAGTTATGATTAAATAATCAGACAATCACCCCAACTATTCAAATCTACTGATTATCTCCTACCAGTTGTTTCAGCAGTGACTGCCTGTTATGGACCTAAAAAAATATGTGCAGGTTACATTTGAAGGGAAGAAAGAAAAAGGTAATAAAAAAAAAATCACATTTAAGAGAATGGATTTTAACCATGGTTTAGTATCTTCTATCAAATTCTCCAAATACTCATCTTGCATGACTAAATTAATTGTTGCGAAGCATTTCCCTTGAACTTACATGTTCTTTTACACCTGTACTACAGATGTCTGTACTCAAGTATGCTGCATCCCTGCACTCACAAAAATGTGTAGTTAAGTCAAGTTAAATATGATCCAATGATCTGGATGATGATTGATCAAATTAACATCTGAATTTAATTAAACCTGAAGAGAAGACTGAAATAAAGCACAAGCTGCTAGTCTCAATTTTCAGTTTTCTCTCATTAGCTATCCCAGGTTGTCTGGCCCAAGGTAAGGTGGATTTCTTGTTCCCCAGAGTACCAAAAATACCTGAGGAAAAGCCAAGTGACCTGCCTAAAGTAAGTGCCAGAGCAAAATGTCAGGATTAGGACTTCAGCCAAGCTGTTTTGTAACCCATGAGCACTTGCAGCAAACTTTGGGTAGCAGCCTGCCCCCCTTGTCTTTCTAAACCAAATATAACAGGCATTGCTCAAGTGGAACTGAACCACTGACTAATCAAATTGCCTGAAGGAAGATCTGATGGTGAAAACCAGATGTTCTGATTTTTTTTGAGATGTTGTCTATCCATTTTGGTAGGATTCAAGCGATCTGAATCTCCTCCATAGCACCTCATTGATTTCTGTTGATATTGATTTGCTTTGGAGCAGCCTCTGGCTTTTTTGAAGTGCCATTATAAATGGCTTAATCTGTTCAGATAGTGGACATCAGGCTTAATCTGGGACTGTGATGGAATTTTTTTGAGATTGGAGGTTTTGGCTCTCACAAAGGTCTCGGACTCCTTCTGTATCATGTGATGCAAAAGGTCATGCATTTCATAGTGTTCTCCCTGCAATCCCTGAGCTGCTGCAGGGTGTTGCCAGAGGTCACAGTGATGAGGGTGTCAGGAGTTCCTGACTGTCCACACGTGTGGCTTCCTGAACATGCTGTGGTAAATTCAAACTGTGCCTCTCGGTATAAATTACTGGAGCCATCCTGCTATGAATTCCAGCCATAGACATCAAGGATATTATTATGTAAAAGGATGCTATTGATATTAAAAAAAAAAAAAAAAGACAAACAACATAAAAATCCTAGATGCTAAAATTTGGTAGTTTATCATGTCTCAGGGTTTTCTTTTAACTTTCTTCTCTAATTGAAAAAGCTAAATTGATTGAAGCATTTGAGCCCTGATTTAGCTTTTAAAAAAAGAAGCAGAATCTAAAAATGGCTCAGCAAAGCAACTGAAATGCTATCACAAGCTCTTCAGATCGATAAGCTGGGGGAAAAAAAGGAAGAAGAAAAGTTTTTGAGTGACAGTGTAAAAATGGGAAATTTAAATACATCTATGTCATTGCATTTTGCTCCATTGTAGATTGCATAAAATGCACTTTGGCAGTGTGTTTTCGTGCAATCTAGAAGGTGATCTGTTAGGAACACTGAATTTGTGTTTATGTTCCAAATTGTAAACTACATTTATAGCAATATTTCTATATTAAGGTATTAATGCCAGAAGTGCTACCTAAGCTTAACTTTACCAATATAACTCAAAATGTAGTTTATAGCACTATAAATAGTAACATTGATATTGACACTTACAGCAGCATCTAACTCCCTGGAAAGCAGTTTCTGATGCTAAATGAAAATGCAGGGAGCTGGCAGTGTATTTATACATACCAGGGAGTACAAATAGTACTTTGTAGTTCTCATTGTTGAAATTCCTTGCGCTGAAGAGTATTTAAATATTTAGTGGCATTGCCAAATTTTCCAATTTAAAAAAACAATGTTTGCATGTATATTAGATACATGTTATTACTATTGATAATAATGCTAACCTGATTAATAAAAATGTTAAAGAATAGGTGTAATGGCTGTTACCTGTAGTTGGAGACTGGTCATTCATTATGGTCTTTCACTTTGTTCCTTGCCTGTTTTTTTGGAGTCTTCTGGGTTTTTACTAGAGGTTTTCTCACATCTCTGAAACATCTGGAAATTACAACTACAGCTGTTGCCTTCCCCAAAGCCCCCTTTAATTGAAGGGTCTGTGATAAGGAGCCACTTAATGGCTTCACCTCTCCTCCTGAAGCACACATGGCAAGCTACTGCATGCAGAACTTTCCCTTGTTTTAAGAAAGAAGGAGCAAGGGGGGTCATAAATTCATCAAAATCCTGATTTTGACTATTCTGAAAGTAATAAAAAGTTAATCAATTTTTTCCATTCTTTTAATTTAGAATAGCATGTGACAGGTTAGATCATTTAAGAAGGTTTTAATTGACTTTTGCCTCATTTTTAGGCATCAGCTCAAAGTGCACACTCTGGACCTCAGAAACACAAATCCAATTCCTTTTTCTTTCTTGGAGGTCTTGAGCTCTATTCTCAAGAGAAAACCCTATGCACTATGTGTCTGAAAAGGAAAATTTCTGAAGATTGCATGTAACAATCTCTCCAAAATGCAACTTCTAAAAAAAGTATCTGCTGAAATGCAAAATTAATTATTCTCTGTCTTTTGTGCTGACATTTTTACTTGCAGTTTGTAGCATAAAAGGGTTTATGTAATTTTTGGCTACATTTCACATGCTGAGTATGACAAGGATGATGTTTTTTGGTTTAGAGTTCTAGGTTTTATTCTAAGCACTCCTAGAGAATCACTGTTCAAGTCTGGACAAGTTTATTTACTGTCTTGTTTTCCTCATTTCTAAATTAGCTGTGATTGTTTCCTTTGATGATGCCTTACATAGGCATTATGTATTTTGGATTAGTGTGGGCCTCATGAGAGGTGCTTCATAAACTTTTTTATCTAAGGTAGATATGTTTATTATGAATATGTTTTGTGTTAGAAGCATTATATGCATTACAAGTTTATCTAGGTTTATGATGCGTGTATACTATAGTAAAGAACACCAAATGAAATTCCTTTAGTTGGATAAGTACCATGCCATAGTATTACCCTTTTAAAAGAGTATTTTGTCCACTTTTAACAGATGTTTAAGGTACTCACTTATGTGAGCCAAGTTATACCCTCATAGAATATTTAGTGCTCATGTCAAACTGACTTTAGGATTTTCTCATAAGATTTTTGGTCCTTTGGTATATTTATTCACTGGAGATGAGTAAGCATTGAAGGATGTCCCTGAGAGGCATAAATACTCCTGAGATTAAGAAATATGAGAGGATCCACGCTCTGTAGACTTCCTGGAGTTCCTGCACTTGACTTTTAAAATCTTCTGCTCTGGTCAGAGCATGTTTTTGTCTGGTGAACAACAGGTATAATTCAGAGGGGATGCTTTATGTCAATAGGATAGTGAGGATGAACATGAGCGAACCAGCACAGAGATCTGGAAATATCTATGAAATCAGGGCTGGTTGGCTTTGGGGTTTTTTTCCCATGCTGTGGTTGTGCCCAAATCCCCAAAACTTCACTCAAACCAGTTCACTCGTTTTAAAGGAGTGGTAAATAACTGTTCCGTTTCATCAGTTGTGGTTCCTCATGATACCTCTACTTAGGAGATTGGCAGCTGCTGTTGTAAAGAGAGGTTGGAGCAAATGTTCCCTTTTTTCAGTCCAGATGAAAATACCAGTGAAGAGCTCAGTTTCATAATTTAAGATAGATTCTAGCTGTTGACATCTGGGATTCTTCTTCAGATTTTTATATTCTGAAATTAAATTCTCAGTTTGGTCCACCAGAGCCCATGTTTGGTGTCTCTTTTCTGGTGTAAGTTGTGGCCTTGTCAAGCTTTTCAAGCTTTTCAAGGTGACTGTAGGGTGGAAGATTTCTTTGTCTATTTTGGACATCAGTCAGTAAATGTTAAGCCTTGCTGGAAGAGTATGTTACAATGAATGTGAAGATGGTTTGCAGTTTTGTAGCTCTGTGCCTTTATCTGCTCAGGAAATAAGATATTAGTGTATTAAACTACACTCTGAGAATGCACTCTGATTTTAGAGTATTGCACTTATTCTTTGCATTTCATTTAAAATATCTTCTAAAACCATTCATACAGTATTCATGAAACATCTTAACAAATACTCTCACCACAAGAACTTTCAAAAAAGTTAGGAATATGCTGTTTGGATTACCTAAGGTTTCTTTCTAAAATTTTCCCCCCCTCTTTTGTTCTGTATTTCTCCATTTAATTAGATGCTTTACCCTCCTTTCCCTTGGAATACTTTCCTTTTATTCTGTCACAATTTGTTACTTACTGGCTAATTTGAAGTGTAGTTTTCTTTACAGTTAGAAAAACCACCCCCATATATTCAGATTTGTGACTGTGATTAATGTATGGAAGATAAGATGATATAAAACTACAAAAGCAAGAGAAAAGGACCGGTACCTGTATGTATGGCAGCTGTGTCACAGCTCTCTTACTTATTCATCTGAATGATGGATAAATGGCAAAATTCCCATTGATTTCAGGGGGAGCAGAAGTTAACTCGAAATGAGCAGCTTTCCTGCACGTCTAATATTCTGAGGACTCAGGTGCTAATTTGCGAAGAAAGATCAACACAGATGGGAAAAGTTATGGTGTGTGGAAGAATAGCTGGTTGAAATGCAGATCCACGCAGTAAGGGCCTAATCTGCTTTGGTGCCACATACTGACTTCAATAAAAGTCAGGGCCTTGCAGGAATCCAAGCTAAATGCTACTAAAAAATCTCGACAGAGGCTAGAGAAAACCCCTCACTGGAGTGGAATTGTGTGCACATACAACCTTCCATGTACAGGTTTGTACATATGTTTTCCTTAGAATAAAAAGTTAATAAAAAGAAGACGGCATCCAGGAAGACAAAGCATCCAAAGCAGCCCATCTGCACTCTTGTCATATGATAGACTTGGACAAACCTAAAGCTGCCGCTACAACTGCTCAAGAAGTATGCCAAGGGAGCAGATGCTACCTCTGCAAGGATACTTTCCAAAGTTTGGCATTCAGGATCTTGTGGTTATCATCCAGAGAGGAAGAGGTGAGGAGAAGTGGAATGATGTTGCCTTGGCACCTCCTGGTGTCAGCTTTCTCGTTCACTTGAGTTAGGTCTTTGCAGTTCTTTCTTTCTTCTTCTGCCTAAGTAAGGCATCTGAGGTGGAAGTTAAAAAGGAAAGCTGCATGTATGAAAGCAGAACACTGTGAAACTTGATACTACCCTTAAAATATTTATTCAAAGGCAAATTCATGAATGTATTTAGATTTATGATACATAGTCATGTTTGGGTTAGTGAAACGCCAACAGAGATCCTGGATAAATCTGTGAGATCAGAAGCCAGTGGGGATTTTATGAACTCAAGTGGTTGGAATAGAAGATTGTTACTGATTTTAGAGAGCAGCCTGAAAGCGATGCTTTTGGAGAAGAGCAGGTCCTACAGCACCTTTGTTCCCTCAGAAGGCTGGGACATCCCTGCAGGGGATCACCACCTGGGTGCTGGGTGAGCCAGCGTCAGTGCAGTTGTTTCCGTGAATGTCTGAGGAATAAGGAACGGCTCTTGTGTAGACTCCTGCTCACCAGCAAGACCCAGCCATTCAGAGTGAGCTACTGCAGCCTGTGCTAAGGCACTGTAGAACACGATGTGGGAAATGGGGAGAAGCAGGGGCTGCTGTGGTACCACTGCTAACACCTGGCTGGGAAGCTGGGCTTAGTGCTCTTCCCTGTGGTCAGCATCACCCACTTCCAATAGATATTTTCCTTTTAAAAATCCTCTATAGAACTGTTTAAATATTTCTCATTGTTTTCATTCCCTGTCATTACTAATTGTAAAAGGGTAACATGACAGCCAGCAATCCTGCATTCAAGCTCTCAGCCTCTTTTGGTGCATTGCTTGCAGCCCAGAATGCCAACTGCGTCCTAGGGCAGCACGGCTGGCAGGGCGAGGGTGAGGATTCTATCCCACTTGTAGTATTGCATCCAGCTCTGAGGTCCTCAACAGAGGAAAGATATGGACCTGCTGGAGTGAGTCCAGAGAAGAGCCACAAAAATTATCAGGGATCTGGAGCATCTCTACTGTGAGGACAAGATGAGAGAGTTGTGGTTGCTCAGCCTGGAGAAGAGGAAACTCCAGGGAGATCTTACAACACATTCCAGTACTAAAGGGGGCCTTTAAGAAAGATAGACAAACATTTTAGCAGGGGAGGGTGTGATAGGACAAGGAGTAATGGCTTAAATCTAAAAGGTCTATTTAGATGAGATACAAAGAATAAAGTTTTTGTGATGTGGGTGGTAAAACACTGGAACAAGTTGCCCAGAGAGGTGGCAGATGCCCCATCCCTGAAAACATTCAAGGTCAGATTGGATGGGGCTGTGAGCAACTTGATCTGGTTGAAGAAGTCCCTGATCATTGCAGAGGGGTTGGGCTCGATGACTTTTAAATGTCCTTTCCAACCCAAACTAATCTATGAGTCTGTGATTCATGATCCATGTTATGCTGACATTAGACCATATGTGTGAAAAGGTCCCTCTCTGAGTGGGTCTGAGGAAACACAAACATATCTGGCCAGTAATGGTCCCCATTTCCAAAGGTTTATAGTTTCTCTCAGGCTTATGCTGATAAATAATGTTCCAGTGATTTCTTTGACATGAGAAAATACTCCTTGAGGCCAAGTTACAGTTCTTATCAAACTTACTTGCATTTTGGACTAAGTGCACTTTTAATCATGCCCTGCCAGAAGAGGAACTAGTAAGTGATGACCTTTGTTTTGTTTTGGGGTTGGAGCAGGGGGAGAAGGAGCCAACCTAAAACCCGGTTCTCATCCCTGCCGAACCATGATTGCCCTGCACTCTCCCCAGGCTGGGGGCAGTGCCAGAACCTTGGCTCTGGCTCCTCCAAGGAGAAGAGGGGGGAGCAAGGGGGCCTCAGCTGAGGGCCCCAGCTGCTGGCGACCACCTGAGGCCTTGGGGAAGGAGCCCCAGCCCCGGGAGGAGGCTGAGCCTGTCCACCTCACTGTGATCACGCGGAAGAGAGCTCCGTGTTTTTGTAAAGCGGCATTTGCCCTTTCCAGCTGCTGGATGCCACAAAAGGTCACCCAAAATGATCTAAATGCATCGTTTCCCTGGTGTGAAGGATGAAGCAGGGAACCTTTGAATGAAGGAAGTGCTTTTTTTTTTTTTTGTCCTGCAAGTGTTCCCTGTGCTGTTACAGTTCCTGCAGTTGAGTGCTGTCACTCGGGTTGGAATCAGCCTCCGCTCACTTTCTGTCCGTGCTGCAGCCTCCAGCATGGCCAGACTCCTGCTCGCAGCCCTGGAGGGACTCTCTCAGCTGTGAACTCTAAGGCTGACCAGGTGCAGACCCAGGGACTGAGACCTCGGTCTCATCAGCTCTACATGTCCCTGGAGCATTGCAGAAACCCCAACCAGCATGTGCCAAGGAGGAGGTTATGTACTGGTTTTGGCAGGATGCGTTCGACTGGGGGTTAGCAGTGTCCTGAGCAGAAAACTACTGGAACCACATCTCATTTGCTAGGATTGAAATATAGCAGCCAAGGCAGATCATCCTGTCTCATTGTTTTTATGTGTCCCTGAGTCTAAAGTCATTTTTAAAATGTGAGTGATGCAATTTCTTGCATCTTTCATTTAATATGCTGCTTGGTAAACAGTGTTTTAGATTAGTATATTTGTAATTTAAATGAAGACAATACATCAAGTCAAGTCAGAAAAGAAGGAAGAAGTTTAAGGAATGATTGATGCCTCTTTCAGTGTTATGCCCTCTTGAAAAAGAAAAAAGAAAGCGTAAAGAGAGGGGAGAGGTGAGATTATTGAGGATCTGTTGGGGTAAAGGAGAAAGACAGAAACTGTTGTTCATGGGCAGAAATACACTATTTTTAAAAGCACAGTCAGCTCTGATAGCTGAATCTGTTTTCTTCAAGTGCACTAATAAATTCTGCCTAATTCATTTTTTATTCTCTCTTGGGGTCTGCTTGCAGATTTGCCTCAACAAAGGAAGCATCATGTTACTTCTTTTAAATAATTGATGGCTCTTGGTCCAAGCCAGCTTGAAGGAAATTCAAAAATAGGTACTGATTGAGTAAATACCCTGCCTCCCCCTCTGCTCCCCCTGCCCCCATCCCTTATTTATTTTTGCAGCCTGGGTGACTGGCAGTTGCCTATGATGTCATTTGGGTACACCCAGCACTTAGCAGCTCTGATTTCATTTATGTATTTATTTATATTTAAGAAAAGGGGAAGCTGTTAATTGTAAACTGTCTGATGGAGCTAAGAGCTCTTAATGAATCATAAGCAACCTTGTGCCATGACAACCAGGGATGGACCTTAACAGGTTGAGGTTGGAATCAGTACCAAGAGAGGCACAGGGGAGACTTGCGTATATTCCACTCCTTTTGGCTGTGGGATATGCTCTTCTCAGGGCACCCCTGGGGCAGTGTTTTCCACAGTGGTGGTTGTTTGCAGGTTTTGACATGCCATCTCTGAGAGTAGTGTTGTTTCCACAGAATAAGTTGTTTCCCTGGACAGCATGGATTTGCCAAAGCTCTGTGATGTCATCTGAAAAGGTACACCCTTTATAATTTACCTTTTCAATTATTCAAAAATCAGTGTGGTCCAAATTAACAACGAGAAAACCCAGCAATATTTTTCTACTTTTTTTTCTTGGTTTCGAGAGGCAGGATGTTCTTACACCAAATATTGCTGCAGTAAAAACATTTTTGGTGAAAAATACTGCATAGGAGAAAACAGTGGCAGAGTTCACATCTAGTGAGTTTTGCATTCATACTCTGATTTGCAGTCCACGTGGCTTCATGCCTCTCCAGTTTTGATAGCAGTGAGTTAAAGGACTGAAGAAACGTTTCAGAAGGTGGCTTCTGTGTGAAATTGTTATCCCTCTTAGGTTTTCTTTGTGAGGTACGTCCATGTTTCATAATGTTAATTGTGCAATGTTGAATAAGCGATGTTCAACCATAAAAGGGACTGACAGAAAACAAAATAGGGAACTTTATTTTTTTTTCCAAGCAGGCAAGTCCTCCTGCAGGTCACATCTTGATACAATATTTTAGTGCATGAAACCAGTATTCACCGAGTAAATAACATAAGGTCTTCTTGACCTTGCAGCCTTACGTGGGCATGCATGCCATTCAGCTAAACTACTCTAGTGTCCAATACCTTGGAGAAATTGCCAAGTATTTCCTCTAATGCCATGCTTGTCACCCACGCTCGCTCGGCATTCCTCGCTGCTCGCTAATGGCGCTCCGGCCTCAGAGCAGTTTGAGCGCCGACAGCCATAGCAGGATCAGGCAGGGCCTTCCCAGCTGGAAGAGCAGAGCAGACCATCAGGGGCATGTCCACATGAGTAGGTGCAGATGGACCAGAGCGGAATGGACGTGGCTTGGCTCTGGTCTGGAAGCCATGGTGCTGCTTAGTGCAATGTTGTCATCAGGCAAATGCTCTTATTGTTTCTTATTAGTAGTGTTAGATCTGGAAGCTCCAATATGAAGATTGATCTGTCAGGAATGTGCCATGTATTTTGCATATCCTGTAAAGTGAGTAACATCTCCAGTAAAGTAAGCATTGTAAAGTAAGTATTGTAAAGTAAGCATGGCAAATAATCTGATTTACAGAGAAAGCTTTCTTTGAAAAATGGAGTGATGGAGACAGGAGGTCTGTGTATTTCTCCTCTTCCCTTCCAGAAATGAATATTTAGGGAAACCAGAACATATAAGGGGGCAACATGGAGATGGGAGATCAGTATTGCAATCAAGGCAGAAAGAAGGCAATGCAAGAATGAAACTTGAAACAATAATATCCAAAAATGGTATCCAGAGTGAGTCATACAGTTGCATATTTGGATATCTCCAAAGTGCCCTGTACTCTTAGTAGTTCCTCTGACCAGTGTGGTGCACAAGAAGCTGTAGGGTCTTTTTCAAGTGGTCGTGAGTGCTTACACATTTTTATTCAAGTGCCTGCAGTATTTGGAAACTTCTGTGTGGTGCAAAGTTTGCAAACAGGATTTAGAGATGTTTCAGTTGTCTCTTTATCAGCCAAAAGAACAGGTTAAGAATTACTTTGGTGATGGGAAAAGCTTAAAACCAGCACACTAGCTCACTTTGGGTGTTAATACAGTCTTTAGCCATAGAGGGAAATCTAAGCCTTGCTGAAGGCACAGCATATCAGAGTATATCTAATAGTGTGTGCTTGACTCTGTTGCCTGGGAGCTTTTATTTAATGCAATGGCCAGGAAAATTGACCTCATGGTTTGTTGTTGTTGTTGGTTTTTTTTTTTTTTTGTTTGTTTTTTTTTTGTTTTTTTTTTCTTTTGGATTTGGATCCTGACTCACATCATCTACATGTGTAAAGCTGGCAATTTACTGGTTTATCAATGCAAAAAACACTTAGTTGGAAAAAAGAGGAACAACTTGTGATAAAAACATTGTGCTTTGAAATATCAGCTGCATCAGAGGATATGAGTGGGTTATTGGTGTAATAGGGACCCTTCTATCTGTGAACATAATGCCATATAAAAAATACCATAAACCACATTAGTAGCCAGTTTCTGATAGCTGAACTCTCCAGTTCTAAATGCTACTGCAAGCATTCTGTTTAGGAAGGGAAGCTAAAAGCCTCTCAAGGGTACATTGAAAATGCTGATCCTAAATGTATAAATGGACACATTTTAATCCTTAAGTTATTAATTATTTCTCATGATTAATTGTAATTATTTTATTACTACTCCAGACCCTTGGGTCAAATTGCACACTGAAGGTGTTAAGAAATTTACTGAAGAATCTCTTGATTTGGTATGTTATCATTTTTTATATTGAATATTGGACATTATCAGTTGCATTAAAGAGACCAACAGCTATCATGCCATCAAATTACAGGATATATTTGGGATTCAGGCATAACTCAATTTCTTTCAGTGTCATCAGATATAACTGTAAATTTAATGCACAAAGGGAAGGGGAAATAATCCCTTCACCCACAAAGACATAAATTAAATGTTACCCCACACTAAAAAATGTAACCTTAAATGAACCTTACCTTAAGGAAAATTCAGTGCATGCATTCAGTGTATATGCTCTGTGCAAGGGGATATCAAGTACTTTCAGATTAGTCTGAATTATTGAGGATTTTCTAGTGGGAGAGCTGGGTACCCACCCCTCCTCTGGGCAGCTTTCCCTTCCCAATGCCTCTCTCCCCTCAAGTAACCAGAAGAATCTTTTTCTTCTGAACATACAGCTTGTAATATACATAAAAGCAGAGTTTGCTTTGATCCTGACAGCAAAACGTTTATTTTTAAACTGGAACTGGGCTGTTGTCCAGCAATGCTCTTTCCTTTGCATCATGCCCTGCGTTTCAGCTCCGCAGCCTGCCTGAGTGCAGCTGGACCTGCTGCAAGAGGGACCTGGCGTGATGGGTCCTGCTGAGCTCGCTCCCTCCCTCTCCCCCCATTCCTCCTTCTCCTCTCGTTTTGAAATTCAAATTGAATGCAATTTTCAGCTCATTTGAGCCAGAATATACTCTTGCTGAGCTTCAGTGGCTCTTAAATTCAAACTCGCAGGAGAAAACAGATATCATCTGTCACCGAGGGTGGGAAAGGGTGTCCTCCCCACCTTTTATTCATGGGAGACAGGGCTTCACTGACTAATTCCAGTCTTTCTGACTAATCACTCACTGGCAAACTAATCAGCTAATCGATGTGACTGTTTTCTTGTAGTTTGGTCCCTTTTTTGCAGGGGTTTATTTTTTTTTTATTATTATTTCTCCAGCCTATTTACTATTTATATTTAAAGTCCGGGAAGTGCCCTAGCTGAAACGCCTGTGTCCGCATTGGACTGTACCTGTTTCTGGTCTCATTTTCCCCTTCACGGACTATTCCCTTTAAAGAACTACAGATGAAAATGCCCCAAATTGGACAGCTGGCAAAGAAGAGGCAAGAGATGAGAGATTTTCTAAAGAAGCTTAAAAAATAGGAGCAAAGGGAGAAAAAGTGTTAAATCGTTAGGTGTTGTTATGTCAGCAGGTTTAGAACCATGTATATGTACAGGGTACATACCATAGCTACTTATTCTATAAAACCTGTTTCATATTAACACATGTGGCAATATCTTGTGAGTCACCTGGTATGAGTCCTGCTTAAAAGTAGAGAAGAAATACGACTCACTGTTTTTTTCCTTACTGCTTTATTTTTTTTTTTCTAGTATTATTTTGGAACTAGAAAAGGACTCTTGCAAAGAGGTCCAGCTTCTGCTTTTACTGTACTCCTTTACAAACTTCTCTTTCATTTGGTGAAAATAGCATTGGTTTGGAGATTGGTGACTACCTTCAAAGGGAAATGTTGCAAGAAACAGCAATTTGGTAGGTGTAAGGGCGAAACTAAAGTACAATCTGTGCTAGTAGAGAAAATAGGTTGCTTAATCTAACAGCATGATAGCATTTTAATGCTGCTCTGAGCAACATCAGCTTGCCACTGGCAAAAATCCACAACCTGAATTTTTGTTGTAACAAAATCTACATGCCATAAAGGATGTCATAAATAGACGGGACATCTGCAAATGGTGAGAACATATTAAAGTCAGACTGGAAAGAATATCAAACACCATGCTGGTTCCTTAATTGTTTTATATGTTCTAAAGCCTTGATACATTACTAAACCTGGCTTAAGCTTGGAAACTGCTGTTCTGGAGCTTTCCTGGTGCCTGTTCCTTGTTCCTCATGCTGGGCAATGGTTGGGCCCAGGGCCCAATCCTGCAAACAGTTTTGTGTTTGGTGTGCTAATATCACCCAAACTGAAATGAAACTCTGGGGCAATATTCAGTTATCCCTTTGATCACCTTATGTGCTTCAGTTTAGTGTGTGGTAATCCCTAAAAAAACCCCAAACCTTTTTGCTGTGGGTTGAACCAAAGCAGAGATTGTGCCTGTGCAGTCGGCTGGCTGGTTCATGACAGATGCCTGGCACAGAAGCCAGTGTGCTGTTATGGCAGAACTTGGGTATTTCATATTGGAGAGGCACTGGCAAAAAGCAGGGCTAAGGAAAGAGGGCACTCTTGGCACGTGGTCAGAAAAGCCCAAGTTCGCCTTTGGGCCTGGGCCCCTTCACAACACAGGCAGTGTCGAGAGACCTGGATCTGGATCTCAGTGGAGTGAGCTTAGAGAGGTGATAGGCACACGGCTGCCAGGGTAGCAGGAATTGATTTCCACTGGTCTTTGTGGTCATAAATGTTAGCCCTGATGCATTTACAGTTACTGAAGCAGGGGGTTTTGGAATCTTTTTATAATTGGGCAATTAAATTCAGCTTACGCCCTGTTTCAGGCACCTCAGTGCCTCTCTGAATCTTCCCCTTTGTCTCCAGTGGCTCTGTTAGACATTGACACTGACCTGCAAAGCTGGTACTACAAGTCCTTATAAAGAAATCTGATATTCCTATGGAAGTTATGATGATGTATGTAAATCAGCTGCCATATCCACACTGTCACCTCTTCAGCTGAAAAAGAAGGGCAAATCATTTCGTTGGTAGCTGCTGAAACCGTCAGCTGCACTGTCATTAATACTCTCCCCTCTTTCCTGGAAACTCAATATGTCAGCTACCTGATGTACCCTTCCTCTTCCAAGAATACATCTCTCCATTCCTTCAAATTCTTCTTGAGCTGGGACCTCCCATCTGCCAGTTTATTGTTCTTCTGGCCCATTAGTTTTTCCTCCCATTCTTTTTCTATAGCCTCACCTGTTTTTAATAGAATTTTTTCATGTGCTGATAACCAGAGTATCTGAGCTTGGTCCACGAGTGTATAAAGTGATGTGTCCAAGTGCTGTGATGCCTTTTTGTTTTACCCTTCCTCTTTCTTTGGGGAAAACAGTGTGGGGTAAGGCATTAGGTTTTGAATTTTTGTATTGCTGTTACATACACCTACACCATCATGACTCCAGTTACCCTCTGCCTTTAAGGCGTGCCCTGGACTGTGCTGTTTGGACTTCGATGCTGCATCTGTTCCTCAGGGAGCCACCCAGATTTCTTTTGCTGCTGTCTGAGAAGAGAGTGTTCATGTGGTGTCAATTCTCTGAAGCAGGTGTTTCCAGACCCTCTCCCTGAATGCCTTTGCTGAACTCCCTTCTTCTACACTCCCTACTCTGTCTTGCTGCTTAACCCTGATGGTCTCAGAGACCTTCCATGATCCATCCCCTTATCTACAATTGATCTTACCTGGGGGATGTGGCAGCTGAAGCATTTGCACACAAACTTCACATTGGGATTTGTATAATAGAAAGTATTTTGCTTTGCAGAAATACAAGAACCATAGTAATCCACGTGATATAAGAAGTATCTGCCTCCTTGCTTGGGTGGCTCTCCTGGATCTCACCCCTCCCTGGTCCATCTTCCAGCCCACAGCCATCTCTCTTGGTTTGTGCTTGGGCCATATATGAAGCTTTCCATTCCAGAAAGAAACAAAACTCTGACTGGTGTCAACAGACATTGGCATCAATGGGATTTTTACATAAATCTCTGCAACTTACCTTTTTGCTGTAGCAGATATTCCCATACAACTACTTAAAAGTCACAGTTGTACCTGTAAGTTTTCCACATGAGTAAACTCTTCTGCACCTCAGGAATCCTATAAGAGATTTCCACATAAGAAATGACAAAACTAAAATTGTTGTCCCATCCTATAAAAAACCTGTTGGTGTGTCTCTGTGTGGTATGCCTATGTACCTGTGTATCTACAGAAAGAGTTGTGTTCAATGATATTTCCTCAATAGGAGATTACTTGCTGCTGTTCAGAGGTCATTGAATGACCTGTAAGTTCTGCTTGATTAAAACATGCTCAGTGGAGATCACAGTTTCAGATTAATAAACAAATGCTAACCAAACCAGGAGTGTTTGTGGTATTGAACCTATAATCAGATTTTTGCATTTTAATTTTGTATCTACTTTTAAGAATATGTGTATTAATCCTTCTGATTAGTTCTTTATCATTCTCTATACTTAAAAAAAATATTTTTCTACAGTGCTTTGAGAAATTTAATAGTGTAGGATCAGAACTCTTCTCTTTGAAATTATCTTTAAAACTGCTATTGATTTTAACAGGATTAGTGGTCGTGTTAGGGAGCCTGAGAAAGTGGTCTCACAGCTCACACAGTGTCTGATTCCTAAATAACAAACCTCGTCGAGTCAACTATTTCTGAGTCACGTTTTGTTCCATCCTGGCACAAGCCAGACTGGGACAACAAATTGTATCACCAAAGAGGCATGACGTGAGCCATGCCTGTATTTTCAGCAGCCTTTGTATTGCCATGGCAACAATAGTTTTAATTATGGAGAGCCAAAACAGTAAGTTGTATATCAAATAGGGCTCAGTATTCCCTGTGGACAGAACTCTGATTAGCCACTGGAGAAAAGCTTTGTATCTCGGTTTTCCTTCTAGTTCTGGATTTTATTCTCTGCTTCAGCAGCCGGCTTGTTGTGTTCAGTGTGTGAACTTGGAAGTGGCTGCAGCCAGCTGGAGGACAGTGGTACTGAGGGAGATGAAGTGACCCTCCTGTCTCAGGGGCAGCCTGGCACCGTGCTGGTTTGGGTGTTTAGGAATGGTTCTGTCACTAAAGGACTGCTCTCGGCTTCCCTCTAAACCACTGGAGATCTGTGGATTTGGAAGGGGTTGGTGTGAAGTGATGTCTAATAATCGGCCTTGACAATGTTCAAGATTGTGCTTAAGGGGACAAACAAGGACTCTACTTCAGCAGTACACATGAAAATTTGCAAAGCAGATCCACATCTACATCCAGCTGTGGGAAATAAATATGTCTGCATGGCTGGATGCAGGCCAGGAGTGGCTTTTTTCAGAGTGGCAAGGGTGTTGTTTAAGTCACTTGTTCAAAGCGGGGGTAAGGGTAGTGACCAAAAGTGTGTATGTCACTCAGTAAATTCATAACAAGAGAGGAAAAACTTCATTGATGTAAATCAGTGTGTTCATATATATATATATATATAAATTATGTGGCCTTCTAATGCACTGATTTCCTATTT
This sequence comes from Anomalospiza imberbis, assembly GCF_031753505.1. Classification (NCBI taxonomy): domain Eukaryota; kingdom Metazoa; phylum Chordata; class Aves; order Passeriformes; family Viduidae; genus Anomalospiza; species Anomalospiza imberbis. Next base: position 90,303,473 of record NC_089683.1, read on the forward strand.
TGTTTGAATGCTGGCCCTTGATGGTTATGGTAAGGCTGCTTCTGGGTTTGTGAACTTCCTGGCACTGTTTGAAAAGTAGTAAGGTTGGAGAAGAGATGGAACCCTGTAACTTTTGTGTGGATCTATTCTGATTCTCTATGATTTCGAGCATATGCTTTCATGATCATGGGTCTGAGGCACTGTCATCAGGAAATCATGGCCAGAGATCATGCTGTCACAAAGAATGAGAATTGCAAGATCACACTGTTAACTAGAAATTCAGTTATTCAAATGTGATTCCAGGATGCAAGGGGCTCAGCAAGCATGTAGGCTAATATTTAGACTTGCTGAACCTGTTATCTCACTCCTTACAGTGTTATGACAGCTTTTTTTTACAACACACAAGTAATTAACTGAACAAGTAATTAACTGATGATTTTATTGTTGATTCACTTGTACTTCTTGAAATTTAAGAAGTCCTGCCTTTAAGATTTTCATTTTGGAATTTGAGATCATAAATTAAGCCCTCTTATGAAAGAAAATAAGAAGTTTGCTGTTGTTTTTAATAAGATTTTACAGGAAATATGGCAACAGCAAGTCTGTCAGTCCCAGTTTTACTGCATGTGTGTAGCTCTGTGCTTTGAGACCCTTGAAATATCTGGTTTTAGGACATCAGCAGGGGTCTAATGAAAAGGCTTTGTTGATTTTAACGAATTGCAAGCCACTGTAGCCAAAATAAATATAATCTGCTTTTTGGATTAGTTGTCACACATGATTTTACCTACTAACAGTGATTAAAGAACCCTGGTGGACCAGAAGCATAGCTACTCTCTGGTGACTCTTGCTAAAATAGCGGTAAACAGAAGTAAATAAAGTGTTAGGGCATTAGTTATCTTTTATAAACACTGACACTGCATATAATGTTTGGGAGGAGGCTTGAAAAACCTCCATTGAGTACAGACAGCAGTGTCACTCTTTCTAGCACAGACAGCATTGGTAATTTTAGATGTCTGGAAATTATGGCATGGCCAAGCCATGTTCCTTGTACCACTGGGCTGCTGTCCCTCATCACTCAGCCATTTTCATCCAGCAGTAGACACCAGAACCAAAGTTGAAAATATCCCAAACTGGAGGGATTACGACAGGAAAATAAAGGGAGTGTTAATTCCTTGTGTAATTCTGCAACCCCTGAACTGCTGTAATTCCATCCAGTTAATGAACGGAGGGCTGGTGCTGGTCTCTCTTACCTTCGTCTGTGTAAGCTGATGAACAGAATTACTTGCCCCTGCTGATATATTTTATCCCTGATATTTTCCCAGTAATCAAGGGTGGGTGTGTTTTCTGATCCCCTTCACATTTGTTGTGAGAGGCAACAATTACTGTTGATGGTTTTGTACTATTCCTTTGGACTCATTGTTGCTTTTAATCAGTGGAGAGAAGAAACAAAACAAACGAAAACATGTTCCTTCTTCCAAGAGGGAATTATTGCTGCAGTACTGAATGTTGGGAATGATTTTAGGTTCTTTTGGGGGGGGTGGGGGATAACACCTTCCTGAGAGTGGCAGAGAATTGAGAAATTTCCCAAAAGCAACAAAGAAATTTAGGGCTTTGGAAATTAAAAAAAAAAAAAAAGTCAAGGGATAGCAAAACATTAGAAATATTAGTTTAAGGAAAATCCTTCCAAATTAGGGAGTGGGTGTGAGGTTTCTAATGAGTCTTCAGCTTGTATTCATCTGTTCCTAATTGTACAGCCCTGGAAGGCACATGGTGCTGTTCTGCGAGGATTTTATCTTTTATATGACAGCTACAAAACTTCAAACTCTTCAAGTAAACATCCTCAGGCTTTTTAAGAATTGTATAACTCCTTTTTGATGTATGGAGTTAAATTCTTGTGTGGTGTTTTTGGTGAAGTCAACCAACAGTTACAACCCACTTCTGGCTTCATAGTCTATGGAAAAAAACGCTTTGATACCGTGCTCTGGAAGGGAGTAAGACCCACTGAGGACCCATCCTTCTCTTGGCTGGCAGTCATTAGGAGTTTGGAGACTTGCCCGATGGTGTAATTCAAGTCTTGACTGCATCTCTTATTGGTTAAAAATAGGAGCCAACTCCAGCTCATCAGTTTTTGCTAAGAAACTATTGATTGTGATTAGCAAGCTTAAAAATAATTACCTTGTGTGTTCATTGCTATCTTTGGACATACTCTCATATTCCTACTGTTATAGAAAGTATTGAGCAGCACAATAGGACAATTTGATGACTAAGGTGTTACACTGAGTGGGTGGCAGGAGGGTATTGAGCACATCTTAATTGTTCCATCTCCTGGGCATGAAACAAACACACAACAACTAAGCAGGGGAGAAAACCCACTGGCCTTGCGGGAAAATACAAAGTGAGCCCTTGTTCTTCATGTCCTTGTTCCCATGGGGGAAGGTATATCCAGTCTTTCCCAGTTGCAGTCACCACTTTCACCACGTCTTTGGCAGAAGCCCACCCAGCAGCACAAGGGTAAAACAGGGGTTTGCTTAGCACCTGGGGAAGGGGGGGATGAGTTTCACCTGGGTTTAACACCTACTTTAAAAGCCTGGTGGTGCTGATTCATACCTGGCTGCAGTTGACCCTGAGTGGCTGACTTGGTTAATGATAACTGAAAGCCTGTCTGCCTCTGGAAGGTATTGTTCTGTAGCAGGAACAGTTTCAGCAAGCGGATGAATTTTAGTTACTTACAGCCCTGTGTACTCAAGTGAACCAGCATCCACTTCAGTCTGCTCAAGTCTGGGCTACCTGCTGAGAGTGTGAGAAGAGCTCCCTATACCTGTCAGACTCCTAATGCAGGTCAGTAGCCACTTCAGGGGGCCACCTTCTCCAGGCTTTAACTCTTGAACACCTCTGGAAAAGCTGATTTCTTGCTGTGTTGTTCCTCTCTGCTGAGAGAGCCAAGGAAGAATAGCTTCTCTATTTGAGTTTGGTGTCACAAGTTGGGTGCTGAGACTGCTGTATAGTGTATCTCTGTGTATAGATATATGTATATGTATTTTTTATGCCTATGGGATTGCTTTACCCTGTCCTTTAGGTTTCATATCCCCTATGAATGTGTCAGGAATTTCAAATCCATACCAGTCTGTGATGCCCAGTCTGAGTTTGAATTTTCAATTTCTGTTTCTCCTAAGGGTTTACTCTCATATTGGTTTGATGTGTACCAGGTTTGTCCTTAGCAGGCACCTTGCAGGTGCATGGCAGATAATGTGGGTTAGAATGTCGATTATGGGATGTTTTGTAACCAGGGCTGCTTACTGCAGGGCTGTGCCTATGAAACGTGGTCTCATTGCACAACCAGCTAGTGATGTGTGGGGCAGGGTGCAAGCTCTTCAGGCCAGCTGCAAGTCACGTGAAACTGAGCGTGTTTGCATGTCCAGGAGAGGGATTTATTCCAGCTTTTTGTGTGTTAATGGCAGCTTTTGAAATTCAGAGCTAGAATTCACCCATGGGGAGGGAGGAAAAATCACTTGGTAAAGTGTTTCCTGGTGCAATGGTCTTCAGGTCAGCACAAGTGGGAGAGGTGAGTGCTGGGTCACACCAGAGTGACTTCCTCATGTGGATTTTGTGATTTATGTTGCTTCAAGAATGTAAAAAGAATGAATCACAAGGCTTTGGTACAGTAGCAAGGGAAACTGTGAGCATGTTTGCTCTGGTGTGTGTCAGAGGAGGAGATGCAGATGGACTGCAGCTGTAGCTCTGGGAAAGCAGGGCTGGAGCAGGAGCCCTAAGGGCTGGCTGAGGAGCTGGGAACCTGGTGGGGAAGGTGCAGCTCTTTTCCTCTCGCTGTTCTACAAGGGATGTCACAACAGCCTCAAGGAAGGTCTGGGCTGCATGGACAGAGAGCAAGTGATGATTTGGGAAAAAAACTTCACTGACAGGAGTTTCTGACAGCAGCTTTATGCACTCAAGGTATTGTCATATGCTTTTTAAGTGACTCTAAATCTGTGTACTGCAGTAATTTCTCTATAAATATCTGTGTAAACTCTCAATAGACTCATACATGTAAGCTATGTATTCCAAACAATTTACTTCAGAAATATTTGGCCTGACTGAGAAAAATATTGTTGGAGGAGCTATTTCTTTTCCCTGCTGTGTTTAAAGGGGCTTAGACTTGAGTCCTTAAATTCAGCATCCTTTATTAACATGATTCCAGGATTCTCAAGGATTTATATAAGGACTTGAAACATTTAAAATGTTTGTCACATTTGAAACCAAATGCTACAACTTTAAAATTTGATCTCTTGGGCTGTACCAGAGCTAGAAGTGAATGTTGTATTGCTTTTCTCTGGTTTGAGTACCTTCTCCTTCACCCAGGAGACTGCAAGGTATTTTTTCGTGTCTGGCTGTCTCAGATACTTACGTGGCTGCAGCTACTGCAGTTTCTGAATGTTTCACAACATTTTGGGGAGAATATTATTACCTTACACGTATCAGTGGCTCGTGAGTACTGAGTGCCACAGATGAACTTTGACAAGGTGTTTGGTACCTTTTTTTGGAAAGAAGGGTATGGTTTTAAAGCAAATTTACTAACATATAATGAGCAACTGCAGATTTTGTTCATCAGCAGGGAATGCTGGGCTGAAGCCCAGCAGGTCTGGGCCCTGGAGAAGCTAAACTTATCACAAGTCCCCCGTTTACTTATTTGCCATGTGAATATAACTGTTATACAGCCTATTGGCTATACAAGCAACTTGTGATCTTACACAGTTATTTTTTGTGTTGTATTTAACACTTTTCTTGTCAGAAGCAGTGAGAACCAGGGAGAAATACTTCTACTTATATGTAAGCTGATGGCTTCGAGTCAAATACAGCTGCTAGCCTGGCAATAATTTGAATTGTTGCAAACACATGGAAAGAGTAAAATAGAAGATACAGGGAAAAGAAAATAATCATCACCAGAGATGTTTCTTTAGAATAATTTTATTAAAAGTTCATGTTTGAAGTGATGTCATCCTTTTCATTCTCTGTATTTAATTGTCCTTCTGAAGCTTGGCATAGCTATTCTGATGTGCAGCAAAAATATTACATCAAAGGTGAACGTTTGAATCCTGGCTGAAAAATAAAACAGAGCAGGGGGGAGAACCCCCAAATGACTAAGAGTTCTTGAAAGTAAAATATAAAAGAAAATAATAATTTCTCTCCCCTGGCAAATAGTTCAAAAAGTAGCCAACAGTTTGGATCTGGTATGTCACGTTGCATACAAATGAAGAAACTGTCACCACCAGTTTCCTTTGAAACCTTTTGATCTTATCTTCTGTAGTAAAGGGCATGTGGCTTGATCAGGGCTTCTCTGATACATAGTCAGAGTCCTGATCTACTGAAATATCTGTGACAGATTTGTTCACTCAGTTGATATTTCTTTCTTTCCTGTTCCCTTCAGTCTTTGTCTGGGCTGGATATGATTTACCCTTCCCTCTCCATCCAGGAAAGCATGTTTCCTAATTTGTCAATTTCCAGCTAATCCTATATATTGTGTCTTAGAAGTAGTCTTACACCTTTCTCTTCACTTGTCAGGCTGGCTTGTTTTTCTAATAAGACCAGGAAAGTGGAATTACGATCTTTTGTAAAGACACATTAGACATTCAATTCTTCTGAAATGACATGTGTGTTCTGGCAATTAATAAAGCAATGTTTTATTGCAGAATACCTTTGAATGCAGGATTTGAATAAGTATAGTTGGTAGCGTCAGGGGACAGCAGTGGAAGGAAAAGTTTTCTAAAGACCTCTGAAACAAATACTTCACAAACACTGTGCTCTTCAAGTATTTTTAATGTAAGCTATAATAGCTAATGTGCTTTACTTGCATAATGTTTTTGTCCAGAACTTGTGAAGTCAAGGAAAATGTTCCCAAAGGGCTAAACCTTGCTACTATGGCAATTGATGGGAAAGCTATTTTTGACCTCTCTGTGGTGAGACTGCTCTATGAGGGAGAGTTGAAAAAGAACTAAGCCCCAGGAGGTCTTGCTGGGCTCCTCTTTTCAGGGTAAAGGCCAGAACAAAATATCCTTGGGTCCGTGTGTTGTCACTACTGGGCCTTGGTGCCCAGTTCCTGGTGTAGGACACCCTTCTTGGTGGTGGTCACAGCATGGTTTCTGCCCATGTTGGGACCCTGGGAACAAGTTTGCAAAATCTGTGGGGTTTGCAGCAGAGATAGAAAGTTTATGGTTTGTACTTTCTTTTTTTTTTTTTTTTTTTTAAATGTCCCTGTAGAAAGTAAGCAGTGATTGAGATGTCCAGGAATTCTTTCTAGCCAAATTTGCTAATTAGAAAAAATGCTGGAGTTGCTGAGTTGAAAGCAGTGTTTAAATGGGTGAAGGTTACTGGGCAGTGTTTGCACAGGAGGTCAGGCTAGGTGATCTGGCTAAGCTGGCAGCCAACTCCACCCTGGAGCATGAGGTGCAGCCTTGCAAATGGGGAGTTCTCAAAGAGAAACCCAAAGATTTCCAAGCTCATAGGAGCAACCGTGGGCTGCCTGCTGGCCGGAGCAGGCTCTGCTCTGTTTGGTTTTCTGCTCGGCTTCTTTTGTCGGCGTGTCCCTGTTCAGGAGTAAGGAGCTGAGAGAGACTGGAGGCAAAGGCTGCAGTGTGCCAGCTCATCTGGGAGGTGCAGCTGGGTAAAGTGCAGCAGCAAATCCTTTGCAGTGCTAGGGCTGAGAGCTGTTTCAGAGAGTGATTTTGTTCTCCAGTGGTTTTAATGCTGCACACAGAGGCGTTTGCATGGTGAGTGTCCCTCTGCCTGCTGAGATGGCTTGTATTGCTGTCCCTCAGAGCTGGGAAAAGATGGCTGTTGTGCTGCTTGTACAGAAAGGTCCGTTTTGGAGTGTTTGTGTAAAAATCTGGGAGAACCAAAATATGTGGGACTAGTCCAGCAGCTTGTTCTCTTGTTGCTGAAGTCCTCAGATCTTAGTTCCTGGTTTAGCAGAGTAGGAGAATATGTCAGGACATCTTGCTGGGCCCCAAATATGTGCTTAGGAGGGTTGCCTCTGGGCTAGCAAAGCTAACTTGACTTCATCTGAAGAGTTTGGCTCTTCCCATGTCTAGGCATTTTCCTGCTCTGTTTTCTGTTGTGTGATGAGTAAGAGCTGGTATTCAGAAGTGGTGCCTGAAGAGCGATGGGTTTGGTTGCTGAGTGGAGCTGAAGGTCCTAACAGTTGGGATCTTGGAATGCAAATAGCATCCAAAAATGGCTTTGCCTTTTATCCATTAACACAAACACAGGTCAGATGTTTTAACTATCAACATGGGTGAAAAAATCAGTCTTCCTGATGCTCCACAGGACTACCAGTTCAGTATATTCTGGATGCTTCAGCTCTCGAGTGTGAAAGGCCAGGGACAGAAGCACCAGGAGGTTGCTTTCCTCTGCAGATTTTTGCAGCTTCTCCAGCATCCTTTATCTGGGATAGGCAGCAACTCCTCAGCCAGCTGCCAAGCAAGGAGACCTGCTGGTGGTGCTGAGGGCTGGAAGGAAACCTCAGATGTGGCTGGATATGGGCTGCCACTGAGACCCTCGCTGGTAAGAGAAGGATGGTGGGGACCTGACAGACTCCCTGTTTCCCCATCAAAGAGCGAGGATGTGGGGGAATGTGATGCTTAGCACTCAGCACCAGGTCTTAAGAGATCCAGAAAACCACCCATTTGCTTTCAAGGCTTATTCTGCAATCAGCCTAATTTCTCAGGAGGAGAGGATTTTACTGTGGAACAGAAGGTTGGGGAATGGAGTGTTTGTAAAGGGAAAAGTCATTCTGTTTATGGGCTGGGAGTCAAAGACCTTTTTGGATGTCATCACCTCTATCTGTCTGCTTTGCATACAGGAGGCAAGTTGTTGGACAGTTTAAAATGTTGGCTATTTTATAATAATACTAATAACAATTTAAATATTTTCCCAGCTGTTGGAGGATGCAATTTTTCTTTGATAGGCCATTATGTATGCAAGACCAATTGGTAAACTGCAAAGTACTGTTCTGTAATTATTCTCCCCTGTAGCTTTAATGAGGAGATCTGCATGCAATTTGATGGGAGACTATACTCTGCCGACAGCTACATGGAAAATCAAGACAGGTGTAATCTGCTTACTGTAGTCTGTGAATCCTCACCATGTGGCTATGTTATCTCTAGTGCATGTTTATAGAAAGATGCTTGTAAAAGGATTTAATTTAATGGAATAATGGTAACTGACACTATGAAAATGAAGGGGCTCAAATAATATGGTGAGCAGAGTGGTATAAACACTAAAGTAGATGATTAAAGAATTGGTGTACTACATCATTTAGTTATGTGAAAGGAAATTCAAATCAAGCATTCTCTGTTACTAACCCAGTCTCTAACCCCGTACATACCATTTGGGGTATGCATGTGGCAATATCTGGTCAGTTGTGCAGATGGCTGTTACTAAAGCTCTGCATAGACCCATTTCCAGGACCCAAGTCTGAAGAGCAAGATATCTTTTAGAAGGCAGATACTCTGCTGAGCTGTAGCCAAAAGCTGCAGCTTTCTCTCAGGTGGAAGAGTAGTTGTGTGATGAAAGGACAAGCTTTGTTTAGGAATCTACTCTGTGGTGGGGAAGCTTTGAGACTCTCACATGTGATGAGTCTCTGTTTCCTTACCTGCACAGTAACGATAACAATAAACTATTACTAGAAAAGCAGTCAAAATAACTTACTATTTTGAAGCCCATTGGAAAAAAAAAAAAAGGAACATCTCCTTGCTAGCAGCAGTTGCACAGGATGGTTAATTTGGAAAGATAAAATTACTTAGGCAGAACTGTGAATCTAGCTCTTCTTTTCAGAGGCTGAAAGAAATAATACCCAGTCACTCTCTGTGGGTGTGATTTATTAGTTATCAGTCATTCTTAATCACTTGATACTGACATATATCTAACACACTGGAGTGTTTAATATCGGAAAGAATACTTACCATGATTTTTCTCAGCAGTCCATTTTTAAGTGCTGGGGGAGATAATGTGGTGCCAGCACTTTGGTGTTGTGTTTCAGATCCTGTGTGACTGTCCTTGAACATGGAGGATGAGTGCACAGAAGGTGGCAAAAAGTTGTTATCAAGAGCTGTGCTAAGTGTGGCCATCCTCCTCACTGAATTGCTTGAAAGCCTTTGGCTTGTAGAATTCACACATGTCATGACACATAGGATGGTGGTTTTTTTATTGTTTAATTTTTTCGTGGTAAGGCAAATGAATCTGATGTGTCATTCATACCAAGGATAGTCGAAGTGCATGATTGGACATACTATGCTACTGCATCAAGCAGAATGTGTTTAAAAATACTGAGAAGCTCTTCTGCTGGAGAAAGATGGGGATTGGATGGAGTTAGGCATTGCTGTTAATCATTCTAATTATGCTGATCTTGCTCAGATTTTTGAGTCTGGTGATTGCACTGATAAAGGAGCAGCCTTGATTTCTGCACATTTGTTACAGTAACTTGTAAAACTGGGCTCACAGATTGCTCTGAAGCTTTTACTGTTCCTGCAGAACATTTTGGTAGTTCCAGCAATTTGATCACAAATGCAGCATCTCTCTCCTAATGGTGTGCAGGTTGATAAAACAGTTGCCGAGCTGGAGTCCCTAAAGAAATTATTAATTATCTGGTTAATGTGCATCAGGCTGTGGGCGTGTGAGATTAATCACCAGTGCTGGGATGAGTTGCTGAAGTGGATTTTGGTTTTTCGTCTCCTGTCACTCGGTAATGGCTTTTCCTTCCTTCACCATCAGGTGAACAGGTGCGGAGATGCTGTATTTTCATTTTCCTGTAGTCAGGAACAGCCGGTGACCAGGAAATGCCTCTTTCTCAGTCCTGCTGCATGAGCAGTTTACAGCATGGAGCGCTACCTGCTTCGGATGTTCCAGCTGCAGGAGATGCTCCTACAGCACAAGACTGACCTGAGCCTTTGCAGATAAACACATTCAAACACATGTGCCTGGGGAGGAATGCCAGGGAGGAGTGTTGGGCTGAGCTGGGTCTGGCTCTCCTCTATTCCCCAGGTCTCAAAGGGGTTGACTTATATTTGGAAGTGGAATTGCAACTTGACTCCTATTTTGAGTGTATTTATATTACCTGGATTTTTTCAGTAAATGAACATTCAGCATGTCTCCTTTGTTTAATGTAAGAAAAGAAAAATGTGCTCATTTATTGCAAAGATACAGAAGGTGGTTTTAACTCAGTCTTTAGTTGTACCATTCTTAAAGCCAATGGGTTGCATTAATATTCAGATACTGGAGAAGGAGTTGGAGTCCTTTCCAGTGGTGGTGAATCAGGGCATTGAGGTGCAACACTGCAAGCACTTGTCCTGCCCTGATAACCATCAGCAGCTGCCTCAGAAATGGTTCAGTGAGGCCCTAATGTTCTTCCAAAGCTCCCTACTGTTTCACACACACATTTGCACCACACACCATACTGATGGATTAAAAAAAATGTGTTTTAAATCTGACAGTTGTGTTGCTATGTCAGACTTGTACACAAAGCCATTAACAGCTCTGCTCCAAGGCCTTTAGTTTTAGTGACTACTCTGAGGAGAGAATGGAAGGTGAGATGGAAGGAGCTGCACACCTAAAGCAGAGATTGCCTCGACTATGAAGTGTCTCTAGTTAAGAAGAGAAGAAGCTGTAGACAACAGTGCAACAATCATTGTGCTGAGGGACAGAAGTAGAGTTTGAACCTCTCTCTATTTATAATGTCTAGGCATTTGGTTTACTTTATCACCTCTAACCACAAGTAGTGTTTTTCCTGGAGGAAGTCCTGTGAATAACCACAGCCAATGAAACTGAGCTGCACAGCACTTGAGATTGAAGACCTGTTTTTAACCTTCTACTTAACTATGTTGTAACAAGTGTTTGGGCTTCTTTTTTTGTTGGTTGGGAGGGGTTTTTTTCTGTTAATGTGTAGGTATTGGCCCTAATCAGCTTATGGGGTTTGTTTCTTCTTGGCTAAACCAGTGGTAGTTTTTGTCCCTGGTGAACTGAAAATTTTTGATTACCTTGCCACTTCAAGCAGGCAGAGATGTACTTGTATTTGAGATTGCATTGCACTCATCCATTCTTGGGTTTTGCTTTCCTTATTGTACTATCCCAAATCCCTCTTCAGCTAAAGATGTTGCCTCGGGAGGGGAAGAGATAGGTGTGCAGTTTTCAGAGAATTTGCTTTTTATAATAGCTATGTGCTCCACTCTGGAATCCCTGAACAGCCCATGATGGCATAAACATCCATTTGTTTGACAAGCTATGGTATAACTTCACATTAAATGTAGATGACCCATTTGTGTTTGAAACCCCCTAACCAGCAAGTCAGCATAGCAGCAGTGGGGCTTTAAATGTTAAGCAGTCTTCAGGGCTTCAGGCTGAGTATTTGCACTCGAGTTGTTTGGGTTTCTGCTCCTTGCAGAGCTTCCTGAGCTTGTTGTGATAACTAAAATAAAGTTTACTTTGTTAAGCTCAGCAGTTCCCAGAACTGAAGAGATAACAGGGCAAAAATAAGACCTTTAGGAGACGAGAAGTAAATTTCTGTCTGTATGGGGATGCAGGTCACTGTCTTTGTATGACTTTTTGATTATGATGTTCCCATTTCTTTTGGCATGGTTGTGTGCCCATGCATGCAGGGGTACTTGTCTGCAGTGATGTAAAAGGAATGTAAAACTTAAGAAATGTATCAAGCATAAAGGCAGTAACTTGCCAGCCTCTTCTGTAGCTCTGGATCTCTGATGCTTAAAAATAAGTGAAATAGCAGATTTTCAGATGAGTAGATTGTGCAAATTCATGCCTAATTTACACTTATGATCACCTTGACTGCTTGTACAAATCAGGTAATTGTGCATGCAAATAGCTAATTAACAAAATTAGCTGATCTGCTGATGCAGTCTCAGGATCTGTAAGTGTATACTAGCCATGCAGTTATCATATATCTACAAACCAGTTGTATGAACAAAATCTAAGCCCTCATAATGTAGCAGCTATGGGGAGTTGCTTATTTTTTAGTATCGCCGGTTTTGGGGTAGAAGTGTCTGATGGGGATACCACCATTACTGCAGTTGGCATCTAAAATCACTGAGGTTTGGTAGAAAAATTTCACTTCAAAGTAGAAAGTCAGTGTTGCTGCTGATGCCTATTCCCAGTGCTGCAGCCCATGGCAGACTAGCTGGTCTGATGGCATGAAGTGCCCTTGCCATATAGGTCATTCCATAGTTTGGCCCTATGGCTTCATAAAAATACCTGTGCACAAAGTTTGCTAAATGCCTGCTAATTACTATTCTTAAATACATAAAGTATTACACATTTTAAAGCTGCCTGCCTCCTTCCACCTTGGTAGAAAAGAATTTACTCGAAAAGGTTTAAAGGGCAAGTCTCCAGGTTTTGTTTATTCGTCTTAGTCTCTTCCTTAGCATATTTGTCTGCTAGGCTAAAATACCCAGGCAGGTTTAAACATGCAAATTGTCAAAGTTTTGCAACTGCATCTGTGGACACCAAATATGAGTGCAGGGAATACAGAAGTGTTTCTCCCATCTCTGTTTCTGTTACTTTTATAGCTGTTATGGGGTGGACAGACAGCCTTTGTCATAGTAATTATTTATAATTTCAAACCAAACATAATGTGAACTTGCAGTCAGTTCCTACAAATAATTTAACATCAAGATTTGAGGCTTCACATTGAGTGTGCACAAAAGTAACAGCAAAGTCTTCCGAAGGCAGGTATTTCTTGAGCTATCTCTTTAAAAATGTCTCCTAGTTATAAAAAAGAAAGATAAAAACCCGTGTATTATATTTGTGACCTATGTCGGACCTAATTTGCCCTCTGAATATCCTTTCTTAGAAGTCTGGTTTTGTTTTAAAACAAAGATGAAATATGCCATTAGCACATAATGGACCAGGATTCAAATCCCAACAAAAGTTTTGTGTCCAAGACCACAGCACTGTATTTCTTTCATAGTTCTTACATGGATATCTGTGGTCTGTAGTGTTTTCCTTAGGGGGGAACTTCAAAAGGAGCACCTTGTTATGTTCTCAACAGTAACACTCATTTCCTTAAAACTTGCTCTGTGAAGGGAATTAAATGTGGCTGGGATATGTCTTTAGAAAAACTGCTATGAAATATTTTGCCATCATCTAGGTGGCCTCCAGACAAAGAACCAAGAGACTTCAGTGTAAAACACAGTGTGCAAACAACCAGCCTGTTTCTGGTAGAGTCGCATCCATCTAGTGGTAGTTGGGTGCAGAGTCAGGAGAGAAGAGTGCCAGCCCTGGTGTGGTCACCAAGTCTTTCCTCTGAGGGTCAGTCTGCTTCCAAGCATGTACAGAGGAAACTCTCAAACACAGACAGAAAGTCTACTTTAAAGATAATTTTTTTGAAAAGCAAAGTAGTGGAGAATTCCACGTTTTTTTGTCTGCAAACAACACTGAAGAAGTTTAAAACCCATAGGTGATAGCCTCCTTTATTAAGCTGTGTACCGGTGGGTATTAACACACACCCCCTTTCAAAAAAAAGCCAAAGCAAAATCAAAAAACACTAAATCCTGAGAAAATATCACCATCACCCACCCCAAGAAAAATGCCAAAATTCAGAGAAAAATCTTCCAAAGCAAGCAACCAAAAGAAATTAAGATTTGAATGCTAGTTAGCATTCTGATACCTAAAAGCACATGCAGCCCAAGGCTTGCTGTTATCAGCTTGTGTGTCCCAGCCCTGGGAGCAGAAGGCAAGGCCGTGCTGGTGTGTGATGGGCTCCTTCCCCACTTCCACTGCATGTTTTACAACTTAAGGATGCAAAATTCATTCAGTGACAAATGATGACTAGTGAGGAGCTGAGGCCTATCTGCTGTGAAAGGGAGCTGGGGAGGATGACTTTATTCCTGGTGGTGTCAAGTCTTGCACCTTGCTGCCCTTTAAAGGAACAGTGAGAACTGTTCCTTTAATTTTATTTACAAATTTGTTTCAACAAAAGCAACAGTTTTATGACTTTTATAAGTTATTATTTCTCAATGAATCCTAAAATGTAAAGAAATAGCTGGCTGTAAAAAATATTTTCCATCAGCCAAATTTTTCTATTGGCTGTACTGGTGACCTGGAATTGAAAACTAATGGGAAATGAGAAGAAAGCAACAATAAAAATAAGCAGTCTGGTTTAAAATGCCAAGCATAATGAGACTAAGGGAGAAACAGAACTGAAATAAACTGAAAATAAGACAAACAAAGCTATGGAGGCCTTCATGTTGGGACACTGTAAATCTTTTTCTCCAGGAAGCAGAACTGCTTGCAGAACTGGGGCTGAGGGCTATATCACATTCAAGTGTCTCATAGGTGTGTGGTGGTTTTCCTTCCTTGGATCTGGCTGTGTGCTGGCTGTACAGTGCCAGTCAGAGAATGAAGGAGTCATTTCCTGAACTGTTTAGAATTGGGAAGGGCAGAGGAGATCCTTGGCTATGGTGATGACATTTATGCTTTTGGTTGGTTGAAATCCTGTTAACATCCATTAATACAGGCTTAAAGCCTTCTCTGAAACTTTTGGACTTACCTGTCTTTCTGTTATTTCACGAGACAGTTCTTTTTCTTTGGATCATTGATACCCTATTGAATTCAGTGGGAGAACTTGTACCTGTGATGGGATAAAGTTTCCAATCCCTGTTTTACTTCCTTAAGGGCTAAAGGAAAAGACAGGCTTTAGGTGATATTTTTAAAGAAAGGATGCATGTGCCAAGTGGTGAGGTGGTATTGCACAAGTTCATATTATTTTTTCTCTATTTAATCATAGACACTAAATAAATGGCACCAAAAATGTAGTGCTGATGCAAGTGCCAAATTCTAGCCATGTGCAGGTAACGCCTCTCCTTGCCCTTTCCTGTCAAAGGCCTTAATGCCAGCCAGTGACATGGCTGATTGCCTTTGCCTGATGAAGGGACATTTGAGGGAACAGCTGATGGCTGAACTCCTCTAAAATGGAATTTCTGATTGTAGTGGTGGAACTTGTCCTAAGAGTTGGTACCCACATTTTATCTAAAAATATGTGCCCACAGTCATTCCCTCTAGCCTTCATTTCACAAGCCTGCTTGAAGTCTCTCACATTGCGAGGTCTGCAAAGCATCATCACCATTATCTCCAGGTGATCAGAAAATTATATTCCCTTCAGGCAAAAGATGGCTTCTTCCTGGATAGTTGCACCTTTATCTTGCGGCCCAGAGCCACTTGGTGTCCTTAGATCTGCACCCGGGCTAATCTTTCTTGTACTGTGTGGAGGAGTGTTGGCTCCAGCAGAGCAAATTTCTGTGAGCATCCTCGTGCTGGCTTCTGGCTTCCAGGCAGTTTGTAATCCTGGGTGTTTATCTTTCAGTTTCTTTGTGGCTGGGCCTTGCTCGGGTATTTTTATTGAAGTCCTGTGACAAAAAACATGACAAGTGGCTTTGTGCCTCTAGCACAATGGAGCTCTGCAATAACAGTGCGAACATTTTACCTCCAAAAGAATCTTCAAGTGGAGTCACAGACAGCTATTCAATGAGTTTAAGTGACTGTTCCTCTCGGTCATTACAGGGGTTTTTTGTTCCATCAATTGAAATCTGTCAAAATGCAGTGCTCTACAACCAGTGCAGAGCAAGTCTGTGTTCCAGGCAGGATTTTCTTGTGGGATAGTCTGAAATGGTTAGGTGGACTTCTCCCCAGCTTCCCAGTCATGTGTCTGGTCCCATGCACTGAGCACATGTTTTACTTCATTCTTGTCCCTCTATGACAACCACAGGATCTCTGTTTACAGCACAAACAAAATGCTGCTTGAGTTGTTTCCTTTGGGGAGGAGATGAGAGAAGCAATATGTGAGAGATGATAATGTTTCCTTGGTGTGGTGGTACTGGTGACTATGTGGTGATACCCCCTAGCACTTCTTGATCCCTGTTTCCATGAAATACAGGCTGTTACACCCTTCTGAAAGCAAAGGAAACATGCCTTGGAAGAGACAAAGAAAAAAGAATGGTGCTTTGTCCTGCAATGCCTTTATTTACAGAATTTATCCAGGACCTCAAAGCATCACTAAACAGAAACTCAGTACACAGTGACTTACCTTTCCAAGGAATCAACAAGCATATTGCATTGATATTTAAGTTTTGAGGTCTTTTTATATCCCTGGTGCAAGAGTGAAGCTCCCAGATCAGCTGCTGCTGGTGATGAGACATAGATGCTTTATTAGGGATAACTTGGTTTATCTCCTTTGACATTTTTCTGATATCTCTTGATCATTAAGGTCTGGATTAAGTGGAAAAAACATGGCTTGCACAGATGTTATGTAGCTTATGCCTCAGATCTTTTATGAGAGAGTTTAGGTGCTTAATGTCTCCTAATTCAAAAAGAAAAATCAAAGTCTTGTGTACAGCTTACTTCTTTCAGTTGCCAAGATGAGGGTTAGGTGAGCACATAACAGAAACTTGGATATTTGAAAGTCACATTTCCAGCTGCATTTAGGAATTGTAGATAAAACACATTGAAAAGAAAAGGGCTGGGTTTGCGTTTCTCAAGTGGGCTTAATGAAATTTAAGATGTACTCCTCTGCAGCACTCTGAGGAAAGTAGTCATCTGTATTTTCTTTCCCATGAACTTGCATTGTGACATTTTTTGTGAAGTAATGCTGTGTATCAGGATCTTGCTGTATGTTCATTGCTGGCTTTGGGAAGAAAGTGTTCTCCAGTAGCAGCTCTGCAGAGGTGAGAAAAGGTGCTTGGCAGCAGGTATTGGAAGACTATAGGAAAGTAAGTGTGTATTTATTTGTCTGCCCCCACAAAAATACTGTTTTTCATACAATTTGTATGGTTTTTTCAATATTTTGTTCCCAATCCCTACTCCAGTGGAAATGTAGCTATTATTTATAATCAGTAAATGAATGGCTTTGTCTCTGAGCCTGTAGCAATGCAGAAATCAAGCATTCCTGTCTTTGAGCCTGACGATGTTTCACGAGAACACAACAGGTATTTCTGGGGCTTCTCAAGCTCAGGGAGGCTGCTGTGTCACTGGGACAGTGGAAATGCTGTGGTAATTTTGAAAGACCTGTCCTAGGGACTGATGAGTTTAACAGCTCGATGCACCCTAACCAGGGCAGCCCTTTATTTGTCCTAGTTTGCTCTTCATCAGCACTTTTCATTTGACAATTACAAAAAGTGGACTTCACCCTGTGAAGTTGTTACTGTAACCATTTATGGAGGGAGAACTGAGACTCCGATAAATGTGACTTTCCAAAGGTTAGCTGTCATGCCGGTAGCACAAACAAGGACCTGTGCATCTGTTTTCTGAGCCCTTACTCCTTTGTCCCACATTTTCTTTAACTAGGTGGGAGGAAATCCATTTCCACACAGGGTCTAACACAACTTAGGTAAGCAAGGATCATGTGAATTATCAAGTGAGAGCTTCTGCTGGTGCTGCACAGAGGGATAAATTGGTTGAGAACTTTGTGGGCTGCTTCACAAAAGACAAATAACTGTGTGAAATTTGATTTGCAGAGAAATTTCCTTCCTAGGAGAATGCAGAACCTCAGCATAAGTAGATCTGCAAGCTAATGATGTAAAAATAGCTTGGATAATAAAAATCTGGTAAATAGGGGTATGGTAGAAATTGGGATGTATGGAGAGACAGGCTAAACTGATCTGACTTTATTATGAGGATTTTATTCTCTCACAGAGCTCCTCTGGTTTAACTCAGTCAGTGCAGTGTTACTTTTAGCTGAAGCGGAATACTTTTTGTATTCTACTTTAGAATTTTGTAGAATTCTAAAGTCATCTTCCTGTAAAACAATGTAAAAAATTGTTCAGCTGCAAACTTGAGCTTGCTCAGAATAATCCAAATTTGTTTTGAAGGACTTCAGGGATGTATTTCCTTCTGAAGATTCCCATTCTTCTGTATTTTCTTTGCCAAATGAGTAATTAGTTGCTCCTTGATTATTGCTTATCACTTTATACTTTCTCATGGAGACAGCAAGGGACTGTGAGGCTGTTAATAGCTGTGCTCAGATCACCTTTCCTTCTCAAGCATGGTTTTATTAGCTTAAAAATAACAGTGGGAGTGAAATGCTTTTAAGTTCTTGTATTTAATGTTTTTTTTTTTTACTGGAATCCTGAGTGCTTTCCAGTGACCACCAGAAGTGTATAATCTCATTTTTCTTCCTTTGAATCACTACACACCAACACCGTTGATCAACAACATCGGGTGCAAAAGATTGACCTAGGCAGTCTTAGTGTGGGATGAAGAAGAGACTTCAAAATTTTCTTTGGTTTTTTTCAGATGTCTCTAAACATGGCAACAAGCATGGCTCTGCAACAGATGCAATTCTTTCTAGGTCTCTAGGTAACATTTGAACCTGTGTAATGTTCGCAGCACAGCACCGTAAGTAATATTCCAGGAAATGCGCTGCCGCTTGTTAAAAAGGATAGGACCCCAGAGATGCCTTTAAATATGCCTGTAAAGTGAGAGGTGCCAAGAGAAAGATAATATGGCTGATTATAGTTATTTACCTTACATTTTCATTCGCCCTTAACTGGGTGTAATTTAGGGGCATGAAATCTCTTATTGGAAGTGTATTTGCATTAAGCAGCTCTAAGCAACCATGAAAGTGCAGAAGCTGAAAAATTGACAGACTGGGTTTCTAGAATCCCAAAGTAGCATTTTTTTAATAGGCATACAAACAAATCAAATAAACATGTTTTGCTTCAACGATTTAAAGAATATGGTCTTTGGAGTAATTTGTCTCCCTTTTTTTTTTTTTACCCTATCATTTCTAACCTCTTCACTGCCTATCTCTAGTTTGCAGCTCCTCCTAACAATCTGCAGCAATTTCCAACCCAGCTGTTGTGGTTGCAGTGCATTGTGCCTTTGTTTAGCTTTCCCTGAGCTATCAAATCATGCAATAAAGGGGATTACCTGGCTAGTGATGTTATTTTTGAGGTCTGCACTTTTTAACAAATAATTGCTTCACAATGGCTCTTCCCTATCTCCTGCTGCCAAAGAAAAAAAGTCTTCTGAAAATCAAACTTTACAGTTGGATGGAATCAAGTCTTGCTAGTAAGCACCTTTGGTTGGCTTTGGTAAAACCCCTTTGCTTCCTTTGCAAATAATCATAACCAAGTTGGAATTAATCAAAGAGTTGTTGATATTTTCAATCAGCTGGTGTATTTGTAGCAAGACTTGGATGTTCATGTGTGCTTTTAGAAAAAGAAAAACATGTTTTTGCTCTACTCTGTTCACATGCACTAAGCTTGAGAAGTTTGTAATCCAGCTGTGTGCTGTTAAACAGGTATGATCTTCCACCTCTACCCCCAGCAGTTGGTCAGTTCTTTTATAGCCGCTGCCTCTCCCACAAGGCAGTTTATTTAACTGATGTTTGTGAAATGTTGTGATCTTCGCATGAATGGAGTTATTGAAGTGAAAAGCATTAGCAATATTTATTTCAGCAGGTTGTGGAATTAATGACTAAGCAAGGAAAACTGGTAAAACTTGCTTTTTATATGCACAATGGAGTCTTTAAGAAATGTAATTTGTGTGGAAGAATGCAGACATGTCTGAATTTATGTTACAGTACATATGCTCTGTCAGAAGGTTTCTAACAAATATATATGCTATTGAAATATATCTATAACATTCATTTTTTTAGTGTCTTTTGAGTGTTAAGTAAAAGCTAGTGTCTGTCTTGCTCTGCTCAATGCAAAAGATATATTTACTGTACTTGAGTGTCTTCAATTTTGGTTCTCGTTTTGCAAACACAGTACATTTTAATTAAGGCTTGTCACTCGAGATCTAATGAATACATTTACTCTAATGTCTCCATTTTCAGGAGGTGAATTTGACTTAGAAATTGTCTCTGTCACAGAGGGCCTGATAATATCAGCTTAAAGATCTCTTTCTTTCTTTCCTGGGGAAGAGCAGTATGTGTTGTTCACCCAGCTCTCGCTTAGTTTGTGCTTGCCTAAAAGGTTGCAGAATTATGTTTATTGCAATATACAGACAAAGAAAGTCTCTAAAGACAAGTATGTACATTTAGCCCAGACAAGCTTACGTCCCTACTTAAGACTGTCCTATTTTTTCACTTCCCCCCCCTTTTTTCTTTGACACAGTTTCAAAGGTGGTTTATTGATTATATTTGGAAAGATTAAGAAAGTCCTCTCCCCATTCATGCTTCTGTTGGCATATGACAGGACTTTGATCAAACAAACAATGAATTGTCCAATACACACAGTAAAAAAAAAAAAAAACCTCCTATAAGAGCTGGTTTCAATTGACCTTTAACCTGTCCCTATTTCTACTCTGGTAGGTGAGGACTGTGCAGGATGAGGGTTGTTGTCCTCCTGTGCCTCCAATTCATGTTATGGTTGGTGTTAATTAATTCCTGCTCTTAATATCAACTCTAACCCATAACTACTTTTGTTGTCATGCAAATGCCATTTTATGTTCTGCTGTTGTGCATGAATGTATCAAAAAGTGAATTTGGAGTCTTCAAGAGAAATGAAGTAAAGCCCCAAAGTTTTTTGTTTTCACTATTGCTGTATTTAAAAGAGAACAGTTTTTTCAGCTAGGTAAGTCAAGACTGTGTTATGGTGCTCTCTCCTCGTATAGTGTTCTAGAGGGAAGGCTTTAGCTCCCAGCCTTCTTCTCCAGCCTCTTCTATGTCACCATATTCAAAGTGTGCTATGCCAGCTTTGTTAGAAAAGGCTGAGGTTTGCATGAAGGAAGAGCCCAGTGCAGTGTTGAGTTAAAAGGGAGATGCTTGGGGGACCCCACAAGACACAGGGGTGCCCAAAAGAGCAGCCAGTGGGGGAGCAGCCACACCCTCATCCTTGGATGTCCTGGTTAGTGACTTATTTGGCAGATAATGTGTGATTTACCTGTGGTGATCCAATGCAAACATTTGGGAAGTGCTATTGCATTTCCTTGGTGTGTGAGGAATAGTGTCACAGTGAGGGCAAAGCCCAGATTTTCCAACATGCTTAGGCACTGTGCACTGGTGTCTTCATCCAGGATCCTGCTGGAACTCTGTGACAGCAAGAGTACCAAGGCTGTCTCACCCAAATCATGCCACAGGACTCACACATCCTTCCCTCTGGCAGCCCATCCCTGCCACAGGGATGGCAGGAGCAGGCTGGCGACCAGGGTGCTCTACCCTCTGGCTGCCACTGCAGAGGGGCAGGGAGTTAAGAGCTGCAAAGGCCCTGAATGGGCCACCTGTGAGGTGGCAGGTTATGCTGGTGACAAATGTGTGCCACTGATGGGTACATGCTTTTCTGACCTGCTTTAATTTTTCTAGCTGGTCCTTTAATTGCCAGGGAGAGATACAGGCAAATGCAATAAAAAATCCAAACAAATCAGAGCTATAGCAAGGCTCAACAAGGAAATACATTTTAGAAAGACTTTTTTTCCTTAATTAATCGGGATTTTGTTGTCAGGCTAAAACAGACTAAAAATAAACAGCTGTATAGTACTTCATTAAGCTGCCTGCTTGGAGTGATTTTCCCATTGATTAGTCTCAGGGCTAATGCTGGTTCATTCCTCATTTCATTGCTAATTAACATCAGCTCTGCTCCTGACCACTTGACCGCACTCTCTCTATGAACATGTGCTGGTTTGGCAAGTAATAACTACTCCCTCCCTCTTAAAAGGGAGAGTTAAGGTGCAAAATAGCTGTCAAGAGTAGATCTGTGACTCTACTGTAAGGACAGCAAACCGTAAAACCATGTCGGCCCGTAAGAAGGGTAATAAACGTAGTTTACAGAGCGCAGGAGTTTGATTGAGGAACTATGTAAATACAGATGATGAGCTCAAGCTGCTCTATGAATTGACAGGCTTGGCTCATCTCCTGTCAGTTGAGTTGACTCAGGCTCTTCTGGGATGCTCGTGGTGCAGATTACCTGACCCAGGGGCTTAGGGCTGCTGGGTGTCAGCAAGAGGGCAGCTTTGGATGGGCAGCACTTAGTTTTCCCAGTTTCCTCAATGTTCTCAGACTTTGAATAATGAAGTACATTGGCAGTGGGTACAGAAAGAGCAGGAAACAACATCATGGTTATAGCTTTGTCAGGCCACTTCCATGCAAGAGGAATATAGATGAAAACAGGGGAATTGAAATACTAGAATTGGCATGGATACCCTCTGAGGAAATATCTAACAACTTTAATGAAATTAGCAGCCTCTGTTCTGGGTGAAAAGGTCAATTTTTCCATAAAATCCAAGTAAACTGGCATTTTGGAAAACATCTACTACTTGGCACAGAATAAATAATGTTATCCCAAAGTCTTGGTTCAATTCCAGATAATAGCTTTTTCTTTTAATTGAATTGGATATTGCATTTCATTTTCAGAAAGTCTTTTTTTTTTTTATTCCTACATTTTGAGGCTTTCATATCTCAGAACTAATCAGAAACTCAGCCTTATACAAATCTATCAATCAAAGTCACTGAAGAGAGAGCTTGCCTGAGTGATAATCCTTTTCTACCTACTTTTGAGCAGAATCCTAATTCACTTGTTCATCAATTATATGTTTTATATATTTCTGCCATTATTTCAGTGGCTTTAGTGGCTCAGTCTTGCAAACACTTCTGCACCTGAGTAACTTTATTCGTACAAGCAGGTGCTATTGTGAGTAAAATTAACCATGTGAGTTATTTGTAGGATCAAGTTTGCTGTAGGTAGATATCCAGACACAAAGCCATTGCATTCTTAACTTCCCTTCATCGATCTGTAGTAACAAGAAACATTTCTTATTGAAATGAGTTAAAAAAAAAAAAAAAAAAAAAAAAAAACCTTAAAATATTAGTAACTTTACTCTTAATGGTAAAAAAGTCATTCCTATGTTTAAGGACATAACTGCTTTCGGCCAAGAAGCACTGCTTCCTAATTAAGTGTTGCATGGTTGATTGCATCATGTAACCTTCATGGATGGTTCTGGAATTCAGAGCAGAGGCATAAGTGTAGGAAGTCCCATGTTATTGTCAAGTGAGTATATATAGTGCTAAAACCATATTGTACTGCAGACCTTGTTGGGTTGGAAAATGGAAATGGAATTTTGATTCCTGTTCCTGATACATGCAGCACCTTTTCTTTCTAAAATGGTGCCTATGTTATTTTTAACTTTTCTTATGTTATTTCCATTTCCAGTCCTGGTCAGATGAAAAGAAAAATCCCAGGAAACAAATATTTACATTAATAATAAATAAGCCCAAGAAAAATATTTCCTTGAATGTTCTTTAACTGTAAGGAGTCTGGTTTGAAGGAGTGTCTTGGTCTGTAGCTTTGTAGCTTCCTTGTGGTAGGTTGGGACTTACATTCTTTTGCTTACATTAATTTTTTGCTCTCCTGTGGAGAGGTATTGAGAAATGGTAAAACACTTATTCACTGCTGGCATAAAAGTGACCCCAAAGTTGTTTTCTTTCCTCACACTTCTGTAGTGAAATAAGCATATCCATATATGTACTTTTGTATCTGTGCATTAGGAGCTGGCAGTGTCCAAGGCACTTGCTGGTGGTCCTGTGTCAAGGGAAGCATTCTGGGCAGCTTCACTGGCTACATCCTGAGGGGTAACACAGCCCTCAGGACACAGGGACAAGCTCTGGAGCCCCTTTCCAGGCTTGAAGAGGACTCCAGCAGTGATGGAGTGAAGAGCAGGCAGATGAACAAAGCAGCGTGGGCAAGACTGGCTTGGAGGCTGTGCAAGGTGCCCTGGGGTATTGCAGGTTTGGCTAAAGCAGTAAATCTGTGGATGGTTGCTTACCTCTTAACAGAGAATTTAATAATGAAGGTTGGGTATTTTCTGGTTTTGTACTTTGCCTTTTCATTCAAAGAATGCAAAAGGAGGGAACTAAGACAGCTTTAAAAGCCCTTATGAGAGTGGCGTGCTTGAAATGAGATCTTAGAGAAGTCTAGCTTGGATGACAGAGACTTTGTGATCCTCAGCATTGGGACTATTTAAGATGTAAACCTTTTGATAGAGTTGCTCTTTCTAGCAACTTGTTACCCTTACTATTTAAAAAGAAAATTAATCTTTGAATTTTCAGAGTTAAAAGATACTGTGAAGGCCTCCAGTCATATGAATTGTAAGTTGGTGTATTGTATTAAATAAGATTCAGTAGCTTCTTGTGTCATTACAGGCTAGAATTTGGTGAATAAAGTACGATTAATAGTTCTTACAAACCTCTGGATGGACACCCAAAGGAGAGGAATAATACAGTTGCAGTATTACAAGTCAGCCACATATTAAACATTTTTTTTTCTGTAGGAAAGGATTTCCTGTAGAGGTCCTGAAGAAAAATAAGTTTCATTAGTCGAGCTTCGAGCAGAGATAGAGCAACAGGATTGATTGTAATAAGCCTCTCCTTTTTACTGAAATTCATTACTTTCTGAGCTATTAAGTGATGAAAGGGATTAAGAGAATAAAAAAATATAAGCGGGACTGTATTCGTAAATCTAATAAAGTTGATAACAGTAGAGCATTTTGTGAAATTTGCATGTGAATTTATAACATCCTAATCCATCGGCAGGCAGTGTCGCGCTGCAGAGGGAAGGGGGTGCACTGTGCATACAGGATAAAAATGCAAGCACAGAATTTCTGGCCAATAAGCTTGCTTTTTTTTTTTTTTTTTTTTTTTTTTTTTCTCCCCCATATGGATATCCATATGTTTTTATCACAGATTCCATACTTTCAGTGCCAGGATCCATATGTTTCGCTTTTTCTCAAATAAAAGACTATAAAGTCATTCTTCATTATCTCTTTCTTCCTAGCTGGTGTTTTTGTAGACATAACCAAATGTGATGCTAGATGGTTGAGGCATACCCAGATAGGCTGTAGTTGGATCTCATCAGAGGTATTTAAAACCAGTACCTAGGGAGTTCAAGGGCTGGATTAGCTTCTGAGTATAATGCCCCTTGACAGTGCTTGAACAATGGAGAGGGTGCTATCATCTGATTGCAAAGTCCTGGCAAAGCCTATAAAAGAGAAGCTCCTTTGGGGCCAGCAATGAGAATTTTCCTCCTTTTTATTTTGTTTAATTCTCAGCCTGCACCTCTGCCTCTGTGCTTCTGCTGAGGGGTGTGTGGTACAGGGAGATGACATGACAGGGCTTTATTTCACTTCTGCATTTTCTGCTTGCCCAAGGCCTGCAGTTGTAGAATAGCAGCAGAATTTAGAAGTGCTGATATAGGGAATTTGGGGTTGGCGTATGGATGGTGTGTATCACCATCTCCTTGACATGACCCAGTCTGCTCTGTGCCAAGCAGATATCACTCACTGAGAATTGTGCCTAATAAGGTTTTATTTCTCCTTTTCTTTTTTTTTTTAACTCTTTTGATGGAAATGTTAATATAATGCTTTTTAAATATGTAAAACACAATTCAGTGTCCATGGTTAGACCTTGGAATAGGTACCAAGTAACTTTCAGTGATAAAATCTGCATGTTGGCTTTGCAGTCAGATCCCATCTTCACTTGGACTTTCAGTCCTTTGCTGGGACAGCATGTGGCAGACAAGAAGCTGTGGTGTGTGCATTTCCATCTCTTGGGAGTTTGATTGCCTGCCAGCAGGTTCTGACTGTCCTATGGCTGTGATATTTAATGTGCAGAAGGGGTAAGGAATACCCTGTAATTTTGAATAGAAGAAAATTAGGGTAGTCATAATTACAAGCATTACAGTACAGTTTCAAAATAAAGCCATCAGTGTGAGTATTTTATTCACAGTTCTGCCTCTAGCCCCTGAAACATAACCCTGAGGTAGGCTTGGAGTTATGCTTTATCCTCTGCATTCCTGACAATAAGAGAAATTATTGTGGAAGGTTAAATAACCATTGTGCATTGGAGCTGTGGAAGAAGGTGGTAGAAAGAACAGGCAACTTCCTTCTCAGAATAAACCAAGCAGTAGCATCTTGGCTTTAGAGAGGAGACAATCAGTGCGCTAAGAACCCTACTACAGCAGCTACATTTTGGCTGGAGTAATTATATTAATTTTCAGGCTAGCCTGACTCTCATCAGAGACAAAAGTGAAACTTACTGCTGATATAATTCAAAGCAGACATGACTTCTGATAGGATCTTTAGAGAAACTGTAGAAAAATTTAGCCTCTTTTCTGAGATTTTTCTTGTGGAAATATGATCCATTTGAGTTTGGCTTTGGTGTGCATTTCTATAGCACTAACCCATCATTTTTCAATGCTGCCTTTCCTTCCCAGGATTGTGGTGGCTCTGGTGAGATAGGTGATAGGTTTGTAGGGAGTTGCCTCATGGGTCTTGATTGGCAGTGCAGAGAGCCACTGTTCTCCTTTCAGAAACGGTTCTCTTGTAAAATTGCTGTGCTTTTTTTTTCTTTTCACTTCACCCAGCATTTGAATGCCAGATTGAGCTAATGTTAAGATTCTTCAGGGCAGTGGCACTGCATTCCTTCCACTCCGCTATTCCTTACCACATTACCTCACTGCATCAGCACTCATATCTCCTGCTGATGGCATCCAGTTTCCATTCCATTCACAGCAGCCAAGGATCATATCTCTGATCCACTTAGAAACACAATGATCTCTACCCCTGAGAATGCAAACGCTTTCTCAGTCAAATCTATTGATCTTCAGGACTCTATTTCTGGCTTTCCATTCACTCACTCGATGTTTGGGATGCTGCATATTCATTCTGGGCAAAGAGTTAACTTGGCTACTAGGAACTCAGTGAAAAACACTTCTGCAGAATCCAAAGATAGATGTGATCTCTTATATATTATTATGTCTGTACAAATACTGTACTTCTTAACTGGGCAAAACAGAAACCTCCCAGCTGGCACAGTGACAATGACAGACCTGCTCGTGCCATCATATTCTTATCCCAAGCCAACTCACTGAATATGCTGATGTTGTGATCGGCAAGCACATGCTGAGTTCTGAAAAGGAGGAGGTAAACACTAAGGGTCTTCAGGCTAGTGAGGGATTTGCAGTCTAAAAGGAAAAGATGAGACCAACAGGCAAGGACATTGAGTACAAAGAAGGACCTAGTTTGACAAACAAGCAAAATGAGTGAAAGGACCTTAAAGAAAAACATTTTTCTGAAGACCATTGCTGTCAGGAAACTTAGCCCTTCAGGGCTTGACTCTGGGCTCTCTCCGAAGTATGGTTATAAAGAAAAACAGGGATTTGTGGGGTGAGTATTTCAGCATCTCCTTTCAGATTACGTACTGAAACAGGCCTCTCCTGAAGGCGTGCCCAGTGGTACGCCAGTGCTTCAGATGGTCCTCAGGAAGGCCACTTCTTCCATCACCAACAGCACAGGCTAGAGAACAAATATAACTGCAAATATACCTAACTTTGGCTTTGTTGGTGTTCAGGTGTTCACTATCACCCCTGAATAGGATTTTGCTTCTTAAAATATGGTATTTTTAAGGATATTTAGGTATTGCTCACCATTGAACTTGAACCCATATTTAAAAGAAATCTAGGCACCATGATGTAGCTATGCCTGAGTTAATTTAATTATCTAGACCTTAGACAATTTTGAAAATATTACCTGTAATTCATATCTTCTGGGTTCCAGCTGAGTGCCTTGTTTTCTCTGCTTGTACATGACAAATGAATTCACTTTTTCTGTGTGGGTTTTTTGGTTGGTTTTTTTTTTTTTTTTTCTTTTTTGTGGTGGTGATTTGGTTTGTTTGTTTTTTTTTTTTTTTATATGGATATTAGGTTACTGCTTGGTCTAAGAGAAGACTTTCACTATTCAACACTTACACTGTCGGGAGCACAGCAGCTAACCTGGTTTGGTCTTGATTGTGTCACTCTAGCTACAGCGGTTTCCCACAACTCATGGTGCTCAGTCTAAAAAATGACAACATATAGCTAAGTCAGGCAGCAATGGAAAAGGTCCCAGGTGAAATAATTATGGGGTTGATTATTGTGATTATGTATAATTATAACCTTTCTTAGTATATCACTAAGAGTACTGAGGTATGAGGGAATTTGACATGTTGAAGGAGTATTAAATTTTAACATGGAAACTTACTCTGAACTTAGGTATTGGTTCCTGATGTGCAGGATTAGTACAGAGTTGGTAGTGAACTACCTTACTTCACTTTCTCCTTTACCCACAAAAGTTTTCTTTTCTTCTCTTCTCTTGTGAGCTTTGCCTACAAAGTTGGGTAATAACTAGTCCACTTTCTTGTAGCTTGCCCATGTAGTAATTTCCTCTCACTGTTCAGCATGTTTCTCAGTATATCTGAATTTCAGCTGAGGGAGAGGCAGGAAATTTTCATTTTTCCTGATCAAAAAATGCAGGAATAATACTATAAACATATGAACACTGAAATTAATGTCTAATGTGATAAAATATCCTTGTCTGGACATTTAATTGCCCTTACAGGAAGATTTTTGTTTGTTCTAAAACTCCAGGGACATAACAGTACATGGATGATCTGTCCCTGCTTACAGACATGAAATAGGTCTGCATGCATACATATACACAAGGGAAAGCTTCCTCTCTCTTTATCTTTCCAGCAGGTACAAACCATTGAGCATCTTTGATTCCTGCAGAAACTGGGGGAGTGGGCAGGCATTTCGTAGGAAAAGCTGAGAGCTGCTTGCCCAAGGTTTTGATAAATCTAATCCTCTTGACCCTAAATCTTGTACCTTAGCTGCCTTCTCCTAGCCAAATGATACAGATTGTAATTCTTTGGCATGAAATAAGAAAGACTAATTGCTTTGAAGATTTTATTACTTTGTTTTTCAGTCCTTTGTCCTAGTACATCATTTGTTAAATGCTTTTCCCTCTGGAAGAAAAGAATGTTGAACTCATTTCCATCTCCATCCCTTATCTCCACCTGCACGTCTGTGCATGAGGTACCCGTAGGTCTTGCTAGAAAAGAGTGCCTTCACTAGAAGGTTATGTTCTCACAAAAAAACCCAATTTTGTAACAGTTTGGGCAGTAGATTTAGATTTCAAGTCTCCCTCTTCTTACCCTTTCTCAGTTCCAAATAAGGAACTTCAGAGGCAAACGTGCCACTGCTGGTAGACATGTAGCTACTGTTGTATTGAGGGATTTTGGGTTGGTTTTTTTGCCAGCTACTTGACATTGTTTTACAGCTGGACTGTGCAGCTATTTTTCCAAAAGGCTCAGCTAATTCTGTTGTCCTTTTTTATCAAGGAAATTCTTGAGAAACCACAATAAAGCAGCTGTAGCCCTGGCGATGCTTACAACTGTGGCCAAAAATAGAAATCAGTGCTTCATGCGTTTTCTTAATGAGGGTATAGGGTTGTTTTTTTTTTTTTTTTTCAGTGTGGTCCTTGAAACCTCGCCAAGTTAGGGCTTGGCTCTAATGTTTAGTGCAAGTGTTATAAATAGCCTGGATAGAAGGGGCATTTCTTTTCCCAGTGTCTTGCTCCCTCTCAGGGCTGGGGCTGCTGGGGGAGCTGTGCTCTCAGGGCACAGCTGAGTGTCTGCAATGGGCCCTTCAGGCCACAGTTGCCAAATGCTTTGCAGGAGGTGCCGATCACCTTGGGTTCCTCTTTGCTTGGAGGGGGAAGCTCGACATCTTGCAGAATTAGGTCTGTAAGCTGTTGTTATTAATAACTGCCTTCATGGTCATTTTGCTTACAGACAGGATTTATTTGGCTTTTGACTATCAGTAAAAGTGTCCCTGTAACTGGATTTTTATGCTCTCTCTGTGCAAATAGAAAACCATGGTTTGTTTGCCAACCCAAATAAGAATTTACAAATGTGTTTTTTTTTTTTTTCCTGTGGCAAATAACATGGCTAGTAAATGCATATGACATAGCTGGATGCAGGGATTTCACAATGTTCTCACAGGTAGAAGAGAGAAAGATGAGAAAAGATGAATTAAAACTTGGGGAAAGTTCAGTCAACAAACTAAGAAGTGCAGACATACTGATTTATAAAGAGACTATAACTTTTAAA
This sequence comes from Anomalospiza imberbis, assembly GCF_031753505.1. Lineage (NCBI taxonomy): Eukaryota > Metazoa > Chordata > Aves > Passeriformes > Viduidae > Anomalospiza > Anomalospiza imberbis. The sequence continues at coordinate 90,333,360 of NC_089683.1, forward strand.
CATGTACTTTCAATCTGAAGGACCGCAGTAGGGATTTAAAATATGACTATTTAATTTTTTAAAATTACATAAATTAAGTGAACAGCCCATTAATGGGATGCCATCAGGATCACATGGCCAATTCAGTTCAAGTTATATTATCTTGCTGGCCGGATTTGAATAAGAATTAAGAAATTACTATTCAAAGTAGTATGGGACATTGATCCTCATTCTCAGTGAAATTCGTCACCATAACTACCTGGAATTCCGCTGCTTTCACAGAGGTATTCCACTGAATCTTCTTTATGGAGCAGCTAGAAGGGAATTGTATTAGTCAGTGGAAAAAAGCCGCTAATTAGTTGTTCGGCCTTCACTTTAAATAAGTCCTGTCTTGCAGAGGGTTTGGGGATTGGCAGCAGGATGTATCCAATGAATGGGAACCCGGATCCAACAGACACCCAGCTCCTCCAGCTGGTCCATCCCTTGGCTAAATCCCACCTCGGGGACTACTTACCTGCCCCAGCGAGAACACCTTGCCTTTTATTTGCAACTGGTGCTTCATATTTGAACTTGGCAAATCAAAGTGTGTGGTTGAGTTAACCAAGTCGAGGGATGTCCTCTGTGGATGAATGGTTCTCAGTGCAGTATCTTCCAGAGTCTCTGTCAAACTGAATAACCCAAACTCGCCATTACATGCAACTGTCTAGTTCCTTTTCACAATTTTGGAACCCCATTTGGAAACACCTAAAATACTTAGTTCAGTGCTACACTGTGTTTAGAATAGGTAAAGAGTAAAACAAAAAGCTGCTACAAATGGTCAAGCAACTTGTGCTACACTTTAAACAGACAAAGTCGGTGTTATTAATCTTAACTGCATTGTTTAGTTTATAAATATTAATTCTGCTTTTTTCTTGACTTCACTGCAGTGCATTTCAAGTCTAATTTCTGTGATAATTAAAATAGGAATATGAGAATCTTTGCAACACTTTTTTCTTGCTCCAGTTTAATTCCATTGACTTTTTGCTAATTTACACTGGCATAAATGTGAGACTACTGGGCTCAGCAGTTCAGCATGTTGAGATCAAAACCTTTTAAAACCTTTCACTGACAGAGAACACTTGAAATGGCAGATGCTGAGTATTTGCATTGTTAATGGCTTTAAAAATGTGATAGTTGTATATAAATACTAAAAGATAAGTTATACATCCACACATCAACTGAAATTAGCATTCTGAAATTTGCAGTCCACCAAAAGAATGGCAGTAGGTGGTCATGAATATTTGTGTTGTTCACTGTTACTGGAAGATTCATAGTCTGGAACCTGCATCTGATGCAACACAGATGTGTTCCCTAGCAAGGATTTCAAGTCTTTTCTGCACCTGGGCTCTCCTAAGGTCACAAATTATGATCATAGGCGCTTTTTCCCCATTTTGCTTCTAATGAGTTGGTACCAACAATCCATTTTAAATAATCACAAACAAAATGTGAAGAGTGTCTGTGTAATGAAGTTAAGCAATCTACCACTCACTGATGGTTACCTACATTTGTAGGTAAAAAATAAAACTACACTATTTTTTTCTGTGGGTTTTTTTTTCTTTTTACCATTCTGTAGCATTTTTGCATATCTCTTCACTGCCAGCATCTTACTGGAAACATAATGGGAAAGAGACTTCTCATAGGTTTTACAGCTGTGGCTAAAAGCTGAAGAGCCTAAGAAGAAAAACTAGGCTAGTAAGATATGAAGTCACATTTGTAGTCCCAGTTGAATCAGAGACACTTGTGGAGAAGCAGCTGGTGATGATCTGAATTTGACCAAATTTCTAAACATTTGATTTAGCTCATGTACTGATATTGGTCTGGAGTACCCTTTTTTTTCAAAACAAAATATTGAACTTAATTTTAGACCATTTCTTGGTATCAGTTTTTTAATTTTGACATTACATTCCAAGTCAGCATCAGATAGTAGATGAGGATGTCAGTGGGACTGTGCTCTGCTTTCTTCACATGACAGGGAGAGGGGAAATTTGTACACACACATTGAAAAATGTGAAAATTCAGTTTCCTGGTGTAGCATAAACTACAACTGAAGACTTAAGAAACAAACTTACCTTACTTATCTCTTTTGAAATCACTTGAGGTGTAAACATGAGCTTGAGTGTTACTTGATGAGGGTCTGCAGTACAGTGAATTTCCAAATCTCATGCTTGCCATACACTGGTGTTGTTAGGACTTCTGTGATGGGATGCTGATTTGGAAAACCAGGTGAAAATTCTCAGGAAATAAGCAAATCTAGAATCATAATGTGGGATCTCACTATGACCACAAGATACAAATATTTTTTGTGTAAATGTTAACTGAAAAAACTTAAATGCCCCATGATCTGGTCATCTGAAAGCAGCCTGAATTGGTTTTTTTTAGGTTTTGGTTAAGGATGTCCAAGTAATATTGTGTGCAGTGTGGTAGTAACTAGAGACTTCTGTTCCTTTGTTCTAAGCAAAAAGCTGGTATGTATCAAAATGAGTTTCTACCAAATACTAAAGGAGTTCCTATCAAATAGTGACTTAGCTGAGACTGATTTTTCAAAGGAGTTTTTTTTGAAATGCCTATAGTTTGCTGCTCTGTTTCTTTAAAGATTTCAGTTTTCACTGGAATTTGAATGGTCTTGACCTGTCTATGGAGTTTTGCTCATCTGGCCAAAGAAGAGAAATTCTGGGTTTTGTGTGGCTAATGGCAATTAACCAGCAAAATTTGGAACTCATTTGTTGCCGGGTCAACAAAATCCATTTTACTTTAAAAATAAAAACACCTAAAACTAAAGTAGTAAAAAAAAAAAAAAACCCAACCAAAAAGGGGACAAATTACTTCAGGCAAGTGTGTGTTGAGGGATTATACAAACAAGTTGTTTAAAAGCTGGCTGGCAAACCATCTACCTATGCATCAGACCATTTTTAATGGTATTCTCCTTGCCAGCCTCTCATTTTAGCTTTGCCTGTCTGAGGGAAATGAGCCTATATGACACCAGGATGGGAAACTTGCACAGTTCCCCAGTTTACAAGTTTTCTGTTGCTTATGGATCAAGGGAATATTTGCCCTCAAAATGAGTACTTAGAGCAAGATATGTGGTTTGGATGTTTTTGTTTTGCTTTTGTGGTTCGTGGGGGTTTTTAAAATTAATTTGAAAACATAGAGGCACAATTTGTGTGCAAGACTCATGTTCATACAATGGTCACTTGATCAGAGACCCTGTTGCAGTGCTGTTCTTTGAAAAATGTATTGTAAGTGGCTCTATTTTTTTGTTTTTCATTTACTGCCAACCTGTGTTGGGTCACATACTTTTTTTTCTCCAGAGCTATCTTTTAATTCAGACTTTGCTTGGCATTTAAATCTCTTGTGTTTTGACTTTCAGTTTTAGGCAGTCCTTAGGCATGTGCTTAGGCTTAGCTTGGTCAGGTGGATGCACAAAGCTGTGCTCATCTTTAAGGCTTCTCAGCACAAGCTGAAGCAAGTGTTGCCTAAACTCATGGTGTTCTCTTGCTGTGGTTTTGGCTTGGAGGGAATCTGTGCCGAGCAGGTACTTGACCCTCCTTCCCAACCTACATCTCATTTGCTATGGGAGCTGTAGAAGATTTGCTGCTGGGCCCCACTTTGCTGCCCAGCGAAGCACGTGGCAGGGCTCACTGGTGGTGGGGTGTCGCTGCAGGGGGAAGGAAGGACCTGCGGTGACAGAGAGATGGTGCCTTTCCTCTACTGGGGCCGCATTAATGCAGCAGTGTGGCCCCAGCTGTTCTTTTTAAACAGCTTTATTTGTATTTTTTTCCTCCCGTAGAGTAAGCTGACCAGATTTGCAGTTTATAAAACTGGAAGAGCCTAGCAGGGGATAGGGTTGTCCATGCACCATCTTCAGGGGATAATAATATCTGTCAGGGAATGGCTGTGATGACAATTGCAGGGAAAGGTGAATTGCTGTGTACATGTGCCCACACAGTAAACAGTTCCCTTAAAGAGAGAAGGAAGGGGAAGTCTCCCAAACTGGCTTCTGCCTTGTGCTAGAGCTGGAGCGAAGCACTTGCTGAACTCTGGACAATGTGCTCCTGTAAACTCTTCACCTCAGTATTGTTTACAGAGAAGGCTAGCTGCAAGAATTGGTTTAAATAAATAAACAGCACTCACAAGGTTCCTTTCAAGCTCCAGGTTTGCAGCTAGAAGTAAAATATTGTGGATAACAAAAAGAAATTGCTCTCCTGTGAGCAGTGTTTTTCTTCTTGCACTGTGGATCTCTCTTTGTACCAGGCACCCAAGCGTGACTCCTCCTATTTCTTAATTTCTTCTGTCTCTGCTGGTCCCCCAGCAGAGCTGGGGTTACTTGATGTTGGGGCACACTTCAGGGGCTGCCTGTTTGGATGTGGCTTTTCCCAAGGGAGTGAATTAGCGGGGTGAAACGAGGGAGGGCAGAGATGTGGTACTTTGGGTGTTTGGAGGTTTGTTAATGTAGCTGCTGGATGAGCAGTGACTGCTGTACAAAAACTGCTGCTGGTTTGTACCCTCACTGGGGTTTTCAAAGAGAGATTTTTTTTCCCCTGTATATTTTTAAGTGATGTAAAGGAAAATTAAAGAAAAAAACACAATTTGAAACAGTCTTTGTGTTCTGTTGAGGCCTTGAGGGCTAAGAAGAGCAAATAGCCCCGAGCCTGCTCAGCTGTTTGAATACAAGTGTGTTTAGAAACCCACAGCTTCAACATAACCCTGTTTACTTGTTGCTCATGGGATGGCTGATGCTCTGTTCCCCAACCTGTTTTTCAGTGTTCCCAGAAGCATTCAAAGTAAGAATTGTAAACTTGTGCAGATAGAAAGGAGGGTTGGATTGCCTGGGGAAGACTGTAACAGCATGGCTGTCAGTTTTTCACATTTCCTCAGTCTTCAAAATTGTAAATGTGGTCTTGTGTATTTCTTCTGCAGAAGTAGTGTATGCACATGTGCATCATACCTATGTGTGTATACGTATATACTTCTCTGGCAGCCACCCAAACCTGAATACTTGGCTTTCAAAGTGCTTTCCAGTCTCTGAACTGAAGCAGAGATACCCAATAATATTCTTCTCTTTGGTCACTATTAAAGGATACTAGCATATATCTCTGGTGCTCTTACAAACCAAGCCATTTGGATTTTTCCATCACAACTGATGTTTTAAATAGTCAATACAGAAAAATCTCAGCTGTGATGTATCTTGGAGAGTGTCACTAGGAGCTAGATGACAGTAGGTTTTAAACAAGTCTTTGAAAGAAAAAGGGAGAGGCACAAGAAATTAGACAGTCAGGAATATATTTTTCTTTTAATATAGTGATAGGACCAAATTTAAATGAGGTAAAACTGGGAGTGTAAGTCATGTTTTACAGAAGACACTGAACTGATAAAAGCAGGAGGAAGATTGTATTTGTTAAAAGCCTCTGGTATCTTGAAAGTGATATACATCATTCCATTTCTCAGCTTTCACTCTTGTCTAAACAATTTAAAGACAAAAACTAGACCATCTATTTTGTGTATACATGTGGTTATCAATTTAGCCATACACATCAGTGTGCACATCTATATATATACCCCATAGGGCTGCTTTTAGAATGCTTCTCAGTGTTTTTTTCCCCTCAACTCCTGGATTTCAGTGTTTTACCCCCTACTTAAAAAAAAAAAAAAAAACAAGAGATTAAGCAGGACCCATTATTTTGACATCAAATGCAAGCCCTAAACCGTTGCTAGGATACAGGATGTGTCACTATAATATTGCTGTGGTGTAGGGTTATATTGTCTTAAGTGTGGGGAGCAGGCCATATTATAAATCTGAGTTGATAGAAGAGATAACGATGGCTGCTCTTACTCTGTAATTAAAAGGAAGGGAATGTGTACAGAACAATTTGGTCATATACTCCTTTTTTATTTGGACAGTAAGTGAAGCACTATCAATAAGCAATTTCATTAGTCTGTATGGGTCTTATCTACTTTAATTTTTTATCTGCATTAATTTAGAGTAACTCATTGGGTTTGTTATTGATTGACACCAGCATAGGCAATGCTAAAATTCGGCTTTGGTGGCAGACTTGTTAATTTTCTTGCTTTATTTTTCTTTTGTGAACAAATTAATAGAAACTTAGCTTCTGATTTCAGCAGTATTAATTCAGGTCTACTTTCTTACACTTTCTGTGGGGCTCAAAAAAGCTGCAAAGTTGGTATTTTGTGGGACGAGATAAAATGTTTTTGTTGTAGACTTGATGGGGTTGTATAATTGTTTGGGATGTCACATCTAAATTGGCTCAGACCTAGTGTCTAAGTGAGCCAAATCTAGTGTCTGTGTCACCATACAAAAGAGAAGCAGATGTTTCTATTACTTGTAATTTGTTTTGTCTTTTTAGGATGGGGAAAAAAAATAAAACAACCAAACCACAAACATACAAAATGCCCCCTCATACCTCTCCAAATGCAGCAAAACAGAGATTTCTTTCTTTTATGGTTTCTTTTAAGTGCAAGTGAGTTGTGTTGAGGAATGGCAGTGGTTGATATGCAGCCCCTGCATACAGTTGGCACTCGCAGAGCAGCTGGCTCATGCAGAGGGAAAGCCTGCACTCTGCTGTAGAGGTGGAGTCTCTATCACTGAGGAGAAATAAAGACCTCTGTCTACACGGGTGGCACTCAGGTGCAGGTGGAATGTGAACACAGTCACCTCTTGGACAGGTTGTCCACTAAGTGCATAGTGTGCCACATAAGCACAGCAGCCTCCTCACCTATGAAAATTAGGGATTTTGGTAGGTGAGGATGCTGCCAGTGACTCTTGGCTTCCTCACCACTGGAGACAGATCATAGGCTGTGCTCCACGGGTCTCAACCCAAATGCAAAAAGACCTTTCAGTGTACTTAATGCAAGTATGTTTGTCCTTATTACAAATGCCAATCTAAGGGACATGGCAGCTGACACCTCAGAAAAACAATGTTAAGTTGGAGATGGATGAACTGTAAATGTGTTTATTGGGGCCAAAATAATACCTGTTTGGATGGAGCACAACTGTGGGCCAAACTGGTGCTAGGAAAGAGGTTAGTGCCTTCCCAGAGAGGTAATGTGAGCTTTCCCACTCTTGAAATGGGTGCAGTGAGTGAAGCTGCTGGAAATGGTGAGGCTGTGCTGAGACCACTGGTCAGAGCAGAGGGTAGGACTACCTTAGAGCAGCAGAGTTGCTTCCAGCAGGTTTCTCTGTCCTTGCTCCTGCAGCCATTGAGGTGCATCCTCTTGGGAAGCACAACAGTGTAAGAGGCAAGGACCACATGCTCCATGCTCCCATAGCCCAATCTGCCTGTTAATGGCTATGATGCCGTTTCATAGCCAGCAAATATCCAGCCCACTGACTGATAGAGAGCAGATTAGCAATTATTTTAGGGTCATTTTAGTCAAACAATTAAATACCTCCATACCTATTTAATCACATCTGTGTAAATATCAACTTGATTCTTGTGAAATCTCTTTTAAGATGTTAACTTTGTCTTCCCAGTTTTATGCATAAAGGCATGTAGGTTCACACCTTGGCTAGCAGACATCTGAAAAGCGATTTTGGTGTCAGGGGCTTACTAATTTTTGGTTTTCAGGACACTGATTTAGAAGTCCAACTATGAACTTAACCAAAATGAAGTTAGATGTGCAATAATAGAAGTGGAAAACAGTCCACATATTTTGGCTAAAAAGCCTTCTCCAAGGTCAAAAAGAGAACCAGTAGCAGAGCCAGGAATAGAACTGTTATCTCCCAGGCCTTTTGCTTCTGTCCCAAAAGACACTATGAAAGGTACAATATCCATTTGACAAATTGCACAGTTATGTGATGAATTGCATTTTTAATGCACATTTTATGGCCTCTTTTGGCCACTTCCTACTAATCTATCTTTCCTGGGGTATATTCTTAACACTCCACAGCTCTCAGTGGCTATTAGACAACAACACAAAAATGTTCTTCTCTCCCAAATGTAGAATTTACCACAACTTCTCTGTTCTGAAGCAGAGGCCTTGAAATATCCCAGCCTGCTCAGGTGATGGGTTTAAGCCCTGATTGCCTTCAGCCTAAGGGGGTAGGAAGTAAGATGTGTATGGCAAAAAGGAAATGGGAATTCCTAGTTTTTCCTTAAAAATACAAATTCCTTCTCCTCCTGCATGTTTATAAGGTCTGGTATTTATACATAGTTTTGTGATTCAGTACTAAATGTAATCTGGACTTCATTTCATAACATTTGTATCCTTCAGGCAAAGTGTTGCCTCTCTTTACTCCTGTCAAATCTGTAGCAATCAGGGAGTTACCAATTGCTTCTTAACTTCATGTATATAACGTTCCATATATATGCACACACTGACCTACCAGGATCATGAATATTCAGAATACAAAATGGCTATTTACTGTGATTCTAGCTTCTTGGATTTCTTGCAGTAAATATGAACTCCAGTACTATGGTGCAGGATAAAGTGACTGGAGTAGGGCCCAAGTTGCTAGGCTTATGCAAAGGAAGTGACTCTAATCAGGACAGCTGGGTGAATAAAAACCAAGTGTTTACCTTTAACCTGTGAATGCACCTAATTTCCAGCAAACTTGATGACCCTTTTTGCTCTCCATCTTTCTCCCTAGAAGGTTGGGAGAAATAAACTTGTTACCATATCAGCTTTATCCTCCTGCCTTTGGCATTTTATATTGTGTTTCAGAAAACATGAACCTTGAAAAAAAATCATGTTGATTTTTAAATATGATGGACAATATTATTGCATTTCTTGAAATGTGTCCAGAATTCAAACCTGGAGTCAATAGACTTTTGAGAGTGAAATTGGCCCCAGCCAGTTAATAAATTCTGAGCAGAGATGCATAAATCAGCGAGAGTATTTAAAACTTTTTTTTTTCCAAAGGGTGGGCATGGGAGAGGAAAACGTCTTTGGAGAATTGTTTTCTATCAGTTCAGAAAATAGAGAAAAGAATTCAGCAATACCCAGTGCTGGTTAGCAGATTGTCATTTTTGGGTTTGATGTTCCTGGGTTTAATTGTCTTTCATGTGAACAATGGCAGGAGCTCTCTAGTGTGCCATGTGAGCATGATAAAAGGGGGCCGTTCTTGCATAGCAATGCCTTTTTTTATTATTAGCGTAAAAAATTAGCAAGCTGGAAGTCGTTAGAAGGAGTTCCATTGGCATTAATTGTAATGCAGCCTGAATTTGTTTGCAGACCAGTGCGGCAAGACAATAGCAGCAGGGAAAAAAGCAATATTAATAGCCTTTTACTTATTGTATCATTTTAGTGAGCCTTAATAAGGTGTCTGCTGTCAACTGGAATTTATTAAAATAAAAAAAAGACATGGTAGTTGATGTATTGCAGTAAGTATGGATGAGGGCTCAACTTGATTAATGTATGAGTTGGCTTTTTAAGGCATTTTAAAAAGGCTTCTTAACTGAGTCTTAAGAGACTGGCACAAGCCCACTGTAAACTACCTCATTGCAGTTGGAAAACAGCCTGACAGCTGCTGATGTCTCCTGTGGCTTTGCTTTTTTTTCTGATCAGAGAAAACTGAAGTAATATAGTCCTCGTCAATAATTGCAGTGCTTAAAAATCTTATAAAGGGATTTCTATTCTTCCCTCCGGAGATAACTTTTCAAAGGTTAAATTAGTTTTACTTGTGTGTACTTCAAATATCTCGGCTCCCAATAAGGATCAAGTTTTGTTTTAAATAAACTGCTCGTTTGTGTGTTGCATTGGATTAGCACCTTGCTGAATACTCTCTCTTTCAGCATGAGATGGACACTACAAAGCACTCTTTTTAAGTCTAGCTGGAGTCTCCCAAAAACCTTCAAAATATCGACTCACTTGAGCTAGTTCAGTTCAGAGAGGGGCCCTGTCTTTTGTTATTCTTTGTGATGAACACCTGAATTTATCAGCTTTGCTGTGCCGTCTTACTACTCAGTTTTAAGTAGCGGAGGGAAATGGGAATTAGAGACCCAGCTATCTTTTTGGCTTCAGTGTGATTTCAAGAAGGTGTCAGCCTAAAATATTCTGTGTAGGTGGTTCTCACCCTGCCAAAATGCCAAAGCATGTGTGACAACAGGAAGACCCTAGCAAATGAGGAGGCTGGTTTATGTGGATTATGAGGAAACAGTTTTGTGAAGTATGGCTCATAAAACAGTAGTATATCTGTAACTACACATTGTCCTTTTCCTTTACCTACCTGTCTTGTCCTAGATCAAAGCCCCAAGTATTTGACACACTGCATGGAGCAGTCACTTGTGCTTACTTTGTGTTGCATTTGTATTTGCCAGGTAGTCTGTGGACATGTAGATAAATGCCTTGTGAAGAGCAGAATGAAGATGTCCCCTACAGAAATTGTTCAGTTAGTCTGAATGAATATGTTCCATACTTTCAGCTGGGGCCACCATGAGCATAAGGTATAAGGTGAAGTGACAGTGTCTAGTTCCGTTAAAAATTTCCAGATTTGTGTCCTAAGATAAACTGGCTAGACTAATCAAGGTTCTTCTTTCTATACCGTTGTCTCCATAAGTGCTGCAAATGTCATCCAAGTAGATATCAAAGTCAAAGGGAGGGAAACAGGCTCTTAATTTGTTACAGTGTCATGTTGTCCTTCCTGATACTTCTGGGTCTTTCCCAGAGGAAGCGCTCATGCTTCATTAAGGATGTAAGCTTTATTAGGATAGACGTCATCAGGTTCAAGTGTTAGGAAAAGTCACTGCTTGTTAACAAAGGTCATGGCCTTGGATAATGCAACTGTTCTCCTTACTGAAGGCTGTAAGCCAGTGTGGATGTTACTGTTCTTGTATTTTTTTTTGTTCTCAAAAACATCATGATCCTGCTTGGAGATCTTGTCCAAAGGCTAAAAAAGGAGAGCTCGAGTGCTCTGTTTTCAGTAAATTCAATCACTCACCAGAGAAAAAGCCTACCTGAAATTATTTCAGAAATCTGTGTATAACTTACAGTAATTAATCCACACCCTGCCATATTATAACAAATATTATTTCCTTTAAGATTTCTTCTTCAGGTTTCAAAAAGAAGTGCAGCAGCACAGCATATGCACTTGCAAGATTTTTTTTTCCTTTCTGGCAGGATTGCTATTAAATGAAATTATTATATGGCTCATATAATTACAAGTTTCACAATCTTTTTACATTAGAAGCATGAACTTCTACTTCTTTCTATGCAGGCTCTCTTCTGCATGAGAGATGGAACTGTGGTGTGATATTTCCAGTAATGGTTTTTCCTGTCACCTTTATTTTATCCAACAACACTTCCTTCTCCAGTAGCTGTTAGGTAAAACCTTTCTTTCTTCTGTTCTCTGTCAGCAGCTGAGAAGAAACTTGAATGAATTGATAATGATACAGCATTACATTAATTGCAGTTCTGCCCTTTCTTCAGCCCATTGGCCTCTCATGCTTTCCTGTTCCAAGCAACACACCTGTAGCTCTGGCATTGGCAGAAGATATGGCATTGAGGATAATATTTATGTATAGACATCTTAGATGTTTACTCTTCTGGTTACACCACTGTGGCAGACACCCCAGTGGTCCAGCATATCTCTGTAATTTGTGGATAAAACACCCTGCTGTCCCAGTGATTTCTTCATTTAGCCTAACTCACAGTTTACATAATAATTCACTCCAAGGTATGATTCACCTCGAGTAATTTTCTCCTCATCTCCTCCTCACCTTCATTTTTAGGCATGGACTTTTTGAAATCTGTTCCTGAATATACCCAGAGGTTGCAAGCACTTGAAAGCTAAGTGTGGATTCTGATCAAAATTTTACAAATGGTTTCCATTTTATTAAAGAGTCAGATTGAAGACCATTAATAAAATGGAAACTCTGCAGCTTAATCTAACCTTGATATATTTCCAGCCTAATGCATCTGCTTATAGCCCTGTCACTGCTGGATCTGAGCACTGAGAGCATTGTTGAATACATTTTCATACCTTTGCATTTTTTCCCCCCCATCCCAAGATAGGCCAATTCTCCACTGTTCCAGGCATCTTTCTTTCTCCCCCTGAGTCTGGCTGTGATTAGAAGAGCACTGCTAGCCTTTATTTGATACCCTGTTTGCTGTTAAGTGTATAATTTGTTTAGTGGAAGAGGAGTGCTACAGAAGGGACATTGAACTTGTGGCAGATTTTGGAGGCGTGCAAGACCAGGTGCCACATTCCCCTGCACAGAAACTTGTGCTACTGAGCAACTCCATAGGACAGCCCCTGTCCAAAAAAACCAGCAGTGGTGGGGTGACCAAGCAGGATTCCACAGGATTCCTGAGATTCATTTCACAGAATTCACGTTGCCCACCACCTTTGCCTCTGCTGAACCTTCTGCTTTACAGTGATACTGATGTGGGGCCTTTTGTGTGGCTTTGCTTCCTCCCACCCAAAAATTCAGCTTTCCCAGTTGATGTACAGAGGTGACCTCAACTTCTTAGGCTACAGGTCAGCTGCAAAACTGAATGAATGGATTTATCACTGAATTGTGAGTTATCCCTGAGTGATAACTACCATACAACTACAAGATATTGAGTCACTGTTTGGGGGTGATGGCAAATTTACTTGCACTTGCAGTTTTTGAGGTGTGTGCCTGAAAAAGCCCCATTTCCTTTTTTTGCTCAGGTACCGTTTCAAAACCTGGTGCAAAGTCCTTTCAGTGGCACCAAAAGAGGACTCGTCTCTCACCACATCAGAGCACAAATCTCAGATTCCCTCTTCTGAAAGTGGCCTCTAGTTATTACACGAGTAAAATAGAGACGCTCTCTGCCAGACGTACACGGAGACTAGGTGTCTGTGCTGACACATCAATACAAAGAACTGTTATCAGAGGAAAATTTCTCCTTCTAAACCAGGGCTTAAACTAATATGAACAGACATATGAAGGCCCCAGTGGATGACCTTTCTTCACGTGAGAATATGTCTGCTCAGGGATTTCTTAGTTCATGTTAATTGATTGCCTTATGGGATTGATTAACTAATTGATTCACTGTGGTTTGTTATTTAACACAAAGATTGGCCTAGGGTAATCTTCAAAAGTTTTCAATGTGGAAAAGATATTTGGGAAAATCTGGCAGTGGCAATGAGTCTGAGAACAACTCTGGTATCTTGTGTTGGGTGAACCCCATTGCTGAGGGTGTAATACTTGGCATGAGGGATGCTGTATGGGCTGGGTTTAGAGCAAAGCAAGCAGAGGAGAGGAGTGAATTTACAGCATCTTTGTTAACCTCTATTCATTTCATATGCTCTCACTTCAAGTGCATGTTAATAATTCCAGTGGGTGAGATACCCATCCTCTCTCTTAGCCTTTTGCAGGCAGAGCAAGAGGGAATACTGACAGGGTGTGTGCTTAACACCATTGTCCTTTCCCCTCTTTCTGCAAGGGTGGGCTCCTAAGCATTATTCTCCATGTGCTTCTGCTCCCCCCTCACCACCTTGTGTAGATACTCAGAGTTTTTACCAGGGAGAAGCAGGAAAATCCTCTTAGGAGAGCAGCCTTGCAGCAGAGACTACCCCTGGTGCTGTGGTTCACAGGTGCCTCTGCCTCCTGGCGAAAAATGCCCTTTAGTGTGAGGCACCAGAACCAAAATTCAGATCTGTATGATAATTTTAAAAGCACGGTCCAAGCGCCTGGTGGCTGCAGTTGGAATGGTATTCCTCTTGCTTATATAAACTTGTTTCAAAGTAATCGTGCTGTAGACACACAGTGAGGGCGCAATAGACTTTCTGTTCATGCTCTGGGTATTTCTTGGTGCTTGGGAGACTTGGGGAAAAAAATAAATAAATATATATATTTCCTATTAACCTGTTTTGAAAATGGTCTTCCCATATCAAAGCATGTTTAAAAAGCAGATTGCATGTGATAGCAGTAGCTAAAATGCAGTAAGAAGCAGCCTTTTGATCTGTTGCAAATAAACTCTTCTGCAGATAAATACGTTACAAGTGTATTTTTGTTCATTTGCTATCAAATTTAATAACAACCAGTGGAATTGAGTTCAACCAAAATGGGTTCATATCAGACTTTGAATACATACTTTTAAATATTAAAAGATAATGATTTGTATGGCATTGTTATATAATGCATTTCTTGTCTTCTCTTGTGTGCATGTGACAAATTCCAGTCGATAAGCCCAGGACTCTGGAGTCAGTTGTCTGGCTAGTTATTAAGATTAAGATAAGTGCTGAGAAGGGAAAGATACAGCACATTGTACTGCCCTGCTGGGACGGGGCCACCTCGGATTCCAAGTGTAAGCAATGCATTAATTCTCCCCGGCTTATTTCAAACCCGAGGTGTACACTGTAAATATTTGGGAAATATGATGGAAAGAGTGTGGAAAGACTTCTTTCTTTAATCCATTAAATGTTATTACTACAAAGTGAACCTTACCTCCCCCTTGGGTCCTAATCATTATGCATCTGTAAAAATCCAAGACTAATTTTTGTTAATTACTTATGAAAAGTAACTTTTTTCTCCTTACCCAAGCCATAAAAAAGCAGACAGACATTTGAACAGCATTACCACGAGTCACTTCGTGCTGAATATGCCACATCAATAACAACATAATTAATGCTCACACAGCAGAGCTCAATTAGGGTTTGGGGAGGAGAAGGGGGGGCAATAGGACTGGAAGGTCTAAACTGAAGAATGCTGAAGCTAATGCAGAGTTTCTTTATGACTTCAGTAAGCTTTGAATAGGCTCCAAGATGAATGCTAGTGAGATCCGGGCTTTCTGAGCATGTTGGAGCTGTTATTGCTGGTTTCTCTGCAGGAGAGCCCTCAGGATATCACTGTGCTTCTGCCAAAGGGGAGAGGGAGAAAGTTTTCTGTTATTCCAAAATATTAATGAGATATTAAAAACAAGACAAATTTCCTGAAGTTCAGTTGTTATTTCTCACTAACTTAAATGCGAGGTTTGCTACAAATTAGTAGTCAATGCCTTCAAGGCAGTAAAGTTTAACTTGTCTGTAAGATTGCTGGGGGGGAGTGACAGAAAGCAGTAATTTAGAAAGAGTATTGAAGCTGTGTGCAGTGTAATGTAGACTACTGGGTAGCAATTAATTTTTGTTAATGAATTTAAAACTAGATGTATGGAAGTGGTTATATTAAATATATATGCTGCTAAACAGCTAACTAGTCCTTGGGGTCTGCATTGTCATTATCTGTATGTAAATCATTTCAGCCAGCACCTTCTAATGAGTCAAAAACTGCTCTGAAACTGTAACTGAGATTTGCAAGACACTTTTTTGAAAAACCTTATGCCCTGCTTCAACATGTGGCCCTTAAAAAGAAACTATGTCTGTCCTCTGATTAATCGTGTCTTATGTGGAGACAGTTTATAGGTTTTATTGTGTTTCAGAGGGGTTATTTCCAAACTCTAGGAATAGCCCATGTTAATGGAGATTGGAAATTAAGGGACATTCAAAAACATTTAAGAGAAAGGAGGAGCACAGCTGGTAGGTCCCCAGTGACCCCTCCTAAATCTTACAGTTCTTATGTGATGGGAAATAGATTTAAAAATAAAATGAAATAGTTAACTGTGAAAGATTATCTGACTAAACCATGCAAACTGCTTTTTCCTGAGCATCAGAAAGTTGTTATTGAATTAGAAGCTGTCTTTTTCCTTCATATGCTTGTTAAATCATTGTGCTTCCTTAGCTCCCATAAGGTATATGCTACGATTTCCTTTTAACCGGCAATGAAGATAAATAACTCCTGTATCTTTGCTGTTTGCAGTTATCTTAAGCAAAACCAAAATTAAGGCAAAATCACTGCAGCATCACAGTCTCTTTACAGAATCTTGAGTATAAGACAAAACGTTGGAATACCTCAGAAAGGATATATAATACATGAGAACTAAAATATGCACGTGTATATATATTTATAACTAATCACTAATAAGACCTCAAAAAAAGTAATTAAAACAATATCTGAGCGTGATGTACTGTACCCAGATAAATGAAATGTACAGAGCGGACTGGAATATTTGGAATACCACACTCTGTTTCTCACCTCTTTTTTCGCAGCATGGGCATTATATCATGGTTGTGTACATTCCAGTTAGCTGCAAGTGAGAAATCACTGCCGAGGTCGCTGAAATGTCAGTGCCACAGACGCTGAGGACAAAAATGGATGGAGTTCCCTGTTAAAACTCTAATTATCAAAACTCAGATGATCCAAGAGGAAAATGCGCGTATCCTATATGCTCTGTACTGCGGTCTAACAGAGACACTGCCTGGCTGAAAAGCCATACAAATAAACCTGTGCCATAACCTATTTCAGATTTCAAAACACTGAGTGAATTTAGTCTCTGGCACACAAATACAGCTTTATGCTGTGTAGTCTCTGAATACACTTGAAAGCGGCTACATGGTTTTTAAGCTCTTCAGCTGAACCATGTATGGTCTGAAATACCCAGGTAGTTAGCATTCCTGCCAGTTTGATATGATGGAGACCTTTACTTGAACTGACCTCAGAAGGAATAGAAGACTAATTGAGGCAGCCCTAGTTCTAGCTCTCTAGAGGTGCAAAACTGCAAATGGTATCTGGTGCATGCATAAAAAGGTTTACATAGTGGAAAAGGGATATAGGAAGGAAAAGACAGACTTTTCTATCTCCATGTCTCAGCAGCCTATTTCCCCTTCCCCCTGAATCTTCAAGGAAAAAAAATTACCATTTTAATGTCATAGCATGGTAAAATAATAAGCAAAATAAAAGATTAAAAAAAAACCAAGAAAGTGCACCCAAACAATCCAGAAGGTGAAATTAGGACACTACTTGGGTGCCTCAGGGCTGTAATTAAACCTATCTAGATAAAAAAGACATATTCTACCTCAGATTTATGCTCTGAGAATAAGAAGAAAAAGGCTGAAAGTGAAACACAGCAAAAGAAATCTGTAATTCCAATGTATTCAACTCGCCCATCAGAAGAAATGGCATTAATTCAGGTACCCAATTACTGTAATGTGGTTCAGAGCACCTCAATAGGTGTTTCAATCTCAAGCCAGGACTAACATTTGTAATCCTTTAAATGCACTTAAGAAATTGATGTTACAGCCCCACAATCTGTTAGGGGCCTTGCTTCCTGGCTGATTGCAAAGTATCCCACCATTAATTGGATCATCAGAATGTGATCCGCGTTCTGGTCCCCGGATTATGTAAGACTGACTTTGCTCTGACGCGCTGAACCAGAGGCTTCTTTTGCTGGATATTTTGACCCTTAATGTAGATAAGTGGTATTTTTCATCAATCTTAGCTTGCATTAAAAAAGGGAAATGTCAGTTCAATGTGGGGCGTTTAACTTAATTCAACATCTTTT
The DNA here is from genome assembly GCF_031753505.1 of Anomalospiza imberbis. NCBI lineage: Eukaryota > Metazoa > Chordata > Aves > Passeriformes > Viduidae > Anomalospiza > Anomalospiza imberbis. The sequence continues at coordinate 90,350,679 of NC_089683.1, forward strand.
AATTTAATACCTTGGAAAAGTTAGTCCGTCTCCGACCTGCCGGAGACTTCTGCTGATGGAATGGTTTGTGGAGCAGGGCTGGAGGCACGTCATTCCTGCTCCATAACACAGTCAGGTCCCAAAACTCTGTGTGCTTCATCCTTCATGAAAGGGAAAAGTAGAAAAAACCCAAAACCCAAAAAACCCCAAACCAAAACAACAACGCGCCCCCCCTCACCCCCCAAAATGGTAACCTGGCCATGCTGGTAATGAGTTTCCTCAGCTCCTTTAGACTGTTCCCTAATGACTGTTCTACATGCCTGAGGAAAAAGAGGCAAAAAAAAAAAAAATCATTTTTTACTATCCTGTTTTTTCTTGAGCTTCATATTTTCTTGATTTTTTTTTACACTTTTTAATTTTTTGAATCAGAGTGCTTTGATTAATAGCCTCAATATTTTTAATGTGCTTTAGTGCTGCAATAAAGGCTGGTCTGAAAATCCTCTACATAGACTAAACCTAAAATCCTGTTGAAAATATGGGACATTTTTTTCTGATAGAAGGAGGCTTAATGTAAAAAGAAAAATATTAGCAGAATAGGAACAGGACATGTTGTAAGACTTTTTTTTTTTTTCCCTTTCTTTTTTTTCATGTACTGCATCATAAAAGCCCTCATAGTGGTTCTTTTCCTGATATTGAGTGCGTTTATCCCAGTGGTACAGACAGAAGTTCAAAGGCGACTACAAGGTTGCCTTTTTTTTTTTTTTCCCAGTGAAAAGAGTAAGTTTTCCATTGCAACAGGCATCAAATTGATCTGAGTCTTACCGTGGCTTTGGTAAAACCATTATGGGTATGGTGTCTTTTGGGCTTGTGATTGTTAGGAGTGAAGATGTTGAGGTATGGCAATGATTTCAGTAAAATTAGTACTCACTACCTACATTATTTTATACATATATATATATATATATATATATATATATATATATATAAAATGTGTGTGTGTGTTAAAAATCATAGGTGGAATCTGACATTTTTGATGTCTCAGAGAAAGAGCAACCTCTTTTCATCTGTGTCACAAAGAGGCAGAAGCTCATGGAGATCATTTGCAGCCAAAGCTGTTTGACTTAGGTCTCCATTCTTTTGTTTTCTGTCAAGATCTTGTTCTCATTTTTCCAGCTCTCCCCTCTCCCACTTCTTTTGCAAGGCATTCAAATTTAGTGCCGTACTGTGGGCAAGTAGTGCTGAGGCACAGAAATGGTGAGGAGGTGGTTGGATTTCATGTTTCACTGTCACCTTCTAGGCTGTGGAGACTTTTTCTGAGAGGTATTTAGAACTTTAGAGGTTGAGGAAAAAAACTTATTTTGAGGCAACACATTTGTGAGAAGTGTTTGATCCCAATTAGAAGCAGATGGAAGAGTGTGGCTCTTGAATTTCCTCCACTGTCCTGCTGGCCAGGACCAGTTCAAAGTCTGCTATGTAGAGGAAGAAAAGGTAAACATTTTGAGGCAGTTTAAATGTGAGGTTTGGGTTAGTCTTGTTAGACATCTCATCCATATGGTTTTAGCAGTCACTTAGGATGACACCCTGTGAGTTCCCTTAGCATGGTGGAGAACATAGCTCTCCTTCCACACTACCTAGGTTTTGTAGATTGGCAGAATACCTAGATTAGCCTTCTTGCTGGCTTCAGAGACAGTAAATAGAGATATGTGAAAAGCCTTTTGGTGGGAGATATTTTTGTGGTCTTAAACACAGACAGGAAGAGAATTGGTCTGGCATTTGAAGTGAGATGAGTTGTTAACATTAATTGTGAATTGAGCAGGAGGCAGTTTCTGGTGCTGCTTTGGGGATTTGGGTCCCTGTTGCTGTTACTCATACAAGGTATGTGGCTCATACATAAATGCCTGACCTTGCTTGCGTTTTCGCCTCTCTTTTTTTTTTTCTCTCTCCTTTTTTCCTGATATGAACTGAATAGGTAGGCAGATAGATCCAGTTCTGGTCAGCCTAATTGGCGCTAGAGGTGATATGGTGCTACACCAGGACAGGGTCACCTTTAGGTTTAGGCTTCTGGCTGGAGCACAGGAAATACATGTGTTCACAGCAGCTCTCTGGCTGGTCCCTTTGAACTGTAGTGTGTGTTGATCATGGTGGTCTTCTCTCATTACACTTGTATAGTTCCTGGATGTCACCTGGAACAATAGATACCCCTGAACTGTAAATAAGAGCCCTGGATAGAAATTCCTATAAACAGGTGATCAGCTGCTTTTTTATATTTGAAAAATATAATATTCTTCTATCACGCATGTTTCACGTTACAGTGTTTGAATCTGTGTTCTCCTTTAGAACTGCCCCCATGGAAGCAGAATGTGAGTTCCTCCTGCAATGTTATATTGTTGCTGCACTAACATGTGAAGAGAAGTCTGAAGATATATACTTTAATTTATTATCCATGAGGGAATTACACTGTTTAAATATTTTAATGGGCAGTATTGAATATTTGGCCGTGTTCAGTCCTGGCATACATGGAATCACCTTTCCTGAAGTGAGTGAAGCTCTTTCTACTTCTGCCAGACCTAAGTTTAGGTTGGAGACTTCCAGTCTCATAACTCAGCTTGTTCAACACCAATACAAAGCTCTTTTATGAGAAGAGAAATATAAAGCAATATACGCAAGTCTATAATTACTTTGGCCACAGAACAAACATATTGTTTCTTCCTGCTTGGAAGGGCCTAACCTTCTGCAGGAGAATAGGATCTGTGATACCCCTGGTATTGATAGCATTCCTACAGCAACTGCGCTTTCCAGCAAGCTTTGTACTAGCATAAGATGCTTCTGGTTTATTGTGTTATGTGGAGGGTAAAGGAAACTGTTTGTAGCTTGTGGCAATTCCTTCCTGGGCAATTGATTTTAAGCAGTGCATCTCAAGGTGTTTTGCTGTATGGAGTTGCACTGGAAGTGTGTCACTTCCAATCTGTTTAATTGGAGTCTTGAGTGACACTTCTTTGCTGCCTTATCCACAGATAGAAAGATGGTATACATTTTAGCTTTAAGTACACTACAAGGTTGGAAAGTAAAGTAGAATTTGCTCTGAAGCAAATATATTGGCTTCCCATGCTTTGAAGACAAATGGAGGCTCATCCATCGCTGCTACACGAGTATGCTGGTGCTGTTTCAGGCTGCTTTGGGTTAGGATTTCAGTTTGCCCTTCCTTCCTAATGGGGTCCCTTGGTGGAGAATGCCATCCAAGTGCAGGATGGATGAGGTGCCCTAAGGACCTGTATCATGCTTGCCTTTTAAGCAGTTCCTTGCTGAACTGTGAACTGGACTTTTCTTGGAGTGTTGTTTGAGGATATGAATTCAACTTTGAGACTAAAAAATGAAACACCACATACACTAGCATATGTCAGCCTGAAAGCACACAGTGGTGGCAGTATTCATATGCATCTAAAATTATTTTCTTGTAATGCCATCAGTATTTCCCCAGGGCTCCTTTCTTTGTTTCAACTCCCTGTGGAAGAGGCTGAGAAAAATGGCTGGTGTGTTCACTCTGGCCACTGTCAGCGCCAGGCTCGCAGCAGAATTAATTCTGTCCTCCCTAAAGACCATCAGTTACCTCATTGCCAGGGAAGGGGCCCCTCTGTCTGCAGGATCACAGTAACGAAGTTTGGTTATGCAGGAAAACATGCTGCAAAGGCTGGAGGGTTTCTGCTTGCCTGTGTGGCTGGATGACACAGGTTTCTCTGTTGGTGACACTTACCTGTCCCCGGGGTGGGTTATCTAGGAACAGCTGGCATGCCTGATGCTTGGCATGTTACTGGTTTTGGGTTTTCTTTGAAAACTTAGCTACGTGTTTCCTTCATGTTATGGGGAAAAAGATTTAAAAGAAGGGGGCAGGATGAAACAAGCCCATGTGCTATATCCATTGTGATCGTGTCCTCCCCTCAAGTTCTTGGTTCCCTGAATATGTTTGTGAGACCAAGTGGGTTTCTTTACATACAGAATGTTTCTTTGCATCGGGATGCATGCTTTTTTGAGGTTGGACTTCTCTTTAAATTGAGAGTCCTCCTTTCACACAGGTCCACCTGCACGCAATGCAAATATTTTTCAAGGCAATGATGCTTAATTTCAGCAAATCCAGATCATCTTACACAGTGGTGCAAAACTCATTCTCTGTTTCTGTTTCCCAGAGTGGCTATGAACTTTACCTGTGCAGTTAGTTGGATGCTGTTGGCAAAAATATAGGAGAAAAGTGTCCTAGAAGGGAGCAGTAATCAGCAGATTCTGCTGTGTTGTGAGCAATAGCTCACATGTACTAGGGTGTGAAGCTGAGCACATCCCTTTTAAATGGTTGGTTTTGGTTTTAGTGTTGAGCCCAGCTGTTCCTTGAAACACTCTGTACAGTACAGTAATTTAGAGGGTAATGATCTCGTATAAGGAGGCAGATGTGAATCACAGGTGAACTATTTCTGAATGATGGCAAGGGTGTGAGCACTCCCCCTGCCCTTGTCTTTCCCCTCCCAGTCTCTCAGGCTCCTAGATTAATTTTCTCATCTCCCAGATTTTTCTCATTTCCCACTGCTTTTTTTGCAACACAGGTGGGCATGTTCCAGTGTGAGTCTGATAAGCCTGCTATGTGCTGGTTGATCAGGTTCTTATGGTTGATTTTAATGTCTTTTTTCACTTTGCATACCCTAAGAAACCCATACTGCCTCAAGTAACTTTGAATATACCAATAATTGTAGAAGCAAAACAGAGAACATGTCTTCACCCAAGATTTGGAAGTGGTAGGAAATGACCTCTTACCCTTCTTTTGCTTTTTAGATCTTAAAGCCCTAAGCCACCCTAAATCTACTGTCCCTATAAAAAGCTGCATTTTAAAAGGCTTTAGGAGGCTTGCTGACCTTGCAACCTACTTTGTAAGGAGTCTGCACCCACAGCTATTAAACAAAATTAATTTCAGCACTTTTAAATTGTTAATCTTGCAAAAGACAACTTGCTTGCTCTCCAGTGATCCCACAGGTCATCATTCTGTGAGCTGCAAGCCATCACCAGGGTTCATGGCTCTCAACATCGTGAGAATGCTTATGGTCTCCCAATTGCCTGACAAAATTAATTCCTCTGCCCTCCATGTTTCCTCCCCAGCAGCTCTTTGAGATTTGGGCTCTTTGTGAGCTGGTTGTGTGTAGCAGCTATTCATGAGTTGCCACGCCACAGACTATTCCCATTTTGAAGTTATTCTGTCCTATCTCAGTTGTTTCTCAACTTATGGGAATGAACTTGGGGCAGCAGGACATGAATTCAGGTAGGAAATGACAGGTTTTGTTTTCAGGGTGTTAGGGTTCCTATTGAGGTGACGTCTCTTAAGTTAAATTTCCCCATATCCATGGGGCAGATGCCTTTCCAGGTATTAATTTATTTTGAATCTTCTTAAGTGTATTTGTTCTTCCTGGCCATGAAACTTGGAAATGTTGCCTTTTTTCCTCCAGGTGGGATACGTGTGAATGCACTGGGGGTGGGGGAGAAAGTCCATGCTGTATATGCTATTATCATGCCTGGTTGTCCCTGCTCCTTCCACCTCTTTTGTCTCTGCCACTCAAGCCTATTTCAGCCATCCGCCGACTCTCATTTGGGATAATAGCCTCTCTTTTTACTGTTGTCTTGTCATGTTTGATTCGGCAGCACAAGGGTTTTAAATTAGCCAAAACGTTTGCATGCTGGGCTTACTCCGCTGCCACTACCAGTTGTAGAGCCACTAAACCACTTGATGCTGAAATTGATGATTGCTCGGAAGGAATAAGAAATTGTTGGTGGCTACCGGGAAGATTCATTCACGCCGAGCCCCTTTTAAGAAACCTGGGGGGGAGGGAGAGAGAGATTTCCTTCAGTTTCCTGCTGCCTGGCTGGTGGTTGCATTGTGCTTGTGCCAGGTTCCCGCTGAGTGATTACAGCCTTGCTAGGCTGCGTAGTTCCTGTGATTTCAAGATAAAAACAGAAGAAGAAAAATATAGAGGGAAAGGAAAGGGGGAGGGATGGAGCTCCAAAGACTTGTAGTTCAATTCAGTAACATAGAATTGTGATGTTTTAACTCACTGCCTGCCTTTTTGTTGTTGTTGTCTAATTTATTCCCCCTGGCTGAAAGTTTACTTGTTAGAAGTTTTACTCTGTAGAAAAACTACTGTATTGGCCTGCCTTTGTTGGTGATACTAAACCACAGCTGGGCTGTAAGCAGTTTTTAATATTCTCTGAATTAAAAATGATCCATCAGCAATGGGATCAGGGATCACCAAGAAACTATACAAACTGCCTAATAATACTCCCACATGCCCCCCTAAATGCCTTTCACTTGTTTACACTCATGTTTAAAGACACGAGGGGACAGAAGTTAGAAGGGAAAAGAAGATGACAGTGCTTAAAAAGCCGTAAAAAGAGAAAATAATGTTGGGTTAAATGTGAACAACTAGGCTTGCGTGATGGATATAATTATATTTCAGAACTACGTACAATCACATATGCAAAGTGAAATAATCTTTTATTTCTGTTGGGTGGATTTCTGTTTGAAGAAGGAGTATTTTGTTATTTTAGTTTATTTTTCATATTCCACCAGTAACTCCTGGATTCTAGTGATGACAGGTAGTCAAAAGGCCAGTAAGAGATCCATGTAAAATGGCTCAGGGTTTCCAAGTCCAAAGACCAACACTATGTATCAGAAAATAGTAGCAATTGTTAATTTAAAACAAAACAACCATCCAGACCCTCTGTTAGCCATGTATGCAAGTTCCCAGACAGTTAGAAACATGGCTTCAGATATATAATTCATTATACAGTGTCACAAGTAAGACCCTAAATAAACACGTGGGAATATGATTGCATAGCATACAAGCCAAGAAGGATGTTCTCATTGTATCTAATGTTGCCAACATTATTGTTACTAATATTCTAGCACTTTTTCCTCATTACTAAGCCACATGTTCTCTTGCAAAATACAACCTTTTTCTGCCAAAAGGAAGAAAAAAAAATCTCGTAAATTTGAAGGTGTTGGTATTCAACATTTTCTCTTGCATGTAAATAAATTGTGAAGAAATCATACAAATGACTCAAGCTCTAAAAATACAAATTTAACTAAGAGGCCAAATCTCTGGGGCCCAGGAGTGGTGTGCTGTTGTGCAAGCCCAGCTCTAAGGGCTTCTGTCCATGCCAATTAGCAGAAGATTGGAAAGCCAGGTGACCATGATGGGTTTAGTCCTGTTATCTAACTGCTGCACTGTTCAGAATTGCTGATTTCCCTGCAAAATCATGACAGATGTATTACAGGGGAATATATTGGCTGAGTAGCTAGTGAGAGAGTTAATGCAAGGGATAATAAGTAGCTAAGGCTACGTCCTCCAGCAGACTTTGATGTGGTTTGATAATATATGGGACGGGTCAATCTGCCCTATTAGCAAATGTAGCCAGTTTATGCTCTACATACAAACTAGAGATTTGATAAAGCACTAAATTAGTTTTCACAAGGTATTAGATGTTAGATACTTAATGGGATCATCATGCTTTTGCTACACTTGGTTAGGATATGTTCTGTAACAGAAGCATGCGGCAGCATGACATTTCACCAGGAAAGGAAGCATGTCTTGTGACTGAATCACGAGTCTGGGAATTAGAACGTCCAAGCATTGCTTGGCTTCTGAATTACAGTCTCCCTGACTTGCAGAAAGGTTTCTCTTTTCACATCTGCAGAATGGGACTGCATTCTTCCCTTTCCTCTTGGCCTCTTTGCAAAGCCACCACTGCTTTTAATTTTTTTTTTTTTTTTATCCTGGGGAGCAAGTAATCATAAATCTGTGATGCTTCAGTTATATGAGACTAATCCTGTCCCACTCAGTAGGTGTTTGGAAAGTCCCTAGACTTGATATCAGAGAATTTACAGGTTCAAGCAAATCTGCATAAGAAAATGTAGTCAGTTGTGAAAGGAGAAGCTGAGAGTTTAGATGTACTACTGCATTCTGCATTTTCTCTGTGCCAGTGGTCAACTAGTAATTTAAAATGTAACTAAGACCAATAGTTTAGTAAAGCCAATAACATTTTTATAGTCTAAAATCCATTGGCAAGATATGTCATGTGGGTACGAATCTGCATACCTGTACCCATTCTAGCAGTGGGAAGTGTGGGTGAAGAATTCAGCCTTCCTGGGGCCACACAGAACCTTCAGAAAACTATGCTTTAAAACCCATTATGTACTTTTTGTTTCTCAGATGGATCTAATTTTTTGCTAACATTATTTTACCCTCTGTTTACGGACAATGTTCTTAAATACATTTGGAATGCATCATTTTACTTTCTCTAGCATCTCACTGCATATGCAAGTAACTGATCCTGAATGACCGCTGCCAGGCTTTGCACTTTGAGTGCTAGGGAGACATTCTTGCCTTTTTGTGAAATGCAGCAAGAGTGTCATGTATAAAATGATCCTGTTTGAAAGGATAGAAGCTGTATCCCAATATAGATAACAGTGGAAAATGACTCAAAATTACATGACAGCTTCTCCCCCATTTACCTTCCTCCCTTTACCTTTCTCAGCCTGTTTCCCAGTTGAGCTGTAGTAAGAAACCCATTGTGTATTGTGACATTTTAGTTTACTGTTACTAATAATGCCTTTGCATCTTTCATTAGTGTGTTATTTATAGGATTGCAAAAGGGCACTGGTACTATTTGACCTCTGAGGTAGTACTGCCACTGTCCCAAGGACTGAGATAATTTTGAAGGGGATGGTTTGCACCCTGGCCTTGGCAGTGGGCTTGCCTTCCAGCAGAAGTCTTGGGTTAAAATCCTATGGCTCAAAACCCGCTGAGGCCAGTCTGGACTTTAGATGCTTTTATAAACCAGAAGACTTTGCCTTATAACTCCTGCTAAGCCTGCACCTGATGAGCTGCTTGGAGCTGGAGGGCTGTCTTTTCCCTAATAAATTCCATTTTTTGAACCCACTTGTTAGTCAAGCGTTGTGCACACTAACTACAGCGAGGGCCATGGGCATAAATTACTCTCACGTGGCACTGTCTCCGAGCAGCCCCCCAGTTATGGATTACTTTGTTCTCGACTTGACAGGAACATAATTAGAACTGTTGATGAAATCTACCAAATTGTTCCTCCGTGGCCTCAATGGTCAGGAAATTTGGCTGAGTCGTATTTGTCACCGACGTAAAGGCTCTAAACACTTCATATTAACTATGTTATTAATGTGCCCTCTAATCTGTCCGTGAATTGGTAACACTTGGAGAGAGCTTGTGCTCTAATAGCACCTTGTGATGAATTCATTGTAATGCTGTTCAAAAGTTTCTGGAGGGTGGGGAAAAAAAAAAGAAACCTTAATAAAAAGTGCATATTTCTAGGTTGTTTCTTTTTTCTGTATGTGCATTCTTATGTTATACAGTTTTGTTTTGTTTTGCTTAACTGGAGATTCATTTAGGCTTTACATTGACAGACCGTTTTCTGTTCTATAGGATTTGCTGACATTTGGGCTGTTTCATTGCCAGAGGAGGCTTTGTGTGTCCCAAAGGAAGTGAGTGATCTGGCCATAACAAATCCTGCCAAAATATTTTAACACCGTTACGATTTTCTAATGCAATGCGTAGTGAATGTGACTAGAAAAGGATGGTGAGTCCATGAAGGGGGTTCGCTCCCTCTCCTCTGCGATTTGTCTGGTGGAATGAGCACGCCGCAGCTGCCGGGGGGTGGGGAGACCACAGCCAGCAGTGGGAGGGGTGTTTGCCTCCTGAAGTGTGTCCCTTCAGGTGCAGCAAGGGCTCAGGCTTAATCTTTAAACCAACCTTTCAAATTTTACTCCTGCTCTTGAACTTTGTAGAGTCACAGGGACATCAGAGACAGTGTTTTGGTGTTTTGGCATGTAAGTGTTCAGTATGTTTAAAAGGGAAACGTGTTAGACACTTATGGATGCAAGAAGGGTTAGTGGCTGAAGGTCCTAGAAGCTGACAGACTCTTACCTTCAAAATGAAGGGTTGTCACGTACTTCAGAAGAGTTTTGAGGAACATTACGGTGGCTCTTAACTGTATAAGCAACTCTACTTGAAATGCTAGAACACAAAATTAAGTTCTCACACCTAGTGTTCATGAGATGACGACAATTCAGACAACCTAATGTTTAGCTTAGAGCTGTAGGTATGGGAAAGCTAAAATTTATATTCCCAAGCTATTCTCTAGAGCAGCAAGTAAATTAACTGCTGTTTTTATAATACCCTGGTGATTTGTTTCTATTAAATTTAGTACCATCCACTCCTCTCTCTCTCCCCACCATCCGCCCAAAAAACCCAACCCAAATATAACTAAAGTAAATCTTTGGTGAGTAATTTAAATCCCAAAACCAGTAAGCAATTTGAAATATGCTGACTGCAGAATATCAGCCATCATCATGTGTCCAACATGCACCACGTTGGATTACCCTGGCAATTGGATTCTGCACCAATGTAAAATTAGTAAATTTTACCTTTATATGCTTAAAAATAAAAAATTTAGCTGTGTGCACCAGCAAGTTTTACTGAAGGTAGAAAAGCTACAGAGAAATAGAAAAGTTGAGCAAGCCCATGGCTTTTGCTCAGGTGGGCATAAGTAAAGTCTGGCCTTTTTCTGTTAATGGTCTTTCCCACTTGGACGTTTCTCTGTTTGTCTTTGAATACCAGATAGAATTGCAAGTTCTCACACTCATCTCCTGAGCCCTTGTTCAGGTTTTCAGTGCTCACACAAACATTCTGTTCCCTGTGGCCACCATATATGGCATTTTCCAGGTCCCGGGGCAATGATGCTGTCACCAACAGGAGGGAAGTGTTAGCCTGGGAGTTAGGACTTACTTTCAGATTTTATTTTAGGATCTTAATATTTGTAAATGAAATGGGATTCTTAACTTTGCATTTTTCTCATGCAAATCAATCTATTTCTAGTAATGAGCAATTTGAGTATTTTTTTTTTTTTTAGTATTGTAGTTGCCATCTCGGGAAATCAGAATCAGAATTCAGGATGCTCAAATTAGGTGTTAGTGCATACAGATATTCTGTTGATGAATCTGTTATTAAAATGAAGTAGTACTTTCCCTGGGTCTGTTTCTTTTCACTGTTTTTTCCTCTTTTTCTCTCTCAGGTCATCTTGTCTAAGTTTATTCTTCTATTCTTTAATTTCACCTCACCATTTAATTCATTTCTACCAAAGCCATGGGCTCTTTAAGGACTTTCTAAATTATTAGACCTTGTTGCTTATTTGCAGTGAGTTCAAAACTGAGTTGCATTTTATTTTGTCAGAGTCTAGTTTTATCACCATTCTAAAATGGGACATTATTTGGGGCATTCTTCCCCAAAATCATTCTTTATACTGTCCTGGCTGTACTTCATCTGTTTTTATAATATGTATTTGCTACTAAAAATTTTCTATAAGTGAATGAGTGTTGTGTTATCCTTAATAACACAGGGTTATAAAGGTCATTCATTTTCTGGGTTTGGGGTTATTTTTTGGTTGTTTTTTTTTTTTTTTTAAAGTTTCTGGTGGAAATGTCACCAGAAACATTTGTATGTCTGTACATACAAATCTAATTTGTCACTCAGTAGAACCAAATGCATGAGGAGCAGAGCTTAATCCTGATTTCTTTTGTTTAAGAATAGGAAGTAAAACTACTTCTGTAGAAACCAAGGCACTTGCTCAAGGCAGGGAGGTCAGGAATGGGATTCTAATATCAGAATTGGGTCCTGGAATATAAATTTGGTAAAACTGTATGCTCTCATGGTATCAGCTGTGGAGAGCATATGCTAGGAGATGCTTGTGTTCAAAATCAGGTTGCATAGTTAATCATTTTAAGAAATAGACTTATCACTTCATAAACTCTACCAAAGACTCTTTTCTTTTGCAAACATTTAAATTACTGAGCCGTTTTATACATTAAAACCCAATTATGACTTGCATGGTATTTCAAAGAGTTTTCAAAGCTGTTTCTTTTAGGAACTCTGCATAGTCTGAGGCTTTAGCACTGAGTGGTTCATATTTTCAACTGTATCGACTGTAGGGTTTTTTCTTCTGAAATACTGTTTCCAGAATGTTCATAACCACACTAATCAGTACAAATCCCAAGCAGCCAGTTCTGGAACATGCTGCATGTCCCCTAAAACTAGCAAACTAAAATCCCCATGTGGCCATTGAGCTCCAGAATATAGCTTAAAAATGCTTTATTTCCTTTTTCTAAGATGGTGAGGACCAGGTTAAAGTAAAGGGTTTTTCTGCTACCTCTTTTTTGCCACATTATGCAGCCTGTGTGCAAAACACATTCAGAGAGAAATAAAAATCAAGATATGTTGCAGGATTTTAGGGAATGAGATTTAGCTGCTACTGATCAGAAATACTTGTTTTAAACACCACCTTCTTGTTTCTAGGGGTCAACTTAGTACTTGAGCTATACATCAGTTAAAAAAAGCCCCAAACCATCCAAAACTCCAGAATAATCTTTTGTCTTACTCTTTTGGGTGCTGGTTTGTCAGCAGAGAAGTGTATGAATGTGAACCAGATCACACTGATTTGGTCAGGAAATGACCACTGTGGTTCTGTGTAATGCAGTAGCTAGGAAGAGCTGTGTTATAAATATGGAGATATAAAAAAATGCACGTGACACTGGCACCATGATGAGACTACTTACCAAAGGCACACTAGTCCTGAGCATAGAAAGTTATTCCCAGACCTTCTGGGAATTAGTGGGATGGTGTTTGGTAAATGTTATATTCCTAAATCAAGGCTTAGCTACCATGAAAATCAGGAGAAACAAAGTTTATAAGATGAAGTAATCCTACTTTAAGGGCCAAACGAGAGAGAATAAGTTCTCAAAATCTGGAAGCTGCTTTATAAAGACTATTATGGACCCAGGATCCCTGTGTAGGAAGAAGCAAAGCTGTTGGCTTTAACAAAAAGATCAAAAAGGGGACTAGGCTGTTCCTCACCCTACTCATTCTGTATCTTAGAGCAGAGCTGGAGTTGAGATGGGAGCCTGGTGCTTCTCTTCATGAAGAGATTGTATGAATGAAAGGTTGCAAAGATATTAGAATTTACTAAGTCAAGTCATACTTGTCAATGACTTCTCTTGCTAGATATTTAAAGTTCAAGTGCTTGTTTGCTTTAGTTAAGTGCTCTGAAGTGCTTTTAAAAGTGTTGGCCCATTTATATAAACAAATTGAGAAACTCTATTGATAGTCTTCCCAGTCAGAGTGTGTTACCCAATATTTGAATATCCTTCCTTAAGTCCCAAAAGGATTTGCATTAGCAACTTCTAAAACACGTGAGGCTCTGTTAATGGAGCATTGTGTTATTTTATCATAGACATTGCCAGAAATGCAGTTTCTTGGTTGCACACAACCATGAGGAGGAAATAGAGGGCAGTCAGTAGCTCAGAAACTTATTTATCCAGAACTTAAGTGTGACTTGAGAGGAAGAATGAGCTGGAGATCTGATTTCCTCTTGGAACATATGCAGTAGGGAATTAATACTGATATCTTTCCCACAGTTTTTCCCCTCTCCTGCTTAGCTGTGCTAATTCAGGAGTCTCTTTTAGTGCTCAGAGTCAGGCAACCAAATTTAAACACATTCTCAAACCATGGTAAAATCCTGTTTGCACACATATGGCCACTCACAGAAAGAAAGGAAACTACCAACACTGCTAGTGAAGGTGAAGATTGGGATGGTGATTACGTGCTTCCCCACAGTGATCCCTACCTGGCAGTGCTGTAGTGCTTCATTACTTGTTCTCCTCAAAACATTGCTCTTCTGGAGTGATGTCCTTTAACCTAATGATACTGTTTGTTACTGAAAGCCAAAGAATGTCATAAGATTGTATATGAAAATTTAGCCTCTTTCTGTAGATAAAGAAATAAGTATTATTTGGAGGGATCAGAGGGGAGACCTTATGCAGTAAGATCAGGGCAGTTATCTCCAGAGAAAGTAAAATGAATACCATCATCAACTATCCTCCAAAATGCAATGTAGTGTGAGCAATATAGAGTGCTATCTTAAAAATAAAACTGCATCCTTCTTAAAAAAAAAAAAAAAAGCAACAATCAGCTTGTCCTAATAATTTTAATCTGCATGTGCAATCTTTTTGCCTACCTTAGGTACTGTTGGCAAGATAAAGGGGGTGTCATAAGCAGGTGAATTTAGAGCTGTTGCTAATTTAAACTGCATTTAATAAAACACAAGTTTGAGATATCTTACAAATCAGTGAATGTGGCATAGTTTGAAGATTGCTTTTGTCAAGTTTGATTAGCTCAAACAGAAACCTTTTCTAAATATTGGTTGAGAGATTAATCAGACAATGTAAGACCTTGAATTATTCCTCATCACAGGAAAACAACATAATGTATTATCTCATTTGAAGACTGGAAAAATGTAACTTTTGAGGATTTAAAATTTGTGTTTTAAATATTCTACTCAAGGCAAAACTTTCAGGCTGTTCCTTTTTTAAACTGACTTGTAATTTTTCCATATTATACTTCACTTTCTACAGCATAATACAAGTTGATAGTACCAACATCATTACGTTGAAGGATGTTCTCATTATTAACTCCATTCTCAATTAATTATAAGTTTGTCATGTTTTAATGAGTAGGATTAAACTTTCATATTCCAAATATATGTCTTGCATTGCTTGCTTAGAAGCTTTCTAAAGAATCTGGCTGATCAACTTCTCTTAATCTTTACAAGGAAACAAAATATTCTATGTGCACATTAAAAAGTGTTTGCTGTATTTACAAACACTTGCAGAAAAGTTTTAATAGCTCTCTGCTTTGGAGCAAAGTATAGAATTTGAGCAAAAGCTGTGCTGCTCTTTTAGCCTTCTCTGTCACAAAAACTGTTGTTGTCTTCACTAAAATAGAAACTTGTATAGATCTCTGTTATGTCCTGTAAAATAAAGGATGGCAAAAGGGAGAGTAGCACTGATGTATTTCAGGCATACCCTAATTTTCACTGAATGATCTGTATTCCTCTTCAGTAAATCCCAGCTTCCTTCTGTGGCCTTTTTTCTGCCCCCAAAATGAGAAGGTACTTTGTACTTTTACTTAATTGCCCTGTCCTACAAAAACGTGGCACATTTGCATCGATGCTGCTGCCACCTGTGCTTTTCAGATTCGGTCCAGTGCAGCTCTGCAGGGTGTCTATCAGGCTTTCTCTCCTAACTTGCTAACATAGATCCTGGTCATATTTTCTAGCAGAAGTTTTATGTTCATTTGTCTTTTATTTCCTTGTACAACTTCACACTTTTCTCGTTAGTATAGATCAAATAATTTCTAAGAGTGCTACTTCTTTTGCTTATTTGCCTGCAAAACATACACACAGGATGGATGTATTCTAGCCCTCTTGTGGGTTCACTTCTGCTGATTTCAGTATGCTTAGGGGCTTTTTCCCCCCAGTGTATCAGTAATAATTAGGTACCTGTAAACAATAAGCACCAGTAAGTTTGGAGTCTGTGTCAATGTAGATAGGTGTCATAGTAAGGACAGGTAAGCAGATTCCTCAGCAAAAAGATCTTTCATTAAATATGTTTTTACATTGCTTGTTTAGCCTGTGTTGAATTAAAAGTAACCTTGCAATGTGAATAGCAATGTCAACTGTTATCACAGTCTGCCTAATAACACACGAGCATGATTTCAAGAGGGCTGGACCAGCATGGCCCACACCAGGTAGGAACCCAAAGTCCTGGAAAATGCTCGGCAGCAATCCACACCCCAGGCCATTTCTCATGAGACCTGTTACTACAAATAGCCTGTGGCTACATTTGGATATTCAGGTTTTGACAGGATGTTGCTGCTCTTTCTCACTTACCAGATGGCTTTTCATGTACCATCACCTGTCCTCCTTCGCCTCACTAACAGAGTTGTGACAAGAGCTGTCCTGGTGGTTGTGAAAGCTGCTTTCTGCATGTGGCCATCATAATTATCACATGTGGGCACCTTTATTTAGCAAGTCCACACATACATTACTGGTGCGAATGTCTTATGTTTGGGTACATTCATTTTATGTAATTTATACAATAAGTGTTATGTAATTTATACAATAAGTGTGGGGTGGTGATATTTCATAGCATAATCAGAGAGTTAAACTGTGCAAAACCTGCTTGATCTAAGGATCAGGCTTTGCATGTCTGTATGACAGGGGATGAATTTCTTCATATTGTCCTGTTTGGAGGAACATCTGTGGCTCAGTTGAGCATTTGCACTGGTTGAAAGTAATTTGGTAATCCCAAACATGTCAATGGAAGTTTTGTACTCCACTTCCCCATCTCCCGTCCTCAAGCATATTTTGTGCAAGGACCATCCTTATCATCAGCATCTGTCTTTTGAGTGATGATTTACTTGTCTCTAGGTCCCTGTCCCTTTATACAATACCAGATCTAAAATTACGTCTGTCTGAGGTCTTGGCATGATCGTAAAGAATTAATACTGATTTCAAAAATTTATTTCCAGGAACTACATGTAATATTGCTTTAAATTAACCAGTAATTATTCAGAATCATGTAGGAAAGAGTTAAAAATACTAAACAAAAAAAAAAAATCCTTTTTCCAGGCAGCTGGACTCCTTCCTTTCAACACAGCTGTTGCAGGAGGTTTCAGTGGTATGAATAAATGTATTTCTTTTAACACTTTTGTTGTTTAAAATGCTATTGTTTCATCTGAGGTGTGAGGAGATGTGCTAACCTTGTCAATGTGGGTGCAGTAGAGCAGAAATGATAACTGTATATACTTTTTTTTATAAATATACAGAGAGAGTGTGTGTGAGAGAAAGAGACAACTTATTTAAATCCTGAATACAGTCAGACCTCATATGCATTGTTAAAAAAAAGCCCTAAAGAATTGCATATGGATTAGGGGGATGAATATTCTATTATTTCAGTCTGTTCTGCTGATCTTCTTATTGTGACTTTGTGCTTCAGAAATCTGCCAGGAATTTGGCTTTGCTGTACTAGACAGTAATTTTAAATGTGTATCAAGCACTTGATAGTGTATGATTTGCGTGCTGTTGCATTCCCATTCCCTAAATTTTCCACCAATTTATTACTTTTTTCATACTGTTTTAATATTTCAGGATGATGAATATATACAGCATCATTAAAAGTAAATAAAAAATGCATGAAATTAAAAAATGGAATATTAGATGTTTCTTTGCTGTAATCCCTAGGTCCAATAGGAATGAAATGTCTCTGTTCTGTCAAGTAATCCCTAAACATGATTAGGGACCTTGTAGTTTCCACATAGCACACATAATATTTGTATCATATAAGCCTATTTATGTAAGGTTTGAGTAAAAGTTGTTATTAGAAGACCTATAAACCTATTCTACAATTCAAAAATATATGCTTGCCTCTTAATCTCTGTACTTTTATTATTTTGCTGGAGATAGCAATACGTCTTTAATTCATATTTCAGAATTCTGTTGCATCTTTTGGGTACTTATATCGTGCATTAACAATCCCAATGAAATGTATTTTTAAGACAGAGGACTGAGTTCAACAGTTCATCTACTCATGCAGCTTCTTCTTAAATCCTCATTGGAAGGGATGTGCACCTCTTTCTAGGTCTCTCCTTCGACATCTGGGTTTAATCTGACCTGGTGGTCTGGAGATGGAGAGATGGTTTTTCTCATTTTGGGGAAGGGAAGGTGGAAAGAGGGGGAGAATTAATTTTCTCTGTTTAAATCCAGTGATAATATGTTTTCAGTGATGGAGGTGCTTCTGACAGCTCCACAGAAAGTTTTAGAAATCAGCTTTTGATTTGATGAGCCTATAGCAGAGTTTTAGGGAGAAATAGTTAGGAAGAAGGAAAATGGGGAAAAGCATTGAATGACAAAAGATTAAGACAAGAGAGACAATGGGCATTTCCAGCTGTTTCTTGTGACACAGTTGTGTTGCAGCTACAACAACCCAACACTTCCTATTCCCTGGCTCAGCTTCTTGCCTGGGTAGCAGAAATGCTCATAGTCCCATTTCATGTGTCGTTAGGCTGAATTCATTTATGTGCAGAGGTATTCCAGTTCCATGGTAGCGCAAGGAAGATCAATAAATAAATAAGAATAGTAACTTACATACTTCTATTGTTTGACTAGGCTTTCACAAAGAAAATATTTTTAAATGATACTAGGGGTCAGCTGTGGCAATTCCATATTTCCCATAAGAAAATTAGAGATTATATTAGCCTTGGGCTATCTACTAAGAAAAACCCTGTGGAAATACACCTGTATTGCTTTCCATACTGCACTGAAATTTACTTTTATTTCATTTTCAGTAGTTAGGATGGCATTTGAGCAATAGCCCTATTCTTGTATTTATGAACTAAGAGAAGCAAAACAGCTCACTGCTGAGCCCAGGGATCCTCTTCCAGGAAAACTGAGATCAATAACTGTTATTAAGTCTTCATTTATAGGGAGTGTTAAATGACCACAAAGTCCTGACATTCTTCAGTTAATAGGTTATGCTTAAAACCAGGGTATCTACCCCTGCCCCCCACACCAAGCTACCATAGTCAGAAATTTTGATCTTTGGTATAATTTTAAACTGTCGCTTTCAGTTGTTACGATTCCTCTTTAGCTGGAGAGACTGTTATTACAGCAGTACCAATAAGTTAGAGATGAACAATGGTTTCCCTCACCAGCCTCCTCCTTCCTGCAAGTAGTAGAAGGTGGGAATGAGATGATGATACTTGAGGCTCATTTTATCATCCAAAGCAGGGATTTATAATTATTATTGCAGCAAAAAGGGAAGTGCACACCCCAACCAGAACAGAACAACCCCTGAAAACTGAAAAGCCTTGCACACAGATGTGTTTTCAGTTGCCTTTATTCCTTCAGTTTAAGTGGAAAAGAGGGATTTGGGAAAGCAAGAGCTTAATTTAACAAAATAATATTAAGCTTTCGCTCCTTAAAATGAATGAATTATTTGGATACTTAGCAGTATAATGTCTTTGAATAATGCTGGTACTTAAGTTGGAAAAAATTATATTGTCAGTGTGCTGTGTTTTCCTCTTATGATGTTTTTACCAATTTGGCATTTATGGGAAGCAATATCATTGTTGAGAAGTTTCCAAATTGCTTTTTATAGAAATCCGCAGAAATTAAATCTCCTCCTTGTTATGAAAATGAAGTGATGCCTTGAGACACTGGTATATTAGCACAAATCTGTGGAGACAATAAGCCAAATCCTGCTTGCAGTTATTGTGTGACCACTTTTAATAGCTTCAGGAAGCTGTGTTAGGTGTAGGCTGTTGCAGGGCATTGTAAATAAGCATCTGCTTAACTACAGCATGTGAGCAGCAGTAAGAGGCAGTGGTAACATCCCAGCCCTTTCCCCTGTCCCCTCAGACTGTGTGGCTCAGGACATATTGGAAAGAAACACAAAAAATGGTTTGGAAGTGAGACCAGTTTGTATGCAGTCCAAGCAAGCCACTGTTTAGAGGGGTGTAGTGCAGAATTATTTTAACTCAGAGCCATAATGGGTCTTCATAGCTGAATTTAAACCACATAAAAGTGCTGTATGTGATGTGTTTAAATTCATTGACAGAATTAAGGCAGGACCAAGGCAAGTGCATGATTGATTTTCACAAATACAATCAAATCTAAGAGATGGAGATGCAAGATGGATCAAATTTTAAGACCTGATTTACCTACATCAGATATTTAATGGGATGCTTAATTTGATTTCTTCACCAAAAACTACTCACAGTAGCAAAGCCACTGACTAAATGACTGCGCCATCAAGGGATCTGTGTGCATCTACATCTTGATTGCCATGTACAAATAACCAGCAATTAATGGTTCAGAATTACTGCAGGGAGCAGTTTAAGGTTCAAAATGGCAACTCTATGGTTTGGGGGGTCCTTTAGCATTCTTTCACAATGTTTTTTAGGAGTATAGACAAGCTTGTGCAAGTCCATGTAAACAGAAGATTTGTAACTTGGGTTGCAGAAGGCTCTTCATGGCTACAGCTAGAAGCCATCTCTCTTCAGCAAGGTTGGCTGCTTTTAATAATGAGATTTAGGCTCCTAATATTAAACAAAACATATTAGCCTACTCCTGTGTAGCCTAAATGTCCCATTACTTGCGTTTGTTAATAAAAAATCAGGGAATATCTTTGAGTAGAGGGATGACAGCTGTTATATGTATTTTGTTGCAATCACAAGGCACTGTATGCTTTCTTCTTGGGATTTAACACATTTCTGAGTGAAAAGTCAGCAGGCACTATTGTGACCCTTTTTTCCTTTTTTTAATTTGTCTCATTGTAATGTGTACAAAGTATATAAGACTATCAGACCAAGAATTTGGAAATACTGATACATCCTCATCATTTTTACTGTAGTATTTCTATAGTAGTGAATCATCAATTATCTTTAGTATTTTTATTTCCCACCACACAGCTACAACAATTGAAATTAAGGCTGTTATGCTCACAGTCCTTTTCAGGACTCATTCGAGTTCAGGCAAACTTTGGCTGTTTTCTCACAGTAACCTTTACAATGCAACCAATAAACATTAGTTTTGTTTTAATGACTCTCAAATAATGTCATATTTAAATGAAATGCAGTTTGCCTCAGCAGGGTACCTTGAATTTATGAGCATTTTTGTCCCATATCCTACAATAATGTGACAAATATTTGCATTTTTACTGTTTTCTTGAACACTTTTAAACACCCATTTTTAGGAGACTTCAGATTGCTTTTGAACATATTTGAATGCATTTTTAGCTATCACCAAGCTTAAAATAGGAACCCCTTTTTCAGCTTATCTTTATTAAACACCTGTAAAAATCAGTAGTATTTCTTTTTTCTTATAAAGCTTTCTTCCTTTAACAAATGCCAGAAATGCTGCACTGTTTGTTCCAGTATGGGCTTCTTTTCTTGGTGGTAATGGGCAATAAATGGTCTGGTAATGTCTCTTCCATACACGCAGGCATTTACCTGCCTGAATATCATAAACAGAAACTTAAAATTGTAATGAAGTGCATCTGATCTTTAACTAGAATCCATTAATATTAGAAATGCTAGGCAGCTTTTAGAAGATATACAGAATTAAATCGTAGAATATGATCATTCTGCACAAATGATCATGCTTACAATAAACCTCTGATTTGAAGAGTAGGTGGCCAGGCATGGCAGTGGCCAATTATTTATATTTTCTTATTGAATATTCACTTCCACTTTTTTTAAAACCATGGGTTTATTTGTCAGGGGAGGGATTTTTGTGGTGTGTGGGGTTTGCTTAGACAGGTACTTCAGAAGAAATTTTATTATTCAGCACCTTTATAATGTGTGGAGTTAGCAGGGTAATCTTGCTGTTCTTGGAGGCAGTTTCACAGAGTTCTTCATGTCTTGGCTGGGTTAAGTTTTCTGTTTTCGTATGCTTTTTTTAAAAGGATGTATATTGGCTGCTTATTTTTAAAGTAATGTTTTCATGTGTTGTATCAAATTAAAAAGAAATCAATCACATTAATTCATGTATCTTCATATAATCATACTAAGAACTCACTAACATTCACAGAAGTCAGTGGGAAGGTTTCTGTACTGTTGTTCTCCTGCAAAAATAACCTCTGTGTATGGTTTTTAGTCAAAAACCCTAGCCAAATAACCTGTACAGAATTTTGTAAGTGAAAGCAAATAATTTAAAATAAGATTGTGGTTACTCACCAGTCTGCGTTTGAGCACTGTGTTAGATGTTGGTTAAAATTAGACTTCCTTAATGGCCTAGTGAGGGAAGGTGGGAGTGAAAACAAGAAAAAGATGACAGAAGTAAATATGCTCATAAATGCAGAAACGGCGTGTTTGCTTTTGTGGCCTTTGATCAAGCCCAGGAGTTTACTTTCAAAGGACGTTGCGGGATGCTTGGGAAAGGAGCAACCTCCCGGCGTAATTGGAAAGGGGGAAGGTCTGCAGCACAGCGGCTGCTGCTGCTCCTGCCTCCCTGATAAGATTGTAGGAGTTGCCAATATCAGTATTCAGCCTTGTAGCGTGTCAGGGCGCTTTCATGTGAACTGAAGTGAACTGTCTGTACGCGCTCCCTCCCGCGCTCCTTCCCAGCACTCGGCGCCGCATTGAAGTCAGGGGAGAGGAAAAAAAGATTTGAGGATTGCCCAATTTGTTCTGACATAAAGAGATGTTTAGCTCTGTGAAAGGTGGTGGAGGCAGAGTGCCTGACTGACATTTCAACAGGCTGTCTGCTGGGATTGCTCACTTCGTGTCCCTTCATATTCCTGCTGTGTCCTGCGCGAGTGCTCTTGTCTAATCTTCACAGCGAGAGAACCAAGAGTCCCCTGGGCTTTGGTGCTCAATACCTTGTTAGACGGGGCGTACAATGCCACAGCTCCTTCTTTCGTGCTCGTTTTTGCTCCAATGTTTCAGTCTTCTTTCAAGTCCAATTATTTTACTTTACGTGATTTGCTAAAATAACTGTGTGTATCTCCTAATTGCCTTGGTCTTCTCTCGGCAATGCTAGATTTGGGTGATAAAAATACATGGAGGGGAAGAGAATAAAAAAACCCCACGAAGTCAAAGCTTTAAGCATCGTTCTGTGCTTTTGTTTTTAAATTAGGGTGCATTGACCTCCTTTGGCTGGTTTAGAAAACAGACAATAGAGAATACTCGTTGAACAAGCAGTGGGAGGTATAACATATTGATAATAGAGCTGAGACAGTGCCTGGTCAGCAATGGTGAACTCCATACCAGAGACTGCAGGGAAGTTTAGTTGTTGAGGGTCTGTGTGCTTTTTCAATTCCAAACATGTGATGCGTTCTGGCATGCTACATCCTGTTAGATCACATCGGGGCAGCCCATGGAGCCAAGTAACACTAAGAACATGAATTAATGGGAGCTAATGCTCACCTCTTATTCCAGGAGCATTAGCAGGTACCTTGTTAGCCATAGTTCCTATCTGGATTCAATCCTCCCAAAGCAGAGACGATATTAAAGATATATGTATTATGTTTTGGACAGATAGATATGTCATTTTTTATCAGCTTTCTCAAAATACATTAATTAATGGATGTAGTTTAATCCTTGTTAAGCCATTAAAATTATTCACATACTGCTCTCATGGTCTTCCTTTACGTCTTTTTAAAGGTGCTTCTTTTCCTCAAGTGTATTATTGCTGGTGGCAAAAAGCAGAATGGTAACATACTCTTTGCTTCCTGCAGATCTGGGATCCCCATACTGTGAACCCAAAAATACATTGCATGGATTCCATTGTGAACATGGCTGCCACTGCTCAAGCTTCCCCTCAGTTTCAAGTTCTGATAAACAGAACTCTTCATTTCTCTCTCATCTGGAGGTGCAGTCATGTGTCTCACCAGGCTAGAGATTTCTAATGCAAACCCCTATTCCCTAATATACCTTACAAAGGTAAGGTGTAAAGCTGCACCCTTGTTCCTTCTACAGTGCAAGGACAGCTACAAAAAACAGTGACCATGAGTAGCTGCATGGTTTCCCTCAGCTAGTGGCATTATCTAGTCTCATATTCTGTTTGCTAGGAACCAGCAACAACTTCTTTTCCTGCAACAGACTGAACAAGTGGATATTAAAACTAACTTGTCCTTTCTGTAGCACCTACAGCCCAGAAGAACTGAAGTTATATCAGCACACTGTCACAATTTGAGGGTGTTGTATAGACGCTGTTGAGGTCTCGGCAGGCTATTCAGAAGACACATTTCCAGATCTTTGAAATTAAAATTACCAGGGAATTACTCAGTGAGCCTTCTGCTGTAGTTACAGTCCAGGTGATATCAGGAGGTTTTAAAAACGTGTTTGATGGATCTCAGACACACCAGAAAAGGCTCTCACAAAACACAAGGATCATATAGAAAAAGGGATACCAAGGAGATAGTGGCAGTTGTGCCCATCTTAGTTGGTGAGGTATCCTGAACTCCCGTGGGTATTTCAGGGTGGAGAAGTATACTGGCAAAATGTCTTCATCCTTCAGGCTGTGGTCCAACAGTTTATGATATAAGTCTAATTTAAGCATGTGAGCCATTATTCAGGAGATGTGTGCAGACAGGTTGTGTGTAGTGTTACATACATTTAGTGGTTTACTGCGTTGAATGCTAAGTAAGAGCTGTGTGCTCCCAGCAGGAAGGAAGCCAGTGCATGCGAGATGTTCACAGGTACAGACAGACAAATGCCTGTTGGTGTGTGTGTGCTTACAGGCCTGCTTCCTTCCTATTTGCTTTTGTGTGCACATATCATTATGTAATATTTAATCTATATCATTAATTTAATAGTTTTAAGAAATTTGTACTTGCCTATGCAAGCATAACAGGGAAGCCCATGCTGTTAACTGAGGTTGATTGTTTTCAAACCGCTGATTACAGAACTTACCATCAATTTAACAGAAGTTGTGTTTATTTAAAAATTGACTTAAAAGACAGTAAATGACTTGATGACTCATTAAATCAATTTAAAAATTGACTTAAAGTGCAGTAAGTGACTCATTATGTTAAGCTATAGGAAGACGCCCAATAAAAAGAAGAAAAAAGAAACCTGGCAGGAAGTTGTAGGTTCATATCCTGATTTATTTTTGTTCAGAATAAAATGGTCTGATTACCAAAAGTGGATGCAAGGACATCTACCTGACTATTATGAAATACTCAGGTAGTAAAAGCACTGCCATTAAGCAAGGGGCCAAGTGTCCCTGAAATACTTCCCTGATTTTTATATCAGTAATTGAAGTTTACAATAATGCTTTGGCTGGGATATACTGAGTTGCATACCAGGATACTTTTAAGTTACTAATGTTGAGTAACTGTTCTATATGTCTCGGATTTTTTGAACATAATGTCTATATGTTAAACAGTTTTCTATAGTATTTAAAAACTGACATTTCAAAGAGTGTAATAGCATAATGAAATGTAAACTGAAAACAGGAATGAGTTAATTAGACTAATGATCCCTTGACTCCTTTATTAGCCAACTCTTTAGAAATTGGGATTAGCTTTGTTTTCTCTGCTGAATAAAGACAGGAAGGATGATGTTGATTCTAGTAAATGACAGCACCAAAAGAAATTAGTGTTTTCCTGTTTGTTATAGGTTTCATCATCTGAGATAAAAATTTAGCCTTCCTGCATGCATCCCTTATTTCATTACACTTTGAGTTTCATTTGGATTGAAAGAGAAATCAGGAAAATAATTTAGGAATGCCTACTGATTTCATATCATGATTTTAAGGGTGATCCAATCTATGTGATTTCTGGGCTTGAAACTTTACAACTCTTTGTGCAAACCTGGAGTAGAATGTGTTTGAATTTAAATGAAGTCTTCAGAAAAGGCTGGCTTGACAACTTTTTGATCTAGGTTTTGAACACTTAATTTGTCCTCTCTATAAGAGAGTGATTTGCACATCTCTATTGCTTTTAAGGACTATCAAGAAGCATGAGAATTATCTCTACAGTGGTTCAAACCAAGCATGCACAGAGAAACAAAATCTTTTTTACAACAAATAGGAGGATTCGTAAGTCAGCAGCTGCTAGCGAAACAACATCATTAAAACTTCCAGCAATTCCAGACCTTGCTCTTGGGACTCGCTCAGGCCAAGCAAAACCTTAAATAAAGTGCTGAATTATAGGCAGGAAAAAGAAAACCAGAATTTAAATTGGTAGGAATTAGCGATGATTCACTAAGCTAATTTCTGTCCTCTGTTTCCCTTGTGTGATGGCGCGTGGAGCGGCGCTGGGATGAGGGAGGGCAGAGTGGGAGCTGCTGACAGCCAGCTTTTAAGTTTGGATTCTTTCTGGTAGATCTTTATCCTGCAAAGTAATGAGCTCCTCAGCTTCCCCTGAAACCTATAGGTATAGAGGGCACCCAGTGCTGTGCAGGATCAGATCTTTAACGAATGCCTGAGGAATACAAAATTTATCACACAAATGAGGCAACAGAGAGGAGGTGGCAGCAGCTGAGTTATGAAGCTTTTTACTTACAGGCAGGGTTTGTTTGCTATCCTGCACGCCCTTGTTAAGCCTTCTGTGAGCACCACACTGAAGCAGAAGTAATAATGCCACTTGTTTATAGTTCAGTGTTTCCAGCTTTCTGGAGGGTGCTTTTGGAGAGGTGTGGCGGGATGGCAGTCAGCACACTCAGGTGTCACTGCTCCTCTCCTCCTTTATGGAAAGGAGCATCTGGAGCCCATCACATGCCTGTTAGTTGTTCCCTAGCTGCTGCTCTGTGGCTCTTTGGTGTGAGGCTCACTGGGTGCTTGATTTTGGCCTGTCCTGGGCAGGGGGTGCAGCCTGTGCATCGTGCGTGGCAGAGCCGAATGCTGCTCGCAGTCCATCGCTGCGCCTGACCTTGCGGCTCGCTATTAATTTGAAGTAGAGGAATTAAAATTTTCCATTCTTTTGCATTGTCATGTCTCACGTTGATAAGCACAAAGAAATGTAAATAAAAAAGACCTATTTCACAACCCTAGCTACAACCTTTTTGTTTTATGACAAAAGACAGTTAATTAGCATACTAGCAGTAAGCAGCCTTCCCAAACTCGTGCTAATTATGTATTCTGTTGACCGTGACTCCAGTCATAAGGTAATTGGCTTGCAGCAACATGACATTTCAAATCATCTCTTGAAATTACATCAAAAAGCCAGCCTGTTTTGTTTTGATAGGGGAACAATCAATTTGATAAGTGGTAACACAGCTCATTGTTTCACATTAATTAGACTAATTGCAGCATGTTAGCCTCTGAAATAGACAGAACTTGGAGAAGACAAAGGCTGTGGCCTTTAGCATGCAGTGCATGTGGTGGTTCCACTTGCTTGCGCATACTGTAGGCAGAAAACAGAGTTGTTAGAATTCAGCCTTGCAGGAGACTGGGTGTTAACAGTAGTTTGATGTGTTATGCTTAATCCACTGGCTTTCAATTATAAGATCCACGTTCAAAAAATCCCAGAGAGAGGAAGGGGGGAAGAAAAAAAAAAGCCATTTCAATACTAATGGTGACAAAGTTTTTGGTAATCTTCTGTTTTGTGTCTCCTGAAAGACAGAGCAGAGATTTGGCCACAAGATCTCTTCCATGTTGTGGCACTGAGGGATATGACTTAGTGGTGGACTTGGTACTGCTGGGTTTATGGTTGGACTCGATCTTCCAGCCTAAATGATGCTATGATTCTATGTTTATGGACTAAAAGATTTCTCTTTGAGGAGCCTTTACTTTTGTTCTTGCTTTTCCTGCCTGTTCCAACTAGTGTTTTATTTCTTAGGATACCTCAGTTGGGCTATCTTTATTTTCTCTTTTATATTTACTTGAGAATAATGTATGGGGGGAAAAAATGCATAGTGGATGGATTACTGAAAACAGATAGCTGAGATGCATAACCCACCCACGCATTTCTAATTTAGAGCATCTTTGCCCGCTGTTGAGATTACCAATTGTACTTAGCTCTGTGATGATTTTTGTGATCATCTGTAGATTGACATGACCAAATGAATTTTGCTTGTGACCTAATTGTAATATAAACCAAAGTTTTAAGAGATGAAAAGTTTAAGGGGTTATCTCAGTCCACAGGTTAGGCTAACTTCATTGCTGTCCACAGCCTGGTACAGTGGTTCTTGCACATCAAACCCAACATCAGGCCACGGGATATGTAAAAATATTTTCTTTGACCAGTACATTGCTAGTATGTTTGGTAAACAGGGTAATAGTCAGCAGCTTTTTGAAGACTGAAAAGCATGAGAGACTGGATTCTAAAACTGTGTGCATACTGATGAAATCATATGTATGAGACCAACTCTGCCTTTTCTTTTACAGTTCTGTAGTCCACCTGTACCATCAGAATATTTTTCCTTCTGTAGTTACCGCCATTCAACAAAATCTTTCATCACTCAAAAAAAAAAAAAAAGTAGATTAAAAACAAAGAAAAACAAAAAAGAGAGAGGCAATTCGTAATCATTGAATTGCTTACACAAAAGCTGTAGTTCTTCAATTGCTCTCTGTGGAAGGGAAGATTTTTTTTTTTTTTGAAGTGAGGTGAGGAAATTTAGGCAAGTCTGGGTACAGACTTCACTTACACATCTTTGCTTCCGTTACTCCCCCTCACACACATGCCTCAGTCATTAACTGGTTAGACAGTAAAACCTCTGGGGCAGAGATTTTGATAAAGTTACCAAGAGTCTGTGTTTGTAGAAGTGTAATTTCATTTAAATCAAAGACTTTGTTCTAACAGCTGAACATTCTATTTGCTCATGGAAGCTCTATTTTTATTAATTTTGCTTATGCTTTATGTTGGCCCCTTAGCAAGTGGTCATAAACTCTGTTTTAGATCCAGCTACCAGTGACTTCATACTACTGATTTATTTCTATCATTTACCGGCAATAATATATTTTTTAAAATGTAATCTAAGCAAATCATGCCTCTCAGTCTCCTCTTTCCTGTGCCTCACTTTACTTTGCTTCTTCTTCAACATTTAAACCACCTTTCGTTGAGCTTAAAATTATGCCCGGATTAGCGATGTAACTACCCTTGTGTGCTGCTCTTACTAAAAAGTCCTGGGCTTAAACAGGAGGTGAATTGGAAAGAAGCAGAAGATTGCAGCCTTTTAGCATTCAGCTTAAGTGCTGGTTCCACTTGCCTGAGCACAAGCTGGAGCTGGTGCTGTTAGGATGCAAGCCTGCACCCTCGCTGTCACTGCTGGTCCTTCTGTAGTCAGGTTCCT
Source organism: Anomalospiza imberbis (assembly GCF_031753505.1). Classification (NCBI taxonomy): domain Eukaryota; kingdom Metazoa; phylum Chordata; class Aves; order Passeriformes; family Viduidae; genus Anomalospiza; species Anomalospiza imberbis. Next base: position 90,379,346 of record NC_089683.1, read on the forward strand.
GCTTGGAGCAGAGCAAATCTTTGCTCAGTTAAGCGAGCGTCAGTCACTGGCAAGCTTGGCTGCCAGCCCAGGTTTGTTAGACTTTTCTGTGCTGCACCTGAATGAGATATTGAGAAGGCATGGCTACCTAAACAGAGCCTAGAAGCTGTAGATGTATTAAAAAAAAAAAAATTAAATTGTCAAGGGGATGACAGAATAATTTTGAGAATATAACTTACACTTCCAACTCTCGCCTGGGAGGTTTGCAATAAGGAACCTGCACTGCCTGCTCGGTGACACGTCCTGTGTGATCTTGTTTAAATACCTTTCTCAATTTTCTTGAAATCCAAGACTAGAAGGTATTGCTGACTTCTGACAGAGAAACAGGGGCATGAGCAAGACATAGCTTAGCAAGCTAAAACACATTGATACCATCCTGCAAAGGTGCTGAGCTCATTCAAAGGCGACAAATGACTTTGGCTTGCATCAACAGTGGGCACTTAACTGCATGTAGGATTGTGCTTTTAAATTGCTGGGCTACTATCCAGTCAAAGTCAACAGGACCATCTTCAAATGGAAAAGGAATGGTGAGAAATAAAGTTGCAAAGTTTTTGGGTTGCATGAAGGCACAGGCAGTGGGTATTCTGCACAGCAGTTGGGGAAAATCAGGGACAGACTAAAAAGAGATAAAATAGGAATAGTTTTTAAATAGGAATTGCTGGCAGAGCTATTAATCACACAAGTCTTTGAGCTGTAGGGATTGCATGAGCGGAGCTAATATGAAAGTAGAGAGATACTTTGCCGATATCCTGAAATAGACGATTAAAAGCAACAAGGAAAATTAAAGGGAGATAATGTCTGAATAGGTTAATGACATGTAATGATAATTTAAAAAACCCCAAATCTACAGAAAAACCCCAAATCTCTTCAAATATCCAAATACCCATGTGCGACTGTTTTTTTGTATGGGACAGCCTTGTAATAATTGATTTTGCAAGTTGCTGGTCTTGTTGTACAGTCTCAGCTCTGAGCTTTGACTCTGATCTCATTTGCACTAGTCAAATAAATCAAACTTTCTGCTGTTTCTCTGGCTGTACACTGCAACAGGGACCAGAATGTGGACTCTGCTAGTGTGGTTTTTAGCAGGAGACTTCACAGCACTTCTGAAGCAGGTTTGAAAAGGAAGAGAAAAAAACATTTGTCATTTCTGCCTAAGGTAGGCCAGCACCTGCTTTTTGCAGACTGCCAAACTAAATGGGGACTTAATGCAGATAGGGACCTTTTGTCTGAAAAGAGGAATCAAGAATCTGTGAATATAAGACAGACCTGAGACATAACTTGTATTATTGTATTTCTTGTCAAAATCTACATCATCATCTTTGAAACGATGGCATCATTGCAGTAGATTCAGGACAAACTGAACAAAGGTTGAGGACTTTGCACAGGGGAATAATCTTTGCCTTCCATGGGATGATTTTTTTTTTAAGTTCTCTTCTTGCTATTTCTATGACCTTCCACCCCTAATGTGCAATCGTGGCTGTTTAATGAAAGAAAACAAACTTAAATTCTGCACTGACCCAGACTTGTGAAACAAGGGTGGTTTTCAGTGAAGCTTTCATAAGCTGTAAATCAGTGTAAAATTTAGCTCATATTACATTCTCATTGAAAATGGGTTATATGATAATTTATGTTGAGCTGATCATAACTAAGCACCTCATAGTAGTGTCCTTCAAGAAATTTTAATCAAGATTGTCTTTCTCTCTCCACCTCTCTTGGTGCAATTTCAAGAGGTTTATTTGCATGTCAATCCGCACGTGTCACTGGAGTTATTCCACTGAAGCAAGCACAACATCCCGGCTGCGTACGTGTTTTACAGCAGCATAATGTCAGGTGACTCTCTGCATTTATTTCTGATTTGTGCTAGTGGGAGAGTCAGGCTCTTAATTCTCTTAAGCCCTGAAAACAGGGGTATTTCCAAGTGCCTCTCAGATCTGTTTTCCAAGTCTTTTTGTGCTTTGCAGTGACTGTGCAATGAACAGTGTAGGGGGAGAAACTGTGGATCCTGTGAAAATCATTGAGCTGGTCCAACCTTTTATTTTAGAATCAGTGTCAAAAGGTGTTTCTAAGTATGTTTGACATTTACTTTTAGAGGCCTGTTTTCTCTTGAGGTTTTCCCCCTCTTTGTTGTATGGTGCACAGGAAAGGAATTCCAGAGAGGTGTCGTGGGCAGCCAATACCTGGAGACTCCTTTCCAGAACCAAATTGCCAAAAGCTCCTTACATCTAGGACCATCTTATTTTACAGTATTTATGCAGTCTTTAATATGGTGGGGTTGTACAGCAAGGCCAATTGCTCCATAATTGGTGATAATTAACAGTTTCCCACCTAAGTATTTATAATCAAGACAAACAGGGTGGGGAGAGGTGTGTTGGTAAGAGTGGGTGTGTTGATTTCTCATGCAGGCTTTTTTCTTTTTCATAATTAAAGGCTTATGGTATGAAGTTACAAATGGGTGGACTCATAGTAGAGTCCTAGAAAGGATAAACAAGTTTTAAACAGATTTTGAATGGATGTTGAAGACAAAGACTATGAACTATGACCAGGGACGTTTGGTTCAAGAAACGCAGCAGAACAGAATTTTAGTTAGATAAAACATTAAGTTCACTACGTGTCAAGCTTGACAGCCAAGATCTAAGTAATTTTCATGCCATGGTGAAGCTTTGGATTTGAAGGTAGGAGACTTGGGATTTGTTGAACAGTGACTGAAGTGGAGGAGTAGGAAAACCGAGGTACAGGAAACATAGCTGGACGATGGTAGTTGCAACCACAGCAGGTGAAGTGACTGGGAGAGACTGGGACAGTGGAAGTAGAGACACTGGTTCGTGGTCAGACACTTTGCAACTTGCTATGTATGGAAAACTGAGGAGATGCTGAGTATATTTGCCCCTGGAGCCTACAAAATCAGTAGTCACTACCAGGCTTCAGAATTTCCTAAGTCTCATAAAATTAATGGAGATATTGCTGCAAACTACTCCTCCTCTCTCCCACTCTTTTGCTGCATTTTGTAGGTTTTTGTTTGGTTGTTTTTTTAGCTTTTCCTTCCTGCCAGTAAACATTAAAAGTTCAGGCAGAGGTATTTTCAAATTTCTTTTACTTCCCACCAGTTGTTTCTGGCTATATTCCAGAGAGGGAGAGAAGATGACAGGTTTTCATTGGTCACTTAATTGTGTGTGTCCATTGGTTTTTATGACTTTCAAATTTATACTTTTTGTGTGCTTAGGGGCTTTTGTGACAAGGTGCTAATAGGCTCCTGGCTGGGCAAGCACCTGTGTCAGAAAGTGTTTCATTGTGTTCCTTGTTTTTCCACCTCTGACTGCTTTTATTAACTTGCATATATATACCTTTATTGTAACCCCCCATGTATTTTTGTTTTGATGGTGGGGGGGTGGGTGGAAGGGTGGTAGTGGGCTTGTAATCTGCATGTACACAAAGGAAACTATTAGTCTTATGTGGAAAATAATCTTTTGATACAGAGAGAAAATGGGAGTTGGAAAATGAGTTTGTATATGTGCCTGAGAGACGAGAAAGCTATAGAAGATAGAAAAACAACTTGGACCACTGACTTGTCCAGGGGTTTATCTCATATGATCTGAGAAGTTCTGCAGGGTGGGCTGAGGGTAGCTGGTAGGTATCCTGCTGATGGAAGTTGTCATTTCCCACTGCTGGGCTGCATGAAATGGTAGATAACAGTATCCTACACGGTTTCCTAATAAAGTGCTTCCAAATGAGCACTTGCTCTTGCTGCTCCAGCCTAATGATTGTGAAAGCGAGGAGAAATGGCATCTGTGGCTTTAAAAGAGAAGCAAAGCACCCACAAGGTGATCTCTGCATTAGACTGTAATCGACATTAGGAAGAAGACCTTAAGTCCCCTCAGGATATTGTATTTAAACCTGTGCTCCTGTTGCAGTAATGCAAATTCTGCTTCTGTAAAGAAGATAAAGGTGTGCTTTTTTTTTTTTTGCTTATTTTGCTGACATTTCCTCTAAGGTGTTATATATTGATGACCTGATGCATTTAGGGAGATAAGGTTTGTTCCCCATCTTATTTCCCTGCAATAATTTAGCATTTTATTCCAGTCCAAATGTGGAAAAAAATTTGTTGAAGAATTTGGCCATTTTAGCACTACAACTAAATAAATTACTGTTACAGAGTATTCTGGCCCTTGTTCTAAAGAGCTGTCATCACCTCTTTTAATGGAAAATTATTAGCTTTTTTTATGCTTCCTGGTTTGCTCTTGTACGTGGTTTTGCCCTCTGCACTTCTCCAAAGGTAAAGACCTGCGGATCGACTTCTAGGTGGGAGCACAAAACCAAGTTTTAGCAAGCTTGGGGTTCCCTTAAAATAGAAGTAGAGTAGCTTAGGAAATGTGTTTAGTTAACAGACCTTCTGAATAGAACAAAGACCTTAACATCCAAATCTGTAGGACAAGCCTTGAACAAAAAAGGATCTCTTAAGAGCCATAGTGTGTGTCCTGGCATAGGGTCTTAAAAATGGTTTTTGTATATTAGTTTATACAGTCATGTTATAATGGGGAGATGGCCAAGAATAGGTGAACAGGATATATAAATGAGATTTTTATGACCCAAATGTGCATATGAAATGTAGGACAGACTGGATTCAATATCAGTTCTGTATTGTGGGACCTGCCTTTAACACTGGAATTGCAGTTTTTTCTGTTGTGTTCCAAAGACAAAAGATTATATGATGCTACAAAAAAAAGATTATATCTAGGCCTCTACAAATTTAAATACATCTGTTGTTTTTCACTCCCTTTCCAGACAGATTAGCAGAAACTATACTGCATGTGTTTGTCCCTTCCAACTGATGGACATCTTTCATAATTTTAACTGATCTATAAACATCTTTCTTAAAAGAAAAATGTCCATTAACAAACAAATGTGTCTGATTACTGCTGGTCTGGTGATGATATGTGGATGGTTTTCTCTGTATAAGGAGGGAGAGAGATGATTTTTCTTGAAATTTTCTGTCTCTATGGTTTTTTGCAGATGCTACTTTACTGGTGGTTGGTTTTTAATTCAGCAGTGTATTACAAAAGCTTGTCTCCTTAGAAGCCTTCCATCTACTCCTGGCTAATAACAATGACAGTGCACTGGGAGCTCATTTAACACGTGGGCTGGACTGCAAGCTGTGCCCTGCTCCTTTTGCTGGGAAAGCAGCTGCTGAGATGCCTTTTGAGACTCTTTGGCCTGACTTCTCCTCCACCCCAGCACTGCTGTACTTTGCAGTAACTTCAGGGCTAGTCTCTGTTTGTAGATGGATATTTATACCAGATACCCAAAAAACCAACAAATTACAGAAAGAAATCTGTTCTGGTGGTCTCTGTCCAAACCCCAGCACAGTGCTGAGGAAAAAAGGCAGCACTTCTAAGTGAGATGGATATTGATGGATATTTGGGGCTTGGATCTTGCACCTTGAATCCTCATAATCTGTTGCCCCCACAACCAAATTCATCTTCCAGATACGCTGCTGTGAGAATTTGAGTAATTCAATGTCATTAAGTTATTCTAGAATTACTCTAGTGTAGCTGAACAAAATTAAGCCTCTAGTCTGTTCTGGGACATTAGATAGATCTGTTTTTTTTCTAGGTGGTTTCTAATACATTTCATTCAGAAATTTGTTAATGAATGTCATCTAGTCTTTGGGCATTGGTTCAGTGTCTGGTGTTTGAACACCCTGACAATTTGTCGCTGGCCAAAGGGAATGAAAGGCTAATTTCTGCATAGAACACTAGTTTTATTTTTTTTTTCCCCTGAAGTGTGGAATGTTTTGAAGGTGTCATAAGTACGTGGATAGAATAGGAGACTCATTCCTAAGGATCTCAGAGTGCTCCAACTTTTTACCTGAATGATCTTGGCTTGTTTAGCTCAGTTGTTTGGAGCATGGTGCTAATAACACCCAGATTGTGGGTTCCCCATATGGGCCAGTCACTTTTGAGTTGGGCTACATAATCCTTGTGGGTCCCTTCTAACTCAGAATATTCTGTGACCTGTGATCTTAAAGCTTAGCCTTGTCTTGGTATTTGTTTTTGTTGTAATTGTTGTTGTAATTACTGTTGTTGTAATTCTCACCAGTAAACATTCTGCAAGTGAGAGGCAGGGATTCAATTATACTTTTCGTAAACTGCATAAAAAAAGAAATCACCTAGGTGTTGTTCTGCCATGACTTCACAGTTTCTAAGGTCCCAGTAAAACTTTATGCTAAGGCTGATGCAATATTCTTGGCCAAAGAACAACTTATCTAAGTTCACTGGAAACCTGAAGGGAGGTGAATCCACCAAGGTCAGTAGTACAATTATATAATTTTTGCCTTGTGAATAAACAGATGTTCTATTTCATGAGTATTCACACCTATAGTATTGGATATTAGGTGACGTAGCCCAGCCTGCTGATGCATCTAAAAAAGCTTTGTTACTGCCAAAGCCAGGGAAAACTTCTAAATTCTGTTGGATGCAGTCATAAATGCTGAATATATGTGACTTTTGTTGATTTTCAATTTTATTTCACTCATGTTGGGAATAGAGGAGTAGACCAGGGTCTTGGCTAAATTTACAAACTTCTTGGTTTTATTTTGGGGATTTTTAAAGGTTTTTAAATTTGGTTGGTTTTTCTTATATATTAGTGGGGTACTTTGGATTTTTGCCAACACAAGTGAAATCTGACACACTCCACTTCTGTTGCTTCCTCAAATTAGGACATTAAATGGGGTTAAAAATTAAAAATTCCTGCCATATACAGGAAACAAAACAACTAGTCAGCCAAGCATTGGGCCTTGAATTGTGCTTGGGGCCATTTTTTCAGATACTATTACTGTATATTAATTCATTTTTTCTACATCAAATTGATATGTCAGATTTTTCTGGTTTCTCCAGTTATTCTGTGTGACTCTGATTCAGAAAAAAAAAAAAAAGAATTCCTTGTTTTGGCTAGTTACGTGCTGGTGTTTGTTTCTCTTACACTGTCAGAACAATGCTGAGCTATTTAAGTTTACCTGTAACTTCAGCATAATGAATTCTCATTGCTTTGAACACATGAGCTCTTTCCTTGCCTATTTCCCTTATTACCTTTAAATCATCCCCTCTGCCACACTCTTCTCAGATCTGTTTCTCTTTTCTTACATGCCTGTCAAATAAATAGTTCTTCTTCCTTCACAAATACACACCTGACATTGTGTGTTAATATTTGCCTGACAGAGAAATGAGTGGAGGGGTGGAAGAGGACCAGGATAGGCAAGAAAGTTTGTGCATGAGCACATTTCCCTGTGTGTCTGTCCAGTCTTTGTCTTGTAGACTAAATTATATTGACTGTGATGTTGATCATAACTTGTTGGCAGCACGAAGCATCATTTCAGAATGCACCTGCCTGGCCTCTTTGGCTGCTGCCTTCCAGTGATAAGGACAGAGTAACAGTAAGAGAAGGGCAAGAGGTAAGTAAGTGGAGGATCCTTTGCCATGTATGAATGTTTGCTTTTTCTTTTTTTCTTAAGATGCAAATGTTAGCTTGACAGTGGTCAAAGAGAAATGTCAAGAAAGGAAATGGAAAAGTTGAGAGTATTTGTTGTGCTGGTATGTCAATCTCTTATACGCCCTGTATTAAAGCCAAAAGAGTACAAGCCTATTACCTGAAGCCTTTAAATTGTATTAATAAATGTCAGTATAATTCAGCTCAGTTAGAGCCTAACCACACCTGTATGAATATCTTCAGCTATGCTTAAACCACTTCTTACAAGAAAAGCCCCACCCTTTGCATTTTTTATGGAGGCAATTCGCCTTTCTCTGTGCCTTTGGTCTCCAGTCTCTGTGGTTTTATCTATAATCACCAACAGCACTTGGACAGTTGTGTGTAAGACCTCCCACTTAATGTTCACATGGAGCTTCACCGAGCTAAGTGGACACACTATAGTTAATGAAAAGGTTTTCTTAAAGCTTAATGAGGCTCAACAACAAATGCAAACTGGGGAATGACCTTTTTTCTTTGCCTTCCTTTGAAAAAGTAGGAAAAGCAAAAAGACAGTTTGTTCTGCTAGAACTTTTTTTGGAAGTATGTCAGGGAGCAGCAGAAGGAAAAAGAAAGTTAGAAGAAAAATATTAATATCTGATATTCTAAATTCCTTGGTGCAAGGTTTATGATATTTTAAAGGATGTGTAATTGTTGAAGTCCCAGTAAAGTCTGCTTGCTTTTACGAAGGGACTAGTGGAGAGACAGGCAGATAAGGGACTGTGAATGGGACCTGAGAGTCACTCACTTGTAAAATCAAGAACAAAGAGGAAAATTCCTCAGATTCATCTTATGGTCTGACCCACGTACTTTGTTGTTGCAAACAGATAGAGTGAAATAACTCTGAATGTGGTGTTTAAACCAATTTTCCTAAGGAGAAATGAGCCCAACTTAAAGCTGGCCATAGCTAAGTGAATTATTTCCTTTTTTTGACTATGACAGTTATCTTGAAATAGCTCTTTGATGAAATCCCCTCCTCTTTCAAGTCCTTCGAAAAACTCCTACGATGAGATTCATTTCATCTAAGTTTAGACATCTCTAGAGTAAACTTCTATATCCGAGCTCCACATCTTTGACTCTCTTTAAAGCTGGTGGAGAGAAACAGGGCCTTCTAGGGTGCGATTCATCTCCTTTGTTTCACAGGGCTACTTTAGAAGGGAGAAATTCAACACTTCCAGTACCTGCCCCTCTCTCTCTCTCAGCTTTAAAGAGACACTAAACTTTGGTGGCATCACACTCATCTAGTCAGAGGAAACCCACCTGTTGTGACTTAGGAGGGGAATTGGATACCCACTTTTTTCACTTGGGAACACATCACTGGCTATATGTAGGAAAGGCTGAAAATTGCAGGTTGGCAACATATTTTGGTTAATGTCTCAGCTGCTTTCACACCTCTACCTGTAATTTCAGTATTCTGTTCTGTGAAAATACATTGAACTGTAGAGAATCAGCTAGAGTTACATGTAGGGTGTTTAAGCTTACTCTCAAAGATATTGCTCTTGTGTACCTACAGTGTCTTCATACCTTTTCCTAAAATGCTGTGAAACAGTCAGCTCAGTCATTCACCCCAAAATATTGTGAGCAATCTTTAAGAATCTGTTCAGAGGAATGCTAAAAGATAGTAAGTTAGCCTGGTATCTCTTCACTTCTTGGACAAGTAGTCTTTCCATTCCTAGCTTAAGGTAACAATGAACCTAAGGAGAAATAGACACAGACCATAATGCAAAATGGAAGATTTGGAAAATCATCAATGTGCAACTACTACATGGAGATCAAGACTAACACTGAGAGCACGTGAAACAACAGTCAGGATGTAGCAGCTCGTCTTTATCACAGCATCATGTGAAACAGATTTGATCACTTAATGGTGGGAAATAGTAGTTGGACTTTTTTGGAGGTTTTAAGTGAATAAAAGAGATATGCTGGGACAATACTGAAAGTGTGGTTTAAGTGCTTTCACTCTTGTAATTAGGATATGTTGCTTAGCAAAGGCTGTCAGTGCAGGGATAGAATAAAATCAAGGTAAAAATCTCTTGTGATTTAAAATGGTCTGGTATGTTGTGACTTGCCATTACATATGGTGAGGGGATTGGTGGCATAATTGCTTAATTCACTGGAATTTCTCCTCTGGGGAGTGGGTATGTAGCAGAGCCCTTTGTTTCTTTGCAGCCCTTGCTGGAGAGGTGTCTGAGTAGAGGCTGATGTTGGTCTCTGCCATGGTGTTCACCTGCTCTGGTCAATGGGCTATCTCCTTGCTTTGGTGTATGTAATTCAGCATAGCTTGGCATGGCAGTTCTTATGTGATGACTGGCACTCTGGCCTGCTTGTTTCTTAGTTTATTTTTCTGGGCATTAAGAAGTGGAGGTGTGTACTTAAAGGAGCAGTTGTTGTATCTGAAATGTGTGTGTTGAACCTTTCATGTCTGTAAGGACTTGATGTGTGGGTGAGAAAGGAAATCAGAGCCTTGAAAAGGTCTTAACAAGACTGAGACTGTGGGAGGAAAGCAGGAGAGAAGTGGGCAAATGATGAAGGAAGAAAGAGTATTTAAGTTGTCTATAACTCCTTGGAACCTCAGGGGTGGAGGGTTGTTCTGTCCATTTAAATCCAGAATAACATAACCATACCACTGCCACTGTTGTCTCCTCACCCTCAAAACCAAAATAAATGGAAAAAAAAAAACCCAACAAATGATAAACAGCCAAAAAAGGTGTATGTCTTCCATATGTTTGCAAGGGAGTAAAACAATAAACTAGCTTTTTTTTTTTAGATTGCATAATTAGTTGTCTTTTTGGGGGGTACTTAACTGTAAAATATTTCAGTCTTGTTAAAATCTAAAATTGTGCTTAGCTGTTCTATATGAAGGGCTTTAAGATTTTCTTAAGATGAATTGTTAAAGCAGCTGAAGACACTACGTTGTCAGTACCCTGTGTGATACCACTGTGTCCCTTCAGTTCTGTCAGTCTTCCTCTTTCTTTGCCCCCTTTTTTTCCAGGTGAAAACTTCTACTTGATGTTTTGCTTCAGTGGTGTTATTTGGCAGTTTATTTCCTATAATTAACACATCTGTATGTACCTGATCTAAAGGCAAGTGAAGATGAGGGAATGTTTTCCCTTCAGATCAGTGGATTTCAGACATGACCCTCAACAGATGATTATCAAATGCTGAAATTCACATCTGAATAGAGGAGGTTGTGTGTGTCTGTTTGTAGAAATGCTTTCTTTAGCCTAAGGGATAGCAGTCAATACTGCAAATGAGATGAAAACTGAATTTTTGCAGAACAGAGATTTCATTTTAACTAAGATTTTTTCCCTTTATTCTTCTCCTCTCTGTTTGAAAAATATGTTAAATGCATTGAGTCAGGGAGACATTCTGTGCTGCATTAGAATAGCCCATCAACGTCAGTTGAGACCATTTGGATCATGTCACTTGTCCTAAAGTGTGTAGCTGTTTTTAAAGAAAGAGCATGTCATGTTCTGTACAGGGATCTTTAATGCATGAAACTTGTTTGAAGCAATAATAAATCAAGTCCTTGCTGGTAAAACCAGTGTCTGATTTTTCCCTCATGACAATCTCTATCCTTCTATGTGTAAAATCTGAGACAATAGAAAGAACAATTCTGCACCCACAGGTATTGCAAATAATTATGATCACAACTAACTAAATACATAAATCTAGCAAAATAAGGAACTGAGATATAATTGTCCTATGCATTTGCCACAATGTTTAATAATGTACTCTTTTCCTACAGCCATCGTTATAGGAGGTTGCAAGCTGTGTAGAGATATTTTCATTATTCATGGTCTATTGAGTAGGCAGTTCTGAAGACATTTTTCTCACCTCTCCTAAAAAAGTGGAATAATTAAGAGCAAGCAGAGTGTTTGAGATGTATTTGCCTATCATTTTCCACTCTTTTACGCAAGTATTAGTTCTATTAGATTCAAGCAGTTACCAGAGATGCAAAGAAAAATTGGTCTTTTGCATTTTTTTTTCTTTATTAATTACTGTTTTTGACTGTGCATAGCCATAACTAATAAAAGTAACAGAAATGTAAATGGAAATCCATTTAAATTAATCTGGAGTAGTTAAGAATTGCAGGCTGTTTTAGCAGCATGACTTAGTTTCAAAAACCCTGTGAGAAGATGACAGAAATCTTAGGCCTGGTAAATGTTATTACTGCCTACAATGAATAGTAGTGTAATCATAATTACAAATGGGTGATGTGAGATCCCCACTTGGACTTCAGCTGAGGTTGAAGTTTAATCAGAGAAAGGATTCGAGGGTTTGATTCTTTTTCACCTTGTAAAATTACTTGCTCTTTCCTTTTCTACAGATTCACCACCTTTGTATTTGGGCAATAAATTATGAGTATGAAAATGTATGTTTTTTTCCTTTTATGGATAGACAACAATATCCCCAAAATTCCAAGCAAAGTGATGGGGAGTATCGAAGTGGCAGCACTAAGTGCTGAAGCCCCTGATTGCTGTAAGCGTGGACTGAGTCCAGAAGCAGATCCTGGCCAGGCACCTCCCAAACTGGGTGATCAGTACTGGGATGCTCAAAAAGCCTCATGTCAGTGCCCACTCATTCCTCCATGAGGATATCAACAAAGGTGCCAAGCAGTGCCAGCTGAAATTGTTTGGTTTTTAAATATTCCTGGGCTGCAGTCCCCTGGGAACTGCAGAGGGACCAGAAGTGCATTTTTCATAGAACAGGATTTGAACAGGAGGTTGTAATGACTTTGAGTTACATCAAGAAAAAACTTGACTTCAGCCAGTGACCTTGAGCTGAAAAACATTAGCCCTTTATCAGTGCCTTGAACCGTGATGTCGCTTGGTGTGGTTTTGCTTATGTAGATTGGTTTATTTATTTTTTTAATCTGGTGCAACATAGTAGAGGTAACCATCAGTTTGTTATAAACCCCAGTGCTCTGCTGACCTTTCTCCTTCCAGTCCGAGTGCAGTAGAAAACTGAGGTAGCAATGGCTTGTTTGTTGTTCCACTCACTGGGCTGCTGAGAACTTCCAGTTTCCAACAGCTCGGCTCTGAGAAGGAGGCTTGAGCATGGAGGCACAACACGCGAACTGTTGTGATTTGTTGCCATGATGACAGTGTCAACTTAACTACAGCTGACAAACAGTTTTTAAATAGAACATTTCAATTCATTATAGTAGTCTCCATCTGCTTTTTTTCACCGTCTGCATACATGCAGAACATCTGAGAAATGCTACCACAATGGTTTAGTTTACTTATCTAGCCACTAACATTAATTAGTTGTTGAGAGTGGTAGTTTAGGGAGCAAGTAAAATGATGGAATTCTCCCCTCAGTAAAGGAAACTATTTTATTTATTCAAGGAAAGATGCCCAGTAGAGTTGTTTCCACATTTAGAGAGCAATTTTCCAATTGATTTGTTTTGAGCATAGGTTCTATATTGTTGGGGATTTCTTTTGCTACTTTGTTACCTCTTGCTTTTCCCACATTTTGCTTCCTTCCCAAAAGCATCTGCCACCTCTATTTCCAGTGTGGAACTGGTAACAGAAGGTGAACATAATTTCATAATTAAATCAGGCTGCTGGGGTCAAATTCAGAGAGTTTTATTCGTGGCTTTGCCACTGGCCCACTCTGTGACCTTGAGCAAGTTGCTCATTGTTGTATCTCAGTTTACCTATAAGTAAACTAATATTGACTTCCCTTGAGGGGATATCATGCGGCTTAATTAAGCATCTGCAAAGATCTGGAGATGGAGGACTAAAAGCTGCCATAGACATTCAATTGATGATGATGATGATGATGAATTGTGCCCAATTGCACCACTTCCCACAGACCCACCATAGCTGCTTCGGGGATTAGTTGTCAGGTGACTATGCATCCATCAATTCATCCGTCATTCCCCTCCTTGTAGATTGAGTCCAGCTGGCTGGCTTTGCTTATTAGGAGCTTTTAATAAATCATATTTGCTCTTTTAATTGTATCTTAAAGGGTAGCATGGCTCTTTGCTTTTAAATTAAAAACAGTGTTACAATATAGATACTAGAAGCTGTGCTGCTGCTCTTGACACTGCTGCTCTCAAACGGTTGATGTAAAACTAGGTTGGAAATATATGTTGAAGGAATTTCATGAATTCTGGCAGAGGACTTTCTCTGGATGCTGAATGCCTTTTGTGCTAAGTTCGGGCACCCTGGTTTGTAAACCCTCTCAGAGCATTGTCCCAGTAATCTCAATTTTAAAATTATAATCTAGACATTCACAGGAATCCAGGGTGAAAATAGTTGCGAATTGCTGTTTGTTGACAGAAACAGCCATGCCCATTTGGGGGCAGGAAAAAAAAAAGGCCCAAATTATGTAAAAGCAGATTAATGAATTATTCAAGGTATACTTTATTGGGATTTTAATTTTTAAATTACACTGGCCAAAAATGCAATGGGAATAACAAATTGGCATGGTTTTATTTTTAATCTGGGGCCAAACCTGTATCTTACAAATCTTATTAAAAACGAGTATATCCACTAAAATATTGATAACATAATTTCCTTTACATTTCTAAGTCATGTGAAAAGCAAAGGGCCTACATGGAAGTGGCTACTCTTAAGAGATGCCTACACATTGAAATCAATATATGTAGCCCAGCTGCCTATGTTGGCCCATTACTAATTTAAAGTAAATTGAGCAATAGTTCCTTTATTAACATAACCTGGATGCCAAGTCATATACTAATTCCTCCCTAAGTACTGAAAAGGGTGGGGGTTAAAAACAGCAGGAGTTTCCCATTGATTTTTGTCAAGTTTTTGCCCAATGTCTTACTGCATTTTAGATCATCAGCCTTGGAGTTTTGGAATTTGCCTTTCCATCATGTGCAAAACTTGATTCAAGTGTAGATAAAATCAAAAAGGGTCGTTGGCCTCTTTAGCTGTCCAGACAAGCTTCACCCTCAAACTTGACTGTTTCTAGAGGAATTGCATAATGATGACAATTCGTTCAAATGGCAAGCAGGAAAATCAACACAGCATGGTGGTCAATAATTTCTAACTTCTGAGAGCAGATCAAAGAGGAAGGCAGCAGGGAGGAGGAGTAGCCTTATATAAAAGTGTAAAGGAAAAAGTCTCAGTAACTGAGATAGCACTACGAGGAGATAACAATTCAAAAAGATTTAGTAAAAAAAGCAAACAAAGCATTTAACTCGAGAATTCAACTACTGGAACATAAACTGAGCACACTAAATTGAGCAGTAATCTTGAAGCAGTATTTTTTTGGACATGTTGCTCCCATAATTGACCTGAAGGCCCCCTTTTACACTGTAAAAGTGTGTGAAAAGCACAAGCAGATTTGAAATCTTTACCACCAAACACTAGTGATAGGAGGAATATGCACTGAAGCTGGGCTTCCCAGCAGAGCATAGCACTTAGATCCTTGTGGTCCTCAGGGCCAGGAAAAAATGGGAAAACCCAGGGGTGCGCAGGTGTCCTCACCAGTGCTACGGGGCAGGTGTCCTGATGAGTGTTGTGGAGGAAGGGCAATATAATGGTATTAGAGCCCCTGTTCTGCTTGTGGTGGTGTGCAAGGCTGAGCAATGCAGGTTTCTTTAGAAGTAGTAGGGTTTAGTATTTTTCTCACCTAGTTATTTAAATTTAAAAAACCTTACAGCAACAAAGGAAAAAGGGATGTTGCAAATTAGCAGAGCATCTCATGTGAAATAGTGATGTGTACAGAACACACAGCCACATTCAGCATCTTTGAAATCACTCAGGAGTGTTCAAGAAACTGAAAATCAGTGAGAAAGTATACCCAAGAGTTTAAGGCAGGTATTGAGGTCGATTGGCAAAGGAGACAATGGTTTGGCTGAAAGCACTCTGTCAGAAAGATAGAGCACTGAAGGCTATTTGAGCAATGATATATATATAAGCACAGGAAAGCACAACTATACTTACAGCAAGGACCCTGCAGTCAAAGAATTTAGGAGGAATTTTGTTACAGTGAAATAAACAACAAAGATCAGGAATCAAAGCAAGAGAACAGTATAGGGAAAATAATCTTGTCTATGTATTAATGTTGATTTTATAAGCCCCACCAAGACTAATCATAAAATTATATTAATAGTGTGTCTTGAGATGTGTGGTTTTTCTATCATCAGCCTAAATTGGAGGGGACTATTTTGTGTTGAAGTAGCTTGACATTTCTACTTGCAGAAGATTTTCCTTTTGCTCCCTCCCCGACCTCTTTATTATTTATTTTTTTCTAAACTTCATCAGTTGTCTGAAGTGACTGTACTCCAGGATCCCAGAGATGGATAAAAAGAACAAAATACAGAAAGATAAATTCTTAAAATCACTCTGGGCTTTCTTTAATGGTAATCATTAGCCCTGTTCTGAACTCTATTGACAAAATGCTGGAGTAGTCTTGAAAGCCAAGCAAGTGCTCTCTTAAAGGAAGAACTGGTTAATTAGAAGATCTAATGCAAGTGACCTAATTCTGCAGCTCAGAGCTAACTTTTCCAGCACACAATAATGTGCAGATTGGAAATGATACATATTGATTCGTTTAAGTCAACAAGTTGAAATCTTGAGTGGAAAGTTAATTTCTCCTTAGCTATTTAAAATCATCATCTTTACAGGCCACTAGTAGGTACTTTTTGCCTGCAATTTGATCAGCAGCTTGGAACTCACGTATTAATATGTACAGGGAGGCACAGACACACAGAGAAGGTATTTAATGGTCAAAGAATGAGGGCACCATGCCTTTATTCATGAGAGGCAAAGCTCAGTGTTACTAAGTCACCTAGTAGCAAGTGCAAATGTTCCTGATTAAAAAAACCTTATTGCTACAGTTTCATCATAAATCAGAGCATACAAAATGTCACTGCATTTTGGAGTCCCAAGTATAGGCTCTTTTAAAGACGAGTATTTTCTGTCCCCTCCCCTCAGCTTTAAGTAGCAAAAGTTTGTAAAATATTTTTTCTTGATTCAGATGAATATTTTAGCCATAACTCAAAAGGATCCTATAAATTATTCCTCACTAGGCTTGGTAAGATTTATGTGTAACCTACCAGCATTGTTCTAGTTTCCTTTTTCTGAAGATGAGATGCTAGTAAACTCTGATTCCTTACAACCTCTTGCTGTAGTATTCCACCTGAATTTCAGGAACAGTTGCAACTATGTATCTTTTGAAAGGTGTGCTTCAAGGAAGGATCTTCACATCCCACTTTAGGTGTTCAGTTAGGGCATGTGAATATCCTTCTGGAGGACCTCTCCTCCATCCACTGACTGTGTTTGGATGTCTGCAGGATCTCTGAAACAGAGCTAATCCAGACACCTGTGATATGGCTCCAGGGAGCTTCCCTATCCATAAAGTACTGTGGGATGCAAAGCGCGTATGCATTCCGCTCTAGTGCCTGGAGAACTCGTGCCCTTAACTTCACTGGATTTCCAGAAAGAGGCTTTGGAGACACCAGGTCAAAGCAACTTCTTAGTTTTTTGCAATAATTGAGAATGAAGACTTTGGGGTCTTTTCAAGAGACATGTTGGGAATCTGGCTGTAGACCAGACTTTTTCTTCTTTCAGGCTGACTGAACACTTCCACAGTGCAAAGACTGAGCTATGAAGATCATGGCCAAGGAATAAACTGGTCGTCCTAAAAAACTCAATTATTTTTTTTCTTTTTTTTCCTTTTTCCCTTTCTAAAAAAAATTAATTAGAGTCTTTGATGCTGTTAAATAAATTAAGTGAGCCTGTTTGAAAGAGATAATTTGTGGGGATCATATATATCAAAGAGAAGAGTTAGCTGAGAAAAGAAGCATTGAAAAAAGTCCTCAAATAACTGGCAAAAACTATTTGATACAGGTTTTTAGTCGTAAGGAATTACAGTTATATGATCATAATATAACTAATGCTCAGTATTGCTATTTCACTACTACTTCATAAGTCAGAAGTGAATATAACATAGTTTGAATCTTATCTGTAGCATATGCTGGTGGTGCAATGTGGGTTCAGGTTGTTCTGTCTGCTTGATCCCAGGATTGCTGGCTGTAGTTTATCCTTGTTTTGTAATGCATGAATTAACAGCCTAGCTTTTTGACTGGAACTGGAATAAGCTGCGGAACAGTGCACTGGCTTGTGATGAGAGATGGTACAAAACTCATATACATGGATGTTGCTTCACTGGGAGGGATTCAGACTACTTTTATTTTCAAGAATTTCCAGTCTGCTGAGTTATAATAACAAAAGGAATTGAAGTAAAAATCCAGCATGCTGATTTCAGTAGAGTGTAGTCACTTGCACAATACGGCAACATTTACCTCTAATTAGTTGTAATTCAGCTCCAGTTTGGAGTAACTGAATATGATTTTAGTTGATGGAGTTTTAGGGGGAGGGTTCAGTTCTGTATAGATAATTTTGTGTAATAAACTTTTCCCATCTACCATCTAGTTGGTAGTTTCACAAGAGAAACTGGCAGGAGCATTCCTACACCTTCTCACCTTTGTAAGGCTTTATTTCCTTCCTGGCGTGAGTTAAGTCATGTTGATAACCTAAGGAAGCTATTGCATGTCTGGTGTTTTAGTGGTTTTTTTTTTTTTTTGGTGTGGTTTGTTGGGTTTTTGGTTTTTTTTTGGGGTTTTTTTGTTTTATTTTTTTTGTTTGGTTTTTTTTTTTTGTTTTTGTTTTTGGGTTTTTTTTTTTTTTTTTAAATCTGTAATAATGAGCCCTGGGAAAATTGGTAGATGTAAAATTATTTAGTCAAATCTAGATCAAAGACTGTAGGAAACTTCTAAAGGACTTAATGCATAATGATACATGAAATTCATTGAAGATGAATGCATAGTAATAACAACTGGGATGGAAAAGTTTTGCTACTTGTCTGCCTGAAAATTTTACTGTTTGCCTAACTGCACTATAAAATAACTATATGAACTCGGAAAAGAAACCCAAACCCAGCCATTAATACCAGTGGTTGCTTGAAAACATCTGCTCACTGCACAGCTTCAGTCAAAAGACAGGTTTAGGTACATGAGGAGAGAATAAAGAATAATATGGGAAATAGAGTAATGCCATTATGTAAATGATGCTGGTTCATCAAGTGCGTGACACCATCTCAAATAGGGTATTACAGATTTACCAGGAGCTCAGAGTGAGGCAAGAAGAATGATCAGGAACATGGGAAAACTGTCATATGAGGAGAGATTGAAAAGACTGGGATTGCTACCTTTGAGAAGAGATTAATAAAAAAGAACATGATAAGACTCCAGAATTCATTATTTTGCATAGAGAAGGTAGTTTGGAAAGAGTTTTTCTCTTTTTCTCATGATACAAGAACAGGGGAACATTACAGAAAGATGGCCGATAAATAATAATTTTTCACCTGATGTGCAATTAGGTAATGGACTTCTTTGCTCTGAGAAGTTGCTAAGGGATTTAGCATTCATTCCTAATGAGTTTTAGGAAAAAGTCTAACAATTTATATGAATGAGAATATTCTGTGTTATGATCTATTGAAAAAAAGACTACTAAAAGAGATCTGAAATTATATGCTTGAAATTTGCACTCTTAATTGCTAGGAGACATTGCAAGAATGCTTTCCTGGGGAATGGGTTATCCCAGATCTGCCTAGTGCAGAGGGCTTTTTTTTTTATTTTCTGCTGACACATCACATTCTGCTTATAGTTCTAGATTAAACTAGATTTGAGCCCATGTGGCAATTTCTGTGTTCCTGGTTGTTTCATTGTCAGACTATTTCATTGGCTGTTGATGCCAGCTCAAATTTACAGCCATATTATGTTGTGCATGCTACTTGTGGCATGAACTGTCCTTTTGTTTGGAACTTCTTCAGTATTTACAAGACAGTAGGTCATGGTCTATGAGCATAGTTATAAGCACAGAGGTAATACAAACAATGAATAGTAATTGTCCATGTGATCATTTAGAAAACATTCCCCAACTACAGGAATAAATTATTAGTGGTAGTAGCAGTTATGTACATTCTATGAAATTGTTTATTATTGCAATTGTCACACTTTCAACTCTGTGCAGGAAAGAGCTTGTGGCAGGAGAGAAAACATTTCCCCTTGAAAACCAGTGTCCAAATCCACTTTGAAGTCTTCACTCAAATAATGTTTTTTTCTTCTGCCTAATCCCAGACTGGAAGAACTTCACACCATAAGACCTGCTTTACAATTCTTGACTCAGCATTTGAGTTAGTCAAGAAAAATGCAGTACCTTTGGCCTTTGGAGACTTTCAGGGCCACATCCTTCCCATGATACTTGTGTAGCAGTTAACCACACTCCTACAGAGTGCCCTAGAGAGAATACAGTCTGTGCCATAGTTGTCCATTCCCTGTTCCTCCAGTGATTGCTCGACTGCTGAAAATCAGCCTGTAGACTGCATGCACACACAGCTCTGTGCACATACAAGTTTGTGTGTATACACCCACAGATTCAGTATCTGAATATATAATTAAGTGCCTGCACATCTTAAAATTTTTCAAAGGAGATGACCACCTCCTGCTGTTGGAACTTCTTCTAGGGAACTCAGCACACCCATGTGCAGTCCCAAAAGGAAGTGCTGAAAACTTGGCAATCCCACAAGGTTAATAAAGTTCACTGTTGCTTAAATTAGATCAGTGTAATTCACTGCATCTCTAGCGGAAATTAAATTTGTGCTTAAAACTAAAGAGCAAGCTAGCCAGGTTCAGGAGCACATTTGAGATGCAAAATACATTAGGACTGTTGCTTGTTGGTTATTGCTTCCAGTGCCTTGAACTCTTCAGATGAAAGTACTCTCTGACACAAGAAGTTACTTGTATTATGCATAATATTTGTGATCTGAACTCCTTGTATTTTTATTATTTTATTTTTATTATTTCCCCTCAACTCTTCCAAGAAAAAAGGGGGGGGAAAACTGGGGAAATTTGTTCAGTCTGTTCAATCCTTATGGCAGACTAATGAGATACTAACCATCAAGCCACCTCCTTTGTGCAGATATTTATCTGCATTGACAAGCCAGTTTGCTGCACTGCTTTGATTCTCACAAGTATACAAGAGAGAATCAAATGGGGTTGTTAACACAGCCTGTAAGAAGCCATCAGACTTTCCATCTCTCTGACATAAACCTGTGTTTTTGTTGTTTTCTGCAAACAGTGTATGAGGTTTCTGCTGCGTTCAGAAATGGATGTGCAACACAGCTGAAGGATTATTATTTTTCCCCCTCCCTTGGAAATTACTATGTGGAGCTTTCCATAGATACATAGCATGGAAGAGCAGCTGTGGTTTCTTATCAGATGTCATTACTGAAAAAATAAAAACATTATGGGTTCTAAGTATGGGCAGATTTTTTCTTGTTAGGGTGCTACTGCCTAGTAGATTGCACAAGGAAGCTGGAGATGAAGCTACCGTATGCAGACAAATCCATATTGTTGCTGTCTGAATGCTCACTGTGAAACTGCTCTACAGCTATACAGTTTGAAAGCAGAATCTCATGAAAGTAAAATCAGCATAAAAGTCAGGTTTAGACTTCTATATTCATATTTATGAATTTGAAAAACCTCCACCATGATCTTATCTGGAGCTGTGGTAGCAGTTGACAACAAATGTGCCCTTGAGAAAACTGTGTACGGTAATGCAATGGAATTGTGGATATTCCCTCCTGGTACTAGTTGCTTGCATTGATGTTGTTATTAATACCAACAGTGATAATTATTTTTAGAAGCTTGGGTGCCACAGAAGGTTTTTGCTGGCCTGCAACTATTGCTCAGCCAACTGGCTTTGTGTTTGTAATAACTACTGTGTGATGGGTTTACCTTTATACTCTGTTAACAGTGCAGGGTGACTCTGTTCTCCCATACTGTTGGGTTTATGGGCTGATGAAAATTCAAGCAAATTAAATTTGTTCTTCTGAAGTACACAGCTTATTTCACTACTGCTGTACAAGCCACATTAGTTTGCATCCATTTCTCAAACACAGAATCCCCAGTTTTCCCCATTAGGTTTTCTATAGACTCATGAGCATTCTAAATAAAATTCAGTCTTTTTTAACAAACTAGAAGTGAAATTTCCTCTTGTCTCTTTTCATTATCAAGATAAAAAAGTTCAGTTTTTTTGCAATTACAAATACTCTGTTCAGGCTTTTGAGGTGGTCAGGTAGAGATGCCTTGGAGCATACTGTGATGTTTGACAAGATTAGGTAAAAGAATTAGGTTTTTTTATTTTCTCAGATAGTAATCTCTACTGTTACCTGAAAAATGTCTTAATAGAAAACTTGACATAGAAGGCTATCTAAGGACTAACAGGCTGAATATGCCACAAGGAAGATACTCCATAGCAAGTGTAAATATAGCAGTGTAAAAATAGGAAAATATGATAAATCTCATTTTGATTCAACCTATATGTATAAAATTTTAATACAATTTAAAAGACACAGCATTTGGGTTTATGAGGTGAATTCTCCAGTCTTTGGCTAGAAACCCATTTAATTCAGGGCCTGAAGACTGGACAGTTTAGAATATGCAAAGACTAAGCAGAGAGAGTTTTGGGGGTGTTATAGAGACAAGGTATCAGTTGGGAAGGAGAAACATTTCTATAATATTTATAACAGTATTTCTTATATTAATAACTGGGACTCCTAGTGAATAGATTATAGAACCTTATTTCCTATGGGAATTTCATTCATTGATGGTGTTCAACTGATTAAATAAACTGCCCAGAGTGTCAATTAAAAGGGTAGACTTAAATTTTCCTTATTTACAGTACTTGGAAGTCAAAGCCAACCTGATCTTTATGGCAACCCCTTTTACGAAGTCTAAGTGTCTACATTGTTTAAAGTGCTTGTATGTCATTGTTTAAATAGCCTTTTGATAAGTAAAAATATAATAGTGTTTATGATTGCCTTCAGATTTGCCTATCAGGATGGGCTTTCAGCGCTGTAGACCTGATTGTTTCTTTTTGCTTTGTACCCAGATTATTAATAAACGAAGCACATAGATCTTTGAACTTCCAACAGGCACAGATGCCCGTGTCTCTGTAAGCCTGAGGTCACGTATTCATGTCTGTGTGGCATTTGGGTCTGGGTCTGTGTTTCTTTTTCAGTGGAAGTGGTTCCTGAATGGAACACTTGATCAAGGGTTTTGAAATGAGATTTCTGTAATTCAGATGTAATTAAAGTTACTGGTCAGGCAGAGGGGAAGTTGTATAAGTAGAGGGGAAAAAAGGACAGAAAGGAATGAAATGAGCAAAGTAGGGCGAATTAATATATGGATAAGATAATAAGAAAAGTAACTAGGAGGAGGAAGAGCAGGATCTGAGAAAATGAGAGAAACTGGGAGGTGATTATTTGCAGAGGTTATTTTATTTGAAGAGTTACTAATCCCAGTGCTCTGAGATGTTACTTGTTTGGCAGCATAGTGACATTTTTGTTGAGAAGGAAGAGCATGGCCTAAGTTTTCCAGGATGGATGCAAAGATTTGTTTTGTTATCCAAATACAAATAAATCTGAAGCTTATGGGGATCAAGGAATATTTTATATTGTTTCTGCTGGGAGTTGCCCTTCGGTTCCTTGTTGTACTTCCCACCTGAACAAGGTCTTCACGGATGTCTTTGCATTGCTGAGAGGGGAGCAACAGCATCACCCTGCTGTTACCTGCTCAGGTTTTGCTACCAGCTTCAGCAGCAGGTCTGCTGCCCTTTTATACCTGCTGGGGAAGATGGATCAGTCTGTGGTGGGAAAGGGAGCTGGTAGGTGTGTGGGGTTACTCTGCGTGACAGCATTTGACATCTCAAAAACAAGAGAATAGACCTTGTTTCAGATGGGGCTCTAAATAAACTCTGACTTTGGGATTAGGCCTGCAGGATCTGCAGAGAGTTGTTGGTTGAGTTTACTCTTACCAGAACATAATTTGTCTGACCTGCATTGGCCCTTGAAAGTGGAAAGTCTGTGCTTGATAATTATGACTTTATTTTCACTTGCTCTTTCAATAACTGGGCTTTAAAACTGGATACAGTTTCTTGATTATAAAGCAGAAAATATTAACCTAATACACTGGTGCATTAGGAGGGGCATTTTCAAACAGTGACCTCTGCTTTTTTTATAATCTGTAAAGTATGGGGCACACCTGTATCATGATGAGCATAAAGTACCACTGTGACAGGACTCACTCCACTTGGCTTGTTCGCCTATGGGGCAATAAAGGAGAGGCACTGTAACATATTTCTGTGAAAATATGGCGTGTGATAGTGTATGATTCACATAATCAGGAAATATTGAGCATTATGGACCATTTAATATTTGTCTTTGAATTGCTGTAGACCTGAATACTTCTGATGCTCACAAATAAATCTAGCGAAGGAAAAATGCTGGGATCGATCTTGGTGGCTGTTACTAAGAGTAAATAAAAGTACAAGCATTCATTCAACTGTTTCTTATAAACCAAAGATATTTTGTCAGCCACTTAGTTGTGAACATGCCTCTTTCTTTTTGATGAAAGTACTTTTTTTAAAAGGGATCCATTGATTGTCCAGTAAACTATATGTTAGAGATTAAGTTTTGTAACTCCACAGAGTTACAAATATCTTTGACCAAAATTTTGCTGCAGAGAGCTGCTAGCCATTATTTTTATTTCTCAGCAGTGCTTTAACAATTGTTCTTCAGAGGAATGTTATTTGGGATTCAAGATTATTTTTGAACACAAGAGGGGATGTATACCTGCCAACATTTCTCCTCTTTGAAGAGAGATGTGTAGGAAAGACATAAAGATACCACTTCTACCTCACACTGGAGAGCTTTCTGGAAAGGTGACAGGCTGGAAACACAGTAGCTAATTTTTCTCCAGAAAAAGGGATAATTTGGAATTGACTGGCTTGCATGTGATGTTGGTTTTTTCCTTCCCCCCCCTTTTTTCTTTCTTTTTAATTTTCTTTGTGGCCTCTTCCAACCCTCACCCCTCCCAACACGAGATGGCTCTGTGGGATAATAAGCCTGGCTAGTTTGGGATCTGAACACAATCTTACTTGCTCTCATGTTGTTTGGCACTTGAACAGGAGTGACAGGCTTTGGTTCCTTTATCAAATAACTCAGTGTATCTATTTTTGTAAGCCGTGTCATTGGCTGAATAATGCAGGTCCCTCTACAATTATGGGGCATGACCGGGAGCAACAGAGGCAGCCGGGCTTCTCTTGGACTCCTACCAGTTAATTGAAATTCTACTCCAGCCAGTTGAGATGGGAAGTGATACAAAGATGTGGAAAAACCTGAGTTGAATTGATTTTCCTTCTCTCTCTTTCCCCCACCTTTTTTTTTGTTGTTTAATGAGAAAAGAAAAAGACAATTATTTGTGTTTATTAAGGGAGCTTAATATAAGTCCTGAGGGACAGACCACTAAAGAGTGGGGGCTCATATGTATTGCTGGTTTTGGTTTCTTTTGCATTTTCTAAATGAAGTGAGAGAAAAAAATTGTATACTTTCACCATATTGACAAGTATCTGTAGCTTAGTGTACTAAATGTAACAAGGGCACATCTATATAAGCTATATAAGCATTAGTATTGTGCCATTATAGAAGTTGGTTTTGGTACATCTGCCCACCGGTGTTTGCCTTACATGACTTTTGCTTACCTCTAAGAATTTTTAGATGTAAGCACCAATTCTACTTAGTTTTAATTCTTTCTTGGTGAACAATTGCTCAGGATTCCTCTGCTGTTGAGGCTTTTTCCATGGGGCTTACGGCATCATACATTGGTAACAATAAGGCCAAAAAATTGCTTCGGGCTTATTTTGAGCAGCAGAACTTTTGTTCAATTGCCCCCATCATGTGAGCACTTGCCATAGGAGATGTCTGTCCTCTTTCTCAGCCCAGTTACTTGGATTACCTTTTGATCAAAAGAAACTTTTTTCTTATTACTTTGCAAGAACACATGGACGCATTTGTTTCAAATTCAGGACTTTGTAATTCGTGACGGACTCGACAGATTTAAGATAAGTGAGAAGAGAGTTAAAATCTATCATATACAAGTGCATTAGAGCTATTAGCTCTTTATTTTCATAAATACCCTTGTAAACACATTGTAATTTGTCAAAATATGCAAGCTGCCAAATATGCCCACCCTTGTGTAGGAAATAAGGGTTTGGTAGCACTAGAAAGCATATGGGATAAATTTTGTATTTTTCATGGAGCAGTATGACAAGAGAAACTATTTGGCAGAAACTGTTGTGAAATTTTCTTCAGCACTAGGATTGTTTATTGGTTCTTTTTGTATTGTTGGGTTCTATTGGCTGCTGCTGCCATAAGTTTGAACCTATGAAGTGATGGCAACCTTTGCTTCTACAAACACTAATAAAAGTTTAAGGTGATTAATGCTTCTTTGACTTGAGCCTTTGTATAAAAACACACAATTGTTATAAACACATGTGCCATTTTAGGTTTAATCCAGAATGAATGATTTTCCAGCACAATTGGGTAAATCTCCAAGTTATCAGTTCACCTGGCTGATTAAGCTCATTGAAATACCCTTGTGCACTAACTTGGAAATAGTTTAACTTTGCTAATATTGAAAAATAAGCATGAAATGGTATAAGCAATAAATAAATATGCCTTAGGCTTTGGCCACAATTTAAGGAGGAAAAATCTTTGGGAAAAGGCTGGAAGCATGATATTAACTGGGTTTGGTTTGATATTTGGACAAAGAAATCACTGCTCTGAGCTGAGCAGAGAGATAAGCACCCTGACTTGCAATAGATTAAGAGCCCTGCATTGGTTAGAACAAACCATGTTTGAGACTCTCCCCAAGT
Source organism: Anomalospiza imberbis (assembly GCF_031753505.1). Taxonomy (NCBI): domain Eukaryota; kingdom Metazoa; phylum Chordata; class Aves; order Passeriformes; family Viduidae; genus Anomalospiza; species Anomalospiza imberbis. The sequence goes on from NC_089683.1 coordinate 90,405,658, forward strand.
GCCGCCACGTTTAGATTTAAGATTAACTGCAGCAGAATGGTGGAGCGGCTGTTTGTTTTATGAAACAATCACTAATGACATTAAACAGACGGTGCCCCTTCCAACACGATTGTTCATTTGCGATAAACTGAGAGAAGCCCACAAGAGATTGGAAAAGAAAACTCTTAAGTGCTTCATTTTCAGGCTCTTACAATGTCCTATTGGAGGTGACAATTAGTGAAAGAGAAGAAGAATCTAGCTCCTAATGCATTTAGAATTTTTTTTTTGAGGGGAGGGGATTTATGACAATAAAACAAATAATTTTTAAATATTAGCTTTTCTCTATCTTTATACCAAGGAACTGCATGGTAATAATATAATGACAAGGTTTTCTATATGGATTTTTTGTAATTCTCTCCCTCCCCTTGCTTCTGTCAGTGTGAAGCCCACACTAAGCATTAACAGTATTAAAAAGAGTGTTATCTATTAGTTCAATTAGACATCAGACATTTACTTTCCAATGTATTTGAAGACTGATTTGATTTGGGTCCAATAATTTAAAAATAAGAGAGCAGAGCTGTGTACAGAGCTGTGTACAGATATCTGTAGCTCTGAAGTCTTAATTGCAAATTCAGATAAGGATTAGAAGGGGCTGTATCTCTGTAGACCAAAGGTATTTGCTAATACCTGAGATATAAAAGTGGTTAAATTCAATATTTACTAATTTAGGATTTCCACTTTGGATTTTGATTAAGCTTTTTGGTTGAAAACCCCATGTTATTAAGCTGTGATGAGGGGAAAAAGCAACTCTTTCATAAGCCTCGTTTTAACGCTTTATTTCAAATAATTTATTTTGGACCTTCTAAAAACTGCTGCAGTACTTCATTTAGAGAAAGAAAAAAGAAAACAACACAGCAAAACAAACAAAAACATTGTCCAAGGCTTGTTGTAGCATTAAGCTTTTGTTTTGTACACAAAGAAATATATTAATAAAAAGTGGTTTTAAATGCTTATTACCGAGATGGTTTGTTTTGAAACACAGGCTTTTTCACAGCAGTTTTTACACTTCATTGTGTACTATGAAAGACACGCTAAGTAGAGGTTGTCAGGTTCCCATCTGAAGTAGACTACTGCTGGGGAATGGAGCCATTTATGATGCCACTCAAGCAGGACTAATCTAGAGTAGATCTCTTATAAATAACCAGCCAACAAAAATACCAAATCATTCTCTCTTTCTGATTGAAGTGGGCAGAATTGCTGTTTTAAAGAGCAGGAGATGCTCCTTATGAAGACATATTGCAAGAATTAGTGAATTCCCTGAACGTAGTTGCCCAGCAAACCTCAGCCTTCTGGAGGAATCAAGACAAGGAATGTAGACAAGGTTTTTGAGAGTTGTGCTTTGTTTTTCAGACTATCATTTGATAGACAGGTGCTCTCTGGTTATGTTGGTTATGTTTTTGCGTTATTGACTCTGACTGTTGTAAATCTCTTGTTGTAAAACTTCACACTGTGTGTATGCTCTAACCTGCTGTAAGTGGTCTCCCTACATGGTGTAAATGCTGGTTTATGAACCCTGCCTTCCCCAGCCAGGGTTCCTGAGATCACATCCTCCTAGCAAGGGATGGGCTAAAACTGCCTTTTGTGTTTCAGACGTGTTTTGGCAACATGGTGCTCAGCCTTCCAATCCTTATTTACATGGCTAGTCCTTCTTATGAATAATTGAACTTCTGTATATTGCTTATGGAAAGGAAAAAAGACAAACCACTTCAAAGTCATGTCCTGCCATTAGGAAATAGGTTCCTGCTTAAAAGGAAGGATATTTGTAAATTTTGGAGGCTAGAGCGACTTTTCTGTGTTTATGCTTAGGCATCAGGAGTACGTAATTAATTTTAAAATAATGATTCTGCATTATTGACAAAAAGGACTGGGAGGGCAAGTAGCAGAATAATACTTCTGGCTCCAAGGATATGCTCAGCACTTTGCTGATTAACTTACTTGCTTCTTGTTTTGAAAATTATTGCTTTAGGGACTCACAAAATCTGGAAGGCACCGATTCAGTGCCACGAGTCTCCCTGGTACAGAGTGCAGCCAACACTGGTGCTGGTGTCACTCATAGTGCACCTTTGCCACACCAGCAGCTACACTCTTAGCTATTTTTGAGGAAAAATGATTGGTGAGAAGTAATCTCTGAATGACTAACCACCCCTCACACTGTTAAGGCAAAAGGGAGGTTCAGTTATCACCTGGTTTTAAGGCTAGAGAAATTTTGTCAAGTTTGCTTTATTTCCATCATCTTGCATTTAGTTTCTTGCAAATTTCAGATTGACTATTAATATAGTTTCTTTTATTAAAAAAAAAAAAAACAAACACAGAGATAAAATAATGAGTTATAGAAAAACTTGAAGGATGATTGCTAAGAAAAGGCAAGAAACCCCATCTGTAGAATTTTCTACAATATTTATAGGTAAACCTTTGTTCTGGCTTAGTAGTGTATTAAGTATCTGAATTCATTCCACAAAGATGACTTAAAGGTTCTGTAAAATCATTATGTGGGTGATATATTAATGTTTTCTAGGACTTTGGATGTTTTCTGGAAGTTGCTAGTCTCTAAATAGTTGTGCATATAACTGCAGTTTAGATATTTCCTAATGCATCTTCAGGCCATGTTGGTTAGTGTTCCTGGCAGGTCAATAATAAAGGGAAATAATAAAAATGACCTTTCTGTAATTGTTGTTTGATAAAGGTATTTTCTTATTTTATCTGTCTCTAGATTAGCTTTGTGCTGGTATGAGTCCATTCTGACTCTATTGAAGCAAATCCTTTCAAGTCCAAAGCTGGTGATGAAACGAGCAGTAACATTTGGTCCAGTGTAGTCATAAGCATCCATCAAATAAAAACTGTGGACTAAGAACCAGTAAATTCTCATACCTGTATTGAAGTGCATACACTATTGTCTGATGTGGAGAATGACAGGAAAATAATGCTGATACTGTTACTGAGAAGACAGGACAATCAGTATTTTGATACAGTGGACAACACCTTGGGAAAAACATAGGGGTGGGGACAAGTAGCAGAGAAGTTATACCATGTGTCCTTCAAAATATGTGAATCTATGGTTTTGGGATCTAGCAGATTTGTAATAAACTTTCCTTTAAAGAATACTTATGACTTAGGGGAAAGAGGAATGCTGAAACAGGATAGTTTCTGCCCTAGGTAAAGACTCTGAGCAATGACTGCGAGACAGCCAAGTGTGACATCCAAGGTGATGATAGGGGTAGTTCTCATTGCTGAGTTGCCAAAGGCTGGTCAAGGAAAATAGACAAGTGATAGTAACTTGAATATTTATGTAATTTTTTTTTTGGTCTGAGTTTAACATTTGTATAGAACTTCTGTGGTAAAATGGCAATGGATTGCTCAGAATGGTTCCTTAAAATAGAGTTCATCAAAGGTTCTTGTCTTTATCCTACTTTTAAACGTTCCTCCTTTTTCAGGTACTCTACATATGTATTATCTGTCTGTGTATTTTTATGACTTTTGGCCTACTGCAGTTTTGTTGTATACAAAATGTCTTAGGGTCCATAGCTGTGTCTCTTGTTTACATTTTTAGCATAAAAATAAGCAAGAATTTGTCTGTCTCCAATGCCAGAATATGTTCTCTTCTTTGTTGGGCAGCGTCACAGATCCTCTTTGTGTCTGGCTGTTACATGTCTCTCAAGATGGTCAGTAAGATACAAGTGAGTGTCATCAGTATGATAGCATTATTATAATATGCTGAATTGGAATGATAATCCCTTATAGTAAGGCTTGTATTTTACCTGTTGGTTTGCAATGTCTCTTATGACTGCCTGAAATAAATGGAAAAATTTGCAAAGGCCAGTCTTTTCATTGGCACAAAAAATAAAGATACAAAAGGCAGAATGCTTGTGTTAAGGTCATATTTGAAAAAAACGAAGAAAAAACAAACAAACCCAAAAACATAAACCCCTTTGAAGTTGGGGAATAATCTTTTGACGTCAGAAAACTCCAAGGAGGGTTGCTTGAATAGCGTGTAGGCTTTTGACCTTTACCGTATAGTCAAATAAAGAACATCTAGTACTTGCATTGACTATTCAGATCTGCGGCCAAAAAGCATTTAAATGTTCCAGATTGGAAGGTGACAACTCATTATATTTCAGGCTGACTTGGGACAGAGATTTGTGTTATTTTCCCTAATTGTGCATTGTGGTGAAAGTGGTGAAAGTAACTTGAGTCCAGCTTTCAGATTTGAGCCTAGCTCTTAACATGGTCTTAAAGGTGTCTTATTTGACTTGGACAAGATACTAATATCTGGAGATCTTGGTAGCTTTGAAAAGCCAATCCACCTCTTCTAAAATTGAGGAGTCAGAAATTAAGCCATGTAATTCATGAAGACTTTGCTGTCTGCAGTGTGAACTTGTTTCATTTTTCATTAACAATAAGTGCTGAAATTACTGCATCAGAGTATTAGTATTTCTTATGTTTCTCCATATAAATTACTCTGAACTAATCACAGTGCATTTACCAGTTTTTCACAATATTAGCAACAATCTGTTAGTTGGTATTTAAGTCTCTCTTGCCAAAGTTTCAATCTCCAAGGCTGAGAAATAAATCTGTTTCTTTGAATAGCAATGAGAGACACTGGTAAGCATTTAAAAAAAGGTAGACATTGTTCAGCTACTAGTATTACTAACAAAGTTTTTATCTTCTTGAAATTTATTCTGGGGGAAAAGGCTGAATTATTTTCTAAATGGGTATTTCTAGTGATTGTAGAGAAAAGGTAGTTTAAGGTGCAGAACCATTCTAATATACTTGCTCTGCATCTCTTATTGAAAGTACCACTTTCAGCAGCTGCATCTTTCCAGAGCTAAGTGAAAGTGCTTAAAATACTTATAGTGGTGTAAGATTCCCTGATAAGCCCTTCTAACTTAGAGCTTTCAGGTGGTGCCCCAGGATCTCCCAGTTACTGATGACACTAGCCAATATTTCTGCGTTAGATTGCTGGGAATGCAGGTAACACACGTTAAGCATCCTTCAGCTTCCGCATTTATCAGTGGAATTGCTTTACCTTGAACTACTGTACAGAACTGTAGGTAAACAGAGAAGAATGTGGTGAGAAGGTACACAGGAGAAGGATTTATACGAGGAAAAGTTGTGTCTGCTTTGTTCAATGAACAAAAGAAAATAATGCTTTGAAAGGCTGCAAGTATTAGCGCGTTATTATCACACCCTACTTTCTGCAGGCAAAAAAAAAAAAAAAAAAAAAAAGACAAAGTTTAAAGGACAAAAAGAACTTTTCTGAGAGACAGAAATCCTCTCTATACTATCTACGTATTTAGCATAGATGATGTGGTTTGTGTGCTACAAGTACCACGGCTATTTTGTCTGTCTGGCGCGTGATGCGTTTGCCAGATTAGAAACATTAGTGCCCTCTATTGTTCATCAGAGAACTGCAAATATTTTTACAGATTATGATCCTTATTATCGTTCTTGGTATCAAACAGATTTTAACAAAACCCACGCATAATAAAAAGGCATAGATTCTTGATGCCAGGGCATACTTTCTTCAGCTAAACTGCTTCATCAAGAAGAGTGCATATGTTTTTTTCATTCTATCAACATTCTACTACAACTTTTTCTTCTTTATGAAATGCAATAAAATAATATAAGCCCCACTAGGGGAGAATGTCTTGAAATACCTATAGAAATAGATATTCTTTTTGCTCACATATTTTCTGACAAGTTCACTTCTCTCTGTGTGTAGTTTTTTAGTAGCAAAGACATTTTTAATCAAGCCATTCTTGAGTGTCTGAAAGTGTTTTGAAATAAATATTGCCTGGTTTTCCCTCAAAATTATGTTTTTTTTCGAGAATTTGGATTTTTATTATTTTTATAGGCTAGCAGAAATATGAGAGAGTCCAACTTTTCATAAGAACAATAGAAAAATAATGTGGCCAAGCTGTGGTTTGTTTTCTTGGGTTTTTTTACTACATTAAAGTGAACTGCAAGAATGACAACTTCATTCAAGCAGATCATTTGGAATTACATTAAACAGCTGCTATTAAACAGCTGACAACAAAGGAGACCATTTTGATCTCGACAGCAGAGAGATTCGAGCAGCATGCTCCCTGAGTGATGCTATGAAGAACACATTGTGCTCTTGTATACCAACACGCAGTGTACTCCCCACTGTGCTTGTTGCCAAACACCGTTTTTTCAAATCACTTTGTATTCAGTCAGGGATCCGGGAAGTCCAAATCCAGCCAGACAAATGCAGAACAGCTTAGTTGAAGCAGCTTTAACAGGTGCCATCAGCACAGACTTGTCAAACCAGAGAGACAAGGCAAACAGCTATGGAGTGGTGGTCAATAGGGTGTGGATTTGCCCCACTGCACATGATGGCACGGGGCACTAAATAGCTTTGTTGGCACAGAGGCTGGTTTGTGGCACTTGGGTAGAAGGGAGGGAATGTGACAAGAAAAATACGTGGTCACTCTTTACAGACAGAGCCTGCTAGACTTTTATGCTCACATTAATTTGTTCTTCTCAGTTGTGCCAGACTCCGAGTGGACCAGAATAAAATGAGCATACCTGTGAAGGGATAAATGCAATGAACATAGGATTAATTTAAGAGGGTGCTTCCCATGCTTGAGATAGTTGACTGAAGGATGAGGAATAAAATAAGAGTGGAGATAATTGGATGGGTTCTTGTCTTATGCTGTCCTTGTCTTTCAGGGTACAAGAGGGATCCCTTCATTGTATCATTGTAATCTGCCATTATTTGTAATATGCCACATGTGTTGCCCACAGAGTTGTGTTACCCCTTCCCAGTGTGGAGCTGTCCTGCACTTTCAGTGCCTTTTCAGCCATAACCTTGACCCAGTCCTGCTGACCTTCTTCTGGAGGTGTGGATTTTTTTCTCAGGTGGTGTAACAGTGGCAGGAAATAGATTACAATACTTAAAGCAACTGGTTATTTTACCATTTTCTTTAAGTAAGGACATTGTGTAGTGGCCTCTGAATACAAAGGGATGTAGTTGATCAGTGAAATAGAATATGTTTTAGTGCCTTCTAGAAAAGAAGGGAAAATCCAGCAAATGACTTGGCAAATGTTCAGATTTTAATTTCAGTTTGAAATCTAATATTTACAGTATTGAAGAAATATGAAACTTTAGCCCCCTGAGAAATTTTGCAAGGCATTAAGCAAAATTTTTGTTAGGCCCTTAGTTTTAGTTTTTTACCTGTATGTACATCAATAGTTCTTGTCACTTTCACAGAAATTATGTGAAAGAAGATGTGAAAAGTTGTCAGATGTGGCTCTGCCAGTCACATTTTGCAGGCTTGTTTTAAAGAATGCATAAAGTATTGGTAAGGATGGAAATTATAAGCTTTTCATTAGAAGATGCTTAGCTGGGCCAGAAACTGGACATTTTGTCTGTTTTACTGTAAGAAAAATTCTACTTTTATTGTTGCTGTCATACTAATGATGAGCAAAACCAGGAAGATGGCCTGGACAGAAATGTTTGGAAATAAATGATTATGAGGAGTGTCTGATCTCTCTTCTTTGTCACACAGAATAGAAAGCAGTGAATTCTGCTCATGTTGGATGTGTGCACTTCCACTGTAGAAGAAACAGAGTTTAAATCAGACTATAGTCATGATGAACTGTGTATTTGGAGTTAAGAAATCCTTGTACGGAAACTTTTGTACTGCCCTTTATGCAAAATAATTCAAGCTACATCATATATGAGCTACCTCAATGGTTAATTCTTCCCCTTTTTTCATGATGTCTCTCAGCTGCATTTGTCTGAAGAACTGTCTTACCTGAAAACCATTATCATGTGTATAATTTGTGAATTCTCATCAAATTAACTCTCTCCTTGCTAAGTTATATTCTTATGATGTTTTTATATTTGTGGAATTGAGTGTTATCCTTAAAAGCAGTGGTTCTTGGCTGGTGGCCGGTGAACCCATCCTCTTGGGCTTAGCCTCAGGGGCAAGGCTGTGCCTCCTCCCTGCTCAAGGCAGCAGAGGAGGTGAGTGGAGGAGTTTTGCTCTCAGTCTTAGCAGAAAGCCAGCTAGGTATTTCTCATTTACCTCTGACTTCTTTTCTGCTGGACCCAAGATGTCTCTTTTTCTGAGCTGGATTACATTTAGTGAAACAGAAGTCTGTATTGACATGAAAAGAAAGCATTTACTGAAGTCAGTCATTATTATATGACATTATTAAGTCAAGTATTCACATTTACAGAGGTCTGCCTGCATGCTATGTCCAGCCCCATACAATGTCAGGTACATTTATTTTTAGCCAATAAGGAAAAAATCCTGTAGAGATGACATGAAAAATCAAGTAATAAAAAAATATTTTAAAAATATAAAATAAAAATCTTAAAGAGATCAGGCTGAAAAAGTCTAAAGCAGCCTTGTTTCTTCACATGCTTTTGTATTGGCTGCAAGTAATTTAACTGATACATATTCTTCTCAACATACAGCTCAGTGTTAAGGAGCTGACATTCAATGGCAAGCCACAAGAAGGCTGAAAAGGCAGCATCATGAATAGTGAACTCTCTCTTGGTTTCCTTGACACCTGCATAGTGCATACTGCCAACTATGATAAATGGAGCAGAAATATAGACACTTACTAAAAAGATGGAGCAGAAGTTAAAGGCTGGAGTGAGAGACATAGAAAGATGTATGCTTGATCTCACTTCGAAAGAGAAACAAATGGGTAGGGGAGCAAGTGAAGTTGATGACATCTTGAAGACAGGAAAGGACTGAGGCTGAAGTGGCAGGAGGCCAGCAAGAAGAGCAGATGGGAGGTGGGACAAGTTTATTACCAAAGAGGCCATTGGATGGTAACAGTGCACATACTGCTAGAGAAACAGATGAGGTGAGCTGATAATTTTTCTGAATTCTATCTGAACAAGCCTCATATTCAGATTCTGCAATTCTTGAACTTGGTATACTTTTTGGGAAACTTCCCTGGCAGATGGAAGAAAACTCTGCCATGTGATGCTCAGAAAAGCGATCATCAGAAAGACAGCAGAGCAGGAGGGGGGAGTTCAGCTATGTTCCAGAATATTTGAACTTGCGATCCAGAATATTTTTGTAAATGGGAAGTATTGTGTTTGTAATTCTAAACTATTGCCCCTGGAAGAGAAAAGTAACATTAGAGAAGCATATTTTAATAAAGCTGAATTGGCCAGAACAATTCTTCCCTTACTGTAGGGTTTAAAGGAAATGTAGCATGTTGTTTGGCTTGATAGTGGCCACTCTTGTCTTACAAATCTTGTGTAAATTGACAGATGAGTGAGTCTGACCTGATGCTGGGAAAAAAACCCAACAAACCAGCTGACCTTGTAAAAGTCCCAAAGAGCAGAAGAAATGATGTTTTGCCTGCAGGGCTCATTAATTAGTTGAATTTCTCATCTAATCCTTCTGGGTCAGCTGTGTTGCTTACTCTACTCCAGAAGGGACAGGCTTGTAGAAACCATCCTGACAGGTATCTTCAAGATGCAATACGCAGGCATAAACTGTGTATGCATTCAGCAAGGTAAATACTACAACTTCTGTCCTTGCATGTTAATGAAGGGGCAGAAGTCAGGGTTTATTATCATTTGGATAGTTGCAGCAAACCTTTTGGATTATCTGATTTGAGATTAAAGTAAAACTTGGACCAATCTGTGGAAAAATGTTTCACTTGGTTTCTTTTCTTCTTTACTCAGATACCACCTCTTGCTCCCATCTGTACTAATTGTTATTTTAATAAATCAACAAAAAAACAATGAGTTCCAACAATGTAGTAGTGTGTGATAGCTCATAGTGTCTCTGACACTACAGTCTAGAAAAGTTTTTTAAAATACTAACATATTAATAGCAATTCTTTAATTCTGTCCTGTGTTTTATTTTGATCACGCCAAATGTAAGGACTAAATTTTGCTCTGCACTGCACCCTATTCCCATGCCTTGTATGAAGTTTGCTTGTATGCCTGCACAGTTGAAGGTTAAAGTGATCTGTCACCTTGACAGAGTTTGAGGGATCTGCAGAGCTTTAGGAGGTTTGATTCCAGGACAATGCTAGTTTCATGCTTTCTCAGCAATAAAGCCATTCTTGGTGCTAAGGATAATAAAAGTTGGCTGTTCCCTTACGAGCACTCCAGCCTCTTGCTCCAATTCATGCAAAGGCAACAACCACAGAAGCTTTTGATGCATCAATATTAGTAAAATTTAAAACAATGGGCTGCTTTAAGGAGCTTTGTATTTCCTTTGAATCTAAGTAAGTGCTCTGCCTTTCTCACTCTCTGTGCTTAACTGCCTTGTTTTTTGGCAATAGTAATATCATTTTGTGTTAACGTGATGATATTCATGCCTGTAAATCTTCAAAACTGTGTGAGTGAGAAAAAAATAGAGAATCACTACTCATTGCAACCACCTCTAGGGAGAAACTCAGCATTTGTTCAACAGCCAAGAATAAACTTACCTGGAAGTTCAGGACAAATAAATTATAAGGCAGCAGTTTAAAATTTGGCATGCTATATAAAAGCATATTCTGCTTTAGGATTTGGGACAAAAAGAAGGACACTCTCCCACCTCCTTCTCCATGCTTGCTCCCCCAGATTACTACTGTGTATATAAATAAACATGTGGATAAACCCCTTCACAATGAAGTTTCTTGTACTTGAGATTGAGGCCTATTTTGTTATGTACCCTGAGTATTTGAGAGCAAGAGAGGGACAAGAGGGCAGATAAAATGTGTAAGTGCACATATATATATATATATATATATATATATATAATGTAAAGCCAGACTAAAGCCAAAGTGCCTACAGAACGCTGTCACTGTAATTTTTTTTCCTTGCTGTTTTAAGCCCTAGCCTGTATTATAGCTAGCTTAAGTCCTGCCATAACACAAGTTTGATCTGGAGGTTTCAGCTTGTGCAGGTTTTTTCCTGTCATTTCCAACTTTTAAATCAGACGATATTAATTTTGAAGGAATTAGTCGGAAATTTCCTCGTAGTGCAATGAAATGGCATGAGTTAGCCAGCCTAGCTGCTAAAGGTTTTCCAATGAAAACTGGGGTGATGTGAAATTTCCCTGATAAAAGGCTCTGTAGGTTTCATCTGCTGTATTAAATACCAGCCTAAAAGGGACGGCGGGAGTCACAAATGGTTGACTAGATATGATCTACTTTTACATTCCAGGAACACTCCTTTACCCTCCAAACAAAGCCTGAAAATCTGGACAGTTCGGACTGTTTTCTTCCTTGAGGCTGGCGAGCGTCTACAAAGTCTCGATCGCTTTTTCTTGTAATTTATTGTTATTCTCTTAGCCGGCTCCTTCTCGGATGCCGTGCGAGGGTGTCAGGCTGTGGCGTGGCCAGGTGTTTGTGTGACCGCCATCCCCCCAGGGCCGGGGATGGGGGGGCGCCAGGAGGTGTTGAGTGCTGAATGTTAAGCTCGTTCCTTTGTATGGCTTAGAAATCTCTGTTGTCCGGAATTGTTCAGATAAGGCCAGGCCCATTTGCTTCATTGTCAGGCAATGTAGCTGAATAGAAATGCAAATGTGACATAAGGGGACTGCGCTGGGGAGGCGTTTGCTGTTACCTCCTCTAACAGTGCTCCTGGCTGTTGGAAAATTCCTGCAGAATCCAAGAGGTGTGGGGGGTTTGTAATTTTAATTTTTTTTTTTTTTTAATAATTACATATAGGGTCTAGGGAAGAGTCTCCTCAAGAAAATGTCTCTCCCTTTCAGATGCTTTTATTTTTATGCAGTGAAACGGCTCGGTTTTAACTCCCTTATCAAGAACTGCATGCTCTGCCCAGACTAAATTGGGAGCATCTCCACACTGTTTGACAAATAGATTTTTTGTAAACTGATTTAGCCTTTTCATTGTTTGCATTTCATTATATAGCAGACTTCATGTCACAAAATCGGTATTCATTCAAAATAGAGAATTTAGAGATAGGACTGTAGCCAGATAAAAAAATATTGCACAGCTCAGGTCTATTAACCATAGAATAATAGCAAGTCAGTGATCCAAGGGGTAGTTCTTCTGCAGGGAAGGGCTAACATAACTGAGGTCAGGAGTCAGACCTCAGGACTTCAAATGTGGCTGTCACCAGATTCACAAGTAAATCTACTGGGAAAACAGGGAGAATGAAGGGACCTTGCAGGATAAGGAGAGAGAAAGGCAGCCCAGCTCTTTCATCTTAAATCTGAGGCTTCTCAGTGGATGAAGAATAAAAGTCTGATTTGCTTAAGTGCTTCACTTTATTCAAAAACTGCAAGTTGCTTCTTCCAAAGCATGATTCAAGGATCTAACTCAATCAGGTTTAGAGAATTTATTTAGAAAAATAACATTAAAAGAGAGACAATTCTTGTTTTTCTGCAAAATTCATTATTGAATAAAAGACTGTTAGCATTCTGAAAATACGTGTACTAAATGCAAACAGTGCTAAAGAATGCAGATATGGCCTTTAATAGCACTGGAGAAGTTTATGCTAATACCTTGGGAGCAGATAATCTGAAGTTGGAGTAAACCGGTCAGTAGGAAGACTGAGTTGCAACTTTTCCTTTTTATATATTATGTTTTAAAGCCTTTCCAAAAATTTAAGCCTATTGTTTCCGTGACAATAATAGAGAAATTCTTATCTGTCTCTTAACAGTCACATTGTAATGGTTGTATGCAGAAATTGCTTTAGATTTTCTTGCTGTAATAGCTCCCTGGCATTTTCCTCCAGTTTATAAACTGCAGCCGCTTTGGACATCGTCCTGGTAGGGTAGGGTTCAAGGCAGGTAACAGCAAGGGTGTTCCCCAGGATTTCAGTATTTCATTGGGTAGTATTGTTTGAACTCAGGCACAGATAAATTGTATACATATTATTCTGGGTTACCTGGTCAGTAAAGATAAAACATTATGGCACTAGTGTTAGATCTGTTTTCTAGATGCACAAAAATGGATGTACTTTCAGGAATTAGGTAATCAGGAATCTGTTATACAATGTTAAAGCATTGTAGGTAATCAGGAATCTGTTCTGCAGTGCTAAAGTATTGAGTGGGAGGTGTGTGCTGCTCAAGTCAAGATACATTTGTTTGAGAAGAGAATGTAAAATCTGACTGTCAGCTAGGAGCTCTGTAAGCTTGGATGGACAAAATTAATAAAGTGGCTTCTGGAATGAAAGATGGAGACACTTCTGTAAGCATGTGTTGGTTCAGTTTACTTTCTTGCCACCTCTTTGTGTGCGAAGATACTTAGGTAACCAAGAGCCTATAATATAATACATTTCCATGTGGTTTGTGTAGGTATATGCATATACACAGACACATACCTGCAGTAATTGAACCACATTGTTTGTGATACAAGTGTCAGAAGTGCAGTAAGTCTAAAAGCTGTATTTTCTGGATCAATTCACACCTTGAGTGACTGCTTTAGCAACAAAATATTGAATGGATCTGCTTAAAAGTCATACTGCTATTTTATTGCATTATTCAGCATAATCAGAATCAAATAATTATCATTCTTACTTTTCCTTTTTTATATGTGAAAGACAGACATTTATGTCGTAGGCAAGTTAAACTCAATTTCTGGAAATGTAACACTTGAAACAGGGGCAGAGGTGGTGGGAGGAATAAACAGCCTTATATGAAAACTGAAGTTTGCATGTTTCTTAAAAAAATAAGCTATAAATTCAAATTTGCAAGTAAATTAAGCCAAAAGAGCACGTGCATAGTGTTTACACCTTAACTTTTATATGTGGAGCTAAAATCTATTGATTTGAGATTGAATAATTGAACAGGGCTAACTGTCTGGTCAATAGAAGTGAAGCTGCTATAGGACAGAAATAGAGTTGATAATAGAAGGCTTCAGCTGCAGAAGGATGTCATTATGATTATATGCTGTCATTTTAACATACTTATTAATAGAGCCAGAAAAAAAGGTTTTTGTTGCATTAATGTAATGTAACACAGGTATGTTTGTTAAAAGTGTGACTCTTCTGTATTGTATTAATGATGTTAATGTTCCCCTTAAATGTTAGTGTACAAATCTACTGGAGATAGCAGGATTGCTGCACTTGTGTTAGTGTGCACTAGCGTCTTCTTGGTGGGCGTTCTAAACCTCCTACCCACCACTGAGGGGAAAGGAATATAGCAGTGGTCAACAGCATCTCAGTGCACCCTGACACATCAGGCTTTCGGCTTTCAGGGGGCTGGAGCTGAAGGACCTGGGAAAAAAGCAGTTGGTGGTGAATTCCACTTTTCTTTCAAACTCCTGAAACCACACAGTTACCATCTGGAAGCTGTATATCCATGATAACCTGTCTTTTAAGTCTCTTCATCTTACTTGTTGGGAGAAGTACAAGGAGTTTTTAATGTCTTCCTGTGCTTACAAGTGTGTGTTCAAGAAATCATGTAACCTGGAGTCTAAATATGCCTCTCAACAGAGAGTACATTTTTGAGTGCTCAGTCAGTCAGCTGATACAGGCTTTTAAAAAGGCATGTGTACCTGAAAGAAAAATCAGAGTTCTGTTACTACAGGGACAGGGTTCAGTGGCCTTCATGGAAGCCTCTACCTATTTTAGATCTGGGTGTCTAGAGATAAGGGTAGCTATTACTTTACGGGGAGCAAGGATTTGTTTACTCGTGAGCATCTGAACTCAGCCTTTGTTACCAGTGGTTTCAGAGCTGTTAATTTCCCATGGTGAAAGCTCTTTTCACCAGCACAATCAGGTCATCCTGAGCTGAGGACGTTTCACTAGTCTCATTTGTCTTTAGTATTAATTCTGTGCCAAATTCTTGCTTCCTAGGTCAGTGAAATCTTAGAAGAGAGAGAATCTCACCTCAGTCTTGGAGAGAACAGTTATAGGCAGCTTTATTATATTGAATTGTTCCTTAATAGTTATGGATAACAGGACAACCATATAGAAAGTCTCTACTTGACAAACAGACCGGGGTTTTGTGATTTTTAGTAGTTAAAATAGATGCTTTCCTGAGGTTGGTGTTTATTGTAGCTAATCTGCACTTAATTTGGCGTTCCTTGCACCTTTAAAAAGTGCAACCCTTTTAATCCAGTTTTAAAAAGCATGCATTAGATGTCATAGAACATAAAGACAGCATGTAGCGATAACCCTGATGTAAGTGATAGTTCCAGTCATCTATTGTATGGATAAAAGATTTCCAAGGCTTATGTTACTTGGCAGTTCAACATGATCTAGCTGTTTGTTAATCAGAGAACATGTGAAGAACAAAGGACGGAGAACAAAAATGTTGGAAAAAAGTGTTGTATAGCTAGAAGATGTACAGTGGGACAAGTAATGGGGGGGTAGGATTGGATAAAGCAGTCATGGAAACAATGAGCCATAAGAGGGCAAAATTTGTTTCACTTTGTTTCTTGTGACTCGAGTTTGTTGGTAAAGGGGATAACATTTTGTATTCAGGCAGAGAGCATGTTCTGTAAATCTCTTCAGTTACCCGTTCCCTGGGTGTCGCAATAGATTAAGTCGCTGTGTGATGATATGACACCGCCATCACTCGTCTTCCTGGGATATTGCTGGAGGCAACAACAAACCTGTGTCTTTGGCACATGTGAAGGAATTTAGTGCTTGAGGGGTTAAATTACACAGGCTCCCCTGTGGATCAGCTTATGCTTGGACAGTAATAATAGCAATAACATTAATAATAAAAATGCCAGAGCGAAGGGAATGGAGGGGGAGCAGGGGGAGAAAAAGGCAGAAGAGTGATGGAAGATGGGCTGGGACTGTCGGGGGTGGGGGCAGGCAGGCTGGAGGATGCGTTTTGTACAGCAGGTGTCCCGGCTCCACGTCAGATGTCGTAGGAGCCTCTGCAACATGGACATGCACAAATAGACGGCACAAAACCTTTGAGGGTGGTTGGTGGCTTTGTGCGTGTCTGCACTCTCGCTTCAAGCCATGATATCCTAGGGCAGTGTAACAAGCAATTCTTGTCAGCTCACAGTAAAGATTATTAGTGTTTTCATTGGGGAAATATTTACACTCCATCTTCTTCTATTTTTAGCATTTTGAAGTTGCAGTCTGGTAGAAGGGCAGGTGGGGGAGTGGGGAGAGACCCATTGAGGGACATGTGTCATCCCTCAATTAGATGGAGCTAAACCCCTAATCTTGCTTAGGAGTAGCTGCTGATGCTAAATTTTCTTCTTTCCCTTCTGGTTTAGTGGGATATTACATTTCACTGCAGTATAGGTGATAGAATGGGATGTCAACTGGTATGTTTTGACTCTAATAGAAAGCATAAATGCATTTTAAGGAAGGCACTTTTACATAGGCGAGGCCTCCAAAAAAAAAACAAAACCACCACCAAAAGGTAATGGGTAATGTAAGTGCAGAATAAAGTGTTGGGTTCTTAGGTTTTTTTTTTTTTTTAAATTCCTGGACAGAAAAGCCATCACAGTAAAAGACAGCAATTTATTTCATTGCTGGGAGAAAAACCAAAACAAAACAGAAAACAACAAACAAAAAGAGAAATCTGATTTTGTTCTCTTTCAGATTTGTTGTTTATCATAATAATCCTTCCAGTGAAGGGGGCTAATTTACTCTTTCCATAGGAATATTTTAAGTGTGATTATCATAATATCACAGCTGCTGAAAAGGTCTAAAATAGGGCATTGACCTTGAACGTGTGCCTGCGTTTAGTATGTGGTGCTTAACATTCAAGAAACAATACAACTGCAACTCATTTATTAATGTATAATCTCAAAATGTTAACTCTTGCTCTGTAAAAACATGCCACAAGGATTGTAGAAAGCTTGCAGTATCCCATGAAGTACATGTGGTATTTTATCAGTGTAAATATGTATAAGATTTTCAAGATTTCTACTGGGAATATTCCATAACTAAAGTAAGTTTTCCCTTTGGTACTGCACTAGTTTATGATTTAATTTTTACTGACATTCCACCAGTCATATTATTAGCTTCACAAAATGAAAGTGAAATAATCCTGTATTAATTAAACAGAGCAACTGAATTCCCTCAGTCATCTTATCCTTGGCTGTCTGAGACAGTAATGTACTTCAGTTTCTCTGAAGAAACTTACACTAAAAAAAGAGCTTGGGGTAATAGTGAGATATCCATATTGAAGTGTGTGCCTGAATTATCTTTAGGGAGGAAACCTGTTTTGGTGGGTGACAAGCAATATGCATGCGACTCCCTTCTTCTGGTGTTTTTATCCCCTTTTTCTTTTTTCTCTTCTTTTTTTTTTTTAATTTTCTTTCATTTTGTCAGAGGCTTTGGGAAAGGTGTTTCGTCAAGAGAATATTTATTTATAGCAGTGTGAACAGATTCTATTCTGTACCAGAGAAAGCAGTCATTTAAATACCCATACCCATGCCCTTGAAAATAAAACAAGGAGAAAATATGGAGTATTTATTTGAGACCGGATAAATTGGATGTAGTTCAGTAACATGGTAAGGCAATTGCTGTTATTTCATAGAGACATTTTTTATATGCTGGGACTGAATATAGCAGCAAAAGCTAAAAGCCTTGCTCCGTGTATTTGTGAACACACTGTGGAAAAGTTCTAAGGAGCACCAGAGATTGTGTTTTAGCTTTTCCCCCTAAGATCAAAACAAAGAGTAATTAATGCTAAATACAGACTGAAGAAGCAGATGGCTTTCAAGTAGTAACTTGATAGCATTTGTCCGACTATGTACAAACAGGTGAGCAGAATTTGGAACTTTTGAGGCGCTAGTTTTTTTAATTCATTAGCAGCATATCCAGGGGTGCACTGAGTGCCTTCCTAGGAGGAGCACAAAAGAAGAGTAGACAGTGGCAATACTGTTCTAATGTTAATCTCACTGTAGCATTGAATGAGATCACATCTGACTTGTGTTTCTTTAATGAGTGGTTGTGAATAAGGGAAAATCACATATTTGATGACACTTCAGTATTTATTTCAAACTCTTAACAATATGGTATTTTCCAGCTGGACTTTGAATAAAGCTTCACGGTGTGTTGCAAATCTTTATTTAAAGTATGCTTATTACCAAATAAATCCTCAGCAGCTACCAGACTTTCATATTCTTGCAGCTTCCCTGCTGGTCTGAGCTTGTTGCTCCTTTTGGTAAATATACATTTGACACAGTGCACTGTGAGGTTTCTGTGAAGTGCCACTGAACCTCACTTCAGTTGCCTTGAGGTGTTGTGCTTTAAGAATCTGGCTCTTCTGATGCCTTGAAATGCCTGTAGTATTTAGATGTGAAGATGCTCAAAGATGTACTGTTTGGCACACAGGAAAAATTAGATGCACAAAGAGACATGGAAATGTAGGTGCTGCTCAGCAATGCCCCTTGACTGGTACAGACACTCCTGATGATTTTTTCCTTCCCCTCTCTTGATTCCATTACCACTGTTTTGTATAGACTCCTTGTGGTAAGATTTTGCACTGTACATTTTGGTAAGTTATTACAGATGTGTGCTTGCATACATGTTCTTGGTGTGTATTCCCTGATAAAATTCTGTGAACTGGTACCTGGATTGCTTTCCCCCACCCCCCCACCTCCCCTCCTTGCTACTGCTTTTATTTATTTCTACACAAGAGCTTAAAATGAAGCTACAGTTAGCCCCAGTTTATTTGCTGCGGTAATCTCTTTCTTATCTTTTTTTTTTCCACTTTCCCCAAACTGATCTGTAACTGTGAAACCCAAGTTCAAGAATGTAGTTGGAATTCCAGGCCCCAGTCTGGTGGAGGTGACACTTTCAGTCCCTGGGGGAAGAAGCCAACTGCTTTGTTTATCAACATGCAAAGTACAGCACAGTATTTCTGGTTCTCCAAGAGGCAGCACTGGCAGGGCAGAGAGCTGCTTGCTTGGATGAAAGATGCTTGATAGAAAACTGGTGACGGCTCACAGGGGGAGAGGAAAAATGCATTATTTGGGGGTGTAGAGGAGGGTGGGGGACAACAAGCTCACAAGGTAGGGGAAACTATAGGAATGTGAAAATGAGGGCTTACAGGAAGACAGAGCATGACAGAAGGAGAGACCATCGTGTTTCAGCCCCTGAATATAAAATCTTAGGAGATAATCAACAAAAGTAGGAATGAAGCTAACCTGTGCTTTGGTAAGTTTCAAAATGGATTAGCTGTCAGATTTTCAGAAGGGTGTATTCCAACGAATGTAATACAGAAAAGTGACCATATCAAATCACGCATGTACAGGGCGTCATTTATGGCTGATTTTTATATAAGAAAAAGACACATACATGCAAAAGTCTGAAAGCATTTTGTAATAAAAAATATTGAAAAATAAACATTTTGGGTATAAATCTATAAACAGACATACTCTTATATACTTATAAATCTATACAAAGAGATACTCAGTACAAACAATATATTTGTATTTGCATGTTTTGCCCATGTGCACATGTACATCGGTTTGTAGGTATTGTATTTTGAGTTTATATAGTCATACAGATAACTATACATAAAGATATGCTATTCAACTTCTGATTTGGTTCCAAAATCTGCATTTATAAAATTGTTACTTAAAGAGGATGTTCTAACAGAGTAACATGATTTAATGCTTCCTGTTCTAAAATTTGGTAAAAACTGTTTTTTTTGGTTTTTTTTTTGTCCCTCATGTTTCTACAGACGACTTAAATTTTACTCTACATTTCAGAGCTTTTTAATTCACTGTTCACAAGCAAATTTACATCTTAATTACAGAGTCCACATTTAACAATATAGACAGCATAATGCTACTGGTAATTAAGCTTTTACTACCTGCTTTTATACAGTAGTCTGAGCTGTAGTTTTGCTGTGTGAGTTCTGATTCCTAAAATTGCAAGTATTTGTAGAAAGCAGGCCCAGTCTTCACATAAGGTTAAATACAGAACGCTGGAATCTCTTTGCTGTAAACATACACAAGCATGTCTATTGAACCTATATATGGTGGAATTTGGTTCTGTTGCTGTATATTTTTTCGTAAAATGCTGTGAGACAGATCTGGAGAGGGCGTTTCTGTGAATAGTATTTACTGCATTCTGAGGGTTTGCACTGATTTGTTTTGATCTAAAAGACTGCCATTTGCATCATGTTAGGGCTCCAGTTACAAAAGATTTTATAAGAGTTGAGCTGCATTCTAAGAAACTACTGTCTTTCCAAGAGTGTCAGTTTGGTCTTTTTCTGGACAGAAACAGTCTGCATTTGTTTTCACTGGTAGGGACAGAAACGCTTTGAACCTGGAAAATATGTACGGTGCCTTAATTAAGTAATAGTGGTAGCTTTTAAGAAAAAAAAAATCATCCCATATTCATTACTGATACTTTCAAAACAGGGTATGTACATGTGTTTCCAGGGCAAACAGTGTCTTTAATGTCCCTAAATTTGAGTACATTCTTTGTGTTGGAACAAGTTTAATCAGGAATCTTTCATATGCCAGAGAACAACTCTGAGCTGGCTGTAAGCAGTGTTTAGCTGGAACCGGGCTTGGTGATGTTTATGCAGGCATGCCTACAGGGATATGTGTTTATTGCCCTTTTAGTTCAGCAAAACTTACTTTACAAAAAACCCAAACCCCCGAACACTGTAGAGGTCTAGGCACCCTCCCAGGTTTACTAATGCAGAGCTACTCCAGTGCAGCCCTTATCTCATTAAAATGAGGCAGGCTGAATTGGTCCACTCTAATCCCTGCACACTAACAGAGGAAATTGATCAGTTCTGGATCTTTTCTTTCTCATTTCTAAATATATACATCTCAACATACAAATACTGGTACAGGGGCATACGCTTTATATATATATATATATATATATATATATATATATAAATATATAAATAAATACAAGCCCCCATGTTGTATAGGAACACGCGTACCTGTATTTGCTCTCAGTTGCACCCATTATGTTAGGGACTGGATTTGTGCTCGTTTTGTTAGGAATGTCTTTTTTTTTTTAATTAAGTAGAAAAGGAAACTTTTAATTTTTAAATAGGAAATTATATATCTATATATTAGCTAGTCGTGTAGTTTTTATATGTCTTTATGTATAATATCATATATACACAGTCAAATTCCAGCCCGCTCCCCCTCCCCTTTCCCCCCCAAAAGCAACTCGCACGACAATGAAAAGTTGAGTTACCCAGAGGCTTCGGCAGGCCGCGCTTGGCGTTATAATTATTTGTTTTTCCCCGGCGCCGAGCAGTTCCAAAGGTTAGGGAAGCGGCGTTCAGGAGAGCGCGCCGGGAGCCGAGCTCGACTGCCGCCACAGCGAAACGCCACGACCGGCGGCGGCGGCGGCGCAAACTTCATCCTCTACCTTTGCGCGCAATCCTTAACCGGGAGCCTGCCAAGGTACCTGCCGAAGTTGGGGCCGGGCGGGAAGGGAAAGCGGGAAGCGGAGCGGGCAGCCCCCGCCGGTCGGTCCGGCGGCGCGGGCACGTCCGCGGGCTCTGCCCCGGCCGCCGCCGCCGCCTCAGGCCGCTCCCCCGTCCCCACCCTCTACCTGCCGCGCGCCCCGCGCGCCGGGCCGCCCCGGCGCCCCTGGCGCCTGATTGGCCGCGGCCCCACCAATCGGCCGTCCCCCCGGGCCGGGGGGATGCATATGTACAGCCCTGCTGCATATTCATGAGCTCCGCGCGGGGCTTTAAGTCCTTGATTAGGCGCGCGGGCGAGCTTTTGGTCCCCGCCCGCCGCCGTTGCCGCCGCGCCCGGAGCGCGCCCGTGCCAAGTGCGCGGCGCTCGGCCACGGAAACTTTGCTTTCACCGCGGGGGCGCACGGAGGATGGTCGCCGGGCGCACATGGATTCGGTAGAACTTTGCCTGCCGGAGCCGCTCTCCCTGCACTACGAGGAAGAGTAGGTACCGCTCCCCGCCCCCACCCCACCGCCGCACGCCGCCTGCCCCAAAACATGACAGGCGCCTAAGACGCCGCTGCAGGTAACGCTGCGCCGCGGCCGCGGGCGGGAGCCGGCCCGGGGCACTGCGCGGCCGCTGCGCGCCGTGGGGGGGGCCGGGCGGGAGGCGCCCGGCGGGAGCGGTGCCGGCGGCGGACGAGCGCCCGGCCCCGCGGCCGCCCCGGCGCTCGCCGTCTGACAGGTGCGCCGGCTCCCCGGCAGCGCCGGCGGAGAGGCGGCGGCGGCGGCGGGCGGGAGGGCGCCGGCCGGGAGCGGCCGCCGGCGCGGTGCCCGGTGCAGTGGCGGCCGCCGGTGCGGTGCGAGCGCCCTGCCGGGGGGCGCCGCTCCGGACCCGCGGTGTCAGCGGCCGGGGAGGCGGCGTGGGGCACTTGGCGGGGACCGCGCCGCGCGGCGTGTCCCTCCCCGCGCCTGCTGCTGCTCCCTACAAAAGGCAGCCGAACTCACTTTTTGAGGAGCCGCAGTTCTTGGCTGACACTTCTCAGCTACCTGGCGGAGTGACTCCGGCGGAAAGCGTGGCGCCGAAACCGAACCGGGCGGTCTGGGGCTCAGGAGCGGCTCCTGAACTTGATTTCAGCCCGCAGCCGAGATTAAATATTAGTATATCACGGGGACTGTCACCGGTTCATTTTTCTTCTTGTCGAGCCACTTACGTCGCTATGCCCCGCTGTTAGGCCGAGAGTGACAGACAGGAGCGCCGAGGAGAAGCCCCGGCCGGCAGCCAGCATCGCCCCAGCCGCGGCCGCGGAGAGGCTGCACAGGAGGTGACAGTGTACTATAGGTAGATGCCCACTAGCTGTCCTTACTGCCTGCACTGTGCATGGCTGGTGGTAATTAAGCCAGGCATGAAAAGTGAATTGCCGTGATCGCATGTTAGGGAAATAAGATGGGAAGTAGCAAATAGCCTGGTTCGCAGGAATACCGTTTGGGAAGGGGATGCGGGGAAAACCCACTGTAGTGTTTTGGGGGTGAAAAAAAGAAAATATACAGGGGTAGGGTGCCCTCTCAGCCATGGCTTACAGGTCAGTGCACTGTATGTATATAGTGTAAGATAGCTTCATCATGTTAGAATGCAGTTTCTACAGCTTTTACTAACAGTGACACGTTTTTCATAAAATACATAAAAAGATGATAAGTTGAGTATTTTATGGTTGTGGTGGTTTGGTGGTTTTTTTAGGGTTTTTTTTTTTTTTTTGGTGGATGTTTCAACCCCCCCACCACCCCAAAAGAGCTTTCTTGAATTTACCTTCTTACAGCTAATTTGAATGATTAGTTTAGATAAGCTTCTTAGAGTAGATGCATTTAAATGAAATCGGGGCACATGTCTTTTTGGCTCTGGTGCAATATTCAAACTAATTTTTTTCTTCCTCTGGCTCAATTAAAAGTCATCTCAAAACACTCTTAATATATTGTCTGAGTGCAGGACTGGAGGCATGTGGGATTAAGAGGACACAGAGAAGGAACTAGCATTCAGAAACAGATATGTTTCCATCTCAATTAATAAACACCAGAGTTTTACATGTTATTAATATCCATTATAACTGGGATTTAATTACATACTGTAACATGCATATGCACATGCATGAGGACATACAAATAGATGTAGGAGTTTCTGCAGTTCTTATGGATGAGGGTAGAGAGGATTCAAGCTTGAAATTGTCTGAACATTTTGGGAGTGCACAGATATCTGTCTGACCATCACTAGGTATGCTTTGATTTTAAGGCAGAGCTTGTTAAAGAATGCAATAACTTAAAGCCAGCTGCAGTCTTAGCTTTTTGCTCTTTCAGCAATAACAATAGCACTAATAATTACTAATAGTTAATAAGCTAACAGATGCAATTAATATATCTACTCATTTTGACATATGTGTCAGTTTAATAATTTTAAATGAATCACTGCGTTCATAACGGGAAATCTCCTTCAACCTCTGATTAAAATGTAACGTTGACTAAAGGATTATAGAGCGGACTTAATTTTACCGACTGTTTTAACAGTTGTCACAGCTGTTGGAAGAAGGAAAGGCAATTGAAACACTCAAAAAAAGCTGGGGTGGTAGGGAGGGGGAAGAACAGGAGTAGTTTAGTAAATTTAAACACGGTCTCTGAATGCCAAACATAGAAAATTGAGGAGATCTGAAACTCCAGAAAGCTTCTGTGCGCTATTTACGTTTGCGTTTTGTGGCTCACTGTGTTTCATTCATTTGAACATGTAGCTGCTTTCCCAGTTTCTCTATTTAAAAATGTGCAATAATGTTTATATGTGAAACAAATTCATCTGTTCCCTTGCATAGATTTTCGTTTTACAACAGAACCGATAGAATTCTCTGGTGACAAGAAATAAAGGTTGCGTAGAATGGCTGTAACATTTAAAAAGTGGACGTAGGTTTCACAGCATGTGAGTACTTCAGTGCAGTGATGGTTGGTCTACATATTTAATATTTTTCTAACGATTCTCATGTTTTGATGTGAGAATGGTCTGTGGAGCCACTCTGTGAGTCTGGCCGGGTTGTGTTTGTGTATGGACGAATATGAGTGTGTGTGTTACTCACATGTACATATTATGTGCTAAACATAAAAGAGTTTATGTCAGTTTCACTCTTTAAAATATTTTGGCATAGCCTCAGATTGCTGAAGAATTTCTTTAGAAGTATCTTTCATTCCTAAAGACAGGAAAGGGGCAGGCTGAAGAATGCTTCTTTGTGAAGTGGGAAGCAGCACTTGATTCCGCTCCATGGTTTCTCCAGGCTCAGAAGGTCTATAACCTCGTCTGTTTGTCTTATTAGATAGCTTGGTACAGTTGTTCCTGAGAAATAAAGCCCCAGGCCGGTGTTCCAGTGGGTACCCAGTGTGTGGGGTGGCACACAGCCCTGGGTGTGTGCGCAGCCCCTGCCTGGGCTCTCCCAGGGCTCTCCCCTTGGGCAGCAGGCAGGCCTTGGTCCCTTCTTCCTTCCCTGTTTCCGGTCGTAGGGCTTTGATTTTTTGGTTCTGCTACACTGCTGGCAAGTTTTTGAATCCTGCAGGAAGTATTAAGCATTTGTTCTGGAATGCCTGTCTGGGAGATTTTCCTTGACTGGGGCTTACCCCTCTTTTATTGATGGGTGCTCATTTTAATGTGTTTATGGTTGTGCTCTTTTATTTACTGAGCCTGGTGCGTTGCAGCGGTAATTAACCCATGTTATTAGCAAAGCCCTTGTGGATATCCATTAATTCTCTCGAATGGCTGATCATTTTTTCCATACTTTCTCCCATTTTTTTCCCTAAGAATCGCTGTCCTTTTTCTGACACACCTTCAGCTTTAACATTTCCTACAAATTTCTTTTTAAACTGAGGCAGGTAGAAGGGCATCATCCCCATAGTTCCATAATAAAGAATAACTACTGTCTTAACAAACTGTTAAAAGATGCTAATGGGAAGCAAAACAACTGTGAGATCTGTAGGGAACAATTTATTTAATTATTATTTTTCAAAACACATGCTTAATGATAAGAAAAGAGATAAGAATTTTCTTAGCTTTTTTTATGTAGCTGCATTAGCTGTTGTGAATATTTTAGCGTTCATATTTTAATCAGATTTCAACTTAGTTAATAGCACTTTGGGCATTTAAAAAATATTGAGCCAGCAGAAAAATACTTGTGCTTGCACTGCTGAGAAAAGATAAGGGCCACCTCATTAGCCAACCCTACTTTTGCAATTAATTTCAAATACATGGTGCTATTCATCAAATAGAGGAGGTAACTTGTCTATAATAATATTTAACAATACTTGAAGCCCACTTTGCTTAGAGTAGCTAAAAAGGTATGTTATGTTTATTCTCACAGATATGTCAGTCCACATGCTATGCTGCTATTTTTGTATGTTACAAAGTTAACAATAGAGAAATTGTGGTATAAAAATATAATATATTCATGAATAAGTGACAAGATGATTCGTTTCACAGAACTGTTTTTGAAGGACTGACCCTGGGCCTGCAGGGAGGTTGCTTGCACCTCTGTGGAAGTATAAGTAGGAATGAAAAAAAATGCTTATTTAACCTTCCAAGGAAGTATATAAAATAATTTTTTGCTTAGAATAAGTAAAATGTATAGGAGAAGTAGGAAAAAATATGAAATAAATTCTTGTTCCTATTGAAGCTTGAAGTAACCTCTGTCTATAAGATAAGCTTTGCTATGAAATCTTTTTCACAGCAAATTCATGGAGGGAAGAAACAATAAAATGTTGATCCGTTACAAGTGCATATGAGCCTCACGCTACCGAGCTCTCTAGAGGAAATCTGTGATTATGCTGGGCCAGTTTGTTCAGTTTTTATCTCTTTTACATCCACTGGCCTTGTATTAAATTGTCATTGTCCTAAAGCACATGAGAGAGAAATGAATTGCATTTCTCGACATGCTCTGACAGTGAAATATTTAGCCTCTCTGTCTCCAGTCATACTCATATGTATGTTTGATAGTGCAGGGATGACACCAACAGTCGCTGCAGCTTAACACTCCACTTACTACACGTTCTTTTACATTTCGTGTATCGTCTTTTAGGCTTGGCTTAGGGAGTCATACATGCACATTCATATCTGTAGCAGCATGTACATATGGGGTTTTGTTTTGTATATTTGCATTTTGTGTGAAATCTTCTGCCTGTGCACAGCAAGTTTTGTGTTCAAACACGTTTATATCTGTGCCTCTGTATGTGTTCCAGGTATATAGCGTATCCCTTATGCAGTTTTGGCAATGTACATCTATTGTTGTGTGTTAGCCACAGACATATACACAGTAAGTATATATATATATATATGCAGAGCTATATAACTTACCTCTGTGCAGTTGCTTGTGAAAAAGCAGCTGCCTTTATGCGGATATTTTCTTATCCATGAGAAGAGAACTGGCCAGCAATGTAAAGTATTTGCACCTCATTTTGTATCAGGTTCTCCATGTAATCTAGCAGGTTTTGAATTGTACTCATAGTTTTGCTTTTAAAAGATGCTGTATTTTTTCATAAATTTTTTCTCTTCCAAGTAAATGAGAAGTCTAATATTTTTTCACATTTCTATAAGTTTTGGCGGTCAAACAGAGATTTATTTTTTCAGCTAAGTATGTCCTTGGACACAGAGTTATATTTACATCTAAAGAATATAATTATTTTTAGGGGGGGAAGCCTCCTGCATATAATTGTTAGTATACACCATGATATCCTCAGACAAAAATATAAAATACATATGCAGTTTTAATGCTCCTTAGTCCTCTCCAAAAGTCCTATAGTTATGGGGTTTTTGTTTTCTTCTTTTGTTATCGTTCTGTTGTCTAGAAGTAAAAATATTATGAAACATTAAAGAATAATATTAAACTGGATCTGTATACTGCTATTTCAGATAGTATTGCTTAATTATTCTTTAAAGGACTTGGTATTGCTTTTTCAGTAGCACTTTGGAGAGTAGCTTGTATAGGATATTGCCTTTTGACTTCTGTGCCTTATGAAACAATTGATGTATTTTCTGTGTTACAAAAGCTTTAAATCTCTTGGGTTTGTTTACATAATGCTGGTAATGTTTTTCAATTAATTTGTATTTCCTTCAAACAAATAAGAGCTTTTCCCTTTGCTGTTTCTTAAGATAGCAGGTTTGCATCAAAGAGAATCTTATCTAATTTCCAATTATTTTCCTCTTTTAAGTAGCATAGCTTTTTAATCAGAGCATCATTACCCATTTCTTTTAAAATTGAAATAAAATTTATTTTTTCACTTCAGCTTCTTATACTTGCTAGAAAAATGTCTATTAGCAGCCTAATGAAAGTTAGAGTGATAGAAGTACTTTTACAGAGTATAAGACAAGCGTATGCTGTTTTTCTGTACTGCTGATTGTCTTATTCTTACCGTGGGTCACCAACCTGAATTTTTATGTCATGTAGGTGAAATTTTCTTATTTAGATCAAAATTATTTAAAAAGCAAAGCAAAACAAACAAAAAAAAAACCACCCACAAAACTTAATATTTTGTGGCAATAATACAGAACCTTAAGTATGAAATTGGAGGAGGTTCACCATACGCTGTGGTAAGTTAGTATAGTGGTGTGTATGAAACAGAAGGTCTTGTCCTCGGTCTAATCAAGCCATTTATAATATCCTTACACAGAATTTTGCACATTTATTTATATGATAACCTGCTGAAATATGATTAGTTACCCCATGCACACGAGAATAGTCTAAATATATCCTTTCATCATACAATGAAAATTATATTCTCTTTTCCTGAGTAAAAACTCTTTGCGGCTTTGAGCTGCTGTCTTTATATGGGAGGGCAGATTCTCTTAAAGGGTTGTATTCTGAAACCAAACTTTAAGATATAGTGATTAGAGATTTTTCAAGTTATTACTCTGTAGCATCATGTAGATGTCTCTTAGCACGCTCTGTGTTTTCATGTTGCTATAAGTAAAAAAAAAAACCCTGTGCATCTCCTTTTCATCATTTTGATTGGAACTACATACCATATGTAATGTGTTTTGGCAGCACTTACCTAGCCAAAGAAAACAAATTAATATTAGCCATGCTGAGGGGTGTCAGAAGTATCACAGATGTGTCGATTTAGCTTTGCTCCATCATACACTCTTTCCTTAAACAACTGGTCAAGCTGTCACAAAATGTAGTGTTGGCTACAGTGAGATTCTAATAGGTGTGATCAGAGATTGATGGCTTTGGCAAGTTAGAATGAGAAGATGATGTGGAGTTGCTGTTGCTTGTTTTCAATGGTCTCAGGAAAAAACCCCACCTCTAGACAAACAAAAAAAAGAAACAAAAATTTAAAAACCCTAAATATCTAATTAAAAAAATTTAAGCCAGCTGTGTGTGCATACACACCCTGCGGACCCCCCAAACCAGCTAGATATTAAACAATTTAAAGTCCTGTAGATGTAGAGATACTGGTGAGTGAAATTAAAAAGTAATATCTAAAATGTACTGCTAGCTTGTTCCTAAGCAATTCGGAAATTCCTTCCCATATAAAGGTGCCAGGATGGGTGGAGAGAAGGTGGCTTGTTTTAGTCAGTCCATTCTTACATGTGGTATTGCTGCTCTTTCCCCCCTTTCCCTCTGTTTGTGGGTTTGTTTCTAGAGCTGTTTTTGGAAGAAACACTTTTTTCAGTCTCACACATGAATATTTTTAGGGAAATACAAACCAGGAAAATCTAGTAAAAACAGCAGTTAACTAAGAAGGTGAAATCATAGTCTTTTATGTATGCTTTGCAGAGTACTACTGGCAGTGTGTATAGTTTTCCATATATTGAAAATGTAAGAGAAAGAATCAACCCATTTTCTGTGTATTCTTTATTTACTTTGAAATACTTTTTTTTTCACTTTTCAAATTGGCTGTAGGATTTGTTTCCTGTCTTTGTGAAGGATGAATGCCAATGCCCCTTTATGTTTAAGTTGATACTTTATTGCTTTACGTGGACTGTAATATACGTGATTCTTGATTGGCAAGTATTAATGCTAAAATAGTTTTCAGAGGGATTAATTTCAGCAAGTCTGTGAGGCTTTCTCCTGCACAATTATTTTTTCACTTTTAAGGGAAAACAATGGAAAAGCATCTAGTTTAAAAAAGCACTAAAACTCACCTGCCATCTAAAGTAGATTTAGAGTGTGTTTCCAAAGCAAATGCCCATATATTGCTAGCAAAATTATCTTTGAGGAATGGTAAAATTCTTACATCAAAAAGTGGATTTTTTTTTTTTCACCCTTTACCATGGTAGTTTAATGCTCTGTGAATGCAAGTTTTTCTCTACTGAAATATATTCACTTTTCCATCAGAGAAAGTATTCCCTGGCAATGTTCTCATAGCAGCCGACACCATGGTGGGACAGACGAGATGTTCCGAAGTGGTGTGAAATGCCACGTCTGCAACCAATTGTTCCCCTCAGCATTAAAGGGGTGACACTGGGGTTCCCCGTAGCTGAGTGACATCCAGGGACACCCCATCACTCTCCTGGCAGGAGTCACTCTGGCCCAGTTGGTGCTGGGCGATACGAAGGGCGTGGAGCGGCCACCGCCACGACGGGTGGCTGACATTGGTATGAATGACACCTGTCCCATCAATCACCAGGCCCCGGTGTCACAGATGGAGAAACAACAATTGGCCGCATTACCCGGCACTGCACACTTGGCTTAATTCGGCTCATTGTTCTCCCACAAATCTCGAGGATGGCTGGTTCTGCGCCGGGAGTCCAGGCAGAGGTGTGGGATGGGCTCAGGTGGTGGCACGGGGCTGCCCTTTGCTGCTCCATCAGAGGTACTCGGGGAGAGGTTGTCACTGGGAGGGGGCGCTGGGAAGGAGCCTCTGCGCAGGAGCAGGAGCTCCAGCTTCCAAGGAAGGCTGTAATTAATCAAAGAGCCGAAACTCAGGATTTCTCCTGGCTTCCAGAAGTTTTCATTTAGCGAGCGGAGAGCACACAGCCAGGTTAACGTTTAACTCTTCAAATGCTGCAATCATCCCAGGAATACACTGTCACCCTAAGGAGAATGAAGGGGATGCTGTGCCTGTTTCCTATGGCAGGTGAAATCTTCAAACCCATGGATGGCTCTTCCGAAGTAGTTGGTCTACTATTATTCCTCAGGAGTTTGCACTGAAAATTTTGTATCTGAGACAGTGAATGAAAAGGAAAGGTACCGAGAGTCTTGTCTGGGGGAAAGTGGGAGATTTTTTGTTTTGTTTTTGTGGTGGGTGGTCATGAGAAATCACTGTTTTGTTCTGGACAAAACCAGTAAAGCTATGTAAATGCCTTCAGACACAGTAACCATTTTCCTTTCTTTCTTTCACTTTCTTTCACCCTTTGCAAATCAGAGACAGTTCTTGGAGGACAGGAGAACAGAAAAAAACAAAAAAAGCAAATAGAAATTGTTTTTTTCTACTGGCAAGGCCTGTGTCAGATCTGTTTTGAATGCATTTGAAACCTATTGCTTCCATGCTGTTCTGTGAAATACTGAGATGGAAGTGATCATTCTTCACAAAATTTTTTCTCATTTTTTCCTTCCCTATGTCCCTTTTGTGTTAAGTGCTATGGAGTGACTGTATTTTTGTTGTAAGCTAATTCACTGCTTCTGGTTTAGTTACAACTAATGTCAAGCAGAAAACCTGTGATGTGCCAGAAACAGGCTACAGTGTGCTGAAGACACAGCTTATGCTTGATTGTGTGTAAATACAGTTAGTTAGTTGGGTTTATCTGATAGCCTGGCAGAAAGAGAGAGGAGCAGTACAAACTGTTTTCAGTAACTGTGCTGTTCATACACCTGATAAGATTGAGAGTGCTTTTGAACTACTGATATGCTTTGAATAAGAAAAGAATAATCGCATCCATTGGCACCAGCTTATCAGGAATGAAGTAAAATGCCAGCACTTTTACATTAGCAAAAGTAAATGTTTTAGACACTTTGGGCCTTTTTTCCCTTTAAATTAAATAGCAGGGTGCTTTTGAGTGTGCTGTGATGAATGGAAGGATTTATTACCTTAACAAAATTACAGGTGAATATGTTGAGAGAGGAGTCCTCAGCAACAATAACAGCTCTTGATAAGTGGTTACATCTATTCATGCTTTTGGTGCAGAAATGCAGCAATTTTATCCTTTCTTGCTTTGTGAAGTGCAGTGGCTAACTTACAATGTGCAGTTCTTCATAGTGTAACATGCTTGTGCTGTTTGTAAAGTACTGGCAACACATTTAATGTTTGGCAGGTAACACGGCTGCTCATAAAATAATACTTGATCATTTACTCGTGTGCCCGCTGCCTTCAGTTGCTGTGTATTTCCATGTTTGAAAAAGAATATGTTTCAGAGTATTTGCTGGGAAGGCAAGGTATGATTCATCATTAACTTTCCCCAGCAGGCATGAAGCATGCTCAGATGCACTATTATTTTCTCAAAGTGCTCTGATTTGTATTTTTGTATGCTTTTTTTTTTCTTTTTTTTTAAACATAGGTTCTTTTTCTTTCTCATGCCTACAATTAATTCTGGGATATTCAGATTTGACGAATGATAGTGCAAGAGCATATTTGATTGATTTTGGATTATTATTGATTACTGTCAATGAGATCACTGTGACACTTTGAGATCAATGATATGTGATTAAACCAAAGCTCCACTGTTCTATACGTTAGATAGCAGTCAGGAATTTAGGAACTGAATGTTCACAAGCTATCAATTGAGACAGTGTTCAGCTTTAAATAGCCCTTTGTTTAGCATTTATTCACCAAAATATGTTTCTTAGGAAAGTTAGTTTTCCCAAGTGCGAGCTTTCAGTAAAAGAAAGGTCATTGATTTAAGGTTTATTAAATTTTAGCTAAAAACAACTGGCTCCATTTGGGTGTAAAATAATTTAAGTACTTACTGCAGGCAACCTTCATGCTTTAGAACTGTTGCTCAAAGGTTTCATTCTTCTATGAAGATGTCAACTGTAAATATAAAAATGCATCACTGAAAATGTAATGGTTTAAAGATTCTAACTGAAATAAAAATTCCTGCCTGGGGAAAGTACTATAATCAAAATAAAGTAGTCTTAACTTTTTTTTTTTTTTTTCCTGTGGAGGCTGCACTTGAAAAGAGTGCTTCAAGGCAGCAGGTAGCAAGGTTGGTAGGGAATGCCAATTTTTATTTATTTATTTATTTCTATTCTCCCCCACAGACGATGATAGTCTGTCTTTGGAATCAGCAATACACTTCAGCCACAAATACAGGCAATATGTAAGCTGCTGCCACCGCCCCTGAAATGCAGTATCCTGGCATTTAAGTCAAGTTCATAATCTGACAAAAACCCTACTTGGCAATATTAAAATATAGCTTCTGAAGCACTTTTATTTCTGAAAGCTTTTTATGTCTTTTTGTATCTCTTTATCATATATTAGATATCTCAGGAGCATTGGCCTGGATGTGCACTTGATGGATGACTGGGGTGGGGATTCTTCCCCCCCGACCCTCCCTGCCTTCCCCTCCCCCCCCGCCCCCCCAATTTTAGAAAAAAGGTGTAATATTGTGCATTAGGTAATGCTGGAACAGGAATACTGCAGATGCAGCTGTTTGACAAAATTAATGTGGGGCTTTTGTACCAATGTTAGGTAAGTTAGGAGAGATTTTCCAAGGTAAGAAGGACAGCCTGCTGCAGAGGTCTTGCTTGCATCCGCTTGAAGAAATCTTTAGCTTCTACTGATAGTGGACTGATTCAAGACTAAATGGAAAGAATGGCATTCATTTTAGCAGGTTTTGGATCAGTCTTTATAATGGATTTTAAAAGAATGAATGATTTGGTAGTATTTTAAAATCAATCAATCAAGAAGTGGAGCCTGTGTCCAAGGACTCACTGCCAGGATGTGACATTTGCACCAGTGTAGAGTTGCCTAAGGGAGTGTGACCAGGAAATACTAAGATTACCCCATAATATTTTCTGTGTGAGCTTAAAAGCAGTGTTGGCATTATGCCCGTATCTTCAGCCTTGGGTTGCCTAAAGAGGAGGTAAAAATCCTGCAGATAGAGATGGTAAGACAAAGTGAGACTGACCCTTTTTTTTTTCTTGGTTTTGCATCTGAATTGCAAGAGAGGTTGAAATGCTGAATTTACATAAAGATTGATTTATCTTGGTTTGTTTCTTGTGATGAATTTGGGATGTAAAGCTGCAACGTGGAATACATTTGTCTGCTTGATGCATGTCACCTTTTTATATAAGTGCTGAAATACCTTGGTGTTCCTATACAGAATTCAGAAATCACCAAGGGTCATTCAGCATGTCTTTGCCTATGGGATATAAAATAAATTTTAATGGATGGAGAATTGCCTTGTCTGGCCTCCAACCAACATTTTGTTTATAAAAAGGTTTGTGTAGTGTGTAAGACATATAGGAACTTGGCTTTTGGACAGAAAGCATTTTTCTCTTTGTAGAAAGAAATAGGCCAAGGTGGCATAACAGGATAAAGGAGAGAGTTTGTTCTCCAAATATTCTGATGCTTGTTTATGTTATTTTAGTCATGTAAAGAATACCATGTAGTGGGTGTGAAAGTACCATGTACTGCCCTCCATTTTGCAGACTTTTCTAGTGCAAAACTTTGTTGTCGATAACAGAGCCTTCATCTCAGTCTCTGAGTTGGTAAATTTGCACATGATTTCTTGTCCCTGATCCCAATGCACATTTTGCTTCCATGTGTTCACCAAACAAAAGATTTCTGTTTTCATTTGGTTTGCTTCCCTTGAGTTTCTTATTCACATTGGCTATAAGTGCTTTGTAATTTCAGACCTATTCCTTTAATCACAGATCACATTTTTGTCTTGGATAAAGCATTCCATTTTCTCTACAAATGAAGCCATAGGTGTGACTTTATGGCCTTTTTTTAATGCTTGTGTGTAGATTAGTGCTGGGATTAAGAAACAAAACCTGATTTCTACAACAGTAACATCTTGACTTTCATGTGAAAATATGTTGAAGGGAGTTTTTGGGATTTTTTTTTTTTTTAATCTGCAAAAGCCTGTTCCTCTAAAGGTTCACAAAAGGATGCATTATCAGCATTCTTTTAGAGCAAATTCTATTATTTCATTAGGCACAAAGGAAATGGTGGGTTACACAACATATATTTATAAAGGTTGTGTCCATGACATTTGTCTCTAAGATTTGCTGTCTGGAGAAGAACTCCTAGAAAAGTTAGGCATGAGGCCTCAAAGGAAGCATGTGCACTTGAACACTGATTTTAAATTTGAACAGTAGGGATTAGTGGAGTAAGGAAGAGGAAGCAGGAATGTCAGGTCTTTCTTGCCTTTTACAGTTTTTGCACAGCAGTTGGGTTTTTGTTTCCACTTTAGGGATAAGTTTTTTGTTGGAGCTGGTGAGGATTGTCTGGGAGCGGCACAAACCACAACTCATCAGTAGGCTGCTAGTCAGCAGCAGGTGTGAACAACATAAAACAGGATTAATGCTGAACCAGAGTGTGCACTAAAAACAGAACCCCTGTCTTGGTTTTACAAGGGCAGTAAGATTAGAAGCACTCTTGTCGTGTTTACTAAACAGTGTTTAGTGGACTATGTAAATGGCTCTGCTCAGCTGCAAAGGAATAAGTACAAGAATTACTATGCATTTGAGATTTTTAAAGACATTTTTTCCTCCTTTAGGAGTGCACCTCTGTTACTGTTAAAGCAAAGGGAGAGAGGTGAATGTCAAGGTATTCAAAGTTAGTGCTTCAAAACTGAAGTAGAGGAATGGGAGGATGGAATGTCAGCATTCAGTGTTTAAACTTTCTGAGTCATTGACATAAAGGAGGAGGTAGATTTTACTGTCTTTTGTAAATTACACCTTTGCAATTTAGGGTTTAATGTTTTCTTCTTTCTTCTGTACACCTTTCCTTTTAAAAGGCAGCTTTTCCATTCCTTTGTATTTGCATATTTGGGAGCTGCTAAAACCATGCATGTATTATATCCATTACATTCAACATCAACATCTGCCTTCATTTATGCTCTGTATTATAAGTATTTTTTTTTTCCATTATTCCTGGAAGAGATTTGAGAAGCAATTGGAATCTATCAAGCTGCATTTACACTATATACATAGTTCCATTTGGAAAATAAGAAGACAACAAAAGAAAAGCAAAACAAACAAACAAACCCAAATCCAAATAAAAAAAACCCACAGCAAAAAAACCTCTGACAAAATAAAAAAACCCCAAACTCTCAATTCCAAAACCCTCCAGAACCAAAACACTAACCCACAAAAATCTCAACTCATTTTTCCTGAACTAGTAAGCATTTTTGTAAGTTCTGCAAACTCAACCTTAGGGAAAATAATCAGATCTGTTTGCAGAGCTCTGAGGAAAATCTGATCCTTTTGAAAATCAACTTCATGGTATTTATATCAAGTCTAGTTTAAGTATAATTATGTCTTCTTTTCTGTGATGTACTTACGGGATTGAGATTGACAATTACTTTTCTCATAGAACAAAATGAAGTTTCTTGAATCATTCAGTCTCCTTTCATTACCCTGATTGCTTGCAAGTTGCCAGGTTATAGAGATATATTTACCCATGTGGGGCTTTTTTTGTTTGTTTGTTTGTTTGCTTTGTTTTTTTTTTCTTCTGAAATGCTTTTATGAACCACAGCTGCTTTTGTAGGGTCCAGATCATGTCTTCACAGACAACTCTGCAACTCAACTTCTTTTGCTTCAGTGTTGGGATCTGTGATATTTAGATGCTCGCGAGATTGTAGAAAGTCTCTGTCTTTCAGCCCCGCTGCCAAAGGAGTCGTAATTCATCTGTGCTGGTTTTCAAGGTTGTTTATCCTTTCTTATCTAAAATATTTTCTCTCTGACCTGCAGCAGGTCTGTCTTGCAGGACAGTGTGCAGGGCTCTGCCCCTCAGTGGGATGTTACAAACATTATATACCAAAAACTACGTGTGGTATATTTACAATAACGTGCCAATACTTATCATGTGCCAACCATGTAGTACACCACCATGTACTTATGGTGTGCCAACACCACAGTGAAACATGGAGGGCACGAAGAAGAAGAAAAAGGACAAGGCACACCCAGTTTCCTCCATCTTGCTTCCTTTGAACCCCTTATCTAGAATCCTAAAATTCCACTTTAGCACCCGTGCCACACTAATTGCTACTTATATCAAACACTCAGAGCTTGTAATTCACCCTGAAAATTGAAAAATCTTTTGCATGGACAGAGATCAGAGACAGTGTCTCTCGGGGCTCTGTGCAGGGGGGCTCCTGACCCCCTGCCAGGGCAGCCAGAGGGATGCCCTGGATTCCCACTCTTCAGGACATCCTTATACACCTCTTTAGAGAGGTACAGGTCTGATTTTTGAGGGGAAACATTGGGATAGGATGAGAGCTTCGCTTTTGCATGTTGACCACAAGGCAATGGCAAGCATTACCCAAGCAGGAATATTGCCTTCAGAGCTTAAATCTGAAGAGAATTGAGTAGGTTTGTTTGAGAGCAGAAAATAGTCAAGAATTAATCTATTTTCTAAAATACCTGAAGTAGTCACTTTACCTTATTAATTAGTGGATTTAAATCCATCATTAAAAGCAATTGCTTTAATACCTACTCCATGAAAATATACCTAAAACCTTATAAAAATAATTATTTCATTCTTTCTCATTGCATTTCCCCACACACAGAGTTAAGTACACAGTTTCAGTGCTAGGAATATACATGATTGTTTCAACAATGAGTTTTGATAATGAAAACAGAAGGCTTGAGAAATCCTAATTTTCCAATGTATTAATTCATTATCAGTAGTGAAACAAGCTTACCAACATAATACACATTTTGAATCCTAGTGTGGTTCTGGGTTTTACTGCTCCAGTAATGTACATGTTACTGTTGTGGCAACCTGGTGGTGGCTCAGAGGTTTATTTTTAAGGAGGGTGTTCCTGCATGTTCAGAGTTCTGTTCATCTGTTGTTGTAGAGAAAACAGCTTATATCATTGTGGTAAAATCATGACTTGTGTGATAGCATTTGTAAAGTGCACTGCTTTTACTGGCTCTCTGTGATGTTGTAAACTGGTTACTATAGCTCAAAATGCTTTTCTGTAGCTGGTAGTACATAGTTCACCATTTCCAGAATTTGCTGGTCCCAAAATCTGTTGCATATGTTTATGAGTTTGCATGGATGATCCCAGGGTTTTTGATCTTCTTTTTTTTTCTGCTTTCTGTTTTTTTTCTTTTTTTTTCTTTTTTTTTTCTTTTTTGTTCTTTTTTTTTTTCTTTTCCTCAGAGGTGGTAATATAAAACCTTGAAGTTCAGGATTTT
Source organism: Anomalospiza imberbis (assembly GCF_031753505.1). Taxonomy (NCBI): domain Eukaryota; kingdom Metazoa; phylum Chordata; class Aves; order Passeriformes; family Viduidae; genus Anomalospiza; species Anomalospiza imberbis. The sequence goes on from NC_089683.1 coordinate 90,443,291, forward strand.
CAGTTAGGACATATAAGCATACAGAAGTTGTGCTGCTTATCCAGAGTTTATCCTAAGTGCTTAACCTCTTTGGCCTTAGAATCAGTCTGGGTATCCCATGAAAACAGTCTGTCCCTTGAGGTTTTCTGTGATTTCTGGCTTCTGCCAGGTCAGAAATAAACAAGAATAGACTTTTTGATAGTGCTGCTATGTCTTCTCCCTGGACCAGATGAAACTAGATGTTGTATTATTATGTTTATTATTATTTGAGTCCCTAATGAGTGTGTTTAAATCTCTGAAGAGGTAAGTTCTTGTTTGTTTCAGGTTTCCTTTGCCAGTTTGGACCAGTTCTCATTTACCCATGCAGGTTTATTTACAGTCAGTTTCTGTTTCCAGTTATACCAGTATGCTCAGGGGAAGCAGAATATCTCACAGGACATGTCTCAACTTACACTTTTTCTTTTGCCTTCAACATTGTGGAATTGCTTATTCTGACTAAAAAAAAAATCACAACCAAAAAAAACCCCACCAAAATGATTTTTTGACAGTAGTTGAGTGTAATTGCCAATCAATTTAATGCAGTCTACCCAGCTAATACTTAATATCAATATTAAGGAAGTGTAGAGGCCCCTGTCGTACTACTGTGTTTGGTGTACAGGGTGTAAATACGTAGGTGATTCCTATTCAAGGACTTTGCTGACTACAAATACAAGAAATTCGTGAAAGCTGTAGAAAAGGGCACGACATACTTTTCTAATGTGGCAAGTACAACCATACTCTCTATGTGTGCATATATAGTTGCATAAATTCTGTGTGTGATGTTGTATCTTCAATTTAAGCACACCAAGAAAGGCTAGCAAGGAAGTATGCATTATTTTATTGTAGATCAGTAGAAATCTCTGTGGTGTTTGAGGGAGAGATGGGTGGTTTCATCTGTGTCAGCTCAGAGAAGGTGAAAATGAGGAGGAGGTAGAGGGAAAAGCACTGTGGAAGGAAGAGAGACCAGGGAACAACAGGCTCCTGGTGTCGACATAGCACAGGGGGTGGGTAAAGACATTGGAGAGACAAATCTGGATAGTACAGGATTGCACAGAGCATCCGACTGCTTACATTTAATACTGTCTTGCAATATGATTTTTTAAAATGGTCCGTTTAATATGCTGTATCAGTTGCCTGCTGACTTGAAAACAAAATGAAGTTAATTGCTTCTGCTTATTTGGACAGCAGTACATTTTATATAAAAAGGGCAACTTCTGTGGTACAGTGATACTGGTGCCAGTCAAACTCTGCCACATGTGTCACCGGATTTCTTTCTTTTTCATTTATATTCTTTTTCAAATCACGTATTCTAATTTTGGGTGTCTTCTTCAGTGTGTTTTGCCCAGCGTTCCATAGAGAAAAGCATCACATGAAATTGTTAATTTTTGCTGTCAAAGACAGACTTACTGCCTTAGCTTTTGTTTGCATTTTCCTTAGCAGTGCCAAATATTTTGTAATAAATGTAGTAGTTCTATATATCTCTTAAGATAGGTAGAAGTCGTTCAGTCAAGGGACATAACCCATGATGGAAACTGAGGCTTTTCATTGTAGATATACTAGGTATTAAGACTTCATCTAAAAACTGTAACCATGTACTAGAAGATATATAGATTTATATATTAAAAAATGAGACCAATTACCTGTGAAATAGTAGAAGTATTTGAAAACTAAAGGAGAATCAAAATTTTTGTGAAGTCACCAGTTTAAGATCTTGCTAAGATTTCAGGCCTGTTTTGTTTTATATACAGGACTCAGGGGCTTGCTGGAGAATAGAGATGGACTTTTCTCCTTTAAGGGGAGAGAGAGGGGAAATGTGCCTTACACATTCTTAAGTAAATTACATTTTGGTTAAGAAAGCAAAGAAGCATCTGGTCATTTATTTAACTAGTTCCCACAGTATTGTATGTAAGGGTTTTTTTCCCTGTGCGTGCTGCTTTCTGCTACACTGATGATAATGTACCTGGAAGGAAAAGGCAGCCCAGGCTGAGGCAGCCAGCGTCAGACAGGGCGGGCTGCCATCTGTCCCACCTGCTGCATTCATGTGTCCATCTGCTTACTGCAATAGCTCATTGCGGGCTTCAGCAGAGCAACATTCAGCCTGAAAAGAAGGCAGTGTGAATTATTTAGGTAGCTAGTGTAAATAAAGAGAGGGGGAGAGCAGCAAAGGAGGGGAGTTGTGAGGGGGAGAAAGCACTCTCTTACTCCTAGATGCCTTGGAATGTGTTAATGCATGAGAGCGTTTGATTTGCATATAGATTTAGATGTATAGATCATTGTGAAGATTACAAGCCAATGAGTTTTATCTAGATTTAGATAGCTCTCAGCCCGGTTTGCACATAAAATATAGCCAGTTTCAGGAGGAGAATCTTTGGGGACTTTAAACCTTAAGTGAAACTGATGAAATGTAATGCTTTTAGGTATTAATTTAGCAGAAATAAAATATTTCCTTTAAGGGCTTTCTGTGCCCTTTGTTAACCAAGAATTTATAACTGCTTTGCATAGTCAGTGCTTTATACACACGATGTGGTTTTGATTTGGTTATAGTTACATTTGTAGTCATCTGTACTTTTTTCTAAGAGGAAAAGCAGTTGACAAATGCTTTTCCTTTTTCTTATTCTCTCATGTTTATCAGGTGAAGATTAAATCCAGTCATGAAACAAATAATTTTCCAGTTGTTAGTGTGTATATATTGTTACACAGGTAAATATATATCTGCTTTTCTGCCTGCATAAATATACATAGAACACTTAAATATTTTAAAATATTTTTAATGGAAATTAAAATAAATATAAGGAATTATGTATGAAAACATAATTTCATAGTTAGAGTGGCCTTAAAAATAAATAGGTCTATTTTCAAGTTGCTTCCTTGAATTTCAAAATGACCACCAGAAGATTTAGACCATGGTGGATTATTTATTTCTAAAATTGAATTATCTTTAGAAAAGAAAAATTATTAGTGTGTTGAGCATAAAAGTTCATCTCCATCCTTCTGTTCTAAGCATTTTAATAAGTCGTGCCATGTCAGATTTTTATTTTTAAGTGTTTGAAGCATTAGTCCAGTGCTGTGTTTAAAAAAAAAAAAGATTTGGCTTCCTACTTCAGCATGTTTCCTGATGTCAGATTCTTCTTGCTTTCAAATTTTAAATGTCACACTTCCCTGGGCCAAAGAACAAAACCAGGATCATCTTAAGAGGAATCCTTGAAATTGTGGGAGGGTTTTGTGTCATTGTTTTGCCTGGTTTTAGATCTGCAGAAGAAAGGGACACAGCATCTTGAAATCCCAGCAGCCTGGCTACTTCTCTAAGATTTGCATGAAATTCAGCTGCAGCCTTCAAAGGGATTTGAGTGGATTGGATTCTTTAAGGTTAGTCCATGTCAAACCTATTAAGTTCAATTCACATGCAAAACCCTTTTTTACGTTTTTTTTTTTAAGCCAATAAGGCTCTAACTACTATTAAGGAGACATTGTGTATACTCAAGTAGAGCGTCCATGGTAATGGATCACCCTACTGGCACGTGTAACTAACCAATAATCCACTTTGTCATCTTTCAAATTAAAAGATCCAGTGTCCTGTATCTTCCTCAGATTGAAGAGGTGTTGTTTGCAAAAGTGGACATCCTGGAGATGATTTTAAAGTATCTGAGTCAGTTTGCATATCCATCTTATATCTAAAATGTGATTTACTACCCCCTCCGCCCCTTTAAATGAAGATAAATTTAGCCTTTGAAAGTAACTTCATCTCTATGATTCTTTACTTTCCAGGTCTTTGAGTTCTTACTCTTCCTGTAGAGTTACACCAGTGTTTAATAATTTTAGGAGTACAGTACTGTACTACAGTTTGCTGTGGTGAATCACGAGACAGTTGCAGGGGGAAAAAATTATGGAAATACTTTATGGTATATAAAAGGATTAGTGGCTATTTCAGAACAGCAAGGACACGACTTTAAAAATAACAGTTAAATTTTAAATTTAAAAGCCAATTAAAGAAATTCTGTGTATCTCGTGGACATTTAGGTTAAAACATCTAAATGCCTTGTCCACCAGCTGGCTGTGAAGGAAGTACCAAATGAGCACACTTTGCCTCAATTAGATATTATTAGAATAAATGGATGCTTGTAGAAATTTTGGTTAAATAAGGAGTACCCAGCATTCTCTGAGGTTGCCTCTCATCCTGGAGCTTTCTGCCCTGTGTGAGTAGTGAAAGATTTGCCCTTCATTTTATGGCTGGCTTTGTCTTTATGCTTTGGTTTGAACAAAGCAGAAATTTTTCTAAAATGCTGGCCAGATTCTGTAACCAGGTGAGCTGAATCTTTAAATCAATTGTGTCTTTACTGCATGGAGTCAAATTCATTTGCTTCCACAGTGCCTGCTCTGCCAGCTGGATTGTCAGTGATCTGGCAGGATGCTGGATTCAAGATCATGATAACCACTCAGACTGACTGAATTTTGTTCTGTTTAAAAGGGTTAAGTGAAGGGAAAGTAGTATCTTCTCCCTGTACTTTCTCTTAGCACAGTTTGAACATCATGTTGCATGCTTAAAGAAAGAACTGCTTTCAGTTTAGATCAAAAATGTTAGATTTGTATGTACTGGTTGGGAACAGGATATCTTCCATTGAATTAGGGTTCCAGGTTCTCCAAGTCTTTTAAAAATACAGTTCTGTTAAACATTGCAAATAAGCATTTTTTCCTGTTCTGTATCTCAAGGACACATATTTCATGTTTAGAATGTGGGATTTTTTTTCTAGCAGAAGATGAAGAAACTGCTTCTTAATGAAACAATAACTTTTGGGACTATATCCTGCAAAGCTTGCATGCCCAAGTCACTTGATATAGGTAGTACATTTCCTGGCAAAGTACTTGAAGGAAGGGGTTAAAGGATAATAAACTCTTTCCAATTGGCCAGGTTCGCTTGCATCTTGTGAAACAAATATGTAGGTTTTTCCAGTATAGAAAAGAATAAAATTAACAAGTACTATAATTAATTGTCTTGTCTTTTTTTTTCACATTTTTGCTGGGTTTTGTTTGTTTGCTTGAAGTTTTCATCTGTTTGAAGACCTAAAGTTGCTCTGACCTATGTTCAAAATTCTTTCTTGTGTTTCATGACCTCTGAGAGTAATTTTTTAAAAAAGTACCTAAACCAGGAATGTTTCAGCAGGTAAAAGATTACATGTAAGATATGGAATTCTGTATTTGCCTATAAGTCATAATTTTTCATCTAAACATTCTTCACTGACAGCTCACAAGTCATTCAGAGTTGTACAGAGCTTGCAGCTTTTAATGTTGAGGCCTTGTAGTATTAATATGCCTATTTACAGCATTATTAATTATATAGCAATCCTTAACATTTATGTTGCTATTTGATTGCATTCCATAAATGCCGCTGTTATCCTGCTTGTGAATGAGTCATGTTGTTATATGCATTTTTCACATGTTCATATTTGGGGAGGTGAAATTAGTATTTTGCTGAGGGAATAAAGGGGGTGAGAAGTCTGTATAGGTGCCTGAATCCTCTTGTCTTTGGCACCCAAAACTTTGTTGCAGAGGATATTGTAAATATCTCATTGGAGAGTATAATCATGTTGTAAGGATTATATATCTGTTGACTTGGTGGAGAGGACTTGGTATCCTCTTTCAGCAAAAGGATGATTTACTATCATACTTCTTCAGAGTATTGGAATAAGGACAAAAAAACCTGTATTGATACTACTAACTCCTGGTAAAAAGTAGCACATCTGGCTAAGTTAAATTTAAGTTTTAAACAACTTTAGGTTCTATTAACATAAACAGAAGTTGGCATCCTTGTTCTTGTTTATACTTGTTGGCAGTCCCTGAATGAAGGTAGATCTGGGAGAGCATGGCAGAGGGAGAAAGGTTAAGTGGCAGAGGAGTTGAATTGCTTTAGTGACAGATTATCTCCAAAAAGGCATTGAATTGTTTTAAGGATTAGTTTGGGAAAACTTGAGTTAAATGCACTTCTCTTCTGTGCGTATATTGCATTCCTAATGCTGCCAGTCACTTATTTTTCATAAAAAACAAAAATTACTTTCCTGAATGAGATTAGAGAGCACTGGGGAAATTTTAAAAAGTCAAGTTAAGAATCACGTCATCAGCTGCAACATTGGTTGGAGTTTTGCCTGTGCTATTTTACTGTGAGATTCTTAAAACACTGGAGCAGATTATTAAAACAAAATATATTTACTCTTACATTATGATAATAATAACACCAGAGAAATGTTGCAGAAGTTATTATCAGTGATCTAGGGGGAAAAATGTCATTTCTCAGTCAAAACCCTTACCAAGTTCTTTATGAATTTCTGTTTGCTCCCAGTGGAGATCTGTCATTGCTGGAAGGTAGTTCTTACAGGGAGAATCTTGCATCCTATCAGCTAATCTGAAGCATTTTCTCCTGGAAAAGCGCACCATATGAGCTGGGAGTGCGGGAGGCTGTGTGCGCAGTCCCTCTTTGGAAAAAATGCGCTCAATCTGTTTCAGACGAGTTCCCCGAAAGATGGGTTAAATCAACTGATTGAGCTGATTTTCTCTCTTGAGGTGATATTTTATTTATATGATAAAATGCTTGGAAAGTGATTAATTTGTCAGGGGAACATCTTGTTACTGTAAATTTGCCGAATGTGTAATAAAATTGCCATAACACAGATGGGAAAATGAAGATCTTTTAAAATGAAATAACTGAGCAGTCTGCCTACATTTTCAGCACTTGAAATTAACTTGGTTAAATTTCTTTGTCATTTTTACCCCTGGAAAAATGCAGGCTGAGGAAGATTAGTGGCCAATGTGTGATGTGAGTTTGTGTGTGTTGCAGGTGGAGGATACAGGAACAGGCTCTGTAGTTTTCCTTCTGCATCAGAAGGATCGATAGATTTATAAAACTTCTGCAAGGGATTGAGTGAATTTTAAAAAATTAAAATATACAGGTTGGATATTCCTTCCCAGTAGCAGAGAGTTTAAGAATAGAGGGCCTTTGTGGCCCTTGTGAAGTAGTTAAGATGTACATGAAATAGTGCTTTTGTGCCACTTTGTGCAGAATTGCTTTCGAATGAGAGCTAAATAGTGTAATACACTTCTTAAGTCTCATATTGTAGGGAATATAACTCAGATTATCTAGGGGTATACTTGAAAAGGCAGAGGAAGGAATACCTTCCCTGTGCCTGCATTGCAGTGTGTAACAAGTGAAAATAGTATTAGTGAAGGAACAGTGCCTTTTATTCATACATTTTACTATTGCCTGTCCATTTGTCCACCAGAATGAGCCACTTATCATACTTCCGTGTTTTTCCCTTACAACTTAAAGGATTATGAAAGCAAAATTCAATTTTTTGTGTCCTTGTATGACAGGTAGAGTGGGTACTGTGGCCATTTGGATTAAAAACATATCCATCACCACAAGCTGACAGGTTAGTATTATGTCTTCTTTGAATACATGAATTTTATCCCTACATGTTGGAAGTGTAAGAATGGGAACTTTTTATATAAATAATTATCCTGGTAGTGATGTACTGCATATGGTTGCCATATTTTTTCACTTTTACGGCATTCTTGGCCTTATCACCCATAACATAAATCTCAGGCTCTCATATTTAATACAACCTGTAGGATAACCATGCCTGTATAATGTACAGTCAGCCAATCCCACATCATCATTTGGCTATCATTATTTGTTGTCCTGTGACGGATGTTTCAGTTGATGTCCTGTTTTGGATTTTACAGAATGATGCAGCCATCCAGGGCTAGATGAGAGTGTCCTCTTTTAGGTGTTCATGCTGAACTCCACAAACACCCTCAGTTTATTAAGCTTCCAAATATAGGCAGTTAAAGTCTTGAGTATATTGGTGTTATCTTTGTTGCTCATAATTTATTTTTCAGAACACCAGGCTATTCATTCCATGAAGTGATAGTAATACAAAGATTTACTGTCAGACCCTCTACTGTGTAAAGAACTGGGGAGGAAGTGAAGCAGATTTGGTGGATGTTCTAAGCAGATGCTTAGTGAAATGGTTCTTATTCCAGATCTCGATGTTCCATCATGGGAAAAAAATCTGACTCCCAGTCTGGTAAAATCATCATTTAATGCCATCCTATTAACTGATCAGGGCTGATCCTTGGTTTGATGAGCTGAAACTGGTGAGGCACAAACCTTCTCTGGATGAGATATGCGTTCTATGTGAATTTACTGGTGGAATGCCACACTTTCTTCCGGCCAATCTTCCTTTCACTGCTTACCCAAGGACAGTCAGCTTAAACAGAACTTTTAGCTGTGCAAGAAATAAATATTTGATCTAGACTTAATACTGCTGAAATAACTGAAGCAAATATGTCATTAAAATACAGCTGAAATTTGCAGCATGCAATGTGGAGTAATTAATGCTGCTCTGTTCACGTAAAGCTTTCCTTGGACAAGCCTCTCACGGACATTTTCCAGATGAGATGGCCACAGGTGAAGCATGTAATGATTGCAGTGTATTGATACAGTTGCTTTATAATTGCAAGTAGCAGCATCCCTGTACTACATATTATAATTGAGCAAGTACATATTTGTTACTTTAGATGATTTTTCTGGAATATGCTGAATTTCTTTCTTCTTCTCCCTGTGACTCCCACCAAAGAAAACGCAAAAGTTAAGAGAGTAAAAACAATATCAGGACTTTGTGAGAAGCTTATCCTGGAAACTTCTGGAGTCATGCAAACATTTTAAAAGTGAAAGCGTTTGCTTCCTGACCTTTGCTGCAGATACCAGAGGCAAATCTGTGACCTGTAAACCCAGTGGCATGGATAGGTTTGAATTACACGTAGTAGTATGTGAAGAACAGGGAACTGTGAAAAGCCAAAGGTTTATTTATTTTTTTGTAAAAATCTGTAATCACACATTAAAATCCAAGATAGACTAGAAAAGACTTAAGCTGTATAGGTTTTGCTTCTATGGATTCCCTGATTTACCTCAATATATGATGAATTTGGTCATCAGTACCACACCCAAGTAACATAGTAAACTATTTGTTTAGTCTGTTTCTGTTTCCTGTCCTTCCAGAGTCAAGATAGTTCAACAAAGAAAAAGTAGAGTTCAATGGAAGAGGTTTTTTTTTTTGTCTTCTTACAGTTTTCACTTTAAACTGTTACAAGGCTTCATGGTGCAGGAATAGAAATGTTCTGTGCTAACAGACAGGGTTCATATCACTCCAGTGCTTTAGTTCAAGTAAATAAATAGACTGCTGTTTTCTCCACGTCCTTGCATGTCAGTGTGGCTTTCTTTTGAGTGCAGTAGGTTATGGTAATCCACTTGCATCTTGTGTATCAAGAGTATCAGGACCTTAGACCCTTTGAAATCACAGGCTGGGTTAGGGAATAACACCATTAGCTGGTATAAATTTGCAGAGCTTCAGAATTGCTGAGTCTGTTCCCCTGTACCCAAGGTGTTGACCCACAATGAATGGCAGATGTGCTATATTTGGAACAAATTTGATTTTGTTTTTCTAGCTACTATTTCCATTAAAATAACAAACCCAACACCGTTTATAAAATTACCCAGACAATTTAAGCACTTTGAGAATCGAGCAGTGATATTGGAGGAGGAGGAGTCTTTTTTAGAATTCATATTCACCTTTAGAACTGACATGTCTGTTCACAGCTATTTCACAGCAGTTAAAAATTTATTTAAGCAAAGAATAGTAGAATTTTTTTATGCATTCCTATTTCATATAATAAAAAACTAGCAATCCTTTTTGCATTTTGTAGAAAACAAGATATTCTGATAAACTGTATTTGTAAAGTATTTGATAAATACTTTATGAAAGTATTTATTTTCCTAGTATTGTCTGCTTCTTTAATTTCAAATCCTTAAAAAAAATCCCCACCCCAATCATAAAACCTTGGGCTATTCACAACTACACATTGCTCATGCATTACCCTATGTGCTGGCTAATTCTGTTTTTGCCATAGGCTTTATGTCTGGAAAGGCTTCACACAAAGATTTTTGGATTAATTTAACAGAAAAATAAGCATTTTAAATTAAGAGTAAGAGGAAATTTAATTAAGTTTTCCATTTAGAAAAAAAAACTCCTCATATATTTCAAAACAACGAAGGTCCCATTTTGGAGGTGGAAGGCAAGTTCCCTTCTCAGACATAAATACTCAAACTTTCAAAGCCTGTTTTAATCAAAGCCATAGTAAATAAACAAAATGTACTGGATTGGAATTCTCCCAAACCATGACAAGGTTACTATGCCCTGATGTTGCTGTGTTGAGCAGTGTTAGACAACTGTTCACCTTTTTTGTGGTTTTTGTGCACAACTGAGATAGGGGTACTCTCTGGAAATGTGTTAAAAATCAGTAAGTTAAAGATCATTATTAATAAATACTACCATAACATGGTGCTATTATGATTAGAAATATTTGCCTAGGTCCTTTTCCTTGCTTGTATATTGATTTCAAGTGATCTGGTCAGAGAGCTCTGTGTGGGAACCAGAAAAGCTGAGACCCAGTAGCTGAGAGAATCGCTCTCTGAGAACAGTTAGTCACAGAAAAGTCCTGGTCCCCTATTTAGTTTTCAAGTCCTGCAAAAGTAATTGGGATTTTCATCATCCTAACATAGCTAAAAGTAAGACTGTGGCACTCTAGAGACTGTTTTAAACCATTTTCAATTTTTGTCCCTACCTTTTAGGTTTCCTGCAGATATTTGCATCTCATAATTTGAAAGGAATGTTTTCTCCCTTGTAGAATCTTACATCTCACTCCTTTTAGTTTCTTTATCAAAAATACAGTTTCAGGCTTTCAATATGAGACCGTGACAAAGTGATTTTATAGCCAGTACTGAAAGAGACTATACTTGACAACAATTGTATTTTATGACAACCACTGCTTTCATGTCCACAGCCTAGTTTCCCATCATCAGCCATGATGTTTTCCCCCTTTTTTTTCTCTCCCCTCCTCCTCCCATGACTTTTTTGAAATGTGAACAATTCTGTATCTCTGCACTGACTGAAAACAAATCCTTTTACCAGGAGTGCATTTTAATGGGCAGCGTGCTTCACTTAAGTCACCAGAACCTAAACTGTATAATATTCAATTTTTTACCAACCCGGGACCAAAGCTTTTTCTTGAGAGCGATGTTCATAAGAGTAGTGGAAGAATTAGTATTACAGAACTAAACCAGATTAGGAGGGAATGTGAATTAGATTTGGTAACAGATGGTGCCGTGGAAATTAAAGGTGCTTTGCGAATGGAAGCGACAGCAGCTTGCCTCTTTTCCTCTCCTGTCTCTCTCTTTCATGCGCTTGATAGACGGGTATAAATCACAACAATCCCGTCTTGACAGCCAATTTCGAGAATTTGATCTGGTTAAAGACATGGCTTTCCTGCTCCACTCACTGAAACTGGCTGCTATTTTATTTTTATACAGCGCCTTGTCATATTTAGGAAAGTGGAATCACCTGCCTCTCTTTAATGAAATTTTCTTTAATTACAGTTTTAGCTCTTTAGTGTTAATTACTTTTCCATTCAGCCTGAATTCTCGGGCTGTCTCTTAGGGATGTATTTCTCTCCCCCACCCTACCTCCTTGCAATATTCACGCATATGCTTTCATTTTTCTAAAGATGCTTTTCGTTGTTGGAAGTTGTTGTCAGATCCATTATAATTAGATCCTAATTATCAAAATCATCATTATTGTGTAGGAAGAGGAAGCATTGTAAACAACTGTTAAAGTTATAGGATCTTGTTTGACAGAGCAGAAACCTTTCAGGATATATGTGAATAATAAGCATACAAAAACCCTGCTGAAAACTCTGGGAGACATACAAAGATCTGGAGAGCAAACCCTCTCCTTGGAAGGAAAACGTACCCAGGTTATCTCTCCATATCTATTCCTCAGAGTCTAATCCCTTATTTTTTCAGAAAAGATCAGAATAAAATTTCCCTGTTTCAGTTTGCTTATGTAAATTTTCATCTTTGCTTCTCTCATTCAGGTTCCAGATACAAAAATCACTTTCTTGATGTGTGTCAGGATTGACTTATGGTTGCCTTAATACAATTACTTTTTTGTGTATAAGGCAGCAAGTGTAAGTGAAGGGACTGCTGTGATGCGTGGAGATGTGGAGATGCTTCTGCCATACACTAAAATCCTCAAAGTGAAAGAAAAAAAACCTGACTGTATCTAAAAGAAAAAAATAAAAATAAAACCCTCTCAAACTAGGATAAGATCGTAGAGCTGGCAACTAACAGTTGGTAGAAATAAAGCTTCCTACTGGCAGTCAAATCAAATGTAGTAACAACTCAACGACTCCCTGCTGCTTGCTGACAGCATGGTGTAACACATTGGGACAAACATTCACTTAAACACTGATTGCAGGAAAACGTCATTTCCCCACTCTCCAAGCAGCTTTTTGGTTGTGTGTGCAAGCACACATGTATGTGTAGGGGGTGTTTAAATCCAGTGGCATGTGTCTGGGAGGGCAGCGCACCCTGGGAGCCAGCTGAGTGAGGGGGTGGGAGAAGGATCACTTGCTTTATAAGTTTTAGTCCTGAGTCTTCTAAGACGCTCACTCTCTGATACTATTTCTGGTGTGTTCTCTCTAATCGGTTCTCCAATTTAACAGAGCCTGGCGTGCAAATTATAATTCTTCTGCTATAAATCTGCAGAAAATCGGTGAGGGAGCTGGGTGGGGAGACAGGTACACCGTGTGCGCACACCTACACTGCCTTTCAGCCATCAACGAAATTGCTGCCAGAAATTGTAAAAAATCTCATGGTGCAAACTTTGACTCTCTCTTGAGACTGAAGGCATTTTTTGGTCTTCTTTTTCCTTTTGGAAAGTGATGAATGACAGCTATGTCTGTCTGATCTGCAGTACTGGCTTTCTGACTGGTGTGCATAACTGCTTTTGATGCTGTAATCATTTCAAAATAATCCCTCTTTAGAAAGCCTGTTATGTTCTTGAATGAATCTTTACTTATTTTTGTAGTTTTTTATTTTTACCTCTTGAAGTAGCTGAATGTAGCATTTCATTTTCTTTTTCAGCTGATTTCCCTTAATAAAAAGAATCCTCAAAATTAATAGCTGACTCCTTCACACTTTACCATGTCCTCTGGGGCCTGGAGACATCAGGTGGATTCCATCTGATACCACTGAAATACAACCACAAGTAGAATGATGCTCCATAACAGAAAAATACTTCTTAACTAGAGTTTTTGCTCTCTTACAGCATGTGACATGAATTGTTAGTCTACATTTGGACTAATAAAATCTTACTCTTCCTGATCAGTTTACTGATTTAGATATGATGAGGCTTGGCCATCATTCTGATTATCGCATGACAGCCTTTTTGACTGGAACTTTCTGGGCATGGGAATTCTCCTGGTGTGAGTTGGTGTAGATCTCAACTCTCCTCTTGCTGTAGAGGAGGCTCTTTTCAGGGATGTTACTGTAACCAAAAAAAAAAAAAAAAAAAAAAAAAAAAGTAGCTTCAAACAGCAGCCATGTTCTAGCTGTAAAAATGTTAAAGATGCAGCAGAAGAATATTAGACTGAAAACTAAGTAGGCATTTGAAGTATTCCCCAAGGTTTAAGTTGTATCAGGACCATAATATATACACAAAATCTAATAAATTTCTTCTGTGTTTAACTTTGAGGCATTGTAGAATGATTTTGTTTTGAAGTGTTTATTCACCTCTCTGTGTTGCTTTCTCTTGAATTCTGCCTCTTTTTGTTTTAAAGTATTTGAAAACTACATTAACGAGGCATATTGAAAAAAGTATCTTTTCCTACTTAAAAAAGACATGACATCCATATACATAGGCAAGTCTTTTCTGCAGGAAACTTTTTTTGGTGATGGCCTGCCTACTAGTCGTACATAACAGCTAATAGGATATTTTCTGCATATAACACATGAAAATATTAAGGTCACTAGTGCAGTTTTTATATATGCTTTTATTTTTTGCCTTTCAGTTACAGGTTTTGTTTGTTTGTGTCAATGTGTTACAGTGACATGTATTAGGTACAGTGGACAACTGTGCCACTGAGGGCTGGCACCTTTTCAGAGGTCTGGTGTTTTGGCTCAAAGGTGTGAGGTCTTTGAGTATTATTCCTCATTTTTGTTCCTAGAAGAGTACCTGATGTAAAGAATAATAATTTTTCAGTTTGAAAATATTTAAATTATGATGCCTCTCAGTGCTTCAGCTTTTAAATTCAGAAGAGTTATGTTATAGACTGTCAAACCATAGGATCTGTATGCTGCAGAGCCTGTGCATGTCTAAGGATACATTTAATTAAACCAGCATTAGTGCATCTATACAGACTTATTAAAACACTTAGTTTGTCTCAATAATATTGATTAAATAGCAGTAGTTTGTTTAATCTAAGTGTATTTTTGCTATTACTACATTACTTCCAAGTAATCAGGGTAATAGTCATCATCAGTGAAATATCACGTTAGTTATGAAGTAATGCCATAAGAATTGATTTAGACTTGGCAGGAAAGGAAGGCTTTCTGTCATATAGTGCCAAAGCCTGATTTGGACTATTAGAATGAGAGTTTTACGCATAATTTCTGTTCGTATAAACAGGGTGTGTTTTATAGACTTATAGGTTATTCCATACTCTTGAGTATCCATTATATCAAGGAACACCTCAGACAGTTAATTATGCAAAACATCATGTAAGTAATTACACAGTATTATTATGCATCTAACAGTTTTATTGATTTGCCAGTTGCTCACTTACTGTATTTAGAGCTATAAACAAGAGATGCTCACCCTCAGTTGAAATAGATCCAAGGAAATGAGCTAAAGATAAATGACACTAGTATGCATTGTTGCATCAGATGTAATCCTTAAACGTAGGAGCTGTCAACAGTGATAATTTGCAACACATTGGGGTATCTCAGGATCATTTCCTTCTTGTTAACAAAGTTTATCAACCAGGAAGCATGGGGAATCAACTTGAAATAGAACTGGAAGCAATAATGAATATTTATATGTGGTGGGTGAGGAGGTATAAATAATTCCTCCTCATTTTGGAGGGTCTCTAGTAGTTGCAAGTCAGCCACTTGAATATTTTGCTTTTTTAAAAGCAGCACAGAAAACGAAGTGCAGCCTCTCAGATGAGGTGCAGATCTGAAGGGTGTGAGATAATGGTTTGTTTGGCTTGTTGAGCTAAAAATGAGCACACAGTAGTGCAGTGTTCCACTGCTTCGTGTGCAGAAGTGCTTTAGCGGAGGTTGGGTAGATGGCATACAGAGCAATAGCAACTGTTGGGGAAGCTGGATCCTCTGTCAGCAGTCATCAGCTAACTCAGGCCACTGCTGGTATCAACATGATGGCTTCAAGCATTGCTCCTTCTCTTCCGGCTGCTACTGGCTTTGACAGCTGCTCTGGAAGGAGTCACTGACTTGCTTTGTTTTTCCTTACCAAGGTGAAGTGGGGAAGTTTCAAGAAAACATAAAAGAAAGAAGAAATTGCAAAAAGCAACAAAACATTCAGCATTTCTTAACTCCCCATCCCATCCTGCAAAAAAACCCCACCAAACCACCACAGCTGTTCTTTTTTGCATGGGGTACTCCTTACTATGTGGTTGTACATGTGTGTTGATTATTAAAGACCTTGAGCCTAATAACAGTTTTGTTAGTGCTGGCATAGGACAAGATTAGCAATATTTTGCGATTAATAATCTCATCCACTAGGTTAACCAAGCAAGCCTTAACATATTTCTTATTAAAAGAAGAAATCCTTTCTTTTTCTTCCTCCAACTAAGCCTGTGCACCTTAATGCAATGATGATATGTTAGACCCAGCAGTTGTCAAAGCATCGTATTACTGTGATGCCATAATGACACCCTGTCTCTGTAAAGTAGTCATGTTTTCTCAAATCACACGTTGCACCGTTGATTTCTGACATGACACTTCATTCAGTCACTTTCCTTTTCTTTGGCGTCTCCATTCTCTGACAATAGCAGCTGGTGCCCATTTTCCTACTAAGTGATTCACATTTTACCACTTTACTAGAGTGCAATTAGCTGAAGCAGAAGAAAAATGTTCAGTGTAAAGCAGCTCAGCTGAAATTGTTACTCAGCTCTTTAACAGGACCTGGTGAATGTCTTGAGGTGTTGTCGTGGGTGTCGGTGCGAAAAACAATGTTTTGGTTTCTTTGCACACAAGTGTTTTTTTTCTCTGTTACAGTCAGGGAAACTGATTATGGGAATTCACTCGAACACACTGACTCTTTTTTTGTCTGCTGATTTTAGTATAGACCTGCAAAATGATAATGAAAGCAAGCACAGTATTTAGAAGGAACTGTGGTATTTATAGTCAAAGCAAGGATCTGGCTTCCATTCCTGACTTCTGCAGATTTACTGTGTCACTTAGACAGAGATTCTTTAATGCATTGGCTTTCACAGTTAAAGTCTGAGGAAAGCAAGACCTTTTTGGTAGACATCCATGTGAGACGAAGGTATTGGAGGAAAATCAGACGCATGGTACTGTTGGCATGAAAAGTACCTAGGTGTGCATAATAACACCTACCTTGCTGATGCTCCCACTTAGTAGCTGTCATTACAAATGTCAACTGCTAACAACCTATTCTGATATTTATGGAAGTAGGGCAATTCTCGCCCCAAGAAGAGAAAATTCTTCGTGTACAGGTAAAAGTGGACTTCAGCGTTGGTCTGTAGTAAAAGTGGTCACTTTAATTATTGTACCTAATTGTTACTGCCACTGATACCACCAGTGTGGCTCTGAAATATCGAATGATGCTGTATGAAGAGCTTTTCCTTCTTGAAAAACAAATGGAAATGTGTTCACGGATTATGATGTATTGGTACGTTGTTTTGACCTCCTTTGGGTATTGGTAATAAGAGAGATAAGGGAAAAGTAACTTTGTGAACCATTTATATATATAGATGCAATATAAAGAGCTCCCAGTAGCTGGAATGAGGCTTGCTTTCTTAAGGCTATATACTGTAATCAGATGCAGTTAATTTTTGCATTCCACTTGTATATTGATACTGATTTAGCCAGTGTCAGCACTGTCAATATCATTAGTAATGTGGCAGGTAGATGGAAATATGAATGTGATTGCATTAATAAATTCTTAATATATTCAGCTTTTCATAAGCACATAGCATTACAATTTATTCGCTATTGTTTAAGACCATTTTAAAGAAGAAGTTGCCTTTTGCAGTGCTCTGTCATTGTATCTTTCTGCCAGCAGATCCTGGCTTCAGGTCTTTCTTAAATGAAGAAGTTTTGAAGTAAATTTAATGTAGACATGAAGAGTTAATGCTGTATATTGCATATTAATCATGGCTTGCAGCAGCTTATATAGTTTCTCTTGTATATGGCCGTGGAAGTGCTTCTAGAGCCTGTTGTTGCTTTTCCTGAGGGTATGGAAAGGAAAGTTTACGTGAGGTTTCCCACTTGTTAGAAAACTTACTTCAGAACAGCCCACCACAAATGCAACTGCTATTTATTTGACTTAAAATCTAGTAAAGAAAAAACAACCCCACCAAGGCTTTAAAATAAATACTGTACATTTTTATATGACACATGTTATTTCTATTCATAAACCTTAACTAAATTTAGATTTTTATTAATCCAATGTGACCTAAAAATTTTGCATTAACAGCACAATGTGGAATTGGGCTTATTCTCTTTGAATGCAGATAAAGCCATCATCTTGAAAATAGCTCTTTCTGACAAAAAGGTGTTCCTTTGAAATAAAGTCTTATTCACTCCATTCCTCTTAGAGTTAATGTGAATTTTAGTGCCTCTAATTTTAGATTGAAGTGAGGTCTAGAATAAAACCCACCGGCTGACAATTGAATTTATAGATAGTTGTGAATATTTCAGGCTTGAATAATAGAGCTGTAGAATTTCAGACACAGAGAGGAAGAGAGAATTAAACTCCAACTGTAGTTTTACACTATAATGCAATGGTGTCTAGGAATTCTTCAGTGTAACGAGCTAAGTAGTAATTAGGAGGGAACTGAGGGAGGGATTTTACAGAGATCTAGCTTAGGCATTATTCCAAATGTTCAGCATGATAATTTGATGGTGGTCACACCTGCCATCCATTTTAGATGGCTCTTGAATTACTTTTGTTCAGAAGTGGTGCAGTAAGGAAGGAGTGAAAGCCGTAGGTGTCTGTTGCCCACCCACAGCCAGTACCCAGCCTTGTCTGTGTTTCACCTTCTGGGGATTGAGAAAGTTTCTGTTCTCAGAGTCAGACGCTGTTGTTTTTGCTTTTCCCTGGAATCGTTAATGTTTTAACTGTGTTTACGCTTTGCCAGCGCACACCAATCCGTTCTGTACTGTTGAAGCTGGAGCCAAAAGCCGCTCTGCCTTGGTTAGTACCAGAACCTGCTACTTCAGAGGCATCAGCAGACTGGCTTTAGCACAGGCAGCACTAGGGATCAGATTTTAGTGCTTGTTAGAACTGAGATGGTATTTTGGTTTGGACTGCTTGGAGTGGGAGATGGCTGCTTCTGTACTAGCCAAAACAACATGCAGTTGAGCAGCTAATTAATTGCAAATGGTTTTTTTTCAGGAACGGGAAGGGTGACATTCGGGCTCATTATTGCAGAAATTAGATTTAAAAAATCGTCAATGGAAGTTTCATAAAAGAATGTGCCATCAAGCTGGTTATGACAGACTGTAGGCAGTGACTCCTGGTGCTGTATTTTGAGCCTTTACATGTGGAGTCTTGGCAGAAGGGAGGTGAAAAAAGAACCGAGTACATGTTTAGTCAATAAAAGGATCTTAGTGTGTAGAAAAATAATACAAAAAATCAGTTGGTAAAATGGGGAAGTTAATTGATAATCTTAATCACAGCTGCATAAAATTCAGTGTCAATGCAAGGGGAGAGAGACAGAGAGACACCATGTTTTAGTACCCTAATAACTTCTAACTCTAGTCTAAGATCGTAATGTATGTGAGAGCAGTCGAGTAATTATAAGGTAATAAGTGGAGTGGTGGTGTAAGTGCTCTAAATTAAAAGGAATTCGCAGAGCTGCTGTAAGTCAGTGCCGACCCGCTTTCTTTCAAACGTTGACTTGAGAAAAGTGCTTAGCCCAGAGTGCAAGTAGAAAGACAAGAGAGAGCTATCTATTAATTACAGCACTCATTAACAGTGACGGCTACAAGGCAGCAGATGCAGAAGAAAAGGCACACGCTACTGCAGGCTGGCAAGGGGATTTCCCCCCCTCCAGTTCTTGAGGAAAGGACAACACAAGCAGGTGGTCCACTGTAATAAGATATTTTCACGGCTTTAACCTTCCCATTTCCTTGGTTTATTTGCTGACACCAGATAGCTTGTTCCTTCCACCTCCCCAAATAAGCCCTGATTTTAAGTTTAGATGGTAACATTTCTGTACAACAATCTGGCTGTTTTTCAAATATACACGTTAGTTGTTTTCAATAGAATTTTACAGTAAAAATCAAAACAATTGAGAAGTCTAAATAAAATCCATGGGCACCGATTTTAGAGTGAATCTCATCTTAAACACTTGTCCTTAATGAAGGGTCAGGCTCTTATCTCCATTACCCCCATTGGGAAGGAAGCCAATTCTTTTGATTTATGGCTTTTTTCCACTGGTGAATTTGATTCCAGATATTAAAGTAGAAATTGATGAAAATTTTTTATTCTTAAATAAAATGAACTGGAAAAATGAAGACAAGATCTCTAAAATTACTTCATAAAATTATGTCAGTCAGATTTTCTGGACTTAGATATTTGCTTTGAAAACACAAATCCATAGCTCCAGGTGGTCTTATGGGATAGTTGCTTTTCTGCAGTTAATATTTCTAAAGAAATGTTCATAACTATCAAGTTATGACTTGATAGTTATGCCAAACTATGAAGTTTGGCAGCTTCTGAGAGTACTGTCAGGAAAATGCTGGATAGGCCATTTGCTACTATGGTCTCATAATCACAGTTTGAGAAAATGAAGATAATATCTGAATCAGAGCTTTCTAATTATTATTTTTGTCCTTTGTTCACACCAAAATGTGTTAATAGTAAAAAACTTGGGGATGGAAATAGACAAAGATCTCTCCCCCAGTCCTCCCTGTAGAAAGCACTAATTTGTTGGATTAGATAGTGTGTAGTTTTATTTCAGCTGCTTAATTCTGAAACTGTGAGAACTGAGAAGACAAAAATCTCACTTTCTGAAAGACAAAACTTATATGTAAAATTTACTCTAATTATATTTTTAATCCAAGAATGGAGCACATAAAATGTCAGATCCTATAGAGCTGTAGATATATGGGATAGTGCTGTAGTTATTACTGGTTAGTCTGAAGATAATGGCTAGAAAGTAATTGCAGCCACAGCTGATGAATCATTTCACTTAGATTTTGTGAAAATGGAGTTCAGCTGTAATTATTTGTTAGAGTACCCTGTTGATGTGCTACTTCATTACTAAATAGCTGTATCTATAATAAAGCAATATTAATGAAGAAAAAAAAGATTGCAAGGAACTTGCTCTTCAGTTCTTGAATCAGATCAATAGATAATGGATATGTGTTTTAGTTAAGTGTCCTGACAAATATTAATTACAGAGCAGAGCATTTATGTGATCAAACTTGAAAATATTTGTTTCTGATAATGATGAGATTTACAGAAATATAGATGGAAAAATGAAGGCATTTAATAGCCAAGCCATGTAATAGGAATGATAAAATTTTTTGACTTGCTTGATGACAAGTTCAGAATTTAGAGTTGATGTGAAGTTGACATGTAGCCTAGAGGGCAGGTGGAGGGGACAACAGAAGGATTTGGTCTCTTTAAAGTTTTTGTTTACTGCCTGTCTGGAGCTTTGACAAAGCTCTGTCATGCCCTTATGCTGATTACCTTCATGTAGAACAAGAAGTATTGACTAATGAATGAGTGATGTGCAGTCCCTAACCCTCCCAGAGCAGCCTTAAAGAGCACTGTCTTTAATACACACATTCTTCTTTCTCTCTCTCCCCACTGCAGGCTTCTCTGCAGAATGTCAAGCAAAGATCGACACATTGATTCCAGCTGTTCGTCGTACATCAAGACGGAACCATCGAGCCCCGCCTCTCTGACGGACAGCATCAACCACCACAGCCCCGGTGGCTCCTCCGACGCCAGCGGGAGCTACAGTTCCACCATGAATGGACATCAGAACGGGCTGGACTCGCCTCCCCTCTACCCCTCGGCCGCAGGGCTCGGGGGCAACGGGCCGGTCAGGAAACGGTACGATGACTGCTCCAGTACCATTGCTGAAGACTCACAGACCAAGTGTGAATATATGCTGAACTCGATGCCCAAAAGACTGTGTTTGGTGTGCGGTGACATTGCATCAGGGTACCACTATGGAGTGGCCTCCTGTGAGGCCTGCAAGGCTTTCTTCAAGAGGACAATTCAAGGTTGGTTATTTGTGAGGCTTCCTTTCCTTTGCTCAAAATGAAAATGTATAGTCTTTGGCTGAAGCCTGTTAGGACTTCAGATTGTGTGTTTTCATGCACGGTCCTACAGATATTGCTCATGAAGAAGCCCCTTTGTGCTTCTTTGGGAGTTCTGTCTGTCACATTTAGCCCAATGCTATTTTTATTTTGATTCCAAAAAATAGAAGAGTGCTGGAGCTAACCAGTGGATGTTCAGATTTGTTTTCTCTGAGAGTTTGTCCAGATTCCCATAAATGATTGTTGCGAAGAAAGTGAAGCATTTTCTGAAGGTAGTCATGGACACCTTGTGAACACACCCTGTGGCTGGCACACAGGATTGTGCTTGGGTGTTGCTCCTAGGAGCACCACTCCTGTACTTAAATTGTTACAGAAATCCAGTTTATATTTGTTAAAGAACCGGTGCATGTGAAATTAGAACAAAAATGCAGTGGTGTAGTGCTTTGTGCCTATCAGTGTATTGATAACTGGTCTTTCACCTGCTATATACAGTGGTCTTTAATGGGTTTGTCAAATAACTGTAAGATCGTGTTCTAAGGATAGTAAGTTGGCAGCTTTTGGTCTCTGCTCAGTATTTTTTACTAATCTGCTCTTGATACCTATTACAAATATGCCACATATTTTGGCAGAAATTAGTACAAATGGGAAAATTTGCATGACTGCTTCTTCTAGCTTCAGAACCTATGGAGACAAAATAACCTTCTACTTTGATTTAGATATCATCCTTTCAAGTAAAATTGAAGGTGCTTTATTTAAAGAACATGAGGCCAAGCTTGGCCTGTGCAGAAATATAGTGTCACATTAAATTAAACTCAGACTTCAGAGACTAAAATTAGGTTGCTAAGTCCAAATTTAAGCTCCTCAATAAAACCTGCTTGATTTTCATACACGTTGAGCACCTGAAATTCTCAGGAAAGGCAGTGCAATCTGGTGATATACTTTTCTTTTTAAGAATGAACATAAAGTGAGCTTCAGTTTGTAATTTCACATAACCCCAAATTAAAAAACATTTGGTCTTAAGTATAGTGCTTCCATATTTAATGTAAAATTAGTAAGGAAAAATAATGAATGTTAATTTGATTTATCTGTTGCTGAGGTGGTGGCTGTTTTATTCTTCTCCATTTTGCTGCTGGGGAGATTTATGCCTTTTACCAGCATGAAGTATGAGGGCCATACAGCCACTAAAAGGAAACATCAGGCTTCAGTTGTTCTAATGGAGTTGAATGTTACACTGTTGGCAACCAGTAAACAAAGATTTGTAGTGGTGGCCTGGGTTTATATGTAAAATAAGCACACATATAGAGACAGTATGCTCATTTCCAGTCTCTTGTTTTGAAAAAAAAAGTAAAAAAAAAAGAAAAATAAAAAGAAGGGGTAGATGATTTCACTTGACCTTCAAGAACATTTTCAGAAAAGCTCAAAAAATGTTTCTACTGAATCAATTTGTATTTTGTGGTTGCTAAACTTCAAGCACCAATTTCAACTAGCAACTTTGTTTTTATAAATGGTACTTAATTGCTGTGTAATAGCTGTCCTACAAGACTGAATTGATGCACTATTATTTTAGTTGCATTTTGAGCACAAAAAAAAATGCTACAGAAACAAAAAACTGATTGAAGTGTTGACTTCTGGCAGTAATAGGTAACCTGCAATTTTACACCACACCACAGACAGCAAGTTTCTGGGCATGGGAGCACAAGGCAGAGACGTCATCCTCCAGATTAGCAACCTGGACTTGGCCACGCAGCTCAAGTTAGAACTGGCAGCTGTGCAAAAAGTCTCAGTGTGGTTAGAGCACGAGCTGCATCAGCAGGTGACAGTGCTGTGAAGACAAAAAAAATGCAGTAAGGCAAAACCAAACATTGAAAAGAAAAGCCATAATGAAGAAACTAAGAATAGGAAGTATGTTACCAATCATAATGTCATGGCAGCATCTTCAGCAATGGTCCTGACTAAGCTGGCATAAATACTGAGAGTTTTCAGGTATCATCCAAAATAATGGAAGCTACTTGGGTGAATCAAACCATAGGTTGTGGTAGGTCACAAAATGTATATAAAAAAAGGTGCTTCCTCATTACTTGAATGGGAAAATTCTACCTTTAGGCTAGCATGAAGAGTAATTCCCCTGAGGTTTTTTGTTCTAATTGATAGAATTTAGTTCCAGTGCCCTGGAGGTCATTCTTCCCTGCACTGTTTCATTTCCTTCTTCATATCATGTTCATTCTCTCTGCTTATTTTTAAAATGAGTTTGCTTCTGCATTACTGCAAATAAGAAAACAGGAAAACAGAAATAAATGCAACAGGCTTTGAAATGCAGAATAGAAAACCAGGCTGCCTGAAGAGTCAAATACTGTAACTGTGCGTATGAAGGGATAACATGTTTCAAAGAAGTCAAAGAATGACTTACTTTAAATGCTAACAGCTTAATTGTGATGGGTACTTTATTATAGATTCAATGAAAAAGAACGTAGGACTTCCCAAACCTTTGTTGATCATTCATCAGTTTACTAAATTAGCTCAGACTTGTAGATCCTCAATGCTAGTCTTGTTGAAATCATGGGCACAACTGCCCTGACTTCAGGGAGAGGAAGGCTGAGCTGATAAAGTCAGATTATGAAGCACATCCTGTGTTCATGTAAGGCCTGATGTCCTTTCCACTGAGTCAATGGGAGTGTTTCCATTCCAGAGGAGTCTCTTGAGGTCTCAGTAGGTGGAGGCCACAGGCAGCTGCTCAGAGAGTCAGCACAGTTATTTGTGTACCACCAGCATCTCACACAGGACAGAAGCATCACAGTGCACCTAGTAGCTCCTACACAAGGCTCTCTAGTCTTTCTCACCCTAATGTAGAGTATACATATGTTTTTAAGGGTAATGGAGATTATCATTCCCTTTCAGATTTAGCAGTTTAGTCTAAAAAAAAATCCACGCCTGTCTCCTGGAATCCATTCCTGCTTATTTCCTTAAACATTAAGAAATTAAATGAACCCTGTTTTGAATTATAAGAAGGAGTAATTTTGTCTTTTTAGAACATATATATTTTTAACAAGGCCCAAAACTACATTTGCAGTTTTGGTAAAGTGTGCATAATTATGATAAAAATCAATAATATTAGAAGAAAATAGAAACAAGCAATTTCCTGGCTAAAAAAATGCAAGAGAACAAACCCACCAAAAAAGATCTCAATATATAAAATTGATGTCTTCTTAGGTCATAGTAGAAGGTAGTGATGTTCTGCCCCTTTTGTGAGATATAAGGTATGGAAGAACTGGATGTTCTCTCTGTTCAGCCTAGCACTCACTCAGCTGCATCTCTCTGTTTGCTTCTGGGATAATTTACATGTTGGCTGATTGCAAGTGTCTCAGAGAAATACACACACAGCCAAATCTTCCCAAAATTGGCTTAACATCAGGGATAGTAGAAAATAGCAACATCTAAAAATAGTTACAGGTCTATTGATTTTTAGGGTCTCTTCACAGTTTTTGCTGTGCACTGTATTATCTTGAAAACTCTGAGCTTTCATTAAAAGAAAGAGGGGAAAAAAAAGAATTTTCATTTGTCAGCTGGGTGCAAAGTCTTCTGTTCAACACAGAAGTCTTGCACTTGCTAGAAATTTTGTAGTGAATATTTAATGTAAATATATTTCTCATAATTTTTATTTGGTCAGTTATCACATATACTAGTAAGTACACATTTTCATTAATAATATGTAATTACTTGGTGTTCATAACTTAAATATTTCAGCAGGTGGATTGAACTGGTGTTCTTGCTTTCAGGAGAGGGCTGAGATGATAGGACTTACAGGTTCGAAGACAGTTTATTATCCTGTTTTATGCTAGCTTTTATCTTCTAAAACAATGGCCTGCATCTAGAAGACTTTCATCCTTCCTCCTTCCAAATTGTCCAGACTGTTGTCTTCAGACTCTTTAAACTAGCTTGAAAAGACAATGTGTAAAGCCTACACATTCCTCCTAAGGCTTCTCACAAAAGTCTCAGATCTTACTTATAATTTCTCTGGATAGTGTTTGAATTTTCCCCCAAAAAGTGAAGTATTTTGCATTCAGTAGTCTTTCTTCTTGAATTTTTACTTTTTTGGGGGTTTTTTTTGTTTATATGTTTATTTTTTGAGGAAAAGCAGTTGGATGAACAGTAGTGAGGCATCAATCCTCCGTGTATACCCAGGGTGAGTAAAGCAATAGTTGGTAAGAAGCCCTGCAGTCAGACCCTCACTGTCTCATCATTTTATCCCTGAGAGTCGCTGCCTATCTATGTCTCCTAAAATGAACAAGAAATACTCTATCCTTGAAATGCTGTTGTCTTCTGCCATCTCATTTTATGCTGCTCAGCTAAGAGCCTTCAGCTCTACAGTTCTGCAGGGATGTTCCTATTGTCTTCAAAGCCTGCCCAAACTGTTTTGTACTTTGTTCAGCTCTTTGGTTACTCGGAGTTGTTTTTAATCCCTCTAATGTTCAGCTTTTTCAATCCTCTTTAGAGTGCTGACCTATTATTGAGCCAGTTTGAACTGTAAATGTACAAACACTTTACAGTACATACATTTTTATTTTTCAATCAGGAAGTTTTAATCAAGAAAGATAGAACTATGTACATTCAGATGAGACAACATAAAGTTTGATTTGAAGTTGCACGTGACCGAAGTGGCTTCGAAAGGGTATTTTGCATTTCTGAAAGCTGTCTTTTGTAATACATTTTTGAGGAGGAAATGAAAGCAAATTAAATAAGATTTTATGGCTTTTCAGATTCTTTGCTGATAGCTAAGATTATTGTTGTTTTATAGAAGGATAGGGTGGAGGCTCACATCTTGGTACACTGGCCTGTGGACCTTGGCTCTGGTGCAGAGTTGGCCGCCCTCCAGTGAGCCCAACACTAAATGTCACCTGAATCCATCATTACCTGATTTAATCATTCACCTTCCTTATATAAGTGAAAGTCTGTGCATTAGCAGTTCTTTCAAAGAATATTTTAAGCAAGCAGTGATAGATATCTTCCCCTTTCCCCAATTTCTCTGTGCTTGTGGGCCAGCCAGACTAGCAAGCGAGTATTTTTAATTCCTTCCAACACATCTTTTTATTCTGTAATAATGTCATTGCGTAGCTATGGCAGATAAACAACATGAGATAATAAAATATAAACATGCTGAAATCTGAGAACCAGAGAGAAGTTTAAAAGTATACAGATTGTTCTGTCTTTTTTACTATCCCTGCTTTCCTTACAACCTTGAAAATTGTAATAAGCATTTAGATGATTTGGGAGTAAGAATGAGCCTCCTCATTCTTATTGGTGCATGGTTATTTTGAACCCATCAGAAATACTGCAAAAGAGATGTGATTTACAAATAGTGCTGGTACACCAGTGTGTATCAATGTCATTATAATTAGGTCTGGATCTCCTTTTGTTATAAACATCTCTGAAAGCCTCCAGCCCACTTACAAAGCTCTGTCTCATTTGAAACCAGAGACATGAGAAGTCTTTGCTAGCAAGTAATTTATGTTAATGTTTGTATAACTTTTTAATGACCTTTTTTCTAGTGTGAAAATAATTCAGTTTGCAGCTCTCCAGACTGAGATACTCCATATGCTTATAAACAAACAATGACAATCCTCTGTGCTATAGTAGTAGAATGTATCAAAATTGACCTAGATAAAATACCAGTAGGGACCATATGTAGATAGTTCAATCTTTTTGACTTGAACAGCTCTTAAGTGACTGCCAGGTAGCAGGGGATCAGTTCTGTCTGTGCCTTCAAAGCACTGATTCTCTTTTAAGGTGACCTAAATGCCCTTCATTTCTCTTGAATGAGTTGGGTCCAGGGGGATTCAAAGGTAGTTGGGCCCTTACAGATTCAACACCCCCTAATATCAGTCTGATACTGAAAATTATGGAGACTTTTTATGATGCTGGAAATCAATCTACGTAAAGTTAGAGGCTGATACAAAACTGTCATGTAGTCAGACTAGCCAACATCACCTTTACATTTTTGCTTTAAATCGCCATGTTGCTTTCTAAGAATTAAAAAAAAAAAATTGCAAGTTCTAAATATGTTTTTGTTCTGTAACACAATGCACTGATTTCTTCAAAGCAATTCAACATAGTGACTTCACTAAAAATGTACTTTTAAGCTGTTCATGTTCCTCTCTCAAACACCATGTTTAAAAAGTATCTGCTCCTCCTTAGTTAGTTACTCTAACAGAAAAGGCAACATAAGCAAGAGATGAAACATAACCCTTCATACATGAAAAGATGCTTGAGACATTTGGGAACCAAATTTTTAAATGTTCTGTAACTCTGTGTTTCTGAAGTCACCTGGTTGAAAAGTTGTGAATACAGTCAATTTTAGGCTTGATCATCTCCAGATGACCTGTAGCAGAATTCATTGGTCTGTAATCATAGAGCTTTCTTACAGTATCAGGAGAATCTGTCTGAGGATTTGTCAGGCAAAACTGGATTCAGTTACTTATGTTCAAATCTGACCTCATTCCATCCTGACCCTACTTCTGAAACTTTACCGATGAGGGTACTTTTACATGTGAAAATATTTACTCAAACCTTAATTCAGCTAAGTTTTGACTGCACAGTAGGGAGCAGAGACTGGAAGAACTGAAACTTTAACCAGAGAGAAAATATTTTTACTTTCCTCAGTTCAGCTTCATTAAGAGAATAGATTTTCAAGTCTGAGACTTTTTCTCTGTCCTTCTTTTCAGCCTGTTACTCTTGATTTCTAAGAGCTCCTCATTCTCAGATTCTCAGGAACTATTCTTTTCCGTTCTGGTTGGATTATGTATAAAAGTGTAACCTAACATAGTGAAGTTCACTCTCTGTGCCAGCTTAGATTCTCCTGTGTCTCTCTTTCTAAGAGTTCTCTTTTATTACGTTCTTGATGCATAGCAATGCACAGAAAAGCAGGTGTATTCCTTCCAGTCTGTCACCCAGGAAAAGAGAGCTTGAAGGGGTATCTGGGGTAAACCTCACTGCAGAAAGACTTAAATCCAGTTAAGCAGTAGTCTCTATGAAGAATGAGAACACTTAATTTTTAAAAATACAAGCTTTTGGAAAAAAGGTATTAAGTTACAGAATGTGAAAGAGAAACTTTGGGAGAAAAATGGAACCTTATTGAACTGAAATGCAGCTTCGTGAACAGAAAATTAATACACTGAATGAATATTGGTTCATTTGTTTTTTTTGCTTCTTTTTTTCTTCTGAGCCTACATTTCTACACAATAAAAATTTCAATACTGATATCTTCAGTATTCCTCTTGCTTTTTTAAGTGGCTCATGGCTATTTTTTCCAAACACATTTTCACCCTGCACTTTAGTCTTCCTCTTAGCTTTTACTTGTCCAAAGTTTTTCTGAGCATGCTTCAACAGCTTGTAGCAATCCTTTTACATCTTTGGTGTTATAATGTCTAATACTGCAGTATGAAAAAAGGAAATAAAGCTTATGCTAGGAATTCATGTCTGCAGCTTCTATTTTTGTTGGTTTTAGTGAAAGAGAGACCCCTGTTCCAGTCTGTTTCCAGAGCTAGCTTCTCCCTCTCTGGGTGGTATCTGGGAGGTTCTGAAGTTGTGACTGTTGATGACAATAGCTTCTAGCAAGGAAGGAGGCCCAGTGCTTTCAATGACCTCTTCTTAGCCATGGTTCTTGCTTGTCCTGTCACCTTTAGTGTCACTGTCAATTCTGTGCAAGACATGGCCAAAATGGTTTTGAGAATCTTGGCTAAATCCACTCAGTTGCCTGACTTGTAAAGCCATCAAGTAAGTCCCTGTACCACAAAAATTTTTATTTCTTCACTCATTCAAGTAGCATCCAAACCTCATCTGTGAGGTAAAAAGAGATGGTACCTTGGCCCATTTATCCTGAGCTGTGTGTGAAGATGTGACTGTCTGAAGCATGTAAAATTGGAGAGCTGGATATATGGGGTAGGTTTTAGCACCTCACCTGCTATCAGGATCAAATGGCATCATGTTTTCAGTTTTTCAGCTGCTCTTGGTAAGCACAGTGTTTTAGAAGTATTTTCACATCCTGTGGCTGCGCTAATAAAATTTAACAAATCAGTAGAAAAAGGAACTGGTTTTAAATAAACATTCCTTAGTATATGAAGAAAGAAAAGGGGCTTAGGCTGGTATAAATCCCATTATATTATTCTAGCACACGTGGAAATGTGTTTGGGGAGTGAAGATTTGACATATATTTTTATTTTCAAGCGTCATACTAATTTATATTACTCAGCCCTTTAACTGCCAAACAGTAAAAGTCCATTATGCTACTGAAAAGAATATACAAATTATCCCCTGGCACTTTAGGCAGGAGGTTTACATATATGCTGTTATTCTATCAGCCAGCTAGCTGCACGATTCTATTAAGGAGTAAGTGAGAAAATTATATTGCCTGCAAACTAATTGTACAAAAGACTCTGAAATAAGTAATCAAAGCCCAGTTCTTTCTGAAAACTAGCCAGGAGATATTACGAAACACTCAATCACTCTTGTCAGCCCAATTTAAAGACCCCGAGCTGCCATGTTGATTTTGTTCACTGTATAACACAGCTTCCTTTCCAGCTGTTGACAGGAGTGGGCAAACTCAGCTTTTCGTCTTCCTAGCTGCTCAGCTTCAGCCTCTAGCATCTTGAAGTAAGTAAGGAATTGGTAGAGATTCCTTCTGGATCTTCCTCTGAAATAAAATGCAGATCTGAGTATCTTGAATGGAAACTCATATCTAGAAGTAAATAAGAAATTATGAAAGTTCTAATGACCTGGAACGTGCAGTAAATTCATGTTTTTAACAAAAGTAAATCCACTAATACTTGAAGTGCTAGGTAAAATGCATTCATTATGAATAGATATCCACTGCATCTACATGTGCACTGGAGACAAAATGTTAATTCCTTGAACCCTTACTGCAGTGTAGCCATGTTCTAAAATGCTGGAACACTTTATGGGGACCAGCTGTGGTCATTGGTAAGATGTGGATCTTTGTTTCTATTCCTGTAACTTTGCTGAGCTCGTTGGAGGAATTCTTTGCAGCATCTTCCAAGTTCATTTTACAACACCAAAAATTAATATTGAGTGTCTGCTGTAAAATACAAGTCATTAAAGAAAAGCAGTTTAAATTGAAAGGAGATTCCCCCTGTAAGCTAAAGTACTAGAATCCAAGTGATTAGAATAATAGCTCCTTTTAGCGTTCTTTAGGTGTCAAGAATTTGCAGGAAAAGTAAGTTGCACTGTGCCTGCTGCAGACTGTTGCATAGTTTGCAGAAATGTGAAATGTCAAGGTATGGATTAGAAGTGTCTGCATAATGAAGTGAACAATCTTGCATTTATCTTTCTGGTTCTGAATGCTACTTCTTGGTGTTGGCACCTGTACCTTTGTATCTTGGGATAGAATCACTTCATACAGTGAGAGTATTCTACCTGCCCTGGTAGAGAGCGTTGCTTCCTGAAATTCTCTGTTATAATCTTGATCTTGTGTTTTGATCAAGATTGTTTCTGACCTTGTGCAAAGGTATCTTTGATCTTGTGCAAAGCATTTCTGATTCCCTGTTTATCTTTTTTTTTTTTTTTTTTAAGATAGGGATGGTAATACATTTGTTACTGTAGTATAATGAAGTTAATTAGATACAATTTGTGAAAGCTTTGAAGGTCTTCCTGTGTAATGGTTGTGCCTTTCTAAGAATGCCTTGTTAGAAGGAGAGGATAATGTGAATCCTTTTTTAAGCTTATCCTTACCATCATTTTCCACCTATCCTTCCAAAAGTGTTATTTCCTAACTTTTCTAATGAGTATTGGAAAGACCTTTTGCAGGAACTGTTGTGCTGAATTCCCTACCCACCATATCCTTCAGTTTCTTAAATAGCTTTCTCCACAGCAGCTAAGAAAGGGGAAAAGGGCTAAACTGATTTGACTGTTGTCATTAGCATTCAGGCATACCAAGATCTGTTTTACTCACCAGCATTGCTAACTCACTCATGCAGCAATGTGCAGGGGGAAGAAAGCCAGCAAAGGTCTGAAAAGGTTGTGCCAAATGTGCTGGTTGTGTTGGCAGAGTGCACATTTTGCCATGTAGATCTCCTTTATCATAAATACTTAACCAATTTTCAATAGATGTAAGTGGTTTAAGTATTACTTCCTGTTGAATTAGCAGTTGCTGAGCATTTGAGTCTTTGTGCAATCCTGCAATCCACTAATGTGATATTTAATGAGGAGACATCAGTCTGGAGAAAGGTAGTCAATATAAATCAGTGTTTACGAAGTGTGATTAACTCTGAAATATTTCATCAATGCTGTGGTCCCAGGCAGACTCAATGCTAATTATTAGAACCTGTGCATGTTTCAGGGGACTTTGATGGACCTCGAGTGCAGCAAACGTGGAGCAGCAAAATTGCGATTATGCTCGGACTGCCTCTGATGACAATTTATGCATTTGGTGTGATGACCTCTTGCTTCCCAAGAGGGCAATAAACAGAATGCATTTTCATTAAGATACTAATGCACTTTATCACAGGGGGAAGGGGTTAGAAAATAAAGAAATACCTTTAAAGCAAGATGTGACAGACTGATCGGGAAGATACTTTATTTAAAAGTCATTTTCCCAGTGTAACTTCTGGCTGTTGCAAAGTCTGTCACAGTGGATGTAGTGTTGGGCTATAGGATGCAAGGCTGCGCAGATGAATAAGCTGAGCTAAGCTGTTTTATGAAGAGTGAAGTGGTACTAGGGCAAAAGAGAACAAATGTTCTCGCATTTGGACTTGGATACCCAAAGATGTGATTTTTAAAAAGTAAACTACTCGTGTATTTTACTCATTCATTGGCAGGCTTCTATTTTCTTATTTTTGAGTAGAAATAGGAAGAATTAAGCAGTAGCAACAAAGAAAAAAGAGACTGCTTTGCTCAGGAGGGCTCACATTTAAGGCTTAAGCTTGTTGTAGGCCTTAAGAGGGGAATTGGGAGAAGCAGGGGCATAAAGGCAAGCATCTCTTCCAGTTTTTGTTATTCTGACAGCTTGGCAGGAATGATCCTATTCATGATGCCTCTTAGTACAAGAACTTGGTTGAAAGTATAGAGAGAAGAGGAGATGTCCTGGAGCAGAGGCCTGGCCTGGCAGCTGTAAAACATGCTAGATGTGGTAGTAGCCGTCCTGGTGAGCCCTGCCTAATGCTCTATGCCAGCTGTAGTGAAAGAAGAAAGGTGAAAGTCCATAGTACCTGTTATAGTTGATTATGCAGTAAAGCAGTCCTCCTATTGAATTCTAGGCCAAGAGAGACTAATGAAATTGGCTAAAAAGGAAAATAAAGAGTGCTCAGAGAAGGAGCCTGAGCCTGTGGCTTGGTACAGAAAATAAATGACAAAATGTCTTTCTTCTATCAGCAGGAATAACATACACAAAGGATTTTGCTAGGGACAATATTTGGAGTGAGACACAGACTCATATTAATTATGGTTTTGTATATATTTCTTTTATATAGATGTCAAGATTAAAAAAAAAAGGTGAAAAAACTTCATCTTTTAACTCAGCCAATTATTTTTACTTGAGAGGTGATTCCTTTCTGTAGCACTGCTTACTCTTGGTGCATTCCAAAATGAAATACAACAGCAATTGTGTGAGTACTTTTGTATATCTGTTGTGTTGGTTAGTCAGTGACTCTGAGCACCTCTTCCCCTGTCTGTTCCATCACAGGTAACATAGAGTACAGCTGCCCAGCAACGAATGAATGTGAAATCACAAAGCGCAGACGCAAGTCCTGCCAAGCCTGCCGCTTCATGAAGTGTCTAAAAGTTGGCATGCTGAAAGAAGGTAAGACTGACCACCTCAATCTGTATCTCTCTGCAATCACTTGCTACAACAGTAGGGCAGTCAGGAAAGAAGAGAGACTGGTGAGTGTTCTAATCAGTTTTTGCAAAGGCTATTTTCATATATACTTGCTCTTTCTGACATCTACTTCTAAGCTATAGAATCATGCTTTATCCACGTATGGTTCATCATCTTGTTTAGTACAGCAAAATGCACCTCAGCATTTAATCTCCTTCATTAAGTAACTGATAGAATAACCATCAGAATTCTCAAAGGTTTATTTCCTCCATTCCTTATCCATTGTTACTCTGTCCCAGTTCTGGCAGAAAACCGAAACACATACTGTGCCTTCCTTTTATTCAGTCTTCATTCCATCAGGACAAATGAAAGGGTTACTTCTAAATTAAACAAGTATAAGTGTTTTTGTGTGTACTGAAGTTACTGTAACTACACTGGAGCAAATTATGGGATGCAGAAGAGGAGAATCCACCCTCCCCCCCTTTTTTTTCCTAAAAGTGTCCGAGAACCCCTGCCCCTCACTGTAAGTATATGTTGGATGTTTTAATTCATCAGTTATATTTTGAAGATACTGAATGCAAGAAAATATACTCAAGAAATGGTGCTGTCTTACCTGTAACCTGCTTCATCTCTGTTACACAAAGAGATGATTCCTCAAATCTCGGTCGCCTGCTATGCACTTACATTGCTGTTAATATATATGCAAGAACACACTTGTAAGTGCATGTATTACATGCATTATTATTTTAGGGCACTGTCACCACCAAGAAAGATGCCATGAACTTCTGAACTAGATAAACATTTGAAATAAAATCAGCATAGTGTTTTCTTAAGTATTGTATCCAGTGGAGAGTACTTTATGTTAAGCAACCACTTCAAAACAATCCTATCCAATTTTGCTTTGTCAGTGCTTGAAAATTTGGTTTTAGTAACTGTCTGATTTTTGCAAATGGGTTGGTAATAATGCAAAACAGGGTAAGTATGCAGCTATCGGGGTAGAAATCCAAGAAAAAGCATAGACCAGTGGTGAGATGATGGGCAAATCAGGCCTATCACGTACCTACAGACATATATTCTTATTGGATTATACTTACTAAGAATAAACCTTGTTCTGTGCTACTGCTCTGGCAGATGCTATGATCCTGTGAGCCAAATCCTGCTGTCCTTAGTCTTACTCGAGCAAAACTCCTGTCAGATTCGATGGAGATTTTGCCTCAGTAAGAATGGCAGGATTTGACCCTCTCTTCGGTGGTTATAGGAGAGTTCTTACTTGCCAAAATGCTCATATAACTGACCACTAGGAGCAGTTACTTGAAAATGAAATTATGATGCTTAGATAAAATGTAAAAAGAAAGGGATGACTGGGTATGGCACCTTTTGAAAGGGACTGTGCTTCTTAGCATCTTTTTTTATTAAGTTAAAACCCTCTATCACTAGTTACCTAATATACAGATATATGGAGCAACTTCTTTGAAAATGAAACAGTGCTACCAAGAGCACATACAGGTGAATTGATTTAATCCTTTTCCTCTAAATTTTGAGGGCACTATTGTGCATCCATTAACATATATATTTAAAAAAATCTAGGCTGTGTGCAGCTTCTGGGACTGAAAGAGGAAGTTGTCTCCTCTACAAATAAGTAATTATCTCAGCAAATTTGTGTGCAGATTTACTGTTTCTGCATACAATTTTGTTAACTGAGATAATTGAGTTAGATAATACAGATGTACATTGTGAGTAAGGTTTTTTGTTTGAATGTTCATTGTCCATGGATTCAAATCATTCCAAAAAGTTTTTTTAATAAGAATTGCATGAAAATTCTACTCTAAAAGCACATACCTTTTTCTAAATGGCAAAATAACTAATTACTTTGAAAATATTGTGTTGTTTATCTACCTCCTATTATAACAGCCTCTAAGGACATTTTATTTTTTTCCCTCTTTAGTGACCACTTTTCAAATCATACTGATTCACAGCACATTTTTAAGACAGTACTTGTAGTAATGATTTTTTTTTCTTGTTGAAAGGTAGTTTTAGAGATGGGTGTTGTTTTAACCTATGGGAAAGTCTGGAGATGACTTTTTGACTTGGACCACATCCTTTATGTACTGAATTAAGGAAGATAATATACTGACTTCTTTTGTGTGTAAAGTGGTAAAAATTTATTGATTAGCATGGACTTAAAATAAGCTGATATTATTCTTGCTGTATCTCAAGTGTTTCTTTATGTACAGACAAGGATTTCAGTCCCATGCAGCATGTCAGAGATCATGCGGCAGTAAATCTATTCAAATGTAAACCTGTTCAATTCA
Organism: Anomalospiza imberbis; assembly: GCF_031753505.1. NCBI lineage: Eukaryota > Metazoa > Chordata > Aves > Passeriformes > Viduidae > Anomalospiza > Anomalospiza imberbis. The sequence goes on from NC_089683.1 coordinate 90,478,869, forward strand.
ATTACCAGTTTATAATAAAATTTGCTGCTGCAGCCTCCACGTTTGTCACAGCAGTCTCTACATGCTGATGGCACAGCATGCCTGGAAATTGACAGCCTAAATCTATTTACAAAAAAAATTTAGTTGCAGACCTGAAATAAAATCAAGTTTAAGCAGCTTTGAGAGGAGCATCACATTCCTTACAAGAACAGCACATCTGTCAGGGTGCATCTTCTCCAGAAATCTTACCTTGTTTGTGGGGAGTTTTGTTGTAGAAATTTATCCTTAACAAACAGTTTTTAAGTGTAATCCAAAGTGAAACAATTATCAGATATTGTGCTTCCCTTCACATTGGAAAGGACTTTACTACATTGTCATTCTGTGAATTGTCATATGAATTTCATGGTAGTAATCACAGTGCCTGGAAAAAGATTCTGAGTTTTACTTGGCTTGTAGGGCAAGGTCTGAAAAGTGCTTACAACAAATACATAGAGTGGCTTCCTTTCAACATCTGCATGGTGAATAATTTATGTGACAAGATAATGTTGTTTTTCATCAAGCATCTAGTGTTTCTGTGGGAGACCCGGTGTTAGGGTAGTGGGGCTGTGTTTTGGGGTCAAAATCCTGGGAGGGAATTGGATTTCTGGTCACATGAAGTACAAGGTGGAGTAGGAATTTTCTGTACATATTCTCATGGATGTTGGTGGGGCTTAACCAGCAGCACCTAGATCAAGATTCTTAATAATTTGTAAGATGTGGGCCAGGAGCCAGACAAGGAATGCTACAGCAATGCTGTGCTGGGCTGGGCTGGAGTGGGATTGAGGCCCTTGCTGCATCTCCTGTTGAATATCATAAAAAAGTTCATACAGACTGATCTGGAAGAGCTCATAATTTTGTTTTAGCCCATGGACTGTTACCTGAAAACATGTCTGGGTCTATGGATGTCTTTAGAGGATGTTTTACTGTAGCATTCAGCAGAGGCTGATGAGCTTTTAGGCACAGGACAAAGATGAAGGTGTTGTGTTTTCATTTACTTTTCTAGGTAAGGGTTATTAGCAGCAAAGCAGAATATATTGCACTCAAAGAAGAAAATTTACAGTTTTCTATATTTAATTTTATGTCAGTGTTACAAAAACTCAGCTTTTCAAGTATCACAATTGATTCTTCTACCAAAACGTAGTTTCTTTGACTGCACTTATATTTTGGTGGATTGTCTCAGATTCATGAGAATAGATGAAACATTAAAGATTCTTGTATAGTCTAGGGGAGAAACTTTTCAAATGCATCCCTTGAGATTTCTTGATCTCAATTGCTAAAGGGGTGCAGGGAGACATGTACAACAATTTGCCCTTTTTAAAAATGAACATTTTTAAGACATTCAGTAGCTTGCTAGGTGATCTGAGTAGAATTAACTTCTAATATTTAATTAGTGCTATATGCCTATTAATAATATTTGTGGGACTATTTACTAGCATGTTTTTGTGGTAGAAGATATTATTCCAAATTTATTATAGGACAGGTGTGCTCCGAAGAGCTTCCCATGTATAATAATTCCAATGGAGTAATTACCCATAATGAAATTACTTCTTTTTTCAGATGCAGCATTTGTATAACTGTTTATAGCAGAGGTTATTCCATATGTTTTCATTTTCTCCATAGAGACCTCAGTTCTACCTACCCCTGTATTGTAGTGAGGTTAAAAACTACAGTTCAGAGAAGAATCTGTTGAGTGACAGTAGTGCAGCTTTTAGACCATCTGGAATACTGTATCCTGTTTTAGCTCTCTCAGTTCTGTGCAGTAATAGTTTGTATTTCTTACAGGACTGTTGATACCAAAACATCTCCCATGTATCTCGCACTTCTGGTATTTACGTGTTTTCAGAATTTGTTATGGACTGTGTGCAGTGGCTGATCTACATTGCTTATTATTTCAGAAAGTCTAGTTCCTAAATGAGTGATACATGGGAAAAAATGGAAGTCTATATAAAAAGCAAAGTATACTAAAATAAAATGGCATGGGTTGCTTCATGTAAGTATGTTTGTATTTTCCTTAGGAATGGATGGCCTTTACAAATTATCATCAGTCACTTGGTACCCAGTTCGAATAGGCAGAGTAACAAAATTCCAGCTTAATTAGTCCTGATATTACAAATGAGAAGGCAGATCCTCACCAAGTATTAATGGAAGCTCTTAGAGCTATGTTAGATTGCTGCTCATTTGGCAGGTTTAGCAATCTGTGCTATGGGGAAATCAGCAATATACCTTTTTGTGACTGTGAACCTTCACAGTTGCTTGTACATGAGCCATCACTCAGGCTCTAAAAATGAACAGAAACTCTTTGAGCTTTTCATGTGGCGGTGTTGACTTGAGGTGTGACCCTTCCCATCACAGCAGAGCAGTTTGCATGTTGTACTTGCACTTCTCGATAAGTAGCCCTCAACACTTCTTGTTCATTAGCTTGCTTGGGTTTTTTGAGAATTCATACAGGCCCTCCTAGAGACATCAGCATCCCTAGGGAAATGGTAAGGCAGTAGTTAGAATCTGCTTTGCAAAGAAATCCTGGACTTGTAAGTGTTTTTCTTTAGGTGTGATCTGAGGAAAAGCAATTACTGGCAATTTAAAAAATGCTTGAACATTTTAGATGCTCATGTAATGAATCAGAAGATTATTACACATAAGTTACACTTTTTCTGAGCATGCTAAAATTGGGAGTCTCTAAAATATTTTTGCTTCACACTTGGAGAGATTTCATTATAAATATAAGACTACATTATACATACCAATATAAGAATACATTTTTAGAAAGAGGAATATGTATTTTAAAGCACAAATTACTGAGTTTATTATGGAAAGATTACTGTGTGAACATCTTTGGCTTGTGTTAAGCAGCAGATCGGATTAAATTATCATATTGATCCTTTCTGGCTTTGACAGTCTATGAAAATGAATCCAATACAGCAAGGAGAACAGGCAGCTTGAGTTTGTCTTACATAAAGAGATGCGTGATATGCAGAAGAGCAGATTAATGGATTCTCTCTCAAAATAATAAATAAAACTAAGCAATCTTCTTTATGACTAAAATTGTGTTAGCACCTATGATTTGAGGGTAGTGAAAAAGTCTACTTAATAGGGTTCCTTCTAACAACATCTCTTTTGAAAAGACCTGTGCATCAGACATTGCCAAGGTAAATTTCTCTTACAAGACTAATACCATTAGTCTGCCAAAACGAAAGCAGAAATTATTATGGACGAAGTTTTAGTTTCTGCTGCCTTTAGAAATCAGAACAAAGGAGAAAGCGTTAATGGTATGCACAGAAAATATTTCTGTAGAGGATGACAGTTAATAGAGTGGCAGTGACCTCAGTGATATTTCTTATGCTCTCTACCGTAATATTACACTTAAGGAGCTTCTCCATTAATGCAGGATATTAAACAAACCTCCTGTGTTATAACATCAAGAGATAACAGTGTGTCTTCTGTTGATGTCTCAGCTCTCTTCTATGTTTCAGTGTATTATGAAGGAGTTTGGTTTCTAGTGCAGATATTTTTTTAACTGTTTCTTTTTCTCTCCTATTCATTCCTTTCCCCCTTTTTCGTTCTCTTCCTTCCCTATTCACCCATTCCCCCCTTTTATTTTTCCCTTTCCTTCACTTTTATTTCTTCCTTTCCCTTTGCACTCCCTTTCTTTCTTTCATTCAGTGTGTGCTTGGATTAATATATACTGGGACCTGTTAAATCTCCTTGGAAACAATAGAAGCTAATCTCTAAGTGCTGTTGGTGTTCATAAGTAGGCTTCTTTGCTCCTAACCAAAATGTGACCTGATAGCCTAGTCCACACATTAGAACTGACAGCCCAATTTGTCTGCCCTAAAATGCAGCTCATGACTATCCACTCTCTGTAACTGATGAAGAAGAACAAACTATTAAACTTCAGGTTAGTGTTTATAGTCAGTTCAAGCAACTAGCATTTTTATTCATCCACTAGAAAAATACCACAGAAAAAGCAAATATTGGGGATGTGGATATTTTCCCCAAGTCACACAAAAGCACCTACAGCTCCTGCCAAGTGTTGACCTCCTGAGAAGTTTTCATGGTGCTTGTGTTCCAGTGTTGTGCCACTCTGGTTTGTGTTCTGTCGCTGAATATGCTATCTCAGCAGTTCACTGGACTTGGTCTTCAAATAAAATTTCTCTCTTTCTTGATAAAATTTTGTTTTACTGTTGCCCATTTATACAAATGCTTTCCTTGCATAAAAGAGAAGTTATGAAGTGTATGTGAAGAAAGCAGTATTGTTTGTAAGTCTGAGTTTGAGAACTATTTACATTTCTTGGCTTTACACAGATCTGTAAATTGGGACGTTTTTGTGTAAGCATTTGCAAATCTGAGGTCAGAGCTGTTTGCTGGCTCACTCACCAGCAGCTTCCTTGAGATTAGCTGTTAGGTTAGGTCTGCTCACACAATCGTGGCTGCTGAGAATGCCAGTGACAGCAGTTGTTTGCAGGGTCAGACAAGCAACGAATACTTTCAACCTAAAATTACTTTGTACTTTTGTTAATGAGTTTGGAGGATTCTGAATAGGATTAATTTTTACTGCAATTTTCTTAGTTCTCATACCTTACATACTACTTTCTCAGAATCAGAAGGAGTAGGTTCTGCAGTTTCATGAGTCTTCTTAAATTACTGAAATTTAAAATTTAAATTTAATTTAAAATTGCTAAAAATTAATCACTTTGTACTAATATTTTCTCGTCATAATCTGAGGTGGTTAGCTGCATGTCCTCATTTGTCATATTTCTTTTTTTGATCCTAAAATAAGGAAGTAGTATTTTCCTAATTTTCTAGAAAATATTCCATTGTTTGCACAATATGTTTGTTGGATTTAGCCCCTATTATGAACATTTGCGTATGCACTGGAAGTATAGTGACAGCAATGTAAGTGATAAGGTTAGGTAGAGACAAGTCTGAAGGATGCAGGACTTTTCCCATGATCTCGCAGACAAGTAGCTGCCTGCCTTTCTTGGTCTCTGCCACCCATAAACACACACATCAAATGTGGCACTGCCCTTTATTGCAGAGTTCTTGAATTCTTGCACATGGGTCCTGCCTTATTTTAAAAAAGTCTCATTTTGTAAAGAGTATCATTAATGTAATTTGTATTCTTCACTTTTTTCTGTTTCTGCTGTGCAGATACTTGCACATGCCCTGCTTGGGTGGAATAGGTGTAGAATCTCTGGTAGAGGTGCATTTAAGGGTAGTGCATATCCTTATCTCTAAAGTGCCACTCTGGAGCCAACCTTTCTGTATTTTACTCAGCCCTTGTCTGGGCAGCACTCATAGCTCCTCACTAAGACTCTTGCTGTGTAAAATCTTTGTTGAAACAACAGAATGTATGGTAGGATTATTTGGGGTGAAGGCTGAAATGATGCAGATGCTGTTAACTAGAATCCATGTGGCAGATGTACAGTCAGATTTCTGCTGCTTGAGATGGATTGGCACTGAAAAGCTGAGTGGCTCAGGAACTCTCTTGGCCTCTTCACTCAGTCAAAGCAATGAATGTGTTGAGAAGCAAGAAAATTTCCACCTGCAGTTGTTACATCTGATCTCATATAGGGCTGTCCCTCAAATATTTCACACTTCTAAATCTCTGCTGTCTTACAAAAAAAAGTTAGAATCAATGTGAGTTTTTAGACATTAATATAACTAAGCCACAGTCTTCTCTCTGACCAGTCATTGCCCTTTTATAAGCTGAGGAGTTATTGCAAGTGGTGAGCCTTTGCCAGTTCTACTCACAGAGTCACTGGAATATGAAGTTGGAATATTATTTCATTTGGTGTTTGTAATATGGCTTTTGTGGTTGAAAGTCAGCAGCCTGAATTCTGAAATAAATGTGATCATCTGCAGTGAATTGTCCCTTTGTCAGATTTTGCCATGCTTACTAGCTATTCTAATAATAGATCTCATCTAACCAGCTTTTTCTTTTTTTTCCCTTTTCTTTCTTTTTTGTTTTCTTTTCTTTGGGTATTTATATGACAGAAAAGGGAAATTATGAGGGGAGTCTGTTGTGCTCACAGTAGTTGCTTAATATAGCTATTAATCTTTATAAGTGAAAAAACATAGCTTTATTTTAAGCCTCAATAGGCTTTTATTAGATAAATGATTCTGGAGAAAGTCAAACATAGCTATGTTAAATATATACACTTACTGAATAATATAAATATTTTCCTTTTTGCTCTTTATTGTTCCAGCAAAGTTAATACATTTATCTATTTTTCTCTTAAGCATCTGGTTTATGTCTCAGGATCATCAGGTATATGATGAGAAGTCAATTTGATTTACAGTTTTAGTGTAGCAGATCCAAAATCAACATTCCATACAACTTGCTTGCATGGGGTCTTACTGCAGTCCATGTTAAAGCAGTTAATTATTAAAATACTTAATTTAGAAAAATTGAAATACTTCCTAAAAGAAAGTCTGCGTGATACTGTCCCTTAATCAGCTTAACTCCAGCCTGTGCCCTTAGTGGCAGAATTGTTGGCTTGCTGTTTATCAGCAAAACTGCTTGACCAGCAAGAGAGAATATTGGTAACTTGCTGCATGCTGAGCACATATAGATCCTAGGAAAAAACAAGTAGTACAAGATCATCATCCTCATCTTTTGTCTCCTTTCCCTCTTCAGCCAAGCATTAGTTCATACAGTGCTCTTCTTGTCATTTTTAGTCAGCAATGTAAAAATTACTTCACCAATGCCCTGTCTCTTTCTAATACTCATTTCAGTTCTGTAGGTGGGTGACTGAAGATGAGCCACATCTTTTGTTCTGATCTGAATCAATCAACAGATCAGTCTTATTTGTTTAACACTTGTACAGCCACATGTTGCTTTTCATGACAGTCTGCCAGATAGTGTTTACAGTGGTCTCCAGCATCTGAAGTTCCTATGCTCTGTCTCATTTTTGTATTTTCTGTAGTTCAATCCAAGCTTTAGAAACGGACACCTGAGATTTCTTTGCATGGTCAATCTCAGTAGATAACATTTGGGAAGAGTATCTTGTTCTAAGTCACCAGAATTGCATTTCTGGATAGGAAGTGGTATCAGTTATGGTAAGATTACTTAAGAGATGGCATAAATACACTTTGGATCCAGACTGAGGTTACCTGCATGTTAGTATTGAAGTATTAAGATAAGTCCTCCTCTGTATTGATTTTTCAGGTCACAAGCCACTTGCTGGTTTCCCTGTCAAACTTTTAATGAAAGCTCTTAAGTTTCCAGTTTGAAGACAGAATAGACTACTAAATGTCAAAATAAAGGAAAATGAATGTTTCCCTTAAAAAGTGGCAGTCTGTTTTGTAATACCAGTTTAAATGCATTCTTGCTCAAAGATGTATTAGAAAGTTTCTGTTGAGTTATAACTCAGGTGAAGAATTGGGCTGAGATAGTAAGGGCTCTTCCTTCCCAGCAGCTCTCAAGAACATCACCCAAAGTACAAGTCTCTGACTGTATTTCAGACAAAAAGAAGCTGGAACACCTCTTGAGTCTGGTGTTCACAGCCACAGTCTTTGCTGGTCTTCCATCTGCTGGAGTGTGTATCCACATGGCCATTGCTTGATCCTGCATGAAATACAGAGGGATGCAGTAATTGGAGAACAAAGCCACAGAGTAGCTAAGATGACATAAGATCCTTCTCTTTTCTCTTTTTATCTTCTGTCATTTTCATGACTTTCTATTCTTTTTCCTCTTCCAAACCATGATTGTATCAGAAGAATGCTGATGAGAAAATAGTTGCTGTGAGCACATATCCTCCAGGCAGTTTTTTTTCTGGCCAGGTGGGAGAGAGAATCATGAATTTCTTGAGGTTTTTGGTAGCTGACTCACTGTTTAGTGAGGACTAGTCAAGCTGAATGACTGTATTTCCATCTGGGCATCCTGGTATTGCTGGAGATACCCATCCTGGCAGGATGCTTCAGCTCATCTCCAATTAAAATACTTGTTATGGAAGTATTCTTAAACACAGCTGATTAATGAAGTTAGGAAAAACATTTGAATGCAGAGTCTTAAGGCTTCCAACATTAGTGTTCCTATCTAGGGAGGTGTGTGCAATGAGAAAGCATTTGGAATGTTAGCAATCCATCTTATTTTGTTTCCATTTGTTTCCTCTAATTTCCTTTTTTAATGCTGGTTAGCTGAAATAAGTCCTTTTTCCCTCTTCACTGTTCCCTCCCCCTTTATGGAATAGCCCATGACACGTGCCTGTAAAGTGGCTTCTTGGGAATTTGCAAGTCTTTGAATGTGTTATCTGATTAAAGGGATGTATGTGTCTTTAATTCTCATCTGCAGTTTCACCTCTGACCCCATCTGTTAAAGTGGAAAGGAGCTGAGAGTCAGCAAAGTCCCAGATTCAACCCAGATAACCTGCAGTGTGCACATTTGAATGCTTTAACTCCTTGGTTGCCCCTGAAAATTATATACTTAATTAAGTGACAAGTTTCACTGGAAAATGTGGAGGGTCTGATATGAGACGTGTGAATTGTTTATTTTGTTGATATGCTTATGGTAGGATAATTTAGTCCTGGCTTCGCCTTTTCTATTAAAGAAGAAAAAAGCAGGTGTGGCATAAACATGTATAAGGTCTTGTTTACATGTGTGTATTTTCATTTATATATTATTTTAATAGACCAGGTTTTTGCTTACAGGAGTGAAAAGTCAAACCTCTATTTCTACTTACTTTTTGAAAAGGAAGCTGAATTACATGGTTGGAAATGATGTTGCAGTTTGGGGTGGGATTTTTAAATACCCTGAATAAGGCAGTAGAAGTAATGTCATTGAAAGATAGAAGTAGATGACATGAGGGTCATTTACATTATATTTCGCCAATATTGTGCTTTTTTGCAGAACAGTGTAATTGCGGCTTTTTCTGTGCTTTACAGATAGATATCATAAGTGATGAGAATATCCCACTATGTTTGGACCTGTGGGTGTTTTGATTTTTCCTCTGGTCATTTTCTTTTCTAGCTTTCAGACACTCTTAAAACTGAAAGGATTTTCAGTATCCCAGATCCATCCCTGTTCTCTGAAAGCTAGAGCCAAATTCTTCCCCCACTTACATCTGTTCAACTTCGGTGGTTTCACTTATGCTATGTGGCTGTAACAATGCAGAATTTGTCCTAATCTGCCCTTTCTTTTTCAATGGAGAATATGCACGTGCAAAGTGTACGTGAACACAGCGAGTTGAAATGCAAATAGAAAAAATGTATGTATTTTGTGTGTGTGTGTGTACACACACATAGGTAAACAGCACACAGATAGGTTTGATAGTATATCTACTGTACATAATATTGTAAATGGTATCTTGCTGTGCTGGAATCCAGGCAATATGAGTTCAGTACTAAAGTGTTCAAGTTGCACCTGAGCTAGCTGGAGCCTGCCAGCCTCTGCAAGCCCACTGAGAGCATCTGTCTCGCCACCACCTTGCTCACGCTGTGTCCTCTGCAGGCTCTCCGATTCTTCCGACTATGAGCATAAATCATCCACCTGTCAGGAGCTCGAGCTGCCTGGATTATGCAATGCCTGCCTTCATTTGGAGATGGTGTGAGCAGAAGATTGCGGCAAATGGTTTGCATTCATTTTAATGCCGCTCCCGCATCTCTTCAGCTTTAATGAGGGTTCAGGGTGGTGACAACTCCCTGAGACAATGAAAGTCCTAGAGACCCAAGCTTTCTTTGTACATTTGTATGGCCTAGTTTAGATTTTTTTTTTTTGGCTTTTTTCCTCCTCCCTTCCCCCACCCCTCCTCACAAGAAATGAATGGCTTGAAAATTGAGGCAGAGAACTGGTACTGCATAAAGCCAGCTGTCCATAGCTCTGCTTTTTGGCCTTGTAATACTTCCCTCCAGCTGAGCAATGAAGAATTTAAAAATCAGTCATGTTTAATGTTGATTGTCCATTTGTGCTGTCTAAAGCTGCATAGTGCCTAGTTGGCTTCACTTAAAAAAGATTTGTAATAATCCTACCTTTGCATTTGATTCAGTTACAGGTATATTGAATTACATGATCCAGGGTGGTATACCATATTGTATATTCCAAATTTAAAGCACAGATCCTCTATATTAAAGTCTCCTTGTATTAAAAAAAATAGCCTTTCTGTAAAATTGTCTTATTTCTGCTTGGTTGACCTGAATTAATCAAAATCCTTATTCACTCATAATTTTCATCATGAATTATAGGCAGAATAAATATTAGTATTTATTCATGTGTGTAAGCAGAAGGAAAAAAAAAGGTTGGGAGACAAAAGCAGAGAAGTCTTTTAAAAGACAAATGTTGAAGATGGCGAAGGGGTAGAGATAATTTGTACCTTCACACCTGTAGTATCTGTGTGCTCCTAACCTTATACAAATCCCATCAGATTCTTGCAGGTGCAGCCTTTAGGCTGTAGCCCTATGTGATTGTCAGCCTTATGTTCTTAGTGGCCTGAAAAACACGTGGTGGTGGTAATAGTAAAATACTTAATTTTGATACTATTCAGTAGTTAGTAGGGGAAGTCCATGTTTAGCATCCTAATGCTACAGGTTTGCTGTTTTTCATCCATATTTAAGGAAACAAGCCTCTTCAGTAGTTTTGAAACACCTTGGGCTTGTGCAGCATGATTTTTCTGCAGCAAATGTGTCATGAGCTTGTCAACAGTTTTTTCAGGGAATATTTTTAATATGTTTTAGAGAACACCTGTGATGTGTAGAGTAATCGCCCCATTTTACAATATTAAACCTCAGAGAAAGAGAACAAGAGTTGCTTAGTAAAAGTCACATGTGGTGTTAAAAGCACAGCTAGAAGTGGAACTTCTGCTCTGAGGTTAATGTCTTTTTCAGCCTGGGACTTCAAAGTCCAGCCATGTCTACCCCTTTCTCACTGAGTGATTGAAAGAGAGAAAGGTTTATTGCTTGTTCATTTGGAGTTTTACATTTCTCTTTTTAACACTTCCCTTTACACGTGAACTCCTCAATCAGCTACTGGTGAAAAGAATCCTAAAAGGTGAAGTGAAATTAAGGGCAGCTTTTGTCAACAGGGAAAATAAAGCGCTGTATTTCAATGTACCTCTGTATTTCCCGTTGATATTAACAGAAGATGCTTAGACACATGGAGAGGAATCTGTGTTGCCAAAATATTCAAATTTTTCTCTCGGTGAAAATTTCCCCAGCTGACAGGTAGCACAAGTGGCAGCTGAAAGTGGAAAACACAAGTGTGTGGAGCACACACTCCTGAGTTGCAGCAGTGCTTGGAAGCTCTGCCTGTGTCTCCGTTCTGCCACCAGAATTTCATGCAACCTGGTCATACTTAACTAGGACCACACAGAGCAGGGAGGTTTTTTAATAGGCTCTTTGGGGAAGAGTGGAGACCCTAGCATGTGTAGACTTTCAGATCTTTACTGGGAGCCTTATTTGCTTTTGGTTGCAAGCTACCCTTCCATGCCATTCCCTCCCCCCTTCAGTTTTAATTTGATGGAAAGCCAGCAGTACTGCAGTTTTATGCAAAGCCTCCAGTGAACTCCAAAAATATTATTATTTCTCACTTTGTCTTTACAGATAACTTTAAAATTTTATGCGTCAGAACGCAGGATTATCTGAAGACACAAATGCAACACAACACTGACAAAATCAGATGAAAAATCTCACTCTTTTAGCTATGAAGAAATTAGATTTATCATCAGAAAAGCATTCTCTTTTCATTTTCTGAAAGGTGCTTTTTGACAGACCCTTTGCAGTGGACGTCATGCTCACAAAACATGCTGTCACAGGGCTATTTGAATATGGTGACAGGCTCATTATCATGTTGAAGACAACTGACAACACTGCAGACTAGAAATGGACAGGCTTGCCAATCAGCTGTTGAAAGGATTGCAGTTGAAATAGAGGTTTTTTTTGTTCTGAGAACAGTAGTACAAATTGACTGCATTAATTCTTTTTATTATGGTTGCATACACTGTAGTTAAGGGTCCGTCACTGTTTCCATTATAAATCCCTGTTATCAAGGGTTTATTAGTAGACCATAAAAATGGTTCCTGTTGAAATTTTGCTTTAAAAATATATATTACCCTAACAGAACAAAATTTGTGTGGTAACTATGTGGAGGTGGAAGTGCAGCGAAAGAGGGATTGACTGATTTTTAGCTGAAAATTGCATAAGGCTGAATGCATTATTATTTTTATAGAATCTTAGATGTCCAAGAGTTTTATAGACAGGTTTGTGCCTCGGGAGTTTACAATTTCAGAATATGGTGCTGCCAACACTTACTATAGGGTGGGATTTTCCTGGTAGTTTCACTGGAATCAGTAAAGTACCAAACCTTATCTGCTGTAGTAGATATTTGCAGATTCAGGTTGAGTAGTCAGACAACCTTGAAAAGTTGTTTTACCTTTTCTTGGACCGCAAAAATAGTCAGGTTGGGTTTTTTTGTTTTGTTTTAATATTAATCTGGGATGTTAAATGATTACCTGAGGTTCAGGGAGTTTTGCATGTATAGTGACAATCCAAGCAAAAATGATTCCACCAATATACTCCAGTTATGTGAAGTGAAAAGACCGGTGGAATTTATCTACTTTCATCCAAAGTGGTGGTCCTGGGATATCTTTTAATAGTGGAATTTCCCAGGTGTTGGAGTTCATGCAGCTGTAGTTTCTAGAGTGCCCTTGAAATTTCTGTACATCTACAGCATCATACTTCTGTGCAAATGCAGGAGTGTCTGTTTTGACAGGTCTGAACAGCTCACAAGGTATCTTCTGGTTAGGTCTAGAAGCAAGGATGTTCCTCTGAGTCCCCTGAGGGCCTGATCTTGCAGGCATTCTCAGAGCACCCCGTCACACCTCAGCACATGGACACCATACACAGTGTCAGCAGTCGCTTTCTCCTGTGCCATCCTGGTGATCCCACTGCGGTGCCTCAGCAGCAGCCAGCTTGGGGAAAGGGAGAGGCGATGTTTCTGCAGCCAGGATGGTTGCTTGAGTTTTTCCACACTTCAACTATGGCAGTTAGAGAGAGCTTTTTCCCAGGAGCTGGAATGCCTTTTCATTCCTTATATAGAGGAGAGTGTTAAATCTGTGTAAGGGCTCTAAACCAAAGGAACTGAGGTTATATTTTTTAAGAGAAGCAATCCAAGTTTGCTGGGGAAAAGGCATGTTGACCTACCTTCCTGCAGAAATGGAATAGGAGGCCAAGAGTCCTGAAAGGAGCAAGGCATTTCCAGGAAGCCTGGTGGAAGCACAGGTCTGAAAGTTTGTCATAAATTGTGCACATAAACTAGGTGTAGATGGCAGCACTATGTGTGTGTTGACTCATTTATATTCTGCCCTGAGAGCCTGCCTTCCTCCATGCTTTGTACAGGAAGCCTGGATCTCTCTTCAGGTTCCAGCTCCATTTGGTGGGTCAGATGGAAGAAGCTAGGCACTGTGGTGCATAGGAGGTACATATCTTTTTGTGGGAGTTCCTTAAGTATAAAATGAGATACTGAAATAGAAAAAGTCTACATGTAGACCCCTCAATTATTAATTTATCACCAAAAATGAATCTTAAATATATTCACTAAATATTTGGTGTGAGGCAGATCCAGAAAGAAGACAGAGTTTTGCTTAGTGTATTTTGCTGGAAGCTTACAAGGAAAAATAATTTTGCTTGGTAGATCTGTGGCTTCAAACATTTGCAACCTTAATTGATGCTCATTTGATTACTTGATTTCAAAGCACAATCAATTACCTTAATGCATATCACTGTTCTCACAACTATGGTGATTGCAAAATTGTGAATGTAAAAATGGAAGTCACTTCTGAAAATTAAGTCTGCAATTCTATTTGCAAAGTCAGAACTCTGACTCTCATGAATTACAGCAGCACAGAGCAAAGGTGTATATTGTCATATTGCCTGAGCTATTAAAATGTATCAGGTCAATTGTGTGCATACTTAAAATCTCTAAAGTATTTATGCTTCTCTGTTGAAGTCAGTTATCTGTTTCTAGGAGGAAACTTCGTGAAGATATAATAACTAATGCAGGATGTTGAACCTAAAAGGTAGTGTTCAGTTGCAAATTACTAAGGAAGAATTTTGTCTTTTCGTGAAATCATGGCTCTACGGAAGTCAGTGACAAAGTTGCCTTTGGTCTGGATGCAGATGGATTTTCATGGAGTAATTCTAGTGATTATATCAGATGATTTGAATCAAGACTTAATTTCTATTCCAGAACAAGACACTTCTACTTAGTCTGCCTCCAGCAAAAATATAATAGATACAATAATATGGAGCTCACCTACATGTTGTGAGGCTTATTGAATTAATATTTATGGAACACTTCAAGATTGTTTGATAAAAAGTGCTATATGGCTGCATGCTATTACAATAAAGTCCTGAAAAGCAAATCAATCTGGAGTTAGTCTTATCTCATCGAGATATAACTGACAACTGGAGCTGCCTATCTTGTTAGAGAGAAGAAAGAAAAGAAAACTAGAAGCAGTAAGTATTAAAAAGAAAGCCCAATTATATGGAAATCCTTGGGCTTAATATTCCAATTAACTTTTGGGTTTTGTGGTTATAGACCCTTTTTTAATGCTTTGCCAGCTATATTCCTGATTGAAACCAAGCCTGATGTAGTAACTTTTGTGGTTTGGGAGAGTAAATTAATATTTCCTTCTTTTGCTGTAAATTGCTTCAGAGAGCATATATCCTACACCTCGCCTGCCAGACATTTAAATAGCATTATCTTTGAATCATTGGTTCCAGTGATTCCATGTATGAACAAACACTGTCGATTCATTGATGCAGGAGTTTTTGTTGCCTAAATATTTTTATATTTGCTTTTGAAAAGAAAACAAATATCCTTACCATTAAAAGCTGCATTGATTTGAAATTAACTATACGTAAGTGTGGACTAATTACCTAATTTTTCTTCTCATCAATCAAACTCTAATTACCTTAAACACCCCTCTGAAAAGTTAGCAGAAGACCTGCTCAGCAGTCTTTAAAGAGAGTATTACAAACAGCACTGCACTGAAAAAAGCCCACCACAGTTGTAAGTGTACTGAAGGGAAATTGGTTGAATAAAACTATTCCCATCATGCAAACAAAGTGGCTTATCAAGTGTGTAATTTCATTTTGCCTATCACCAAGTGCAGGAAGAAAACTTTGAAATCTAGGCTATGAAGCCTGGAGGATATTGATGTTTTAGCAAAACAACACAGGCATGGAATATTCATTTTTCCCCAGGACTGACCTAGTAAATTGTGCAAGCACCAGGAGAAATTTTGCCACCTGTCCCTTGTAATCAAGGCCTGTCCCTTACTTAGTCTCATTTCAGTGATATAATTAAATGACACCATTTTCCCATTTATGTTGCTTGAACACTCTGCCAGAATCCTATAGTCTTATCCAGGTACCCGGGAATGTGACTTAATTTCTTTCATCTAAAGCCAAAAAAAAAATCATTTGAACATGGTCCTTTGTCCTAATAGCTAACCCAGCATGTTATATTAGAATACTATTGTTGCAGCATTCCTTGCAAAAATCAATAATCCACTAGATGGAGCAGAATAGAAGTGTAAAAACTGAGTTAAGGCTGGTATTTTAGGAAACAGAATTAAGTATCAAAGGGCCAGAACTCGGACAAAACAGCAGAAAAACACAACAGTACTATTTTTGCAGAGTGTAGTTCTAGTAAACCAACCAGCTTTACAGTCATTCATGGATTAATGTTGCAGTTCTCCTTTGTGGTTTTCTGTTTTTCTTTAAGAGATAAAATGAGGATTAGTCTCTGCTCTAGAAAAGGTGATGATGAGAAAATTTTGGGGAACAAAGATGTTTCTGGGAAAGAGAAGTTATTATTCTCCTTTCCTAAAGCAAAAGTAGTTTTTTCATTGGAGAAACGATAAGAAGACAATCATAGAAAGGAATCATAACATTTATTTTCCAGAAGTTGTTACTAATTATTTTCTGGAAAAAACTTGAGTTATTAGGATATTTTGAGTGTGGATTTGGGCTGTTAAATCACAACCTTTTTTAATATAAATAATCCTTACATTAATACCCCCTTCAGAGATCTGCAGGAACATGATGAGAATCATATTAGCAAGTAGATTGATGAAGTAGATTGCCTAAGCAGGCAAGGCTCCAGTTGCAGAATTCATCCAGTTTCTATTGCAGATGTGCATTAGGCATGACTTATAGCCTGCTTATTCTGTCCTGGGCCTCCTGTGAAAAGGGGTTGCCAATTATGCCAAGGTGAAGTGGTTGTTTGATGAAAATACATATGGGTAAGATGGGTCTTAGTGCTGAAGTGATATATTTTGCAAACAAAAGGAAAGATACAGTCAGTATTTCAGGGAAACAACTATCAAATTTGGCTTGTGAAATCTGTAAACGGGCTTTGTTGTGGCCTAAGCAAGGTTTTTAACCCAGGTCTCTGGAGATAAAAGCCCCAGGCATTAACCATTTGCAATGTCTCACCCTCAGCTTTGTGTTTAATAAAATGCTTTAGATAGGTGCAGGTGAGCTTTATTTGCTTAATACTGATTGCTTAGCCTTCTTCAAATGAAGATTTGTAGAACTTTGATAAAGTAATTTAAGAGTTGTCCATTTCCATATTCCTGAATATTTCTGTGTATCTGAAGTGGCACTCTTCAAACTTCAACAGACGGGCTTCCCATATAATAAATATGGAGATAGTACTTTCTTTTTTTCTGTTTTTTTTTTTTTTTTTTTTTTTTTTTTTGGTCTAAATAAGTTATAACAATTAAAACCTTCTGGTTTTCATCTCTAACTGCCCCCGCATTGTTTTAGTGTATTATGGCCGTGCAATCTGAAGTTTTTTCTTTCTCTAGAGAGAGAGGACTGTTACCTGAAATTCTAATTCAAGTGATGTAAAGCATCCATGTTACTTCCCATCCTGTACTACTGCACAACATCACTCAGAGCTATCTTCTGGATTTCTCCCCATGCTTATTTCCTTTTGTCAATATATTCTTGACTTGTAAAATACTTTGGGATTTGCTGTTGCTTCAAAAATAGCAGGTGGTAACATTTGTAGTTATGCATGCATTTTTGGAAAAGAATAGTCTGAACTTCTTGCATTACAGGATATCTTTTCTCTCTCCTCTTCTTTTCCTTTTCCTCTTACAACACAAGTTAGTTTTTTTGTCCATCAACAGATGATTTTTTTCCTTTATTTCTGCCAAGTGTTCACATGCATTTACTTTAAATCAGTACAATATGTATAGAGTTAATACCAGTTTTAGTCATAATGGCTGATAATAATTAGTTTCTCTTGCAACTGTAAGAGTATTCTGCTTCAGTTTGTTTGAAGCAATGCATCATCATGAGCCCATGGATTACAAGCCACAAAGGTCTTTGTTGAATACAGTCTTAAGTTAATGCTTCTGTCTTTCTTGTTCTCAGTGTTGCCAAGCACGGAGAACTTTCTGAGGTCATGTTGGGACAGGATCCCCAAATGAGCCAGGAACTGTGCAGAAGAGTTGTCCGAGTGCTTTTTTTTTAAAAAGAAGTGTCATCTTGGTGCACACTGGTTGGCACACAGTCTATAAGTAATCCATCTCGATTCAACTATCATTTTCCCCTATTCTTCCTTTTACAAATATTAGTGCATGAGCCTGAACTCTTCTCTTTAAAGTATTCCTCCTTCCTTTTTCTCTTTTCCCAAGGACATCCATGCCAAAATTATTGTTCAGAATGCCCATGGTCTGCTCTCATATTACTGAAGTACAGAAGGTGTCCATACTCAGTGTATCTGAAGAAAAATAATTTTAATCTTGGTTTTATACTTTCTCTGTCCATCAGTTGTGAAGCACACAGAGGACTAAAACCCACAAATGGAAAGTCTTTCTGGATGTCAGTGGGGAGATGTTTAAGATAGTCATGAAGATCATGGACTGTAGCAGGCTTGGGCCCTAAATAAACCACTGGTTTTGTGAAGGGTGTGGACAGGGCATAAAGCCCTCTCATCCCTCTTTTTCCTGTGTTGGGCACAAAGAAAAGATTTTGTCTGCATTGAGAAAAGAGAAAGAGGGAGTTCTTTGTCTGATGAATAACAAGGCAATAACCAGTCAGTCACTTTTATTCTATTAGTGTGAAATGTTTATTGCTGAACCGTGATGTCCTACCCATTGTCTGGTGTGTGACAATGTAGGTTGCAGATGGCTTTGTCACATCCAGGCTTGGGAAAGGGCAAGTGAATCTCAGTGAAATTAAGTTGTGTCTTCTCCTGAGTCTGCCGGACTGAGTTGCAAATTGAGTCATTACGGATGATGTAGGTTGGGTTCAGCTCTTTGCAAGTGGGTGTTTGGTACAATATGTGAAGGATGACATGGAAACTTCAGCACATAGTTCTACATTAGTAGCAGCAGCAAGGTATTCACTGCAGTACAGAAAAGACTCAGTCTGGCGTCCTTTGTGTACAAGTGCTCACAAAACAACTTCTGTTGAAGTTAGCCAGATAGAAAGGGGAAGTGGGCTCATTCTCCTTGCCCAGAGCATCAGGAATGAACAAAAGCAGTGACAGCCAATTTAAAAAACAAACAAATAAACGAAAAAAAAAGGCACTGTGTGTTAAGCAGTTTTGATTTGTAAGAATACAGATTGTGAACTTGTTTTGGATGTTTCTGTGCAACTAATTGAATAAATATTTCCTAAACATTTCTGTTCAGTTCTCAGGAGAGGTGTGGTTTTTTCAAGAGTTCAAAATTTTGTGAAAGCACAGTCTTAGCCAGTACTCTAAAAAAAAAATCAGTAAGACGCAATCAGAACAATATTAAAAAGAGGAAAATAAAAGAATTGGAAAGATGGTGAGGCTGAAATTTCTGATGGGATTGTCCTAAAGAAATGGAAACTGTCCTGTTTGGAAAGGTTTTTTGTAAAACTATGCCATCACACAATGAGTCCTGTAGTGCTGTTCTGTGGGTTTTATGTGTGTGGTTGCATGAGGTTTATTAGCTCTGCAGTGCTTGAAAGTCCTGCTCAGGATAACCTTGTTAGAAAAGAGAAGTTAGTTTTAAATTGCAAAATTTAAGAAATAAGTCTTAAATAGAAGGCAGCTTGCTCTCAAAGATATAGTCTGTGGTAAAAGAGAAGTGTTTGAAAGAAGCATTTCCAGGTAAATATTTGTTTGCATATTAATAGTTATGTGCAAGCAATGAAAGGGGAACTGAAACCCAAGTACGGGTGGTAAATAAGCTACCCTGTGCAACATGATTGAGGGTCTTGTGCTTAGAAGACTGTTTTGCAGAAATCAGTCTCTGTGAGTGTGTCTAAAAATGTTAAATTTTTTGTAAGCATGAGTACTTTACCGATTCTGTTGTCAATGTATGCTGATAAAACAAACCCTGAGGCTTGATTTCAGTGATGTTTAATTTTAGTTTCACATTTAAAATAAACTCAGTTTTACTATATACTACAATGTTATATGATGGCCTTAATAGCATGAAAACAGCAGTAGGTCATCTGTTTTTTCAGTTACTGTTCTAATACCCTGACTTGTCCATCAAATGTTAATGGCTGTTGTCTTATGTACAACAACAGCTGTATGATTGAGTTATTTGGTGATGCAATACAATATGTAAATTGATCTTTGCATCATATTTTAACAACATGAATTTTAGTATTAAAATCACAATAGTAAACTATTAATGTCATTAACCAGCAATATTGATTTACTATGGAAATTTAGTTATAAAATAGGCCTGATCTATAATCCATTGAACACTTGCTAAGATCTTGAGACTTCTGTGACTGCACCTGATAAATGAGAGAAATTTTCCCACATTTTTCTTTTGATTAATTTAAATTGCTATGCAGTTTTGTTCAAATCCGAGTAGTGGCACTTTCACACAGGGCTGTCTTTGGATTTTGGTTTTTCTCTTTATTGAGTTTAATGTCTGGAAGCAGAGGCTACCCCAGGAATCTAAGAACTGGAAGTGAAATAGATGTTTCTCTGTTCATTCCACAGCCAGAAAGAATGAGCAGTAAACTAGCAGTACACTTGACAAAATAAGTGACAAATACAGATGCTTGAGGAGGAATAGAAAATATTAGTAACAGAACTCAGCACTGAAATAGCATGGATGGCATTTAAAAAAAGAACAAAGCCCATATATTCTAATTGGATGTTACCTCCATGAATTCAGTTTCCCACTTTCTCTCATCCATGTAATTTTTGATAGTAAGGCTTCACCATGCCCAGTAGAAGTTAAGGAACTGATTTATCCTCTCCTGAAGTATTTCTGCAGGGATGCACAAGGTGCTGATGGTGCCACTGCTCATGGAAAGCATCATTACAGTGCACAAAATGGGCAGCATTCCCTTGGGACTGAGATGGTTTGCTCAAGCAGTGCATTTGTAGACTGCTGCTAAAAACAATTTCACTCCCAGACCATTGGGCTTCTTACAGTCTAATTTTGGACATATATGAGAGTTACTTAAATGCAGAGATAACATTAATCTTTCAGTAGCAACAAGTGCTGGCTGGGGTTAAGATCAGGAGCTTAGCATTCCTGCAATCAAAATGTTGTTGCTGGACATGAGTAATACAGTATGTGATCATTTCTGAACATTAAATCTAACCTGGATTAGGTTCAGCTCTGTTATGTGATACCATGTTGCCTCACATGGCACTGTTCTGTCCTTTTGGTCCTTGAAGATATGGGACAGCAATTAGCAAGTACCTCATTTAATTGGCAGGAGTTCATAGAGTATCCGCCCCCGTGCCCTCATGATGCTTGCGTAAATAAGTGTTTCTATTTCTGTAGACAGTAGGCATTTGGATTTTTTTTTAAACAATATAATTGCCTGGGCTTAGTGTTACAAATCATGAAACATTTTGTTTATGCATTACAAATAGTGATATCTATTTATAAATCAAAGGCACTGTGTTCTCGCTGTATTCCTAGGAGGCCTTTGGTTGTGTTAGCATTACCACACACGTGCTTCCATTTTGTTGCCCAGGAAGCTAAACAGAAATATATGACTCTTAGCTGGCCTCATTAATGAAACAAGAGATACGAGTTGGGTGCAGAATCTGAAGGAGCCATTGATAAACATACTGAGCACTGAGGGGAAGAAAAGAAACCCCAACAAACTGAACATATTTTAAATTATTAAAAAGTGTTATTCATGGGAAGCAATGCCAGGTTTTATTTAGGGAGGTAGAAGGAAAACCCTGAGGTGGTAGAGAACTCCTAAAGGGTGGAGAGCAGTTTATCTTTATACCACATAGTCATATGGGAACAATTTATTCTCATCTTTGAGGAACAGGAAATATTTTAAAGTTAATAATGTTTCTGCCACCTTTCTCTCCCCTCCTATCATGCTTACAGTCAAAGGTGAAAGCCTACCCTGCATCCCCTATGACTGGTACAGAATCTACATCAGAAGCAAAGAGATGAGGGAAAGAAGAAGAGTGGAATGAGATCAGCTTTGTGGTTTGTGACAGCCTGTAAAACTAGAACAGCCTTTAGAAAAACTGGAGCTGAGTAGAACACATAAAAAGGCAGTAATCACCTCTAAATGTGGGCCAGTTGGCAATCCCATGCTGTGGTTGCCATTACAATAGGATATCTTGATGCAAATCAACAAATCATGTTCTAATAGTCATATGTACTAACAGGACAGAAACATTTGTTGCTGTTTCTTTCAAGCCCCGTGCATGGGATTTATCACTGTGTGACAATCCCTGGACCACTGATCTTGCAGTTTGAAAGAAAGTGCAGATTCCAGTGCAAAAAAGTTGCTGGAGTAACTGGTACTGGTGGGTGTTTTGCTGTGCTTCCCCCTCGTTGAAGCCTGGGAAACATTTCTTTAGTTCTTCAGCTCAGCTGGTACCTTGCTCCTCTGGGTAATGTATTAGCCCTAATACTGAATTTGGAGCAAGTGGTTCCCTGTGGTAGTTAACAGCAGGAAAAATGATGTAGTAATGTGTTACTGCTCTGGCTTTCTTGTACTATGGCCCTGTTTGTGAGCCCACTGTTTCAGTTTTCTGCACAGCCTCTCCCTGCTGGCACGGTAAAGCCAGTGCATGCTCAGCGAGGGCGTGTGCAATTCCCAGCACAGCTGTAGGGATAAGCTAATGCAGACACCTCGGATGTACTCCTGCCACAGCAGAGCTGCTGAGCCGGGGCCCTGCAGTGCTCTCAGTGCTCTGTTTAGGTGAAGTGCTCTTTGCTACCCATGTAAATATATACGTGCCCACTTCACCCTCCCCGTGTCAGACGCCACAGAGACCCTGCCTTTAATAGGCAAGGTTAGAAGGATAGAGGTGGCACATGGGCCTAGTCTTCCTTTTTATAAATCAGTAACAATGGGGTGTTGACAGGCCTTGAAGCCTAGACAGGCTTCGGGGGTCATCACGATAAGGAAGGATTAGTGTATATAATTTGCCAAATATGGCACCAGCCACCAGCTGGGTTTCTCTGCACATGGCAGATTATCTACATGAGCTTCGTAGCATTCACCTTAGCTGCTGGCTGTGTTTGTTAGCAAATGTATTGCTGTTGCCAGTTTAAGAACTATACGCTAAGAAAGAATGTATGCAAATGAGATGAAAGAAGTTGTGGTTTAAATTTTGACTGAGGACAAAAAAATAGTGTGTGCTGTAGAGTCTTTAAGTATAAATACTTTTCAGTGTACCGTATCTGTTTTTCCCTTAAGATTTTCACTTGAGAGACTTTGTATGCATCTTCATTCTCTGTAAATAAAGCTGTTTCAAACTTAATTCCCTGGAGGATATAGTTATCCTGCCCGAAGATCAATGGTCAACAGAAAATATAAAGAGGCCCTAGATCAGATCTTTGACTGCTTTGTGGTAGATAGCTAAACTGCCCACCTTAAAACGTTAAGGGAACGATAAATGCTGTAAATTCTTGGCTGTGGTGAAGAAGAACTTGTTAACCCCAAAGTTACTGGAAATAAGATATAGTCAAATTCTAACAGCATTGCTGTGTTGTAAACTGTATTATTCCTTAAAAGAAAAGCAAGAACAGAGAGACTTAGTCAATAATTGCAAATATTCTCCAAATTAGATTTTTGCTATGTTAATTTGCAGTTTCAGGTAGAGTTCATACTTTTGATCTTCCAGATTATACTACGCCAATTTATGGTAATTTTTCCAAATGCTTAAAAATTAACACACATGCATTGACTTTGTTATTTTTGTTTACTTGAAAGTTTTATTTGTTAGTATGACAGTTTTTTTAAAGTAAGATGCTGCAGTCCCTTTGTGCTTCCTTCCTCAGTACCTGGATAAGCTCACCCATAAAACAAAACATCCAGTAAAAAAAAATTTTGCAAGTCATTCAAGGATGCAACAAAAGACATAATTGACTTTTTGGACCATTTTTAGAACAAACTCTCTCAAGGCCTTTTTTTCCCCTCACAGCAACACTTCCCACTGCACTAGATCTGGCAAGGCTGTATGCATTACTTTATTTTGATACTGACATTTAAACAATAAAATAAAGCCATTTAAAACAAATAGTGGTGCTTCAAGTGTCTGAGCTGTCAAGATATCAAATTATATAACTTGGAAAAATCAGAATTCATTGTTAATGGTATGCACTTAACACAAAGGGTCGCTGGAGTACTAACCAGATATATATTCAGCTACCATGTTGGAGCTAACAGGCTGTATTCCTTTAGATAGAATTGACTATATTCACTTAAATGGACTTGACTCCAGTACAATCACTGTATTCAAATGTCAAAAAAAAAGAGAAAGAGGATGTCACGTAGGGTCACAAATTATGTTGGATTTTGACAGATTGTAGCCTTGCTTTACAAGAGCAGTAACATCTCATTTGTCACCGTTTGATCTGTAAGTGCGGGAATGAGAGCGGAAGGCCCTCCATCTCCACCGCAATTTAATCGCTCTGAGGCCGACAGTGGCAGCTAAAGCCACCTGCCCATGCACTGTACTGCTGATCTGTTTTAATTTAATCGTCCGTCAGCTGGGATGAAAGCATAAATCGTCTCCCTTTGATCTGCAAACGGTGTGGTTCTTTTGTAACGTGTGGTGCAGAATCAGGGAGACAGTTTTCACATTTAGTGCAACATAGACAACATGGGCTTGAAGAGCTTGTAATTGATATTTGGCTGTAGTGGTAAGGCAAGAAGTTATTCTTTTTGTAAATTCATACAAAACTGCATAAGTTTGGTTGTTTTTTTTTTTTTTTTTAAGAAAAGAAGATCATAGAGGAGGTTATTAATTTAATAATGTGTTGATTATTTAACTCTCAAAAGCCAGCTTCTACTCTTAAATAACTTAAACATCTTTAAAACTCGGAAGACCCTTA
The DNA here is from genome assembly GCF_031753505.1 of Anomalospiza imberbis. Lineage (NCBI taxonomy): Eukaryota > Metazoa > Chordata > Aves > Passeriformes > Viduidae > Anomalospiza > Anomalospiza imberbis. The sequence continues at coordinate 90,503,165 of NC_089683.1, forward strand.
AGTCACCTAGTTTACGAAACCTGGGATAGGAAAAATTATTTGGTGATAACACGTGATTTTGTGAACTGTCAGCTATATACTGGGCATGTTATTTATTTAATTACATTATTGCATGTAAATGGATAAGGGAGGATCTTTAAATAACAAACAAAGAAAAGCTGCCTTCTCCAGTGGAAAATCTTGCCTTTTTCTGGAATTGCTGGAGTTTTGTTGAAGGCCAAAATGTTATGTGCACATCAGATATGTTTGGTAGGCCAAACCTTGTTTTGGGATGCACACCCTTTCATGGAAAGAACCAGCATGAACACAACTGAAAGTAAAATGGTAACATTTGGACAAAACCTTTCTCATCATTGTTTTTTTGCAGAGTAGTTACTGAGGGAAAAAAAAGATTTGTACATTTCTCTCCTCCCTCTCAGCCCCTTCTCCCAACCCTTTACAGCTTCCTTTTTCAGGCTTGTGCCTTTCTTAGTTTTTGCACTTGGCCTCTCACATGAGGTATGTTACTCATGATTTTGATGCTGTATATTTGTACAGCACCTCCCTGAGCACCTTGTCAATCCAAGTCAGTCCTTCCATTTGAAGACTGAAGGTCTTTAAATCTGAAGCAGGACAGCAGTAGAAGGCTCACCACTCAACTGTGAGAATTTAGACCGACCCCATAAGCTTGGAATGCAACATCTTTTCTCCCTTTCTTATGAAAGCTTCAGGGACTGTACTCCCGGGTCAAATTCCCATTTGCCAAAATGAAAATCAAAATCTCAAACCCTCCTCAAAATTCATACGAGCCTGTAGAGTTGCATATATTCTCTGCAATTACATTCTTCTGATTAGGATTGAAGGTGTGAACTGCCCAGTGAATATCTTTCCATTAGTGCTGAGACTATACTATGTTTTTCCTTTTGGGAGAAGGGCCTTTTTTGTGGTCACACATCAAAACTGGGAAGTTCCTTTCCCAATAAAAAACACAGTGTGCTTTCTTCAGCTTTCAGAGAGCAAAGAACACAAACCAAAGTTTGTAAGAATCCCTCCTCTGTGAGGGACTAAACACATTTTATTTACCAGTCTTGTTAACGTTTTACCTGAGAAGGTTTTCTATTTCCATTATTTGTTGCAGGATTTTATTATTTGGCAAAAGACTCTGTCTTGGGGTAAAGATATGTTTATGCTTTCTCTTGTAAAATTCTGGTCAGCATATGCTGAAATACAAATATTGAAAAATTGTCTTTGTTCTTCTTTTGCTTTCATTTCCCATGAAAATTTTGTCAGGCTGACAATATAATAAATAGTTATGGAGTTGCTGTGGCCCTGGAATGGGGAAGGACAGAGAACCATGCTTCTGTCTCCCAGTACAGATTCAGCTTAAGAAGCAACCAGGCCCTGACTGCTTTGAGAGCCCTGGTTTGGTCTAAAACAAATAAACACATTTTCTTGGGGAAAGAAGGAAAAGAACACAGAAAAACCTTTTTCTTGTCCCCAAAGTTGACCTCTGAGACTGACCCAGATCCTTGGGTCATAAGCTCACTCAGCATGAGACCGGGGGAAGACAAATGGGTCAGACTATTTCTAGCCCTGCTAAGTGACCCTTTCTCATCCTGAGTTTTCTGTTACAAGTTGAGGTGGGCAGGAATCTTCCAGTAACACACAGTGGTGCAATTCTGAAATTTAAGTGTTAGGCGATTGCTGATAAAGCACACAAAACAGAAAGACTTTTGTGTTTCCAAATACTTCAAATGGTTTTATCTTGCTCAGTTTCAAAAATATATCTGGAATGTTGCATGTGTTCAGGCTAGTAACAACATACAGCAAAGTGATATTAATTTGCAAAGTTCAGCATTATTTGCCTAATTTTCTGTATAACGTCTGATGCAAAAGAAAGCAGAAATTAAGGCTGAATGAACTATAGTAATTTCTGATATTTCTAGCTTCTGACTTCTTTCCTTTGTCGACCAAACCCGGGGATGTCTGTGCAGTGTTTGTAACTGCAAGGGGTTTTAGATGGAATAATGAAGTACATGGATGTGTGCACCCTGCATAGTGTAAATTATGGTGATAGTTATCTTATGTCATGTGTAGGTAATGATAACACAAATAGCAATAAATGTCATATAGCCTTATACTGAACCATCATCTAATCAGTCCTAGGAAGGTTTATTTAAATGTATTTAAATAAAAGCAATCTAAACTACCAAAGGAGGACAAATTAATTTTCATGCTAAATTTTTATCTGAGATAAAATTACTTTGCAAGTCTGAACAGCTTGTTTTCCCTAAAGAGAAAAGATTTCTACCAAAATTTAGTCCTCACAATGATGCTTCATGTGCATGGGGCATTGCTTCACTGAATTTTTAATTGAGATGATAAATTAGCTCTTCGTTTTTGACTACTGATTTACAAAATACCTGTTTTCTAATCCCATTGCAGTAACTGGCATAACTGTCACTGAGCTACTGGCTACAGGATGGACTTCATAGTACTTAACCAGAACATCCTGAAAGATATTTCCAACAAGACTGTCTTTTTATTACAGCTTTGCAAAAGATGATGTCAGTCTAGTTTTGTATCCCCTTCACATATCCAGTCCTTTCCCCTCTTACTATTTTGGGTGTTTTTTATTAGCTTTTCTATTGGAATTCTGAACTCCATTACTCTGCAGTCAGATAAGTACAAATACAAATGCTGCTATCAATACAGTCCTCTCTTAAAACTCCAGCGCACACAACAAACACAGATAACTCCCTCCTGATAAAGTCCTTGTATCTACTTAGACTAAGTCTAAGTAGTGTAATGAAAGTGAAGGCAAAGACAGTAATGTTTTTCAACATATGACAGGTTTGTGGAAAGTACAGTAACAACTAATGAGTTGGGAGAAAATCATTCAAGAGTAACGTGGTTAGTTATGGTCTCTCAAGAGTCCATTCATCTGCTTTGCATTTGTGATATTTGTATTGGTTTTGCCAGAGTGTGTCCTTGCATTCATTCATGCTCTCCATTCTTCTGTGTTGATGTCACTTTTGACAGCAGTCACCAGGAATTCCCTCTTGTTGCGAAAAGCAGAAGCAATAATTAGGAGGATGTGGCCGCGATATCCTGGTAGTAATATGGTGCTAAGGTATAATTAGTACTTCTGCCTTTGGTTTTCTTCATGTATTTTGATGTTTTGCTTACAGCTTGAGCTGTATTGCTTATATCCATTTCCATAGTCTTCCTCACAGTGCGTGTGGCTCCATGTACATCGTGTACAGTGGTGGTGGCACCATTGTGTGCTGCGTTCTGTCTGTACACATGCACACACAAGTGGGAACACCTGCTCTCTTCTCATAACACTCTTACAGTTGCAGCTCCATGTCTTATTTTATGTAGTATTGGGAAACCTGTTTGGTTCCTTCAGCCAGGTATTTATGGTTTCTTACCACTAAGGGGAAGAGGATTCAATGCCTCCAGTAACTCAGTTCTTCATATAAAAGGCCAGTTGTTTTAGAGCTGGAAAATGGAGAAATCCTTAACTTCTTTACTACTCCTTTTCTTACTGGTTTGTAAAGTAGACACAGACACATTTGCCCGCATCTGTCACAGATTATTGTGAATTACACATTCAGGAGGTCTCCATGATCTAAATGGCATTATTAAATATTCACCTTAACTGTACCGACCATGGCAGCCAGAAATTGGTTGTGGGTACAAATAATTTTTCAGCCTGTCTGTTCTTAAGACAAAAGCAATAAAGCAGGCTATTATTTAAATTGATAAAAGATGCAAACACAGCTTCCCTGGGTTTCTAGATTTATAGCAAAAGAATAAATATTTCATTGGTGATACTAATTAAAGATTGGTCAAAGATTTATCCATGTCTTTTATTTCCAATATCCATCAGACCTGATTAGGAAAAGTAACATTTGTAGTACCGTCTACTAGCTGGGGAAAAAAAAAGTTCCATGAAGCCTACTTTACCAGATGATTATTGTTTTATTAGCCTTTGTTTAGTGAGGCGTTAACGAAGAATTGAAGAAACTAGTTTCTGGTAGGAAAAAATGAGTAAGAATTAATTTTTTAAAAACTCAGATCTTTACTGTGGCAAATATTGTATCAGGGGAAAACTGTTAGAAAAAACTACCATTTTCCTGATTAATTTCCATGTGGATAATGGATCATACACTGAGGAATGGACATAGATTAAGATCTCGACAACATAGGCAAAAATTAAGTAAAACCTAATGGTAATATCCGACACCCTTTTTTATAACATCCAATTAAAAACAAACAAAAAAAAAAACCCAAAACAAAAAAAAACTAGAAATAAATTTTTGTAGTGACACCTTCTAAACTAGAAACTTGGGATTTCTCTAATTTGGTGACGTTGAAATTCTGTCATTCTGATATGTTGTTTCCATTGGAGATTAAATAACTCTTTATTTCAAGACAAAGCATACAAGTAATTAACATCCTTATGCAGTTAATATTTGGAAAGTGGGGGAATATGTCTTCCAAATATCCTTTAAGTGTCTGTCAAGTTGATAAGGCATATTCTGCTGGTTTGCCTAACTAGTCTTAATTCTGGTCCTTTCTTCTGCAAATGCTAAATCTATCAGCTCACTTGACTGCAGGATTTAGCCCAAAAAGTATTGAGCTCAGACAGTAGCTTTGGAAAAAAGCTGACAGTGCTTTTCTGTCTTCTTGTGTTACGTATCTGGGAACCTTTTGTAGGTCTTTTTCTGTCTCCGATGTAAGAGTTTTTTTAATATGAGCTTTAATTGGATGTTTTATTTCAGAACTAATGCAATAAATACAATGATTGAAGGTGTTTGTAGCTGTGAGAATGTGTTTTGTTTTCAATTTTTTTTCTTCTTTCCGTATTTGTAAAAATTCTTTAGATTTAATAATTTCAATATAGCCACAATCTGGTTGATATATTAGAATTTAGTTCTGGAGATTTTTTCAAAATACCCAAATAGATAAACAGATCAGTCCTGGAATTTATTTAAAAAGCAATTACTCCTCTCTGTTCCAGGGAAGAAAATTCAGACGTTACATAAAGCCTCTCCTTCTACAAATGGTTTATTCAGACTATACTTACTTTATACTGTTTTCAATAATGAAAATACTGAGTAACTGTTAGTTTAAACCATGTCTTTAGTGACCTCCACAAACTGGCTTCCTGCATGTGTTCACCATAAATTCATATTTAAATTTCAAATGAGCTAAACAAACACTTTCATTCAGATAAACAGCTGATTTTGTTCCTCTCATGTTATATTAATAATAGTATTATGGAGTCTTCTGTACCCTTGCTTTACTTCCTGACTAGCTGATAATTGGGTTGGCAGAGTATACCTGGGGTCATCTTGTTTAGCTTATCTGCACAAGAGGAAGAGTGGCAAATAGTAAGGGAAAGCAGCAATAAAATAGTGGGAAAAAATGAAAGGAAGATTTAATCTTTGACCAATTTGAAACATATCCTAGAGAATCCATGGAGAAAAAGATAAAGTGTGACTATGAGTAAGTTAACTAAACACATTACAGTGTGTGGGAGCAAATGGAGTTAGTCCATTGTACACGTTTAATTTCCTATTAGTCTCTGGCGTTTACTACTCCAGTCTGAGTTGGGGCATCTGTAAATTCAGTTAAATACAGTGCATTGTCTAAACATATCACAGCTCCAATCAGTCACCCGGGCTGCTGATAAGAAGCCTCTTGTATTATTGAATCTACAATAGGGAGGCTCTGCAGGCACAAAGATAACAGCTAGGTATTTCACTTTAAGTATGAGAAAAAGCAGTGACTCGCCTTTGCTGCTGCAGCTCTGACATTTATTACTCCCTGATTTGTTTTATACTACTGGTGTGAATTTGGTTTCAAGTCCTTTGTATCTCCTCTTGTTCCTAACTTAAGACCTCTATCTGGAAACAGTAAGGGAAAACAATCAAACCAAAATCAACTTTCACGATATTGCATACATAGCAACAACTTGAGCACTTCCTAGTGCTTTAAGAATGTCTTGCTGCTTTCATACCTAAAGGAAGAAACAGAGGCTTTTGCTTATTCTTGAACCATTTTGTTCCTTTTGAATTAAAGGAACTTCAGTGATGTTGCTTTAGAATTGAAGCTGCTGAAGAAGAAATGTGAATCTGGCCATTATAGTTGGGGATTTAGACTTTTCAAGTGTTTTAATAGTTCTTTCCTTAGAGTCCTTGAGTTGGAAATAAAATAATAAAGAAGTCTGGTCAGCAGATGTTGATGCAGATAGAAGTACTCTGGTGACATGTGCAGACTGTGTTAGATACAGAAGGAAACTGTGGATAAATATGGGATTGATGGTAAACATCTTCCAGGATCCTTTATGTTTCTCTATTTGACAGTGTCTTTGTAGTCATAAATTTTTGGCAGACTTCCCATGTTAATGATAAAATTTCTTCTGCCCAAATATACACTTGTATGCCTTATTTTCTATAACATAGATATGTATTAATAATTATATGTTATTGCTATTAATATGTCACTATTAATGCACAAAGAATATATATACAGACAGCAGGTCTATATATAACCTAGAGTATTGGTATACATAATATCATAGATAATGGAACATTTTTGTACTATTTATTTACCCATAAGCTACATTATATTTAAAAATAAGGAATTCTAATCCTGAAATGTCATGTCAGATAGTTTCCTATTGTTTCTGCCCTCTAGAAAGATGCCTGTTTTATACTGTTGTTCAGATATTTAATTTTTTTAACTAATTGGTGATTTTATAGGTTTTCTTTATGATTTGATACATTTATGTGGAGGCAGGCATAGTTTTTCAATGACTTTGCAATAGAAAGTTTTTAGCCTCTCAAATATTAATTTTTCATTTCCTAAGGCTTCTTTTGTTGTACACGTATGCTGAATTACAGCTGTATTTCTTGATGTAGTTTGCATGAGTTTATTTTGCCTAAGACTTCAGTTATATCTGTTTTATTTCTTTTGTCATCTGAGAGATAACTGCATAAAGTTCAGTTAACTAGTTGATGCTATGAAAGTAAAATTTCTAAAGGATATGCCCTAAAGATAAAATAACCTCATCAAACCCCTCAGCAAGATCCGTAGCACAAAACCAAAATAAACAAGGAAAACAAAAAGATTTGCTTCCATCCTTTGAACCAAGACAGTGGAGAATGTTATGTAGAGGCAAGCTCCGAAGCAAGTTAATGATCTTGCACTGCTGGGTAAAAAACAGCTCTGATGAAGCATCCAACATCGTATCTCTTCGATTGCTCCTAGCAGAGTTACTGGTAGCAAATACACTGTGGCTCTCTATGGAGCTAAGATTCAGCAAAAATTCAGCCAATTTACAGCTGTTTTTAACTTTCTGTGTGAGCTTACATTCTTTCTGTAATCCTCCAAACACAATTAAAAGGCATTCTTGAGTTGGTCTGTGTGTTCTGAAGTGTCCACTGATGGGCTTCTTAGGGAATTCCATGTGGTCAGCCCCTGCAGAGGGGCAGTCACAGTAATACACATTCTGGAGGACAGAAGGGATGTGCAGGACTTATTTGTAATAAGAAACAAAAATGATGAAAAGCCTTTTCCTGGGCATTTTAAAATTAAAAGTATGTAGTATTGCAGTATTTTCTCCCCTTTGCTTTCAAATAAAACACTTGCAATTATTACAAGATTTTTTTGGTTTGTACCATGGATTATTTGCAAAGCTGGTGTTCATTCACGTTTGCAAGTTCACGGAGCTGGGCTTTATTGTTTCTGATACAGTGAGCACCCAAGGTATGGCTAACGTGGCAGGCCAGCACATTGCTCACAGCCTTAAATGTAAGCATGAGACTTCGTGCAGCCAAACATAGACACAAGAAGAAAAAAGCAGCTAAAGGAGGTGGCAGGTAGGAAAATTGCAAAAGGGAAAGTACTACCAGTTGATGATAAAAGCAAAGTCAAGGGTGGCAATTAGGCTCCAAAAAACAGTAAGTGCATTTGTGCTAGAATATAAAATTGACCCCAGGAGACAAAAAATTAGAGCTGTTGCCATGCCTTTAGAAAAACCTCCTAATTTTGTAGAAAAAAATGTCAATCACTTTATCCCTGGATACAGGCCCAAGTGCACACCAGCAGTGATAGGCAGAGATCTCTCTAGTGAGGTCTGTGGGGACCAAGGAAAGATTGCATTACTCTAGTCAAATGTTGAAATTAAAGGGAAAGCTATGGAGGATATTTATTTAGTGAGAATTCACCAAAGCCAAAATTCTGAATGGCTAGAATTTAAAGGGGTAGAAGGAATCATGACTAGAGAGTGATCTGATATGAAATACTCTGATCTAGCAAAGCCAAAGTTGATTAGAAAACAGTTTTATACAAAAGCATAATAATTTCCAACTTCTCAGGATTAGAAATATTGAAATACATGTTTCCTCACAGTTTTCTTGAAATTTAGAAAAGAGAGATACCAGAACAATTGCAGAGATTGTAGGAAAAAAATACTTCAATAAAGTTTCATCAGTGTAAATACTCAGTTCTGTAATGGCAGTGCTTGTTTTGGTGTGTTTTCAGCTTAACTATTGTTACTCATTTAACCTCAGTCTTTGTGTTGGAAGAGACTAGTTACACTCCAGGTTAATTTGGTGTTGTGTTAAGTGGAAAACTAGGATCAGCAGAGGTTTACCTAATGGAAATGAGCTATTGCAGTTGTTGCCCAATCCATTTGGAGTCTGTCAACATTGCCAAACCACCATCCAGTTTGGCATATCTTGAAACACTAGCATCATCTGTGCCAGGATTTCATTATCCACTGTGTTACAGGTTGGTTACAAATGTATGTCAGGATTGTTTGGAAAGCTTGTGAAATGTCTGTCTGGAGTGGCCTCCAGTTTCTCCCATCAAATTTAGGTAACTCCTAAATTTTCACAAACATCTATGTATTTGGCCTTGCTGCTGGAGTTGTCCTTGGCTCAGAGCAATAGAATGGGACAATCTGTTCCCTGAGAGTCAGAAAACCAAGTGACATCTGTGTCACACAGATACTGAGGCTTGACAAAAAGCCCCCTTACTGCTCTACCACTCACTTCTGTCTGGTTACTCCATACAGTTAAAAAGGTGACTGTGAAACAACCTCAGTGCAAGTGTTGGGCCTCCATTAAAGTCAGCCTGGTAAGCAGAAGCTTTTCCAGTGTCTTCCTTGGCATGGTGAAGTGGAATAATGTCAGTGTCCATGCTTTGGCACAGCTCCAGGATGATTGTTATGTGTTGCAATTTTTCATTGAACTTTGCATATGACATCAGTACATTTGTAATTAAAAGTTAATGTTACTCATTTATCAGTATAAGTGGTGAGTACTTTTTACTAGTTGATAAACACCATAACCTGAAAAATACATGGAATAATCACAATTTTTAAGATAGGTTTTTGTGAGAACAAAGTTAATTGTAGGGGGTCCAAGATGGAAAGAGAGATAAAACTTTGTGTTTCCTTTTGTAAGCAAATCAAGGGCCAAATAGATTGGATCTCTCTTCTGTTAAAAGACACTATATGGGATTTGAATAAATGATTTTTCTTCAGGTATTCAGCTGGTTTTTTTTTCCTTTTTATAAAATCCCAAGATCTTTCTCTTCCCTAGTAGACAGCCTCTACCTAGGTATTAGCAGTTTGAGGAAGGTTAAATTGCTCTTTCATAGATTAGGATGTGTTAACAGATGTGGTTATTGGTACTGTGTGCTTCCCTAATCCCTCTTCAATATTGGTGCATCTCCAGCCCTACCAGTTTAATTAACATTGAAATTCTCATATTATTTTGGTGTACTGATTACAGGCAAAGACTAAGTGGAAGTTAGTTTGGGGTCCCAAGAGAATTCAGTGTTAACAATGCAGAAATATTTTTTTTCCATTTCTCCCCCTTCCTGAACTCCAGATAAGCAGTAGGCCCCAGTTAGATTTCATTACTATCACGCACTCTTCATGGTCATCTTTTAATATTTGAAAGGATCATTTGTTAACTGGAAATGGTCAATTTTTTTTCCTTTGGCTTTTGAAATATAATTTTCAATTTTTAATTTGATTCATTTAGATGAAATCATTAATCAGGGTTGAAACTGAGTTAATTTTCTGGAAAATAAATGAGGTTGTTAGAGTGAACGTTATTAAGTGGGCTCTTTGCTCGAAAGGGATAATAGCTGAAAATATGGAAGACTTTGAGAACTATAGCAGTTGAGGGATGAAAAACATAAAGGTTTTTTTTTCTAGCTAAGTGCAGTAATTTTTTAAAGGAAACTAGGCATATGAGGAATATTTCAGAACTATCATCATTGAAGTAGGCATTACAGAGTAAATAACCTAAATATAAATATAAATATATATATATTAACTCATATATATATATATATATATATATATATATGAGTTAAAATCCTACAGAGCCAAGGTATAGATGGTGATTTTAAAAATGTTCTATTTTTACAGAACATTGTGTTCCTTCTAAATCTTAGTATTTGCTATTCCAGGCAATGCCTACTTGATTTTTGAGACAGAGAAACATTATTCTTAGTAGTTCAAAAGAGTTACAGCCATCCAGGTAGAAAGCAAGCTTTGGTAGACAGGGAGTACAGGCCACTAAACCGTTTTTTTCAGTCTGACCCAAATTCAGCTCCTGGCCTTGAGAGGGTTCTGTTTGCTTATTCTCTGGAGTTTACTGCATGATACAAAGTGATTAAGATAGCCAACAAAATCTCTTACAAACACAAACCAAAGAACAAGGGATTGGACTAGACAGACAACATCCTAGAGTTACCATTCAAGCTTATTTCAGTAAACTACAACATTTGTTTTGCATTGTTTCCTAATGCTATCTACTTTCTGCTAATTGTCTAGTTAAAACCATGGTTTGTTGGTTTTGGGTTTTTTCTCCCCTGGAAGATAGGGCTGCCTCCTCTGGTCTGGTCAGAAAGAATTTCTTCCCTTCAAGTGCTCCAGGCTTTGCTTAAGAGCTATCATAACACTAAACACTTAGTGGCCTTAGGTCAAAATTTTTGATGGAACATTACAAGTCTGTTTAGGTTTTCCTTAATGCCTGTGTGCTCTTTAAGGACCATTTCAAAGTCTGTTACTGGGGATGAGTGATAAAATCTGTAGGTGTCTTAGCCAACAAGGTGTTCCATTATAGATGTTTTTAAACTGCCCTGTCCAACAGGATATTAAATGCTGCAGATGGAAACAGGAATACATGCCACACCAAAAAGAAACTTCTCAAATGGAGAAGGGTGGAAAAGTTTCTGCAGTAGAGCAGAAAGTCACATGGAAGTGAAAATTATTTGGAATGCAGTTATTTTACATTTCTGATGCACCTTTCTCTGATCAAAGATGAGAGACAGTAAGAATAATGTTACTTGGTTTAAACTTGAAATAGTCTTCTTTCAAAAATGTAAATGTCAGTACGAGTTCACTTTCCCTTTAAAATGGGATAAACAACAGCAAACAAATCTGAAACCCAGTAGACAGGGAAGTTGAGTTTGTATATCCCCACTGCTAACAAAGTTGACTACAGAGAGGATGACTGCAGGCTTCTAAATGTCTAAGATAGCATTTGAAAGATAGTTATTTTAAGATTGAGCAGAACAAATGTTGATTTACCATTTCATTTTCAGTTATATCATCATGATGTAATGAATCACAGTGATGTAACAACCTCAAGTGGACAGAGTATAGCATGTTAAGCCAAAACAGCATTTGTGTGCTATAAATATTTTTGGGCAATAACTACAGGAAGGAAGTACCTCTCTTCTGGAATAAGAGAAGGTCCTGAAGTCCATACACATGATTAAGATCAGTCACTTAGCATCAATTAGTCAATTGCAATTAGTTACTACTAATGGGTTTTGTATCCAGACTTCATTGTAGACCCTACCTGCTAATAAGAACAGATTAGTGGCTCAGCCAGGGAGGACAGAGGCCCCAGTTCTTAATAATATTATATAATTTATTATTAAGAATAATAGGTTTGTGGTAGTATTATGTAGATGCTACAAGAGTACGAAGGGGGCTGTCTAAATCTCAGTAACTTAGTTCTATACCTTCAAAGTCAATAAACTGCTGTAAGTTACAGAAGCAAGATCATGGCTATGCTGTGCCATGAACTTACTTTCAAATCTATCATGCCTACACACCTTCAGGCTTAATTGTCTTGTTTTCAATATGTAGTGTATTTTGGGATACAGGCTATTTCTCTAGGATATACTGACAGAACTTCTTAAAATCATTCAAATTTTAAGTCAAGTTTTCAGATGTTCATGTTGAGAATACATTTGTTGTTTCTGCATGACTTGTAGTTTCGCTTCTTGATTTGGTTATAATACTGGCTACTAATCTCACAATTCTACAAAACGTCTAAAGTCATATCATGAGCCATGTTAGACACTAAAACTCCTAAGTGAGTAACGTTGGCATAAAGATGTCCCTAACTAACCAAGGCTGGGACTTCTCCAGGACTTTGCTGCATTTGGTACTCATGAATATAAAATAGCTTGTGGTGGGGAAGGCACGAGGGAGCATGAAGCTGGGATCAGGGCAGAAAGATGGCAAGTATTGTCACAGTGCTGGTGTGTAGAGCAGGACCCCCCTGGTCAAGCTGAGCATGTAGGGATGCCACGGTTACTAAACAGTGCTTTGCAATTTGCTTGGAGGCAGCTTCTGACAGGTGGCTTTGCTACTGCCTGTGATTTCAGAAGCTGAGTCTGTGAAGCCAAATCAGACCATCTCCCAGCTCCCCTTTTCTTCTTCTATGATGTCAGCAAGTCCAAACTTTCTATTTCTGTTTTCTTTGGTTTTCAGTCTTGGATAGCTTTGTATTTTCTTGTAGTGTTTGGTGGTATCTTTGGACACAACTATTTCTAATCCTTTCTTTCATCAAGTTTCTTAAAGGAATGTTGTGTTACATTTCTTATTTAGAAATATAACAGAGAATTGGTTTTATTTTAAATATTCTGCCCTCCAATGATCATATGCAGTTTGTGGATAACCTTTAGTGTTTATCTTAGGATGGTGTTGAAAGAGTCTATTTCATTACATGCTTATTTACTTTAGAACTCTTTCCAGTTGGGAAAGACTGCTTTGCTTCCCTCTGCTTTGTTATTGACTCTGCTTTCAAACTGTGCTATTAGATTTCTTTTAACAATGAGAAACTTGCTATCTAAAACTGCCCCAAACTTAGGAGGGACAGCAGTGAATGGCATTGTTGGTCCTCTGACCATGAATCTAGAAATAGTAATAGCAGTGGTAATAAGGTGGTACGGGTAAACATTGGAAATTGTGAAAGAATGACACCATTCAGAGAGCACCCTGAGGAAAACCTCCATATCTACATGTCTTTAAGAATTTTTGCAGAATGATCTCTCCTTGCTCCCATGTATCTTCCCTTTCAGATAAGCTTTAACTGCAGACACCTATATTAGTTGGGCCTTCATCTTGAGCTGAACGAGATATTCTACTTCTTCAGTACACTCCTGATGTGGACGGACTAGGAATATAAGACCAACAAATAATTTTTGATTGAGTGGATTTTGGGCCAAATGTTAGATGGAAGGAATGCCTGTGCCCTGAGCCATTGCTCGCTTGGTTATCCACCTGGCCAGCTACACCTGTTGCAGAAGCACAGCATTTTGAGACGGACAGTTAATTGCTTTGTTCCTAAGGATATATTTTGTTTAAGCTTTTAAAAATATAACAGATTTTTGTACTCACTACACAGTCATAACTATCTGCTGAAATGAATTTCATCTATAAAATCCAACAGCAGAAGAAGTATTTGTAGAAGTTTGTTTTTCTTTGATGTCTCCTTATTGGCATCAAACAGTGCCAGGAATTGGACATTCACAAAATAGTTAGGATGTCACTGAATGAAAGATGTCAATTCAGGTTTGGCCCAAGTTATTCTGTACACAGAGGCAAACATATGCCACTGATTGCAAAAAAGTTTTAATTTATTTGCTGTTTGGATAAGGAAGCTGAAGCTGTGATTCACATGTTTCTGAACTGAGTGCACTGGGATGGGATAACCATCTGTCCTGAAAGGGAGATGCTCGGCTGTATGTGCCTACTGATGATAACATGGGGGTACTGGCTAGCAGTCTTATCGAAGCAGTTGCCAGAGGTTTAATAGTACACAAATAAAAATGAATTAAAGTGACCATTTTTAAGGGGCTTCTGAAGCTTTTAAAGAAAAAGCAGTATTAGTGAGTGCAGTAGTCCTGCTTCAAGTTCCTTATTTCAAGCTAAGCTTACCAATTTAATTTTAATCCCTTTCAAACGCCTTGGTCATGCTTTGAAGATAGCAAACCGCCCCCTCAAGCTCTGAAGCTGAGCACTGGCCCTTTTTGTTTCCACAAGCCGAAAATAAAGTGTTCGCATGAGCTCATTTACAGAGAGTAGAGTTGGCAGCCTTATCAGGAGAGGAGAAAAGAGCTCTGAAGATGAAAAGCTATTGCTGTGACAGAAGTCTTTATTAGGTTGGGCAGTAACAGAACGTAGCGTACACAGGATAAAGTAATGGCTACCTAGAGCATTTAGGGAAAACCAGAAGAGTAATAATGTTTTATGTTGTTCTTAGACTGGCTTCTTTGGTGATCCCTCTGGCCTAGGGATGTTTTGAGTGAAAAAGGGGACTATGTAAACAGAATACTGTCTGTACAATCTGCAGCCTCTGCTGGTCACAAAAAAGAGCAAGTCAGAAAAAGGAAAAGTAAAGATGAGCTATTATGTACTTTCATAATTACTCAGCATTCTCTGTTGTGGCAACGCTCTGCTATAGAGTTTGCTAGGAGACAGATTTTGCTTGAAAAGCCCTTTATCCAGTTTCACACATATGTCAAATCCCATTTACAACAAATATTTCTGTCTTGAAATTCACGTATTTTAGGACAAATTTTTATATGAGATAGATGATATGCAAGGTCAGCTCTATACTGATCATAAAGTTTATTTCCACTAATCTTCCTCCAGTCATTGACAACCTATATGGCTTGCTGTTGTTTTTACTTCTGAATTTTTCTTGTTCATATGCTAGATTTTCTTCTTCGTTAAAGATTGTGTCCTCATGCTAACCCAGGATTAAAGCCATGGCAACATTTTGTAGGTAACATCTTCACAGCCTAAACCCATTAGAATCAGTGGAATGCTAGCTAAAATTAAAAAAAGGGGTAAGTACTTGTTCCTGTGATTCTTAGAAATTTCACAGCTGCTCTGAAATTCAAATGGAGACCTGTATTGCTTTTATGGGTAGCTCGGTCCCCCAGTAAAAGCAAAAAAATCCTTTACTTGAAGTTTTGAATTGCCTTCTTTAATGCCTTTAAACAATAGACCCATTTCTTCATTTAATTAAAACAGTAAAAGTTGTGGCTCAACCATACAGATTGACAGAGGACTGTAATTGATTTGGCTCATTTCTTTTTTTTAATCACGATTAACAATAAAACACAGTGCATTTTGATAGAGAAGTAACTGAGTAAAAAACAATGAAAAAGAAAGATAAATGGCACTGATATGGATTACATTAATTAGGTGGGTATGTTGGATATTATGCTGGAAAAAGCCTGCAGTGGGGCTTTTAGTGGCATGGGAGTTAGAGTTGCAGTTTTCTCTGAGTAAGGATTGCACACATTTGTTGATCAAGCAAACTGTGTAAAATTGCCGGATCCTAATAACAGATCTTTGTGCAGCAGAACATGGCACTGATCTCGAAGTGTGTCCTCAGGTAAACTGTTCAGTAATGAAGAATAAAGCGTGATGGAAAACCTTCTCTTGAAACACAGACTTACCAATTTTTTCCTGGATTGTGTCAAGTTCCTGTATTTGAGTGGGAAAAAAGCATCAATATTTATTGGTTCTACATCCAGATTAAATATTTTAAGAGTTTTCAACAGTTATACATCAAAACTGAAAGGGAGGGAGAACATATCCACAATCCAACTGACGTTTTATATGAGGTTCTTGCACCTTTACAATAGTTTTGTTCCTTCACTGTGCTTACTTTGTTGCTATTTAGTCTGCTTCCTCACATTAATAATGTAAGTTGAAACTAGCACTAAATAACCCACTTTTTTTTTTCATGGTATCTATTGATGAATGAAAAGGACATGAAGGAATTCTTTGTCTCGCACTAGCTATTCTCAGTGGAGGAATTACCAGTCTAGCCATTGATCTTTGCCATAGGCAGGATTGACTGTGTTGCAATTGCATGTAATAAGATACTTTCTGTCTTCATTTCCAAACTGATGTCTTTTTACACTTCTTAAAATGAAATAATTTGCATTAACCAGTTTGGCATTGTACTTTTGTGAATCACCACCCGTTTCAAGTCGTGACATGTGAGAACTATCTAGAAAGTGTTTGCTTATGGCCCAGTTCAGCAGCAATAGTCTGAGATGAGCAGGTGAATTTCTCTCACTATGAGTAGCTTTGGTTCATGCAACTGCCAGCCCAGGCAAAATTCTTCACTGATGCTTCAGACCTCTTGTGCATAACACTTAAACTGCTTGTTTGTTAATTTGTTACTGTTGTGAAGTACATTCATGGTAGAAACTTTTATTTTCAATTCCCTTTTAAAGCTCAGCACATTGAGCCTCCCTTTCTTATGCACATGCTGCCAAGGAGGATTGTCTCTAGATAAATTATGCCCTCTCTTTCTTAAACAAGATTTAAGAGCTTCTCCAGCTGTTAAGTATCCAGCACTTGAAATCCCAGTCTGTTTAGTTCACTGTGGCAATTGCCAACTGTGTGGAGTTTTGATGAGGATTGTATACCTTAGTGATACAATGTAAACATGGTTTAAGAAATGTAAAGTGTAGAGAGCATTTTTTGATGTTTAGCACAAAGACAAAAATCCATTCCTCAGAGTAGAATTGATAGAATGGGACAAATAAAAAACAAGCATATGAAAAGCTTTTTTTACTCTGTCTTACATATTTATGTGACTACCAGGAGAATTTCCTCATCTTTTAATTAGATAGGTTTAAAAATGAAAAAGCCCGTGCGGAGGATTTAAAACTTATTTTGATGCTGGTTTGTGGAAATTATTTTGAATAAAAAATGGGCTCACTGTTTCAGATGTAGGGAAGATGCCAATCAAAATCACAGAAATCTGGCTCTGAATTTATTTGAGGTTTAGGATTTTTTTGATGTGGAATTAGTCATCGTTGGTCTGTGGAAGTTATACAAAAAAATTACTCTGAATATAAATCGGTTGTCAGTATAAATTTTGCAGTGCATTCTCTCCTTTTATTTTGTGGGCTCATAATCTTAATTTAAAAGTCCAGTCAAAGCTAAAATTCTGTTGGATTGATGGATGTAGGATATATGGCCAAGTTTGCTATTGATCTAACTGCAAGTTAACCTAGTTTCAAGAAATATGCAAATATCTACACTGAGAGAGCAGTAGTCCCCACAAAAATTTGGAACAAAGTAGAGCTGTTTATTACACTTCACTCTTTGTGGATAGTTGAAAAGAAGATCACAGAGCAATCTAAAAGGAAAGGCACAGGCTGGAGAGAATAATAAAGAGGTATCAATCCACCACACCACACCATCTCTGACACAATGGCATGACAAGTGGAAAATAACTTAACTCTGTAAAATAGGGAAAAGGCAGTAAAAAATGAATTGTGTTACAGTTTCTAAAACCTGCCTCAATTCAAGAAACAAATGCTCCTGAGCAGTGCCAAGGTGTACGATTTTCACATAAATCTCAGATGTCAGCAAAAGGGAAACATGTAAAACCCTAAGAAACAGTGTCAGAAAATATCAGATTTGTTAAGACCATTGAGATCACTGATTTAAGAATGTCCCATCGCCAATCCCAAAGGCGTTCCTCATAGGATCCTCAGTGCCATGTGTTTTGATTTTCTCCAATAAACAATATTACCAGAAAACATAGTGATATTTCCTATAACTGATGCACAGTTTTGCTGCATATAAGCATAACTAGAGGTATTTTCTTCAGTGGTCAGTTCCTTTTCTCCAGGTTTAACTAAGTTAAGGCTTCAAGGAAGAACATTTGAATGAGTTCCCTTTGAAAATACAGGCAAGTTCTTATTCCTGTTATGTCACTTTAGAGTAATGCAATAAAATGTGCTTTCTTGTTCAGATTTATCTGCATGTTTTTGTACCATTCTTCTGAATATATCTAGTGCAGATTAAAATTAGTAGGAGAGAACTTAAACATCTGAAAATGAAACCAAATTTGACCTCAGGATCAAAATACTTTCTGGAACAAATGAACACATTGCAGAAGGAGGTTCTGATCCAAAGTAAAGGTTCTAAGGTCAAGAAGCAGGAAAGAAGAAAGGAAGAAACAGGTTTGTTTTATTTAAATAACAGTCCTAGGTACAATTTTGGATCTTGCGAGAGTAATGTGGAGATGCAGTGAATGGCAGAATCTAAATGTGGAAAACTGAACCACATAGAGATTTTATTTGCCAACAGCTCTCCAGACCTTCCCTTATTACATATTTATATTCACAGATTGCCCATGTAGGGCAGGATAAAAGAGTGAGTAAGGAATTCTGACTCTTAGCTTGTATTAGCCATTAAGCAATGCAGTGTCACTGGTTTGAGTTACACTGTGCTGTGCAAAGCACATTCAGCCTTTAGTGATCATTCTCTGAAGAGTTCCTGCTGGAAAAAGAAAAGCGTATTCAGTGCAGGCCATCGTGGATCTTGTCATCTCTTTTTCCTTTAAACCTGTGTCTGTTTTCCTAATCATAGAGTGACACAATGACATTTTCTTCATAAGCAATTCATTGAACCTAGGGACCGAAGTGTACAAACTGTGCACACACTTCCTGGTCAAGTTTCTCAGAACCTGTCCTAGGAAGATTATTACACACATTTGTTCATTTTGAGGGTGCTAGTTATAAATATCTTGAAATACTCTTGTAAGTTTCTATTTTTGGGCTTGTTTCATTAAGTTATTTTATACATACCCTGTCATCTTTTTACTCGGTAAACTCTGCTCTTGAGTCTTAGTGTCTTTTTAATTCCCAATTTCACATTCCATAGGAATGTATAGTAATATATTTAAAAGGAAAAAAAAAAGAGTGAACAAGTCCAATGTATGTGTTTTAACAGAAGGAAGAGAACTTTGGGACATAAAGCAGAAAACTTTGAAAGGAACACTGTATTTGATAAAAATACAAAGTCAATGAAATTCTTTGCTCTTCTCACCCTTGGAAGTAACTCTGGAGAAATGTGCAGACTTCAGTAGTGCTATAATAGATTTGCAGTGCATTGAGTGAGAAGACCTTGGTCTCCTGTTTGGTAAATATTCTTTTCACGGCCCCTAGGAAAACAAAATATGTGTGTGTTTAGCATTGCTCATGGTGACTATTCCCATTGACATCTGCATTCAGAAGGAGGGTAGGTATGTATCAATTTAAATAGACTGTGCTTGTCAGGAATTATTGACTTAGAACTATTCTTTTTTTAAATTCTGCATCTGTTAAAATTCTATGTAAAAATAATTTATGAGGAAATTTTATGCTTTATTTCCTCTTTTAAATAATGCTCATGTAATTATGTCGCCCAATTACTTGTATTAACATACCCTTGTACACTGTATGGGTTTTCTTCGTAGCTGTTGCCATTACAATTTAAAGAAAAATATTCTCCTCAGACAAGCCTCTTTTATATAAAGTAATTTTTAACAGGGACAAATTGTTTCTTGTATAAAAGAACAATTCTTATGACAAAAATTTTTGACCTTTTTTCTCTTTGTTTTGTTCGTTTAGGCTGGCTAAAATTACATACATATTCATGTGTTTTAATAAGAACAAAGCATTACTCTTGGATATGTTCCATAAATTTGTTCTCATAAGCAATTTGATAGACATCTACTATAAGTGTAGTGGGGGGAGTTTACAGTAAATCAGTCTGCCTGGATTAGAAAACTAGAATTTATTAACCCATTTCCCAAAGGCCCAGTGTTACCCATGAGATTAGAAGAAAATTGTCACCGTTTCTGTTTTAGAGCAGGGGCACTTTATAGTAAGACTATATTGTCTAATTGTTTAAAAATTTATTGTGTTTTATTGAAGTGAAATCAATTTACCTCATACTATTAATTGTTTGTAAGATTAGAGGCAGTCAAAAAGTCTGGGGAATGCTGAGCACATTTGTAGTTTTTCAGCTGGGATTTTCTGCATAGGCTCTGATCCCTTCCTGTTGCTAACCACAAAAGAGCTGTCAATATGCGGGTTGACCAGTATGCTTCTGTATGGAAAGCTTCTAGCAGTGGTATCAGTGAAGTGGTACCACTAATAAACCTTCCATTAATTGCTCAAGTAGTACTTGGAGGAGACTCAGAGGCCAGAAGCAGGGTAACCTGTCACTCCAGTGTGTCAGGCAGAATGTCAGGTTCTGAGGCTGGCAGGGTGTGTGAGCTAAGGTATAAATCACTCACACTCAGGGCATGAATGAAGTGCTAAGCATGTTTGGGAGAATACTTAAAATTCTAAATGAAGAGTTAGTTTTTTTTTGTTATTTTTTTTATGGCTACAGAACCTTGTACCTGTTAACTCCTTGTGTGCCATTTTCTTTTCCATTGCTTTATGAAGAAGAAACATAAGTATATACACTTGTTATAGGAATTGTAAAATAATTAATCTTGTGTTCTTTTCACACTTTAGCTGATATCACCAGATTTTATATTTTTATTTTTATATATATGTATATACAGTAATATCTCAGTCCTTTTTGTGTTAAGGGAAAAGAAGTGAACATTAGAAGATTAACAAAATAGTATACATCTTTTAATCTTGCCTTATTCCACCACATCTGATAGTTTTATATATTTTATATATCTACCCATATAATTCAGTTGAAGGACTGGAGCCTTCTCTTGTAAAATGGAATAACTTAAAAAATTTATTCTGTGTTTTGCTCCTCACTTAACCTTAGCATCAGAACTTGATAAATTAATTTTGGTGGTTTTCTGCTCAGTTTCATTTTCAGATTCTCATGTATGCAGAATTCTTTGATAGTAGTATTCATGGAAGAACAGGGAAAATGTTATATACAAACAAGGAAAAAGGCACAGTTTCAGTACTCTGGAAAATGTTGGTGCAAATGTTTGTACTCTGGATGGGATCATGGCCTCCATTAAAGGCCATTTGTAAAATCCCTTCTTGGCAAGGCCATTTGGAATGTTTTTACCTGCCACCTCCAGAAACCATAATATATGCAGAGGACATTTTTCCTTTTTTGTTTTCATCTTTAAAAACAATGCTACAATACTAATAGGAAACAATTCCACCACATTGACATTTTATGCAATTTTCTTTATTTTACTCTGCTATGTCTCGATTTGATGCCCCTTTAGCCACTACATTTTGAAGTTTTTGTTGCTGAACAGTCATTACTTTAACACATTGCAAATAATGAAACAAAAAAACTTAAATATTTTGTTCCACGTGAAGATTATCAAGCCGAAGGAACATTGAACAAGAAGGTGCTCTGATGTGCTCTGTCAATGCCTTGCAGTCCAAACATATTAACCCGATCATTGGTTTTTTACTCTACCTAAAGAACAAAGACTGTATTTTTCAAAATAAGCAACTGCTCAGACAAATCAGAATGGAAGTACAAACCTGGAATTTCAGATATGCCCACCTGAACTATGTACCTATATAAGCCACTCTTGAACTTCATTCTTGTAGCAGACAGAATTCTAAGAAACAGAAAGTTGCAGTACATGGACAGGAAGTGCAAAGTGCAGAAAAGCCCTGTCATTTGCCAAAGACATCCGAAACTAGTAATATAAAATCTTTTGTCTTGAGGTTAGAATTATCTTGTAGTTGTACTGCAAGATTACTCTGGGACTCCAAATGAAACCCTGCTGTGTAACTTCTATCTAGTCTTGAAAAACATGTGCAAACAGAATAACAATACAGAAGGCAAAATGCTCATATTATGACTGCAGAAAGCCAAAAAGTGAAAATATCTGCCACATTTTCTAAGTCAAACCCATATTTTTATATGAAGTCTGTGCATAGGTTTAAAAGTACCCCCTTTTTAGCAAAAGACTGGTGTATGTACTCATTAAATTACTTCAGATATTTTACATTTCCATTGCAGTCTTCCATATAAGTCAAATTGTGATATATACTTTAAAACTTTAACATATAAATCATGATAAGATATAATTATTGCTCCTAAAAATCTTTTAGCTGTAAACAGGAGCTGAGACATGGGGTAAGGTTCTGCAGAAGAGAGAGAGAAGTTCAGAATTCTGACTTACCTTTTGAGGAAGCTTGAAGGATTAAGTCTGAAATGGATGCAGTTCCACATATCGTTATGTTGCTCTTTAAAAGAATAAAGAAAAAGTAGGGAAGAATTGCACAGTGTTCCACCAAAAAAAATATAGCTCATAATTGCTTAATACATAAATATGAGAAAGATTGCGGAGATAGGGTTGTTATGGGTGTACTAAGAGAAAAGACAATGTCAAAATTATGCTTTCATGAATAAGTCTTGGAGAAGTCTGGAATTTTGTGAGAAAAATATATATTTGCACTGAGGCCAATTTAGGCTCAAGTGGCATTATAAAGCCATCTGAGCTGTAAAGGTAAGTCTCAGTCAATTTGCCAGACGAGTGTAATTTAGAAAGTAAATTTTGCTTGTTTTACCCTTGTACAGGTCATCACAGAATGGCTGCTCCTTGAGGAAGATGAGAAAGATTTTGTCCCTAAGAGTGGAAAAAAAAAAGTCTAATAAAACAGAAAAAAAACCCAGAGTAATGGATCATATTTGTTAGGGTAAAAAAACTTAATATTTCAGTGAATTTTATGTCTGTTTTAATGCTGTAGTATGTTGAGCCATCCTTTAGTCTTCTCTGATTCTGTTCCAGCAGAATCAAATCACTTCCTGTAGGTAGAAATCCAAATTCTAAGTGGAATATCTCTTGGTCCCAGTAGAACTGATATTATTTTGTATGACTGTTTCAGCTCACGCGATTAAGAACTTTCATGTGATTTCTGGATCACAGATTAATTCCAGAATCCCACATCCTCCAAGTCACTAACTAAAATATTGTGAAACTGCACATTATTGTATCTGAAAAGAGTATTGAGATCTTGTTCATGCTGTTGGTACTTCACAGTCCGATTATTGTAACGCATTTCATTTCAATCTTCCCTTCTGTCTTGAGAGTTGCCAGCAAATGGTCCAGAACTTCAGTTAGACTCCTTTTCTATTAGAGTTGTCACCAGCATAGCTCCTGAATTCTTTATAAGCTCTAGTGATGTGATCTAGAGTAAGGGCCTGCTTTTGACCTTCAGGCCTTGGCATGGCCTTGCTCAAACTTACTTTTTGACCTTTCTGTCTCCTGACATTCTGTGCCCTCTCCTTGGATCACCAGCCAAGCCGCCTTTCCCGGTCTGGGCTTGTCACCTTTAAAGTAATGGTTACAAGTGTATTGATGCAGTAATGACTTTACAGCCCAGCAAGCTCCACTTCATTAAATTGGTTGTAATTTGAACTCTGAAACAAGATAGCATCTTCTGTAATTATATTTAAATAAATTAAGGTTAGGACTGTGGTATTTAGTTAGTGATAGATTGCCTTTATTTATTCTTATACCTTGTCCCAGGACATTGTATGCATAATTAAAAAAATAAGGCATATACTCTCACATAGTATGGTTATGATATATAAGCACATTGACATGAAATTTAATGGTGCAATTAGCAACAGTATTTTCTGTGTTATTCATAAAAGCTGTTGCAATATTTTACACTGCTTCCTAGTAATTAGTATATTAGTAATCCAGGTGATGAGGAGAGAAGTATTATGTAATGGTAACTGCTTCATTTCAGAAACATCAGGGCTTTTTGTATATTCAGCCTTAGTTCTGCATTCCTTTTCCTTTGCAGTTTACAAATATGCACATTTTGCTGCAACACAGGCTCTTGCTCACTTCAGAAATGGGAAGGAAAAGAAGTGCAAGCTGTATAACCTCTGTTTACTGGCCTAATTTCAGTCTCTTTTAAAATCATCTTGAGTCTAGCATAATTCCATTGAAAATCTGGTAGTATAAAACTTGGAAAAGATCAAATTTAGGCACTAGTAATGGAGTGCATAGTGTATCTCTTCCAAAAAGGACAGATTTTTTGTCTTTTAAGTTCTTATGTGAAGTGTAAAAGATATTCTTTTGTAATATTTGAGAGCTAATAATTGGATAATGGGTGTTGCATGTTTGATGCAACAGTGTAGCTGTCATGTTTTTCTTTTCTTCTTTTTAAATTTTCTTCTTTCTTTCTGCACATTTCACCTCTTCTTGAACAGAAATAAAAGGTTCAAGGCTTGTCAGCATCAGTTTATAGATAGCTGTTTAAAAATAATGAGGTATTGGGTATTGTAAGGCTCAGGGCTGTCTTGCCAGACTCATTTATTTCCATTCACCTTTTGTCAGAATTGCAGACAGAAGACATTCAATTAAAACTTGTCACCTGTTGCGTGTGACCTAATTTGTATTTGTGAGTGTCACAGATTAGGATACATATGGAGCCATTTAAAAATGTAAAGGAACAATAGGATTCTTAAACATTTTATGCCACATTTTCTTCATGTGAACATCTTTGTTTATGGACTGTTCTTCAAGGAAAATCACTTGGGCTGAGAAATAATATTATTTATTTACACGAAGTCTCATTTACATCGGAAAACTAAGGGGATTTTATTAACATTCTTTTGTGGTTTAATGCATAAATGGCAGTGCACAAAATTTCAGCATGTAGATGATTAGTTCATGCAAAGTTAATGTTCCTTTCAGGAGAGGTTGAGTACTGAGCTGTGTAAGTAATGCATTTATCAGTTCTTTTGTCAAAATGAAAAAAACAAACCACTGGGATTTAACCTAAGAGATGTGTTTATCAGTTCCTTTGCAAAAATCCAGCCTATCTCATCTCCTCCTCCCAGGACAAAAATGAAATTTCCCAAATACTGCTTACATTTGGTTGCCTTGAAACTTTGTTTAGTATTAAACATAAGCAAAATCTGAAACACTGGTCTGAAGCATTTGTTTTGAAAAAGCAGTATTTTTCTCTTTTGTTTTTTCAACCTGAAACAATTCACTAAATATTTTAATTAGCCCAATTATTTGGGGTTTCTTAATAATAAACTGTTTTTTACAAATCATTGCAGAGGAACAGATAAATTAAGCAACTTGTAGTCACAGATTAAGTTAGATATTAAAGTAATAAACACTGTTTTGTTTTTCAGTCAATTATATGGGTCAGTTCATTAATTAATTGTTTTACAGGCACAATTAATTAATTGTTTTACAGGTCTTGAGAACAGCCAATTTTATCCCACATTAACAAATACTTTTTGCTACTAGCTGAATGTAAAGTAAGAGGATGATTTTTAGACTTCCTATGGCACTCTAAATGATGTGTTTAATTGTGGAGATGGCTATAGGAAGACAAAACACTAAAGCCTTCCCCTGATAATTGTTAATTCAGCCATAGATCAGGAAAACTTTAATGTGAGTCATAGCTTCTATCTTCTTTAATGAATTAGGGCTCTGTTTTCAAAATTCTATCTGCCTAGTGGACACATATTTTACATCTCTAGCTGAATTTTTACCTGCATAAGGTATTATCCAAATACTTTGTAAACTGACTGGAGAAGCTCTTTGGCATCTTTGTAATTCAGCACATAAAATAAGTATGCAGATCCAGAAGAAATGATAGCTGATATTATCTTATTTCTTTCAGCTGTGTTACTTTTCTGCATGTTTCTATTGTATTGAAAGAGGTCTTTCATGGTTTAAAGTATTTTTTCCACTGCAAATCTTTCAGACTGCAGGGTTAATGCACTGGACTCTAAATTATAGAGGTTGCTAAAGTGTCTAAAGAGTATCTAGATGAGTGTGCATTCTTAAATCTCAATACATTCTGTCCATGTTCATAGCGGAAAAATCAACTAGTTTTTCTGGTTTATGTAAATAAAAGCAAAATGGAGTTTATAATATTCACTGAAGTTTATTCAGCAATCTTAGAAATAATCACAGTATGTTCAAGTGAACTGGAACACTCTATTAAGGCATTGTCCCAAAGGAGAACCACACTGGAACCTGCCATTAAAATTATATTTGTGCTTTCCACTTTTGCTGTTAATCTGGGGTTTTTTTACCTTGGCTACCAATGTTCCTCTAGAGCTTGGCAAGATGCAGTTATGTGGGTATTCATTTTTACCTGTCTCACTGTTGAAGACAATGCTGGGAATCTTGCAGACATCTGTAGAAAATGGATTGTTAGCCAGTTACATATCTCAAAAAATTAGATAGGAATATTTTTCATACATGTCAAATGCTGTGTTAGAGGTGGAGCTTGCCAGAGTGGCATTGATGTAGAGCATATCAGCTTGCCACGAGTCTGTTATATAGGGGAAACAGGAAGGGAGCAGAATATGAAACTCCTGAAGGAAGTCAATATTGCACATTTGAGTCTGATTTCAAACCTGTTGTTTACTGATTAAGTAAATTATACTTTTTTTTTTTTTTTCCCCCAAAATAAAAAGCTCCCCAATTAAAGGTAGTGAATAATTTCTTACAGGCAGTCCTGGTGTTGGTAGGACTTGATTTGAAGGATTAGGCTAATGCCTTCCAATGTAACTTGAGAATTTATTGTGGGTATAGAGCTCTGTGGAAAGGGCAAGAATGTTTATGGGTCAGGTGAACAAATGAACACTTGAAGCTTGTAGCCAAGGTAAGGAGGAGGGGATGGAGAAGAATAATAGAGATGGATGATAAAGGAGTGAATAGTGGTGGATGATAAAAGGAGTAAATAATACACTTTTAATATGGCTTGGATCTGTATGGAAAATGAGATTACATGGTTAAATAGTATTTTCATACTGAGGACCTGAATTGCAAAATCAGTCGTATATTGGGGCATGGGTAATCCTTTTGGTTATGTAGCATCATCACAGTGGATATCTGTCCTGCTTGAGGTTTTCAAGGCAGTGTGAGGAAAGGACTGCAGAATAGGAATAATAATTTACATTTATTGGTAAGGGAGAAACAGATGAGGAAATACAGAGAAAATGAGTTTAGGTTTGCCTGTGTTGTTTAGATTTAATAATGTGGTGGGTAGCTCATGTGGCACATCTGATCTGGCCTTCAGTTGTTTCTGTGCAAGGCCGTGTGAACACATTTAGTGTAGAGTAAGTGCCCAATGTGATTTTGTTGTGTGTTGTGTAGCATTTGATAGAAATCATGCAAAGATTATGTAAGGAACCAGGAGGCAAACTTTTTTCTTTTGTAGAAGCTTATGTAGTGACTATATAAAAACATTTATTCCCTGAAGAATAGGTGGAAAATTACTTATATTGTATCAGTACATGTAATTGCTTTGTTTTAAAAAATAATTATTGCATTGAGTTGCAGAGTTTCCATCTCTCTGTATGTTACAGCTCTACAGCCCAACCCTCATTTTCTGAGATTTTTAAGTCATGTTTAAATCTCTGACCACCCATCGCTCCTGAACAAATGAGTTCATGAGTTGTGCTTGTCCTGAGATGTTAAGTGAATGTGTTGCACTTTAACATTGAAGGTAACTGCTCTCTTAACTGGTGGTCCCTTGTGCTGCTAGCTTGGTGTTGTTTCTCTGTTGAAGGCTTTTCAAATGAGCATTAGGTAAGGTGAAGAGTCTACTTCCTTGTCTGTGGTAGAGCGGTGTTCAGTGACATGAATGGATGTTTTGACCCTGAAGAGCTGTAATTATAACACGTACAGTGCAGTTCACTGGGTGATAATACAAGATTTTTTTGGGGTGGAGTGGGTATCTTTCGCTTCATGGTTGAGGACTGATTGGGTTAGTGAACTGAGATCTGAAGATTTTGTGAAGCCACAATGCACAGCAGAGCTGAAGCAGAGATCTACTTAATTTCTCCAGATGTCATAATATCCTCCTTAATAATCTAAATATAGACTGTGTGGAATTCAAACAGTAAAATCTGTGACTGATGTAAAGCTCCTCCTGCCCCAAATGAGGATTTTTGTGGACAAAATTACTTTTATTTTTTCCTTTTGTTATTCTAACAAAGGAGGCATCAGTTGCTACTGTCTTGATAAATAAACCTTTATGTGATGAATTCTCTCATACAAGCTATAGGAGTTACAGAGGAATATCCACAGATATACTTCAGAACCTCTGGATTTCAATTTGCTACCTGCCAAACTCCAAAACCTTTTTGAAAAGTCAGATGGGTGTAGCTTGTTAAGCAGTGTCTTGCACTGTGTTTACTTCTGTAAAGACCCTTTGGAAGTAAAATACCACGTAGGGTGTGTTAGTTTATCAGAAATTAAATCCAAAGTATCTACTTTCTTACAGATACAGAAAAATACAGATATAGAATATCTTACAGATAAAGGAAATATCAGGAGCCAAAATGATGATAAAATTTATCAGTTTTAATGGAAGGGTTATAAAGCTCTAATTTATAGTTTTTTTGTGTTATGTTATCAAAACTGTTTTCACATTAAAATTTGAATTAGTTCTATTATTGACTTAGGTAATTTTAAACTGTGCAATACAATTGCTCCCCAGTTATCTAGAAGTTAGGGTTTTTTAAAATAAAGTTTTATTTACAGATAAAGCAATGTATGTTAGGTGAGGGCTTGGATCTAAGTCAAATTTTGCTATTGTGACATTTTTATGTATTTCCTTCCATTGAGTATGTGAGTGGCTTGAATGTGTATCTCATCTAATGCAAAGGAGGTAAAAAAATTGTTAATCTTAGTTGATTTATATTATTTTAATTTAAGCTTCAGTTCCATTACTTTTTGATTAAACATACTTATGTCTGATGTTATCCATCTTTTATCACTATGAAATCTGTTCCCAAGCAGAAAGAAGGATGGCATCTGAATTATGCAGAAATCATTTTCTATCTATTTTTCTTCAAATGCTGGGCAGTCTTTTTCATAATCCCACCAATATTGCATGTGGCTTGTTCTAATCCTCTGCCTATTTCTGAATATTCAACTATCAAACCTTGGTCTTCTACTGTTTGTTTTTATGGCAATGTATTGTCCTGGATGTCATTTACTTCAGGTGTAGCTCAAACTCCCAATTCAAGTGTGAAGAACAGTGAGTTATCATTAGTTCTGAAATGTTTGAGCTATCAGTTTTTAAAGTGGTCTTCATTGGAAAGTGGAAATGCAGTTTGTACATTTCTAAGTATAACTTAAAAAAAAAATAACCATGCTCTGTTGATTGAATTAGCAAAAATTTTATCAAACAGCTTAGATCACAAATCAGTCACAAGTTACATAGGTAACTACCATAAATAAGATTTCATTCATAGCAATGACCTCTTGGGGTATGTGGTTGATTTGTTACTGTTTAAATCTTGTGATCCCCATAAATGCAACTGGAGACAAACAATGAGAAATTTCCTTCTTGTGTTTGATGGACAGACATACACAGCCTTCTGCAGTAAACCAGGTGAAATTTCACTGTTACGTAGGGATGATCATTACCCACTTTCCTGATGAGCAAAAGCTATTGAGCACTGTTGGATACAACTCACTGAATTATAGTTGCAGGTGTTTGTTGTGTCCCTAAAGCAAGCATCTCCTTTCTGTGTTAGTAACCCAGGAAATATAAGTGAAAATAAAAAAAAGCAGTACCACCCCAACAATAGCTGGCCTTGGATTTCTGGCTTGTTAGCAAAACAATTTTCCTTTACCAAAACCCAGTCAATCCTTTTTGGTTTCTGAGAAGGAAAGAGGACTGACAGATGCTTCCTGGTAACTAGTCTGTGCTACCTGTGCAGGTTCAGAGGCAGCACATAAACTCTGTGCTGTGTTCTTCCTGCTGTGCACATGATCTGTACCTTCTTTGGTGGTGGCTTCCCTTGCTGTCCACAAGCCAGTTCTTGAGGTATTTTGTGTGTAAGGGAGAGATCAGAGGCATGGGAAGTAGAAGAGTGGGGCACAATAATAGCAACAGGAAATAGGCATAGTGGGAGGAGAGCTAAAATAAACAATGAAAAGAAAAATGAGAATGTGAGTTGCACTTTATTACATCGCTCACAGGGGCCATTGATACTTAATGTGTCTTTGCATTCTTGTGTTGTTAAATTCATGTCATCGGGGTCAGATTTTGCACTTGGTATTACTTGTCCTGTTGTCCTGCATATGTACCAAGTTCTTCAACTTCCGTGTTATGTTACTGCTTGGTTTTAGTCACATTCATCCGGGCTGTCTGGAAATCTGCCTCAGTGACTCAGAAAGAAATAAAAATATTTCCTTGTTTTGTAAGACCTACTGTCTTTGCACCCTTTGACCTTATTTCATTTTGTCAATAAGAGCAGCTATAGCTTGTTTCAGGAAGGTAAATTTCTATATATCCATACAAACCAGGCAGCAGAATGCTGTATTGAAGGAATGAATAGTATGGAGGTAGAACACAAATGTTAATTCATCATTGATGACATCTAAATGGACAACCATACTATTTCTTTCAAATCCTCGTGAACAATTTCAGTCTTTAAGCCACATATATATCCTTATTTTTCTAGGGACACTTACTTTGTATCCTCTGACGATGTTAATCCATCTTAATTTGGTTTTGACTATCGAAACTGTATACAGAAGTCATTGTTTCTAAAGTTCTAATTCTCAGTATTTCTCTGCTCATAATGTTATGCTTCTGTATCCATGGTGTTTATTACAGCTTTGAAATTCTGCTTCTGGCAAAGATGACTTAAGATTAGGTTCTTTCAAATGGAAACTAAACTTACTAGCTGTTTTTAATAATATGTAAAAATGAATGAATGGTTTTAAATTAACAGGAAATTATGTTGTATACTTAGTCTTGCATGTGTGGAACTCTAAACTGCTTGCAAATACTTGTAATGCTGATTTCCCATGCTTTCTAAAATTAATCTTTTGAAATAAACATGCTTTTAATATAAATATTGGAAGGCAGGAAATAGAAGATTGCTACCTGAAAGGCATGCTCATAATGTATTTAATTACATGTTTGCTTGTGTTTTCAAATGTAGGTGTGCGCCTAGACCGAGTACGTGGAGGTCGCCAGAAGTACAAGCGCAGAATAGATGCAGAGAACAGCCCATACCTGAACCCTCAGCTAGTTCAGCCAGCAAAAAAGCCATGTAAGTACACCACATACACAGTGTTTCCCTCTCAGTACAGGCTATTGACTCCTAGCCCTGTTTGCTAAGCTCCTTCTGGGTTGAACAAGGGTTTGGTCAGAAAATATTACCATGAAGACTATTGATTTGGCTGTTAACAGCTTTTGTTTTAAATATGCTCATCTTTCTCAAGTGGAGTTGAACAAAGAGTGTTTTTACAGGTGGGAGTGTATAAAAGCATGGTTTATGCAGTGAAAATTTTACATTTACAGGTTATCTTTATTTTCAGTGGTACATAAAATGGTTCATACTGTGATCATTAGCTCATTGAAGCTTCTACTTTCAGATTTCACAAGAAAGTGATTTTTGTAGTTTTCACTAACTAAATGAGTTTGACTGCTCAACCTCCCAATGAAAATACATTAGCAGCCTCATTAATTTATACCTATAGATTAATACACTACCTAGCATTAGATTAAAACAGCAATATGCCACACTAATAACAAAGCAGAAAGTGCTAGTTTGGGCTCTAGTACCCTCATGGATTTTTTTTCCCTTTGTTTTCTTATGTTTTAATAATGTCCTTGATTGTATCCCACCAGGCTGAAATTAAGAGAGAAAGAGATGATCATCTCACTGCTAAAATACAAGTTCCATCCTCTTTGCGATTAACTAAAAATAGTTAGGGGTTTTGCTTTGCAGCTTATATAAACTCAAGCAGTGACTGTACTAATTCCATGAAGTAAATTTAATAGCATTATAGCTGTAGTGCAAGAGGCTGGTGTATTACCCTGCAAAGACACACAGGCTCTGTATCAAGTGTTGTAAACTCTTCCAAATTCAAATGAGAATACATACATGCAGTTGCTCCTGCTGAGTAGGTTAATTTGCTCCTAACATGGATAAATAAGCCAGTGAAGTAAGGAGAGCAAATTCCTTCTTGTCTCCTATTTGCCTCTGCCCCTAAGCTTCTGACAACACACGTGTCAGTTTTAGCCCCTTGAAAATACCTGTCTGGATGGAAAATGGAATCTGTATCTGATGGTGTTCCCCAGTAGGGGACAGTGCTGTGTACAATACGTTTGAGCATATGGGGATCTGGAGAGCAAATAAACAGTCTTTGAACTGTAAGTGAAAGGGCATTTTAGCTGTGTCAAAGAAAAAACAGCCAGTTTTACATAAAATTAAGGCTTAAGTGAACATATGGCATAGTTTCCTTTTGCCTTTCCAAAAAACATTATGCTGATTATATTCCTTCAATTGTCCAATCTGGCATCTTCTACTCAGCCTCCATAAGCTGTCCCACTGTTCTGTAAATACAATCTAGGGCTGCACTAAGCAGATTTTGCACATTATAATAAAAACTTTCTGATAATACAATAAAATTTAATAAACTCTAATGCTTAATTTCATTAGAGGTTTAGTTTTCCTGGGTGCACAGATTGTCAGTTTTTCATTTACTTGATATTGTCATTGAGTAGAAATGTTGACAGCCTAACATACCAAAAAAAGCCAAGGCCAGCCAAACAGACAAAAAAAAAATCCAACTCAAAAGCCCCAAGCCCTTAAGATATGAACAGAGGTTAATGCACTTGTACTGAAATACAAGAATCTCTGTGGAAACCCAAGATTATTTCAATGTGGTGCATTACATTACCTATAAGGAGATAACTGCACCAATTTCTGTAAGCTCCAGTTGTCTGAGATAAACTAACCTCCTCATAAATCATTACTCATTATCTGAGTGCCTCCCTTTTTTTTCTTAGCTTGTCCAAGTACAAACAATTTTGTCATAAACATTTTTAAAACTTAATTTTCAAATCCTGGCAGATAAGTGTCCATACTTGAAACAGTTGAATCAGTTTTGTGTGGAAGTAGCCTGGGAGATTTTCTGGACCCTGTTTGTGCGTAACAAAGGCACAGGAATGAAAATTGGGTTCTATTGATTCTAATTAGGGAAACATTAAATAAGGTTTACCTAGAAACGGTGCTCATGGCCATTCAATTTCCTGAGTGATGGAGTTTTCTGAGTACATTCAGAATTTTCCTATGTTCTGTGCTAATGCATGTGCCGATACATGTAGCTGTTTCCCCCTGTAAGGAAAGAGTAGGTGTTTGGATGATCTTTCCTACACTTACTTCTGATCTCTATTGTATTTTCCAGCTTCACCATAGAATTTAATGGCCTGGCCGTAGATTTTATTGACTGCAAAAATAAAAAGGATTTGAGATTTTGCAAATCCTGAGTCAAAATAGCAATATTCCTAAATCAACTATGGAATGCCATTGGTGAGGAGCCTCATACGTGAATGAAAGTTGTTCTTTGGCTATTTCTTCTGCTGCAGGGGAAAAAAACCCCAGAACTTGGGGATGAGAGGGCTTCTCATTCATTTATCATGGTTTAAAAACCCAAAAAGTAGAGGTCCTCAGCTGAGTATGTTTGGATGTTAAGAAACTCTTAATTAATTTGACCTATTTTCCTAACTAATTAAAAATACTGGAATTTGGAAAGAAGTAATGTTATTTTTTCTCACTTACATGTTTTCTGTGTGAAATTGAACACGTTTAAAATTTAAAAAAGAGACTGTTTAAAAATTTAAAAAACTTGCAAAGGCTGTTTGCCAATATAAATGAAATCTACCATCTGTCATTTGTAAATAAGAATAGAATTCTTCATTAATCAGTTTGATAATCTGTCAACTATTGAGATCAAAAATTGCATCAGTTGGCATAGTTCCTATAGTTCATATAAAGCATGAATATGTCCCCTTGTAATAAAACAAGCTTGATGTGATGGTTTCCAGTTGGCTCTTGCACTTATTATATGAAGGACTAACATATATCACAACTTCTGACACACAAATTTGGAATAAGGCACAAATTGTAGAGACAGTAGATCAGAGTCAAGGAGTCTGTGTCACTAAAGAGCAGTAAAGTATCAGAAATCTGAATCGAGTGAGCATTTTATGGAAATATGTCATGGACTAGTAAGGGATCCTTTTTGACATTGATGCCTCAGGTTTTAGCTTTTATGTTTTTCAGATTCTGTACTGCTTTAGTGTGTAGTTCTGAGCTTCGTATTAAGGGATGGTAAGCTCTCTTCACAGAGTAGGTAGACAAAACAATTCCTTTTTTAGCTTGGGACCAAGGACAGCTGATCCAAATTTCAGGCCCAAGAGCATAAACAGTGTGTATTGAAGAGAGAAAAATAAGAAGGATGGGACTTCATGACTTAAAGCTATAATTAGACAATTAATTTCAATATGGTAATGGACAAGAACTTATAAAAGTGAGAGACCTCATGACTGGTCATCCATTTTGTGATGATTTTGGTCCATTTTAGGTGCAGCCCTGGCTGGGCTCTTGTACTGCCCATGGTGTATCCATTGAGGCTTTTTAGTAAATCCTTTCTTTATTCTTAACTCCATCTAGCCTCTGTTCTAAATCAGCCTTCACAAGGCATCAACACTGCTGTGCAAATTAGTCAGCTTCCATTGCAGAAGAACAATGTGCTCTGTCCTGTGACTTAATGCAGATTGGGAAAATTATACTAATTCTGGCAGCATTCTCTGCACTCAGAAAATACTTGGTGTCTTCTCACAGTGGAATCCCATTTATTTCAGGCCTTATAAGGTTTTGTCTCACTGAAGGGAACAGATTCATGTAAAATCACTAAAGAGAGCTGTTTGGGCTTTAAATTCTGATGGTGCATTTGAGGTCAAAAGATATACCTACCAGGAAAAGTAAAATTTAAATATATTGGGAAGTATAGTAATGTACCCTGT
This sequence comes from Anomalospiza imberbis, assembly GCF_031753505.1. Taxonomy (NCBI): domain Eukaryota; kingdom Metazoa; phylum Chordata; class Aves; order Passeriformes; family Viduidae; genus Anomalospiza; species Anomalospiza imberbis. The sequence goes on from NC_089683.1 coordinate 90,538,076, forward strand.
ATTAGGAGGCTTAATGAATTAGTCCTTTTCCCATTTTTCAGTTCTGCCTTCTCAGAGTAATAAATCAGGCTCCTGTATAGGGATAAAATATTTCCATTGTGTCTTCACATTCATATAGTGCTCATATTATGTTTATCCTACTTCCAGAATAGCAACACTGTATTGTAAATCTTGTGGGCTCTTCTTTTTTTTTTTCTTCTTTGCATTTTTCCGTATAACTTAATTGATTATTCCAAATAGATGTCACAAGTCAACTGAATAAAAAAGTAAATATTTAACATGTGAATGAAAATACTGTATAGATAAAAACAAGCAGTGTGTGACTACAATAAAGTATTATTCCGTGCACAAAACCAGTTTTCTGAGGTAGAGTTTTCATTCTTTCATACTTTGCTTAGTTTTACACTCTTTTTTCTTTTTGATTTTCGTGTTTTTTTCAGATTAAAAATGAGAAGGAGATCATTAGTCTGGGTTTGTAGGTAAAGAATGTTAATTGGGGTCACTGACAGAAGTTACACATTTCAGTGATTGACTAATTGCATGTGGTGTTTACTCACTCAAAAATACCCCTGCCTTTAAGGGATGGGGTGAGCTGCAGGTAATAAAATGAAGGCAAAACTTTTCTGTTTGAATAGTGCAAAATTCCCTGTAATGCATTAATCTTTTCCCATAAAGTTTGTACTCCAGTAATAAAAGGGGATCATGTATTTCTGTGTTCTGTTGAATTTATTATCTTAAGAACATACATGTGTGGCTTGATAAACACTTTTAATGGATCAGATTTGTTTGTGCTGTAACCACTTGTAGGAGGTCATGAAGTTACAATAAGGTGTAATTAGGTTCAGTGTATTAAGACAAATTTTTGTGCACTTTGAAATCTGAGCCATCTGTTTGAAGTGTAAAATGATGCTACTGGTGATCTTGTAATGTTCTGGACCATTTTTGCAGATAACAAGATTGTCTCCCATTTGCTGGTGGCTGAACCAGAGAAGATCTATGCTATGCCTGACCCCACTGTTCCAGACAGTGACATCAAAGCACTTACCACTCTTTGTGACCTGGCAGACAGAGAACTGGTGGTGATCATTGGATGGGCTAAGCATATTCCAGGTACATACAGTATTTATTGCAAATTGATAATGTACAGAAATCATCATGTGCATTATTCTGTGCTGGTAAAAAACACTATTTTTTACTCTCCCTACAATGCATAAAGTTTTCCTAAGGCTCCAGAATATTCCCACAGAATATAGTTTAGGTGGTCCTGTATCTTACCTTGGAAGTAGTAGTGTTGTTGCTGCGAGTGTTACCATGTTAATAAGTTTCACATGCTGCTTTGAGAATTTATTTTCATGTATTGCTATTATTGAGATAAACTCCCCTTGCTATCCAGAGCATTAGCCTGGAATAAAGGGTCATACAAGTCCTCTCCTCTGTAGTCATCTGATTCAGCAGTATTTGAATGTAAGTCTGGCTCCTCTGTTAGGCAAATGCAGCACTACTGACCACAGGAGGTGAAAAAATTCTGTTATATTTTGGCAAGGCACAGAGGAATTGTTCTCTTCATTGACTGATCTAGTGTGAAAACTGAACTGTACCAGCAATTCAGTACAAAGAACTGAATTGTCCCAAAAAGTCTCCTCTTAAAACTTAGTATTTCCTTGATCTGCACAGAATGGACTGCAGTCTGCATCACATAAATGCACTGATATTATAAAAGCTGACTGGCAATGTTATTAGCAAGAAAAATGGGAGTCATCAAAAGCAGTTTCTCAGAAGATTAGCAATTCCTTCAGATATCATTTCAGGTGTATTTTTTACCCCTCCCCAGTGCTGAGGTGTTTGTTCTTGCTCTGTGGGCTAGCAGACAAACTTACAGAAGTCTCCAGGGTTCTCAGTCTATCACCTTTCACAAACTGTAAAGTCATATGAAAAAGGTCAGCTTTTTCTCTTGTTTCTTAAGGTATTTTTCTTGTCCAGCAGATGAGTGAGTGTGTTGGTGTGCTTTCATCAGCTCATTAGTTTTCTAATTTTGATAGTGGAACCTTATTAACCATGAGAGTGGATAACCTTCCACTCCTCAGAGTAATAAGTCATTCTCATTTTAGATGTTATTTTGGGGCACCTTAATAGTAGAATAAATAATCCAGTCAGTTGTTTGTTTATCAGAGTTAAAGATATTTTATTTGTAGTTTCAAAAGAAAATGCAAAGAAATAGTCATGCTGTTTGTTTCTTTTCCCTTGTTCTAACCAGTTCTTCTGGGTCATCTTGGATAAATATAAATGCAATCAAAGAAAAATAATAATTTGTGTTTTACGAAGTGTTGGTTTTTTTTTGGTTTTTTTTTTTTTTTTTTTTTTACTTCAGAGGAAAGACAACAGCCTACAGATTTTAAAATAATCAGTTTAAATTTAGTCATTCCCTGTGCCACAAACAGTGGATAAACAAGCTCTTGTATCACAAGCAGTGTTTTTCTGGTACAGTTAACTTATTTCTGTCTCCTTAAACTAGTTTGTCTTTATGCTTTGAATGCTACAGTAATTTCTTTAATCAAATTGATGGAAGTCCCTTTCCCAGCCCACACTGAAACCAATTTATTGGTCATGATACGCCGGCTATGTTGCTAACAGTCGTAACGAACTGTCAGGCAATATCGCAGTGCAGCTAATTTGAAGTCATTAGGTGTGCAGCGTTCAGGCAACAATTTGTTACAGTGGTTAGGAACACAGCTGACATTTCTGAATGGCTTTGTTCAGAGCAGTTCTAGATGAGCCCAAGCAAATTGTAAACTAATTTAAACATCACTCTATATTATAGGAGCTACTTTGTCTTACACTGGTTGCTAATAAAGCACCCCAAATTAAGTCAAAATGAGTTAAGCAGGTGAGTTTTGAGTTTCATGTTTGGAAGATACCTAGATCACCTTAACCAAAATAGAGTAGCTCTCAAAGAAGTCAGTCATGCTCCGTAGCAGTTGCAGGGGAACTTTTGTCAGTCTGATTTGTGAATATGCTGTGTAGCTTGGATTTGTCTTGGAGGGATGGGAAGATCAGAGGGATGAGAGTGAGCAGCCTTTAAAATTATGGCTTTGGTTAGTGTGGAAAAGGTATTAGATGCCATAAACTGGCCCAGAAAATATAAAATCAGAATCACTTGAGGAACTTACCTGCCACAAGACAGCATTTTAGTACAAAGTAAGCTAAATCCACACCTACGGTGGTAAAGCCACCCTAGCTAGGTGTACTTACCTGATTTCATTTACAAATTAGAATTAAAAAAAAATAACAGGCAATAAAGACAATCTCTTTATAAGCCTTCAGGTAACAGAGGACAGTGATAAAATCTGTGCTTGTTGTCTGGCATTTGATCACAAAAATCAAAATGCAAAAGGGCTGGACATGCTGAAGGGCAAATATGATGACCTTTTGTAGCTTGATTTTGAATGTTGGAGTAGGGCAGAACTTGGACTGGCTACGCTCAGCTGATGTCTGGCACAAAACAGCATCTGTAAGAGCCTGCGTTGGTGCTGCCTGTTTGCAAAGCTAACGAATGTTACTGTAGGCAGAAGCATAACGGGATGGGGAAAAGGATGAATTAGGAAAGGGGTGCAAATTGCATAAAAGTTCACTGTAGCTTGGCAGACTAAGTAAACCCTTAGTGTAAATCTTGTAGAGTCGATTAATTACACCACTAGTGAATTTGTGCCTAGCACAGCAAAGCAGCAATCAGCAAATCTTTCTTTACTATAGTGATTTCTTAAGGTTCAGTGTAATTAAAGGCCCTTATATATCAGGTGCTTAATAACTAATAAAGATCTCAACTCTAAAGCATTGCAATGTAAAATTTGTCTTTGTGGAGGAAACCAAAGCAATGGTTTTGCTCTTCTGAAAAAAAGCCTTTTAATAGGATTATCTACAAAAGTGTAACAATGCAATATTCATTCTGCCCTGGCCAACCATTTCCCATTTCAGTCATAGACTAAAAAATGTTTTCAAATTATACAAACTTCAAGTCCTTTCATAAAATCATTAGTATTTTTGTGGTATTGGAAATATTTCAGTAGTTGCTTTTATTGAACAAAAAGTCTATACCATATACAAAAGGAAATATTGAAAGAAAAATATACGTGGAAAGCCTTTATCAGTAAATAGAATTAGTCTCCTTGCATTTATAAATCAAATAAATGGAAAGTGTGTTGTTATGAAACATGACCATGTCTTATCTGAAGACGAAAAAGATCACAATGGCATTAGGAAATGCTTGACTTTAGTTAGAGAGGCGTAAGGGCACAAGAACAGATGATGGTGCCCTAATAGCCCTTTTTAAGAATGACAGGGCCCCGCCATTAGCATCCTTTTATATCCTTGGAAATTGCTCATGCCTCGCTTTTATGGTTCCTATCTGCCTGACTCTTTTTTATTTCTCTTTCAATTTCATCCGCGCTCGGATAAGCGCATGCTAACACAATATGATTGAGCTGTAAAATGGAACGCTGTCGCCTCTAATCTCTTTTATGTAGATATGGAGGTACTTCCACACTCCACTTCATTCTCTCTCCATTGTTGGCCTTTTTAGAATGTGTTGCCAAGTAATGGAGGCTCAGTCAAATATTAGAGCTAGGTTTCACAGGGTGTGATAAGAAGATTATCAGGCCAGCAGTCAGATCTATTGTTGTTCTTTGTGTCAGATTAAAATATTCTGATGTACTGTAACTTTGTTAGTAAAATACTGAAGGTGCTTAGGGAGAGAGGCTGATGCTGCTTCATCTCCTGCGTGATGAGACAAAACGCCTATTAACTGATCTAAATAAATTGTAAATATATTAGGAAGCCTCTGCAAAATCTATTTTATTTTATTTTATTAAATTTATTTTATTTATCTTTTAAATATGGAAACCTTTCTTAATTCAGTATTTTGTGGTAGTTGAGTATCCTACTCTTCACATTGTATTTTGGGGAGTTTCCATTTCATTGGTTGCCTTATATTAATTAAACTTTCGCTGTCTAGGGTGGTTTTCTGCTGAGACCCACTCACAGTACCAGTACGGTTTCAGCTGGATTTTTGTAACTCTCTCATTGACATTCACCAAAATGTGCAACATTTTTTCATATTAAGTGGAGGCAGCAAACATTAAGCTCTTAAAAATGTGCATAACAGGAAGCTAAAGAAAAAATGTTCTCTACAAAATTTGCATGCATGAAAAAACATCAACCAGACCATAGAAATCAACTTTTTTTCACTTAAGATGAAAAATTTGTTTGGAAACAGTAAATCAGACTAATACATCAAAAATAAGTAGTTACACTATTTAGTAAAATAAGCCTGCTTGTCTTCAGCTGTTGTCCCTGTTTTGTTAGCGGTAACAGTGTTCAAGGAAGGGAATAGTTAGAAATTGATACTGCCACTGGTGCTAGTATTGGGGAAAAAAAAGGCATGATTTTGATGTAACAAATACAATGTTTTGAATATTTTAATGTTTTATGAAACACTGTTGTTCCAGCATACTCTTTTTGGAGGACAATATTTAAGCTCTCCTTTCCAAAGCAGCTCTCAGGGGTGTAGTTTGACATTATAATATTGAACAAGAACATGATTTGCTGCAGAGTTGTCATTTCTAAAATGCCCTTTTCTCACCATGTGTTTCAGACATACCACCCCATGTAGGTAAAAGTTGACCACAATCACTTGTGTGGATTGTTGTTGGGGCAGCCCGTAGAAAATCTCAGCTCTGCACGGGGGACAGGTCTTGCCTGTGCTGTATGTCTGTGCCGTGCTGCCTGCTGCTGTAAAATTTGTTTTTTGTGCTCAGCCTTCCCTAGTCCCTTGTGCTGCTAGCTGGGTTTAGGGCCATTTCAGACACAACCCTGCAGCTTCTGAGAGCACCCCATCACAGGGTGCCTGTCCCTCCACAGACAGCTGGGCATGTAAGTGTGGTGTTCACTGCTCTTGTGACATGGAATGGAGGATGAGTTGTGAGGTGCTAAGAGGTTGGCAGGAATAATAACTTGAGCCTCCCGGGGAATCAGGACATCCTGCCCTTTCTCAAAGTGCTAACTGGGACACTTTATCAAAAGCCTGGTATCTGCCCTTCTTTTAACTCCTTCTACAAACATGCTTTAAGTACAGAAGCCAGACCTGCTCTCCCTGCGAGGGAAATGTTCTTGAACTCACAACTAGTGTGACATGTGATCTAAGGCAGGCCATTCCCTGGGCCTTGAGGGTAGAGATTTCAGCCAAGAGGTTTCTCAAAAACGAATGACTTCCTTGACCTCTGGCACTGAATTGTACAATATGAGAAATCAGCAATTGGCTACCAGTTTTATTTTTGAGCATTGGCGTGGATGGACCACCCAGCACTGCCAGGGTTTAGATCACCTTGTTGATTCAGGTTTCTCTAAGTAGAATGGGACAGCAGTGTGCCTAAAATGCCAGCAGTTCATCTGTCCTGGTATTTGAAGTGCTGGGAATGGTGGCAGTTTTTAATTTTTCATATTTTGAAAAGAGTATCACAGAAAAGGGTTAAGTGATCTTGCAAGGTAGGGAGGAAGAGGTAGGATGATGCATGAATAAACATGTCAACAAGTCTCCTAGCATTTTCAAAACAAAACAAGGGTCTGTAGTGTGGCAAAAGGTAGTAACCAAAGGATCTGTTCAGGTTTTTAAAAATTTTTAACATACTCAACTGAGATACAGCGTTGAGCTATTCTTGATGAATCTGTTGCTGAAGTCAGTGGCAAAATTTCAGCAGATTTCAGTACAAAAGAGTAGTAGGCTTTGCGTACAACTAGAGATGCACACACTCTAAATGCGTCTGCTAGTTCCAGTTCAGAACTGAGGGAGACAGCACTAGAGAGGTGAGGAGGTTTCTAATAATGCTAGACATAGATGTCCTGGGGTAAAAAAAGCACTTTAGTTTCCAGGTTAGTTGCTTTTGGCATTTTTTTACTTGCATTAAATTAACTGAAGGGAAAAAATAATCTCAAACATATAAACATTTCATCACCTGCAAATTATATGTGAATATAAAATAAATGTGCAGTAAAACTCAAAAAGGCACCTGAAACTCTTGCTAGTTATGACTTCAAAATCTGTACCTATTCTTGAAAAAGCTTATCTAAGAGTAATCATCACCAAAGGCATAATAAAGTCAAAAAATGGAATTAACAGGTAACAAAAGAGCTTGGCTCAATCATTATCTTTTATCATTGTCGAGGGTTTGCAGGAAAAAAAAATCCCTTATTTAAAATGGCCTTCTCTCAAGAGCAGAATTAAGCAGTGACTTTTTGTCTCTATTAAGTTCACCTTTTATTCCTGTACAAGTACTTGCTTTTCCTTCTGAGCGACTATCTTGTTTTGTTGCTTTTTTTTTTTTTAATCAGTCCTCTCCCTCCACCCATGCCCCCAACACTCACACTACACTGTCTGACTGTTGCACTTTTTTTTCTTCCCAGTGTCCCCCTTTATCTGCCTCAACCAATCTCCAAATGAATGCATGTCTATCATGGCCTTAGCTTTGACACTCTGGATATATTGATTAATAGTTGCCCTAAGCTCCTTTTAGCAAATCAAATTTTCACTTTTAGCAAGGATTTCGCCTCTGATTTATTCAGCAAAGTGAAATGCACTAAATTGACTTTGACATTCAGGGAAAATGGCTGAAAAACAAAGAGGGGAGGAAAGAGATATAAATTGTGTGGCAGCTGGAGACTTCAAGCATAAAAGAGGTCATTTTCTATAGAATATCACTGGTTAATTTGGAAACATGCATTTAAACAGGAGTATAAATTATTTTCTTAAAATTAGATGTTTTTTTAGACTGAGGGTTTGGGATATAGTAAGGTTTACTTAGCAAAATGCAATATATTCAACCCAGATTCATCACTTGCTAATCATGGTGCAAGTGTGGGACCCACTTTTGTTGCCACTAATAATTATTATGTTAAACGAGAGACAAAGAGGTTTCTGAGTAGTTTTATAATGAGGTGCTAAATTGGTAAATATCTTCCTACTATTGCATTATGTTGTTCACTCCTGTAGCCCTTTAAAAATAAGAAATGATTAATAAAAAGAGAGCAAATCAACAGTAATGAATGCCAGTGCTTTTCATTTTCTTTCTATAAACAGAAATGGCTAGTTTCTGAGTCTTAAATGCAAAAGTACAAAATTATATAGCAGCCATTTGCTATTATTATTCCAGCAAAATCCAGAGCGTTGTATTTCTCTGGGTGACTTGTAGACTGAGTTAGAGATGTTGTACGCTCACAGATGTTGCATGACTGAAGTACCAGGAGGCTGAAAATGCCCCCTTTCATATTTGCAAGTGTTCACATGCACTGCTAAATGGAATAAAGGAGAGGGGAAAAGAAGGAGAAAAATTATTATTCTGTTCCATTAGCAGATCTGTATGTTTTTGAGGGGGTGGACAAATATGCAAACTAAAACTGCAGGAAATTGTTTGGACTTGCTCCATGATCAGATTCTACAGCAAAAATGAAAAAGAAATGCAGATGGTACTTTGCTCAGTTAATCTATAGAGACAGACCAGGAGCCTTCGGTAGGATCAGTTGTCATGGGTGTGCAAGTCAGATGTGCTGTGCCAGCCTCTGTTGTTCAAGGATCTGGCCCTGAAGGGATAAATCCCCATCAGTAGTCAGTGTATCATTAGGAGCTGAGAGTTTCCTTTGTCCGCTGTGTGTACTCACCACCTCAGGACTCTGCAGCACTGTGCAGAATCAAAGTTTAAGCAAGTATTTCCACTCAGGGGACAACAATGCTCACCTTTGTACCCACTTCTTGTGTGACAAACGGGTTTACTAGATTAGGTCTGTGTAAATTGCAGATGACTCAGTAGCAGTTTTCCTTCTTCTAAGCCAACAAGGAATTAATCTTATTACCAGAGGGTAAGAGGTCTAAGTGTATCTTAACCTTTTTAATTTTACTGTAATCTCCGTTCTTTTTTTTTTTTTTTTTTGGGAAGCAAGCTGGATGTGAGGCTTCAATAATAATGGCCTTTGCAAATGGAACAAGCATCCAGAGTGCCATTCCCGACATAGCTGGGCACATTAGTTTTGCAGGCGTGTGACTATTCCATCATTCCATCTCCACCCTCCATAATTATAATTTAGCTCAACTTTATTAAAAGACCACTGGTTAAGAGTACACTGAATGAAAGAATTGAAACTTCTGAAATAGTATTTGAGGGGGTGTCCTTTCCCAAACGGTACAGTTCATACCTCAAGGATGACCAGCTTCTTACAAGTAGTGCATGGCTGCAAGGCAGGAAGATGCCTTGCTCAGAAACACAGGAAGAAAATTGGAACAAATCTTGACATTATTCCTTAAGTGAGGAATTTGCAGAAGAGACAAATTCAGCAGAACTGAGCCTGTCATTCATGTTCACTAAGTATCACTTCTGTATTTACAGGACTCCTCTCCTCTAGAAAAATAAAGTTTTTTTTTCAAGCAGATTCACAGTTTAAAGAGCATCCAAACAAAAAGTGTTCTTTTTAAGTTTTAAAATTCCTGAAGGCTTTGTTGGAGATAAGATGATCAATTTTATATGTCATTTAAATTGGCCTCTGAAAAGATTGTAGCAGACACTGAGAATGCAGAATTAAACTTAGAGTAACATAGCCCTCTTATGGGAGCTATTTAGGCAATTTAAGCTAAACATTTGACTTAGTCATCTAACTAAGCCTCCAGCAAAAATATATTTACTTTGTTCTGGGTGGGGAAGAAAAGAGCACCTTCTCAGTCATACATGTTGACACTGTAAATCCAGGATGGGAGGAAGGAGGGGGGAAAGAGCCAGTTGCTTAGGCTGGATTTAGAGCAGACAGGTCTCCACCTGTATGACTGGGTCAGAGACACAGGTTGGTCTAGTTTCCTAAAGTCAGCTGAGACCAGTTAAATACTGTAATTCTAAGAATGCCTCTACTTTCTCTCTGGATAAGTTCGGCTTCACACCTGCTTAACCTACATTAGAATAGGATTAATTACCTGAATTGCAACACCCCCTTAGCCAGTCAGCACGTTTCTGGCAGGGCACATGGTGACCTGTGTCTGGTTATATATAGTGTATGAATAACAGGGGAGCACCTGGGTTGTAATGGCAGGGCTCAGTCCAGCCTGATATAAGAATAAGCAGTTTTTAAAAAATGACTCTGCAGTAATTGCTTTCTGCAGCAGCTGGATCATACAAGGGCTTTATGAACTCATATGTTCATTGGTAGTAAGCTTTTTTGTTGGGCAATGCTCGATTTATGCACGCACATATAAATATACAGGTATGTATGTGTGTGCAGAAAGAATCCGAAGAAACACAGAATCCAAAGAGTGCAGGTACTGGATGCTCCTGTGTTTAATTACCTAGATGAAGCAGTTACTTGACTGTAAGTTTTGACTCAGTGTTTAGTGTTACTTTAATTCATTATCCCCAAGTTTAATACTGCATAGCAGGCAGTATTGAAATATTTTGGTGATTCTTCATGCAAGAAAACACACAACCTTCCTTTCATTTGAAAACATGTTCTGGAAAGTTCTCTGGGAATATGTTGGTCCGGCCAAGGTATTTTCCACACCAAACTCCTGAGGCATGTATTATAGACGAGTGGAAACTTCACAGCATAGCTCTGACCCTTCTCCCCAAGATGTTTTCATCTGCCATGTTGTGCACCATCAGTTTCAATCAGCTGCATTAACAGCTGAGGTGAAATCAAATACTGAAATGAGAAACAACTACAGTTGCAGAAGGCTCCAAGTTCAATGGAAGTGGCGCTTGCAGAGTCGAGTCAGCTCGTTCAGCAAGTCCTGACATGTTATGCATGAGAACACTGGAGCAAAGAGTTGTGGTGAGGGTGGAGAAGAGACGGGGCAAATCTGCAGTTTTCATGCATCCAGCTGTTGGAGAGATTAAGGGGGAACAGTTTAGCAGATAATGACTGCTGCTCATACATTTGTTCAAAGAAGTTGCACTTCTGGCATAAATACATCATGACACTGGCAGGCTGCAGGGTGTATTTTTAGCTAGAGATTTCTTCTGGCTATGCTTTAGCGTCATGCCTACCCTCCTGAACAGGCATTAGACTCCAAACTTGCTACGATTCAAGCTATATCTGGTAACATATAGAACTTTCTGTGACCCTTGTGTCTCTCATTAATTAACTCTGCTTGCAGGGAGAAGAATTTGAGTCCTTCCCCATATCACTCTCTTGTACAAAGCCATTCTACTCTGTGATCTGTCCTTCACTTTACTACTTTGAAGTTTCCTAGAGATAAAGTTAACTGTTGGCTAGATTCAGGAGCAGGTTGCTTAGTGTCAGTGAATCCTCAGCTGCAGATATAGCATGCAAAATGCATTGTGAATTCTAGATTATCTTCATTCAGTGAGATTATAGGAGTAAATTTTGAAGAGTTTCTTTGTGTTTTGAGTTACTTGAACATTTTCTGAACCCCATCAATGAAATATGCTGAATGCTTTGCTGAATATCTTCAACCCAAATTTGGAGTTTGCAGGATTGTGCCTTGCACATCAGTGGTGATGAGTAATTTGCTGTGTTCTGTAATCCTCACATGTGAAGCCCGCCATGGGCTCTGTAATCAAGAGGCCACTGGGAAACATGGTGCCCCAGACAGGCAGTGCAGGTAGGACTGGGGACAAGCTGGGCACTGCTGTGCAGGGTTATTCGTGCTTCCTCTGTACCATAAACCTACAGAGGGCAGTGTCTGACAAGAGGCTTAAATGGGCATTTCAGAAGATAAAGTGAAGAAAACAGGCTGTTGACAAGGAACGTTAGCATGTTCATAACCAGCAGCATTATAATCAGCCAGCATCAATGACAGACATAAAATCTTTCAGAGAACCTGCTAGGAGGAAGAAAAAATACACCTAAAAGCAGCTTGCAACAGGGTAATGGGAGCATGGGCTGCCATGGGTCCCCTGAGTTCCACTGCTGCAGCCAACACAGATGATCTCCAGTTTGCCATTGATGGCTGCACGGACAAGTGTACTGTCTCCGTGGTAGAAAGTGGTAGGTATTTATATACTGAATGGCAATACTAAACAATTTAGGAGATGCAGTGAAGTGTGTCATATCCAATTAAAAATGCAGTGAGAATTTTAGGTAGGCAAAAAGTAATTATTTAATTGGAATTTGACCAGGATGCTTTTCCACTGTTAAAATAAGTATAAATTACATGAGCTATAAAACTTTAAATTATGAAAATATTTTGAGGTCTTTGAGCATGGTAATTGGAGCTATATATTCAACTTTGTTTTTTAACCTGACACTTCATAATGGCTGTTCCCTAAAGCAAGGAGTTTTTTCACATTATCGAATATCCCTTAGTGAAGCAAATTAGCAATCAGTCTGGAAAATATTTAAGTAGTACAATCACATTATTTACACAGGCATTTCCATTGTGCAGCATTCTCTGTGTTCCCAAATATATGTAGGATCACTTCCTCAGCTGTCAACATTCACGCTTGAACCTCCCTCTTTAGTAAAGCTTTATATGAAAATCCATTTAGGCCAATAGAAAGACTTGCCTTGATTCCACTGCTTTGGATCAATCCCTAAATATGCAGGTCACAATCTGTAACCTGTATGGACCTCAGAGCTTTATTATTTGCCTTCTGCTTGAATTACCACTTTTGTGTAAATGGTAGGGGACTTTCTGCAATTCCTTGCACAAAGCTTTTTTTTCTTTTAGTACTTCTTTTTATTATTATTAACGAGAAAGAGAATCCTACTGTGGAGAATTAGAGTAATTTACTTCAACCTGAATAAGAGTCTGCTCTTATCTAGAACCATATTTCAGTGCTTACAGGAACATCAGCATCTGGCCCGAATGGTAGAATGTTTGCTTTGACAGAAACCCCTCATTTGGTATTTGGAATAATTTTAAAACAGCATCCAGCATACCCCTGGAAATAGGTTCTCTGATGCTGTGGCCACAGTCACTGATTCCAGTTGCTTGAATCATGTTGTCCAAAATACATTCTCCAATTAGCTTCCTATCAGGTTGAGGAATTCCAGGTATTTATTCTGTAAATTTTGTGCTTGTGGGAACTGCTCTCCTGGGGTTATCTGAATTAGAACCACTTTTATCTTTTTTATGCAGTTCCTCCCCCCACTCCACCTCCCTCTCTCCCCCCCCCCCCCCATTTAAGTAGAGGTTTTTTTTGCAATAGAGTTTTGCTTTTTGGGTTTTTGCTTTCTGCTTTTTAAGAACTGAAGGCACCATGAGTCCTCTCCTGGTACTCCCATTGATACATTTGTGCAGTGCTGAGGTACAGGCTCCATGTTGCATCCATACTTGGCTCATTATGCTCTTATCAAGCTCTTTGCATCCCTTTGTTTATTTGAGGAGACAGGAAGACTGTGTGAAGGCTGCTTAGTCAGGGATATCAGCGTTGTTGGCAGGGGAGTGATTGCCAGTTGAAAAACAAGGCATTATTGCTCATTTTTTCCCTCTTATTAGTTTGATTACATTTGCAAATCAAATCAATCCATCAGACATGATCAGGCCTCGTCCGCATTTTAAGGAATAGTAATCTCTGTCTAATAAGATGCAAATGTGTCACATCGGTAAGTAACCAATAAATCATCGTCTTGTCTTTGGCAATCATTAAATATCAGAACCAACAGTCAATTTTTAGTATTTTCAATTTGCGATATGCCGCTGGAATATAAAGATAGATGGACGTAATTACACAAACCAAACACTATTTCAGTTCATTCCAGACAGCAAATTTAGTGGAAGGTATAACTGGCTTGTCATCACACTACATTATTCCTGGCGGTTCATGCAAAGTTCACAGACAAGCTTCAAATGGACATTGCTTTTTTTACTCTCCTTAACAACATTCCCACTACCACCACCAAACTTCAATAAATGACTTGAAATGTTGTAGAACATCACTTCTATCAATGCACAAAATGACGCAGGAAGAGAAACATTACCCCTTTTCTTAGTTGCGGGCACCTTGTGCATGTGTAAAACTGAAGGCCAGAAGTTTCCTAATACTTGCTGCATTATTTCTCTCTCTTTTTCTTCCTTCGTCTTTAGATGTTTTAATCTGAAATGTCAGTATTTCCTCAGAGTAACTTTTCACAATTTTTTCAAGTTACCTCAGGTTTACTAATTACAAAACAAGCAAAGAGTGACAGGGAGAAGGATTGGCACACCAGCTTCCCTCCCTCTCTCTTCTCATCCCCATCTTTTGGAGGAGTGAAAATGCAAATTATTTTTCTTTATCCTTTTTTTTTTTAAATTGATTTGGGATTTGGGAAAATTGCTTGTCTCATGTGCATCCCAGGCATTAATTGATATATTTATTGTGTGATTCGCAATGTCTTGCTTTCCATTAATGACTCTTACTTGTGTACAACAATTTACGTGCTTTTCAAGAAAGAAAGAGGCATAAGATTACACCCTGGCAGCAGGAGTGGCAAAATAAACCAAAACATCATCTTAAGCAGCATAGCTTTTACTTGGATATTTTTGACTGATCTATTATTGTAGGGTACAGGCCCTAAAATTGCATACCTGCAGGGAGACTGCTAATTTCAACAGGAATTTGGGCCTGTTGGAAATGATATTATTGGTCCTTCTTACAGTGCTGAGTGACATGAGAGAGAGAGAAAGAATGCAAAATACTGTCTCTCTGCTCTGACACAAGCAGCTATGCGGAAATAAGAAAAGAGGATTTTGTAGGCTTGTGCTGACTTAATGTAGGTTTCCAGCACACCAGTGCCAGACAGTGGGCTTACTGTGCTTGACCTTAAGAAACTTATTGCCATGAGCTGTGTGCCCTGAGTGGACCTGCTGCTGCAGCATCCTGTTAGTTGTGTTTCTTTCAACTAACTTGCTTTGGGAAGCTGAACCTCGGGTGCTTTGGAGAGATGCTTTAGTCCCCTCTTTGAGAAGATAGTTTTCGTAGTAGCAGTTTGATTTGATTTGGTAAATGAATTAAATGGAAATTAGTGGAAGAGGCTTTCTAGTGAGCACACCTACTTGCTTTGGGTTCCTCATCATGTTGAGCAAAGGGGTGGGGAGAGTGGTTGTAAAAACGTGAACATGTAAGTCCTGGGTAGACGCTGCATGTTACTCATTCTTGGTATCAAAACTCATGTTCTTTAATGAGAGGAAATTGCAAAGAAACAGTTGTAAGTTGCACACAGTGTTGATTCCACATGCCAGAGATTTAAACTTAAAATGTAACATGAATTAACAAAAATCTCTTGTTATTTTGAAAAAAAAGGTGTTACTACCCGTATATATAGATTTTTATCCTCAAATTGGTGTCAGTCTCTAGCAGCTTTGTGAAAACAAGAGGTTTATGCCAGATGTAAATGAAGCAACTAAGTAATTGTTGCTCTAATCTCAACAATGTCTGAGATTCCTGGTATTTTACATGAATATGTTCCTGGATGTTCCGTACCTAAGCTGCTAGACTAGTGCTGCTGAATTGTCTTGCAAAAGTCTCTCATTTTTGTAGTCTCCAGAGACTGGTAAGGAAAAGCTGTACCCAGAGTTAATGTGCCTAAGAAGCTCAGCACCAGTACCTTATGTTCTGTCTAACCATTTTACATACTACCATGGTATGTTTAATTTGCTTCTTCATCAAATCAATAATGGGTCTAATTGAAAAAACTGGCAGAACTACAGTTCTACAGTTCAGCCTAACTACCAGTGTGAGTGTTTTCAGGAAATCAGAGATGTTGCACAGCTACACAAGTGACATCTGTATTAGTGCTGCACCTTTGCTACCAATGTGTACAGAAAAAACATTACTCAGGTGCAGCACCTGTACCGATTGATCACTATGCTATCAGAATTAATCACCTGGCATTCAGCATAGAGAATAAAATTTACATCTTAATGTGTGACACTTATTACAGCATGTACACATATGAACTACTAAAAATTATACTATTCACTCCTGTTGGAAAGTGTGCATCGTTTTTTGTAGATGTGGCAGGTCTTGTTCTTAACGTTAAATGTTTTAACATTAGGTAAGTGTTTTAACATTAGATAGAGGTAGGTGCTACATCCTTTCAAGTAGAAACTTATGCAGGAATATGTAATAAAATACATTGTGATCCTGGAGTTGTATGTCTCATATCCTGGCCTCACTCTCACAAGAAAAAAGGAATTTTTGAGGATACTTAGTGCTTTGCAGAAAATAACCCATGTGAAGGGAAATAAATAAGTAAAGTTTGGCAGCGTACAAAATTGAATGGCCCAGCAATGGTGCAGGTGCATTGGCTGACAGTGTGGAGGAGCTTGTGTGAGAACAGAACAAACTCCTACTGACAGGGGTGTTCAGTTACACAAAGTCTGGTCAGCATCCGTGGGGCTGGCAGAAAGATCCAGGCCAGGTGCACCAACTGCAAGATAAGGATTCCAAAACACTAATTTTTAAAGGAAGAAATGAAGATTGCAAGCTTACATTTTGTATAATTGCAGAGCTAGTGGTGTTTTGAATTATGGCAAAGCCTTAGTCATTAGCATAGAGTAATCACCTTTGCTGTTTAAAGAAAAGTAATAATAATAGAAAAGGTATTGTACATTGACACATGGAAATATAAGGCTTTTCAGAGAAATTTTGTGGGGATTTTTTATTATGTGGCTAATTACATATTTACATGTAATGGCACTAGCAGAGCCATTACAGTCCATTGGGTAAATAATATACATTTTAAAAACCATTTATAAATATGTATTTATTTGATGGACCAGAACGGGTTTTTGAAGTCATTCTCATCCACTGCGTAAATAATATATGGATTGCTTTTAAAAATAAATATGTATTTCTCCAAAAGACATTCCAGGCAATTGGGTAAATAATATGCATTTTTCATATATTAAAAAATACATAAAATGTATAGAAATCTGGTCTAAATATGTATCTTACTGAGCAAAATGACTTGAAAGGTGTCAGACTTAGCTTTGAAATTTCTGTTGAGAATTGTCAGTTTGTATCACAGCCCAGAGTTAATTAAATTTATTTTTTGCATTTTCATACATACAGTATAATATCAATGTCTGTGTACAGTTTTACAGCACTGGTGCACTGGTGCCCCTCTCACTCAGTGCTGTAAAGTCAGCACTACGTGGTCAAAGTCCTAGTTTTACTCTGTGTTCATCCTAATGCAAAGCCAGACACATTCATTTCATGGGCATAGTCCTGCATCCATAGAAATACATGGAGAAAAATGGTCACCTAGTGGGAGCTATTTCAAGCTCTCTTGTATTGCTCAGTTTTAGCCAAGAAAAGGTCTACAAAGTATATTCAACATTTCTGAAAAGTAAATGAAGGCGATAAAGGGATAAATGGCCTAAACTACTTAGAAAAGGGGCTTTATGTTTTCTCATACTTAGCCTACTAGCCAACAGTGACCAGTAGTCCAAACAAGCATGAAAAGGGAGTGTTAAAGTTGAGCACCATCATTTTCTAAATATTTTAGCCAGTTTATCTCTTCATATATTTCACATATTTTACAGAAGTATTGAATACACATTGTCGACCTTTTTCTGGCTAAAATATTTGTTGTTGTTTTCAGACATTAAATGAAAAAAAACAGCATAACAGCCCTGTTAATTTATTGATATATATTGTATCTGTAGTTTACCCAGAAAGGCTGTGAGAAAGAGAAGGGCTTTGTGACTCCAGCAGAATTACAGAGAGAGGCAGTGGAAGATTTGGGAGGCCAAATTCTTCCTCATAATTTTCCTGTATAAATGTACCTCATGCTTACATCTATGCTTCTGACATCACCTATGATACAAGTGATGAAAACTGCTGATGTTAGTAAGTTAGTTAGCTCTTTGACAGGAGTGTATTTGGCAAGTGCCAGGTATAAATGACTTGTGCCCTGTGCAGTCAGGATAGCTAAGCGGGGTTTTGACAGAATAGATGAGAAAATTCTCACCCCCTTCCTTCTCAGATCACAGATAGGGCACTTAACATCCATAAAGGAAGCCACAGTAAATGTCTGGTGACCATAAAGAACGATCAGCAAGAAACAGACATTTGAAAGCTGACGTCTGGGTCAAGGAGAAAGCCAAAGAAACAGGAGATGATCCAGCAGTATTGGCATGTGAAATTTTTGATTTAGACATCTCTAATGGCACATTCTCAAAAAACACAACTGTGCTTTCTGTGTAATCTCTAAAATTAATGATGAATGTGCCCAAATACCTGATGATAGAGCACATTTGAGGTATTTGGGTCCATCAAAATACTTAGTGGGTGCAAGAATGGAGAAATAGGGTAAAGATTGCAAAATAAAACCCAGCTCTAAGCTTTTGAGAGCACTGAGAACTGCATAGTAAAAAAAAGTGTAGGTAAATTAGTGTGGACCAATTAAGGAGAGGGCATTGCTGGTGGCACTATAAATTGACATACTGGTGCCCAGAGGGAATAAGAGGGTCTGATAGCAGAAGAATGCAAAAAAAAGGAGGAAGGCTGAAAGCAACGGTGAGGGAAACGTGGATACTTGAAGTATCTCTGAGCATACCTAACACTTCTCTGTAAAGCACAAAAGTAACTGAGATACTATGGAGTGCTTGCCTGGTCATTATCAGTCATCGCTGTGCTGAGACACGGTTGCTGGAGTATGTCATCATGCTGAACATGAAGGGAGAGAAGGAAGGTAGTGATACTAAAGATCATCTAGGGAAGGGAGTTTGTGCCTTAAAAGATGGGAGACATGAAATAAAATGTGCAGGTGCTGAGGGATAAGATGGCACAACTGCAAAACAGTTTGTATCTCAGTCACTCTGTGGCCATACTGAATATGACTATAAAATTCTTTGTATAATTAAAAGAGATAGGAGCATTCATACATTTTGTTGCAAATTGATATGATCTTTTTTGCCAGTGATCTGAATAAGATTGTACTATAGTTTTTAATTTAGCAGATTAAGAAGCACAATTAAAATATCATGAAAAAGATCATAATCTAAACCTCTGGGGTTTTTTTTGCTTATCCCTGCCAAGTTGATAACAAGAGCTGGTGTATGTAACAATTACCTCCACTACTGTAAATTTACTCTAGTTTGTGGGCTGAAGTGTTAATAAATACCTTGCAGTATTCCAGAGGGAGAAGCCTTCCATCTAATTAATAAAACTGGGAAGAATACCCAGGACACTGAACCATATCTTTCTTATTAGTGTTGGCTTCTACAAAGGAGAATCCCTCAATCTCAACACATTAGTAAATGTCATACTCCTGGGCTGCACTGAGACCTCTTGAAAAACTGCTGATTTGCTGTGGAAAAAAAATCACCACAGACTTCAGAAACAATTCAGCTAGGGAATACCAAGTGTAGAAAATCAGTGTAAAGCATGGCATGCATTATAGCAGCTAAAATTTGTGCCCCATTTGGTGAATAGTCAAAGAGGAAACATAAAATTATGCCTCCATATCCCTTCCTGTTTTGGTCTGTCCTATTGCTGATATCTTCTTCTATGTCTGAATGTGGCCTTACTGCATTCAGGGGTTTTTTGAGACTTATGAAAACCTCTCGTTCATGTGTTCTCTAAGGCAGGTTTCCTAAAAACACTTCCTATGCATATGTAAGGTAAATGCAGCTGTTCTTCAAAAAAAAAAAAAAACCAAAAAAACCCCCCAAAAATAATTAAAATAATTTGAAGAAGGAAAATGTTTTAAACCCAATAATGAAAAGAAAGTATTTCCCTAAATACGTAAAACTAATTACCTTTTCCTTTGCAGTAATTCATATTTGGAAAAAATAAACTCTAACTATGCCTCAGCTAGTTCTGTTTCAAGGTAGTTTGCATTAAACTGCAAATTAACTTTCTGACATGCACAAAATTCCTTGCTGTACTTTATTAAAATCTTACAATAATCTTAAAAAATGGAATATTGATAGGCATTGTCTGACAGACTAGACATTTACCACAGAGGTTAAAACTTCATGCATTTCATCTGTAAAAAAAAATAAAAAATAAGGTGGTATTAATGCATTTTCTCACGTTATTATAATTATTTTTATTAGATCAATGTAGCAAACTGGTATTACTGCCTCAGATAGAAATAGAAATAACATCTTTGCATTTACTTCCTGCTTGAAGTTTTTGCTCTTAAAAATTCTCCTGCTGTATACATTTGTAGCTACTTTTTACTCTACTGATATAAGTGATGGGTACGATAAAAAGGCATAAAGCCACAGAGCTTATCTGTGAGGTTGGTGCTAATTTGGCTAAATGAGTCCACCTGATGGAAAGCAGAGAAGTTAAAAGTTCTGCCAGTTTCTTTGTCTACATCCATTCTTCTCAATTTTCCTAGTGCATTTTTTAACAGAGGTCTTCACCAAATTCTGGTAAATTATAAAAGTATTAGAAGGCAATTTAAAGTCCTGTCCAGGAATTATAGGCTGGTGGTGTTTGTATAGTCTAGTATGTAAATGTTGGGTTATTTTACCCATTAAGAATGTTTATGAGGCTTCAGCGTGCACTGCAAGGAGCAGATCAGTTCACACCATGTACAGTGAATACTCACCATACGTACAGTTTCAGTAAAACATGTTAAAAGCAGATACTGATCTTTAAAGACCATATATCAAGCATCTCAGCATTATGCCAGAGGAACCTGAATCATGCATTCCCTTGCCTGTCTTCAGGTGCAGCTTTGTTGACCAGTGACCCTTTGTGACTCTGTTCCCTGTTTCAGAAAATACTTCTTTGATCTGACCTGGGTGATTACATAATTATTTTGTCCTTCAGCAAAGACAGGTTTTTTTTGTTTTGGTTTTTTTTTGGTTTTTTTTTTATTAGAAGAAAGGACATATTTAATAAGCAAAGAATACAAGTTAATGAGCATGTGATCTTTATTCATTTTGGTAGCTTTCAGAATACCCTGGGTTTGCTCAGTACAAATGTGTGCGTACACAGGCTTATGCAAACACACACTAATACATGCACCTGCCTGCTTTTGTGGCTATGATAACACCATGGATCTTCCATATCCATTATTTTCATCTTTCCACAGTAGCAGTACATTGAGAGCTCAGTTGCTGTGATTTTGAAATTCTTACCCTGGGGCACATCTCTCTAAGCTCTTCTGTTCTGAGACTCACTTCTTAGGAGTAGGTTCCAAACACCTCAAAGAAAGGCAGCCCAATTTCTGAAGCTTCAGTTTTTAGGAAACTATGAACTGAATGCTATGGGTCATGGACTCCTGCCTTCAGCAGTGATCAGTCTCAGGGGAGGGGACATGAACCCCATAGTAGGCAGATGCCTCAGGAAAACTATTTTGAATTCCTTATGCTTAGAGCTTAGGTGAAATAAGGAGGAAAAATATCCTTGTCCTCTTAATTTGGATATGGAGTATTAATACCTGGAGCTAAACTGGCTGTCCATGTAAACATCAGCTCCCTCTCTGAATTCTTGGCTTCAGTGATATTCTTTGGCAAGAAGTTCCCCAGTCCAGGTACTCTCTGAATTAAGAATTTCCCTTTGTCTTGCATTTTGAATTTCCTGCGTTTTACTGTAGTGGTGCTTGGTCTGTGTTTTGAGACAGAATAAAAGCTTTAGAAATACTTTTTATATCATTAATTTATTTACATTTGTACTGCATTCTCTTGTACATAACTATTTTGAGGAAGACAATTCCTGCTTTCTGAATCTCTTTTCATAAGAGTTTTCTTAGGTACTGCTTTACTTTCTCTGAACCTCCTCTAAATCTGTCATGTTTTCATTGGAAAGGGCCAAACCACTCTGTTAATATATTAGAAATCAGAGAGTACTGATGATATTTTTATTTTAATTTTTCTTGCCTTCTGAAGTGCTTTTAGCCTCAGCCACGAGCATGGCATCAGCTTCACGGCTGACCGTGGGCTACTGGAATGGGTACTAATAGATGCAGTTTCTAAGCTAATGTTTTCACACTCTTCCCTGGACTCTTTCAGAATTGGTCAGGAGCTGCAGCTCTCCATTTCTTTTTCTCACCTAGAGTTCATTTAGTCAGCCTTGTCTCACTCTGGAGGGACTAACACTGCATACTCGGAAAGCCTCCTTTCTTAAATTAAAGAGGGCATTGATGGAGGTCACCTCCATAACTAGGACATAAACGACGTTCTGGTGTTGCAGGAACCAAGAGCATATATAATCCCCTTGTTTCTTGAACTAGCTCTGAATTTTAGAAGTATTTTCATTTTCAGACTGAAAATAAAATGATGTCGGACAACGTTGCATGAAATTGCATCTCTGGTGCTGCCTCCAGTGAAAGCCTATCATCTAACTTCACCTCTGTGCATCTGCTCATGATAATGCATTTAGAAATCAGGGATGGTTGTTTTTTTCAGTCTCAGAAGCAAGTGACCTGGATTCACTTTTAAAAATATGATTTGCAAACTTGTTGACTGGAATTCTTCTTTTGGAGGATAACTTGATTTGTCCACATAAATCTCCTTTGTCAGATTTAACAGATGGATAAAGTGACCCCTTGACCTCCATATAAAAATTCACCGTTCTTAAAAAATATGAAGTTTTGTGAGGGAAGTGTTAAGGAGTTTTGCATCTTTAAGAAACCAAACAAATTCCAAACTGAATAACAGAGACAGAGAGGGAAGGTTGCCTTTCTGCAAGCTGCCAGCTTTCCCAAGTGCCTCATCCTCTCCCCTCTGTCATCCTGAGGCAATGTGCCTGCATTTGTGTGTAGATTTATAGTTTATCTTTATCTATGGCTTCATCTGTAGGTAGCTATTATAGCCGCCTTGCCTGGATATTGTTTGGGCCTGATAGATCTGTCTGTAGTTCATCAAAGGGGAGCTGAGTGGCTAAAAGCCATTGGGTCCAGCTGAGGATGAAATACGAGCCATCAGCCTTGGTAATGGCTGTAAAATTTCATAATTACACGGCCTTTATTACATTGCATAATGATCCTGAAGCAGTATGGAACAATTAATTAAGATTTTCAACCGTGGCTCTTTCAGAAATTAAAAGGTGCTAGTGGCTGAGAAATGGGGAAGTGTCTTGTCCTAAAAGCATTAGGGATGCTTAAGAAGTACTTCCTGGGTACTTTAAAAAAAAAAAGGGGGGGGGGGGAAGAAAAAGAAGTGAAGAAAAAAGATAAGAAAAAGAAGATAACTAGTTAAGCAGCTAATGTCAGAGTAAAATTTTTGTACTTAACTGCTAATTCTTAATATCAAAGCTGTATTTAAAATTCCTGCAATAGTCACTGCCATAAAGTTGTTCCTTTTTTTTGTTCTGTAAAAATCTTCATGCCTTTTTCCCCCCCATTCTGTTCTAGCCATTTGTCACATTTATAGAAGTTGAGCTCTGCACATTATTAAATAAATGCATGCCGTGACTCAGGAGGAGGGTCACTTAGCTGTGTATTGGGTGTACTGACCAAGGATTTACTCTTAACCACTTTCTCATGTCTGAGGCCATTGAAATTCTTTGAAGATCTCTGCAGTTTGACAGACATCCCCAAGGAAGATTTTTTTCCTTTACTGTTTTGTTATTTTTCTTCCTTCCTTTTCATCTTGTAAATGCAGCATGTCAGATGTAATATAATATTTTCCATGAGATTGACCTCAGACCTGATCAGAAGTAATTAGATTCCTAAGGTGCTGCAAAGGTGTCTCATGGATTTCTGATGTACATACTGAAAGGAAGAGTGTTTATATATATGTAGAGAATAGGCAGGGAGAAACAAGAGGCCTGAAGCTGTGCATGTGCACATTACCTGTTGTGATCACCTGCTGGGTACAATTCTGAACACCAGCAAATTGTGAGCCAGGTGGGATGTGGAGTACTCACTGTGCCAATGGCAGTAAAACTGGTGAAGACAGCAAAAATAACCCTAGTGATCTCCATGCACCGTCAAGGCTTTTGGGTCTTTAGGGGAAGGAATCTCCTTGTCACTGTCTTCCCATCTCCCTCAAAACTATTTTGATTCATGCAAACTCTCAATGTAACTCTTAGCATTGAATGTTACTGTTTTTAAATTGACCAGTCATCATGTAAGGTCCTATCATTGTAAATATTTGATGAGAAGCTAAGGTCTCTCCAAGGCGCCTCTAATCTTAAACTTCCTGCAGGAAATTTAGAAAGGATTATGTGTTTCAAGGAGGAGCCAGCTGCTTAAAGTAAATTCTCTTGTTGAGTCATTTATTCCCTTAATAGGAATTTTCTGATCTGCTGTCATTCTTGTTCACACACTGGGTGTCACTGCCTCTAAAACACTTGTCATTCTTTAATGGAAACAAAATAGTCATTGCAGTCAGAGCCGCAATGTCATTCCACTACCCCTTGCTGCGTCGGCAATAGTGAAAATGACAGAGCGGCTCTCAGTAGGGGTAATTAAAATGTAAATATTGATATTTTATTATTTGAAATTACTTTCCAGTGCGGCATTTAATATCTCTCCATCTGTGCGGCTCTGTTTAGCGGTCACTTTAGTGCAGCTCTGGGATGCCAAGCGGCGGCTTGATCCCCGTTATGTCAAAATGCTTGTTGCTGCTTAATTTTGATATCTAATTAAGTGGAAAAGTACAGTCCACACTGTAATCCATGGCATCTTAACCAGCTGCTTGGGTATATTTAGAATTAATCTCCACTATGGAATCATCCTAATGTATGCAATTAAGAGTCTGCCGATGGCTAATTAGGTGTATTAGAATCAGGCAGCTTCCTTTTTTTTTTTCTCTTTTCTTTTTTCTGTCTTTCTTTTTTTTTCCCTGTGTGTGGACTGTTGCAGACTTAAGACACAGCCTCCAGAGATGATCTTAATGGTACATGAACACTCAACTAGGTAAACTAGAAATTTCACATTCATGTAGGAGAATATCTGTCTCTCTTCCCCAAACCAGGGAGACTGTAAACATCATTTGAATTTTTTGGCATCTGCAGAACATTAAGAAAATCAACTAACCAGCAGAAAAATTTTAAAAATCAGGAAGAGGATGGAAGATGTGTAGGACAGTGGTCTGAGCTGTTATTTTCCTGCCACAGGGTGAGAGGGGATATTTACCCAAAATTTTTCAACCTGAAGATTTTGCTTTGGCAATGGAAAGAGATTTTAGGTAGCTCAGCACACACAGGGTTAACAGATACGTTGATTGGATCGTAAGCATGGTTGTCTCCATATGCTAATACATTCCTGTATTGGATTCATATTATTCACATGATTGGGGAATTCCTGGAAACCTGACTTTGCCTGATGGAAAGGTGGAGGGAGCAGGAATTGCCGCATCTCTCAGGGAGGAAATGACTGGTGGCTTCCCCAGGGGAGCAAAAGGCAAACAGCAGTGACCCAGCACTCTTTGAGGAAAAGCGCTCTCAAAGCAGACCTGTAGAGGTTACAAATAAAAGGCAACATGTATTAAATGCACAAGAAATTCCTTCTTTCTGTGGAAAAAAAACCCAGAAGTGATACTTCACAATCCAGCAAACTTGATTTTGAAGACTAATGTGCTGAATAAGTTTGAACTCTAAATTTCTTGGTAACCAGTCATTATATGCAGTTGTTGGGAGGCTGATACGTACAAAGGTTGAAGCAAGCAGAACCTGAACACTGATTGTTGTTACTAATTTAGCAAGCTTCCTCTGTCAAGGTTGTCCCTTTTTCCCTTTTATTCTTTTTAATTTTGTTTAGTTGAGTAAAAGTTAAAAGGAGGAAAAAGGATCAATACTTTTTGTTTAATTGTGTGTGATGTTAGTTTCTTTTCTTCTAGCTGACCTCTTTGAAGGGTCTAAGTAAGGCATTCCATGCACAGGATATGAAGATACTATGCAGGCTATTTTAATCTGAACTGTATTACTGTTCTCTGGAATGGATTTTGGAAGAAATTCAGCCATATTCATTGTACTCTTTATTTATCATCTATGTTCACTTTACTAATGACTAAGTGTAGTTTTTATTTTTCCACCAGCAAAGCTGGCTTTATTGTACTCATAATCAAATACAAATATCCAGAACAGATTTAAGAAGAATTTGGGTGAAATCAGTATTTGTATGTTGAAAATATGATTGATGATTTTTTTTATAAAGGCTTGGTGAAAGAAAAAATCTGGACCATAAATACAATCCTGATCCATTTTCTCCTGTGATTTTAGGTGCACACCATATCATGACTTCCACCTCTGCTATCTTCAAAAAGGGTACCAAAAAAAAATCCCATAGTCTAGCAAAACCATATTTGAAGGTTAAATTTTAAAGAACTGGAAGAATTAACTTTTAAGAAGCAGATCAGATCACATATGTAGTGCATTAAAAGGATCACCCTCAGGAATCTGCGAGTTCATATTGCTGACCTGAAGGAGTCTTACAGCTTCACTGGGCCATATTGCACTGCTAGTCTGATTTTTAAAACTTTTTCATTGTCCATGTCTTAGAATTGAGAACCTCACTGCAGAGAGGTAATGCACCATGAGTCCTAACTGTCTTACATAGAGGGGAAAAAAAAGGGGTAAAAAAAAAAGGCAGTTTCCTGGAACACACTTATCAGGTGTTTCTCTGTTCTCAGAGCACCTGGTGATAAAACGAAATACAAGTGTTTCATCTTACATCTTTTTAATGTAAGATTGGTGTGAGTTTGCTGTAAAGCTGTTTGAAATTGTGGAAGTTCCAGTGGTAAAATCAGCCCAAAGGGAAAATAAGGTATTAATCTGTTTAATTCTATTGTCTTATATTTTCCTTTTTCTCGGTGAATACTGAGATAATAAGGTGTGAAATTTAAATTATTGGTAATAAAGAGTACAATAATTCCACAATATGTTTCCAAAAATGCCATTGTAAAGTACTCTATACATGGAGGTCTTACCAACTCTGTTCTGAAGCAAGGGCAACTCGCTAGGTTTTTTTATCTTTACTGTTTCACTGCATAGTGTTAGCAACTGGTTTTGTGAAGTCAGGGAGACATCCTCAATCAGTCATATTTTTCAGTTCCTCTCCATTAGTAATACTAAAGAAGCAGCTCACAAGAACCTGCACTTGAACTAGAAATAAGAAATTTAAAAGTAGCTGCCTGGAAATATTTGGGTGGTTAGAGAGGGGTGTCTCTGATTTCAGTACTGAAATCAGTTTGAGCTGTAGTGGGTTACATCTCACTATGTGCATCTTACCCTAGGAAGAAATGACAGCCTCAAATTGCTCCTGTTTAGTGTTATCATGTAAGGTTTCACAGAGTAAAAGACACACCAGAAATATTCCTAACTGGTATTTAAATTACATTAACACCTTTTTGTATAGCTTGAGTGAAAGGTCACGCTAGACAAGCAGCATCTTCACTGTTTGTAAATGTCTAATTTGTTGCTTTTAAATTGCTGTGAACTTCCCTTACTTACTCCTGCTGAATGAATCCAGTGTTGCAAATACTTCTGACAAGCGAATATTTGCTTAGCGAGAATCCATTGTTCATAATGGATTGAGAGGGACATGCAGTGTGAAT
Organism: Anomalospiza imberbis; assembly: GCF_031753505.1. Taxonomy (NCBI): domain Eukaryota; kingdom Metazoa; phylum Chordata; class Aves; order Passeriformes; family Viduidae; genus Anomalospiza; species Anomalospiza imberbis. Next base: position 90,565,509 of record NC_089683.1, read on the forward strand.
GCATTTTTATTGCCATGCCATCTCTCTGCTGTTGTTTCAGTGAGATGAAAGTAGCGTTGTGATAACAGCCCCGGGTTTCTCAGTGCGCTGTGTGGCATTTCCCATCCTCCTGGTAGGTGTTAGTGAAAAAGTGCTTATCACAGGCATTTTTCTATGTTATAAAATATAAAAAAAATATGTATATTTTATAAGAACTCAGACAGCAAGAGTTAGGAATACAAACACACTTAAAGAAAACACGAGGAAAGTGTACAGGCTTTGCTGGAAACATCCCATCACTGTCCAAATGTATTTTTCCCCCCACTCCGCTTTTTTTTTTTTTCCTTTTTTATTCATGGCAGAGTGACTCCTGGGCACCTCTGTGAGTGCAGCCCGAGCTGCCCTCTCCCAGGGCTGCACAGATAACAGATGGCAGTCGCCACTCGTCGCGCCGCTCACGACAGAGCCCTGGTGCTGCCTTTGCAGTGCTCTGCTGTGGTGGCAGGAGGAGAGGGGAGGCTGCACAGCAGAGGATCGCTCAGGAAAGGCGGTGCTCTCACTGTGCAAAAGTTACTGGATGAAATCCATTTCTGAGCTTACCTTTAATTGCAGCACCTCAGTTCCAAGGAGCATAGAAGCTGAAGTCAGCAAACAGCATAAATCGAGCCTTTGGTTGTATTTCTGGTCATTTAGAGTCTGTGCTTCTGGAACTTGATTTTTCATTTCAAGTCTGGGCAAATACCTGTGTTTTTTATTTTGTGAGATGATACCTTTAATGTGAAAATTCTGAGTCAGATTTGAATTTCAGCTGGGTATGGCATCATGTACAATTATTAGCCTTTGACGAGGGGCTCCATAAGCAAAGGGGTATGAAAAAAAAAGCCCAAACCAAACCTGAAATAATGGATTCACCCTGGCATAATGAGTTGTATCTGTTTCTGTTCCAGCTTTCATGAAATTTCATCCATAATCTGGGAAATATGTTTGGTGATTAGTGGGAGCACTCTCCTTCTGTTTAATGATTTTCAAAACCACTAAAATGATTGTGGGTTGTGATACGTATTTTTAGACTACACAGTATTTGAAATGTAATTAAATCCATATTTTCTTTAATTAATATAATAAAAAGGATCTCTTAATTCTGGTATATGTGTGAGATTCTGCCCTACATGTAGCCTAAAAAAATGAATTATGCCATCCTCTTGGATTTTTGAGAGAATAATAGCAAAGGGCAGTCAGGCTATGAAGGTTTCCTTCAGCAAATTCTATGATCATGTCTAGAAAACATTACATTTCCCTAGCAGAAATTTCACTGGTGAAATTTCCCTGGCCTTTGTTTACATATCTGGAAGGCAGCTGCAGTTGCTGGATGGATCCAAGCACTTGGCTGAGAGTGTGCCAGGGAGGGAGAGGAGAGCAGACTGACAGCTGTACATCTGAGAGTGCACTGGACACAAATCTGATCTTGGAATGGAGGTTCTTTACATTCTCCTCAGTGCAGCCAGGATAAGCCTTTGGTTCACTGTTGATTATTTGACCATGAGGCCACACACTCTCTAAATATAGTAATCCAAGCTAAAATATTTTTTTAAAGTATTTACAATATCAGTTTCTTCTTTTGACAGTGATGACTATACATAATTTTTGAAATGAAATATAAACCTGTGCTGGAAACATCAGTGCCCATAAAACATCTAGAAAGAAGTTAATCTATCAAAATTAAGTGTAAATAATTTAAAAATCCTACTCTTGATATTTCAACTGTGTAAATGTATTGCATCTGTAACACACTAGTGAACATGTCATGAGCAAGTGCAGCTTTGATTATAAAAAATGTAAATGAAGATATTTGAAGTACAAACCAAGGCAAGCAAGAGGAATATTTTACGCATAAAGTTAACAATCACACAAACAACCAGTAAAATAAATGGGAGGCAATTGCCAGAAAAGGCAAACAACTCCCAGATTTGCCAGCAATTTCATACTTGGTTTGATCAAATGTTCAGATTTCTAAACACATATCAGACTGAATGAAATTCAGTCCCTGCAAAGTGAAATAAACTCCAGGATTTATGTCTGAGTAGCCTGATTGAGGCATCACATTAAATGTTTACAGATGAAAACAATGGTAAGTCCAGCCACTGTCTTTCTTTTGTTTTGGCCAGTAGTTCTCGAAGTGCTGTGTGCAAGGCACAGATCTTACTTCGGCACTTGACCATCTGCAGCTGCTTCACTCTGGCCCCTAGTGAGTTACTGTCCATGAAGTCCATCTTAATGAAGTAGAGGAAAGGGTCTTCAGGAATATAAAAGATTTACCCTGCTTAGCATGGAGCTGTGTGCAATGTGAAATAGAGAGCAAGTGGGGCATGTGCTGATATTTGAAAAGATCTGTGGTTTAAACAGCCCTGTTGAAGAGGCTGTGAGCTGTGTTTGGAGCTGGCTTGGAGTGCTGAGCACTGCAGAGTGCAGTCAGTTCGATGCCCCTTGTTCCTATAATAAAAACGGTAAGGCCTTTTTACCTATTTATGTCTGCTTCCTTTGAGCTTTGGGTTTACTGGTATGTGAAAGGAAAAAAAAAAACATAGCATATGAAAAAAAGAGCAAATGTTCAGTTGCTCAATCAACCTTTTTTCTCAATCCACACTCAGTGATCTCAGAGAGTCATTACAGCATAATTACAATTTGAGTGTGATACACTGTTTGTAGAAAAACTATCTATTTTTAGCAGAAGAACCAGTCCCTGAAAGGAGGAGAAAGAAGGGGGAAAAAAGGAAGAAAATCTGTAACCAGCAAATCAAGGATATTGTTAACTGATATTAGGAGACACCCCGTAGATTTACAATGCTCGCACTCAGCCACATAAAAACCACACCGTACAGAATGCCTACCAGGGGTTAAATTCATATGCCTGCACTGCAGCCTATTTCTGTCAACACTCAGCTCAGGAAATAAACATTTATGCTTTCTGAAATGAAAGTGTATTTTTGAAGACTAGCCGTCAGATATTTTTTGCCCTTCACACTTTCAAATGCTTAGCCTTTTTTGTAAGTTGACTGCAAAGTGCATCAGTTTGCTAGGCAAAAAGAAAAAAAAAAAATCTTGACAAGTGCCCATGGCATCATTGTCAAGCATGAGCGTCTAGTGGAAAATGGCAGGAGGGTTGGCACAAAACATGCTTCCTTCAAGCTTCTTACCTCAGGGGTACCTGACTCTTGAGAAGCCTTTCAATCCTTCCAAATGACGTTATTGCAGACTGTCATCTGGTTTATTTGGAGTGTGCTGTATCGCAGATAAACACGCTGTTTAACTGCAGGTCAAGGTACGGAGTCATCCTGCCAGCAAACGCCTGAGATACATCAGATGGCACTGACTTGGGGAGGGAGATGGAGAGAGATCAAAGTTGTCACCAATATGGTACATGATAAAGGGGGAGAAAGATGCACTACATTGTATTTTAAAATGTCATTACACAGTTCTGCGTTGAAACCGGCGACCTGCAAGACTCTGAAGGATTAAGGACCCACACAATGCATGACAAAGTTCCAACCCACACCATCATGCAGCATCTCACGGTGGTTTGGACAGAGCTTGGAGATGGGACTGGAGAGGCTAACACTGGCCAGAAGGCTGAAAGGGTCCAAGTTGGATGCTTTTTAAAAAATAGTTACAATTTAATATACAAAATATCCCCTTGTCAGAGAACATGGTTGATCTGGGGGATTCACATAACAAAAGCTCATAGACTCTGAGTTTGGCATGAAATAAGTATAACCTTCTCCAAACAATTAAAAATAAATCTCTGTATATAAATATATAAGCCTGTGCCATCTATTATTTTAACTGTGACTTGTTGAACACATATTAAAAGAGCATTGATGTGATACAAGAGACATGCTGGATGCTTTCGCATTTTCTGAAAAAACAAAACAAACCCAGATTAATTACAACTTGATTCAGCTTTGCATTCCCATGAGGGATGTCTTTAAAAGTTAAAACATGCTTTCACTGAACAGGCTTTCAAGGGAAAGTTACTACGATCAGGAACAAAATAGTCATGTTGATTTGATTTATTACTGAAGAGTGGAACACCATGCTTTATATTTGCCAGTTTTTCTATAATGTAAAAAATTTCTTTTGATTTTTTATGTGTCATATAAAAACAACTGGTATGTTCACTGCTTCAGAATGCAGATTTTTCAAGAGTGCAGTACAATAAATTAAATCAGCATCCTATTTTCCCCCCTCACAGGGCATATGTAATTTTCTTTGACTGTGCCACACAATAAATGTTACTGAAACATAGTATTATTTATTTTTTAAAAAATAAACCAATGCCAATGAACCTGTATGAAAATAGATAAGTGAATAAAAGAAGGAAGTTGGGGATTTTCCAGGGGAAAAGAATACAGAGAGAAATTGCAGGTTAAACTTTTTTTAAATCAAAACAGATTTTATTGCCTTTTGCTTAATTAAACCTCTCAGAAGTGTGTGAAACATTGTTATACTCGAAAAATTGTTAATTTGTAAATCACAGGGACAAAAGGGCTCCACTGCAACTTTAAAGTTTCTATGCACGTAAATGTCAATAGAGTGCCTTCTCCATCATCAGCACTAAATTCACATTGATGCCTCTTTTCTTCTCTGTATTGATCCTTCCATGAGAACGTAGATTTGTATCTGTTAATTAATGCGTCCTGAAACAGCGTTTGTATTAATCAGGCAGATAAGAAAAATTGGATGCCTGCACCCTCATGACAACCGTAAAAGTGCTGGCCCTGATAAAATCGTGGATGGACCTCAATAAAAAAGTTCCTCCTTCCACTCAATAAACTAATCATCCTGCTTTTAATTATTCGGCAGAAAGATGTGTGGAGATTGGAGAATGTGTAAATCTATTTACTAACAGCAGTGTCTGGGAGGGAGAATGGGGCTGTCACAGGACGGTGCTGCAGGCTACATTCTCTGTCCATCTGCTGCTGCAGAAAAACTGGTTCTTGAAAGCTGGCAAGGAACAGAAATGTTGGAGCTAATTGAAATCATGAATTCCTCCCTATAACCTTTGAAATTATTATTTCTTCTCCATTTCCCTCTTATTTATTTTAATCACAGATGTGTTATTTTCCACTGTCACATCTTTAAGGCTTTCCTGTTGTCATTGGATCGGGTTTTATTGTTTTGTTTTTTGTTTTTTAAGGCAGAGAGCTACAGTTCTATCACAAGACTCAAAAGTCAGAGAAAATGAAAACAAATAAGGAGGGAGAGAAAAATGAGAGAGAGAGAACACATGCAGCCAGTTTTATGTTTCATTTTTTATGGATGCCTGGTGGTTTGGATGTGGGCTTTTCTTTTTTATTGTATTAGTTTTGCTGCTTAGTGCTTATAGAGAAAATCTTGTTTGGAATAGATGCCTTGCAGATTTGCTAGTTTATGATATATTCTTGCATGACTGTAACTCTTGACTTTAAAAACAAAAAAATGCGTTTAAGTGTAATTGAATGCCAAAAAGAATGTTCTTACAGCGGGAACCCTGTCAAAGGACATGTAAGCAACTCCATAAACAACTAAATGAAAGCCTCAGACATGTCTTAAGACCCTTTAAGAAGAGCTTGACTAATCCCCTTTGATGATTTTATTAAGTACTTGTGGTTGATGGTGCCAACTGGCAAACTGCTGCATTTTGCCAACAGGCCAGGAAAATCATTTCCTCTCCCATATTGTTTTCTAGCACCTAATGTGGTTGGGATATTAGCAGTTTGATATAATAAATTAACAGGTACTGTAAACAAGAGTCTAAAAGGTAAGGCAGCAGAGATGTTTGCCCTTAGTGATCCTATTAGGAAAGACGGCGGGGGGGGGGAAACCAAGCAAAATTTAAATTCATTAAGAGGCATTTCATAAATTTTTGGTTGCCCTCACAAAAAGGATGGTGTGATTGCTATTCAGTTGGCACTTCAGTGTGCCACCCTGTTATTTCAACAAGTGTAGTAGTGGCAGGAGCCAGGTCAGAAGTGATTAGTGTCTTTTCTGAGAAGGTTGGGTGTTACTTCTCTTTTTCTGAAGTAAATGTTCAAGAAGAATTTTTTCTTTTTCATCCTTACCTTAATTCTATTAAAACATCAGATCTTCCCTTTTAATTAAGTTTTCTATTTTTTCTTGTAAATTATCCTTCTTGGATTATGGTAATGGTGGATAGAGTAAGCAGATCCCTGTTTCACAGCATTAGCTTTTTTACGACCAAGCACAAGTATTTAGCAACAAAGATATCATACAAACCACAGGTTGCCACTGCAGTACCCCACAAATTAATATGATTTTTGCAGGAAGAGCCTGCAAATTCTTGCTTGTTTAAAACTTTTCTTATTATTAGAAAACATTTGATTTTAAATTGTTTTACTTTCCTGTAGTAGGATGGGGAGGAGACCCAGCGAAGCAGACGGGAGAATAATAGAATGCATGCATGTTTTGTCACAATATGTATAAAAATAAATCAAAAAGAGGATCAGATTTCCAAATGTGATTAATATTTTTCCTGTATTTTTTTTTTCCTATTCAGGATTCTCCACTTTGTCTCTAGCTGACCAGATGAGCCTTTTGCAGAGTGCTTGGATGGAGATCTTGATTCTTGGTGTTGTATACCGGTCACTTTCTTTTGAGGATGAGCTTGTATATGCTGAAGATTATATTATGGATGAAGACCAGTCCAAATTGGCAGGCCTTCTTGACCTTAACAATGCCATACTGCAGCTGGTAAAGAAATACAAGAGCATGAAGCTGGAGAAAGAAGAATTTGTCACCCTCAAAGCTATAGCACTTGCTAATTCAGGTTGGCAGACTGGCATGATGGTTGCTGCATTTTTAATCTTTCTTTCTTGCTTTCTTGCTTTCTTTCTTGCTTTCTTCTAAAATATTTTCTGTGAACTGGTTTAAAACAGGATTTTAGAATAAGAAATTGCTAATCAGACTTTAAATCTAGAAGGCAAGAAACAAAGCAGTTCAAACTATGACCAACTTTCTGGTTCAAAGTAATTGTGCAATATGTTCCCCAGGGAGTGGAGACTACTCCTCTGTATTATTTGGAGAGTGTTTTACAGGCAGAGATCCCTTCAAATGAAAATAGATGTTGTTCTCCTAAATCCATTTCATAATCCAGACAAGTCTAATCATTTCAATTAAAGCAAAAGAAAGGATGTTTGAGAATATGCTATATATTTTCTCTTTAAAGGGAGCTACTGATTAATTTGATAGACTAAATTCAGGATATGTGAGGAGGGAGGAAATCCATATTGAGGCTCACAAGGACCACACCTTATCTTACGGATTCTTTGCATTTATGGGAGTGCTTCTGCAAAAAATTATTACCTGTGCAGCAAGAGTTAAAAATATCAGAATTTTTTTTTCTGCATTTGAATTTAAAAGTGCTGAACCAGTGAATACTGTCAGATAAGTAAAAATCGTTTGTGCTTTGTTGTTTTTCTTTTTGTGTCTCCTTAATGCTTTATTGTGGTCTTAAGTCCCTTTTAGCATTTGCATAAAGTTCACGATAGATCCCTCTTTAATGACGTGCTGATCATTAGATACCTGTGTGTCAATAACATGCTCTGATGCTATGTTCCATTGACAGTCACACCGTGCCCCTCCATCTGCTTTTGTTTTGACCCTATCTTTGAACTTTATCTTGGTTGCTGGCCAGTAGTTTTCCCTTTAATTACAAGAAGGAAACTGTCAATAAAATCTGTTAAATGGGATGCAATGAGTGGCTTGAATGGGCGGACGGCTATTTGTTCAAATTCTGCAGCATTCAAGGTATTGACAGTTTGTTTTCTGGGGCCATATGTGACGATCAATCTCAGGCTGGGCTCAGCCGCGCTGAAAAATGAAAAACCAGATTGCTTTTGCTTACTTGTGGATGACGACTTGTGATTTGGCGCGGTCCTAGTGAGATGAGACCTTCTGCCCAAATTGCCCCCCTGAGAGCCAGGACGCGTGACTGTTTTTAGAAATAATTTTTTAATTGATTTTGTAATTAACAGTTCATCTACAATATTGATGCATGAATCCTCAGATTGATAGGAGGGAAATTGTTTTCAACAATGAAGTTGTACTTTCCTATTTATCTTTGTAATGTGATTTAGCACTCTGCATTTTTAATTGGAAATATAATTCAAAAACATGCAAAGCCAAAATGCTTATTAGTATCTTTGTAAAATATTCTCCACCCCACTAACTCTGCTCTTAATTTTAGAATATTATCTTATTCCAGGTTTAACAAAATACTGAAATGTCTCTCAAATATCAAAATTATTCTTAATTGAAGATCTATTTATAATTTTTGACTATTGTAAATAGACACTTGAGGGTGCTTTGCAGCTCCAGGAAGGTTATTTCTCAAAATTGGTCATGCTTAATGATTAGAGCAAGAAAGTTATCTGCAATTAGGAGTCTAAATGGAGAAGAGCTTTTGTATTTATTTAAATGATGTAATTCAAAGACTGAATTAGAAATACTTCTGCAGTTTACTTGACAAAAAGGATGAGGGCTAGCATAGACAGACAGGATGTTAAATACCACTCCTACTTTCCCCCCCACCCAAAAAAAAAAGAAAGTGTTTAAGTAATAATAAAAAATAACTGCTGCCAAAAAAGTTTAGTCATACACTGTGCATAGAGTGTATCAAAATAATCTGTAGCTTCATTAACTTCACTGGAAATTACAACCAGGATAATGTCAGAGATAAATACAGTTCAGCATACTAAAATTTGGGGCACATTGAAGTGAAAACATTACCTTCCCTCATCTTCAAAGAAATAAAATTGCTGTCTTAAAATGAAGCTGTTGCAAGGAAGAGTTAAAAAGTAGCCCAGCCATTCCACTTCCCCTTCAACAGTGTTTCAGATGCTGACATTCAGCATTTCAGCTTCAGCTTGTGCATGCAGCAGATACCGAACTTCTACCAGCTGCAGCTACAGTAATCTGTAGGTGTAAGATAGCACCTGCAGAATTACAGCCTATCAGTAGATATCAGGCCCTTAGTGTTTCAGTTTACAAATGCTCTTAAAATTAAAATAAAATTTAAGTTGGATTAAATCTTTTTGTCTTTTTAAGTAGACAAAAGCAGAATAGTTCATCTTCATGTAGCTAGGATCTTGGTTAATGAAAATGTAGCTATATAAAAAACCCAAAATGCCATTAGAAAATCAACCAGTAGCAATTCACATTTTAATATTTTTTATTGCTATTCCTCCTTTCTTCCACTGTTTATTTTTTCAGTTTAAAATATATTAGCCTTTTTATGGCTGTGGAGAGTATAATAAGAAATCTTGGGTGTTTCAGACATTTTTGCCGTATCCACACTGTGTAGAAAGATTCCCAGGTTGGCTCTACTGTAAACAGTTGACAAAGATGGTTTTATAGCTCCGTATCTGTGTTAGTGATTTATGATACAGTGTCAAAGTACTTTCCCTACTGGTGTTTGGAGGCAGGAAAAAGAAATTGTAGATTGTCTTCATATTGATTGTATTTTGTTTGAATAAATACCACAAGCTTTGTTTTGGCCAAAAAATCTCCGTAGCATGAGCATCGAAGCACGCACTTTTCTTTAGGTCTACAGAGCCCATTTGTGCAGTGCTGGATATGAGATAATCTTGCCATTTGGTCCCTAAAAGGTGGGGAGGAGTAGCAGTTTTTCAGGGAGATTCTCTGACAGCCACTATCAAATGTTCCCCATGCAGGGCTGGCAATGCTACACCAACTTCCATAAATTTCCAGAAATCAAGATGTGGCTATGTTGTAGATTGTCACTCATTTCAAACCGAGTGCATCTAGATTCTGAGAAGTTTAAATAGACATATAAGAGCACAATGCTGAAATGTGTAGACATTTCAGTTGTGCATACGTTAAGTCTGTACAGGCAGGATTTCAGCAGTTACATTTAATATGTAAATATGGAATTTATTAGGTTAGATTTAAGCATCTGCATTGATTTGATAGTAATTAACACAGCCTTTACACTTCAGAGAAGTCACAATTTCCTTGGCATTGTCCTTGTCCTGCCGGTGTCACGAGTTCCTCCCTTCTTTCCTTGCCTTCTGTACACAAAATCCAGGAGGTACCTGGAAGCTGCGGGACGTGGGGCAGCCGCGTTCTGCCTCACACCACCCAGATGAGGCGATCTGGCACCAATGAGCACTTTGTTTACCCACGCAGAAAATCAACTTTGAATGGTTTCCAAAACATGCATGTACCAATTACTTCCTCGTGTGTAAGGGAAGGTGAAATATTTACAAAATATGCTTTAAGTGTACACAAGTGCAGGCACGCGGACGGGAACGCTCCGGCATGGAAAAGATGAGCTGCTCATCTCTTCTGTGCTAGGACGTGTTCCCATGTATTGATTAGGGTAATACTAAGCAGGGAGTCACAGGTGACCAGTTTTTTGAAATTGCCTAATCAGTAAGCACTAAATTGGACCTCCAGGCCAAATGTTGCAGAAGGGCTTAGGAGTCACAAATGAGACCAGAGTTATAAGAGAAGCTCCGTTCCCATCTAAGACCTAACATAAGGAGCTGGAGTGTCAAAATACATCAGCACATTTGAAAATCTGATCTCTGTGCATCTGCTTAATAGGCTGCTGGCATCTTGAAAAACCTGACCCAAATGTGGATGTTAGGCACTTAGAGGTACAGCCTTATGCACTGTTGAAAATTTAATCTTAAATGCTAATACTGGCTGTGTAGCATGTATCACAAGAAGGAGAAGAGGACTTCTGCTCACCCTTACATTTCTGGTCTTTGATATTAACTGTCATAAAAAAAAAATGTAAAATCACCCTTTCAGTACAGAAGGCGTGTGAACCAAAAAAGTAGCTTGTACATTTTGGCATAATGAAGTGCAGATCAATATTGGTGCTAGTAAACTTACACTGTTTTCTCATCCTGTTAAAAAGTTAATAAATTCTTATAAGTTTTTTAGCTTTCCAGACACAGTATACTCAGAGCACTAGGCTATCACCATTATATGATTTTATCATAACAAAAATTAATTGGTAGAGCCCCATAAATCACTTACTCCACAGGACATCATCATGCACCCAGTGCATGTCACAACATGCTGTATTTCATATCTAATAATGTTTTTCATTTTGTTTTATATAGTCATCTTGTTAGTGTTTGAATTCATGATTCAAAGTCTTTTGAAGTCATGATTAAGACATATCTATCTTTACTGGACATAGATATAGATATATATACTCAACAACACTCATAGCTGTGTGTTAAGGGTGTGTTTACCAGTCTTTATTTTGACAAATGTAAATAGCAACGTCTTAACTATTTTATGTAGTTTTGTACATCGTAGAAACAAATTTTTAGAAAAAGAAGTCACCACCATAGTCAAAGTTTTCATGTTGCTTGCAAACAGTTCATTTGTCATATTCCATTTTCATATACTCATATAGATGATACCCACAATTCTTAGAGAAAATAAATAACTCTGTTACCAGTTGCTTAATGTTGGCATTAGGAAATGGCAGCTGAGTTGATCAGTGGTTAATTAATGTTTAATCGGTGGTTAATCATATATTTTTTTCTTTTTTTCTGGAAGCTACTCATAGTAACTGAGTAACTTGAACCTATTCCTCACTTAGGGAATAAGCCAATAGTATTTACATGTTAGTAGTGTGAGAGTCACAAAGGGTAAGAAATAAGGCCAAACTTAGTTGCCTTCAATGGTAGTTTCTTATATCTTATAGTGAATAAAAAGTACTTGGAAGTCTTCATTCAAAATTTTCTTTTAGTTGGTGTCTCTCCCCCCCAGCTCTGTCATTCAAGTTCCCTTTTTTCCAGGCTTTTATTAGCCTTATGGTGTAGGGCCTTGAGCCAGTTCATGGTGTGCTGTTTGTTCTGCTTTGCAGCAAATATTCATGTGTTTATTGCCCTCACTGCCTCTCTTGGTGGAAGGTAAGCCATTTCAGGAATAAAAGAGAAAATGCTGGTTTACTATGTTTTTATCTCTTCTGAAAAGTAGGCCAAACCAGAGCAATGCAGACTAAGGCCTCACTAAGTCACTAAAATCAATCACACAAGCCTTTGTTTTCAGTTTTCACTGTCTGTAATTCCTATGGAAAAGGAATTCTTAATTTATTCCTCTTTCATTTTCAGCATCTATTCTGATTGAAGTGTCACTTTCCAATAGAATATTCCAGATGTCAGACCATTTTTGCCATATTCTTTTGTCAGAGAAAATAACTCTGTTTGCCTCTGTGCTTGTCTCTTAGCTTAACCATGCAGATCCCAGCTAAACAGTTCTGCTCAGGAAAAACAGGCAGGTCAAAATGAAGTATATTTGTTTACCCAACACAGGGAAGACCAAAGTGTCTGGGGTAATTTCAGCTCTGGATGGGAAAAGGACAGGAATTCTTGCTGGATGAGGGAACCAAGAACCTGGTTTGATTTGCAATTGGCCATTTCCATGGGTTGCTTCTATCTTAAGCAGTATGCTTTTCAAAATGTCAGTGGCTTGTGTTTCTCATAAAGATACACAGAAGCATAATGTGGGCAAGCACTTTGAGTCCTTGTGCAAATCTGGCACTAGTTTCAGGGGGAGGGGAAGGGGTTCTGTAGTGCTGAGAACAATTTACCCATTAATAAACACTGCAGTGGGTTTTGTGGGGTTTTTGGATTAGCAGTACAAGCTAGATAAAAAAATCTCTTTTACTTGAGACATAACACAATTATGATTTTTTTCACCCTTATGTAAAGCAAAACAATTTTGCTTTTTGTTCTTAATCTTGATCCCATCCAGTTCTTTCAGGATCCTACAGCTTTCTAAAGGGATTTCTTCAGACTGAGTTTGTGAACTGCTCAGCTGTATGGAATCAGAAACATCACAGCAGTTGCTGTATTTCAAGTCCTTATTGGTATCTACCTCTCTGATGTGGTTTACCAGCATCTTAATGTGTGTATTCAGTGCTGCATGCTCCCTGCTGCTTGATTCACTATCCTATTTTCCTTTTGCTGTCTGAATTTTCTGACATGAAGAAACGCTTCACTTAAGACCTCTGGTTTTCTTCCACCTCTGATTGATGTTATATACAAAATATATAGGTACCAGCCTTTAACTTTCCTCAAAACAGGGTTTTGAGAGGTTTCCTTGTCCTTAGTTCAGGTGCTTTCCAATTTTTAGCTAGTTGTCTCCCTTTGTGATGTGTTCTAATTGATTCCTGGGTGGCTGGATGTTTGTTTGCTGCATTTGAGATGAAGCTTGAATTTTAAATGAGGTAGATTGTAATCTGAGTTTCTGTCTGGACCTTGCAGTGTTTTTCTTGAACAAGAACTCCAGTTTTCTCCTATTTCTGTGCAATGATCTGATCAATCAACTGATCAGAAGAGCTACAGTTCTATTTTCCCATCTTGTGATGGTGAAAGAAAGCATTTGCAAGGACAGAATGAGATTCTCCAAGCAGAGTTCAATGAGTTCATGTCCTCATTTGTTGATCTCACTCTCTCCCATGGCAGCTCTGATCAGGGACAATTTCTTCCTGCCAGGGAAATCCCATATACTCAGCAGTTGTATCAACAAGTCTTGTGTTTGTCTTCTTCAGTTTCACCAGCCTGGGATCATGTTTTTCCAGAGCATTTGCCATCAAATTCTGCTGCCTTTCAAATGTCACTTTGAAATTACCCTTTAATTTCATTATTTATACAGGCGCTGGTGTTTAAGTGTGTTACATATGGCTGTAGGTTTCCTCTGGATATTACCTGTGTGGGATGTAATTGTAAATTATTCAGACTGCCTGCAAAGCCACTTAAAAAGCTCCCCAAACCAACCCATAAACAAAAGAGATTTTCATGGTATAGGAAGACTATTCAAACTCACTTATAATTCAATTTCATATTTTCTGTGGAATTCTTTCTTTATTTCTAGACTGTTACACAAATTGTCTGTGTTTCTTTAAATTATAGTGGTTCTTGATGACATCGCTGAGGATTGGGTTTATCCCAATACATGAGCAATACTTAGCAATGAGTTAGCCTGCTCTGAATTCACTTCTACATCTGCCAGTCTGTAGTTACTGAAAAGATTTCTCTCTTTTATTTTTCCTCCTCTTTTCCCCTTGGCTAGTTCAGCATTTTCAACCATTTTCCTTATTTTCAAAGGCTTACACCTGAGGGATTAAGATCTACATTCGTTTAATATGAGGAATAAAGTGGAAATTCCAGACTGTAAGGCTAAAACTTGAAGAAGGATTTTTGTAGAGATTAATATTTTCCTGAGCAATCTGCAAGCTGAATCATGGTCTAATTAAATAGCACAGATTTATTGAGTTTGCATTTAAACATTGGCAGACCCTAGAATGAGAACAGCTGAAATGAGTTTGAATCTTTTCTGTAAATGGGGAGTTAAATTATCATAATAATTTGATTACATAATTTTTAAATCTTTCAAGCTAAATCACCATTTTAAAAGAACAGTTTGAAGCCTTAATCATTACTGGAAGTGCCCCTCTCTTTGCTGTTTTTTCTTACCCCATTCCTTGTCACCAAATCTGTTCCCCAGGGCATAGCTTCCTGAACTGCTCCATGAACCACCATTTGGACAAGCTGGCTGGGCATATTCTTTCCAGATATTAAATCATTTCAAAGACAGCAACAAATACATTAAATGCTTTAGCTATTACTTCTCCATGTAAATAATTACCCTCTTTACCAGAGGGATGGTACACAATCAACCCTGCAAGGAGAAGGTAAGAGCCCTTGTCTTTGGATGTGTTCCATACAGTGGAAGAGTTTTAAAGCAGGAAATGTAATAGCTGTGTCAGAGGGCAGATTTTGATTCCTTTCTGGGGGGTGTTCTATTCTTTTCCCTCCTTGCTCACTTTCATTATAAGTAATATGTAGAGTGTAGATATTCCTAACGCTGCAGGCCAAATTGCTCTCCAAACTGCAAAGTTGAATATATTAGGCAAGTTTCACCTCTGTGTGAAAAATACATTTAGTCTGGACTCCATTCATCTATTTGCAAACTTATGGTCACTGTTACAAATACTGATTCTGGGAAAAAACAGACCAGTTTTGTAAGGGGTTAAAAACTAAACCCTTATAGTAACATTCTCAAGAAAGACCTGTCTCTTTATGCAGCATGGTGTAATAAAAAACATAATGAGAACAGTCAGTCTTTGATTCATCAAGGATTTGTTGCAGATAAAATGTTCCTATTTGGTTCCCCAGCAAATCTGGCCTTGGCACTGGATCTGGGGAGAGGAGGAAAAGATGTGTATTTTCTGCAGAAACAGCACATGGTTTATGGAAAAATTACTTGGAGTAGCAGATCATGTGTTCTGTAGCACAGCAGTGAATATCCAAGGACTTGGTAAAGAGTTAGGGAGTAAAGACAACAATATTTTTGGAGATGGCATTCCAAATTAAGCCTGGTGGCTGGACCCCGTGCTTAAGACATCAGTCACGTCTGTATGTGTGTGTTAGCATGTCTGTATCGATTACATCTCTTTGTAGGACACAGAATTCAGGGCTTTTCTGGTATTGACACAGAATTACTGAATAGAATTACTGTATTAGAAAACTATCAAAAATATATGGATTCAGGGGATGGTCTCACATTAATTAGAACTAAATTTTGCTAGAAGTAATATTTGCCTGTCATCTTTTTCAAAATGTTGTAGCCTTCTTTATCCCTAAGAGAGAGATTTCGATGTCTGTGCTTTCAGCACAGTGCACCTTGATGTGCAGCATCACATCCCAGCAGCGTATGTCTTAGCTGCATGCTTCTTAGAGCATGTATTTACTAAGACTCAGAATTATTAAACATGTAAAATTCCCACAGGACTCCATTATGTGTAATTAACAGATAAACTGTCATCAGAATCAATAAAACGTGCTAAATGATCCAAACTTGTATATAATTAAGTGTCTGTTTTAGAGCAATAGCTGTAACTTTTACTTTTTTTCATTTTCAATTTGCACATTTGTTGTGACAATAAGAGCTGGAACATTTTTGTTAACCTGTTACTTACTGGTTTGTGTTTCATTTTACATGTTTGTATTTGAAAGGAGACAGGTATTTACTATCTGGCTTAATTATGTGAGGAAACAGTTGCATGTCAGCTTTTAGGAAATGAATGTTAGATGCATCTTAATTCTCTGAATGTAATTCAAATATTTGAAGCACGTGCAAAAGTTGACATTTAATCATCAACACGGTAAAACATGAGGCTCTGTCAAATACTGATCCAGAGCATCAGACTGCTGGTTACAGGTCATGGAAACAATGATGGAAGTGGGTTCTTCACCATCCAGCTCCTCAGTTGTTATTCTGTCTATGAATAGGGGCTTTACTCCAAACCCAAAAATTAGGATGCAAAGCAGCATTACACTAAGGAGAGTTTTCTTTAAGTAAGGATGGACTTAATTCATGCCGTGCCCCAGTTTCACCCTGAGCAAAGCTTGCACAGTGTGGCCTGTCCCTGGGGCTTGTGCCCCCTTGCAGCAGTTGTATTTTCATGTGGTCCTTTATTGGCAGTGTAAGTCTGTTGACCATCCCAATTTTGGTAGCTGATAGGGGCTGTTTGGTGGCCTCTTTCACCTACAACTGTTTTTCCTTACTTGCATTCACCTCACTTTGGACCACATCAGGGTTTCTTTGGCATTTATGACTACATAAAAGTCAGAGAATTAGGGCTGCTCATCCAAAGTAATCTCAGCATGGTCCAGTAACTGCGTGTTCTCAGGGACGTCTTCACTTTCTGTACCTATCCAGCTGAGGGGTTTACAGTTCTTTCAGTTAGATATTTTCTATTTATTTCACACTTCCATTGCTTTAATCTTTTCAGGTCATGTAACAGTTTAGTTTAGTTCCTGGTGTGTGTTGCGTCTGGGCCTGTCACTCAATACTTACACCACCAAACCATCTCACCTGCAAAGGTGCAGGGCAAGGCGTTTGCTTTGAGTCTTTTATAAAAAATGCAAAACCCTAACACTAACAAGATAAACCGCTGTCTGTGGGGGTGGGAGAGAAGGATTATATACCTTGTAGGAGTTGTTAGCTTCACAGAGCAAAAGATGTTCAGGAGCATGCTAAGAGTTGCCTGTCTGTCTAAATATGCCTGAGGCAGAAAAATTTTGCTAAACATATCAGGAAATCCCTTCAAATCAGTATTTCCCTTGTGTTGGTGCAGTGGTCCTAATCCCACAGTGTTTCTGAGTATTGGTGATGTCCATGGCTTCCAAGTGGGCAGCCTTGGAACCTGATACAGAATTTTGCTGAGCTTTTCCACAGTAGGGCATCCTTGCTTTATCCTTGCTTCCCTGATATAATGCAGCCCTCCATTCCTTTAGCCCCTTGGTACTGTCATTCCTTCAAAGCAGTAACCCTGCAGATGGTTTGGGGAGCACTGAGGGTGACTGTTTCACTTGTTTGAGGAGGATGAGGAGAAGAATTACTTACCCAAAAGTTAATTGTACGTTTGTAGTTCCTCAGCATTTCAATACACTTTCCTAAAGGTCAATACAGAAATTAATGGGTAATTATCTTCCTTCTTTGTGAAAAATGATGGGCAAAACTAGTGAAAGTATTGTTATCAAACTCCTGGCACATCAACTGAAACTTCCTGTTGCTCCTTTGTTTTGCAGACTCAATGCACATAGAGGATGTTGAGGCAGTGCAGAAACTTCAGGACGTCTTACATGAGGCTCTTCAGGATTACGAGGCCGGGCAGCACATGGAAGATCCTCGTCGTGCAGGCAAGATGTTGATGACTCTCCCGCTTCTGCGGCAAACCTCCACCAAGGCTGTGCAGCATTTCTACAACATCAAACTGGAAGGCAAAGTCCCCATGCACAAACTTTTTTTGGAAATGCTGGAGGCCAAGGTCTGACTAAAGCATCATGGGCTTCCCCATCATGCACGTTTTAAAAAAAAAAAAAAGAAAAAAAAAAGGGAAAATAAACAGGATAATAATGGCAAAGAAACTTAGTGTTTAATTAAGGAAAAAATGACTAAATGACTGCACTGATATTTAGCAGCAAGACTGTGAAGCAGCTTTCAACTTTTTCTTCTGTGTCTTTCTGATGCAGTTTTTTCTTTTCCTTTTCCTTTTCTCCCTTTTCCTTTCTGTTCTTTCCTTTCCTTTTTTCCTTTTTCTCTTTTTTGTTTTCCTTTGCTGCTGAACTTTTTAAAAGAGGTCTCTAATTGAAGAGAGATGGAAGCCAGGCCTGCCAAAGGATGGAAATCCATAATATGGATGCCAGTGAACTTATTATGAACCATAATGTCCCCAATGACAAAGGAATCAAAGAGAGAAGCACCGTACCTAGCAGTACAGTACTACACGATGAACTGACTGAATGCAGTATTAGATTTCATAGGAGCAGTCTCTAATTAGACGACTAAAGCGACGATGCATCGGCTGCTTCTTATCATTGCATTTTCCATCTAGATCAGTTACAGCCATTTGATTCCTTAATTGTTTTTTCAAGTCTTCCAGATATTTCTTAGGTTAGCTACGATGTAACTTTTTCAGGGAATAGTTTAAGCTTTATTCATTCATGCAATACTAAAGAGAAAGAAATACTGCATTTTTGTGCTGGCTTGAACAATGATGAACAATAATGAAGGACAAATGAATCCTGAAGGAAGATTTTTTTAAATGTTTTGTTTCTTCTTACTAATGGAGATTTTTTTGTACCAGCTTTACCAGTTTTCAGCCATTTATTAATGTGGGAATTTATCTTACTAAAGCAATAGTCGAAGGGAAGGTGCATATTATCACGGATGCAATTTATGTTGTGTGCCAGTCTGGTCCAAAACATCCAGTTTCTTAACATGAGCTCCAGTTTATAAATAAATGTTCACTGACTCAAAGGATTAGATTACACCTGCAGTATATCCGAGTAGTCTACCATATAATACTCCATGTCAAATACCAATCTGTAACTGTGTTAGGAGACAGCGACTGCACAGGCGTGCGGTCGCCGAGTGATTTCTAACTGCTTCAGTTGCAAATGAATGAGATACTACTGCCTGTTTGCAAAATTGTAACCTCACATGCAGAAAAACCCTATGAACCAATAGTAGCTTAGAGGCAATGAGGCGAATGCCGCCGTTTGCAAAATTAAGAAATCAGAGTAGTAGACTTCTGACCAAATTGAAAAATTTAACACTTCTATACCTTATTTATTGATTTAGATTTTGGTTTGTAAATGGCGATCCTTAACAAGTAGCTAAACCAGTATATGTGCTTTTCAACCAGTATTGTCACAGCATGAAAGTCAGTCAGTTTCAAGACTGTTACGAGGTGTAATCTAATATATAAACCGATTAGATGCCCCCAGAAAACTACAGTCGCTAAATAACCAATAAACAATAACCTCCATCAAATGCTATACCAATGTACCAGTGTTAGTAGCTGCTCCCTGTACTATGTGAACATCCTTATTCTATGTACACAGATGTAATTAAAATTGTAATCCTAACAAACAAAAGAAATGTAGTTCAGCTTTTCAATGTTTCATGTTTGCTGTGCTTTTCTGAATTTTTATGTTGCATTCAAAGACTGTTGTCTTGTTCTTCTTGTGGTGTTTGGATTCTTGTGGTGTGTGCTTATAGACACAGGGTAGAATTAGAGACAATATTGGATGTACAATTCCTCAGGAGATTACAGTAGTATATTCTATTCCTTACCGGTAATAAAGTTCTTCCTAGTAATAATTAAGAGATCGAAACTCCAAACAAATACTCATTATGAACAGATACACACTGAAATCATAATATTTTCAAAACAAGGGATGATTTCTGTAACAGTTTATTATAGAATACCAATGTATAGCTTAGAAATAAAACTTTGAATATTTCAAGATTATAGATAAGTCTAATTTTTAAATGCTGTAAATATAGCTTTTATTCAATCATCTCTCAGATGTTGTTATTAACTCGCTCTGTGTTGTTGCAAAACTTTTTTGGTGCGGACAAGTTTCCAAAACTATTGCTACGTTGTGTGCTTTAAACAAAATAACAATGGGCCGATGCTCTCTCGGCTCTCATGCTAGGGAAAAAAAAAAAAAAACTGTGTATCTATCATTAGCTATATGGGACTATATTGTAGATTGTGTTTTCTCAGTAGAGAAGTGACTGTAGTGTGATTCTAGGTAAATCATCATTAGCAATTCATTCAGATGGTCAATAACTTGAAATTTATAGCTGTGATAGGAGTTCAGAAATTGGCACATCCCTTTTGAAAAATGTCAAAAAAAATACAACTCCTGGGAAAAAGGTGCTGATTCTATAAGATTATTTATATATGTAAGAGTGCAAAAAAAAAGTTTATTTTCCAGAAAGTTTGTGCAGGGTTTAAGTTGCTACTGTTCAAGTACACTATATATATATAAATATATAATATAAATATTGTTTTTGCTGTATCACATTAAAGAACTTGGGCTTCAGGGTCAAAAGCCAATCAACTAGAAGTATACAAAAAACACACAAAAATGGAGATGTGTTAAAGGCACACGGTGCAAACTTTAGTTTTCATTTTCCATAATTTTTTGGAGCTGCAAAAGAACAAGTATCTCAAGACTGTAAAACCATTACCTGAAACTTAGCTAAAAAAACTGCACGGGCTTTATAATGTTGTTCATCTTAAACCTTGCTGGAGAAGAGTTCTTTCAAGACCACTTACTTAATGTGAAGTGTTGGGAAAATTTCAAAGGGTGTATGTTTTAGCCATAACAATTTAATTTCTATTTTTGCTTCATTTTTTAATTTTTTCTTATTTAAAGCAATATGATTGTGTAACTCCCAGAAGTTACACATTTGTTTCAATCAGATCAGATTGTTGTATTTATTCCACTATTTTGCATTTAAATGATAACATAAAAAGATATAAAAAATTAAAACTGCTATTTTTCTTATAGAAGAGAAAATGGGTGTTGGTGATTGTATTTTAATTATTTAAGCGTCTCTGTTTACCTGCCTAGGAAAACATTTTATGGCAGTCTTATCGTGCACAGATCGCAAAAGGACAAAAAAAAATTAAACTGCTTATAATAATCCAGGAGTTGCATAATAGCCAGTAGTTAAAAACTGAAACAAAACAACAAATGAAAACAAACATGTCTATAGCTGTAGATGGGCTTCACATCTGTATAGCAATCAACTGTATATTTTTGTGATGTGTATCATACCGTGTGCTCCAACCAATGTCCATTTGTGTAAATGTATTTATTTTATATTGTATATATTGTTAAATGCAAAAAGGAGATATGATTCTGTAACTCCAATCAGTTCAGATGTGTAACTCAAATTATTATGCCTTTCAGGATGATGGTAGAGCAATATTAAACAAGCTTCCACTTTTGATTGCTTTTATTTTATTTTTTGTGTTGTGGGGTTTTTTTGGTTTTGTTTTCTTTTTTGGAGGAGGAGAACAGAGCAATTAGCTTTGCCTTTTGTTACTTCCATTCAAAACAGAGCCAGCGTTTGCACTTCTCCCTTAAAGTACTATATGAGTGTAAATAAATGCTATATAAAGCCTTGTCAGAATGAATTCCAGTGTGGTACAAGACATTTTGCATACTCTTAAATATGCAAAATGTCTCATAGCACATTAGAATTCAGGCTAGCAGGCCTTTATATAGCACTTATTTAATCTTAAAGCATCTACACATCAACCTGCATTACTCAAAATCATTGCTTCTCTGTCAATGTCTTAAAAGAAAACTTTCCCACTATTTTAAGATCACATTACTATCATACAGAAGTAGTTTTTTGCTTTTGCCATCAACAACTGAGTCTATCATTTATTTCCTTCTGCAGGAGACTCCTTTAATGTGTTCTGAGTAAAAATAAAAAATAAATTAAGAAAAAAACCCCTGTACTATTTGATCCAGTGTTGCTGAATGGAAGTAAGCAGCCCCCAGAGCAGTGATACAGACTGGTGTGAATGAAGATTCCTGAAAGCTGTCGGGATCCAGGCGGGTTAAACAGCGTGGGGGCAAAGTGGCCATATATGTGTTCTGGGCCCCATCCCTGTAAGGGGCTGCAGCCCCCCTTGCTCAGGCTCAGCCCCAGCCCCTCTGTCCTGTGGACCCTTCTGGAACCATCACAGAAGTGCTAATGTGTGCTTTTCTTGCTTTTTAGCCTATCTTGATAGTGTTGTGTCATTTTATTCACCAGCATGTTTCTCACCTTGTCTCCTGGCCATCCTCAGGAGGCTCTGTATGATGGCACAGGGGCTGCTCGGGGACAGGAGCCGTGTCAGCCACGGCACCGGGGCAGCACCGAGGCCTCTTTGTGCTTCACAGCCAAGTGCCAGCACAGCGAGAGGCACCCCTGCTCTGCTGCCAGCGCTGTCTGTGCTTTAGCTGTCTTGGGAAATAGGGGGACTTTTTCTGAGTGAAAGGAGCAGCAGGGCAATAGGAAGATGAATTCTGCATGGACTCTACAAAGATGATCAGAATTGGGCTTTAGTGTTGACACTGCTGTGTACACAGGCATACATCTATATACAAACACAGTGTGCTTGGACAGAGCTGGCTTTCTCCATTTTTTAAGTATTTTCCCTCCTTTTTATTAGTTTCATGATTTTTAATTATTGCAAAGTACCTCTTCAAAAGAAAACCTAATACTTCACCTTAAAAGTAAAAAAGGCACTGTTACAAATTTTCACATACAAGAGGAAAATAATTTGTAAGTGGTATTCCTAGACTTCTTCAACATGTGTTTGACCCTAATCATTGACTAAAGTTTTCACATGCACTTAAAAAATAATGCTTTCTGTACCATTTTTCATGAGAGGACCATGAAGTACCATATAACCGAAACTGAGCATCACAGAAGAAAAATTACAACTCTCAGATGAAGCCTCTTCTAGGGCTCTGTCTATGCAGAGTTTTTCTCATTTGGTTTTTCTTTATTCTGCCTATGCTCTTCTGCAGTAAAGCCAGGATGGGCACAGAAATCCATTGGAAATGTTTTAGTAGGAATCTGTGGGAAATTTGGCTAAGACCACAAACCTTTCTACGCTATAGAAATAGCTACTTAGTCTTTAAAGAAAATTTAAAAAAGGGCTTGTGATGCTGGCAATTCATAGCTCAGACAACATACCCTGCTGTGGCTGTCAACTGCTGCAGCCCTAACTTGTGGCTACCACAACACCACTTGGCTAAAACAAGAAGGCAAATCAAGAGTCTTCCCAGTAGGGGTATGGCTCAGTGAAATCAGGTTTTGACTGACGTGCATCCTCCTTCCCCTCCCCTACTCCACCTGCCCCCCAGGTAAAAGAAGCCATCCCAGTCCAAGAGTGGGGTTTTTCCTCTGGAGGTGTTTGTTTGACAGCTCCACTGCCCCTCACTGGCACCCATGCCCTCAGCCAGAGCCATAGGTCTTGATCTGAAAGGAAAACACCACTCCCTGAGCTGGCCATCTACATGCTATGGGGTTTGTGAGGGGCTATGAATTTTCTCTGGAGCTTTGCAGTCAAGTAATGGCCTAACTTGATGTCATTTGGGTTCTTTGTTTGGTTGGAGGGGGTGTTTTGACCTTGTGAGTTCACAGAGTGAGAAGGTCTGGTAAACACCAACTAAAAGTATCCTCGTTTGGTCCCTGCAGCTGATCCTTTCTCAGGAAATGGCAGGAAAATCCTGTGTCAGTCGGTGCTCTTGTGTGTGCAGTTATGTGTGTTTCTTAACAATGCCAGTGCTGAAAGACTAATTATGGATAAAAAGCCAGACCATTAAAACCAAAAGGAAGATTATGAAGGAGAACAGAAATGGGAATACTGTCCTTAGACAAGCCCTCATGTTGTGCATTTTTAAGTGATCTCTAGCAGCATTGCCCAGTCATACCCTAGTGGGAAAAAACCCTACCATAAGCACAAAAACACCTGAATTTTTTTTGTGTACAGGCTTTTGCAGGAGAAAATGCCTCTTTTAAAAATTTTGAACATTACCTGTCCTGAATCTTGCACCAAACTCAAGAACAGGGCAGCTTCCATCTGTTTTCTACATTTTCTTCTATGGCCTTTGTTAGCTTTCTGTAACAGCTTTCTTCACTCGCACCTTTCCTTTCCTTTGCATTTCATCTCTCTTGTGTAATGTAGGTCTCTGATTTCACATGGCACTTTGCTAATTACTCTATCCTTTGTTATCCAGCCATAGCTGCCTCACAAGTCAGAGTGTGTTTTCTCTTGCAATGAAAAGCTGAATCTATGTGTCCATAGGTTGCCTTTAACATACAGTCCACAAACTTCCTCCTTGTGGTTGCTATTAGAGAAGGGGGGAAAAGAATATGGATGCATTTATTTGCTTTTGCCATTTTTATCCGAAAGTGTTTGTGCTGCCACATCCCAGCCATGCTAATCGTTAGTGTTTCGTTAAGATTAAGGGTCGCTGACTCCTGTTGTTCACATTCCCAAGCTGGCTTCCTACAATCTCCGTTAATATAAAGGAGCAAGTGGCGGTAGATTGATTACATGCAGGCTCTTATTATTTAGCAGAACAGAAAAGAAAGGAATTTCAAAATATAATCCTCCGCTCCCAGGAGTATTTGTCTTGTTCTCCATGAAGTTAAAGGTCTGAAATAATGTGCCCATCAGGAGCTCAATGTTGCATGTCCATGCCAGTTGGTCCAAGGGCTTGTTATGATGGTAATGACCTGCTGAAACGTGAGCTTTGATGGCAACAATACAATTGCTACCAGCTCACCCGCTGGGAGAAATATTTTATTATTGTCAAATGCCCTCCGCAGAGATTTGTTTTGCCTGTTCCTGTTTAAATTAAATTCAGAGCAGAACTGCATTATTATTTCTCTAGAGTATATTTGAAATAAACAACTAGTCTCCAAATTTAGGATTTCTGGTTAGTTTAAATTTTCTTATTAGCAGAAAAATTACAATAGGTGACAACATAGCTGCAGGAATATTATTATGGCAGCCATATGAGAGATTTACACACTGAGAGCATGGCCTAAAAGCACAAAAACTCCCTTCTACTTCACAAATTCCAGCCAAATTAATAATTAACTGTGCCATAAATTCTGCAGCCTTCAAGAATGATGTCAGTGCTCTTCTGTGTCACACTAGAGGAATTTTGTCATAAGACTAAGTGGTGTTCTTTATGAAGAGCGTTACTTATATGTAGAAAGTGGCCCAGGAAAACAGGTCTTGCCACTCCGTATTACGGCAGCTCAGTGAACAAGTGACAGCAGGACTTCAAAGTCATTTACTGCTGCTTTCTCAAGGCAAAACTATCTCCTTACGCCTGTGCGAAACAGAGCAAATTTTGTTCCACATTAAATGGGCCAGATTATCTGTTCCACAAGCTGAAGAGACAACACTAAATCCCAGCTCATGTAATTTCCTTCAAAATTGTTCTGCTCGGGCTGGGTGTTCCCAGGAGCGCCACCAGCAGAATTATCCGGCAATTCAGCTGTACTTAAATTGGCAGATGTTGGAGATTTAAGAAGTCCTGGAGCCTTAGCACAAATCCTCCACTTCTGTGCTGCCTTGTGGCCTCCTCTCCCTCTCCAGCCCATGCCACAGTGGCTGCCCACTGCCAGCACTGATACCACGGACTGCCAAGCTGCCAGGCTGTGCCACCCCTGCCTTCTCCAATTTAGCACCCAGAGCCAGGAGGGCAGCAGGAGATGTGCTGTGGGTTTGCATCTCTGCCTGCTTGTAAACAGGCTCTAACCCTGCCCTGGTTGGCATTCCTGGGGCCCGGTTGTGCACCTGTTGTTCACCTTTTCCCTGTCTCCCAAGTGCTCATGCTGGTCAAAAGCTGCTCCACCTAAAGGCTGGGTGATTTTTGTGCCCTGCTTTGCTGACAGAAACATTTCCCAGAGAGGCTCTTGGGCAGTGCAGGGCAGGCATCTGAGCAAGGGCAGGATGACAACAGTGAGTCAGGGAATGGTGGGAGGGCAGGTTATTTGCCCCACATCAGAACATCAATTAGAGGACCTGCCACACACCTGCAGAGGGAGGAACAATTTCAGGGGAGGGGAGGACTGCTAGGTGCACTTCCCCTGCAGCTATGCCCCATCACCTGCCCTTCCCAGGTCCTTGACAAGCTGCCAGCCACCCACACCAGCCATGGGCTGACTGACACTGAGCAGGGGCTGTTGGAGCCAGACCCACAAGTTGGTATGGCTGAGGATAGATGTCTTTTGCAAGTTTTGCCCAGCTGGGAGTGTGGGGAACCTGCTGCAGCAGCCCCTCAAAAGACTTTTTAGAGTGAGAGTTAGAGGGTAAACAGCAAGTGAAAGGGGTTAAAAGAAAAAATATTTTAAAATCACAAGTGCCTTATGAATCGCACTCCTAACACTCTCCAGTTCAATCTACCATGCTCTATCTAATTTCACAGCTTCATTGGGAATGGCCACAAGGTGAGGGACTGGCAGTATGAGGAAGTCAATAAGGACAGAATTCTCATACCAGGCTGCGAAGGAGTCACAGAAGTGCCAGTGTTACTTGCCAGAGGTTAACTTGGGGTCTACAGGGCTCCAGGGTCGTACTGAATTCAAAACCTCCATAACATCCCCAGTAGTTTCCTTCTTCACTGCAACCCTGATTTAAATGAAAAAAATAAATACCTGGGTCTGAATCCCAGGGAGCATCTCTATATTCTGACACAGAAGTATTTCAGTCTTCCCTGGGGTCTGCAAGCCTCCCACCCCTCACACTTGCCAAGTGCACAGGTCTCTCTCTTTAACCACAGCTGATCCTTCACTGAATATTCTGCCCATTCCTGTGTAGAACAAACACCTTAAAGAATGAGGTGTTTATAGCACATCGAGGCTGAGCTGTACAGATTAGTCACAGGCATGGAATAACCTCCTCTAGCAGGGGCTGAATCCCAGGTCATGCCTGTGGTTTCCACCTCACTTAACTCCCGGCAGGTCTTTCCCACTCTGCTGTGATGAAACCTCAGCATAATCACACAGCCACTTTCTGTGATCACAAACGAAGTGATAAGAACACCCTCCCCCATCCCAGCCTTTTCACTCCTTCTTCCTCTCCAGGCTCTTTGTTCTCCTCCTCTCTGCAGGACCATCTCTGAGTTACCAATGCCGGCCCAAAAGATTTAATGTGGAGTGGAGGCAGGGAATGATATTTTCCTTCCAGAAAGGGGGCTTCCCCCATCCTGTGACTCCCAGCTCTGGGCTCAGGGCTCCAGCCCACACTGTTATTTGTGTCAGGAAGAAGTAGCAGCATAAAGTTCATTTGGGCTGGCCCTGGGGATGCCATGGAATAGAAGTTACTCATGTCCCTAAGATCCATGTGAGTGGTCCTTAGTGGACACTGCAGATGCTCAAGTTCAGGCTTGAACTTATTATTCTTATGAAGAATATTGTAGCATAATCTCAGTTGACAGATGTTTTTAGTTTTCATCCTTTCTGTCTGGTTGTCCATGCAGCCTCCATGAGGCTTCCTTGCAATCAACTTTCTCTGAAAGGGCTCTCTCCCAAAATGAGTGACACTCTCTGATCTCCCCACACCGTGCTATTGTGGTTTAAAGACACTTTTGTTTCTCCCCCATTCCCAGGTGACTGGCTCAGGGTCAGCCTACCCCAGCAGCCATATATTGCTCCAGATGAGATTGAGATCAGCCATATTCTAGAACATCTGTGGTTGATTCCTTTTCTCGGCTGAAGGTACCCTAAAAACCACAGCCCAACCCTTGTCCAAGAGGGGCTGCTTCTGCTGAGTTTAAATGTGCAGAGTGCAATACACAGAGCTTACAGCAGTGCCAGTGACCTGGTCGCCTGTGTTTTCCAAAGTGCAGCAATGGGGAGAATGAATATAAATCTCTGTTACCTTGCTCTGGTTTGTGTGAATTTGGACATCCATTTACTGGCTCTTTTCCATCTGTAGGGTGGAGATATGATCCCATGTCCCACTAAGACTGTGGGAAATTATGAATCTGTCCATGTATATAAACAAAGACTAATACTGTCCATGTATTCTGCTCCTTACAGATGGACACAAACAAACTGTGATGGGAGGGGTTAAGTCATTCCTTGAGCCCAATTCCAGATGTTGTAAGGCAGCAACAAGTGATGCAGACAACTACAGGGATGCACTGGTTTGGCTTTGCATCTCAGATTGGATTGAAATGAACAAGTTCTTCAATTTCTTTTCATGACTCTTTGTCCTCTCCCATTATTATATCTTATCCTCTGACTACAGCAATAACAAAAAATTGTCTTTGATATATTTTAGATTGTGGTATGTTGATGGATTTCGGGTGAATTGTTAAGATGGGCCTTGATAATGCTGTAAGATGTGAACGTGCCTATAGTTGCAATAGATAAGGTTTTACATAGTTCTTACATTGATTCCCTTGCTCCTTTGTCACCTCAACAGAGACCCACTCACAAGGTGACCATGA
Organism: Anomalospiza imberbis; assembly: GCF_031753505.1. Lineage (NCBI taxonomy): Eukaryota > Metazoa > Chordata > Aves > Passeriformes > Viduidae > Anomalospiza > Anomalospiza imberbis. The sequence goes on from NC_089683.1 coordinate 90,593,882, forward strand.
CAAAAGTCAACAATGGATAGGGGGACCCCTTCCCCCTCCTTCCCCTTCCTCCTTTACATTGACCAAATGTCTTTCTAAATGACTTGCTGAGCCAGGCTATTCTTATATCTTACATATAAATGGACTCTGTCTGACGACCAGAAGATTCAGGGGGAAAAAAATTTCCGCTCCCAATGTGAAAAGATTAAGGTCAGTCACTTTACACTACAAAACCCTTTCACCAGAGCAGCATAACAAAAGGATCCACGAGCCCATCCACATGGTTTATAACTCCAAGAAAAACAAGACAATCTACTACATCCTTTTAGGACTGTACCACTTCTTTATAGACTCACAACAGAAACAGCTGGTCAGAGGAAGGTGATATTGAATAGGAAGCAAAGCTGACTTGTCTCCCTACTTCCATTAACTTACTGGTATTTTTTTTTTTTTTTTTATGGGGAGAACACACACAGTCTTGTTCAGCATGAGAGTTTCACAGAAAATATATCACATTTTGGATCCCATTGGGTCACCCTGCAGCAAATGCAGTGCTACACGGGATCCAAATCCCCATAATGGGTGGCTCTGAGCTTTTATGCCTCTGTTTCATGCATCAGTGTCTAAAAGCAGTCAACAGAAGCTGTGTGGCTCAATACCTGTGCAGCACAACACGCTCCTTGGACTGCTGCAGTTTGGAAATGCCATTCATGAAGTCAAATGCTCATAACAGATGTTTCAGCTTAAAGATAAATTAATTTTATTTGGCACTGTGGCCCAGCCAAATTGCACTTCTTTCAGTAGACTTCATTTTGGCAAAGCAACGAGTATCAGAAAGGACTTACCTAATGCATAAAAAAAATCTATTTAAATTTATAGACCATGCCAACAGCAATGGGGATCTGGAGCAGAGTTTGGTTAATATAGATAAACTAATGGTGGCCAGAAGGGGTAGCATACAGCAGTCATCAAGCATGCCCATGGATTTGGAAGAATCTGAAGATGAGAAGGTCATGTCCATGTTAGAAGAAGGGAGGTAAAATCTGCAGAAAGGAAAAGAGACCTAAATACGAAAGAAAATGCAGCTGTGGTAAGGGAGAGAAATATAGACAGAAGCGAGAAAGAATATATGTAGGAATGGAGCATGTGTGAGGGAATAAATGCTCCAGTGTGCTTTTTTGTTATGTTCATAACAACCTACCACTCTTGGAGGCAATTGGAGTCAGTACAGTTATATTCTAGTGTTATTATCATTAGTAGTAGTATTAAGTCAGTGAAGAATATTAATTGGACTAACAAGGCTAAGCAGGTAGGCTACAGATACTGGTATACAGGGTATCTTGAGAAAAAATTAGAACACTGCTCTTTGATACAGAACAAAGGGCGGCCTTAGCTGGGCTCCCCTTTGGAACTGATGAGGCTGTCAGGATCTTTGTCACACCTGTGACAGCAGGAGGCCTCCAGGTGCTTTAGGCTAATTTGGCCTCATCTGGCATCACTTTCAGTGATGCTCCGGGGCAATGAAGTCTGAAGAACAGGAGGCCCCAGCCCCTCTGCATTTAAGGCAGAAAGAGAGAAATTGGATTTTTTTGCTAGGTTGAGTCAGATGTAGTTTAGCCCTTGGGTAGAAGATGTGGGGTGAAACAATGTTTTCTCTGACCAGGCAGGCACATTCAGAGATGGACGCTGATGGTATTCAGGAGCTGCTTAAAATCCAGCTGGTTGGTGGTTTGTTTTAACTACAGCTAAAAGCCTGGGCAGATTACCATTGTTTGGACTGAGTGGGCAATGGAGCACTTCATCAGCATGTTCAGTGAAGGTACATCTGAACTGAAGGGCTTAGAAGAAGGATTGAAAATCCATGGAAAAAAATGGTGGGTGGGCATAAACAACAGCGACCAGATTACAAGGTACCATGTGCTTAATTAAATTCATGGGCTGTCCCATAAAGCCAAGAGAGTAAAGCCCCATCCTGGTCAGTGGGCAAAATGTTTTGTGCACTTTGGCAGCTGCTGCTGAGCTGTGTGAAGGCAAGATATGTGTGTCCATGTTCCACCTTCCATATATGCGGCTATTTTTGGAAGCTAATTAGCCCTGTTTAGGAGTGGTGTTAATGTATATTTGTGGGACACAGGATTAGAAAGCAGAAGGCCTCAGCTTGTTGGAAATCAATTTTAATATCCCTATGGCTCTGGTGGTGTGTCAATATACCATATACATGTCTTAGAGAGGCTTCTCTTCTGCAATTAAATCCTCCTGATTTACTGCAGACATTACACTCAGACTGAAAGGGCCAGGGAGGGGTTTTATTGTCAAGGAAAAAGGGGAAACCAAAAACAGTGTTCAGAAATTCCTAATCATAACTGCCTAATTCTCTTACTTTAAGAGTTATTATCAGATTGTAAGTACGTATTTGTTACTGAGACATTGACATTTGGTAGGGACAGTATTTTTTCTGGTTTGGACTGTTCTCTGCATTTTAGACTTGCAGTGTTACTTCAGCTTCTTGGCTTCTCTTCTGAATGCCAGCCCTCAAACTGAAGGGATGAATCTGTGCACTGGGATGAAACATGGCTATTGAGGTGGGCACTGAAACCTTTAAAGTAATAATAAAAAAACCCTTTTATATCTGCCTTTTACATAAAGCTTCCTCTTGTTTGCCAAACATATGGAAAGAATAAAACTGCTATGCTTTATCCAGTGGCCCACAATTTGTCTTGAATTATGGCTGCAGCCCAAGAGAGAGGAGGAAGAGAAACCCGTGTATGGGCAGGGTGGTTTTGGTAGCAGCTGGCAGGAATTCTGCCATTGTTAGGGATTGATTTGTGGGGACAGTGTTTCACTCTAGGTCTTCTAAGAACCATGTTCACTCTCCTTTCTTTCAGCCTCCAGCTTTCTCTGGAGACTGCAGCCTCCTTTTTTTAAAATATATTTCTTCCAAACTGATTTGCACTAGCTCCTGGCCAGAATACAGGATTTTCTTAAAAAGCACATGACATTTTTACACTGGTTGAATAAAGAAAAAGCTTGTGTAAAACATGCTCTACTTAGTGCACATTTAATACGTTTTTTTAAGTATTTTAAACTGAAGTAATTTTGCTGCAGTCTTGGGAAACACACAAAGCCAGGTACAACTAATCTACACAGATTAATTTTGTTCTCCAGCCCATGTCTGTGGGTTGGCAATCTTGCCATGCTTATTGATTATCAGACAAGACTACTAATCCCCTTAAGGTCATTAAGTGTACTTAATTAAAGAGCAGTTAGCAAGCTTCTCTTTACCAAGTTAATAGTGGCTGTTAAAAGTGATTTGTACATTACCAATATGGTAGCCATTAATCTAAAAGTCAATTTGTCATTTATATTTCCCAAACAAATACATTCAGCCAGTTTTGAAGGTGGCTAGAAAGTGTTCAGCATCTGTTCTTGCACTTTGTGTAAGGAACAAACTCTGTTTTCTTAAACTGTAAGGCTTAGGCTGCAGCAATTTCCACCTAATCTCATCTATATCTCACTGTCTTGTTCCACCCCGAATTGGCAGGGGGAGGAGCGGCTAAAAATCTTGGGAATATTCAGTTCTGGCAAGTTTGACCAAAGGTAAGCAAGATGGAAAAGCTCAAAGTCTTCTCTGACAGAAATCCTGAAGCTCTGTCTTTTTGACTGGTAATTGGCACAGGAGAAGTTTCAGAGAAGCTTGTCATAAAAGAAGGGGCAGGCACTGATCACTTCTCTGTGGTGACCAGTGACAGGACTCGAGGGAATGACATGAATCTGCATGAGGAGGTCTAGGGTAAATGTTAGGAAAAATTTCTTCACCCAGAAAGTGGTTGGTCACTGGAACAGGCTCCCCAGGGCAGTGGTCACAGCACCAAGGCTGACAGAGTTCAAGCTCTCAGGCATATGGTGTGACTCCTGGGGTGTCCTGTGCAGGGCCAGGAGTTGAACTTGGTCTTTGTGGGTCCCTTTCAATTCAGGATATTCTCTGATGCTATGAAAGTCAAGGAAGGAGGCTGAGGGATCAGTCAGGGTAAGTTAACAGTTAAGGAAGAGGAATCGGAGACATTGATGATATAAGAAGGAAAGTGAATACAAGACTATAGGAATCTGAATTTCATTGTGAATATCAAACTCAATTTTTTCATTACTGTATGCAAACATAAATACATAAAAGTTTCAATACAATATATTTCAAGATTAAATGTATGATCAACTACATAATATTTTCTGACTCTTAATGCATATGCAATTTGTTTTGAGAGGCATATATAGACCAAACCTTCAATACAGATCTTGCTTCACTACCAGAAACCTCTTGCTGCAATTAAAGCAAGCATTCTTTACCAGACTTTAACACATCTGTCATTTTCTCTCTCCTACAAATTTAAATATGTAATTTAAGACTGAAAGCAAATGTATCTAGAAAATGATGACCCCTCATCTGAGCTCCTTTTAGTGTGCAGGGTAGGATGAGCATTGCTCTGGGGCTGGTGATGTAGAGGTGTGGTCATTTATAACAGAATAGCTGCATCTGAGCACACCAATCCCTGCCTCAGGTACCTCTGAACAGTGCTTGGTGAGGCTCTTCTGGAGAATTGTCAGCCAGTGAGGAAAGCAGTTGCTTTCGCTGTTTGACCTGAACAGGCCACTTTGCAAGAGTGGAAAGATAAGTTCATGGGACTGGAGGAAATCTCAGGGTAGAGAACTCACCTGTAGAATATTTTAGACTTCAGAAACTTGCAAGGATAAAATGTCAGTCACAGAAGTACTGTTTTAACCCATATTAAGGCTCATTTATTTGCCTACAATATTTTATTTTTCTGCTGTATCTGAGATACATATGTATATAAGTCTTTTACAAAGATAGACCCCATGTTGTAACCTTCTTTTCCCATTAAAATATGGATTCTATACTTGCCAATGGGATAAAATTCTCATTTTGATCTCTATGATGCAAATATATCCATAAGCCAGGATAAAACATTATCTGTCCTGATCCCACAGCCACTGTCATTCTGTGATAACACCTGCATTTGAGAATTTCTTTATAATATTTTTTTTGCTTTACTAATCAAGCCTGTTTAGAAAGTTATCAGGCACCTTGACTTATGGTGAAGGTCTGTCTTTGGCAGAAGTACTGATGTATATATTTTGCCTACTCCAGTCTATCAGCAGAACTTTCTGTGATGATGTTGGAAATGAGACCTTGTTTAAAAAAAGAAAACCAACAAACCAGAACAACAAAACAAAAACCCTCAAACCCACCAAATAAATAAACACCAAATGTACCAAAAGAATTCTGCTCTAAATGAATCAGTTCTCCAATTAAATTGAAGGTTTGGCAGCACAAAAAGATAAGAAAACAAGGGCTGGGAAGAAAAAGATGGGAGAAAATTGTAGTGGAAGGGAGAAACTGTGATTTTATTATTAGTTTTTTTATTATTATTTCATGCTGCTACTGGTGCTGAGAAAATGTATATGAGTCTGTTCAGGCAAGGTGGAACAAATTGTGTGAAGCAGTGCAGTGCCCACCTGGGAACAGAAGTTTATTTTATGTGCTTAATACAAACTTAAGACTGCAACCTAGATTTTACACTTTTATTAGTTCTTTAGGTCAATTACATTAGAAAACTATAATAATTATTATTTGTGTGTAACAGCAAGAGAAGGCTTTTTAGTTGTGAGGCTGTCTTTTCTTTCTTGCTTTTTTTTTTTTTTTTTTTTTTTTTTTTTTTTTTTTTTTTTTTTTTCTTTTGGCCAAACCAGCATCTCTCCTGAAAAATCGTTTGGTTCCCACTAGGGTGCCAAGGAGAGGTTTTTCACAGCAATGGGCAAGGACAGCAACAGACTTGAGGCTCAGCTGGAGCACCTGTGCAGTCATCTTAATTTTGAAAATGTATATACTAGTAAATGACAGAGCTCCCTCCCCCAAATACATTTAATCTGGAAATTTCCAAGCAGCTTATCTGCTAACAATCTTTTAATATTCTATTTATTTATTTAATATTGTTGCTTGGGCTGCTCATATAATCAGATAAAGTTCATTAAGCCAAATTTATGATTAAATAGGATAAAACTATTTATTCTCTTTACTCAGCCTATTAATGTTATAGCTTGTGCTGACTAGATGTCGATATTTCAAATGAAGTTACTACATTTTTCAAATATCATAATTATATGAAAAAGCTATATTATCTCATTGTGAGGATTACTTTCCACTACCTTATCTGCCATAATGTCTGCACATATTGGCCTTCAGATTTCCACGTGCTGCTAACTGCAGACATTCCTCTAAGTCTCCCATCTGGTATCTGCATTAACCTCCACACAGTTTCATTTTGTTATTTTATTCCTTAAGTCATTGTTAAGGATTTAAGGGACTGTTTGTCAGGCTTTCTCATGTTCCCTTACAAAAAAAAAGTATCGAATGTTTTCTCTTTTAATTGCAACCAAATTGTTTGTGATATGAGGCTGTCAGAGTGTAAAGCAATTCCCTCATGATGCCGGAATACATTAAGGGAAGAGTATTCCTTCAAAACTCTGTTCACTAAAATGGAATTGACTTTAGCACCTATCTCAAAACTATGGATCCTTGTAGGATTCCTGGTATGGGAAAAACAGACTTTAAGGCCATCCTAAGGCAGAGTGCACTTTGCATCTCCCTCCCTTGCAGGAGCTCTGTGGTATTTGAGTGTTTTTGAGGGCAAAGCTCCTGTAGTTCAGGCTGCTACTTTTTTTTGCCAACCTTTTTCCTACTTTCAAATGTCTATGACCTTGTTTTTAGAGAGGCCTAATTAGAAGCCTCTAACAGCCGCTGCTTATTTGATTTGTGTAAATGCTGACTGCAAAAGGAAAGCCCAATTCCTCAGCCAGTCCCTATTGTCACAGGTAGCTGGCCAGTTAACTCCAGCTTCTAACGTGCTGACAGAAATCTGAACCCATCCATGTGTGGTAGAGTCCTAGAAAAGAAAAGATGATGTGACCAGCCTAATGCAAATGACACCCTCCTAGGCTGGATGCTGAAGCTCAGCCTCATTATGACATACTAGTGACCACACAGTAGCAGAAAATTTAAAAATGTGGCAGAAAAAGATGAATTTTACCCATAAAGTATTTTGTGGTAGTCCATTTGAAAAGTTCCCAAGTAGCTACAAAGGAGGAGCACAGCCTAAAAAAAAAAAAATTATTCACCCTTTTTATACTGAAATTTTCTTATAACTAAATTTCCAATTCTTTGTAAGAATTACTGTCTTAGCTCACCACCAGATTGTCTGCTGTCTTGACTCTCTTCCTATAGAAACTGGACAGTTTTCTCCTTAATGCTGACTTCTGCCTTCCCCTTCATTCCCCAGGTTTTTTAGTTTCCTGTTCTGTCAACAGCTGGTCTCAATTTCATCATCCAAAACTTCATTCCTCTAGGCAATCAGGCAAATGAATTGTCTTCATCCATGTTTAAAACAAATTCATTCTGAATTAGTCTGTGCTCCTTCAGTGTTAATTTTCCATGACTATTATAGTCATTGAGCTTTATGGCATGAACACAAGCAAGTATTAAGTTTGAGGGCTTAAATGTTTTTCAGTAAATTTTAAATTGTGGGCTACATCTTCAGCAGTGATCTGAGTCAGTAGGATTCTTCAAAGCCAAGTGCTAGGGTTTATATGATGGGGTGACAACTGTGGCATTGTGTCCTCATGCCAGTTGAAGAGCTGGCCTGTAACTAGTCAAAATAAATTACTTCAAATTATTAATATGAGCAACTAGTTAAAAAAAAATTACTTAAATTACTCAGCTATGGAACCAATAATGTTAAACGTAGCTAAGTATCACTTCAGTGTAGCCTGAGATTGGCATAAATGAGATGTTTGCTATTTTATTCTGGGATAGTTGTTTGAAAATTATTTCATATTCATTACAGTAGTAAATATTTAAATGTGAGATGCACTGAAGAATTCTGTAGTTGATTTGGAGAACCTGGGAATCTCATGCATCCATAAAGTTTGAGGATACTTCTGAGATAGAAGTAAGATGTATCTCTGACATATGACTCTTCATCTGAGGAAGTCAAGATATGAATTTTAGGGAGTCAGCACCTGAAGGGGTGTCTTGGCTCTTCCTCTGAACTATTTTCCAAAGGAACCTAATTTAAGCAGACCAAATTATTCCTCAGAAAAGCCTCACTATCTGCACTCAGTACAAAAGGCATAAAAACCTATTCATCATGTATCCAAAACTTTTATGACCTTATTCTACCTGCAATCGCTTAGCTGAAGCTTGTTTCACAGTTCTTAACATGCTCCATTTGCATACCCTGAACAATTAGGGTACTGGTAAATACTGTCAATCTTTTGCTTAATCTTTGTAGCAAAATAGAAAATGAATGTATGAAGTATTACTTCAGTCTTATGTGTAAATTTTGGGAATATAGTATTAGATAATGGAAGTATTTAATTTCTTGTCAACTTGATCCAGTTTGATTTGGTGATGAGGACGTTTTCATTGTGTGGTGCTTCTATGAAGGTAAATTCGACTCAGGATATGTGAGGAGACAGTGTAAGTGTCCAAATAAAACTGTTCCACTGAACAGATGTCTTTGTCACAGAACTTGTTGGCTTTTTAGAGAGAAGTAAAATGCTAAGAAAACATGGACTGGGTTACTTTTGTAGAGATCAGTACTCCACATCCAGGCTAAAGTATGTTGGCAACCTGTCCATGGATATTTTATTTCTATTTTCATCTGCAATACAGTCAAATAAGCACTCAGCATTTCTAGGGTGGGGGGGAGAGGGGGGCAGTTTCTATAATAAAAAGCTGGTGTTAAGTCTGACAACTTCAAAAGGAAGCCTTTCAGCATCTTTCAAGTTCCCTGTCACTGGCTATCCAGCTACTACTGTGGACCAACATACCAAACAGGGTTCAGATGGTTTCAGTGATGCTCAGTGTTTCATTTAAATTTGTAAAAACATGTCCTTTTTATCAGATCAGGGGTGTTTTGTATATGCTTTTAATAAGCAGGAGTATTTGGCTTTATGGCAACATGTGAAACAAACACCCTTGAGTCTCTGCTCCTTGTGCTATTTCAGCTCTCTTCTTATGTGCTGCTGTTGGTGCTTTAGTTCAGGCTTCCCTGATGTATCAGTGGATCCACCCTCAGGAGCTTTACATGGCAGGGAGAAGAATCCCAGCTCTTGGTTACAAGAGACTGACAGATTGGTCACGAATGCGGAAGACTAGCAGGCACTTTCTACACTCAGCCTTTACTGAAAATGCTCAAAATAAAACGACTTGGAGTTGGGGTATGGAGCAGGGGGAAGGGAAGACACTGTATCTTGTCAGTTTCTTTTTTATTCTATTTGCCTACAAGCAGTTTTCATCTCATTTGAATAGGAAAGAGCACTGGCAAGTGGAGGAGACCAAGCCTGCTACTGGAAGAAGATGTGTGTGACAATGCATGGGTTACGTGGAGCAAACATTTAATCTCAGTTCAGTTGTAGTTATCCTTTCTTTAAACAGATGCTCAGGAAAGATTATGAATCAACTTTATGGAAGCAAGCTCCACTTTCACATTACAGAACAGGAATAAATTTCAAATTGCAGATATCTGTTTTCTTCATCTTGTTAATTTCTGGACTTATTTGTGGTTAATATCTTCCTGTAAGTAAAGCCTTGGAAGGTTTTCATTGTTCCACAAAGTGAGTATGATTCTTGCATAGGGTAAAGCATCACAAAACTGACTTAGAAGAAAGGAAGAGAAGAACCATCTAAAATATCCTAAGAGGGACACTGTCTCCTGTAAGTCAGCACACTGTAGGTGGAAAGAATTCTACATCTTGACTCTGGTTTCTGTCATCTGTCATTTGACCAGGAGTCGAGTCACACTAATTTGAGAAACCGTCAAAAGAGAAAGAATTCATCTCCCAGTTAGACACAGGATTTTACTTTGACACTGAACATTTCAGTTCAACAGTTGAAATGGTAAAACAATACAGAGAAACAAATCTTAAGCTGGGTAACCTGAGTCATGCTGGAGGTCCTGAGTCAATACCCTGGGCTACCTCCAAACCCCTCAAAGGCTTGAATTGGCTTCAGGTTTTTCCAGACCACTTCTGTTGTAAGACTGCTCAGAGTTTAACCATGTCTTCCTGGATCATGACTTCCAAATGAAAATTGCTTCAGAGCTCTTCCCCTACAGATACTTATAACAAATTTATGCTCCCCAGCCCTTCTGAGTAAATTTTCTTGCAGATTTCAGTCAGGTTATTCGCATGAGACTGAAAGATGGGAGATCTGCAATGTTGAATTGTGAAGAGGAAACAAAAAAAAGTGATAGAACTATTTGTCTCAAATTTTGTTTTTCTTGATACCTAGGCAAAAAATGCCTTATACTGTATGTAAGTTGAGAAGGGTGGATCTGAACCATGAACTTTCCTTTAATATGCTAAACTATCACATATTTACAGGATATCTCCTTCAACCTCTGCAGCAGGTTAAGGGCATATTTCATGATGGAGAAAAATGATTTCAAGACCCCAAGTGGTACAAAAGAATTAAAAGCTAGCAACAAATTTTGATGGCAAGCACTAGATTACTATCGAGATAATTGGATAAATAAGTTAAAAATTAAGTAATTCTAAAACTGAATGTAATTTCAACTGTTGGAAGATTTTAATGTAGGTAACAAGTGTCAAAAGGCTGGATGTACAGTGAAATGTTTAGAAAACAAACCATGAATTACATATCAGGGATTTATATAACTAAGTGAATTTTGAGTAATTTTCAAAAAGCTTAAGGAAAATGTTTCAGGGTTTGGGTTTTTTTTCTGTAAAAAACTACTTCTTGAATAATTTGTAGAGATTAATGGAAAAATAATTGCTTTTAAAAAAAATTAATTTCAAAAAAAACCAGTGTGTATGCAAAGAACTTCTGGAATCTAGTTTAAAGACTGGGAAGTAAATTGCACCTTTAAAATATGCAAATAAGGTGTTTCATTAATAGTCATCCTGGCCCTGAAAACTGGACTGTAATATGAGCCCACTTTCTCATTTACACTGTTATCCTCATGTTATGCTGATATGCTGGTATCTTTAGTGTTACCTGGTAAAATTTGTATTAAAAATTAACATCAAGTGTGTGGATGAATCAGTAATTACTTGTCTCTGTCCCAAACATCCAAACGCTCGGAAGGCATACAGATGTTTGTGTGATTTTTGTCAAGGTGTCCTTGAATGAGAGGATTTAAACCTCGACAGTGTTGCCTGGGCTCAAGCCAAGTCATGTGTCCTCATTGGTCTTGAGGCTTTTCCTGTGAATGCAGCTGTCACTCTCCTCTGCAGAGTATCCTAATGGAATGAGACTTCTCTGTCCAGTCCCTGTCTAAACCTGTGGATGTGTGGCTGAGGCTATAGGAACCCCCAGCTATTAGCACCCCTCACTTGAGCCTGATAGTTTTTCATTGCTCCAAGACCAGCTCTGCAAAAAAAAACAAAAAACAACAAAAAAAAAAAACAACCAAAAAAACCAAAACAAAAACAAAAAAAACCACCAAAACCCCCCCCCGTATTAATCATGAGATTTATAAAATTATGTATTAAGCAAATTACCTTGATTAAAAATATATACATATATCATACTTAAAATAAATGATGTGCAAGGGGATCATTGCCTGCAACATTCAAACCTTCTCTATATGCACAGGCTTCATTGTTGTGGCAATATTGATAAAGCTACATTCTCCAGTCTTCTGCTGTATCAGTAGAAGCATGTTGGTCACATACAGTTTGTTTCCCTTCCCTTAGGAGAGCTGGGGTATTAGGATTTACGTTTCCTCAGAGATTTTACAATTGGACTATGGCTGTACAAAATTGCTTGCATTTTTTGCATACTCCTGATGAAAATTGCACTGACATTTGAGTATATTCATTAGGAGGGTCATGAAAATGCAATAGTAATGGTGCAAAGTACTTCTGTTTCTCAGAAAACAAATGGAACACATTTTCCTATGGTTTTGTCTATTTAGTGATATCCTATTTATCTTACACGCACATTCTGTCCCTTTTGCTCTATTTTCTAATGTAGCTGTTAAGATCTTGGTCATCATGTCCTGTGCCTTGTCAAGGAAATATGTGTAATTACAGGTGGCCTGAGTACAGCCAAGGAGGATGTATCAAGGCTGAATTCTGCCTCCTTTTCCATAAATGATATAACTAATTTAGGTGTCTTACTCTGCCTTTGCTAGTAGTTTTTGAATTCTCTGGGTCTCTTTCCCTCTAAAGTTTCTGGGAAGGAGAAAGACACCAGGAAGCAGGATATCCTAGAAAGTCATGCCTCACTCTACATAAGTGCTTGAAAAACTGCCATGAGCCCTGGCCTTAGAAGGAGACTTTAAAGATCAAATAAATGCACAACCTGGGATATGTTTCCTCAAAGCAAACTGAGACCATCTAAAAACTTGCCACATTTAGAATGGATGATCCTGTTCTTGCCAATATCTTTGTACCCAATTTTGGCACTCATTTGACTCCTTGGTGAGTGGATTCAATCTGCTAAATCCTCTGGGCGGAGTGGGACTGCCCATTTGGGCAGCAGTAAGCTCTTAGATTCATTCTGCTGCATCCTCTACCAGCACCCTTTCCTTCTGATTATCCTGACATGCTTCCTATGCTGTGTTCTTGTCTCCCACTGGCATTGCTTATCAAACCTTCTGGATCTACCTTTATTCAACTAGAATGCAGCTAAATCACCCTTTCCTCACAGAGCTGCTCCACTGGCAGTTTTGTAGACAAAAACAAAAGGTCTGTTTCATCTGCAGCCACTTTCCTTACTGTGGGAGGCTTCTCTGCTTCCATGTGCTGTGACCCAGCACTTGAAAGGAATTTCTAATCTTACCCTTTAGAGCATCTTCACCAGTAAAGATGTAAATCCATAATTCCTTGCTGCAACTATTAGTGTGTATTTTCATGCTGTTAATCCAATTTCTATTTTAGTTGATCATATAGAAGACTTATAAAGTGCAGGGTCCTACTATCAATTTTCTTTTGCCATGGGGTATTAATTACTGACTGCCCTCTAACATTTCACAGGACCGGTCCATTAGAGCATTTGGCCGTGATATTATACTTCCAATTTTTGACTTTTAATAGTAGACCTTTTTGTTCATAGTTGAAACTAGATTTACTGCTAAGTTAAGCAGTTTCTTGAACTTCAGAAAAAAGGGTTGGTTTTGACATTTGACAGTTAAACTCAGAAATTTGATAATTCTTTGGCAATTTGTTCCTTTCTGCATATGTCATGGTACTTCACTAAATTCAGCATCAACCTTCTCAATCTGTAGGTAAGGAAACTAAAATATAGACATGAAGTTACTCATTTTTAGCTCTGATTAGAACTTAGATTTTCTGACTGCTTTGTTTCTTCTTTGAATAGGTTCCCTTAACCTAGCATCTGAATTTTATTGTTTTGTCTTTTTTTTTTTTTTTTTACCTAGCCTATACTTATGCTACAATTCTAAAAAACTATGAAATCCCACAACAACACACACCAAGGCTCCTCAGAATTTATGGTATAGATTAAGGTGCACAAAATATCTTAAAGCAAAAATGTGCATGCAATTACAGGAGATGGACTTGTTAAAGATAACTGGGAACAATGAACACCTCAAAGTTAGGGTGGTGAATCCTGTTAGTATGTTACACAGGTAGAAGTTTAACAAGCTCAACTCAGTGGTTCTGGGGAAACCTCTGTCTCTTTGAATGTAACACAGTTTTTAAAATATTCTCAGAATAAGAAGGGGCCAGGAGCAGAGGAATCACTACTTTAAAGAAAATGATGCTTCTACAGGCACTGCATGCCTTTGAAAGATGGCACATAATATAGTGGGGGAAACTTTGGAGGGAAACAGTGGGGATGGAACAGTTCTTGCTCTGTATCAGTCTGAAGTGGAGAGAGGACCTGATTTCAGCTGCATGATGTTCCCCAGGGAGCCATGTCCTTCTAGGGATGAGAGACTAAATGGGTCCTGGTGGCTGGAAATGATTTGAAGAGCTGTTCCTTGAGAGGGCAATCTGCACCGTGATGGCACAGGGGAGCTGAAAAGGGGTGGGAGGAAGGGAAGAAAACAGGCCTACACCCAACTTGTTTATGCAGATGTGGAGACAGCAGCAGCTCCTCCCCTGTGTTGCTGCTCATCAAGGATCTCATTGGTGAAGCAGGAAGGATTTAATTGCTCCTCCTGGCATGGGGAGACCTTCAGTGTGTCTTTGGTGTAGAGGAAAGGAGGGGATTCTGCTCTGGAGATGATGAAGCTCTTGGTTCATCATTGCTGGGTCTGCTAATCCAGGAGCTAAGCAAAGCAGAGCAATAACCAGTTTATAGCTCTGGAGTGCTTCCTTCAGGTTTCTCCCTCGTGGCATATAGAAGAAAGAGAACCTGCGAGAAGAAAAAGGATTTGCCACAAACGTTGGAGAACTTTGGACTGAAGTAATTTCAGGTGGAAGCTTTCAGAGGAAAGGGAAAGTGAGTAAGAAGAGAGAGGGTAAGCTAAAGGTCAGAGTATTTGAGATGTCTGCGCTATGAAGGAGAGGGATACATTGAAAAGCAGAAGAAATGGGTGGGAAATAAGTATTCTGAGGGCAGAGGATGATAAAAGATTGAGGAACTTGATGCTTGTTGAAGAGTTAGTCTGAATAGAAAGTGATCAGATCCTTACAGGACCAAATAGGAGGAGATGTTTGGGGAAGGAGCACATTCTTGAGAATGATAAATATGACTTAATTTGCTGTAGTGATTTGCAAGAAGCAACAAGAGGGACTCTGAAATAGATGTGAACTTAGAAGATGAAGGAGAAGGACATAATTGCAGGGGTTTTGACAAAAAGATATTATAAAGATAGGCATTTTGAGAATAGTGAAATAGTAATTTGCAACGAAAAAAAACCCCAGAAGTTGAACATTTATAGGAGGAAATTATTATGCTCATGTTGTATGATATAGCCTTCAATTGAAAGCCAGACTCATCTGTCTTCAGAAAAATGCCTAATTGTTTGATATTTGGACAAATACTAATTTAACTTTTCAACATGTGGAGGAGATTTGGGGTCTTTTTTTTTTTTTTGTTTGGCATTTTTTGGTTTGGTTTTCTTTTTTCTTTTTTTGTTTTGTTGTTTGTTCGTTTGCTTAATTTTTTACAAAGCACAGGACATCTTTGAAAATAAGGGAAGGATCTTTAGAAGAAATGTTACCTTTGGTGAATGTGTCTGCAATATCTCAGGTGTAAGTCTCTTCACAGAAGTTTTGATTGCTGGCTGCTCTTCCTAGCACCCATAAAACAAGGGAGTATAACAGAAGGTCTAAAGGAAAATGAAGAGTAGAGGCAAGGATTTGATTGAGACTCTGGAAGAAGGTGTTGATGATGAAAACAGAACACTGATTAATTAGGTACAGATAATATATCTAAAGGTTGAAGGCCACAGACTAGATTGAAGAACGTGGGGGGTTTTGTTTGTTATGTGGCAATTTTTTTTTTTTAAGAATGGACTAATAAAAAAGAAATTGTTTCTTGGACACATCCTGTGCTGGTACCTGCCAGGAAAGTATATGACGGCTTGAGGTGTGAGGAGGTGTGGAGGAAATAACAGACGCTGTGAGGAAAGAAAATGTCAATTATCAGAGCCCAAGTGCTCCAGCTGTATGGGATGGCCTTTCCTGCGTGGACAGGTCATTATTACAGCCTATGATAGTCATTGAAAAGGAACTCTGGGAAAAGAAATCCTTGCAGAGGTTTCCTTTCTCTGGATTTACTACAGGGAGATGTATGCTCTGGTGCAGTATTTTCATGTGAAGGAAGCCTGTAAAGCTTGTTGCCTAAAAGAGTCTTTTGTTTCTGCCTTTCTAGTAACAAAGAAAGTTTTTGGTGCTAAAATAAGTGGTGTGATGTACTGTACTTCTAAAGCTGTTAAAAGGCTCTTAACAGCTCCATAAAATACTTGCCGCCTCCTCCTGCGCTTTCAGAAAAGTTTACTCCAATATTTATTTTGCTGGCTTATACAGAATTTCCTCCCCTTTAAAACATAAGTTGTTAATTATTTTTGAGTTGTCATGATCAACTCCCCTCCAGCTATTAAAATGTACTTGCATTGTAGTTTTATTACTGCTTGCAAAATATTGGAAAAAAGAAATTGCTAGACAGTTGAATTTGAAATATACATATTGACTTGGCAATGCAAATTGATCTTTTATGTTAATTTTCTGCAAATATTCAAATGGTGGAGTTTTACGGGAAAAAGCACTCATAAAAGAAAGTCGTTATGAATATTCACTGAAAGTGAATCTTGAATGGTACACTTGAGCCTAATGTTTGAAAGTCATGCTGTGTGAGCTAGTTTACATAGGTCACTTCAGACTATAGCAAAAATTGCAGCATTCAACTAATCAGCACTACACAAATCTGAGCTAATATTGGTTTTAAGGGGGTTTCAGAACATGATACAAAAGCAAGCTTACAATACACTGCAAAATTCTGCATTTTTTCAGAACTTTTTATGAACAGAAGACAAGGCAAAATTGATGAACAAACTAAGTGTCAAGACTTTTCCCACCACTAACGAAAATATTTAAAAGCAATTGTTAAGGTGCAGAACACCCATGGTGTTTTAGGAGAGAAATAATTACCTGAAATTCTACCTCAGTCATCCCAAGAATTATGATTCTAGGAAATTATTTTAAATTATAAATTGTCATTGCATTGCGTAAGTATAAAACACACACATGCAATTTTGCCTTGTTTGTGCACACTAGCTTTGTACAATTGTAGTTTTGAGTGAGTGTAATGCTGCATTCCCTTCATTCTCTTACATTTTCTTTCTACCAGAGGATCATTGTTACAAAGTTAAACACATTGAAATTTGGCAATGGTTGTGTTAAGCTTGCCTTTTATGCAAACTCAATTAGCCCCTGTGGTTTTACCATCTTCAATAAGATGTTCTACTGAGCATGTAAAAATAGGTAAGTTTGAGGGCTTATAACTGATTTCAGGAAGATGGTTTCTCATATAAAAGTTTGCTTCAGAGCATTCAATGTTTAGACATGTGGTCTTCAAATTTTCTAGTCAAGGCACAGGCTGCTGTATAACAAACCAGGCTGTATGGTATGGTTTCTTTTCCTCAGCAACCTGCCCTGACCTCCTAGAACCTCTGTGTGTCCTGAGACTCTCTGCTATCAGTGGATTAAGAAAACAACTGCTGTGGAAAGGGTTTTTTTGGATAATGCTATTTGCCATGGGTAGGATGTTGAATCGTTAGGATCAGGAGGCCAGTTATGTCACAACTTTCTGGTGCAGGTCAGATTCTCCAATGGCATTGGGCTTGCTTAAGGCACCCCAGGGGCTAATGAAAGCTTTCCTTCCTGATGAAATGAACAATTGTAACTAAAAGCTTGAAGCACTCAAATTATGTCACTTTCCTTGTGCCAAAAATTCTAATGCTGTTAAATGGACATAATGTATCTTTCATGAGAATTTGTTGCATCATTAATAATAGCTTGCTTTTTTTTTTTTTTTTTTTTGGCCTGGTAGAATTCTCTGTTTTTATACATATATGTGGAACAGCCTTCAAAACACTCCTGTGAATAGGGGAATAGGGACAGTATTTCCTGCAAAATCACTCTCAGGTTTTTTTTTTTGTTTGTTTGTGCTACAGTTTATGTTGCATGCCTGTTCTTGGTTGCAAAGGCTTTTGGATGCTTTCTCATCGTTTAACCTCCTGCAGGTAGTTTGTTGATTATACTCCTGATGAACAACAATGTAGTGATCATTGACCTGGGAAATTGTTGGCCTGCACTGTAGTTTTGCAAGGTTTGTACTGCTGTCTTGTGTATTTGGATGAAATATGCAAAGGGAAAAATTGTCACTTCTGCTTGTTATTTTTAGGAATAGAGGGTGTAATATGAGTCAGGGCCACTTTCCCAAACTGAGCACTATTGAAAGATGCTATAGTCTGTTTGGGAGGTGGTAAGGCTGTCAAGTATTGGTGGAATATAACAGAAAGTGCATTTTGTGGTGAATGTATCCTGACTTTCCTTTCGGACATCTGTTAGACCTGCAAGGATTCTTGGAGCAAGCCTGCTGGCTGCTAGAAAGGAATGGGAGCAAGCAAAACTTGACTTTACTTATTTATTTCTTGATTAATATTTCACAAATGCCAAGAAATGCACACAAGATGGTCTGGTGTCTTTGATTGCTTGGTAAGCTCCTACCTTTGCCAGGGGTATGTTCCATGCTCATGACTGTTCCCATTCTTTGATATCCTGAGATGGTACCTAATATCTAGGATTTTATTACCATATTTTCTGTCTTCTCTCCCGTGTGTTCTGTAAAACCTGGTTCGCTCTTGATGTGCAAAAGCTCTGGCCGTCGCACTGTCGATGGTACTGTGGTAGCACGTGGTCTGATTGTATTTATCTAGAGATGCTTTATGGGCTGAGCTCTTGCACTGTGCCTCAGACAAATGTTTTCCCCTCAGCTCTTCTGTGGTAAACAAAGTTCTTTATATTTGAATACTTTAGGGCATGTAATTCTGACAACAGAGCTACAATGCTGAATGACTACCAGAACATGAAAACACTGCAAAATGACTGATAACATTTCAGCAGGAATTACTATTTATCTTTTATGACCCTAGGAAAAAGATCTGTATTAAAGCAGAGATGTTCCAGGAACGGTCAAGGAACTTGTTTGATATGGGATGAAGGGCTTGTTAAAATGCATTAATAGTTATGACAGAGGATGATTTCTTAGCAGTTGTATATGTTGCCAAAGAATTTTGTTGCTATGTAGCCAGTAAAAGTCCAAATATGCTAAGGTGACAAGTTACTGGGGGCAATAGCAACAAAACTGTAGGGAAATATACCAGCCAGGTTGCAGCTCATGCAACTTCCAGGGTACAGATAAAATTGATAAGATGCTTCCTATATCCTCAGGGGACGTATTAATTAGTGCTTCTCTGTCCAGAAACACGCGTAAACAACCCGCTGCTGCTCATGCTTAGCTCACCGACGACACCTTTGCAGCTTGCTTGTGCCCGCTGCGCAGAGCGCTACCAAAGGGAGAAACGGAATGCGGGAAAAACGCACCCGAGGATGCTCCTCCGCTGCGCAGTGTGCCTGTGGAAAGCAAGCCCAGCGCGGCGGCCCTGTGCTGTGAAGCGGAGTGGAGCGGCGTGTCCCGTCGCTGTCCCGTCGCTGTCCCGGCGTGTCCCGGCGCTGTCCCGGCGTGTCCCGGCGCTCCGCTCCCTCCCGCCCGAGCGCGGCGCTGCCGCTTTAACGCGCGGCGCGGCCCGGGGCGGGGAAGGCCGCGGCGTTGCCGGGCGACGGCGGCGTCGCCGCGGGCAGCGCCGAGCTCCGCTGGCCCCGCTGGCTGCGCGCCGCTCCCGGCCGGGCGATAGCGCTAAAGCAGCCCTGCTGCCGCTGCCCCGGCCCGGTGCGCCCCGGCGCTGGCGCTCGCTGTTAGAAAAAGCTCCACACGGGACAGATGGGGAACGTGGTTTTAATCAGCTTTGCCGAGCGCTGAGAGGAGCAGCCGGCGTGAGGTGGGCGGCGGGGTAAGGCACGAGGGAACGGTAGGAACACCGCTCCTGGCTCCCCGGGGAGCGGGGATGTCCCTCGGGAATAGCGCGGTGGGGATGGCAGCTGCCAGGGAGCGGTGCAAGGCTGAGGTAAGCGCCGGGAGGCTGTTGGTGTGAGGTCCAGCAACTCGCCCGAAACCCTCAGCAGAGACTTTCAGAGGCCCAAGTTGCGTGCCCCGGTTTGCTGCCGTGTCCCGTATTATTTACTGTGACACACAAAGCCAGGTGACGCGACAGATCCGGGATAAACTCCGCTCGGCCATGAGCCTGCGCGCCCTCGAGCCGGCCTAATCCCGTGGCTTTGGCTCAGAGAAATGTGTCATTCCCAGCCGGCAAGGGTGTGCAGGTGGGCCTGCTGGGTGGAATCTGGACGAAGAATTCAAACTCTTGAAATCCCTAACCGGGAATCATCTCTGGTGCAAAAAAGCAGATTCCTCCTATGGATTGTGATGTTTTCTCTGGTTTGCAGATCCCGGCTGTCACCCACGCGTGTTTCGCTGGCCAGAAGACGTAGATGTCCCTTGTGACTGAGTCCTTGCATGGGCGTTTTGAGGATGAAACGCTACATAAACTCTTAAAGCACAGCACCTGAGGACATTGCTACTGACATGGACATCATTATTTATTTACATTTGCTTTAATCAGGAGGAGCTTTTTCGTAAACATGAATTGCCGGGCTCTTTCCTTGAGATGTCGTTTCTTGTTTCATGCTATTGAAACATTAATCTTAACTTATTATGACTCCTTTGTGTTGGTCAGCTCTCAGGGACATTTCCCTAGGCTTGAAAATGTGGGAGCTTTCAAGAATGTGTCAATCGTGCCAACTCAAGCCACTTGTGGGCTGCCAGACCGAAGTACTTTTTGTCATAGCTCAGTGGCTGTTCAAAGTATTATATCCTGCACTCAAAGGTTTTGTGTTCAGGAATGTCCATATAGGTCATCACCTTCGTCCTACAAACAGCTTCTTTCAGAAGGCCTTGGTACCTGTATCACAGAGGACAAGAGGGACTTGCATCCAGTGTCCTCCAGCAATGCTTCCAGTTTTATTTTTCATAATCACAAGGATTGCTTCTCTACTCCCCGTCTTCCAAGGCTTGGAGCTTCATTTACGTTAACTGTATGGTTGAAACCTGAGCAAGAAGGTGTAATGTAAGTAGTATTGACGGTGTTTACTTTCCTGGTGCTCTTAAAAAAATTGATCATTGTAGTCACAGTCATTATTAGCAAGCTCTTTAAACTTTTAAAACTTTGGTGGGAAACTGTGACGTATATAGAGCTGTATTTAGGTTAGGGTCTTCCCAGATGTCAAGACAAGCAGCTGCAGTTTCAGTGGCATTGACTCAGATGATAGTCCAATGGCTTTCAGTGTTCTGAGCTATTCATACATAATGTGTATGTGTTTTCTCAAAAAGAGAAATTTGTATTTCCAATTCACATTCCTTCTAAAAGCTGCTAGAAAATTACGTTGTCACAGGGTTGTGCTGTTGCTGCTTTCAGGATGGAAAAATATTATCTAAGATGTTAAGACTTCTCCAACACAAATTTGTCTTAAAAACAAACCCAGAAAGCCACCAAAATATATGTTTTGGACATGTAGAAAAGAAGTCATAGTGTTCCTGGAAGATCTGGGGAATGTTGCCTGACTGGCAGACTGTGTTGCTGCTTTAACAAATGATTCCACTATTTAAACTGCTTGTGAAATTTCACTAGGTGCTCAGAAAATAGATGTGGCTAAACATGTTCCCTCTCCTGTTTGCCTACATGTTGCATTTTGAGGAAATACTATTGTTAGAAGTGACCTTTCAGCTTGACTGAGCCTTACTATAATGAAAAACCTGCTTTTTGAAAAATGCATCCCAGATCCTGCAAAAAAAAGTTCTGTCATCTATCACAAAATGCAGAGCCTCCTACTCTTTCTTACTTTCCTTTAACAGAAAGCACAAAGAGTATAGTTTGTTCCTTTGGACGACATGCCACAAATTATTTTATACTTGTATTCATAACTTATTCTTAGAATATAGCTCATGATCTGCCTTGTTGAGGCGTTCTTGATACTTACTTTGCATGCTGATGTGAAATAATCACTTGTCTAAGTATAGCAAAGTCATTAGAAAAAATAGAAATATTTAAAATCATAATGTAAAATTATAGTATGTTTTATGCAGTGATAATTACCTCAAAAAACTTGACCTAACTGTCGAATTTGTGGTTATGGAGTGGAAATAAATTATATTTGCAGAGCAAAAGGGACTTCAGCGCTGAACTTAAATAATTTCATCTGGTGGTATGTGTAAAGGCATCTCTGGAACTTTGGATATGGTTTTCTATATAATGATTGAATCTTGAACGTCAGAGAGTCCATTTCTGGTGTGTTCCCATGCCATGAATTCCTGTCCAGGCACATGTAGGCTCATCAGAGTCTCCTTCAGCAGAGCACATGCCTAACTTGGAGCAGAAGCATCCTGCTAATTTCCAAGCAAGCTGTTGCAGCAATGTGTTGAGTGAGATCTGTGAAAGTCTTTTGTCAATGGGATAGGCTTTGATGCACGAAGCCTAAAACAATGAAATGTTATGTCCTTAGTCTCAAATGATTAAGTGCTGTGAAGAAACCAGACTCTACTGATGACTGATAAGCCATGGACTAGTGCAAAAGATTAGCTTCCAATTGCTGCTGTGTTAATAACTACATAGTGTACATATTCCTGTTCAGCAGGTTTTATAGATCGCTTTAAAATTTAAATGTTTTTATTCAGTTTTTGTAATAGATCACTTCATTCTTATGCCTTTGACACAGAAAGAATTGTGTTAATTTTTCTTTTTTCATAAAAGGAATACTGAACTCCAGTTTTGGTGGAACAGTTGTTGCACGTTAATAGCCATTGAAGCTTGACTCAGAAGGCATCTTACAAAAGAGAAATAATTTACCAGCAGACTAAGATGCTTTCCTTTTATTAT
Organism: Anomalospiza imberbis; assembly: GCF_031753505.1. Classification (NCBI taxonomy): domain Eukaryota; kingdom Metazoa; phylum Chordata; class Aves; order Passeriformes; family Viduidae; genus Anomalospiza; species Anomalospiza imberbis. Next base: position 90,616,423 of record NC_089683.1, read on the forward strand.
GTTGGTTTAGTGAGTCCTTCAGGTTGGCAGATGAAATTTGATTTACTGGATGTCCTACATTTTGCAGTCCCTGATAGGGAATTATCCCTGTTACATGCCATTTGTGAGACCTTTTAAACCCCATTATCACAGCAGAGGAGCCTCACAGAACTGGGATGCATTCTAACAAAGTCTTTGTGTTCCCACCAAAGCATTAGGAAGATCAGCCAGAACGAGCTGCTCATTTTGCCAGTAGAATGATTGAAAGTTTAACAAGATGTTTTTTTTACTGGCAAAGTGCTCTTACATCAAGTAGAGCAGATCCCTGTGTTTTGGACATGCCATACTAATGTGTTTTTGTGCTGAATTTTATATGGTCTGTCTGTGAGAGTGTTTGCTTAGAAAAGAAGCTAGGAGTGTTGCTGCACAATATCCCATTACATCCTGTGCCATTCTTTTAGGCATGTACCCATGTAAGAGAGTAGCAGGATTTTTGTTAGAAGTTACTATGCTGGCTGAAATGAGAGAGTGATGTGAGTATTCAAGTCTGAAGGCCCTTTAAAGATTGTACATAAGAAAGGACACCAAAAACTTTCTTCATCAGTTCCATATACCAAGTTTTCTTATATGAATCTGGGAGACAATGCACTTTGACACAGAGAGGAGAGTCAGGTCATGTTACAGATTTATTTGAAGTCCTGATGTTCTTCTAAGATGTTTAGTAGAGATATTTATAGGCATGCTTTTAAGTCACTGCATATTGGAAATACTGAAGAAAAGCAAGAGTGAGAAAGCATTGACATTTGTACTCCAGTCTTTAAATTTTCTTTCTCTTTAGGTGGTAAGCGGGCAGAGTTCTTGCCCCTGAGTTTCATTCTAGCCTCATGCTTCCTCTCTTGCTGCATGTATTCATCAGTTCATGTAATTGCCTTCAGTAAGCCTGTGTGTAGCCTGTATGTAAGCATTAGCACAATATAGGAAAATGTGTATGATGATAGCCCTTCACAATGGAATAGGATAAGAATATGGGTACAAGCTTTGCATATGTGAGTAACCATGACAGACAGCTTATATCAATGTAGTGCGAACTGGAGCAAGTTCAGATGCCCAGAAGATATTGATGGTGGCAAGAAGTGAGCTGAGACCTTTTACAAGCAAAAGGTTCAGCAGGAATGGCCTGATTGTGAAGTGAGTAGCACATAGAATTTTTTCGACTTTATTTATCTAAGGGACTAAAATAATTTAGTACTACTTATTATCCATTCAGATGTTTTACATTAGGAATTAGACTAAAAAGGGCATCTGATTTTGAAGCAGTGCAGATGTTCCCATTTGCTCCGGTTAATGTGTGGGCAGCACCAGTGCAGCCACGTTAGATTCTCTAGAATATTTTTCTCTTTGAAAGCTAACTGAGTGGATTTGTGTTATTGGCTTTTTTTCCAATCCAACCCCACTGAGATATATGTAGTCAGGTATTGGCTCTGTGGGACTGCAGGTTACCAGAAGTTGAAGACTTCACAAAGAATAGTGACTTCTCTCTGTAATCATGGCTGGAATGGAAAATCAAGCTCAGAGTCAGAAGTAATGCCTCTTCCTATTTCACCTATATTACAGCTAGTTTGGATTTTTTCTTTTTTTTTTTTCCTTCCCTCTCTTCTCTTTTCCCTCTCGATTTTCCTCTTTTACTGGTAAGTCACAATTCACATTTGTTCTTTCCAGTTTTCAAAGTGATGTACATCAAGGTCGCTTCCCTTCTTAAAGTCATGACACCTTTGGGGATAAAAACAATGTGGGGATGTTTGTTTTAGATAAGTAAAATAAACAAAACCCTGGATTATCCAATTATTGTTTATCCAGGAACTGGGTAAATCCAGTTCCTAAATATTTTGCTACTTAGCTGAGCCTTCCTTCACATTTATTATCTAACAAAACTAGCATGTTTACAAGCAAACAAAATATTGAAAAGACCAGTGGACAATTTATTAAGAAATGTGGTTTTAGTAAGTTTGGGAAAACAGAAGTCTTTATTTTGCAAGGTGTTTCATTGACAACATTGCAGCAGGCTAGAATAGTAACAGGAGGAATTAATTTTTCCTTTGATTTAAAATGAATTAGTGAATAATGGCAGTATCAAAGAACAGCCTTTTTGTTAGTTTTCTTTTATAAATGCAGAGTAGTTGAAGACGCTTATCTGTAGGGTTTTCTGGGGGTTTTTTTTGTCTCTGAAATATGGGTAAGAAAATACTAATCTCATACAAATTTTATATGCTTCCCTCTTGTGACCTAGTGCACTAATTTAGTCTGGTGAAACTGTTAAAATACTTGACTTTTCATGGGTTAGTATATTGAGAACTGGTTTTTTCAAGCAGCTCAAATGCGAAGGGTAAAACTTTATAATTTTTTACTGTATTTATGATTGCTTTAATAAAATACATAGTTGTTACACAAGCATATGGAGCCTGTGTTTCTCAGGACTCTTGACATCATGGTGATTGGATTGGCAAAAACATTTCAGCAACTTAAAATGAAAACTAGGTTGCTGTGGATGGTATTCTCTGTACCTTATTGTTGCATTGTTGCATTTGCTATTGATGTGACTTCTTTGTGGGGAAAAAATTCCTAGTAAGTGTCTGGGTATGCTTCTTGCCTTGCTCTAGTTTCTTAGGTTAAAGAAAGACACTGCAAAGGGGAGAGTGTAGGGTAAGCTGCTATTAGGGCTGCCTTATCTACACAGATTGGGTGGAAAGATGGAAGACTTATTAACAAAGCATGTAATTTGTACTGCTTTTTGTGGTTATATTGCATTTGCCTTGTTAGACTAAGGAAAATTAAAGTGTGCCTCCACGGGATGTACTAAGTTGCACAGCTTTGTATGAGAAGTGTGGCAGAGACTTCCACAGTTGCTGTGGTTTCTGTCATGGAAGCTTCAAGAGAGGAGGCAAACTGGACCTCTCTTTCACCCCCAAATGAGCTGGGGTTGCCAGCACTCAATAAACAGAGCAAAACACTAAAAAAACCCAACCAAAACCCCAACACAACCCAAAACCCTCACAGAATGAGAGAGAAAATACCTTTGCTAAAGTTCTTTTACACTTAGTACATCCTGTGACTTTCACTGTCACTGAGCATCTTCTCAAGAGCTGTATTTTTAATGTTTATTTTAATACATTCTGGTTAGCATCACTTTACAGGATAGCACCTTGGCAAGAATGTGTATATGTGTGTGCCTCTGACCTTATGTTGTTTTTCTTGGTTATTTCCAAAGGTGTGTGATAGAAAAGGCTATTGATGGGCAGACTGTGTTCAAACTCACAATCTCTGAGAAAGAGACCATGTTTTATTATCGCACAGTAAATGGTTTGCAGCCACCAATAAAAGTAATGACACTGGGGAGAATTCTTGTGAAGAAATGGATTCATCTTAGTGTGCAGGTGAGTAAAATAAAAATGATCTAATATTTGTTGAAATACAACATTTGTGTGAGAGTGGTATAACTGTATAAATATAAAAGAATAAATTGGGGGATGTAAATGATAACTCTTGAGTCTTGTAGGTAAAGATCTTAATTTGGAAGCTCATTTTGAGGCAATTGCTAATTTAGCACTGGAAAGAAATGCTGTGTCTGTTCTTCTGAACAATCAGACTATACAACACTGAAAATTCTCACCTTTAAAAACATGAGTATGTGAGGTGAAGAAAACCTTGTATTAATATTTTACATACTTATATCTAACATTACCAATTAGTCTTGGGTCTCAGGTAATTTCCTACAGAAGGAAATGCCATTCTCATCTATACATGCTAATGTACTTACCTTATGGAGTTGTGTTCCGTTTAATTTAAAAAACTTCTTACAGTGCACATAAGTAAATGTGTGAATTTGTGCAGGATCAGTCAAGCTAGTAAGTTACAGAGCTAATACCTCTTATTTTAAGAATATGATTCAGAATTGTTAGACCACAATCCCTGTGTTCCAAAAGTCTTCTGTTGACGTAACTTTTTAATAAATGTACAAATATCCGCCGAGGATAAAGCAAAATTGAGTTTGTTAAAATTTAAACTGTATGTACAAAAATCAGTAAACAAACACAGAAGAAATTAAAATTCAGTTATTTGCATGTCTTGTAATTCCCAACAGACACCCTAGTAAATTCTATTTGTGAGCCAAGTTCAACTAATAATTATAAAACACAATTATCAGGTATTGAAATGTTTATCTTTTCCTTCCTTCATTTCCTTTATCCATTCTATTAAATTTCATTTGGTCTACAGCACAATCAAGAATAGTTTTGCTGCTTCCTTGAAACTTGCTAAAAGGTATTGACTGTGATTTGGATTTTTAGTGCTGATCTTGTCACTTGCAAGAAGTATCTAAACCGACATCTTGATTTTTTTGCAGTTTTCTTTTTTTCAGGATAACAGCATGGTAGTGTGAATAAGATTTTGGCTGTTGGATTAAAAGAGTGACCTTAAGGTAGAACTAATGAACTTTACACTTCAAGCACTCCAAGGGTGCTATATTACTGCTGTTGCTGTCAGCTGCATTTTATACCTCAGAAACTGCACAGCCAAGTGAAAGTGCTGGTTAAATACACACACAGATCTTGAACTGCCTTACAAAGAAATGTGAAGCGCCCTGTGGAATTTGGTCCTTTGTTTCTCTGTAGAAAGTTCTTCAATTCATAGCAGGAGTAAAGAAATATAGCTTCTAGACCCTTGAAGAAACTGAAGGCTTAATGCCTTTTTGAAGTTTCTGAGCTTGGGTAGAACCTTCCTGTGCTTGGTGCTATTGTAGGACACAGCTTGCCATTAAAGATGATAGTGGATGCAGCCTGATCCATTTAGCCCTTGGCCTGACTATTAAACTTTAGGCAAAGGTTTGTTTATTTTTTAGCGGGGGGCCAAAAGCATTTTTTTTCCACAAATGGACAATGACAACATGAGCAAGACCATACAAAAATATGCAAAGTAACTTCCATCTGGAAGTGTCTGTGTCTCATACACCCAGATGCTAGGCAACAGACACCATGACAGAGGAGTGTGAAGTATTGGTTGCAGATGTGAAACTGAATTTAGAGAGACAAAAAATATGGTGGGATGGCAGATATGTTTGGAATTCAGGTGAAAGAGCATATGCCTATCCAGGAATGATAAAAGTGAAAGCTAAATGGTGGAATAGCACCAAATACTAATTAAATGATAAGAGGGAAGGAAAGAAGAAAGGATAGCACAGACTGAAAAATAATTTCTTTGGAATAAAATAATTCTAGGGGAAGGGAAGGCTAGTAAATTAATTCTTCTGAGGTAATCTAGGAATTTAAATCCTTGGGTTTGTATTTAGATATGTAATTTTTTAGAGGGAACTACTACTAAGAGCTGTGTCACTGCAGAGACTTATTTTCCAGTTTATAGCTGGGAAATTTAAGTTCTACTAACAAGAGCAGGGCCCAAACATTCCTGTGTGTTCTGCATGAAGGGTTTCTTCATTGAGTAGTTTCTGAAGCAGAAAGTCTGGGTATACCAGCTTTGTTAAATGATGAGGATGTTATCAGAGGGGTAGGTCTCAAGAACAATGTTGAGCATTCATAACTGGAGTCAGATGAAATAGAAAACAGTTCTTTGGTTCTCTAAGAACACTTTTAGGTTTCAAACAGAACAAACACATGCAGCTATTTTTATGAAACAAGGTAAACTTTGGAGTTGGGAGATTGAATGGAAAAAAAAGCCTTTTAAAAATTGATAAAATAGAATGAAGAGAAATTTTTGCCCTTAAAGGAAAAAATATGGTTATGTACTGCCCAGGCTTATCTGTGTGAATAAGTACCCCTACAGTTAGAGATGGCAAAGTGTGTGAGCACTGGGGAATGGGGAAGCAGATTCACAGAGAATGCTGTGTAGGATAGAAATAAAACTATAAAGTGCTTGATATTAATTAGTCTGTCAAATGGTAAAAAATTATTACAGTGTTTTTTTTTTTTTTGTGTAAGAAGGCAAGGCTTGAGTACAGTGAGAGTGTGCTTGAGATTAAGGATGATGCGAGTAAGATCCCCAGAACAAATAAATACTTTGGTTCTGTTTTCAGGAGTCACAGAGCAAAACCAATCAGGGTAGCAGAAATTAATGCATGGAAACAAAAGTGATCATGAAGAGTAGAAACATGAATTTGCAAGCTGATTGTGTACATGCTGCTGCAAACAGATGGTCTTTGTCCAAAAATTCTGGAAGAACTGGCACACAAAATCCTTTGACAAAGAGACATTCTATGCAAAGCTGCAAGTCAGAGATGGAGCTTCTGTTTAGGAAAGGTATCCTGTTGATGCCAACCAGCAGCCAAGTACCTGGGCCCTCATCACTCCTGCCAGTGGAACAGGGGAGACAGCAGAAATAGCAAAAGTGAGAAAAACCCATGAAGGAAAGGGACTGGGAGGGAACAAATGGTATAAAGGCAATCATTCACCACCTCCCATAAGCAGACCACTGTCCAGCCAATTTCTTAGCAGCAGGCCACCTTGGAAGTAAAATTCCTATCTCCTCACATTTCTTCTACCCTAGTTTTTATTGCTGAGCACGAGGTTTGTAGAGTAAGGAATATCTTTTTTGTCCTAGCTGTTCTCCTTTCCAGTTTCTTGGTCCAACCCTGGCTTATTGCTGAGGTGGGATGAGGAGTTCAACTGGGAAAAGAGAAGGGCTTGACATTGGCAACCTCTTTGGTAATAACTAAAATGCTAACGTGTTATCAATGCTGTTCTAGCCCCAGACTTGAAACACGGCATGGGGTACTGTGAAAAAATTTACCTCCACCCCAGCCAAAGCAGGTACCAAGAGGAAGGAAAAAGGATCTTGGTAATGCAGACTTACATCTTGACACAGTGGTGTATGAGGATTTAGAAAAGATCTTTGAAGAAATAGATAAAGATGTGGAGCTAAATGAAAAAGGGGATAAAATGCAGTGTGGATTTCCTATAGATAGCTCATCACTGTCTAGCCTCTTAGCTTTTTTTTTTTTTTTGATGAGAAAGCTGATTTTCAGGCAAAGTAAATGTGTCAGATTTTGTCTATCTGGAGTTTAGCATTGATGTGACAACCTGTGAGAAGTTGTAGGGTCAAAGGGAATGCTCATGGGAAGGATTGCAATAGATACTGCTCAGAGGAACTTGCTTATAATCCTGGGGATGGGGCAGGCATAAAACCAATTTAATTATTTGAGAATTTGGACCAGCCTTGTGTTTTATTTTTTTTTAATGATCTTAGCAGAAATATTAAGAATTCCTATTATAGCAGCTGGTAATAGATATAATCAGAAAGGAGAAGAGTAAGATGTCATACAGGAAGAATGCCATGACCAAAAAGACTGGGGGAAGTGGCTTGAAATAAAATTGCTATTAGAAAATGTAAAGTACTGAACTTGAAACTCCTCTACAACATTTTCTAGTTGTTTTCAGTTGGTGAGTATCAAGTCTTTCAGGCTTCTGAAAGGTTTAGGGTCTTATCATGTGTTTGATCTGGATTTAATGATAGTTTTAATGTATATTTTTAGGTATATGTTAGCAAAAACTCTGAAGGTACACACTGGAGTAAAAGATATATAACCTTAACTTAAAAGAGTCTGATATGCACTGAAGTGAAACCTCAGAAAAATTGGCATCTTAAAACTTAACTTCTAAAGAATTAAAAAATTGAACATAATTAAGGTCAATTGTGTACCATATTATCTCTGTAAAGTGAAACCAATATCAGATTTATTCCACTTTTTAACAGCAGCACCATTGTGTATTTTCTTTTTCAGTTGCAGTGTTAAGAGTCTTTCACTTTCCCTTTGATACTTCAGAATTTATTTAACCAATTAAGAAGAGTGGAGTTTAATCATGAATTTGCAGATACAGACGAGGCTGCTGAAACAGGAGATTCTTTGAGAACATGTCAGATTGATGGTTTTTTTTTCATATTTAGTGTCTGAAATTATAAAAATAGTCTTTTTGCTAGCCTTTATTTTGCCTGATCATATCTATGTAACTCTGCCATGTTTTGGCAGACTATAGCACATTAAAAGCTTTGGAAAGTAAGTTTAAAATCTAAATGCAGAGAGGTAACCGTGACTGAATTACTCTCCTGGGAGGAAAATGCTCTTAGAGTGCCTATTGAAATCAGCATTATCATTTCAATACATGTCAAATATGAGTCATTTCCTAGTTTAGGCAAAATTTCTTTATAAATCTTTAAATCTTCCAGTTCTTTCAAGAAAAGGTTAAAGTACTTATGATTTAATGAGACTGCTTTACATCATAACTGTTTGACTATCAAGAGAAAACTTGTCCTTTCCAATTTGTGAAATCCTTTTATTTTCTGCACAAGTTTTAGAATACTTTACAGTTTATTTTATAATCAAAGAAGCTGAGGCTTAAAAGCAGGGAGGCAAACATTTATTCTATATACACCCTCTGTATGTCTTACTAAATACGGGGTGTTCTAAACTGTATGGTCCCTAAGTTTGGTAAGGACATGAGAAAGCAAGGAAGCATTTTGATTTAACAAACCACTTTGATCTCCTCTTTGAAGTTATCACTTACTATCTATTAAGAGTAGTTTGTCAGGTCCAAGAAGGGAGTGGAGAGTTTGCATTAATTCTGCATCTGGGAGCTTCTTGTCTATTAATTGCAATTGTGTGTTGAAAATATTTGTGAGGATGCGGTCTATCCATATGGCTGGTGCTGTGCTCCTGCCAGACAGTAGAAATAAAACACAAATTACAGTCTGTCATGTATTTGCGTATGTGTTTAAAGAACAGTTCACGGACACAATGAGCATGGAGCTGCTTCAGTATCTATTCTGCTACTGTTGCAGGCCATTCAGGTACTGCTTCTGGACATGCAACCTCTGTGTTCTTTGATATCCGTAAAACTTTTTTGTTTTTTCCTGCATCCAGAGGTCCTACTATGGTTCTTGCCTCTTCTCCTTGTGTTCTGTGAGTATTAGGATGCTGACTGTGTACATTTGAAAGCTCTGTTTTAACTTCAGCTTCTTGAGAAAACAGGGTATTTCCCAGATGATTGAGTCTACTCACTGTCTCTTAAACTACTTATTTTCTTGCCCGAGTATGAATTTGAATATATTTGCAGACTTAAATTTGCAGTCTAACAGCTGCCTCGGAGCACAAGGCAAGGAACTTTGCCTGGGCTAAGATTTTAATTTCAGAGAACACCAAAAATACAGGTTTTGTCAATGCCATCTTGATTCCACTTCTGGAAATTGCTAATTTACTTTTTTGTAATTGCAGTTGCAAATACCACTGAAATCTGCCCAGACTCTGTTATATATAGTAGGAATGGAATTAATCTTTGTATGACCAGTGCTGAGAGGAGGTAGTATTGAATGTTTTGCAGAAGCTGTGCCTTATTTGTCTGGAGAGTTTCAAGATTTGAAAACCAGCAATCTTCAATTTGCTGTGCAAGAAGTTTCTTTCCTTATACAAAAATAAATTGCAGCCAATTAAATTGTACTTTTAATAATGAACACACTCCAATAAGAATTATTTGCCTTGTTATTTTTCCCCCAGTCTCAAAACTTACTGTCCTGCATGTCTCAGGTACTTTTATATGCTCTTGAGTTGCATGTGGAGAAACTCTAAGAGTTTGGAAGTGTATCCTTGTGCTTGTTATAGCTGTTAGTACATGGCACTAAGAGGAGACTTGCTTACATTGTCACTTTTGTGTACAGGAGCTCTCATTGATCCAGGTTTGCCTTCTGTCTATTTTGAGTCTTGTTTTACTATTGATATGCTTCAATTTGATTCCTTTTTGGGGAGACCAAGCTTTGTACAGTGCAGTATCGCTGTTGAGAGCACACCATTTTCAATGTGGGCAGAGGGTCCTCCAGCAAGTAGTTCTTGTCATGCACAGTCTGTGAGCAGAAAACAGGCAACTGATTGCAGCATCTTTGCTGGTAAAGATGGATCACAAATACTGAACAATTGTCCTTTCTGCTTTATGCTGTGCAAGTTTTTATGTAAATGTTTTCACAAGATACTTGAAACCTTTTTTGACAAGTCTAAAAACTTCATGAGTACAGCCAAATAGAAGAGCTTTTGTTTTTGTGGGTTTTTGTTTGTTTGTTTTGGGTTTGTTTATTTGTTTTGGGGGTCTTTATTTATTTTTAGAAGTAATTTCTACCTTTGGTTCAAGTTTTTGTAGCTTAAAGACAGACTTAAATCAGAAGTCTGATCAAGAAATGGAAGGTGAAACTTTCAGGTCGTCCTTTGTGCAACCTTCATTATTTATGTGTGAACTCTGTCTTACATCTTGCATTAACATCTGTGTGTGCAACAAATGGAGGGTGACATAAATTACATGTGTAGATCTTGTACAACACAAAATCTGTGTGTGCTGGTGGCAGTCCAGGAGGGGGAATCTTTTAAGACTTTACATGTATCATTTTCTCATGGAAGCAAAGATTTTTTTCTGGCTCTGAACAGCTTATCAGGTTGTATGGAAACTAAAAAGTCTGGGATGGAAGAGGGAGAGGAACTCCTGTTGTCCATGTATCTCATTGCAGTGCCTTGGCTCAATAATGCTGCAATTTTTGCTTAATTTAAGGACTCTTCTGTCTGTTTGATACCTGTCTAGATAGCCTGTCTTGGAGTATGAAAGAAGAGTACATTAATAGGAACAAATTTCTTTTAGATGTATCATGTCAGAGTCAGCTGGTGAGACCCCAATAGTGTGAAAGCCCTTGTTCCCCTAGCCTGGCAGCCGAAAAAGAGGTCTGGACTGTGTCCGATTGTGCTTTCAAGGTTGCTTATTTCTTCTTATCTAAATGTTCTTTCTCTGACCTGCCGAGCTCTGGCTAGCAAGGAGGCCATAACATTCTGACGTGCCCTCTCGGGTGGTGTTTATGTTTTATTCAAAAGTTACATATAGTCTGTTTATAACAATGCACCAATATCAAACATCTATGTTGGACAGTGTCCCTACCTTAAATCAATAGAAAAGTGTCACCATCACATCAAGACATGGAGGACAAGAAGAAGGGAAAGAAGGCTAGGGACATGCCCAAATTCTTCCATCTTGTACCCCCTCAAACCTCTTTCTAAAGATCCCAAAATTCTACTTTTCCACCCTGTGTTTGTTCAAATATCACACTACTAAAACCCTTGTGACTTGTAATTCCTCATACAAAATTGACAGCTTTCCACAGGCTAAAGTCGAAGCCACAGATGTTTTTGACCTCTTGCCAAGGTCTCCGAGCCCCCTGCCAGGGTCTCGAGACGGCCAGGGCAGCCAGAGGGATGTCCTGGACTCTGACAGTATCGTTGACTTATTTTCTGACAGTCAGTGGGTTTTGAAGCTTCTTAAGCTGGACTGTCTTGAATAGTCAGTAACTGACCTGTTTTTTGTTTGTTAGTCTAATTATTTTTCTTCTAATTTACAAATTGGAATATGTATAAGCAAATGGAATTATAATTACAAATATATATTATATATATAAATATATATAATTTATATTTTGGCATTGGACTCTTGTGGCAATGAGTTCCTCATATGGCATTATGGTTCTATGAGATTGTTCTTTATTTTAAATCTGCTGTCTGCCAACTTCTTTTTGCTGATTTCCTTTGCCAGTTTCTTTTTCTTTATCATTCTTATGCTTTTGGATATTTTGATTATAGAATTTTATCACATGTTAAAATCATTCACAAGTGAGATTTCTCCTTATATTCAAGCCATTCTGCATTTTTTTCATCCTCACTGATATTTTCAGAAACTTTTGGGGTTATTGGAGGATGCTAGGGACAGAACTCCCACTTGTTATCCCAGACACTTTGCACCACAAATTTCTAAACAATGAAGTTTTGTGGTCTTTTAAAATTTTTCTTTCCCAATAAGGAATGTTTCCTTTTTGCTCATTAGTGAGGGACTCTCTATAGTAACTCCAAGACCACTTGGAGCAGTGGCTTTCAGAATTTAGTGTTGTGTTTACGTGGACAAGAATATTTTTCTCGTCTGCTACCTTGTGGTTAACAAGACATTTAGTCTGCTACTTTGCTGCCTGTTCCTTAGCAGATCCTTTGTAATTTAAGTAAGCTTTGATTTCTATTATCTGCATGTATTCACTCCATCTTTTTTTCATCTCGCTAACCACTTTTCAAGCCTTTACAAAATGTTAGATAGCAGAGATTGTTGGAGTTAGTGATAAACTACTGTCTGTGTGAAATGTGACCATTTAGTCTCTCCCAAGTCTGAAACCTTTCAAGAAAGCCAGTATGTTATATTGGTCAGTTCTTCTTATCCAAATGCATCTTTACTTCAAAGAATTCAAATTGGATCTTAATTTCCGTCCACAAAAGTAATGTTGCCTTTTCTAGTGTACAGTATTAAGCCATGTGCTTTTCCAACCAATTCATCCAATACATACTTGATTTTATGGATTCTCAGAAGAAATGGTCCAAGACCTCTTCATCTATCATGTCTATAACTTTAATTTCCGCATTGTTCTTTGCTCTGTGCAGGGTTAATTTTTAACCCCTCTGTGTGCAGATTGTTTTTTTTTTTTTTTGGTTTTTTTTTTTTTTTTTTTTTTGTTTTTTTTTTTTTTTTTTGGGTTTTTTTTTTTTTCCTGCTTCTCTGAAGGTACTTTTTTTTTTTTTTTTTTTAAACACAAAGGGCTGGAATACCAGTTTCTGTAGTATGTTTTAATACAATTAGCTCATTTTATCAAAATTTGAACTTTCTTTAAGGCATAGCAACACTTTTTCAGTGGTATGATCTGTGTAATTCCTGACATTCAGGTTCAAACATCTTGGGCTTTAGATTTCAAAGACAGACTGTAGATGATGACAAAGTGCATGCTTAGTTAGGACAGCTCTGGTTTAGATACTTGATTTTTCTCCCCCAACATTTCATTTCTTTCCTGTCTTGATACACAAATAAACTGCCTTTATTTGGGTATAAGACCAGCTGACCCTCCTTTGATTCTATCTGCTCTAGAAAAGGGTTTATATTTGGAATTGACCTAAATCCCTTCTTTCAAGCACTGTTTGTGTGCAGATTCATGCAGCCTTGCTTGTCTGACCCTTTGTGATACTGGCAGCATTTCAAAGAATGGCACTGGCTTTTTATCTTCTTCCTCCTGAATAAAAGCCAAAGTATTTTCCTCTCAAACCTCTCTTCTTGCTTTTCTTGTGGTGTTTAGGTCTATCCTTGCTATTGACTGATTGTAGATGGCCTATCTACCTTGTGAAGCTCATCCTCATTACACCTCTAAGCAAATAATGGCGTGATATTCAGTGGCAGCATAGAATAAACCATCAACATTGCTCCTAATCTGACATTTCAGAACTTCAAACTTCTCTTTCTTTACATTAAAATTACCCTTGAAGATTTATCCTCAGTACTCAGAAGTATGTGCCTTTGTCATGCCAGCTTGATGACCATGTCCCATGGGACTCAAGTGGTTCTTGGAATCAGGACTGGTCACAAGAAAAAGTCTGTTGTCTTTCTGAGCTTCTCTTGTTACTACTTACTTGTGCCTTATGTATGTACCTCTTGTCTATAAGTCAGGTAATTATGCATGTAAAAGGTTGCATGCCACTCTTCTGCTGGATTTTGAGTGCATTTAATTACGTTTGAAGGGCCTTTATCCTTTTCCTTAAACTGTGTTTTTTGACATCCTCATCTGTGCTGTTCAGTAATCTTCCTGGCTTTTCTGTGCCTTAACTCAAGGCCTGTACTCTCAAGTGCTCAGGAGATCACTATGAAGCTGATAAGCAACCTCTCCTGGTAATCTCCTGGCCCATCTCTAGCAAAATTTAGTTGAGGGAGCTGCTGCATAAACTACTTCATTAAACTTTTTCCACAAATAAACTACCAACAATAAGCTACCGAAACACTGTCCTCCAAAGTCTGTTTTGGTCTGAGTGCAGTTAACAGCACAGTTTGGATCACTGGCAAAGCTTGGCTGCTAAGATGCTTAGTAACTCTAGAAAAAAGCAGTTATTATAAAAAATGAAAATTGAAGCTTACAGTGAATTGCCATCAAAAAGAATGTCAGAGAGTTGCAGTACAAAGGAGTAGTTGAATGACCATTTCTAAAGGACTTTGTGATGGATGGAAGAAAGCAGGGCACAGAGGAGGAGGGAAAGGCCTGAAGTAAGGTTGTAGGGAAGAATATGAAAAGAATCAAAGACAGACTTTTGTGGCTCCTTGACCATGAAAAGAAAGTAAGCCCTGAAAGAAGAGATGAGAATTTATTTGCAAAAATCCCTTAACTGGATACATGGAACTTTCTGTGACAAGACATTCAGAGGGCAGAAATAATTGCTTTCTTCTTATGTAAATCATCCCCCAAAAAAGACAGAGGAATGGATTTTCAACTTTTCAGTCCCAGCAGAGCTGTTCAGCTCTGTTTTGTAGAACCAGTGTATTCTTGCATTAAATTTGGGAATGACTTAGGAGTCATAGAACCGAGTGGTGTAAAATGGTGCAAAATCTTCAGATATAATCAGTTTAAAAGACTAGAATTTAATATGCAGCTGATAGTGTCATAAAAGGTTAATAATTGTACATTAGTAACAGCGCCCCTCATTTGTGCAGGTATCTGCTTATTCTTTGACTAGTGAAGCAGAAGACTTTATTCAGAAGGGACATTTCATTTGACATCCACATCTCATCCCTAATTTACATGATTACAAGTAATTTGTGAAAATTCTGAATCAGTGGTTTTGCTGTTTTTTAAATGGAGGGGGCAGAGAGAAAATATGCATTGTTATGAGATTATTTAAAATGTACTTTCTGACCTTTTGCTTCAATTAATTGTGGCAAGTCTGTGTAACTCTTCTAGCTACTAAGAGGCAGCTTGTTGAATCCTTAATACTTGTCTCCTTTCATGTTACTGTAGTGATCATCGAATGTTGGATCTGATTTCTTCTGTGATTTGGGGAAAATAGAGTCATTATATAGCAAGAAAGCAATTGTTCTTCGTGGATTTTCAGATCTGGTGACTAGGATCCTCTCATGTTTTTTTTGTTTGGAACTCATTTACAGCACAGGTGTCACTTGTTAAAGCTTTCCGTGTAAAAAGAATAGAGTTTGGTCCATGGTTAAAATAGTAGTTGTAGCAAAGCTTATTTCTTAATTACTTTAGTTTCTAACAGAATCTGTATTTGCAGTTTTGCTCCCTTGGCTTCTCTCAGCCACTCCCTTGCCCCGATGTGTTCGTTCTGTCCTGAGGCATCAGTAGCAGATTGATACACCTCTACTGACACTGGCAATAAAGGATATTGGTGCAGTGCTGGCTGGGGTAGAAAGTGGAATAGCTGTAATTAACCATTTTAATACTTCTTCATACTAATGAAATACTTTCAAACTACCAATCAACAAAACATTAAGTGAAAGTTGCCAGTCTATACTTGGAATGATTACTTTGTGCAAAGGGATCACTAATCTCAGATTCAATGTTGATTCTAAAGCAGTGTTTACTTTTTAAAATACTGATTCTTTAAAAATACAGACCCTTTCAAAAGCTGTCTCTTTTCACTTTGATCTTTGTCTCCAGCCTGGTTTATCAGATAATTGAATATGGGTTGCATCACTCAGTTTTTAATACAGTAGTAAAATTACCCCATATGAAAAATGAACAATTTCTTATTTTGAATCCTTCTGCTTGCTGTCACTTGCATTTTTGCATCTCGAAGGCTTTGTTCTTGAAATAGCTATTAGTTTTTCTTAAGCTTGTAAACTGCCTTATGCATCAGTCTGTGTTCCAGTTGCTTTTTGATTTTGCTGTTTAGGGTAAAATTTATATTAATAAATGGCTTAATCTTGAACAGAGTTAATTGTTTCAGGAGCATTCAGGGTTCCTTTCCCCTTACACCCTCCCCCCCCCTTTTTTTTTTTTTTTTTAAATTTATGTTGTTCTTCAGGGAATTTGAGCTGAACTAGTGGATCTATGCACGACAAGAAAGACTTAGGTTGAAGGAAAACCATTTCCCACTGAGAAGGGATTAACATTGTAGGAGATAGTGAAAAAGAAAAGTAAAGGAGGGCAAAGAGAAAAGCTAAATATCTTTTATACAAATGCTAGGAGCATATGTAATAAGACTGCTGAATGGGAGTGACATGTTTTCAAGGATAAGAAAGATATTATTGGAATAAGACAGACAACCAGGAAAATGAAGGGGGATTTAAAATGCCAAGATACACAGTTTCAGTGAAGGAAGAGCTAATATTAAGCTGAAAGAGCTGTAACAATATTTCTGAGGTATAATACTCCATCTGCAGTAGGAAACACTCCTGCTCTCACCCCCTCCATTTAAATTTTTTTCTTTAACTTCATTTTTTTAAAATTAAGTTTAGTGGTTTGCATGCAAGCTAAGGACAGTTTAGTGTAGTTGTGATTCTTGGCTGTTGTACCAGACTTGCTGGTGGTCAGAAAAAAGCCCTGGCCATGAAAGTATTTATGACATGCAATGGTCCCTAAGAAAACCAGAACTTTGATTTGAAGAATGTTGGTGTATTGAAGAGAAGACAGTAGAGAGAGAGAATGTTAGCGATCAGTTATGATATGAACTGTTATATCAGTTATGATAAAACTACAAATGAGAGCATGTTTCTGCTGTTCCTATAAGATTGCTATCTTTATACTGTTAATGAAGCAGTGGAGAATATTGTCACAGTTATGGAAAAGCTGTAAATGTAAATCTGTATGTGGAGACAAGCAAAATCAAATTATCAAAAATAATGAAATTTGAAATGGTTGTGGTGTGGGGGTTTGGGCTAGATGGTGAAGCAGCCCTAAAGTTATTGATTTTAGCAAAGCTAACTTTGAAGGTAAGCAAAATGCTCCTGGGGTTTTTGCCTGCAATCCTGTGATGAATGGGAAATCCACTCCACACAAGAAGAGAGTACATAGTGTATAAAACACATAGACAGGCTGCAATTAAAATTCATCCCAGTTAAGTCAAGAAAAGGAAAGGCCGATATGGGCCTGAGGCAAAAGAAGGAAAGGCAAAGAGACAACTTGCCCCTCCTGACCTTAGGCTTTTTCCTTCCCCTTCGCTGTTCTTTACCATTTCTTCTGCTGTCCCTTTATCTTCTCCAGCCCTTCTGTTTTAAGATAGTTCTGTCGTTGTGGTCCCCTGATGAGGTTTCTTCCTCAAGTCTCTTGTTTTTTTCACACTGCATTTCTCAGAGTGTGGGCATAACTGTTCAGAGTGCTCATAACATGGGCAGGAGTCTTTCTCCCCTCTTCTCCCCAAAACCACACTGTGCATCCCCTTAAACATGTTTGCAAGATGTATATAGTAGACATATTTTTTCTTTCCCAACTTCTTTTGTCTGTTTGTGAATCTGGGATGATTTCAATTCACTGTGTGGCAAGGGAAGACAGAGCTGGGAAGGGCAAGCATGGGGTATGTAACAACTCGTGTAGATGCTGTGGAGATATGAAAATCTTTAGAAAAATACACTGTGCTGGAACATCTACTGCTGAAATGGTAGGATTTCTCTGGGAGACAAGAGTGAAACAAACACATACATGGTTGCAAGTGGTATTCCTTTCTTTTGTGTAAAGTTAGGACACAAATTGTGTCTGCTTTTGGGATCCTCTGTGCAAATTGCTTAATTGCTTAATCTCCCACATACATGCATTATCAGACATCTTGTTTCAAGGTGTAAAGAACAGATATGAGGAAGACAGTAAATTTAACTTGAGGTCTGAATCTGGGCAGGTGTAAAATGACATTGCTGAAGCTGAAGGCAGTTTGTAGTAGCTGAAGGTCTGCCCCTTAACTAATGCAAACAGTTTGAACAAATTTTGATCTCGCATTTTATTTTTAAAAGGTGCACAAATATTATAATGGCAGAAGTGGATTTTGGAGAGAGATTTAATGGGACATTGGTGGAAGATTGAATGGTCTATTTCTGTCAATCTGTACTCTCTCTTTTTTTTTAAATTGCAGTGATTTGTTAACTGCAGGAATTGGCAACAGGCAGAGAGGATGACCATGTGGTCTTATGGTATTCGGCTGATGCCCTATTTCTGAAGATGGTATGAGAGATCATAAAGTTTAGTTCCATGTGTATTGTGATGATAGTTGCATCTATATTTAAAGCTTTCTGTCACTGAAGCACTCTTGGTGTTGTCAGATGTCTATTGGACTGGATGAGCTGCAACTTCTTGCAATTGAATGTCAATAAGACCAAAGCAATTTTGGTTGATTCATAGCACCAGCTTAAGCATATTCACTTGCACAGATTACATTTGACAGATAGTTACCTTCAGCTGAACTCTGTGGTTAGAAGTCTTGGTATATTCTTGACAGTGAGCTTAGAGCTGATGCCTTATGTTTATTTCATATCCTGTTTTTGCCTTCCTAATACTGCATGTGTATGTCTACATTTAAATAAACTCACAGCTGAAGTACTAGTCACTCCACTTGTTATCTCTGGACAGAATGTTGTGATGAGTCAATTTCAGTATTTTAAAAATGGTGTTTTTTTCCCATATAGGCAGTTTTAATTTCAAAAGCTATCTAGTGAAGGATTTTTTTTAAATCAGGAACTTCTGGAAAAGTGTCTGTCAAAATCTAACAGGAAGAGGATAAGAAAAAAAAAAGAGGTAGATGATGTATGCAAAGATGAAAAAGCATTATTCTCTTTGGAATGTTTTTCTAGTATTCTATCTATTTCTGGCCTGCAGGGAAATATAGTCAGCACAGGTGTTCTTACCCTATTATGTTAGTGAAAGTTAAAATCCTCTGGATTCTGCAACAAAATTGTGCACAGTGTCTTCAAATACTGATGTGTGTTAGCACTCCCTATAAATTTTGCAAAGAAAGGCATCTTTCCTTGTAATTTCTCATAACAGTTCTAAAATAGTCTGGGTTAAAATAGTTTCAATTCTTGATTCAGTTAGTTGATCCTGTTTATGGTGAACTTACATGCATTGAAACTTCATTTGGAACTTACTGAAGAATCAAACCTTTGAATTATTTCAAACCATTTCCTTCTGTGGGTTCCTAGTCAGCTTAAAGCAGCATCCTCATTTTGAAGAAAAGATAAGTGATTTAACACCAAATACCTTGTACATATATTGTTTCCACTCACAAAATCAGTTTTGTTCTTAAAGGCAAAGGTGATTTTCCTATAGAGCTTAAGGAGGTCCTGAAAGGGAGTTTTTTTAAATTCTGCCTCACAGTGAAGAATAGGATTGCAGCATCCTTGAATTTTGATATGAATGAACCCAAAATAAAATACTTAAATTAAAATGTTTCTAGTTGCATATTTCAGGTAGACTGATGTGTTCTGGTGAGAGGACAGAGTTGACCCTGTAGTTTTGGCAAGAGCTAGATAATGAATCTCAGCCTAGAACTATATTGGCAGGTCTTCCCTCTAAAAATGACAGAGCGGTTGAAAGTAAAGGAATTTCCCCTAACCACGGATGGTAACTTAAGCACCTTCTGTTTGAAAATCATCACAATAAAGTCCCTGGCCATGTTGTTACTTCTGTTAGTGGTGACAATGAAAAGCCTGGAGTCCTCTTTGTTTCCTTCCTGTAAAATGCTGTTTGTCCTGAGAACCAAAGATGTGTGAAAAGCATCACATTGAAACCTCCATAGTAGCCAGAGTTGCACCTTGCCTCTATGGTCTGTTCTTTTCCTTCAGACCTGTGACTAAGTTGCTTCAAGGGCTTAAAATACAGAGGGGTGAATTTGGGTTTGCCTGGGGACATGGAGTTCTTACAGCTTAAAAACTATGTTTTTGCCATGTGAAGGTAGTATAGTATTTGAATATGGAAGGAGAGGAATTTAGAAATGTGAGCAAATCATTTAATAAGAGCAGATAAAATTGATTTTATTATGTGTGTAGCTTTTGCATTTGCTATTGGGCAAACCAACTAAAAACAGACTGAAGATTTGAAATTGTGACAGGGTTGTAGCTGGAGCAGCACCAGCCTCAATGGCAAACTCGTTCAGGCAGTTCTTTTGCTGGTACAGAAGGTGCCATTTGTCTGTCAAGTGTTATGCAGATAAACTGTCTGAGCTGGCTTGTCCTCTTGGATATTCTTTAGTTTCCACAGCCCTCCCTCCCTCCCTCCCACAAACCCCCTGTCCCTATTAACTTGGTTATTAGCGTCTTTGCTGGTCTGTTTGAGAACAAGTTCGTGGACAAATTCCTCCTGACATATCCTTGTTCTCATATGTTTGCTACATAAATTCATTATCTCTTGCCAAGCTTTAGATCTGCCAAGTTCCCTCTGTTGTCTCAATTTTCATTCCAGATAAAAAATATATATAAATGCAGAGCACAAAACACTAAAAATGAACTCTTTTTATTTTAAAGGTTGTAAGCTTTATCTCTGAGAGAGGAAAAAAAAAAAAAAAAAAGACCAAGGAGACTTTGAAGTATGTAAAACATCTGCCCAAACATCTCTAGCAATAATGTCATAACAGTGATAGTTCTTATTCTTGAATTATCCATTCAGCTAAGGTTTTAAATTTCGGTTAGCCTGCATTGTGTGCTTTCTAAGGATGGCTAAACCATATGGGACTGTAGGAGCAGGCTCTGTACTAATGCGGATGAGTAATGTGTGGAGTAGAAGATGGCTAAGAGTGATGTGGAATCCTGATTCATCTGCAGAGGTTAAACTGTGGGAACTTTTTATTTTCTAAAGCAATCATAAATTAGCTGATAGAGTACCTGAAGTGCTGGGAGGAGTAGAGGAGTTTTGGGGTCTGGGGGTCATAGAATCATAGACTTTCTTGAGTTGGAACAGACCCACAGAGATCATAGAAGTCCTGCTCCTGGCCCTGCATAGCACCAGCCCCAAGAGAGCCTGAGAGCATTGTCCAATCACTTCTTGAACTCTGACAGGCTTTGGCTGTGACTACTTCCCGGGGTGTCCTGTTCCAGAGCCCAACCACCCTCTGGGTGATGAACGTTGTCCCAGTGTCTGCCCTACATCTCCCCTGACACAGCTTAATGCCATTCTCTTGGGCCCTATCACTGAGAGAAGAGATCAGTGCCTGCCCCTCTTTTTCCCAGGTTAAACTGTTTTGTTCCCTGTTTGTATTAATATTTGAGAAAAATAATACTTGGGGGCAGGAATCTCCTCCCACCTGTATTCACTAAATTTATCACATTGTTTGTGTTTTTTGTTGCTGTTGGTTTTTTTCTTTTTTGTTTGGTTGTTCTTTGTAAAGCTAAATGTAAATATAGTAGACAAAGAAAAGAGGAAGTAAAAATTAGTTGAATAATACAAAATGAGAATAAGGCAAAAATGAGGGGTAGGGAAGGATCCTTTAAAATGAATGTTCAAGGTATGTAAATTCTGCAAATTATTCAGTGAGGAAAGGTGTTGAATTGTGGCAGAAAATTGTCTGCTGTTTCTGATTCATCAATTTAGGGATGCATAGGTGCTCAGATATTTAAAAAAATATATAAAATGCTGCAATGTAGTTTGTGGTCACTAGCTCTGCTTAAATGACAGCTGAAAGTAAGCCTGGATTCATGCTAGTGGTTTCATCCTGGTTTTTCCCCCAAAATTATTTTGCTGAAGTCCATATCACTGACCTTTCCTCTTTACAGAAAATCATTTATGAAATATTAAAGCTGTGTGGAAGCCTTTGTAACTGCAGCTTCAGCAAGATTTGCAATTATGCAAGAAAATACTGAAATACATACCTGTGTGCATCTCCTCTCTTTGATATGCAAAAGCCCTTTACTCTTGCTTTTATTAACTGTTACACTTCTGTTTCTCACCTGCTTTTGCAGAGGAAATACATGAACCCACATGTCCCCCAGTGGTAAATCTGTTGTATGTCTTTATATGAGCAAGCAAAAAGAGCATATTTAGACAGGTTGAAGGTGAAAAAATATTTTTATGCTCAAGTTTCTGATTACACCATTATAGTAGCATCACTAATTCCCCTCCTTCCACCTATTGTCTTCTTTCCTCTGTTGTCATCAGTGGCCACTGTTGATTTGTTGACTCTATTAAAGTATTCAAGGAAGCCACAGGCCTGTCATTTTGGTCATAACCTTAATCTGTTTTCTCACCTTGGAAGAAAATGTGTTAATGCGCTGTCTGTTTCTATAGAATGGACTCATTGAGAAAGGTCCTGATGCAAATCTGCAATATATTTAGAAGGCAAAAAAGGTTTTCTGAATCTTGATTAGTTTAACAGATAGCAAGCCATGTTTAGCTGGAAATTTTTATAGTAACCACACCAACAGTAAGCGATTGTAATGGTACGTTGTGTAGTAATTTTTGAGCTAGGTGAGTTGCAGCTCCTCCTGATTTCTCATAATCTCTGATTCCTTGTTATTTCTGAATGATTAAGCAAATAATTTCTGCTAACTTCTACTTTAATTTGCATCTCTGTAAAGCCTTTATTGATTCTGAAGTTGCTTTAGTTTTTAAGACAAGTAAAGGGAGGGGTCATTCCCGATAGCTTGCTGATTTGGAAAATAAATTTAACTTTTCCCCCCCCATTTTTTATGCCTTATAGATAAATGGTATAGCTATCTAATTGCTTCTCATAAAACATATTGTGTATCATCTTCTTTATAATAATTGTTTCTAGTTCTGAGTAACTGCCTGCTGTGCAAATGGGGTTTATTTTAAGGAAAATGAAAGCAGACTTGAGTTTTCTTACAGTTTATTTTTTGTTCTCTTATTTGGGGGAGTATTTTGGTTTTTTTTTCTTGTATTTGAGAAACTGGTACTGTGTTTTAGTTTGTATTAAGTTTTTAAATTTAACTTGCATTTGCAAACTAGCTAAATTTGCATCTTTAACTTAAAAATCAGCTTTTTAAAAAATTTAGTATGCAGATATCTGTTTTTTTTTGAATAATCTTGTTCACTGTCAGGTATATATCATAGATCCCTGAGCTGATCCTTTTTCATCTTATTTGAAAATACTGGTGTCCATTACATGTACTGGAATGTAATCATTCCCTAGTATTGGAAGATGCATTTTTGGTCCTTGTTTTGTCTATGTCAGTCCTGCCCCTGCCATCTGAGACTATGTGTGATGGTCTGAATAGCTGTAAGAGTCGAAGTTGCAGTTGAAGTGCTTGCCATCACTAAGCTGGCTGGAAAACTAAGTAGGCCAGAGTTGGTATCATTTGGCTTAAATGACTGGAAAATATTTTTTCTCTATTTCTTTCATTTTTGGTGCCAGCATTCCCTCTGTTGTGGAACTCCTCATTTATGGCCTGCAAATCTGGGAAGCAATCCTTCTGTTCTATTAATCTGTCTTGCCAGACACTGTGATCTAGTTATTAGAACAAAAGATGATGAAAGGAAATGGTAGGATTAAACTGTATTTTATGGTTGTTAGAAGCTGTGATGAGTAAGGGTAAAAAGAAGGTATACTCAACAGTGGATGAGATTACTATTGTCTTGAAATAACTCCCTATAATTTATCTGTAATATTTTAATAAATCTTTCCCATGCCAATAAATATTGAAATAGGAAAGATAACATAAAGGATAAGGTTGTACTAACTGAAAAACAGGTGTCTTTGAAGCATATATTAATTACAAATTAAAATATTTGGGAATGAGACTACTGCCTCTGTTGGTTGTGTGTCATTTAGTGCCATGAAGCTTTGATCTCTGGTTAGTGATCTAACCAGATCTGCTCTGCTGTGATATATTTAGGGATTCTTAGGGATTTTTTTTAAATGGAACATAAAGGGTTCTTTTCTATGTCTTGCCTTCCTATCTTATTTATTAGAAATCATTTTCCATCAGGTATATGGGTGCTATTAATATTAGGATTGACTTGTAATGGCAAAATCTTACTAATGCAAAAAGATCATAATGTTCACTGAAAAAAGGTTCAGTTAACTTCATTTATTTTGGCTGAAATGGTGCAATTCAATTCCACATGGAAGAGACTAAAATTGTCTCAGTTGCCTTTATATATATGTAAGAGGACATTTTGATGACAGTATGATTAATGCATGTGAAGAAAAAGAGTATGTTGCTTAAGTGGGCCAGATATCACACATGTACATTGCAAGGTAATAAATGTGAGTGTTATTATGTGACAGCCAAAACTTTGTAGATTCTGGTCTTGAGACTCCCCCAAACTGGCTGAAGCCAAACTGGCTTTGGCTTCAAAAGGGTCACTGTAGTTCAAAAAAGTGGAGTCAATATAACTGTGTCTTTTACTTGATACTAAAATCTCTTCTGCCTCTATGTTGAAAATGGGGAATATCAGGCTTTTTTGGTTTTTTGAAAAAAACATATTGTTAATTTTTATTGTACTACTACATATTTTTACTATACCTATTTTACTCTTTACTTGTAACTGTTATACTATTTCTTTATTTATACATTGGTATACCAATTTGCATTATACTTATAAATATCAGTAAAATACAAGGCTTATAGAAAAAGAGAAAGAAAGAACCCACGGTACTCTTCAGTCAAGGAGCTTCTGCTTTTTGCCATAGTCCCTTAGCCAGTGCAACTGCTCTGAAGTGGATTATTTGGTTGTGATGTTTCTTTTTTGCCACACAGATTACTGCAATGTAGTTGGAAGTTAGCATTTCCGTCAGTACTTAATACATGAAAATGCTGGCTTTTGTTTGCATGACAGTTCTGCCTGATTCAAACCAAGTGGCAAAATTCTTGTTAAATTTCATTGTTGTGTTTTCATGGGTAGAATCTGAAGAGCACATATCTTTAGGTAAGAAAATAAAGTTGTAATGTATTTCCTGTACCTGTCTCATTTTATTAACAATAACATGGGCACAATCCTGTGCCACACATTCTTTGGAATGACCCTTCTTGAACAGGGAGGTTAGACCACATGATCCACTGTTGTCCCTTCCAGCCTTACCCCACTGTGATTTTGTGATTCTGTGACCCATAGGGCAGGGAAGCTTTCCTTGCTAGGAAGTGCTTTTATTTGGTATTACTGTCGCTGATGCATAATTTGCTTGTGCTGGAGAATTGTAAACTTATTTGGGATGCACTGAAGGAATTTTTCTCTCAGCTCTTTGGCCCAGTACCTCTCATCTTTGAAACTCTTCCAGGTCATATCAAGAGTGCTATTAGAGCAAAGAGTATTGGTATCTTTCACCACCTCAGTTCACCATCCAATGGATTTTCCATTGCTTGGAGTTGGTATTAGGTTCTGTGTTGGCAGGTGCTGATGTAGTTTCTGAGCAAATGGATCTTAGTAACTAATCCTTGCCACTTGCTTGAGAGGTGATTGGCTGTATCGGACAGATGGGGAAGCACAGGAGAATGAGGTGGTTGCAGAGCTGGGATTAGAGCGCTGATGTCCCAGACTTCTGGTCCTGTGATCTGCACAACCACAAAGCCAGCCTTTCCTACCTATCTCCTGTTAGTCTCTTGGGGCAAATTCCTATTGAACATTATTAATAAGGACAACTGGGGAATAATCCTGTTTTCCTAGTCAGGAGGGAAAATGTTCTTTTAGTTCCATGCTATTGTATGGAATTTAATGCTAATGGTCAGGAGACCTGAAATAACTACATCAAACAGCCCATTTGGTGCCAGCCTTTTCTTATTTAGCTCAGTCTAAACTGACACCAAACTTTGAGACCTCCTCTCCTCCCACAGTGGAGAGCCACTGGGATTTTTTATACCACACATGGTTTCCCTCCTACATTTTCCTCCCATGTCAGATATTCATACCCCCTTTAATAACCAGCAGGGGGATCATTACATTGAGCTACTGCCAAATGCATAATGACTGCTGCCTTTGCCTTACACAGTCACTGCACTACTGATATCCAATTCAGCATTGTAAAGTGCTTAGGGCTGCCTTGGGGATGTGCTATATTAAACCCAACTATTCTAAATCCTATTTAATACAAAGAGATTGGTGGTGGGGGAGGGGGGAGGGAGATGTAAAATTGTCATTAGTCACCTATTTTCAACAAGTAAAAATACCTGGTCACTTAGAGCCCAATTCTGTCGCTCTTAAGTCATGAATAGACCCCCTGATTTTAGCATGGGGTGCATGGAGGTGAACACTCTGCTTGCCACAGGAGGAGGCAGAATTAGGTCCTATAAAGCTGTGCCTGAGACAATAAGTTTTCAAGAAGCTGATGGGGGTGAGCATGCCCATTTCTGAATTCCCCTTAGAAATGTTTTACAGTGGAAACAGGAAAGCGGAAACATGCTTCATATCTGACTAAAAATAAAGGTACTCTTAAACTTGTAAAAGGCAACATTTTTATTTGAATGATATGACAGAGCTGCCACAGGAGTGTTACCTGCTATAAAGAAAGCTTAAGAATTATTACCTTTATTAGACCAGTGACACTGAGCTTCAGCCATACATTTCTAACTTCTGTCCCTCTACAGAGACAATTTTCTTTTCTTAAATAAACTGTCATGCTAGTGTTAATATATTGTTGGCTCCCTCATACTCTGAGAATACTGCTGATATAAAACATGTATATGTTAGATTGGTAATAGTATCTTTAGTGTAGCTGACTAGAACAAATGTGTTTCCCTCATGGCTGTGCTAATGTGATAAAGGAAAATTGGCTGTTCATCAGCTTTTGGCTGGGTAAAGACAGTAGAGATGGAACCACATTCTTTTTTATGCATTAATACCACTGAGAACTTTTCACTAGTTATATTTCATGTGCAGGCATGTTGTGCAAAGATGTTGTAAAACATGAGATAATGCTACAAATAACAAAGTAGAAAAGCCTGTATCTTTTATGATGATAACAGTCAAACACCAAATGACAGTAACAGGCTGTAAAAAATGTGATGCAGAAAAAAATGCAGTGTAACCACAATATATACGTATACTTAGGCTCTTGCAAATAGGGCGTCAGATGTTTAGAGGGCTTTGTATTAAAATTAAATAAAGAAATTGTTGTATTTAGGTCATTGATGTGTCAACACAAAAGATAATTTAAAATGGAGTGATGTATTTTGAGCGGTGAAACTCATATGCAATAACTTTTTGAACAAATCTCAAGGCTTAGTAATTATGATAATAGCCTTCAAATTTCCATCAGTGGAAGGGCAATAAATATTCCTGTCCATATTTGGGAAACATTGACTGAATCTGGAAATGGCAATAAAGCTCAGCATACATGTGTATGTTTGAAAGTACAGTTTGAGGAAGATTTAATTTGTACAATCTTGTGTGAAGCCAAGAAAAAGGCCAAACAAACCCCTCCATCTTATTTCATGTTTTGTTTCTTAAAATACTGATAGGCTCATGTTGCTCAAGGCACTGCTGCTGATCATCTGAGCTCAGATTTATAGATAATTGTGTCCATTTATCTTGGTCTGAAATTTGAAAGATTTTATTGTCAGAGCAGTATTGTGTGTGCTTATATTGTGGTTTTCAAGCTGGTATTTTGTTAACTGGTAAATAAGTTCTGTCTTTCCTTTTCTTACAAAAAATTATTCTGGCTTGTGAGCCTTCGATGTCCTCACATAGCTATTGTTCTTATGGAAGCAATAATTTCAGGTTTATTTTCTTTTGATTGGCGTGACTGTCAAGATGGGCTAAAGCACTCTAGTTTTATTTACCTTGATAGACATGATTCATCAGGCATCCAGACCTGCAAAATTAAAATAATGCTCTGTAAATTGGCAGCAGCAAAATGGTGTTTCAAAATTTTAAAATTACCAAATTTTCACATGAAAAAAGCTTTATGCAAACTAAGCATTGCTAAAATCCAAGTAATTTAATTTTTTTGAAATAAACTTTCTGAAATAAAAATTTTCAGTAAGTCCAACTTAGTTTCTATAATTAACTTCATTAATGGGAACATGACTGTAGCCACAATACTTCTGGTTTTCTTTTTGTGTGGACCTGGATTTTTTAAATGAGGGTATTGAATTTCATATAATGTAAGGCTGAAAGACACTCGCATATTGTTAAACTTTTCCTAATTTTGGGTCACCTAAATCTAAGCATTTCTAATGCAAAAAAAATCAACCCAACTTTGTAAAAGCTCAGCATCTTGTGACTTTGTGTAGCTGAGAGAATGCCATAAAGTATTTCTATGAATGTTAGCTCAGATTTAAAATGAATTGGCAGGAAAGGGAGCACTTGCAGAAAACAGTACCCCGGGGTGCTGGCTGAGTGCATATTCCTAGCCAAGGGTTCCCTGGATGAAAGGGAATTACCCAGTGGGTGTAAAGCAGATGTAGGCAGTTCTATGCCGTTCCCTTCAGCCCTTGTAGAAGAAGCATGTTTGGGTTAGGGAGGCGTTTTGGGGGCTGTTGGAGGCCTGTGTTTGGTTATCCTAAGCATGGTGTGCAGCCCTTTGAGGCCTGTTTGAAGTGATGTATGAGAAGAGCTGTGACAGCTGTAACATGTGCCTGTGGCCCGAAGTGGTGATGGAACTGTAACCAGCCTTGTACCTTGTGAAACACACCCAGCCTTCTTTTTCTCTCTTCTCCTCCATCTCCACCAGATCCCTGTGCTGTAGTTTCTTCTTTGATTTAACCCCTCTAGAAATTTTATACTCTCTGCATCTAAGTGGTGATCTGTTAATGAAAAAGAGGTAACTCCTTTCAGTATAAAGACATACAACAAATAGCCTGAGGTAATGTTATCAGTTAATCAGTGATAGACAAAAAAATGTAGAGAAATCAAAGTGATTGCATGATAAACCATGTGTTTACCCCTTTACATTGATTCTATAGGTGCATCACACCCGAATTAGTTTCTTCTTGAATGGCTGGGAAGATGATAACACAGCTTTTGATTCAAGGACTCTTATGGGAACAGTTGCAGATACTGATGCTGACGGTACTCTGCAAATTGGACAAAGCTTCACAGGTAAATCTTGTAGTACTTTAGTGGAATGCACTGAAATAGTCAAAGTAAAATATACATGATGTGGTTGAAATGAGTGTGTGAGTCATTTTAAGTTATCTATATGTTGAGAAGTAATACCTTACTGCAGAAGAAAATTCCTGTTGTGTGGCAAGCACATTTCTCTCTCTCTCTCAGAATTTTTCATAAAGGTGCACAGAGAGAAATGAAAGAGAAAGCAATTTCTATTTCTGCTCCTTGTTTTTCTCTTGTGGAATGTGTTTGGAGAATTGTTACCTGGAGTGATCGCTTGGTTGGATCACGG
This sequence comes from Anomalospiza imberbis, assembly GCF_031753505.1. Lineage (NCBI taxonomy): Eukaryota > Metazoa > Chordata > Aves > Passeriformes > Viduidae > Anomalospiza > Anomalospiza imberbis. Next base: position 90,645,503 of record NC_089683.1, read on the forward strand.
TGGATTGTTTGGGCCTGATGGCCAATCAGATCCACCTGTGTCTGGACTCTCGAGAGCAGGGTCACGAGTTGTGAGTTAGTTAGATATGACAGAGAAAGTAGCATGTAATTTTTAGTATCCTCTTTTATATAGTATATTAATGTATTATAGCATAATTATAATAAAGAAATCATTCAGCCTTCTGAAATGGAGTTTGACATCATCATTCCTCCCACTGGGTTCGCTGGCATCTACAACACTATTGTTCAATTAAAGCTTTCTCAAAAGATTGGCTGGAAGATAGAATAAATCATGCTCACCTACCAAAAATCTATGTATTCCTGCATAATGGTAGGTTTTTCTGAATTCTCTAAAATATGTATGTAAAGTGACTTATTCCACTAATTTCTGCCCATATTTTTTCTGAGTAAATATTGGGAACGGTTTCAGTATGGAATTATGCATGGCTGCTAGACTGCACTCCTCTCTCTGCAGAGTCAGGAACAGAGCTGAAGGTTTCTGGCTGTCTGTGTTCTTTGGTCCTATCAATACTCATGTAAACCATGGCAGAATGAGACTCTTTCAGCCTCTAGTAATGCCTGAGAGTTTTACTGTTCATCTGCATCTAGAGTTTTATATGTACTATATCGTGACATGATCATTGAAGAACAGTGGGGGATGTTTTGTTGCTTTTCACTAATTCTTGGCTCTGCAGGTATAAGAACACTGGCTATTGCTCTTCAGGAACATGCACAATTTCACAATTTTAAGTTAACTTCTAAATATATGTCACATAAACAGTTTTATTGTGGCTTAGGGCAAGAAAGTATTCTGTGCCGCATTTCTTAAAGCTTGTATTTGGAAATGTATTTTGTTATGGTTTTGATTCTGAATGCTGGATAGCTAATAATCATATAAAAGAAAGGAATATTTTAAAATGCTTTTTATCTTTATTGTATAAATTGATAGGTACAGTTGTATCTACTGTATCTCTTCTCTAATTAGAGGTGGCACATGGACTGGCTCATTACTTCTGTCTAATGAGCCGATCCCTGTGCCACCTCTCTAATCAGAAAAGAGATAGGTACAAAATGTTCTTATAAAGTTATTATAAATCATTATTTTTTATAAAAAAAATTAAGTCACTGCCCTCTATAGTTTTGTCCAGGTCCAAGATGGTTTCATTCAGGAGGGGTAATTGTGCAAGAGAGATTTCTGAGTGCTGAATTAAAGGTGCTCTCATGCAGTGCCAAGCTGCCTTCTGCTCAATAGATTATTTATAGTATATTTCCTCAGGTTTAGAGCAATTTGTTGGAAGAATGCAAGATTTTCGATTTTACTCAGTGGCACTTACAAACAGGTAAAGAACTTTTATTTTTGTAGCAAAATAAGAGTGTGGTGAGAAGGAAGTGTAGATAACAATATGCTTATTTCCCAAAGTGTAGTGCTTTTCAGATGTTTCCTTTAGATAATTGCTTGTGACGATGTAGTTCCCTGAGCCTCATTTCAAAGATTACCTTTAATCTAAGAAATCTTGAGTTGAAATAAATTCAACAACTTAATGTGTTTTGCTTTTGAACTGTTGCTTAAATAGGCTTGATGTATGTAGTGGTGTAAGTAGTATATATGTAGTGAAACAAAACACTGTAATAAATATGTGCTCTCCTTGTTATTGTTGTCCTTGCTACAACCTGACTTAGTATGTATTCTGCAGAGAGTAGATCCAGCTGCTAGATTTCAATGCTTATGAACTGTCTAGGTGTTACCTAGTCATCATAATTCTGTCATAATAGTGTGTGCTGATAAGCTTAGTCTTGTTGGATAAGACTTGCTAAGCTTCCTCCAAGCTCCGTGTAAACTGTAGGGCAAGGAAGGGAGCTACAGGGTCAAAACTGGACCACTCAGATCCCAGTCTGATGAGGAGGACAGGCATTCCAAATGATTGGCATGCTGGCTTTTGTGGCTGGAGTATTGGCTCCCCGTGCTTAGCTGTTGCCTTCCTCTGGTTTCACTTCCCCACGGTATCCATGTTGGGTATTTTTGGTGCTCCCCTGCCCCACGCACACACCCCTGCCTCGAGGTGCCACTGTCCCTTGCCCTCCAGATGAGGTTGTCACCGTAAGCCACCAATGACGCAGCTACCTCAGCCCACAGAGCCCTGGGCAATTGCTTTGACTTCCTGTGTTCCTGAGGCCAAATTACTGTTGCCACTGCAATTTCTGTTGCCCTCCAGCCTCCCTTCCTAGCACATTACAAAGAGATGTTACCTTTGTTATCCAGCTCATGCTGGATTAATCCAGTCATTTCAGGCTGGCCAGAAGTAGTCAGGTCCTATTTGTCTGTGTGGTGCTTCTGGGGAGGCTGCGCACAATGACACTCAGGACTGCAGACCTTTAGGCTACTTAATGATAGTCTTTCAATAAGATGTAGAGCAGTTTCCTCGGAGCTCAGCTGTCTGCAGGACATTATGATGAACTGAGCTCCTGTGAATTGGAAGCATTAATGTGAATCTGAATTCCAAGTTTTATGAAAATCACGTTGGTTGTATTTCTCAGAGCAATGCTTGTCAAATCTTTTGAACTACAATTTAGGTCAGTGAAATGAATAAAGCTTAACAATTGAAAATTAAGGTATTTTAAAGACTGTATTGACCTCCTGATGTCTTCCCAGATTTGGTTTTATATCCACAAATATCATGGTCCAAAATGTTTCTTTGGGATAAACTGGGAAGGAAAGTCTTGCCTGCATACCAATTAATACAGGCTACGGATATGCAAAAAGTCCTGTAACTCTGGGTTCTGTGGAATCTGTAGTGGCAGCTAGCAAGTATTTATCTGCTTAATAAGCACAGAAAATTATGTTCTTACTGATATAATAGGAAAATGGGAAAAGTTACAAGGTTTAAATACAAAAATTCAGTCTCTTCTAGACTCACAAAATCCTTCGTTTATATCAGTGATGTGCAGATAAAGAACTGTCCATGTAATCCATATATCTCTTGCTTGCCTGCCTACCTACCTTCATATTTATTGCAGTTGCTGATGTCAGAGGGGACTGAAGTTATCTCAATTATTTGACATGACTAGGTTGATTGCAGTTTAAAAAGTGGACATCTTCATAAAAATTAGTTAAAAGTGAAAATATTTCTATCCAGATTTCCTAAGGTACAATATGATATTGTTCAAGCTGGTCTTTTGGGAGGGCTAGAGTGCAAACATTGAACTTTACTGTGGTTATAGGCAGCACATTGACACAATGGTGTGTTTAAGAACAGGATCCAGACTACTGATTTTATTGCTGCAATAAAATGTTAAGAGTTTTTCTTCTTACGTCTATGGTGGGATTCATCTATCTAGCTTTAGAATCTCACCAAAGAACTCCTTTCCCTTGGTGCCCTGTGTCTGAAGAACTCTGTATGTGTGGAGCAATGAAAGGAGCTCCAGTTCTTCACAGATATTTTCTGAAGATGCCTATTCCTACCATTGATAATGTAGAGACCTTGGGGGGAGCCTTCACTCCTAGCTGAGTGCCCCATTCTTAGGAGCTTACATCAGGAGTTTAGGGCTTCTACTGTAATCTAAACTGAATTTTGTTTAATCTATGAGCCTAGATGCACAAAGTGGCATTTGTTCTTGTCTTGTATGTAATTGCTATTCTCTATACTGTGACAGAGACATTTTGGAAGTATTCTCTGGAAAATTCCCTCATCTTCATACCCAGTCTGAGTGCCGCTGTCCTGGAAGTCATCCCCGAGTGCACCCTTTGATACAGAGGTACTGCATCCCTAATGGTGCAGATGATACCACTAATGACAGGGTGCTAAGGCTGGATGCAGAAGCCCATCCTCTCCACTATATCAACGATAATGACATTGGGACCACCTGGATTTCATCTGTGTTTGCTAATACTGCAGGTCTGGATCGTGGTGTTTCAATCACAATAGATTTACAAAATGGACAGTATCAGGTAATGGGAAGATGCCATTTGCCATTTATTAAAACAAAACTAAGAAAAGATTTTTATAGATATTGCATTGCAATTTTGAGGATATTCAAACCATATGTTTTAAAATGTTATCCTTAGAGGACCAGGAAGAAAATTTCCTTTATTGGCATATACCAGTACAAAAGACAACAGAATGCATTATGGTTCTTGGCATTCTCTTTTGATGTGCCTGTTTTAACCAGCAGTAATCTAGAGTCCAAGAGTAGATATCCTGTGTGAAAGCACCAATATTTAGAAACTGATTGTTGTCTCTTAATTCCACTTTTGTAAATTTCAACTTTTATTTTAATTTCTATTAACACTTAAGGTGCTTGTTTTGTACCTGCTGGTTAAAAACTGACTGCAGACAAATGAAATTTAATGTAGCAGAAGCACATTGACATATTAGAGGGTGTTTCTGTTTGTAGATATTCTGCAGGTGATAGATTAGCCTCCCAAGGAATATGAAAGGAGAAAATGATAAGCAGGTGTAGTTATTGAAGAGGCCATATTGCTCCTAAATCCTCCACTAGGCTCTTGAAGAATGTCTTGGAAAGAGGGACATATCAGAACTGGGGCTACATTCACAATAGGGAATTCACCAATTTTCTGTATATTCTTTCTGGCCTACTCTTTTTTAATTAATGGTGAGTAGGGAAAGAATGTGATGGCAGGCTTTGGCTACATACGTAAACATTTGTCGTTTGGTTGAAAGTGATTTCAAATGAATGTGAAATTCTTGACTTTTGCTTATTTGATACACACACTTCTGCTTAAGCAGTGTGCTGAGGGAAGTGTTCTTTGAAACAATACAGGTATCTGATGATATTCTGAGTAAAAATATGGAGAATTAAACAAAAATTTACCTGCTATCAGAGAAACAACTTGGCAAATGCTTGGCAACATAAAGTTACAACTTTCATTTTTACTGAAATAACATGTCTGTAACAAATCGTGGACCTGACTTTGCAGTGCATTTTCAAACAGTCTTTGAGAAAAAGTGAAGTTCTGATGCAGTAGTTCAGTAGTTGTCTGATAGTGTCTGAGAAATCAAAGAGCTTGTTCAACAAAAAAGGTTCCCTCTAGCTTTAGTTGGGAATATGCAGGGTGAACAATGGCTGCTTCTGTCTATGAGTGGTAAAGGAGACTGTATAGTTACATTAAAAAAAAAAGGCTTAAATTCTCATTGTTTTACAACTTAGCCATTAATATCAGTTCATAAATTTATCTTCTTGTAGGTATTCTATATTGTATTGCAGTTCTTTAGCCCACACCCTGAAGCAATAAAAATTGAAAGGAAAAAAAGAGATGATCTAGAATGGGAAGACTGGCAATATTTTGCTAGAAATTGCAGTATTTTTGAAATGGAGAACAATGGATCCCTGGAAAAACCAGACTCTGTCAACTGTCTCCAAATGCATAGGTATGAGTGGGTATTATCTGCATAATACAGATGGTTTGAACAGGTAACATCCTGTCACAGCTCATTGCTATGTCCCAATGAGATAGAATCTTTTAATTTGGTACAGTCATTTGTTTTGGACTGTTGAATATATCAAAGATCCTAAACATGACCTTTCAATTCAAAATTGCCAAAAAGTCTTCTGTAATTTTTATCGGATTTTAATAATTTATGAGTGTGAGTCAATTGATTCCTCTGTTATTTTTGAGGCAGAGTTTCAAAATGTTACATGTTAGTGTTTTGATGGCTATTGTCAGCAGAATTGCAGAACACTGAGAGGATAAGTGGAGGAAGGTACTGATAGAACATTGTTCTAAGCTGTCCAGTGAATGTGAAAGTCTACCTTCTGATCTCTGGGAAGACAACTTGTTCTGAAGCCTAGGAAAGAGGCCAGACTGAAGTACAAAAGCCAGTCATTCAACCCTGCTAGTGTTATGCAACACATATAAGAAATGAGTTGAAAATGATGTCTTGAAGCTTTCTCATCTTTCTAAGCAAGAAGCGATATAAAACTGTGGGAAGAGGGGCAAGAAGTGTTATTACCATTTAGAAATATGTTGCAAGCCCTTTTACTGTCAATTAACATGTGAAAATTAAAAGCTATATAATATAGAATATATACATTTAATAAATATAATGAATAATGTATATAATAGTTAATATGTTACCATATTACACACACACATGCATGTATGTACACACACACACATATATATATATATAATTGAACTTTTGCCGCATTATATATATTATACATATATTCAACTGCATTATCTCTTTCCTGAGTTCAGGTGCCAGTCAGCATTAGACTTGTTTAGTACTTGGCTGGAAGTCAGTAAGAAAATACATTTCCAGGTGCTGTAGGTACTTTGCCTTTTTTTCCCACTTTTGCTAAGTTTCTAAGACTTTTCAAGTGTCAACATCTTTGTCTGTTCTCCAGGAGTTCAGAACTTTGAGGAGAGGAGCATAAAGTCATTTGAGTTACACCACTCTTTTGCAAAGGAATCTGAGCTTTATTGCTGATCTTTAAAGCCGAGGGTAGAGGAGAAGGGAAATATCTTAAGTAAGACAAATGTATTTGGCTAAATAACCAAAGTGAGGTGCAATACCACTTTCAGCCCCAAAATATATATTTGTGTAATTTTCAAAAAGAACTGAGGAATTAAATATGGACTGTTTCCATTAATGTTTTCTAATCAGCACAGCTTCTCCCTTTCAATTAAATTGTAAATGAGATAGAAGTGATGCGAATGAATAATTTTTGGATACAGATGATGTACAGAAAGCTTTAAGTGATAAGACATATATTGGTGAATATTCTGTGCGCTCAAAGAGGACTTACTGTTGAAAGAAAGTTCTAAATTTATGTGAGCAGTGTTACAGAGTTCCCTGGAGAATTTTATTGTAAAACAAAACTTGTTTCTCTCTCTTTCTCTCATACCCACAAACTTGTATCTGCCAAGACATGTCCAGATTGTCATTCCAGGATTTAGACACCAGTGTCCTAGTGGTCTATCCAGGATTCCCTGGATTTACATAGAAGACAAATGACCTTGGTTTTGAAATCTTTACGATAACTTGATGGTTCTTGTTTCAGTGATATAAGTTATAAGGGTTTTTGTTTCTCCATCCTGTACCACCTATATAAGTTAGGAGTTGCTCACTGTCCTTTATCCCCCTATCAGAGGCTTGAATCTTTGCTTAGTCTGAATATTGGCTGACCCTTATTTTAGAATCTCCTATGTTTTCCTGAGAAACTGCATGTAGATGCCCTAAAATCTTGATGACCTGCTTATCTAGTTGCCATCTGCCTTACAGTCTTTCTGCTGTTCCTTCTGATGCTTCCATACCAACATGGTGTTGTGTATCTCCTGTTTGTACCTGTCTAAACATTTCCATTACAGTTCTATATGCCATGGAAGAAATACACTTTATTTAGTTTTCTGTAGAGGGAAAGAGAAGACATAATCACCCAGAGAAACAGATATATTCCACTGAGATTTTTGTGAAGCGCTGACCTGGATTAGGAGCACAGGAAATTCAAAGACAGAAGAGTTTGACTCAGCAGACCTAGCCTAACTAGAAATCTCATATTTCAGAAACTGACATATTTTGAAGTGACATTTTTTGAGTGTTGCATGTCAGGTGCCAGGTGATAATATACCTATTAGGTATAATAAAAATAGGGATACCTATTTTTAATGATCCCATGTAGGTGTGCAAATAAGCAGACATTCTTTTCTCTTCCAGGGGCTAAACTCTGCCTAGTACATAGACCAACATGACATGATTCATACCAAGTTGTGCAAACGTGCAGTTTATATCTATTTGTTTACTCTGTTTTACTTGAATTCTCAGGATTGTTGTCTTTCCCCTTCCTGGGCTTAAATATGCAGTTTTACTCTCAATCTTACTGCTTTCCATTAAATTATCTTGCCCTTCACTTGCTGGAAGATAGCATGTGTTTCTAACTCTGCTCACTCAGACGAGTAGGTCATATGGTCCTGTGACTCTGGAATTCAAAATATAATAATTGTTTCTGTATGTTTTTTCTGTGTTTAGCAGGTACATTACTAACAATGTAAGCCTCTTGATTATTGTGTTAGTCATCTGAATAATTTCCTTATGTGGTTCAAGCCTAGCCTGTGTTTCTCAAGGAGAGTGTGTTAAACTTCTTGAAAACGTGTGCAGGTGACACTGTTTCAGTCACACTTTAATCATATTTTGAAGTTGCCAGGTAAAGGCTTTACTTTTAATTGGAAACTTTGAGTCTGGAGAAGAGCATGATAGTTTAGAACAAAACAGACATATAGAGGACATTTCTTTCCCCCATCTTGAATTCTGGTGACTGGGAATCCACTGACATAAGAATTTTTACCCAGAAAGCATGAAACCACTATTTACAGATTTACAGCTGAGACCCTCTCTGAGAAACAGTATGTTAGGGGCTAGAATCTGTAAAATATGTAATATTTTGAGTTTCATTTGTTTTCCTCTCTATTTAAACAGCTTTACACCATATTCTCGTGGTAATCTAACTTTCAGTGTTCTTACCCCGGAACCAAATCACCGACCTGGTTACAATGATTTTTATAATACTCCATCTCTTCAAGAATTTGTAAAAGCTACACAAGTGAGGATTCATCTCCGTGGCCAGTATCACACTAATGAACCTTGGGTAAATTTTAGGCATAGGTACTATGGAGTTAATGAAGTTACAGTCAGTGGAAGGTAAGTGTTACGTGACTCTTCCCACATCCAGCAATGTCTCTAACTGTAACAGCTCTGCACAGCATATAAGGACCTGCCTAAAATTTGATCAACTTGGTTTGCTTTTAGGTGTATGATCGAGAAAGGAATTTGGTCTGAAGCAGTGTATCAAGTTGGAAATGACTGGTATACTGTTTTGTAAAACTGTTTTTGCTCAAATTTTATTTTACAAGTAATTGTTACACAAATCTGTCAAAAGCAATCCTTTCCTTGGAATTACCAATGCCTCTAAGCTTATGACTGAAACAATAGCTTGTGCTTTATTTCAGTAACTCTTCCAAGCTATAGATTCACAGATATGGCAATTTTAACAGTCAATGCAGAGCTCATTCGTTGTTTTATTTGGAGTTTTCCTTTCAAAATAGGGTAGCTGTCAGTGAAACTGTTGTATTATCTCTGACTGACAAATTTATTGTATATGATAAGTGTGCTGTCTTATGAAGGGACTAATTATTCCCTGGAAATAATATGCATATTTGGCAATGAAATAGTTTCCAAGAAGCATATGGTGAAGATTTGTAAGTATTATTGCTCCTGAAATTATTTTGGTAGTTCTCATTTTGAGAGAAAGCACCCTGTTAGAAGTCACGTTTACTTTTAAAATTTTCTATCTTTTTAATATATTTGATATTGATTTAGAGGTATTATGATAATGCATTTACTAAAACAGCTTTACCTTGGTGATGATGTAAGAGTAAAATAATTTCAGCTGTAGTTTGCAAAGCTGCGTCATGCCTCCAGAAGAGCGGCCTTTCAGGTAGAGTGGTATGGTTATTGACTATTAATTAAGACTCTATACAGATTTTATTTTAGCAAGAAATGGAAATTTTACTGGACATAAAATGGGTTAAAATTCAAAATTATTCCTGATGTGGTTAAGATTTCTTTAAAAACTAGAGCTGCACTGCAAATTTTAATATTGATGAATAATTGTAATTTATGTAATAAAATTTTAAATATTAAGGTTACATACTGAAATACAGATTTCATTACATATTGTATAAGGCAAGAGTAGCTCTTCTACATGCTGGTTTTTATTTTCTTGAAGAGCAATTGTTGATGCTTAAAAACATACTGAGTGAAATAGTCTTTTGTAGTTTACTGCACCCAAGAATATTCTCTTTGGTAACATTTATTTGTTTTTAATAAAGAACCAGACTATGTAATACACAAAATTGACTTTGTGACTGTGTAATGTATTTTTGCACAGATGTGTTTTCATGTTCTAACTTTTGACACCACCTATTGTTCTTTCAGGTGTAATTGCCATGGCCATGCTGATGATTGTGACACAGCTATGAAACCATACAGGTGCCTGTGTGTCAAGGAAAGCTATACAGAAGGAAATAACGTGAGTCACACCTTCATCTGTCTATACCCCCTATGAACAGCCTCAACATTGGGATTTCCATCCTGGGAAAGAGTGTGAATATGTGTGTTAGTGTAGGCTTGTCTTTCAGAAGGAAACTTTCTGTGGCAGATTTGTATCAATTAAGGAAAACTATGTATTCCACTCTCCACCCTCACCAAAAGCCATTCCATCGTAGACCATCAGGAGTGTTGTGTTCAGGGATTTGATTTCTTGTTAGAGATTATACCACTTTCAAACATTAGATGCAAACCTGAGATTAGACTGTGAGCATCTAATAAAGATTGTCTCTGCCTGCTGTAGCAAGAGTCCTGCAGGGTGAAGGTACTACTCTATGGTAATTTTAGTCTGCTCCTATGGACTCCAGACCCATTCAATAGGTGGACTGCAGTAGGCAAAGTCCTGGAGTTTAGCTACCAGTTTAGTTTCATTTGAAAGGAAACAGTTTAAGTGGTCCATAATGCAATCCAAACTACCATAAATGCAAAATTATAATTTTCATTTGTGATTCTAACTGTTTTATAATTCTTGACCAGGGAAGAACCAAAATGGGCAATAGGTAAATATTGTAAGTCATGGTATTCTAGATAAATACGTGGTGGAGAGCTCAATGGTACCACTTTTCAATTATTTCATGCAGCCTTTGGTTTTCTTGGAAGCTTTTCACATACAATTTGACACAAGCAGAACTGTGATGTATGAGTAAAAAAAACTTGCTCAAAGAAAAGATTCCCTAGATTAATTATTTATCTCAAAAGAAAAAAAAAAAGGAAAATAAGTTGAGGTTAAGAAAAAATGAGCTACATCAAAGGAATGAATCCCTCAATCTCACTGAGTGTTAGATTTCCATTGTGAGTACATGATATATTTCTTGCTACATTTATGCCTTTTGGAAATAGCCTTTCTAAAAATTAAGAAGAGGTTATATGGAATAGCGACAGCAGTCACAAAGGGAAGACTAATCACACATCAAAAAAAACCCCAAGCAGTCTGTGCTTGCAGGAACAGAGCGAGGAGAAGTAACCTCAGAGCATTTGATACAGTGCTCATGATTGTGTGGAAGATCTTTGTAAAATTTCATAGGGGATCTGAGTTTTCTCACTTCTTAAGCAGAACTGTAGGATCTACAGTCTAAATGGGACTTGAACAGAAATTTCAAGTTTTTAGATGGGTCGAATTAGGAAAAAAAATTCAATCTGACAGTGTCCCTTTAATTAGAACACACACTGTGAAATGTTACTTTGTAAGTATTAATTATAAATATTTAATAAGGTCTGGAAGTTCACCAAGCACTCTTGCAAGACTTATGCTACCTTGTGAAAACAAACCAAATACATTTTAATGATGTATCTGCCTTATCAGATATTTCCTGTCAATGTTAATGGGTTGTTCCACTGAGTGTCACATCTCTGATACATTGTATGCATTGAAACCATAATTGAAGTGCTTGAATTAACTGTATTAATTCAGAGTACTATAAGGATGTTGTTTAATTATTTTTCTCATTCTTTAATAACCATGTCAGTATCTATTAAATATGAAATAAAATAGCAGTAGTAATAGAATTAGTATTTGGAAATGTATCACTAACTACTTTGAATTTTATCAAAGATTTACTTGGAATCCAAACAGCTTAAAGATTTTGTTTTTTTTTTCTTTTGGTAAGACTAACACTTAAATGCAAAACGAAAGTCCAACCTGATTTTTGACTATCACTGGCAATGATAAAACTCTGATAGATTAACACCTGTTTCTTTGGCTCCCACCCCAGCAAATTAGGAAATGTAAAAATAAATTTATTTATTTGTATATTTTTTTGGTTTAAGTAAGCATTTGATAAAGCACGTTTCCAAATATAACTTTTTTGGTAGAGAAAAAGAAAATATTTTTGAGAAGAAATTGCACTATCAGCAAGCAGGGTTTTTTTAAACTTAAGTTCTTAACACAGTAACGTAAGTTCTGTGTTAGCAGAGAGTAAGTCACTGCACTGAGGGGATATAAGAAAGTTTTTGGCTTTAGGGTGGGTGTTTTCAATATCTTGTACTAGAAATCAGAGATCCTCAAAGATTTTTATGTATGGCAGAGTATGTCCTTGTCAGATTTACATTTAATTCAGCTAAAATTACTGTCTTGAATTTATCTGGCATATACATCTGGCTACATCTGTTGGGCAGCAAAGCAATACCAGAAATGAAAAATCTGCATAAATATTACAAATAGAAATCTTAGTTTAGGTATTTGCATCACTATGCTATGAAATCTGACATACCAAAGGGAATTTTTTTCCCTTGAGTTCCCTTTTGGTGAAGAATGATGATGAAATATGTTGCTATGAAATCTGAGATGATGGGAAGAAGGGGTTGCTTAAGAATGATTTGCAGATGTTGAGGGGTCAGATTATGAAAAAAAGAGGAAATTAAGCCTCACAAAGCTTGTCTCTCATTTTATGAAAAAAATATTCATTTACAAATTGTTCTCTAAATGCCTTGGGTCCAGCTTTGGGAGATTGCGCTTCCTTTTACAAATGGGAACTGAGGGACCGAGGGTGGAGTCCAGATTTTGGTAACGTTTGTATGCAAATATTACCTTTTAGACTCAAGGAAAAGTATGTTCAAAAACTTTCCAAGCTGTCACATAATGAGCTGGAAACAGCCCATAAAAGAACAAGACAGTCAAGCAAGGTTACCCTTACATTGCAACCTCAGAGCCTCTTTTAAATCAACTGTATAGAACTTAATAGAGAAAGGTAATGGCAAAATATACAGGAATAACTATAGAAAGCATAATAGAAAAGAAAATTTAAATTAAACCACTCTGATAAATGCTTGAGAAGATATGAATGGAAGTGAGAGATTGACTGGATGCAGTAAAGGTTTCAGGTCTTCAGACTTTTCCGTAATGGTTTTAAACATCTGAGGTCTGAAAAATGGATATGGCATATGTTGTTTTATCAGGGATTGAATAAGTAAGATGTTTCATATTGTTACAGAAGAATCTATGTAAACCTTAGTTAAAGGTCAATCTATATCATGTTATATGTTGGAATTAATCATAAACAGTACAAGAGGAGCTGTAATATTAACGACAGTACACTCAATAACAGAGTTCTCACTTGCAGAAACAAGTAAGCCAGCAAAAAATGCAATTTTTGCTACATGGAGCATTGGGATGGAACCCCATAAGACACCTTTCATTTCTGTTCTGTCTTCCTTGGTCCCTTAGAGTCACTTAGTGTTCTAATTTTGGTTGTGTTTTTTTGTTGTGTGGGGATTTTTTTTTGTGGGTTTTTTTTTTCTTCTTCTAGTAAAACCTGACTTTTAAGTTTAAAAGTTCTTTGATAACTGGGGAGTTGACAAGAGACAGATGTAGTTCATGTGTAGTTTTGGTAGATATACAAATGCTTTAGTGAGGGTGCTGGTGAAAGCCAGGAGGAAATTAAGACTGTCTTTAGAGCATGGCAAAGCTCTCTGGAATAGACATTCCATAGAAGCCATATTTATTTGGCTAAGGAAATGCAATTGAGTAAAGCATAGTGGATGGGTACAGAAGAGGGTCTTGTAGGAAGGAAAGAATTGTATATGATTAATTATCCCATTACAGTCAACACTTAAAGAGCACTTATGGGTGCTATACATAATAGAGCTTTTCAAAGACAAGTCAGCATTTCAAAATGCCTGAGAAGGTGGCATTCAAACCTCGGTGTCACTTCATCAGATTTTTAAATGGTGTACTTTTGATAATGTGTATTAAAAAGGCATGTGTATAAGTACTATAGGTGTGTATGTACACTATTACAACTGAGCTTTCAGAGTAGGCTGCAAACTCCTACACAGGTTACAAAAAGGAAAAAAGGAATTAATTCCACATAAAATCATATCTATATAAAAGAATGCCACTGAGAGGCAAGCAACGGGGTATTTAAAAAGTGTTGGAATAAAAGGTTCTGGTTAATAATGATTTATTGCAAGTTTTAAAGTGTTGTTACTGTTGCTGTCTGAAGTATTTCTTTGGATATTTATTGACTGTTTCTTCAGAGGCACTGTCCTCAGAACTCTTAGGGCCTAAAATGAACTTGGTACATAAAGGCTTAGGCTCAAGCCACAGGTGATACCATAAGTATACTTCAAGTGATATATTTTTCCATTTTTGTCATTAGTTATATACAAGATTCTCTGTCATAAATTTTAGCATAATGGTTATTTTTCTTCTTACAGTACAAATATTAAGAGAGAAAAAGTAGTGCTTATAGGAGTGTGCTTTTAATTTTTTTATAATAATTTTAGTAAGAAAATATCTTGAATGCATTGTTGGAAATCAGTTTTTAATTGTTTTAGACTAATGAATTGGGCCAAATAAGGCTTAGTAGTTTGGCCACCTGGCTCCATGTTATGTTTTCTCAGGAAACTTTTCACAGATGGTGAGAAGTTCAGATATCAAGAAGGCATGTTTGTTACTGACCGTAGGGAAAACCGTATATTTAAGATGTTTTCTGAAGGGCCTAGATGTAACTGAGAATAAGGACTTCTGCATGTTTCTGGGTGTTGCAGTTACAGAAAAATGTTGGTTTTGTTAAGCATTAACATTCTTTGTAAATCTGCTGCTAGACCTTGCCATGGGCTTTTGGAAATGTACCTACGTACCTAATGTTGGGAATGTACCTATTCATTTTATATGCGGTAGCCAAAGAACCAAAGCCCAAATCTTGGTTTGCACTTCTCATCTACTATGCTTTGGACAAATACAGAGTTCAGATTTGGTGAATGAAGACCTGAAGATGGCAACATGTACATCATAGTGCTACCAAATGTGAAAGTTCAGGCCTGGGGGTGTGAAAAAAAGCAGGGTGATGTAGGGGTCCAGTGCCCATTTTTATTGCATGCAGGTGTGACAACTGCTAGCAAAACAAACATTTCATACTCACTGCCAACTTCTGAATGACTTCTTTTTTGCCAAGGAGGTTGTAGATGGGAGAAGTCAATCTCTGCTCCCAGGTAACAAATGATAGAACAAGAGGAAATAATCTCAAATTGGGCTGGAGAAGGTTTCGATTAGATATTAGGAAAAAATTATTCAGTGAAAGGTTTGCTAGAGATTGGAACAGGCTACCCAGAGAAAGTGATGGAATCACTGTTCCTGGAAATCTTAAAAAGTGTGTAGATGTGGCTTGCATGGTTTAGTGGTGAACCTGGCAGTGTTGGGTTAATAGTTGAACTTGATGATCTTAAAGGTATTTTCCAAATTTAGTAATTCTATGATTTTTAAAAGTTTTGTCAAAGTTTTAAAAGTCACACAACAAGAAATGTTTCAAAGAGGCTTCTTGCTATGTCAGATGCCATCTTTTTCTCTCATACACCTTCGTGCCTGTGTGACATTCAACAATAGGTGCAAGCACAGGTGTGCATAAGTAACTGATCCAAGATTAAATCTAAAATGAGATGATGAATGCTTTCAGCTGCTGTGTGGCTGGCCATGCACAAATGGAAACTCAGGGCTGGCAGGTTGATAGCTATTCCTGCATTATTTTCCTTTCAAGGAGGACATATTTCCATAGACATGCTGGGAGGAGGGAGCTGCATGAGCAGGATAGCATGGCTGGTAGCTTGTTTCTTTGTTGTGCTTCCCAAGCTGTGCCATGCCTGAATGAACCTTCTTGTCTTGTGTTGTTAGGTGCTGTGTAATGTTGATTTTTCTCAATGTGGAGAGAGAGGGGACATGGATGTAAATGAGGGAAGGACTTGAATAAGTTAGAGCTGTGTAACTTGTGAAGAGTTATGGTCAAGGTGTTGCACTTAGTGCATTTAAAGTGAGATAATCACAATTAGGCAGCGATTGCTCTGATAAACAAAGGCCAGAGTTCAAGGTCTCAAGTGAAACCCTGCTAATTTTCATCCTGAAAACCCCTTTATTTCTCTTACTGTGGTTATACTGTGTGTTTTTGGTTTGTTTTTAACAGATTAGAAAAAGGTGCAGTTATTATTCCTATCTTATTGCTTACTTTTTATTTAGTGTATTCAAACTAAATTTCAATACATATATTCTTGTGATTTAATTTTCTCTCCCAAGTGGCTTTTGTTATAGTTTGTGACTGGTCTGCAATTCTTGGACTATCTTAAGCTTATGCTTTTTAATTCAGATTGTTTTACACACAGATGATGCTTTGCTGGCATTAGCTGTGAGTGAAACAGTTTAGAAACTTCAATACAATTTTCTAGTTTTCAGTGTATAGGTGATATAGACATACTAAAAAGTGAAAATAGTTATAATATTGCTTGGAATAACAACCATAGGGAAAGATGAGCATGCTTCTCAAGATTAAGAAGGAAGTTACCCAAAAAAGAAAATAGTTGCCCAAATATGTAACAGAAGCAACTTATTTTGAAGCATTTAAGTTCCTTCTGAAAGACAGAAATTATGATTGTAATATCTTTTGTTTCTTTTGTTTCACTCACAAGGTCAACTGTAAAACTACAGTTATTACAACATTAGAAACTACAAGAACACACATTGTTTAATATGCATCCAAATGGATGGATTAGGTGAATGTCTTCTGTGCCATAAACATAGCAAGCACCATTTTACATCTTTCAAGGCTTAAGTGAATTGGAATCTCAGGACATTAGCCTGTGTTGAGTATCTAAATTTTTAAAATGTTGCTCTTCTGCTCACTTTCCTTGGTTTTACTCTGTTTTTAAAATTACCTTAAAATGTTAAAATAATAATTAAAATGTTGGGTTTGTTATATCCCTTGATGCTTTCTCACTTTTTCTCTAAGCCAAATATTATTAACATTTAAATTGGGGAAAACACATGGAAAAAATATGACATAGAGACTATATTAGGAAACTTGTGCGGTGAAGAAATATTCATGTCTAAAAAGCAGCATTTTCTTTTATTTCTGATTCATTTCAGTGTGATCGCTGTTTGCCATTGTACAATGACAAGCCTTTCCATCCAGGTGACCAAGTTCATGCCTATAATTGCAAACCATGTCAGTGTAATGGCCATGCAGAAAGCTGCCACTATGACTTAGCAATGGATCCTTTTCCTTGGGAACACCACCGAGGCGGTGGTGGAGTGTGTGCTAACTGTCAGCACAACACAGCTGGTAAGTCAAAGAGAATGGATTGTTTATTTTACAGTTCCTTTTTGACTAAGTCTTGTGTCAGCTGAAATTAGTAATGCTCTATGGCTGAGAGTCCAATAAATTCTCATGTATATGTATTTTTAAACTACTCAGATAGTGCAGTAACAACACTGGTGTCAACTCTTAAGCCATAGGAAAATACTGTAAAATTTAATCCAATCTTGTATAAAAACTTTCACGTAAAACACATACAATAAATAATTAAAATATATAGTTTCAAGGTCATTCCTATTACATGTGCTAGAGGATTTAAATTCAAAATATAATCTTATTGGAACAGTTTAACAGACAATGCCTAAAAAGGTTGTCCGATTTCTCTCTGATGTCAGTTTCTTGCTTATTGAATAAATCTCTTTATTCAATCTAGGAAGTAGATTTGAATACTTAAAAAATTCTCTTCTATTTCAGTTTTCTTGGCTTTATCTAGTAAAGATAAAAAAGAAAAGTTTCAGGTTCGATTTTTCCAAAAAAAATGTATAGGCATTTGCATAGCACAGCTTTTATATAAGTGTGGTATTATATAACAGATGGAAGTTTAATGGAGTAAAACATAGTTTGTAACAGGTTCATTGTTTCATATGCTCTGGATCACTAAATTGGCAGGTAGAGATGAAAGGTGCATTAAAATGGACGTCCTGAAAATTATAGAATTCTCTCAAAGGAATAGTCTTTAATTTTGAATTATACAGCTAATTTTAATGAATTGGAAGCCATAATGCATAACCTTTCTTTCATGCAGGAAAGAACTGTGAGCTGTGCAAGGATTTCCATTACAGACAAGCAGGTGCAGATCTTTCAGCCATCGATGTTTGCAAACCCTGCGACTGTAATGCAACAGGCACCAAAAATAGGAGCCTCTTGTGTGATAGTGTAAGTAGCCTTAATAGAGAAAAAGGAGAAAACATTTCAATCAGCCGGGTAGACAGGCATAAGATTTTACAAAGTATATTCAGATGGTAACTAGTCTATATAAAAAATATTCTGAAGTCCAGCCTTTTCAAAATGATAATTGACTTACATCAGACATTTGAAAGCTGAGAAAACAGAGAGGAATTTGAAATGTACTGATGAAGACTTACTCATCTAGATCAGCAACAGACATAAAAGATGTTGTATGAATAGTAGTTTTGGGATGCTACCTCTGCACTCAGTAATGTTAAAACATCTAGGTTTTGAGTGTTTTTGAAGGTCTTGGTACTGTCTTAAAGTTTCAAAAAGGTTTTGAAAATCCAGGCAATAAGCTGAGCCTGAAATGTAACTAAAATTAAGCTACTTCTCCCTATAGTAAGACAAGGATTGATCTCCCTTTTAATTTATGAAGTCCATTAAAAATAAAAGAAACCCACGAAGTGATGCTGAAAAGAGAACACTGTCAGCTATGCTTTTAAAGTCAATGGACCTCATTGTCATGCAAGCTGTCTAGTCCAATAATAAATCTATCTGTAACTTTTAAAACATGCATGTTGGAAAAAAACACAGGAAAAATGATTAAAATCTTGAACACATGCTAAAGGTATATTGTGGTTTGTGTTCTATTCACATGTGTCCTGTCCATTGCCAAAATCTAAATTTTGTTAGGAATAGGTAAGAAATAATTGTTTTCAAATTTATTGTAAAGGTAGAATTTATTCTGTGGGTAAATGTGATAGAACCACTTCAGCTTGTTGCCATTTTTCCTATCTCTTCTTTTTTCAACACTTTTATTCATAAAGTAATCTCTGGCTTTTTTCATCATATGTCTCTTGTCATTGAATTTTATTTAACAGTGAACTCTTATGGATCCTATTGTATTTTCTTCAGTTACCATCATAGAGGTACAGATGTGTGCCCAGTTGGACTCAGTGCATCTCACAGGACTCATGCTTTGGTACATATTCTGTGTGACATGCAAATATAGCAAAATATGTTTTCTAAAATAGTCTGCTGTATTATAAAGAAAAATTATTGTATAATTTTCAGTTTTCTGAAGTAACACACTCTGCCAGTAACACAGAAATGGGGGGGGAAAAGCTTGCAAAACACAGGTATCATGTTAGGATTTTTTTTCAAGACATAGGAGGAGTGAAAGCAAATGTTAATTTATGTATCCGTGGTTTGTGGTGAAATGTTAACCTAAATCAGCTTTAACTGTGATTAATAATCAGAGCAACAGTAGTTTACAGAAATCAGTGCTTTATACTTAGACATACAAGAATGTTGATGATGCCTGACTATGAAAGTATGAAGAGGGGGATAAAATGAGAAAAATGGGGGAGAGTATTGCTCAACAAAGCATCAATTGCTGAAGAAGAAGCAGAGCAGGGAGAAATGATTGAGAGGCATTAAAGAATAGATTTAATAAGACTGGGGACTAAATGCTGAAATTAATTGCATGAAATAGGAAGGCATCATTGGAGGAAGTGTTTCCAAACTTGACCTATGGAAGATGGAATCATAACGAATAAGGACTCTACTCATGAAAATTAATTGTTATATCACATTGATAATTTTCAAGGAAATTTGCCAAAATTGGGGCAGAATACACTTTTACTGCATAAATCATCACTTTCTTCAGATCATCAACATTTTTTACTTTTTGCAAAGTGCCACTTTAGTCACTAAGTTCCAAGAGGTACAGAGTTCCAAAATTAATCCATTGAATCACAAAACAATCTCATCTATTGAATCACACAGAAAGAACATTCACTCATCAAATGAAGTACTATTCAGGCTGATAGTATGCAAGATGTGTAGAAGGGCTGACTGCAACACAGTTGCTCCCATCTCAGTTCTTTGGACTGATCATGAAAACGTTATGCCTCTTCTGTTACCTATGCACTCTGCCCTTGGTGAGAAATGCATGTAGGTATAGAGGATTTCTCCCTTGCAGTGTTTCTCACTTCTCATACCTCCAATGATCACATCCACATACAGCTTAGTGTAGACTTTGTATTTTAAAATACAGGCTTTGTGGTTTAAAGTGTGAACTAACGTAGTAAAACTTCAAAATTGTGACTTTATGGCTTACAGTAACAGGTGGAATTTTGGGAGTGGTGTAGCAGTGCACCCACAAGCAGTTTGTTAGCTATTTTTGCAGAGTGATGTTTTCCTTTGAGACTAGTGAGTACAAGTGAGAATTGCTACAGCCTGATAAAATTTGTCCACTTCTGTGCTGGTTATTGATGTTTAGTCATTGTAGAAAAGATGGTTGCATTGTCTTTGTGAGCATTTGTCATGAAATATTTCAAACAATCAGAAAGTCCAGATGAACTGTTAGAGGTGCTTGAGCCTTAGGAGAGTGAAAGAAGAATTGGCTGCCTTCCTCCTTTCTCCCTAACAATTCACACATGAGAAAGTTCTACCAGAATACTGCTGACATGATCATTCTTGCTCTAGTTGGAGATTAATGTTTTCTGGCCCTCATACCAAAATCCTTTACTCATTTTCTTGTACTGCTTTTTACCCAGACTACTCTACAAATGCTTACATATTCTGTCAGGCATGGCAGCTTGTGGTCATTTCGTGATTCCGTTACAGTAAGTAATATATAATGCTGGGGGAAAAAAACACTCTTTTCCTAGGCATTTGTTTTAGGGAAACCTGAAAGTGCTGCTATTGCCTTTAGCTAGTCTTTGGAAATAACATTCTGGTCTCAGTGAATTTAGTTATCTTTAGTTATCTTACTCAGCTTTTGCTGATTTTAAGAAATTTTCCCTTAACATCCAAATAAATATGTATCATTTAATTGTTGTTGTGAGGAAGCTGTATTTTACTGCAGAAGATATTGTTCAGAGTTGCAAAGACTTAATTTTCTTCTATCAAGGTGGCAGTTGTATTGTCTCATCTTACAAGAAAACTCCAAGGCAAGAAACTGAACAAAATGTTAGTTACTCTTTTCTCTGAAGAGTCACATGAAAGCAGATTCCAGTGCTACCGAGTAACTATCTGAACAGACTTCAGATTTCACCTTTCTGCACACTCCCTAAATACTGTATTTTAAGAAATTATATATATATATATATATATGTTCAAAATGAAAATAGTATTTCTATTTCTATTTTCACTTCTGAGTTAATTCTTTTATCTAAATTTAGGATGAGACTTCCCATTTTCATTTATCTATCTACACTGATTTCAACCTCTTTATTGTGACTGACAACAAATAAATAAATGGAATATGTGTTGCAAGGGAAAGAACACAGGTTAAAGCAGTTCATTAAGGGAATTTCAGTCAACAGATATACCAAAGAGAATAAGGAATATAAAGAATGCAAATGTGTAATTGAAAAATATTGTGCATAGTGGAGTCCATAAAAAATGAGGTTATCAAACAGTGTGTATTCTGAATCTGGGTTTCCCTTAATGGGAGGCCTTTAACCTTATTGCTAAAATGATGGAAAATTAGCTTTTTTATGTTTGGTAATCCTATGGCTTTATTTTGGATGGGTTTTAAAAAGTGGAAACGCTGGTTTTCTGCTAGAGTTTATTTGTGGGATTTGATCCACTCCCATCCCTTGGAGTGTTGTGGGCAGAGGGTAAATGCCTCATTTTATGTTTTGAGCAAAAGTAGTAGAAAGCTACTGACTTTTGAAAGTCATCATACGTGATGACAAGAAGAGATATCAGGGGAGTGCAAAGGAACTTCATTATTGCTGCTTATTCAATTTTCAGTTCCCAAAGCCGCCATCCTGAGAATACTCACAGGTATTTGGTGTCAGACCATTAACCTATGTGTGTGAGCCAGCTCACTGTACCATTCTCATTTCCTAAACTGGAGAAAAGGAAAGAAAATAAAAGTCCTCAACCCCCTTGCTCCCTCTTCCTGAGATTGCAGACAACTGGATGCTGGGGTTCTTGCCAGATTTGCATCAAATAAGAAGATACTGAGAAATATATGATTAGCATTTATATCAGAAAGGCAGAATGTTGAGTCTGGCACCAATCAAATGCAAAATTGATGATGGCAGCATGAACAGCAAGAATTTCATGCCAGACCTAAATATACCCACGTCTTGGAATGCCCTGAAACTTGCAGTGGGTCAAAGCAAGGTGCTTCTGCTGTGGTAGAGAGTAAATAATTGAAATTAGTAATGACTTGGCCAATTATAAAATGTTATTTTTTTCAGGAGTTTTTTGGGCTTCAAAACCAGAAGTTAACTTTGGAAAAAAAAAATTCAAGTGTCAGTTTTTTTTTTTTATTTATTAAGATCCAGCCTCATATTGCATTGTTGTCCAGAATTGGAGAGACTTTTTGATTATATGTTTTTAACACTATGTTGCTGCTGCTATTACAGACACCAAAGAATAGCAATTTGAAATTACAAGCATATCCAGAGGGAAGGAGTTGATTTTAACTTTCAGAAAGGCTTAGGCAAATGATTGTTTCAGGAAATTGCATTTAATAATATAAGAGTACATATGGCCAACAAGTTTAAATAGCCAGAAGTTACATTTCTGATACTGTGATATGTACATGTTGAATATCTACTAGGTGAGTGCTATGGCTAAGAAGTTTGCTCTACTCTGACAAACAATTAAGGCAATTCTTTGGAATATGTCACCATTTGTCCTGGGTGCTTAAATCTCTTTTTAAGTTCGTGTATCAGTCTAGTAACAGAAGTGTTGCTGAACAGGCTTCACTTTGAATTTGTCATTCTAGATGTAATGTGTTAAAGTGTCCTGCAGTTAAAGAGTGGTATCACAGGAGTCTAAAGCAGGTGAGTTGCTCTGTATACCTAAAATTCAGAAACATTAAGTAGTTGGATTCCTGAATAAGGATGAGTCTGCAGCTGTGGTTTAGGCAGGAGAAGGTTGCTGGCATACCTTTTGTAACTGTTCACACTCAAGGATATGAGAATAATGTGTGTTTTGTACATAAAGTACAAATGACACAAGGGCTACATGTGAAATCAGCATCAGTGATTTTCTGTATCAAATAACAATTGTAATTATGAGGTCTTAAGACACACCACCACTTGGTAGTAATGCTCGGCCAGGTTAATTTTCAGAGTGAGCAATCCAGACAGATACTTTCCATCAGTGATTTAGTACCAAGATGGTCATGTTAATACACAGTCTGTTTGTGTTTGCTGACTGCTTGGGTCAGAACTAGGCTTCTCAGGCATAAGTAACAGGAGAACAGATTCCTTTCTGCTCTTCTATAACCAGCATTGGTCACAGAAAATTGAAATATTTTTCTTTAAATGGCAGATAACATTTGAATCAGGGAAGGGGGGAAGCTTCAGTAATATCTCCAGTGAACAACTGGTGAAATTCTGGTTAACAAAACCTTTAAATATTCATTGCTACCAATATTTTCAATGATACCGTAGTTTCCAGAGTAAGCTAGATTTACAGAAATAATAATAATAACAAAAAGAGCCTCTTTCTTTCATAATTGGATTTTTATGTAGTTATTGTAATGGTTTGTTCTCCCCAGTTTGATATAGATTTCTATGTTATAATCTGTGGTACACCTATTTCTTCAGTATTATAAACATTTATCAGCTTGTTCAGCTTCTTTGAAATAGTATTAATTTCCAAGCATTTCGCAGATTATTTTAGTGCTTCTCTGTACAGAGAAATTAAAGATACTGTTTTTCTATATTTCTCATTTTAAAATCAAATTCTCCCCAGATTAAGCCCAAATATTCTTTTTTTACGGGGACATCTGCAAATTATTTTGTTGGCTGGCTCCTGGATAAAATTTGAATTTTTTAGTTGGCCAGACATTTCTCCCTCATTTGAAGAGTTATAGTTATTCTTCAAGCATATTTTTTTTTACCCTGTTATGATTAAGTTTGGGGACGTACATTTTCTGCAAGTACATGTGATGAAAATTACTGCTCCTTGTAATAGCTTGACACAAAATTATGCTGAAATCCTGATATTCTTTGCTTCTTTTAGCACTTAGTAATCTACATGTTTCACTTGTGGCATCTGGAAATACCTACCCTTTGCTCACAATTAGCCATGGGTTTCCAGGTATTCAGGATCAGAACATCTCTGCTGGAAATGAAACTAAGCTAGCCCAGTATCTTCTCTGATTTCCAGAAGCATGATCTTGCTGTGATGTGCTTTTCTAGATTTCAGTTATTTATGGGTTTAGGGCTACCTGAGGTAAACTCAGGATTTTCATCTAAGTAGCCATGTTTGGTGTCCACATATGGAATTAATCTAACTAAATTTTTTAAGCAAGTAATTACTTTGTTTACTTCCTTAGAATTTCCTGAGTGTTCTGTTTTATAACTTAAGGGAAAAAAAAGAGTATTCATTCTCTAAGACACTCATGATTTTGTAGCCATGTATTCCCTTCATTTCAGTCCTTTATTTCCAAACTGTAAAGTCTTTAGTCTTTTTTCATTTGTATCTTTCCTTATTCTACTCTCTCTGTGACCGCTTATATTTTACAGAGGGTAACCAGATACACAAATTTTGTAAAATGTTGATACAAAACAGATTTTTATGACAGAATGAGATTTCCTGTGTAATTTTCTGTTCTTTTATTGATAATCACAGTATTCCTATTGCCTTTTTACCTGCTTCAGAGCTTCCAAATGATTTGTAGGGGAAATGGAGCAGCTTTAACAGCTTCTTTCTTGAGTGCTAATAGCTAATTTTGGACGTATCACTGTCTACCTATAGTCAGTGTTGGTTTTTCCCGGGTATTAAGTTTGTAATTCTTGATGTACAAATTAATTTTCTGATCATCCTTTTGGTTCAGTGTATGTGATATATTAAGATGTTGCTGACTTAAAGAAATGAAGTAGTATCATGTAGCATGATTTCCTTTTGGGAAAAAAGTACCAATCTTTTCCAGTATATAATTTTGATTTTTAATAGAATGTAGAATAGTAATACAAGAAAGCATACTAGAATGTAGATCTCAGGAACTTCCTTACAGCCTTTTAAGGAGAATGATGTAATTTTATTCCTCTTTTACTGACGTTGATTTAAGCAATTATTAAGTATTTCAGTAATGTTATATTTTGTTTCATCTAGAACTTTAGTCTCATGTGTAGTCACTTTTCAAAAGGAAAGATTTTGCTAAAATATTTTTCTTCTGTCTTCTTTGGTTTTAAATCAGTCTTAAAAATCATTCCTGATATAGAAAGGTAGCACCTCTTTCATAGTGAAGAGCTGTGGAAGCCTTCCTTTGCGATCTCTGCTGTGGTTCTCTTTCCGGAATGCTATACATAATCATAAAAACATTAGTTAGTCATCTGCTTTCCTCCAAACAGAATTCTTATCAGTGCTATATCCAGTCAGTCATGATTTTGTCTGGATAAATCCTGATACCTCTAGGAATAGAGATTCCACATCCCCTCTGGATAGCCTGTTACTGATGCTGCACTTCTCTTTTAGTGAAGTGTTTCAGTGTCCACTCTGAATCTGCTAATCATACCACTTAATTATTTATTGCCCTGATTCTCTGGTAGGCTTCCTTTGTTTCTGAAATTCAGTTTTTTTCCTTCATGCTTTAGGCATGTTGCTTGTTAAATGCTCATTTTTGTGTTGCCTTATTCTAGTTTTAAAATTTGGTGGTGGTTATCCTGTCTGATTTAGCTATCCTATTTTGATCTTTCTTACACTTATTGAAGAGGAAATTTTGCATGTAATGCTTTCCTTCCTGTGGTAGCTTTTGGAGTAACTTCGAAGTTTTTTTGGGTATGAGTTGAGTGCTATTGTGTAACCTGGGTATGCTGCGATCATGAGCACAGAAATGTTTCTTTTACAGTTAGGCATTAAACTGGGTATTTTTCTTCATTTAGGATTAAACTCAGAGTTGCTTTTCACATGTGAATTCTCTGATGAATGGCTGTGATGCATGACTGGGTCTCTTATAATACACTAAATATCTAGATCAAATCCAGTCTAAAAGGGAATGAAATTGAAAATCCTTGTTGGTGTGTTTTCTGCTATTGTGGTCTTTTAACTCTTCTCGTACTTGCTGTTGTTCTGCCTTTTTAATGTCTACATCTTCCTGAAAAATAAGGCTGATACATCAGTAAAAGATCTCTATCAAGAAATCACATTAAAGAGGTTTTATGGACTACAGAATCCTTTTATGAGGAAAGGGTAGGAGTATATGCTTCTCTAACTTGTATTCAGTATTTCCTGCACTGAGAATTTACTTTTAGATGTTGAAATACTCTATTTTGTAATACTAAAGCTTAAAGCTTAATTTTAGTTTTGAGGGTGTGATGATAGTATTTAAGTGAAATTTGCCAGTAGCTTTGTCTCTCCTGTTGTTTCAGCTTGGCTTGACTCATGGATTAAAGATGAAAAAGGCAACTGTTAAGAGAAATTTCTGTTTCAGTAGCTAATTAAAAGCAAGGTACATTGAACTACAGTTGTTGATATCATAGATGAATACTGGTTTTGAATTATTATACTTTTTCATACTTGTAAATATTTGCACTGAAAAAAGTAAGCTGACCTAAAGAAAATTCTTTATAACATAGTTTCTTTATTTCTGCATTTCCCAGAATGCTCCAGTTAGAAAAGTTAGTTTTTGTTCCTTGATCATGAATCCCAAACCTTTTTCCAATTCCCATCTCTGTGTTGCTTTGGCTCCCTGAGTTTGTTTTTATGTTGCACATTAACCAATGTCTCTGTTTATCCATTCCTGTGCTGTTGCCCTTTCCCTGTGGTTAGTTTCCCCATCATACTGCAAAGTGATGAATGCAGAGATTGGGGTTTTTCCCTGGCTTTCAGAGGTCTGAAATTGAGGTAGCTTTTCAGGAGCCCTTTAATCTTGCACAAGATATGAGACACTCAATTTTGCTTCATTCTTAGTTAACTAACATTTTTACTAAAATAAATAAGCATATGGGCAGAAGAAAAAATGCAAAACTTGACCTTTGAAGATTATAGTTCTTTACTGTAACTGTGATTGAAAAAAGTATTCATTTTAATAGAAGTCACCATATCTACAATGCAATTTTGTAATTATTCTTTGCAGGTTCTCTGTCCAGATAGTAAATACGGCTGCATTGTTTACTCACTTCTTTTTCCCTTCTATTTTGAAAGAATAGGACTTTTAAACTCTATTTAAAAGTCAAATAGTTACACTCTGTTCAATATTTCTCTTTTTTCCTCTCTCTCAACAAATTAAAGAATGCTCACAGGCTTTTTGTTTTTTTCTGTTCCATTTCAAATTTTCTCTCCCCCCGTCTCATACTCCCATTCTTATTGCTAATGAATGTATCATCTAAAAATAGGTATGTTCATCATTCTATAATATTTTGTATCTTTCTAGATTGGAGGCCAGTGTAATTGTAAGAGACATGTGTCTGGCAGACAATGCAATCAGTGCCAGGAAGGATTCTACAATCTGCAACAGTCAAACCCTGATGGCTGCAGTCCCTGTAACTGTAATACCTCTGGGACAGTCAATGGAGATATTACCTGTCACCAAAATTCAGGACAGTGCAAGTGCAAAGCAAATGTTATTGGTATGTGTAATGCAAGAGTTCAGAGCCATTTTTCTTGTTTTCTCTGGAAATAAAACACACTTGGTTTCTAAATGAAAGGTGTAGAAAGCTTCTTTGCTGAAGGCAGATTGCAAAAATGAATGAAATTAAGTGTTGAAAAATTATTAATTTAATAATTCTATCAAACTACAGCTTGAAGCTTAGTTTAATCAACCCTTTAGAAGTTTCTTTATGGCATAGCTACGTTAGCTTACATAGCTCCATACTAATAAGTCACAGAAATAATGTAATTTGCTTACTGTGTAGATGTTTCTTTTAGGAAATTAGCACCTTTTCAATGTGTTTTGTACTTAATGAGTTCTAAGCAAATCATTTCCATGCTAGTTTTCTTAATAGACCAAAATAAATGGATTTTTTTTCTCAAAATATTCTGTGCTACAGGGTCCTTTGTGATAAATCTATCATTTTTTTTCTATTATATTTCTTTGAACTGTTCCTATGAAATGCAAAATAAGTCAACATAATTCCACAGATCATGTACATAGCTAGGGTTAGTTATCAAGGGCCACATAATTTTAATTTTGTAATTCAATGCCAAGCTGATTATAATAAACTGCTACCTTCTGTGTTATTTATCACTTTTTTTACAAGACGTGCTTTTTTGTTTGTTACTCCCACAGGTATTTTTCAGAAATTAGATTTGATTATAGCAATTTATTACTTCCAGCATATTTGAGGGGAGCCACAGCCACATAAGGACAAAATTTATCAAGTGCCCAAAATACACAGTATATATAATACACTTTGAAATATTGATGTATGGGAATATTATGCAAGGAGAATTTCCTGATAAAGTGAGCCTTGCATGGTAACTGTACATGTCTCAGACTATACATATGTCTCAAAAAGAAAAATTCCTCTTCTGCTTTGTTATTAACAGAATTAGTAATCTGTTTTTTCTTCACCCTAACCAGGTTCTAGGTTGCATTAATAAAGTTCAAGTACATATTAATGTATTTGGTATTATACATACCCGCACTTGTGAATGTTGACTCATTTGTAATCTTGTCTTTGTTGCTTTTGGAAATGAGAAGAAAGAAGAAAATGTAGAATAACAACAAATAATGAAAATAACTCTAAACAGAATGAAGCCTGAACAGTTTCAGTCCTTTTTCCTGTGGAATGCTGTATTTTTCGTACAAAATGAAAAGGGTGCTAAGAGTAGAAAATCTCTGTGCATCTTAAACCCTTTCTCTTCCTTCAAGAAAAAGGACTTCAGAGCATTCTTAATTATATATTCATTGCCCACATCTTATGTTTGAACCTGTGAAAACACTTAATTCAGTGGCAGTTTGGCAGACAAATTCACAGTCTGGTTCTCACATATTTGGTTATCTACATATTACATTTTCTCCCCTTCATGAAAACATTAAGAATTGGTTTTATTTTGACTGAAATAGTTGTCAAAAAAAAAAAAAAAAAAAAAAAAAAGAAAGTGTGGATCTATGCTTTCAGTACTTATCTGTAGCTATGATGGGGGGTTGTAGTTATGCAAGTGTTTGTTTGCAGGATAAAGGCCTAATTCTTTCCAGACTAGATTCTTAATTTTTTTGTTTTACAAACCAATTGTAAATAAGCTTCTGTATATTGAAACGTTTGCAGCAAACTTTACCAGGGGACTTTCCTCTTTGGATTTCTAAATTGGTTTTTAGAGCAGTCTGTCTATTGCCATTTTATCTATTTAAACAAACACAATAACAGAAAAATGCAACTATCGACTGCAATGTTATGAAACATGAACTGTTAGAGTTAACACAACTGTTAAATCTTACTAATGATTCTATCACCAGTAAAATACATTAGCACCAATAATTTTATTAAAGTAGGTCATTCATCTAGAATAAAAAGGTAGAAGAATGTGAATTAAATGCCAAGCATGCTAACTCCCCTGTACTTGTTAACATTGAATGTGATGCCCTGTAGGCCTTCCTCAGTATCGTTAGGAATAGATTACCTGTCAGGAATATGTATGGCATATTCAAATAAGCACTGCGCATATTTTTAAAACTGATATGATATGAATCCATGTAGACCAATTTTAATAGTTCAAAATGAGTCATAATTCTTGTTAACAATACAGTTATTTTTAAAATTTGCAGCAATAGTGGTCCTTTTTTATTTTCCTTATTGAAATTAAATGATATGCCTTAGGTGAGTCATTCATCACTGTTAAAGGAACTCGCCTTCTGTTGGAGATTTTGAGTTTTTATCCATATATATAATTCATTCCCTACCATTTTTAGTTTTATTTTTCTACATGTAAGTTGCTAGGTGTATTTTTGTATGGTTTTGTATATTTTTAAAATGATGACAGTATTTTGCTAGAAGATTGTATTTATATTTTCCTATATGAAACAATCAAGTCATAGCTTCATAATGAAGGATTTTCCCTCTGCAAGGGAAAAATACATAACTGAATTTGCATTTTTCGTATAATAATCTAGTTTGCTTTCTTGTAATGTACATTTTATAAACTAACATATAAATGCCATCCCTCGGGGCAGGGATAAAGCAAGCATTGACTTTGAAAACAAAGCTAATAAAACTACAGGATGAAGCATGAAGAAAACAGTTTGTATTTTAATGTACTGCAGGAGTTAACTAAATCATACATTTAGATAAAAATATTTCATTTTGGATTATGGAGAATATTTTCTGCTTTCAATAAGGGCTAACAATAAAGACTAACATAAATGCAATCAATGATAAAACTGAAGTATGGTGTTAAGCAAATAATTTGTTATAGTTAGTCTAACTTGTGCTGTCCCAGTGTATATTTAATGTTTTTAATACAATATATAAATCTATTATCAGAACAGATTGTGAGCCTAGTGCAATTCTCTGTGTATTGCATTTCTGTAATATAGGGTGAAGAGTTCACATAGGAATTGATTGTGCAACAGGTGCTGTTGTGGGGGACAAAGAGATTAATTGTGCTTTGTTGTAGAAATGTTACAAAGAATCTCTTGCAGAAGTATCTTAAATTGTATTAAGAGGCCAGAAGAAATGCATTTCTTCTGAAACAAATTGGAAAAGTAAACAGATTTTTGGGATGCCACAGTTATTCAACTGATTTGTGCAGCCTTGTCACTCCTGTTAATTATGCTGGGGAAGAGTCAATCCTCCCTTTCTTTTTTGTTTTATTTTATTGTATTATACTTACACTTTTTAAAAATTAAATTAACAGCTTTTAAGATTTGGGGTTTTTTTTTATTAATTCCTTTTCTCTTTCCAGGCCTGAGGTGTGATAGTTGCAATTTTGGATTTAAAGCTCTCAGATATTCTAATGAAGATGGATGTGAGCCTTGTTGGTGCAACAGCCACGGTTCAGTGAACCAATTCTGCAACCCTCTCTCTGGGCAGTGCAATTGTAAAGAACGAGTGAAAGGGCTACTCTGTGACACCTGCATGGACAACTTTTATGGGCTGGATGTAACTGGTTGTAAGGCTTGTGAATGTGATGCTGCAGGGTCCATTTCGGGAACCGTGTGCGACATGAGGACGGGGCAATGTGTGTGTAAACCAAATATAGGGGGAAGGCGCTGCGATGAGTGCCTGGATGGGTACCACAGAGTGCAGAAAGGTCACTCCTTCCTTTGTCTGCCATGTAACTGCGAGAAGGCAGGGACGGTAAATGGCTCTCTGCTTTGTGACAAATCGACAGGACAATGTCCTTGCAAAGCTGGTGTGACTGGCCTTCGGTGCAGTCAGTGCATGCTGCAGACGTACAACCTCAGCATGAGCAACGCCCGCGGCTGCCAGCCCTGCCACTGTGACACTCTGGGCACGTTGGCAGGAACAGCTTGTGACCACGTTTCTGGGCAGTGTGTCTGTCTGCCTCAACGCCAGGGGAGAAGGTGTGATGAGTGTAAACCAGGTAAGAAAATGGGAAGACAATTCATTTGATGAAGTAAGTTTTGCTTTGTTTATAATTTCCTACAGTTTTTAATATGTGTTTGGACAGCTTCATGTCTGACATGTCTCTGACATAATTATTTTTCTGTTTCTTCCTAATTGTGTGAGTGAGAAGGAAGCATTATTTTCCTGATCACCACCAAATATTTATTCTATTTTCAGATTTTGTATAATTTGTATTATTACTGCAGTTTCAACATGTCCAAAATAAGGCTAGGCTACTTCTAGATATTGAGAAAATATATGAATAATCAAGTCCCAGTCTCTGAATACGAGGTAAATTGGCATAATCTAATGAACAGCAGCTATCCTCATAATGAAAAACGTGGATTTGGAAGGCAGAGTGCATGCTTTTCAGGAAGGGCACTTCATGCATAAAGCTGAGCATGGCAGGAGGCACAGAGATGGTTGCTTAAACTTTGATGAGTCTGGCAAACATGCCACTTAGAAAGCATTCACTTGCCTTGCTGTGTTGGGGTTGTGCTGGCTTGCACAAGGACTGCTTACAGTTTGGCCCTACAAGTAGGTGATATTTGCAGTTTGCTACATATTTGTTCAAAATTTTGTGCCATATTTGTAAACAGAGTTTAAAAGTTCATTTTAAGTGGGGAGCTCTGTAGTTATATTTCAATGTTTTTGTTTCAAGAATTAGATGGGTAAAGTGAAACTATAGGTAATGTTAACCTACCCTTCATCATAATATTAAGCAGATAGATTTAGTTTAAATTAAATACATATGCAATTTATTCAAGTAGCAGGTCACATTAAAAGGTACATTATAGCTCCATTGGTTTTAATATGCCATTCAATAATTTGAACAGAGGTTAAAAAAGCTGCTTAACCTCCATTAAGTACTTTTTTAAATGCTTTCATTTAAATTATTTTAGGTACATATACTAATAAATAAGGCAGCATTCTGTTTTTCTTAGTTCCTCCTCCAGTGCTATTTGACCTGCTAACCCTCTACAGCAGCCACTTAATCAGAGATCGACAGAGGAGTGATGTCAAGGCTCCCCGAGTCAGTGACCGCCCTTGTCCTTGGAAAAGAAAGGCCAGGGTTTATGCAGAACTAAATGGTTTAAAAAGGTTTAATTGATAGTGTGAACAGGCTGGTTTGTAGAAAAGCTTACATGGCACTCAGAGGAATAGTCCCACAATACTTCCTGGTAAAAAGAGAAATAATTTAAAAAGTATTTGTGTAAGTATTATTTTTAAATTTTCTAACTAGTAGCTTTAAGCATGCATGTGCTGAGCACTGAGCTCGCTGCTGCAGGTGAAAGTGTAAATTCTTATCTTTGTAAAAGCACTGTATTGCTCTAAATAGAGCAGAGTGGGCTGTGCTATTTTCGCTGTTTTACTGAGAGCTTATTTAGATGTTTAATATTTCTAACTTTTATATAAATATTCTTTGTTAGTATTTCCCAAAAGAGACATTTCTCCCATACAGGGAAGAGTATAAAAAGTCTTCTATATAGAAATACAGAAGATTTTAATTGGTTTCAAGTATGTAGACATGTCCTATGGCTTTGTCTTGGGACAAAGATAAGAAAAGGTACTCCAGATGTGTAAGAAAATGTACTCCAAGTGTGTATGTAGCCTAATTAAAGCACACACATATTAATTAATAATGGCAGCCCTGAAAAAATACTGAGGATTTCTGCGTCTGTTGAGACATTTCAAGTCTATGACAGAAGTTAAATGGCATTTAAAATAATGTCCCAGTGTAGCATATCTTTTATGTGCTCTGATAAAATCCGAGAAGTTTTCAGAAGTTACCAAAATCTTAATGCAGGAAGAATTGCCAATTGAGAAAAGATCAAACTGGTTGTAGCTTTTGGAAATTGTTTTATAAGGAGATTGTTTTTCTTAAAGCTCTTTTTGGCGCATTCAGCCATGTGTTTCATCTGTTAGGCTGTATCCATGACCTTCGGTTTTCCAGTTTGTTTTCATACAAGTAACATTTTGGTAGATTGGTGTACATTTATTTTTTCTTTAAACTAATGGTGTATGCAAAGAGAGCAACACTTGAGTCTAGCATGAAACAAAAAGAAAGCAGTTTTACCTTGTACAGAAACTTGCTTTTGAGATGTCCTGGGCTGCAGTGGTCGAAACACAGGTTCTCTTCAACCCCCAAATCGCTGTGAGTATTTTGTCCCTGCCTCATTCTGGAACTGTGTTGCTGACTGAGATTTGTGCCACACAAATCCTATTCAACACAGGTTTTGGACCTTGTTACAAGAGCAGCAAAGCTGTAAAGAAGGCATTTTGTTTTTTAAGTTCTTTACTCCAAAACCACAGGTTTGCATAGAATGCTACATAGTATAGAAGAGATGTAAAGGGACATGTAGGCTGTGTGTCTGCACCAGTACTGAGGGTTTGTGCACATACTACCTCTCTTGGCCAGAAGAATGTGTATTGTCTTGTGACAACATTGCTGCTGTGGGGAGCTGTTCATTTTGAAGCCCAGCCTGTGGTTAAGAAATGAACATTACTGCCACAGATGCTAAGCACATAAAGGTGCTAAGGAATTGGTCATGTGTTCCTTCTCTATATGGTGGGAGAAATGCTAAGAGGATGATTAAAAAAAGAAGCGGAATACTTTGCTATGACTTTCATTCTTCCTTTTGAAAAGTGTATTTGATTGACAAATGTGATCAGTTATGGCTGAATTGGAAGAAAATCTGAAAAAGAATAAGCATAATGCTAGTTATATACATAGATCTCAGAGAGATTTGCGGTGGCTGTCTTAAAATTGGAAATTGGCTCTATTATACAACAGTGGATCCTTCATAAAGCAACTTTTATGAGCCCTTCTAACCTTGCTGTAAATTAAGCTTGCATTGAGTTGTTACTCTTTCCTAGGTGGAGTCAAATTCTAGATAGTGAAAGTAAATAATAATTCTTATGACAAACAGTATGAATTTGTAATGTCGTGTTTCCTCTTTTTCCTCTACATTTGATCATGGTGATTTACTTACAAATTAGCTGGGGAAAGAAATTTTTCGCATTTTCCCATCCCTCACTTTTAAAAAAATGTTTTGCCTTTACCTGCTACTTCTGGAAAAAAAAAAAAGTAATTGTAATAGTGTCCAGAAACTTTTAGAGCATTTCTAAAAGGTTATAATAAAAAATATCCTACCAAATCCTTCATTGCTCTACAGTGATTTAGGCAGTGTGGCTGTAGGAGAGGCAGGATGTTTAATACTAAGGTATAGATTATAATTAGTGATTTCACTGCTATGATAAAAGCAGTATATGCTGTATTAATTGATCCTGCTCAGGGAAAATGAATTTGTTTTCTGGAGATGTGCTTATTTGCCCATTATAGACTTCTCTTAGATATTATTTTATACAAAAGAATCATAGAATCATAGTTCTGTGCAAAATTTCAGATGGACAAGGATCTGGTTTAGCCCGAGTGCTTATCACTTACTGCAACTATAAAGTGGATCCTGAAGAAGTACTTTGACCTTCTGCACGAATCCAAGGCTTCAACTTGTTTCCAGCCTTCCTGTTAGGTTCTTTGAGTGGAGTCATTCATTGTGCTCAGGAGTGACATTGCTTGGAAATGGTCTCCTGTATTTATGCACAGGATGGGCACTGCAGAGCGCAGAGAAGTGCAGCAGGAGATAATACATGCTGCCTCACTAATAACTTCAGGCTATTTGCTCTCTCTACTGCTTCTGTTCGGGGTCTCTCTGGAATAAAGTGCCAACAGCGTGGTTTTTTATGATGCGAATGTATGTTAACTGGAGACTGATATCACTTCACTGTCCACTTGAGATTTATCTCACTGAGGACCAGAGGCTAAACTTGAACAAAGATTTGAGCAGTAAAATTCTAATGTTTTCAATTTGTTTAGTTCCTCTGCTATTTGGATATGAACTCACAGTGCAGCACTGCTGCAAAGACAGAGAATACCACCCTAGGGGTGTATATATAGAGCTATCTCTTGTAAGACAAATAATAAGGCCTTGGGCAATATGACATGTAACAGTATAATTTTGGGCTCCTTATTATAAAGCAGGACAGTTATTGGACAGCAGGAAGTTGTTGGACAGCAAAAAATATTCAGTAGCTGAGAACATGACTACGAAACTACTGATTGAACTTGATCTGGTGAGAGGGCAAGTGTCTGAGAATTCTGTGCAAATGCTGCATATCTCAGTAGCAGCTGAAATTTTTCTATTGAAGTTGTACAATAATAACTAATAGCAACCAGCAAAGGGAGATAGAAACTCATATCAATGACCCTATTTTAGAATTCATGTTTCAAGATAGGTACTTGTTGTTGTCCAGTGTCTCTTAATACTGTGGCATCAGGATTGTTTGCAGAGCTCTCAAGCATTGCTAGGTTTTTAATAAACTGTACTCCTCCAAGGGGGGAGGGGAAAAAATAAAGGGAAGAGCAACTTGTGTGAACAAAACAGTTAAATATTTCTTAATAATCAGGTTAAAACAGAAAATGTTTGGGAAAGTTATGTCATTATATTTTTACTAACATGCCATTACTTGAATTGTCTTCTGATCAGAAAGAAATTATTAAGAATGAAATAAGTCCATATATTGTGAAATAGATTATGCAAGTGGAACAGCATCTTTAAGAGAATGCGTGTAAAAGCTCTTTTGCTAGGAACTTCAGGTGAGGTTGTGAATAATGAGTAAATTCTTAAATGACCAGATTAGAGGTGTATAAACTGTATCTAACTGTGGTTTTCAGTAATAGATAAATATCAGCATAAATAAAGATTGCTTTTGAGGGCAATAGGATGAAAGATGGCACAGCAGAAGCATACCAAATATACTGTGGGGAATGTGAAATGAATGCTCAAATTCATAATTTGAAATAGTTCAGACAGGACAGGATTCAGGGTGAAAGCTGTTTAGTACCAGAGGTGTAACTTTCTTTTATCAGTTTATTATTCTGTATAAAAGTATTTGTTTAGGTTACAAGCGCTATGTTAAGGAGGAGTGAAATATAAATAAGAAATACTCGTCAAATTTTGTTTTTCTAAAGAACCACTATCTTATTTCAAGGATTAAGTCAACCACTGGTTGATAAAAATTAGAGACATTCTTAAGAAGATATGTGCGTTTCTTATGATTTGCAGCTGGCCATTATCAGAGCTGAGATCTCAGAGTGGAATGGACAAATGTCTCTTCTCTTTATGTTATTTTTTATCTCAGCTGCTTGTGCTGCATTCATATTTCTCACATCCTTGGGTCTTTACTTTCCTCACAGACATGTTAATACACTCCCCCTATTTTGCATTTGCACTGGCTAAGAGTCTGAAGAGAGATAACCAACATTTTCAAAATCTCTTTCTTTTGCAGGTTTTTATTTTTCTCCATCCAGCATCACTGGCTGTCTGCCATGCCTGTGCCACATAGCTGGTTCTGTGAATCAGATCTGTGATAAACTCACTGGCCAATGTAGTTGCCAAGACGCCTCCGTTACAGGACAGACATGTGAACGTTGCAAAGAACTTTATTTTGGATTTGACTCTGTCACAGGGAGGTGAGTGTTTCTTTTTTTACAGGTCACTTATAACCTCCTTGTTACATTTTTCCTCATGGCTCAGTCAAGGGTTTAGTGACAATGCAAAGATGTGCTCTAGGTAGGTTAATCCTTCTATGAGTTCATGTGTGCACTCTGATTTACATGTGACATATTACACAATCCCCTGTGGTCCCATGAGCTGAAGGAAATAGAAACTTTACCATAGATTTAAGTAGCAACTGCATGAAAGATGTATAAGGCTAAGTTATAGCAATTAATTAATTGCTTTCCTACGTTTTCTCTGCATCTTCAGTAATATGTGTTGTTTTCTGAGGTGTTAAACATTGACTATTAAAATGCAGGTAATTTGTCATTCTTGCAACTAGTGAATGCTATTGAAGATATCAGGAATATTTAGTGGGTGGGGGCGGGGAGAGAAAAGGAAAACTACAGATATCCCTGACTTCCCAAATTTCGTCTGGTAAAATGTTCACTGCACCTTTACTCTTAAAATTTTGTTTTTCTGAAGCAGTGTACTGTTTTTCAACAATTTGTTATGTGCCACAAGGTAAATTGTATTTCTAATGTAGTCTGGTGTCTTTAGGTACATTGAAATTATATGGATTCTCTGGATTATAAGGGGAAAACATACCTGTATTGTGCGCTGTTATTTCAACTATTGCGCTGTCTTTTTTTTCCAGTATCATCTTTCGTACCCAGTCCTTACAATCTCAATTTCCTTTTAAAATATTGTCCAGAAAGATTGCACAGCTCTTATGCAATTATCTTTCCATGCAAACTGATGGTGGTAAATTGTTTTGTTGTATTTGGTATTTTTGCCTTTTAAAAAGCCAAACCCACATACGACAGGCAAAAGCAAAACCTGTATAATGATCCCCTCCCTCTGCTCCTCTCCCCTAGCTAGTGTGGGGTAGACATGCTTTTAGGCAGTGATCAGCAATGTCATCCTGCATATATTTGACATTGTTCTGCAGATTTTTCACTTTAACTTTTATGTTACTGTCACTCATTAGGAGATTTTTTAAATTATTTTTTACTGTTTCGGGTCACAGAGGCATCTGCTAATAGCCATAAAGTAATCTGTAGAAATAAGGACTTCCTATTTTCACTTCCTGTCATTTCTAATGGTGAGAAATAAAGTCTGTGTAATATTAAAGTTCCCTTTGAAATATATTTTCCTTAATATTAATGATACCTTTTTATTTTAGTTACTTGGAATAGATTCTCCCCTCGCCCCTCAGTTTTAGCACATTTGTGCTAAGCAATAGCTTTTCTGAGCTAGATACTGGCTTTCAAATGCCTGTATTTTAACCTGTCTTTTGCAATTCAAAATGTGGAAATATGAATTATCTATATCCAGAGCTTGTTGTAAAGATAGAAAGTTTTTAGAGTTCTGGGATTTTAATCTGAATTGACTTTAATGCCTTAATACTAGTTAATCCTCCTGGCAGTATTGAAGACTACTCTGGTTGTACATTAATGTGATGAACTTATGTTGCATTTTCTTGGCTCCCTTTTCATTGTTGTCTTCTTGGGCAATGTACCTCTGTTTCTCTCAGTGGATTTTTATCCACTGACAATGATAATGCAGGTCTTTATTTGTTAATCTATTTTATTCCATTTCTTTAACTGTTAATATCTTCATAATAAGAGTAATATGCTTTTTGTTTCTCTAAAAAGTTGCCAGGTCATTTAAGCCATCCTTGCTCCAAGTGTCTTTTAAGGACAGAAAAAGATGTGAGCTATCTGTAGTGGCAAAGACATATCTGTCTTTACACAGTAGCACAAAAGAAGCAGAAGCTATGATACACAGAGATTGTGAGGCTTTAAAATTCTACCACTCTGAATGTATATGTGAGCTGATTGATTTTGTGGTGTTTTCGAGATAAAACAGGAACTCCATATTCTTTAATGCATTTCAGGTTATTAAGCAGCAAAAATTTCTTGGCTTTTAACAAATTAGGAATACGGAGTCTTTGCAGCAATCTGAGAAGATCTGTAATGGTTCTGAGCATCTGTACACATTTGAAATGTTTTACCTCTGTATTGTTTACTATAATGAACTGGTCAATGAACAACACAAATTGTTTATCTATTTATATATATATCTTGACAGATTACTGTTTATGAAATCCATTTAGCAAGTGAGGTTTTCCCATAAGGATGAAAAATGAAGATTTTAAACAGATTGCTGGAGAGGCTCTAACTGCACCTAGAGAGTCAATGTAATAAAGGTTTCTCTATATTAATATTACAAAACCATTTATCCTCAGAAAATCAATATCACAATTCATCTTGGCATGACATTTCTCTTTCCATGTTTTAAAAGTCTGTTTTCCTTGATTATATATAATTCTGTTTTAATAAAACTCCAATATGTTTGACTCAGAGTACCTTGAAAAAGTAGCATTTGACAAGAATACAGCAAATATTTCTCACATGATTAAAAGTTACTTATATTTTAAAAGAATTGGATATGTTTTTTGAAAATTCATAATTGAATCCTTAATTCCGACTGAAAAGCATGAACTATGCCTAACAATAAATCCAGTTCTAGTTTTTTGCAGTTAAATAACATGATGCATGTGATTAAGCAGAATATGGTGAAATATCTGCTGTTATTTGCAGGATCAGGAGCCTGATTCAGTGAAATCGGGGAGCCTACATTTTTCCTAGAAGAAAAATGCAACAAGCAGAAAGGAACAGCCCCACCCTGCCAGGCAGAAAACTATCACTGTGACTGTATGAGTATTGAGTTTGATTGTCATGTGTGAATCATAATCATAACTAGAATAATCAGGAGACCCTTGTTCATAAGAGGTGCAATAATATACAGGAACAATAAGAGAAACTTGTCTTTCTCTGTTTATCTATTAAGAAACTTTTGTAAACATACCCCCCTACTAAATAATCAGCATATAATGAAATTACAAAATAATAATAAAATACTGTCTTCCTGAGCAATTTTTTTTTTTGGTAACTAAACTGGGTTTTTAGTTAAAATACTCTAAACAAAACCTCTGTTTAAAGGGGGATTTGGATGCAGTGTCTGTAGATGAAAAGACTTTTGAAAAAAATGCCCTTTTCTCTTGACTGTAAAAGAGACCAAACTGCAGTATAGTGCTTTCCAAGAGAGAATGTATTTTATTTATTCTCAAAAGGATATTAGTCCATAAAACAAATTTGCAGCTTATTTTGCAGCTTTAGCTTTTATCAGCCTTTTTAAGGGTGTTGAATGATGCCCCAGGAGATCACACAGCACGAGCTGCTGTGGAGTAAAGGAACTCTAATACAGAGAGCTCTGCAATAGGCAGAAAACGTATGTGAAGATTTTCCTTAAACTTGTTTAAAAATCTGTCACATTTAATGCCTATTTCACTGATTATTGACCTGAATTTTAGTGTCCTAATGTGAAAA
Organism: Anomalospiza imberbis; assembly: GCF_031753505.1. Classification (NCBI taxonomy): domain Eukaryota; kingdom Metazoa; phylum Chordata; class Aves; order Passeriformes; family Viduidae; genus Anomalospiza; species Anomalospiza imberbis. The sequence continues at coordinate 90,686,039 of NC_089683.1, forward strand.
CAGTTTCCACCTTCCCCTCCTCTCTCCCTTGCCTTAAGAAGCTGATACCTAAAACATAATGGAACTCACTTTTTTTTCGGCTTTCATGAAGATAGTAGGAGGTACAGACCAAGGTGTGATGGTGGTGACTGGGAAGATGGCAAAATAATTTGTGTAAAGGCACCACCACATATTTCCTTGGGTCTGGTGAAACTGGCCAAGGAAAGATCAGCCAAATACAAATTGACTCTTGTTTAGTCTTTAGGTTAGCAGAATAAAGGGGGCATAGCATGACTGCTTTGGATTTGTCTGGTGTCTTCTTTTTGCTGCTTCATCACCTTGGGACCTGGCATCTGGAGAAATTTAAAATTCCCTGGAGGCTGATGTTGCTTATGCCTGAGGATTGGAGTTTTCCAGCTTAGGACAAGGGGAGGGAAGTTCAGACTTCCCAGTATGTTTTAGCTGCAATGTACCTTCCCACCTGTTTCCCAGACCATGGCTTTTCACAGCTCTTTTAGTCTGCAGCAATTAAAATATAGTGAAATTAGAATCTAAAGTGGAAAGTTTTATTTGCCATTGTTGACTTTGTTATGAGTAATAATGGCAGTCTGTTGCAAGGGGTAGCATAGCAGTATGTGTAGTCATTTGCTTAATTTCTGATGTGTTCAAACTCTTTGAATATTTGTACAATCTGACATCGGTGCTATAAATGAGTGTCAGTGGGGAAATAGTGTATCAGGTGAAGAGCAAGTTGATCACAAGAGGTTTCCCATGCAAAAGCCAAAGCATACATTAATCCTGAAAGTATTTTACTGGTACCAGAGAAATTTAAATAATTGAAGCATGGCATTTGTGTGACACCAGTGCTTTTAATTTTTTTGTTCTTTTTAATTTAAAAATAATTTGCTTGCACATTTAATTAATTATTCACTGTAGTTATTTCAAATTTTATCCTTCAGGTTGCAAAGACATTGTGCTTTCTGTTATAATATTAATATTTTTGCTGTTTTGTTTCCTGTCACTGTTTTAATATGAGTTTTTTTTCTCAGTTTTGGTCACCATTCATTCTCCTTTATTCACAGCACGTTATTTTTTTCAACCTTAAGTTGCCTTTGTGGGCAAGAAATAGTTGATTTATTTTTCCCAAGTAAAGCATAGTTTCCCCTGAGGTAGAAGGTTGCTTATTTTGTGCAGGAACCTCTTCATCTGGTTCCATATGTATCACTGAACTCTGCAGCTCTCAAGAAAGGTTGTATGAATAAGGATGTAGGACTGAGTGCATAGTGTAGTTATTACTGAAGATTATTGTCCAGTTTGTGTATGGATCAATATATATAAAAGCTCTTTAATTCTAAGCATTTTTATATAAAATAGAATATTATTCTGGCAGTGAAATATTCATTTTTATAGTGTACACCTTTTTTGTAAGTTTTTTTAATCATGCTAATAGATTTTCTGCTCTGTTTCAGACTACTGAACTGTTTATGATGTTTTAATTATGCTGCCCAAGAATCTTTTAAACAAAACCCTACTGTGCTTAACTGAAGTGTTGATGTGTGTTGATGACTTCCTTGATTTGTTTTTGTTTATAGATGTCAGCACTGTAATTGTCATCCTGCAGGAGCCATTAGTGGGACTTGTCATCTTGATACTGGACAGTGTGTTTGTAAACAATTTGTAACTGGCTTGAAATGTGACAACTGTGTTCCTGATGCCAGTAATTTGGATGTCCACAACCTCTTTGGCTGCAGTAAAAGTAAGTGGATGTTAGGTCTTAAAAGCATGTCTTTCAAATTAAAGTTTTTAATTGATTTAGTGAGTATTGAATTAGGTCAGCAGTAAATTAGTCCCTCCCCACCCCCAAATATAGGGTCACTGAAGTTCAGGTGATTTTTACTGTATAGTAGGGTTGTTTTCTAGAGAGATGTGTAGAATCCTTTGTGTCACACACACCTTAGGCTTGTAGTTTAACCCAGGGGAGAAGTGACAACCCATAATTTCCTTGTAGATTTTCTTTGTAGTGGCCAGTCCATAGTTTGCCTTTTTGTCATGAATGCAACAGCATTTGTACAATTTACAGCTTAGCCCCCTTTCCTGCTACTGACAGGAGGTAGGACACCCGCCTTCAGAAGGTCTGAAGAACAGGAGGTCTTTTGAAAACCTACTCCTGGTGGTGAATTCCAAATATTCTCCTTCTGGAGCACTTTTTCAGTCAGTTTGGAAAAATATGTGATGTGATGTAACAAAGCATCATAAATTGGTGTGTGTGAGGTGGGGCCAATGCTATGTTGAGGGTCAGATCATGAATTGTAATGAAAAAATTGCAGTGGAGCATCTGGATATGAAGATCACCAGCACACAGTCTCCAAGCTGTCAGAGTTATTAAAGAAGAAAAGGCAAAAGTATGTGTCATAAGAAAATTGAGTACTTAAGTTGTCTTTGGGTCAGTGTTCAGACAGTGTTGAGGGCATCATGCTATGCAATGCCAAACCATGTGGGAAGGAGCTCAGCTCACTCTGGAAAAGCTGTGTTACATTTTGGTGGCACACCTTACTGCCATATACAGTTAACAGCCCAGCCCTGGAGGTCCTGTAAGCAATGAGAGAGCAACTCTGCAGGTGCTAACTGGACATTTCTGTCAGCAAGCCTAATTAATAATGGCCACACTGGTGATACTGTGACAGCTAGCTCAGGTAGCCATGTGTAATGCAGCAACAGGGTTAGACATTCCCAAGTTATATCTAGAATATGTTTCTGGATCTTCCTTCAACAAAATATTTCTTTGTGTGTTATGCATGAATATTTATATGATATTCACAACTATGATATGTGAAAACCACAGATTTGCAAGCAGAGATGTAAATATACAAAGTGTTTTATACCAGTTTGTATTTCATTGTAAATCAGTTTAAATTTCAAATATATGCATTGTTGAATGCACAGCATTATAAATGGTCATAAATATCCTAAAGAGACTGATTTGTTTCCAAAGACAATTTTTTTTTAGCTTTCCTCAAAGTTTGGAAGTATTTAAATAGTTTTGATTCCTTTTTCCCAGTACTCGTCTGTAAAAAGCACGGTATCTATTCATTGTCCAGGCAGTTGATTGGCTCATTTTTTCTTTAAAAAATGTAAGATGTTTCAACTGAATATATAATAATAGTAATACATGGCACTTTTATGATGCTGTTCATCTTCAAAGTGCTTTACAAACATAAGCCAACCTACTTATTTGTTTTGGGATACACATTGGATAAAGGTCAATAGCAATTCAACTATAAAATTGATTTATAATAGTATGACATAGAGAAATAATGTAATAGATTTTAGTTAGATAAAAGTACATCAGAGAGTATTCTAAATGACAAGCGGAGTCCTCTTCTGGACACAGAGGATATAGCAATTGGAGTCTTTTGGTTATTCATACCAAAATATTTGAACTTGCACACATATGGAGCTTTACCTGGTTTAGCATTTGTGGTTATTTTCATTGCAGAACAGTGTTTTGTTGACACATTCATTACTGGTTATAAATCTTTGCCAAGGGAAGCAAATGTAAGTTACTGTCACTGTCCAAATAGTGTTCTTTAAGGAAAAGACCTTTATTCTTAGAATTTTTTTTTATTTAACAGTATCCTAGTTGCTGCACAAAAATGTGCAATAGAGTACTTTGCTTACGTATTTAAAATTCAAACCAGCAAACCTATGGAAGCAATATGTAGTAGAGTGAGACTGCCAGTGGAGAATGAAGGTGGTGCTGGTAAATTGCTCTGATTGCTCAGGTCTTATAACTGTCTATTACATGGAGAGAAATTCTTTTAAATGCCAGAGGGATTTAGGAACACTTGTTTCCTCTGATTCTCAAACTTTACTGGCGTAGACACTTTTGCGTACATTCACTTCCTAAGTGAGATGAACTCAAAAGCTGCAGATTGGCAGCAGAACAAGTTATGCTTTTTAAGGGGAGATGATGATTATGTTCAGTTCAATCCAATGAATTCTAGAAATATTTTGTGCTATTTCTTGACTGAGAGACTGCAGCAGAAGCAGGGCTTTTCATTATCTTACTTTATTTAAAGAGCTTCATCTCACTTTCTAGATTTGTATTAAGAACCTGTGTATAGTGTGCCCACTTATTTTGGCCTAAGTCTCTACATCTGTCGCTTGTGTGGCTTGAGGTCCTCATGACATTTGCTCTTTGCAACTTCTTTTTTGCGTCTTGTCTCCTGTTAGCTTGGCTGAACGGATTTTAGTAATTAACTTCGAGTGATACTAAGCAAATATCTGTAACGGTGTTTCAAGGGACCCTCCAGGGTGTCCCGGGGGCCCCCAAGGCTGTGAGTTCGCCGGTGGCAGCAGGCAGGCAAGGAGACTCCACACGGCTTCTGAGGATGCTCATTAGATGAGGATTATTGGGGGTCCCACCCCCGGGAGGCAGCATGGTTTCTGGAGGGGGGGGTGGGGAAAAGGGAGTGAGGAGGGGAAAGGGGAGGAGGAGAATGGGCTGAGAGAGCACCGGCCAGGAGAGCCAGCTAAGAGAGAACGAGAACCGTCCCCCGGCACACTGAACAGGGAGATTCAAAGCGGGCACGGAACAGATCGGGCCAATGGGATTACAGACACAGGACACTGCAGGGGAGGATCACAGGCTTGGAATAAACCATACGTTTTCCAGGGGTGAGACAGAGCATACCATTTAATAAAAATACAACACCACAAATATCCACATAATGAAGAGGATGATAGTTTATAAAAAGAAGAGAATAAAATCCATGCTTCTAATCTTGGTGTTCTCCTATAATACTTAATATAGGGAAGGAAAGTTCATTGGGTAGTTCTGAATCCAGCTCCTGCTAGCTTACTCCATGCGCTGTTTTCTGTGCTGCCCTGGACTATTCTCATTCCTTAAGCAAAATAAGGAATTCCTCTAGATCCACACTCCCTTGGTGAAGAGGATGGGGAAATGGCACAGTCTGCCATTGATAGCAGTTACTATCTGCCAAAACAGACCTGTCTTGTTCTGTGCTAATGTATGGTGTAAGGAGGGACAGAGAGTAGGGCTTTCCTAAGTGTAACTGGATTTCTGGAGTTCCTACAGCAAACTGTGGACTCATGCTATGACCTGAATAATAACATAAATATAGAACCATGGAATTATCTAGGTTGGAAAGGACCTTTGAGATAATTGAGTCCATCCATCAAAATTTATGTTTATGTTAACATGTGTGTATATATGTATATAAAGTTTAATTTCTGAGTATTAACTATTACCTTAGGAAGGACTATGATCACACATTGGATGACAAAAGAGCTATAAGAGGGATTTTGAATTCTCTTTCTTAAAATGTGTGGCACTTGGCTTTTGAACCTCAAGTTTGTTTTTCTCTTTATTAATACTAGTGCAATTAAGTAGCACATTTTTCAAAGTTAATGGAGGTGGTAGCAGAGTCATATTTTGGCAAATTAACATGTCAAGCTGATTTCTTTAACTGCTAGATACCTTACTCTCATGGGTTACAATTTCACTGGAAACAAATGGAAGTGAATTGGCTAAATAAACTTCAAAAATTCACCCTTTATGTTTTTATGATTTCATTATATTAAGTAAGCTTATTTTAACACTTCAGTAAAATCTGGACTTAGTTGGACTTTCAGTTTGTATTTTACTAGAGGAAGTTATGCCTGGTGCATGCTAAAATTGAATGAATTCTCTGAAAAAATAAATCCTAATTGAACTAGAAACTTCAATAAAGTGCCCATATAAATAGGTTCTTGTTTTGTAAAGACCTTGAAATACCTTTTAAAAAAACCCCAACTGTTTGGAAAACACTTGCTTTATTTTGGGGTGGAAAAGGGGATCAATTTATTCATCATCTGTTTAAATATATACATTTTTTTCATGGATTAAAAGTTTTGTTGGAGAGCATTTGGATGGATTGGTTTAGTCTATTAATGTCTTGCCCTGATGACTGTGCATTTATGCAAAAGGTGAAGAATGCTTAGCAGCTTCTTTGCATTTTTCACTAAATTTGTGTGATTATTGATTACCTAAATTTTTACATCCTCAGTTTTTGTGTATGTTTTAGCTCCTTTCCAGCAACCTCCTCCTACAGGAGAAGTTCTGAATTCCTCTGTTATCAATCTTTCATGGAGTTCCCCTGACTCTCCAAATTCTAACAGGCTTATTTACCAGCTGTATAGGGATGAGGAAGAAATTTATGCAACTGAAGACTACCATCCTTATAGTAAGTAAGGTGACATCAAAGGTTTTGTATTTGTGTGTGTATATATCTATATCTACGTGTGGTGTTTCTTAGCTATTTCTCATTCATTCTCTGTGGTTTTGAATACATTATCCTGTTTCCCTTTAATGACTTACTCTTCTGTGTTGTTAATTCTGCTTGAAAGGAATTAATACCCTAGTCTAAAATCTGGAAAATGGAATCACCTAAAATCACTGATAAATATTTTACTTTTTAATCTGAAAAAATTTAAAATTGACTTACTGAAAGTATTTATTGGAAATATACACAGATGCCAAAACCTAAGAGTCAAAGTCACAGATAAAGAATTAGGGTGAACAGAAGAGACCATAATATGCTTAAACCTTTTTTCATCTTCTTGGTTTTAAACTGTTAACAGTTAGGAAAGCTTTTTGTGGCCTCTAACTTTTAGCACCTTCTGTTAAGCTATCAGTGTAGCTCCTGATTTGTCTTTAGCAGCACCACTTCTTTCATGTTGAGGCTTGCCAAGGGATCATCAGAAGGCAGTCCTAAAGGATTCGACACTGTCCAAGTTGGAAAGGCCATTTTGTGCTAATATTGATCCACTTATCAAAGAAAAAGAGATGGATACTGTTTGTATGTATACATGTCACACAAGTGTTTTTTTTCAGAGGATGGGTGTGGTTTAATGCCACTAAGGTTTGACCTCTGTTCTAGGAGCTTCTTCAGTTTGTTGCAGTTTCTTAGCAAAGCAGCATTAATGTCTTGCAGTAGTTGAGTCTCTCTAGTTATTGCTGTGTATCCTGGAGAGGAGAGAGAAAAAAGAAGAAGAAGCTATTTTTCAATGGAAGCCCAGATCCTTTGAAATGCACCTCATATTTCTATATTTTGGTTCATGCTGCTGTGTTACAGTTCATTACTATGTGGCTTATGTTGTGAGTTTGGGCACTCTGAAGTACATACTGTGAGGAAAGGTATGTTACCCCATGTAAGCATGGGATTGAGTGATAGAGAGAAAGAATTATTGAAAAATGTAGACAACTAATAGAGAATATTCCAACACCTTAATTTGGTTTAAAGGCCTAGCCTTAGTAAAAGTATTAATTAATTTTAAAAGAAAAGCTATGCTATTTCGTTGTTATGCATCTATTTAATAATGTACTTGAAACAGTGCATTGTTGAGGATGTTATTTCATGATTCTACCTACATACTTTGTAGAAAGCAAAAAAATTCTAGCTTTATTTAACTGGATAATGAGACATTAACATGTTTCTATTTAACAAAATATTACCGTCTTAAAAACATAGATTTGGTTTCAAAAGGCATTTTTGTCATTTCCTGGAAATCCCCCTAATTAGTGATATGAAATAATCTGCTGGTGTTTGGATATCAAAAATACATTGTTAATGCTGACAAAACTTTTCCTAATGTTATTTTTTTCTTAGTATAGTTTGGAATTTGTAATGATTATGAGGTGAGAGTACAACTGGATTAACATTATCTTATGGCTAAATGAGAGTTTTATAGAAAAATTGAACTTCCCAAGGAAAATTAAAAATAATTAGCATGCTGACCTGGATGATAGTATTGCAGAATGCCCAATTAAAACAATGTTTTCTTAACTGCTCTGGAAAACCTCAGCCTCAGATTTCCCAGACCAGTCTTTGTCTTGAGGATAAAATTAACTACTTGCTCTAAAATGTTAAAAAACCCTCAAAGTTACTAACAATTCTAACTCCAAATTGAGGTTTTTTTTTCTAATTACTTATAAATACAAAATCATAAAGTCATTAAGGATGGAAAAGACCTCTGAGATCATTGAGTGAAAGGATGAACCCAGCACTGCCATGTCATCTCTAAGCCATGTCCCCAAGTACTACATCTTTTTTGAATACTTCCAGACATCTTGAGTCTACCACACTTCCAGACAGTTCATTTGAAAGCCTGACCACTGTTACCATGAAGAAATTTTTCCTAATATTTCATCTCCTTATACCAAATACCCACCCTTCTCTAGCACAATTTTTGTTGCCCAGCCCTGCCTGAAGTACTATGGTTTGCAAGGCCTGAAGATGACATAACATACTCTCATTATTGCTGGACTCTGGTGATAATGTTGTGATTGCTATAAGGAGTTGAAGTACTGTAAGCAATTACTGGGCTGACTCTGCTGCTTTTGTGCTATAATGTCAAAGGTTGAATATCTAACAATATTCAGGGTTTTGTGGTCCTCTTCTTTAAGTTGTATTCAGGGCAAGGCTGGCTTGCTTGCCAGTTTTGGATGTACAGAGAGAACGTAGAAATAGTTGCATCCACTTCATTTGCTTTGCAAAAGTTTATGAGTATCTGTGTTCTGACATATATTACTAAATGTTAACTATTTCTTAAGGCAAAAGAATGTAGGGTGTTATGGTTGTACATAAATTCATACTGTGCTGTGATGACTAAGATGTGTAACTGCTTCTGGGATATGCACAGGAACAATTAATGGCAATTTGTACTAAAAAGATGCTAAAAAGACTACTAACTAAGGGTAACGGAAAGTAGGTGTGACAGCAGCTCTCTGGTCACAGACAGCAACAGATAACTTTCCCAGGCATTGTGCTAGGAAAAGTCTGTGAGATCAGAGAAAAGAATGAGAAACAGTTGTTATCTTAACTTGCTGCACCTGGTATTGTAAACATGTGGAATGTGATCTGGAGATTTGTTTACCAAAGGGTGGTTTCTTAATTAGCCAATGGTGATGATGTTTGGATTGGAGGACCAGTTAGTTCCAGCTGTATCATAACTGTATACAAAAGAGCAATGGGTTTCTTAATAAAGATATATATGATCAGCCTTCTCTGAATCATGGAGTCTATGCCACTTATTACCTGACCAAGGGCCCATTTGCTGGGACAAGTAGGGGTGAGGAAGGTAAATATAAGCTTTGTATATACCTTTTTAATATTTATTTGCACTTTTGTTTCACTTCTCATCCAAGATCAAATGCTTTTCAAATGAGGTTTTAAGCATTGTTGTAGAAGTGAGGAAGTGAAAGCACACAAAGTTGAAATATTTGGTGTTATGCCATCAAATTAATCAAAAAAAGAGGTCTGAAAGTTTGCACAATGGTTTGGGGTTTTTTTCTAAATTATATTCACTAATATTGATGTTGATTTACATTTGAAATAATTATTTTGAAGAAAAAGAGGAATGAGAAGATAATTGTATTAATCTTCATGATTAAAGCAGGAATTAGAAATTTCAGTGGAAAAATAGTTTCTGTAATGATGCTAATTGCAGTGGAAGCTAATAAAGGATAAAGGGGACCTTTGTTTCCTGTGCTAAAGAAACCTGAGAACTTGCAATGTTTATAATCTCAAGAAGAGCATGTGAACAGGCATAAATATGTATTGTATTAGAGCTGGACAGACTTTAGGATAGCAACTGAGATTACTTTTAATGTCTTAGACTGATACAGTTTTCTTCTCACCTGTTTGTTTCAGGTATTCAGACCTTCACCGATACCATGTTAGCTCCATATACCTTCTACTCCTATTATATCCAAGTCAGCAATGTTCATGGTTTTACAAGAAGTGACTCAGTGACATACAGAACAAAATCTGGGACACCTGTAGGCAGCTTGGATTTGAATCCTGTCTTTCCCGTTAGTCACCACTCTGTTTTACTTTACTGGACAAGTGTCTCCAATGAGTCTGGGCCCATAGAGAAATACATTTTGACTTGTACTAGCACAGTTGATCTGCAGCCTTGTGGTCAGTATGAAGGCTTAAAGACTTCAGCAATTATTTGGAATCTCATTCCATTTACAAAGTATGTTTTTTCTGTGCAAGCTTGTACTACTGGAGGCTGCTTAAAGAGCCAGCCAGTAACTGTAGTTACTGCACAGGCTCCTCCGGAAGGGCTGCACCCACCGACTGTAGAAACCATCAGCTCCACAGAACTGGCTGTGGAATGGTCACCACCTGAGAAACCAAATGGTAGGATATTGTCTTTACTTTTGTCAGTCAAAGTCTTTTCAAGGGAAAAGCAACATTTCCTCAAATCTCATTTAGAATATCCCTGTCCATGCACCATGCACTGAAAAATGAATTAAGGCATTTTCCTAATTTGTCTATTTGCCATTAAGTGTATCCTCACAGTCTGTGTTTTATTCTTCCAGAGTCTGGAAATCCACTGACTGTTTGGTCCAGGATTTAGCACTCAGTGGCATCTGCTGCAGCAAAAATCACATTTATAATCAAACATTTACAGTAAAATTAATTTTTTCCTTATTTGCCAGATTGCTTAGTTCAGACAGATGTGTTAGTATTGCCTGACAAAAAATAAACAAGCAGATAACAGTTATGGAAAAAAATCTAAGAATTAACAGAGAAGTCTGTTTTTGAAACCATCCGTCATGTGCAGTAGCCAATTCTATTAACAGTATAACTTTGTTAGGGATTAGGTGATTGCCAAGAGTTGCTGGTCTAACTTGTGTAATAATATTTTAGGTTTTTGAAACTGAGAACACAGCTGTTGTAGGATTCTTCTGTGATACCACAGATTTTATTGGTAAAACTATCTTTTAATATATGAGCAGTGGAGTTTTGTGAACTTGGACTAACATGCGCAAGTATTTGTGCATGTGAAAACAAACATTTTTATCTGTTCACAAAATGAGCATCTGTCTTTGGGGAGCTCATCTTTCACTTTGAGCATCTCATTTTCCAGCTATTTCCAGATTGCACAGGAAGAATGCCCACACAAGAATAACTATGTATTTAGAGAGGCAGTTTCTACAATGCAGGTCATGATATTTACTGTTGGCACCTCAACTTGTGTCATACACTTTTCATAGCCCATAGTCATGACATGCATCTAATGGCAAGCACAAGCAGATTTAAACAACATTCTCATATTTGCCTCGATATCTGGTCAGATTTCCTGGTCTCTCCAAAGACAAAGAGAAAAGCTCTTTCTCCCAAGCAACCTCTCTAGTTTAGTCCATGAATACAGACCCAAATGCATAAATTTTATGGCAGTTATCTCCTGGCTTCACAAGAAATCTCTGGTAAGATTTCTTATGATCTTATAGTTAAACTACTTTCACGATCCAACCTAAATCATGTATTGCTTCATACCATAACACTGATTGTTTTTTTTTACCCCAGAGTGCTGAGGCCTTCCTGTGTCTGTAAGTTTGCATTGATATAAAACTGATGTACATGTATCTTCTATCCAGTAATATGTTTTAAAATATTGGCATTAAAATAATTAAAATATCACTCAAAAGTTTTCCTTGCCTTAAAAAAAAAAAAAAAAAAAAGAATAAAAAGTTGGTATTTTAGTAGAACTCCAGATATCTTTTAATTTCACTATTTTTTTCTGGCCTTTTCCTCTAGGTATAATTATAAGATATGAACTTTACATGAGGAAAAAATTAAAATCAGCTGGGAACTTTCTTGCTTCTGAAATTCGTATTTTCCAAAGCAGTGGATGGCTCAGTCCTCAACCAGTTGTGGAATCTCAGAATGAAAACGCCTTGGCTCCACCACAGACCAGCACCACAGTCACTGATCTGGAGCCATTCACAGAGTATGAATTTTATGTGGTAGCAGTAAACATGGCAGGTAGCATATCTTCAGATTGGATATCAGGACGAACAGGAGAGGCTGGTAAGCACTGGTTTGAATTTATTTGACAGAAATGAAAGGAAAATGTAGATTAGCATGTATTCTTAGTTTTTAATAAAAGTGTCTAGTGATGGTTAACTAGGGATAAATTCCCATTTTTAACTAATTAAAGATAGTTCAGATTATCTCAGAACAGAGCATTAAAAGCAAAAGCATTTTCTTCACCATATCATATTGTTGAGGAAAATAATCCCTGTCAATTAACCCTACATTTAAACTACAAGATTGCAAAATATATCAAGCAGTGTTTTAATTTGAAGACCTTTAGAGGCTTACCTTTTCAGGAGTATAGTGTTTGAAACTTCTGCTGAGACCCTGTTAGTGAGAGGTGCCTCTATGTGAATTAAGGTTCAGATGAGTCCATATGCCAAAGTCAATAACATGGATTTTATTTAACTGGAAATGTGAGGTGTAGAGATAGAAAGAAAGGGAAAACACAGTGGGGAGAGAGAGTGATCAACAGAAGATAGTTACCACCCATGGATCCAGCAGTGTCCTGTTGGTCCTTCTTCACTCTGGTCTTCTGTGGTGATTCTAAGGTCATTCAAAATGTTTCATTATTTATACATTTTAGCAAATAAAAGAACTAATTCTCATTGGCTATACAGTTCTCTTATTCTGTTGGCTAGAGGATTCCCTTGCTTCTAATGCTAATTAGCCTGCATGCTCATTCTTTCTCTTTTTTTTGTGTCAGTGGGTTTCTTGGGTTGATGGGCTGTGAATCGGTGGTCACAATCTCCCCTGATAGAATTACCTTTTACTAAGTCAGAGTTCATTTCAGCACAGTTGACAAGTTGGCTTTTGTTATGGCCCATAAATCTTGCATTCTTTGTGTCTACTATCAGTGATACATTCTCCTTCCCAAGGTCCATCTGGGTCTGAGATAACATCTGGGCAGCTATCTGGACAATAGTACCATCTTTATCCTATCTCAAGTTCTTGCTATGGTAGCTTAGGGGAGCTTCAGTGGTTCTTGGTATTTGCAAAAGCTATCTGTCCCATGACTTGTGGTGTTATTTGTTTGTGTGTGAGTTGTTGCATCTTCACAGAGTTTGCCGAAGTGGGAATTTTTGTCTGGGTGCCTTTAACCAGAATGAGCAAAGCAGATCTCGTGTGCACCAGGCTTGGCGTTAACACCATCCTGTTGCTTCCTTCTGTGCATATCTCATGGCAAAGTCTTTTGTGTTTGAGACAGCCAGCTCTTTAACTCCTTACAGCTCTTCATGGGCTTTTATAGAGGCCAAGTGTCATAATATGGCCCTTTTCTATCAAAGTGTAACCAGTTCACAGCCTCTCGTATTGTGACTCTTCAGATTTTCAAAAGGGCTTTGCCACTTGACATATCATTTGAAATATCAGCAATTTATTTCAATGCGTTCGGTAGAAGTCTATGGTTTTCAGACTGATAAAGCCCATGGTTGACAATTAAACATCTCTCTTACATTAATTATGCTTTTGTTTAGTATTAGTTTGAAAATTGTGCCCTCAGTCATTTGCTACAGCAAAACAGCAGACTAATTCCTCCTTCAAAATGAGTCTTTTTGCTTATCTGTTCCTAAATACTATATGTTATAAAAGTGTTAAATTGTATTTGGGAAGAGGTCCATTAGTGCAGTTGTTTGTATGTAGCAGAAGTGCTGTGAGTTGGTATCCTATTATTACAGAGGAATCAGGTGGGGATTTAAATGCAGTGCAAACAATCCTTTAACAGATTTACTATGGAAGACAGGGGAACTGTTTTGTTAGAAGTGAGAGACATGTTAATTTCAAACTGGCCTAGCAAACAGATTTGCTTTTAAGATGCTGAAGTTTTGAACACTTTTTGCTTTTATCAGTTTTTTCCCATGTTGCATGAAGTTTTTCTTCAAGGCCTTTTCATTTGTATATACTTTCCTACCTGCTACAGGGGATAGGACTGTAGTGTTGATTAGTATTTCTTTGAAGACACAGGCAGAGTTTTAATCTGCATTCATAACCAGAGTAGAAAACAGGAGAATGAAGAGTGAAGTACTTAGCAAAATAAAGTGAAAATTCCAGCTAGACTTGAAAATAAGGTTAGAAAGGGAAAAGAAAAGATTGACTGAAATGGTGTTTTACAAGTACAATGAGGAAGCTTGCATTATACATATTGCTCGCTTATTTTATGAATATTATTAATTTGACTTTATTTTAGCCCCAGCATTTATGCCATCTCCATCAGTATTCCCTCTTTCACCACATTCCCTTAATGTGTCGTGGGAAAAACCTGAAGATAATATATCAAGAGGAGAAGTGATGGGGTATAGCATCAGTTTGATGACTGAACAACAGTCCTTGCCACCATTTTCCCAGGTATTATTGTTAGTTAAATTAAGTCTTTCCTAACTGGTAATAAAATTGATAAAACCTGATGTTCTCTGAGGTATTGTGATGAATTTTTTCCCTAGTTTGTCGTGTGTTCTCTGATCACCTACAGGTTTGATGTAATGCTATGTACTACTTCTGCATTTTAAGTTGTCTTTCTGAGCTGACTTGTTGTCAGTAGCAGGTGAGATTCAAAATTAGGACAGATGAGTTTGTGCAACTAAATTTAAATTACCTTGATACTTGTGTATACTGGTTCTATATTGTTGCTGTACTTGCTAATATGCTTAAAGCCATATTGTGTTGTAGGTATCTACATTCTCCTTAAAAAGGTACTTGTCTGGATACGTTTTTGAAGTGGGGAAACCTAAAATACTGGAAAGAGACATTTAAAAAGTCAAAATGTGTGAATTTAAAATACTGTTGTAATGTTTGAGTGACTGTGTTTGGCAAACAAATATCATGGCATTAGTAGTAAACTGAAAGCTTAGGAATGAGCAGAAACATGATAACATAATCAGAGTATAGGAGTGGATGTGGTGCTCTCGTATTTCTCATTCAGAGCTGATTTTATCTTTTGGTATTATCACAGATGGGCCTCAGTTTATTTGCTTATCAGTTGGGGATACTACTGTTCTCTGGCTATTGTAACAACACATAAATGCCAATTGCTTCTGGTCACTGGCTTGCAAGATTCTTGCAAAAAAACTATCTGATAACAAAGATATCAAAAATGCTACAGTTTATTCAGTTCCCCTCCTACTGATAGCTTATACCGATGTTAAAGTAAAGCAGATGCAAGTGTTTGTAGGTATTTGTTATTCCCCTCCCTCCTAATGCCTGCTAATCATGTCACTCCTTCAATGGTGGTCAGATTTCACAAGTTAATAGTGTCATTTTCGTCATCTCAATTGTCGCTGCACTGTTTGTAGTGATAACTGCACCTCCACACAGTTTTATGAGGCAATAACTTTGTTTCCTCATTTATCCACTCAGGAACTGCCTTATTACCTCATAAAACAGTGTGATGGGAAGTATTATCACCTAAATCCCAGCTTGTTCAGACTCTCCAAAATAATCCTCTCCCTCAGTTGGTCTATTCAGGCTTTCTCATGTCTGAGTGAAGGAACCTGCAAGTTCAGAGACAAGTTTCTTATTAGTGATCATGTCATCAAATGACAGGAATGAAAATATTATTAACCAACTGTTGTCTTCCAATCTGTTTGCTTTGCAGGTTTTGCATATAGCCGAGGCTCACGAGCTCTCCTACGTAGCAACGGGATTAAAACCTTACAGGACGTACAATTTTACTGTTACTCTCTGCAATCCAATTGGTTGTGTAACCAGTGAGCCAGGCATGGGGCAAACCTTGGCAGCTGGTAAGGAAACAATCTGTAGCAAAGTGCAAAGCTGACACATGCTTTACTAATGAATACCATGATGATGGTCCTAGTTTGATGCACAGTGGCAGGGGTAGGTGTTGTATTAATACAAAGTGACTTGCTTAATTATTATTTGTTTCTTTTGACAGATTTAAACCAAAATGTTTTCAGTGGAGGTTTAAGGTACTCTACTATGGCAGTAGGATTTGTGTACTGCTCTCTCTGTTGCAAGTTATTATATGTATGGTTTTTATTTGTGTTTGTTTAAACGGTGAAGGCACATAAATGTGGCTGCATCCACTCATTCATTCAGGATGCTAAGAAGTTGTTAATTTATTATTGGGGGTTTTCAGTGTGTGTTTTCATAACAAGAAATGTAAAATGCTCCAGCTGTGCCAATGCCTTGCTTACCACATGCAGGAGGAGTTGCATGGCTTTAAGAGTAACATAAGTACATAGTGCCTAAATCAGAAGCAACATACATGCTTTGGGTCTGTTTTTTTGAAAATGTTTAGTTTTTTAGCCCACACAATTTGAGATTTTGCTTTGTAGGTATGTATCTACGTATCTATGGGAACAGTGCTAAAGAAACTGCATATATGTTCCTATGCATTTTCAGTCTTCAAGTTAATTTCAGTAGCATTGTCATGGATTTCAAAGGTACTGTCTACAAATTTAGGAGAAAATACACATCAGTCCAGAACAGAGATGAAGAAAGCCTGTATTTACTTTCAAGAAAGGACTGGCATAAACTCACTTCTTGGACATTGGTGGCTCAAGAGGATTTTAAGAGAGAAATTGTTAGGAATATCAGCTTTATAAGTCTCTTTATTCATGGAATTAAGTAGTCAGTATGGTTCTTTAATACTATAAATACAAGCTCAAACTCATGCTATACGACATACTGACCACTTAACATTGTGGTTTCCTTTTGTATAGGCATTTAAAACACGTCAATTATTTTCACAATATTAGAAAATACTTAACTAAAAATGTTAAATAATTAGAACTAAAACCGTTAAGCAGTTAGTGGTGTTGTCATACGGATGTTATGATGATGATCTTTGCAATTACCTCACTCTCTCTGCTGAAGTGAAATTTAAGGTGTTGGGATATTGCCTCTAGTCTGTCCTCAGTTCTTCATGTCTGTTTATTTCATTGCCTTTCCATTTTTTTTTTCAAGTGGAAGGCTGGCCATATACTGTGCCTCCTACTTGTATAAAGTATGTCTTTATTCCATTCCACACAGCTATGAGGAACAGTGTTCCAGTCTGTGCTGATAGCCATGGAAACAAATATTGCCTAAACAGCACACCTTATTACTACAAATGATCCAACTTTGCATTTATACATTTATTAAAAGATTCAGGAACAATTGCTTAGTTATGCTTGACAGCTTGTTTATGACCATCTCCTCCCTGGTTGTGTTAATACTCAGAGACCTATCACATTAGAGAAGACAGAAGAATACAAAATAGCATAGCAGGCATGTCCCCATTTATTAGCTGTTCTGCGGTGAAGCCTTTTCCTGCTTACTGTTGTAAGCCTTGAAAGAAAAGAATCAGCACAGTATTGTGTTCCTTTTATGTATTTAAAGCATGTTATTGCAATGTCTTAAATTTTGGCAAACTGAAAATTGAAAAACTTACATTTTGCATGCAATTTGTATGTGTCTTCCACAGGTCACATTTTTTATTCCTGGAGATATTTGTTTCATCCTACCCATGCAGGGGTGTTTTTTGTGTGTGTTTTTTTTTGTTTGTTTGTGTGAGGTTTGGTTTTTATTTTTCTTTTCTTGTGTGTGTGCGTGCATGTTTCATTCCGTGAGGTTCTGTAAATCTACAGAACTACTTATGTGATGACAATCAAAGGGAATTAAAACTTGAAACATAGTTGGGAAAACCAATCCCCAGCATTTGTAAAAATAGATAATCAAGTCTTAGTCCATTTCTATCCTTTCATTTTTTGTCATTGAGACATGCAAAATGAAATTAAAATTGTCTTTCTAGGACTGTTGGGGAGTTCTTTTTTTTTACGAAGGAATGTCTCCCTGGCAAAGAGACAGCTTTCCTGGCTGAATGCCAGTCCCCCTCCATGCCCTGGCAGCTTTTTGGAGGAAGTCTTGACTGAAATGTGTTCCAGCATGATGGTCCTCTTGCATCGTAACAAAATCCAGGAGTTTTGAATCGTTTTTCAAGTTGGCTTAGAGGTTATACTAAATTGGACTAATTCTTCTCCTCTGATCCTCAGGAGGAGGAGGAGAATGATAATGGAAAACCATGTCCACTCGCCTTCTATGTATGGCGTATACAGGTTTATCACATGGACCATTTCAGTCAATGAGTATCTTGATGGCTGTGATTTTGGCATGTCCAACAGATGTGTATTAGCAAGGGGCTTCTTTTGAAATTGCCAGTGACTTCTAAAATTTGTTTCTAGGAGTCTCAAGTAATTTTTAAGCTTTGTTCAGATCCATTAGGGTAATTTGAAGCCTAGTTATGAAAAATAAACTCTCTAAAAGGAAATCTTTTTCTCTGAAAACTTGTGTGGGTTTTGTTGTTGTTGTTAGGGTTTTTTTTGTGTTTTTTATTTCCTTAATACATTGTAAGACAGAAAATGAAAACAAAGGAAGAAACAAGGGCATGAAATCACTAGAAACAGAATTGTTGAGGAAGAAAAATAAGGAGTTTTGAGGTAAGATTGAAAAGACTAAGAAAGGACACTGCTTCACACAGGAGCAAAATTTAAGGATAGCACCCAAGGGGGCAGAGGCATCAGGAAGAGTCTTCTCCTTTTTCAGTAAGAAGTCTCTTGGACTATGACTGGTTAAAATCCAGAAGCAAACTTCATGAGTGGATTAATTCTAACTTGGTTCGATATAAGCATCTGTACTGGGGATATCTCATGTGCAGCTTTGCAGGAGTAGAGTGAAAGAAAACTCAAATTGGCCATATGTCCTTGTGTCTGTCAGACTGGCAGAATCACTACTCTTCAACAATACATACATCCACAATGTTTGTAAATGGTAATAAAGAAGACAAATCAGAAGAATGGGAGGAGAGAGTGTGAGAAAACAGTAAAATTGCTGAGAATAGAGTTGTTTTATAAAAAGGCTGAGTGTTACAAATGCATATGAAGCCAGGAGGGTGAGCTAAGTAAAAGAACAGTTATGCCTGATGCTCCAAGAATGGTAAAAATTGTTGGAAGATCTGTGTTAGCGTAAATGCAGTATTGGGATGAAAGATCAAAACAAGTGTAGGAAGGTAATGGAAGAAAATTACCCATCCCTGTTACCTTCGAAGAGAAGGTGACTGGACAGAAAGAAAATTCCAATTTGGTCTGTTCAGATACAAATACATAAATAGCAGACTTTAAAATATGCAATTAATTAAGAAGTGTTTTATACTTTTTAATCAGCCTTTTAAATAGTAAATTAAGGTACTGCAGCTTCCACAATCCTTGTGGGATTTGAAATACTTTTATGCGCCACAATATTTTGTTCATGCTACTGAAATCCTTGGCTGATAGGTGAGGAGAAAGTTCATTGCTAATACTTTATTTGAAAATTTGAAATCCAATTTGAGCTTTATTTTTGTCTGTGCTATCTCAAGAACATCAAGTGGATCTGCATGTATGTATCTGAGAGCAATATTGGACATTTTCCAACTCAATACATAGAGTAAAATTTTATTTTATTCTTCTCTCTGGACTCTGCCATGTTCAAATTCCTATTTATTTTTGAGAATGGCATTCAGCCTGTTGTTTTTACTAGGTCTTAGGCCTTAGCCTTAATTTTTTTTTTTTTTTTTTTTTTTTTTTTAATTTCAAAAGCAGTTTTTGTTGCATGGTTTTCTCTCATGTAGGATACTGAAATGGTACCTATAGAACTCTACTAGCTGGTACCAGTGGGAGACCTGGTCCTTTGAAAGTTTATTTTTGTGACAATGTGTCTGCATGAAATTATGAATTACCAACAAAAAACATTTTGTTGGTAAATGGAAAATGTTTTCAAAATTTTTCAATGAGGCAGAGAAATGCCAGTTTATTCCCATCATTTTCTGTCATTTCAGAAAGATGAGATTAGCTATGTGAATGCTTGGACCAGTACAATTGCTTACGCTACTGATCTCAAATCATATAGTCAAAGGTTTCCTTAAAAAATCTACACAGCTATGTTTCATTAACTGCTGTGTGACTAAGCTTATTTCTTGAAATTAAGTTCGCCTTTCCTTTGCCCTTAATTTTTAAAAAAAATTGTTTAAAAAGCACTTTTTAAGACATAGCAAAGTATTTGATTTGTGATTGCTGCACATTGTGATTACCCAGCACATTGTATTCCTGATCTTTTGCTTTTGATAGCAATTACAGGGTTCAGAAGCTAATTTGTAGGAGATATTCTTCCAGCACCAGCTGCATCTGGCTTCTTGGCAGAATTCTCAACCAGTTGTATCGGGGGCTTTGGAGTGGCCTCTGGGTTTGCTGGGGTAGTCCTGGACTGTCTTACACTCCTTGTTGTTTTGGTTTTGATTTCCCTTCTAATCTGAGTAATTTGTCAATTTTTTTCCATTTTTTTTCTATTCATGAATAAGGTCCAGTGCAGACCCTTTTCAAAAGCCTCATTTGTTTATGTCTGTCATAAATGGCTTTTCTACAAAAGGCTATGCCTCAATTTTAAAGTCACCAATACCCGTTAAACAGGTAGTAAGAAATGTATAGTTTCCTTTGTTGCAGAAGAGAAATACGAGGGCCATTTGCTGCTGGCCTGAAAACACAGATTGTTTTGCATGCATGTACATAAGTCTCTTCATTGTGAATAGGACCCAAAGTGATTAAACAAGCACTCTTAATATGTTAATTTATAATTTTAATTACAACAATCTTGTATATATAGTCATTAGTGAATACTAATATAAATATTTTTCTACCTTTTTATTCATAATGCATAAACCAATCATCCAGTTACTTCTCGGCAGTTGCCTGTTTCCGTTTCATAATACAATCTTTGTTCTTAGTTATGAATGCATTTTGTTCATTCCTGTCTTGAATAATCCCTCATTAAGCTAGTCACTTTCTGCTCCATGCTAAAAAGGAAAAATTATCATGCAAATGTGGCATGCCATATTAAAAAGCACATTACCAAACACTTTTGTTGCTGTCCTTCAATTAGTTTCCCTTCTTTGAATTTAATTTCATTTGTTGTTAAACTACTGACTTGATGTATGGACTCATGAATTTGAGGCTGCTGCCAAGAATGTAGCAGGAAAAAAAATCAAAGCCTCTTCAGAAAGCTACAGAGGCAAAGCTGAAATGAATTTGCTTCACCTTTGACAAGAACACTTGAGCAGCACTGGAATCCTCTGATGATTCAGCTTGGCTAATTATCCAATTATTTATTCCAAGAATAAAGATGCTGTTTTACAATTAGAAAAGTGTAAAGTAATCTGAGAAATTTCGTAATGACAGATGACTTAAGTAACTTCTGAGATAAATAGAATCTGCTCAAACTTGTCTTGCCAAGTGTTCAAGCTGTAGTTAAACTGCTCTTTGAGTTTCAGGGAATCAGTAGGGAATTAAAAGTTATTTGTTTCTTCTCCCCCACCAACCACATATTATGTAATAAAATAGCTCAAAAGAGCTCAGTTTGTTCTTTTTCCTCCCTGTCAAATTTGCAACATTTTTAAGCTATGTTTAAGTTGCATTTCTCTTGATTAAAAGCTTTTGGTTCAAAGCAATACTTTTTAATTGCCTAATAATATAAGTCAGTTCTTAGGAAAGAACCGTGCATTTAGGAGTTCATTTGCAATATAACTGAAAAATTCATTGCATGGCAGTAAAACAATTTACTGTTAATTACAAGGAGAAGAATTTGCTGTACCATGCTCACAGATTGCCATGAATCATGCAGCACTCCTAGAGATTTATAACAGATGTGTAAGTGGGATGAATTAGCAGGGTTTAATAACAGAGACACAAATCATGCAGACTTCAAGGAGCTTTAATTGATATACTAGAATGTGACGGGCATGAATCACTCAGCCATTCAACAGCACTGTAACATATGGTCAGCTCAATATGCTGCATCTTAAATCGGTTGGTGAGTCGTTGGTTGTCCCATATGGTGGAAGCAATATATTTTTCATGATTTTTAAAAAATACAGTGGATTACACCTTTTTTTAAAAGAAACATGATTGCAACATATCCATGTTACTAAATATTTTTAGATGTCCATTGTGGGTGGGTTTTATTTTTTTTTTTGGAAAGAGGTCCAAAATGGATTGTAAAGAATCTCTTATAACTTAAAATATTAAAATCTCTTATAACTTAAAATATCCAACTTCCTCCATTGGAAGATGGAGGTATTATTGCTTGACTCATTTGCTGTTGAAATGACTGATACCATTGTGAAATGCAGAAAAGGAGAAGATACCTGAAATGCAATGACAAACCCAAAATTAGTCCTTTGGACTAATTACTGGAATCAAAAATGAAATGCATGACCCATAGTGAGGTGTGCAATTTTACCTGCAAGGTAAACTCCAATATGAGAAGAAAAAGATATCTTCTGTAACTTTTTTCCTTGAATTTGGCATTTTTTTCTTTTATTTTGCATATATGTGTTTGGGATTCAGTTAAAAATGCTATACTTTTCATTGGTTTTACCTTCCTGAACCATTCAGTGTCTACTTGAGGATTTTGGTGGAAGAGTACACAAATACCTACCTACAGTAAGCTGAGCAGAAGTTACTCAAACATATGTAAGCCTGTAAAATTTAGCCACAGTGTAAATATGCTATTCCTGGGACAAGAATCTGGCAGAGTATGGAAAAGCATTAGCAGTTGTATTAGTAAACCTGACAGACTCAAGAAAGGAGTATTGTATCCTTAGAACCATGGCTGCCAGAATTTAATGTCAACAATTAAAATTTATTTTGATCCTTACCTAGTGTTTATTACTGTTTGTATACACAACAGACCTTACTAATACAGAGATGCACTATTAGATGGAATTACCATCTGTTCAGAGTGAAATGCTGGCATCTGTCTTCGAGCCTAAAACTAAAATGATATTATTTCAAACAAAACAAAATTAACTGCTCTTTACTTACCAACTTCATTTTTGTGTACATGTGTGTGCATAAACACATGGGAAAGGCTTGTTTGTAATGACCTGTGTAGCAACATCTATATTTAGATATATGACTTCAACATAAGCTGTATAGACCATCTGTCTTTATTGGTCTTTTCTGTGCCCTCTGCTACACAATGGCATGCAGCAATCATGGGCTTTTAAACACTGTTTTAGCCTTATAATATATTAAATATATATTATATTGCAAGACATTAAAACTACATAATTAAAATACACAAAAATATGACTTTGAATCCACTAAAATGCAGTACGCTCATTATTTTGACAGATGTGTCTTAACAGAATGTGACTAAAAAAATTAAATAGGTAAAATTATACTCGATTCATCTTTTAGAAAGTAGCTACAGGTACCACAGTGACACCTTTAGGAAAATATATACTGAATCTTTTAGTGTTGAATATTTTTAATTTCAGCTTTTAGTACCCTGCTGGGCTAGTGCTACAGATTTATTTCGAGACCTTCTCTTTTTGTGTGCAGTTGGGTTTTCTGTTCGGGTTTTCTTGTTATTTTTGTTAATAAATACTTATGTAACCTATTATGTGCAGTTTTGATGTGCTGATGTGCTGTCTTGATACACAAGAATTCTCAAGCATCAAGGAGACTTTAGTTTAAATACTAGTGCTATAGCAAGGATGTTACTTTCTGTAAGGGTAGTCTTGTGTTCCATATATCACAAAATAATAAATTGTGTCATGCCAGTGTTTAATGCGTGTACACAGTGCATTAACTGTAACTGTAGTACATTTATTTGTGCTAGAGGAGACTGGAAAATGATTAAAAAATCAATACTTCCCTGTCAGAGAAGCAAGTGTTACGATGCATTTAAGTAGTTAATTGCATAAGCCCCATAAAAGCTTCAGGTTTGGGTATCAGAGATGCCATAATTATCGTCCAAGTAACTGCCGTTTATTAATACTAGACTTTAAAGGAAGATGTAGTTATTGTCATGAGTGCTAGTCAGCTGTATGCATTTTAAAAGTAATGAATTTTAGCATTTCTGTTTTGCCATCAGTAATCTGAACTGGAGGGCTCAACCTCTTTGGTTCACATTTAAAATGCTGACGTAGGCTGGTTCTCTCAGAGGTGAAGTTTTGATTGTTAAGCCATGTTTTCTATTTAAACTCGTGCATTAATACCACAATTCATTAGTGCTGTGCCCTACTTATGCAGGCAAGCTTATGACCTCACACTGCATTACTTCAATTTTGACATTGTAAATTTCTATCATCGTGTGAGATACTAATTAGATTGTGAAGTCATAAATGATACCTAAGCAGGAATTTACAGCACATAGTGCCTTTGGCAGTTTCCCAGTTCCCCCACTCCCTGCTTTCTCCAAGAAGAATATCTATCAAGTTAAGGGGTGTGGGGGACAAAGAAAAAGAAAAAATAAAGAAGTAATAGACTACTGGCAAATAGGAAAAATGAAAAGTGTGTTAATGATCTTGGAAATACAGGAATGTTTAAAAGGATGTTATTAATTAATTTTAAATGAAGCAATCTCTCCTTCTCTAAAGAACTCATGCTATGTACAATGCTGGGCTGTGAAGTAGTGTGTCAGATTTTTAAGGCCCATATTTTAATTCAGGTTTTATTGTTCTTGAAAGGCGTTTATTGCTCTTTACTGTGTCATTATGGGAACAAGTAATTTTTACAAGTTGTATTTCGCTTCCTGGGCACAAATGAAGTTCCTGTTGTTAAATCTTTCTCTTTATCGGGGAAAGAAGGGTGAGAAAAAAGCAAGTTAAGACGTATATAGGTTCTGTACATAGCAAAGTGTTCTCATACTTCTCCAGATGACGTCTTCTGTTGTTTCAGTGATGGTCCATTTCTTTCCACTTGTAGGGCCATCATGTCATTATCCAAACAGGTCATGCTGCCCTCCAGTGGCTTACTGTACATCCTTTTATTAAAAAATGGAAAAAGTTTAGTTAGTAACTCAGCTATAGAGTAGCTAATGCTATCAGAGTGTTTAAAAGAATATCAAAGTATTGGGTTTAACAGTAGAAGGATCATCCTATAACGTAAAACTATCTTATGCTGCTCCCTTTGTGGAAGCAGTCTCGTTTGGAATCCTGGTGTGCATCAGAATTGGTGGAGAAAAATTAGAGAGGGTCGTTTTCTTGAAGTGAGCAATTATCTGAACACAAGCTGCTGTCTAGTGTGCACATCGTGAGAACAACTGGATGGTCCTGCAGGACTGAAGAGCTGCTCCTCTTGCTGAGGATAAGTCCAGTGACAAGAGACCCCTGGTGTCATGTACCATACTAAGATGTAACAAGAGTTATAACTGCTTAAATTTTCCTTTGATTTGTCGCTCACATCCACTTGTGAAAGTCATATAGATACACATTTACAGGGAGTTTGGCATGAGAGGCCCATCAAGGAGGGAAGGAATCCAAATATACTTTTTATGAAGATGTTGATTAAGATTCTCAAAGATTATGAACAAAAATGTTTTAGATATAATTATAGAGACATATGTCTACAGCCTGAATAAACAAATAAAGTATTTCTTGTGCAACAGAAAGTAAGTTTCTCATAAAGATTAAGAATGTTTTTGAGGGTTTTTTTCCTCTCCTAATTAAGCTTCTATGGATATCTGTGTTTACTCTTAAGATCAGAAAATGAAACGGGATGTTTTGCAAAGATTGTTATGTGCAACAAGTAATTCCCCAAGTGTTATAGACAATGATACCTAGATAACTTTTTTTTTCCACAGCTCCAAGAAAACTTAGTACCCCTCATGTCGAAGGAATAAACAGCACAACAGTAAAGATAATTTGGAATGAACCTGAAGAGCTTAATGGGCCTTCTCCCATCTACCAGGTGGAAAGGATGGATTCATCTTTAGCTGCAATGAATATAGAAGTTACAAAAGGGATCCGTTTCCCAGGAAATGGGTATTACAGATTTGCGAGTTCCACTCTCCCCACCAATACCTACTTTACAGGTAAATGAGTTTAAATTACTTTACAAATGTACTAATTGTAGTCTGCATTCATTTTACCATTTAGTATCATGTTGTTTAAAACGTTCATGTTCAAGTAGGTAGGTTCTAATTTATTAAAGTAATGTAATGATTAGTGATGTATGGGCTATATTGATTCTCACGTAAAAAACCTGTAGAAATCATTGGACATGTGGGCTTTGTATTACCTCATGTTTGGACAGAGAGAGGTACATGACAGTGATGTTGCTCATATTTGACTTGGTTTTGAGTTGTAAATATAAGATTTTATTTATTCTTCTGGGATAAAACCTTTTTAAATTATTTGCTTCGATTGCTAAGATGTGTTTTGTTTGGTACATTTTTGAGGATTCCTGGGGCTGCATAAGCACTCAAAAAGCTCTGTCTTCCAGTTTCAGAGCATTTGTGTTGTGATCCTGTTTGTTTTGTTAAGGAAAGAAAAAAGCCTGCCATTCTGACAAAATTCCACTGTTTCTGGGCCTTTGAGTATTCCCTCTTTATTCTTGATTAGTTATTTTACTTTAGAACAATGAGATTTTCAGATTGAAGCAGACCTATGTCCTGTTTCTGTGATTCTCATCATTTGCTGATATCTTGACTTCTAGGATAAAGCAAAGATACAGACAGTATGTTTTTTGCAAAAATGAACCTGATTGCACATTTGAGATGTTGTAGTGGTCTGTAAGTGAAATCTTGCATTTGCCTGCATGAAGTATGAGTGTTTTAAAGAAGAACCAGCAGAGCTGAAGACTTAAAAAAAAAGTGTATGAAAGATATGTGAATGTGTATATTTATCTCAGGCCATGAGAATGACAGCAGGAAGGGGAAATCCAAAAGGAGTCTAGGCAGCTGTAAGAGCAAGCATTAACTAGCACGCTGATGGTGCTGGGGCCACACCAGTGACTGTGACACAATTTAACATGGTACTTGTTTGTTAAGAGAGAGAAGGGCTGCAAAAACCATGCTGCACAGTTGACACAAAAAAGAATACTGGAGCTTTGAAGAGCACTCAGCTGACATTCCTTGTCTTCAGAGTCACCACAGGTAATTCTGGAAAGGATGTTTGAGTACTCGGTACTTGCAAGTGTGTGTGTGCAATTTCAGGTTTTATTTAAAACAGCTTCTTGCCTCTCTATGATCACTCAGTGAATCTGACTTAAAAAAAAAAGTTGAAGATGACTTCACTTTTTTTTTTCCTAGCTAGGTGCTTAGTTGACTGATAAATAATAATAAAAAGTGATAATGTGTTAGTTAAATATTGACACTGTGTTGACTGGCACAACCTGTCTCTGTGTGGGAATCTGTGGGAGCAGCTGTTGGACTTCTTTCCTCCTCCAAATTGCCCAATTTTCCTGACATCAGTTTGCAGCCTTTACTGCATATTTAGAAAAAAAAAAAACCTTTGATATTTTTCTTTTGTTGTCAGTTGTGACTATTTGTAATCAAGCAAGCCCAACACCAATCTACCCAAGTTTCAATTCACTCTGGGTTTAGTTCTGCTCCATAAGCTGAGACTGATGCCTTGAGTAAAGTTTATTGTGATGGCTGAGATGATTTGAGGGAGGTTGGACAGGCAGGTTGGAAGATGTTAAAATAAAGCCCCCTTCATATTGGCAGCTGATGGCTGATAATACTGTATGGATAAATATAATTCATCATAGCTTTGGATTGTGTTCTTTCTCTTCTTCCAGCTATTAGTCAGAGTATTTGGAGACAACCTAGGTCTAAAACACACAAGGCAATTTGTCCAGACATCTGCTAGTAATGACTGACAATCAGATTAAATCAGTCTACGCTTGGTACCTAAAAATGTGTAGTTCAGGGTTGGCAACTCAATAAAGATTTTGAGAAATATAAATCTGGATTTTTCTTAGTAGGTCATCTGTCCTTCTTCCAAAACATGATGGAGGGGAAAATGATAGCAAATCCAGGATAGTTTAGAAAGACAGACACTTAAGAGGATGAAAAATATTCTTTAACTGCACTCTGCAGTTGTTTCGTTGTTGAGACTCTCTCTTACTACCCATTTGTGAAGACAAGCAGCTGGCAATTGTGCTTTATGGATGGAACAGCTTTAGTGTGCGTGCAGCTGTGTAGATTTTTGACACAAAAGTGTGCCAGCTTGTATGTGTCAGTCAGCAGACAGATATATCTCAGTGCGTCTGGGATCTCCCACTGTTAATCTGGAAAAAGTTTGATCAGTTTATTCATTGCAAATAAATACAGTTATCCTCACTACCTCCCTGGCTGGTCTTACAGTCCAAGGTGCAAGTACTAGGGGCAGATGTATTTTCTGGGAAATTTTCCAAATTCATCTTTTTTAAAAAAAAGGTTATTCAATAAACACTGGCTACACTAAGCAGTGTCCTGTCTGTAACAAAGCCTCCAGCTGCACAGGAAGGTGTGTTCTGAGTACACATAAGATGAGAAGAAATTAAGTAAAAAGACTTTTTCTGCTAATACGGTCTACATGCAACTTCTCAGCTGTTCAAAATGTGAAGTGTTTTAGCCATGTATAGTGTCATTTCCCAAGTGATGCAGACTTGATTTTTAGTACTTATTTGCATTCCTTGAAGTTCTTAGATGCAACAGCATTTGTTGTATCTGTCAAAATACCACAAGGCAAAGGAGAGCTGTTAGTGTTCTTGTTTTAGTGAAGGAACTTATCCATTTCCCATCACTCTGAAAATTGGGGTATTTAGGTGTTTATCTTCATGTCTTCATGAGACAGCCAAGTGGTGTGATTTAACATATGGGGAGCTGAAGTTCAGATTCTGCTTAATGTGGGACTTTATACTTAAAAGGACTTCTAGAATTGGCTAGGAGGTTTTACAAATAATTTATTTTGTGTGGTTTGCTTTTATTGGTTCAGCTTGTGTGCTGTGGCTGTGAGTCTGGAGACAGAATGCTGTAGTACCACTGTTGTGTTTGCCTTTCTGGTTCTCTTGTCATCAAGAGAAGTAATATCTATTTTATACAGGGTGTAGAACCAGCAAACTTGGAGTTCAAATGTCATTCCTCTTGGATGCTACTTGTTTTAAAAGAAAATTATTTATATAATGTTGATCAAAATGCAGTCTACTCTGAAGAAAGTTTTGTGTTTGGCCTTGCTTTGATTCCAAGTTTTTTGAAATAGGATAATACACTTAAAAAGAAGTATGTCTTGCCTGGACTATGTAATCTTTGCTAACCTCTACATGGTGCGTATTCAGCTCTGTAATAATTAGAAAATAAGTGTATGAGGTAAGATGTTAATATATTAAACATTACAAGGAGAACTTTTTTTTTTTTACAATGACTTTTTTAGTGTTGTAAAGTGGTCTTAAAAATGTGTATTTAAAAAATATTTATATCTGTGCTACTTTTTTTTACTGCCAGGTTCTGTCTGGAATACACAGACATTTCTCAGAGTGGAGAATCTTTCCAGTAATGCTGTTTCTTAATGAGTTTGTCATGGAACACTGCACAGGCGGCGTTTGCATTTGTTCTGAGCAGAAGTGCTGAGAATGGCTGTGGTCATTCGGTGTTGGATCTCCCCATAGCTCTTCATCACAGTGAACTCTCTTTGCAGTAATGTAAAGCAAATTCCACTCCACAGGACCTTGAGCAAACATTTCATAGTTAGTCAAAGGGGCAGATATTTTCATTAGTTTGTGGAGCAAATAAAACAGGCCTTTTCCAGCATCCCAACAGAACTTTATGGGATGCATTATGACTGAATACCAAGAACATGAACAGGATTAGACATTCTAAAACAGTGTAAGAGGAGAGGCCAAAGAAAATGGTGTAGTTTAGAAAAATGAAGACTAGAAGGAGAAACGATAATGGTGTCAAAATATATAAAAATGTGCAATTTAAAAGAAGAGAATGAACTTTTTGTGTTTACTGTGAGTAAAGCAGTAATGCACTCATAATAATCTTAAAATACAGCAAGGTAGAATTTTTTTTTTAATAAAAGATTCAGGCTAGCTTAGCAAAAGAATTCATTGCTGTGAGAAAGAAATGAAAGCCCTGACACTGCAGATTTTAAAGAACAGTTGGATGAATATTTGTCAGGAATAACCTGGGTAAAATTGATTCTGCTTTGGAGCAAGTGGATTGTTTCTGTGACCTCTAAGAATGTTTTCCAAACATATATCCTATTATAAACTCAGACTAACCCAATGAAACTGGGAAAAATGTTCATTTCACCAAATAACTTTTACTAGGAAAGAGATGCCTTTTTTTTCTGGTTGACAATTTTCTATGTAGAGGAAAGGTTGCATGAGTTGAACAAGTTTTGCTTCTGTTTTATTTTTCTTCTTTAGATATTTTCTAGCATTCCTTTATACAACAATGATTTGAGATAGTTAGAAATTAATTTTAATCACTAATTCAGAATAAGATAATGATTTAGTGTTGACGAGAAATAATCTAGTCTTCCTGCTCATATTGAGTCCAGCTAGACCTGTTTAGGTGTTTGTCTGCCTCTTTTCTCCAAATGTAACTAAGTATGTTTCCAAATATTGTTCCAGTTTCCAGTTTGACCCATCTTTTGCTTTATTTTTCTGCCTTATATCGCTACAAAATGTTCTGCATATGAACTCATGTCCATTGCCTCTTGTTCTGTCATTGTAGAAGTCCAGAAAAGTGTGGCTTCATCTTCTTTATATCCTTTGGGGAGGTAATTGAAGAAGGCAGTAATTGCCTCTATTCTTCCATGCTTAAGACTAAACAAACCCTATTGTCTCAGCCTCTTGTTGAATGTCTTGTGCTTTGGCCCCCTGACTATCTTGATGCCACTGGATTTGTTCCAGACGGCAAGTACCTTTTGTATTTTATTTTATTTTATTTTATTTTATTTTATTTTATTTTATTTTATTTTATTTTATTTTATTATTTTAATGCCAGAGTACCCAAAACTGCACTATGAGACTTGTATTTGCCTCTGCTGGATTTCACAAGGTTTCTGTTAGCCCATTTCTCCACCCTGCTAAGGTTTCTCTGTGTTGCAGTGTATCCACTGCAGCCCTTAATTTTATTTTTTTAATTGCCTCCAAACTTTTTGACAGCACACTCCGTCCCATCACCTGGGATCCATTTTAATGAATAGAAACGTTAAACAGAATTGGTCCCAGTACCAGTTTCTTGTAAATGCTGCCCACTGGGCTTTGTGCCACTTGTCACAAGCCTTTGAGTCCTGCTGTTTAACCAGTTTTTTTACTCACTTTTATAGTCCACCTGTGGTCCATCTATTTCTCTGGATTGATGACAAGGATTCCCTAATCTACAGACACAACTTTACAGCAAATGCAGTTAAATTTTTTTGCTTCAGCCTTATACCAAAATGACGGAGAGAAAGAAGGAGGAGGAGAGAAATCTGATCTTTCTGCTTAGTTTGGCTTTATGTATTCTTCGTCGCTCTGCTGGCATTTTTCCTTTCATAGATTTTGAAGAATCAGCCTTTTTATTTCATTACATTGAACTGAAGAAAGTAAACAAGAGTTTTTTAGGGAGAAACTATCGCAAAAGAAATTCTTACTCCAAGCTTTTGAATACTCTGAGAGAAAGAAAGCGAGAACATTTGTTTTGCAGACTTGAAGAACATACTTTTTGTCAGGGAACCTTTAATATTGCCATCATTTTTCAGAGCTTTATATTAAATCATACACTAAAAAGCTGTTGGAGGACTCACATTTTGTTGTGTCCTTTCTGTCTAGGTTGTTGCCACAGGACTTGTCCTTAGAAATACTTTTAATTTTTATGCCAGCTTCTTATATTTTCTTCTCTTGTCTTCACAAAAGAATGATTTGAACCCGCATCTTCATCTTCTGTGGAAGAAAGATAAAGATCTATATCACCGTGAAGTGGCTGGCTTCAGTAAGAAAGAGAACCATCCTTTTTTGTGCCTGAGAACTGTTTGCACAGAGATTTTAGGTAGAATTTTATCTTAGTACTTAAAATGAATTCAGAGTTTCATCTTGAAAAACACTTTCCTTCCTTTCTTCCTTTTGAATCCCAAGAAGCCTAAAGATAGGGAGCGGGAGAGGAGCTGCATATAGAGAAAAAGGAGTGATCCAGTACAACAAAGTGAACTCTGCTGCTTTATGAACAAAACAGCTTAAAACATTTTTGAACATGCACAACAGGGACTTAGGCAACAAATAAGCCAAACTGATGCTGACCTTGCCAGTGTTACAGGGGTAATATTTTCACTAAGATGAGTTGGATTTTTAGGCACCAACATAGTTTCTGTTGGTATGAAGTAGCTGCTTTTTCTTCCTTTATCTTTTTTTTTTTTTTTCAATAGTAGCCACCACAGAAAAGAAGAAGAAAAAAATATTCTCACCTTGTGTATTATTTCTCATATTTACCTCTTGTACTTTGACAGATCAACCATGCAACACAAGCTTTGGGCTTATAAGGGCATTATTTTTATTTTTTCCCTGCATCTTCTTGGCTTTAGTGCCAAAGTATTTTTTTGCCAGTGTTGTCCATTCTGCGCTGCATAGTTAAAACCAGTTTTTTCTGCTTTTAGAGAACACAGTAGTGTTATACAAGGGAAGTTGTAAAAGCAGGAGCTTTCCCATTGTTATATCAACCTGCCAGTGGAAAGACCCTCTTGTAGACCAGATCATGATTGCATCTGTCTGTGCAAAAACCAGTTGCAGTATTGGGTCTTTTGATTATCATGAGCACACAAGATGACTGTACTTTTTAAAAGAGCAGTTCTTCCCTTTTGTCACAACTCTAGTTGGGCTTTCGCTAATTTTATGCAAACACGATTCACTGCTTTGGAATGTAGTAGGCATTCTCTCTGCAAGTGTCAAACCTAAGAATTAGCAGAGGAAACAGTTATGGAAGTGCTGCTTTGCTTCAGGTATGACATGACATCTTCTGGGATTCCTTTGTGCTTGTGCACTGCTAAGAAAAGGTGCAAAATGGAGGGACTTGTTGAGGGAGATTTAGGGAAATAAAAGTTGCTGAAAATAGCAAACAAAATGAAAAAGCTGTAAGATAGGAACTGCACAAAGGCATTATGTTTATTTAATTTAAAAAATAAGGGAGAGAGTGGAAGGTATCAAGCATCTTCTGAATGCTTAGCATGCTAGAGATCCATGTACTGTGTGTTAAATGGAGGCTGATTTCACTATAGTTAAAGCAAATAGTAAAGATCGAAGAAAGAATTGGAAGCAGGTTTTAACATAGAAAAGAATAGTTCAATGGATGGTCACCTTTTGGAGCGAATGTATGAATGCTGAATTCTTCTGGAAATTCTCAAACTGAAATACCTGATGGTGCAGAGATATGTGAAAGAAAAGTGACTATTTCTAATGGTTTTCATTTGCTAGAACAATTGTGGGTCTTCCATAGCAGTATTTATAAGATTTTTGTGAGATTCTTATGTGCGGGTATAACAATCTTATAACCCAAAGTACTTTTTCAAAGAGGGATTTAGTAAGAAATAATAGCCAAAACCAAAAACAGAATTTGGTCCAACCTTACTTGGCAAAAGCATAATCTAGACAAGATGGCCTAGTACTATCCAGCTGAATTTTAGGTGTTCAGAGCTAAGGAACCCACCACTTCTTGGAAACATTATTCCAATGGCTGGCTCATTGTGAAATTATTCGCCTTGCGTCCAGTTGGATTCTCCCCATGAGTAACTTGTACCCATTACTCCTTGTCTTTTCCAGGTAAAAGACTCCTTGTAAAAAGGGACTCTCCATCTTCCTTGTAGTCACTCTTTAAATACTGGAACGTGGTGATAAGGTCTCTCTTGAACCTTCTTTTCTCAAGGCTGAGTTTTCTGTCTTTCCTTCTTTGACAGGCTACCCAATCTTTTGAGCATCTTTGTCACCCTTCTCTGGACTCTCTTCAGCCTGCTCACTTCTTTTTTGCACAGCAGGGACTGAAACTGAACACAGTGTTCTGGGTGTGGCCTGACAAGCACTGAGTAGAGGGGAATAATGACTTCTTTATCTCTGCTGGATGTTGTAGGATGTCCTTGTTGATGGAATCCAGCATGCTGTTGGTTTTGTTTTCCACAGCAGCACACTCTCCACTCATACTGAGCTGCTTGTCCCCAAGATGCCCAGGTCCTTTTCCACAGAGCTGCTCCCCAATTGGGTAGAACCCAGCCTGTGCTGCTTTCCTGGTTTCTGTTTCCCCAGGTGCAAGATATTTGTCTTCATTGAACTTTATAAAGTTCTTGTTAGCCCATTCTTTCAGTCTATCCATGTCTTCCTTCAGGGTAGCTCTCCTTTCCAAAGTGTCCAGTTCCACTCAGTTTGGTGTCATCATCACATCTCATCAAGGTACACTTGATCCCATCATCCAGATCACTTATGCTAAACAGCTTTAGGCTCAGTATTGGTCTCTGAGTGACCCCTCTTGTGACAGGTTGCCAGCTTGAAAAGGAGCTATTTACCACCCTCCTCTGGGTGCTGCCTGACAGCCAGTTCCCACACACCCCACAGACCACTTGTCTGGACCATCACATGATGGGTTCTCTAGGAGTAGGCAGTGGCAAAGCCTATAGAAAGAATATATAGAAAGCCATGGTGAAATTGAGCAGGTCCCCACATCCACTGAGGGAGTTACTTTTTTGTAGAATGCAGTCAGGTTGGTCATGCATGATTTGCCCTTGGTGAGTCCATGCTGACTTGTGGCAACTCTTAGGAAGGTTCATTCCATAACTTTGCCAGGGACTAAAGAGCAATGGGACTATAATTTCCTGCATCATCCTTTAAGCCCTTCTCATAGATGGGAGTGAAGTTAGCCTTCCTCCAGTCTTCTGGGGTTTCCCTTGATCTCCACAGCTTCTGAAAGATTGTGGAGGCTGACCTCGCAGCCATGTCAACAAGCTCTTGGAACACCCTCAAGTGGATATTGTCCGGTTCCATCAATTTGTAGAGACCAAGCTCCTGTAATAGTTCACATACAAATTCTCCCTTTACTGATGGTCAGTACAAGTTGGCATCAACCTTGATTTTTTTGCTGGTGAAGATGAGGGTGAAGAAAGTTTTTTCACCACTGTCACTTACTAATTCACCTCTCCTGCTTAACAGCAGGCCAAAATTTTCCTTCTGATTCTATGGAGAGTTTTCAACAAGGTTGCAGGAAAGAGACAATTACCATTGTATTAGCTGGAGAGATACTTGAAGTGAAATTAATGCTTTCTGCTACAAGCCTGGCCCTTATTTAGGTTATTTCTATGATGGGTTATTGAGTCCAATGACTTCAGACATTGTGTTTGACTAATTCTGAGTCTTTAAATTATTTCTGCTTTTCATACAAATTCCTTCCCATATTGTTTTTAAAGGGTGAAGATGTACCTGCTGAATTATGTATTGACTAAAGTGTGTGAGATGTCATGCATTGATTATGATTGCATTGTGAATTTGATCAGGAAATTTTAATAATAATAATATAAGGAAGCTTTTCACCTTCTAATTGATTTTCAGGGCGATTAAATTAAGACCTTGTCTAAGTACGACTGTCCTTATCAATTACTGGCAGAATAGAGAAATTAAAGGATTAAAAATTTACGTGTGTTAAGATTCAGTATTTAAGGTCTAGAATCAATCAGATCATAGACTGAATAATTCCATTATGGCAAAACTATCATTCAGGATTAGACTGTGGTAATTTGGAGGAAAGAAAAAAAGCTGTCTTCACTAGTACATATGGGGAAAATTAGTTTGCAAAATTAAGCACCTAGAGCTTAAGAAATTGAGTTAAATAAGAAGCATGAACTTCATTCAGCTGTGCTATATTTATATGTTGTGATGGCATATAACCAGTTGATTAGAGTCTGTCTTTCCATACATTCTGTGTATGGTATGGACCAGCTGATGCCTTTTGAAAATCCTTTCTCTGTTTTCTATATGGCTTACTGTTTGTTTTACTGTACATGTCTATTCTTAAGTGTAGGCAGATTTAATTTTTTTGCTGTACTATTTTTGCTGGAGTACCAGAATACTTTGTAATCAGTGATATACATTATTACAGCAT
Organism: Anomalospiza imberbis; assembly: GCF_031753505.1. Lineage (NCBI taxonomy): Eukaryota > Metazoa > Chordata > Aves > Passeriformes > Viduidae > Anomalospiza > Anomalospiza imberbis. The sequence goes on from NC_089683.1 coordinate 90,721,765, forward strand.
TTACATTAGCAGTTTTGTTTTATGAATATGGACTTGGCATAAAAAAAAAGAGGAATTAATGCCATTTTTGAGTTTTACATAGGTAGGACCTGAGTATACAGACTAGTTCATATGTTTTAAGTAGTGTTTCCACCAAGTCCTTTTCAATTAGGAGCACTTAACACTTCCACAGATCTCTACGGGTGTTTAAATGCAAGCACTCAAGAAAAAGAAGAGTGCATAACAAGTGAATAACTCTGAAAAATTTGACTTAAGTGGTTTACCTCACATTGCATAAGAGGTTCATGGTAGAGGTGGGGACAGATTTCTCCAGAGTGACATGGTACTGTGCTAGCTGTGAAACTGTCCGTTCACTTATCATACTCCCCTTCCTCTTTCATTAAAAATCCACAGATGACTACATCAAAAAAGACAGGCTTCTGTGCACAAAATCCTTATTTGCTACATGAATTCTGTTTTAGTTGCTGAACATCATAAAATCCTTGAGGCAGACATCTTATGAGAAATGTGTGTTTGTGCAATTGTAGGCTATATTGTTACTCAGCCTCTATTTGGGTATGCATTAATTTCTTGCAGACAGTTTTGGTTTTGCATTACCTGTTTTTTGAGTGTTTACTTTTATCTATGTAATATGGCCTAAATAGTTATTCTGAATAGTAATTAAGAAGATTCCAGTGTGATAGGAGAGTCCCACACATATCCATCATTTAGAATATTGCTGATAAATACAGAGATCAGTGGGTAGAAATCTTTAATATTCATAAAATTTCTTATCTGAACTATGGGGCCATTGACTGCTGCACTAGATGCACATCTGTATGTAAAGGATAGAGTGAATGCTTTTCTGATGTATTGTGTTTACAACAATTACATGTATTGCAATTGGATTTATAAGGAGAGATCTTATTAGTAGTTATAGGCTCTCCTCTGTTTCTATTTACCCTTCTTTCCCCTTTTTTGATTTCTTTTGCTTTCCAATTATTTTCCCAGGGTTTTTGCACTAACCATGATTTGTTTCTTGCTTCTACCTCTTCTGCTCTTTCTTTTTCCCTCCTGGTTTTACCACTGTAATCTCCTTGATTGTGTTCCTTCTGTGTTCTTCAAAATGTTGTCTTCCTTTTTTTTTATATTGCCTGTCACAAAGTGGCAGCAAATTAAGAGGACAAAGACAAGATTCTTTCCTTCCCTTTCTACTGTTCTGTGTACCATCACAATTTGGTGTCCAGGATGAATTTCATGGAAGAATCATTTTGGCCCCTAAATTTCTAAGATGCAAAGTCTCCTTGCAAATGTAATTTTTCTTTGAGAATTTTATCATCATCCTCTAGATAAGCATCCTGCAGAGAGCAGTTTCCTGACATTGGTGAATTTAAGACTTTTTTTTTTCTTTTTTTTTCTTTTTTTCTTTTGTTTTGGGTTAACCACTCTCTAAAAATATCAAGTGTCTGATCCACAGAAAGAAAGAATCAAAAATCTTAAACACGTTTGTTTTTTACAATTATGGAGGTGATGTAAATTAATTCTTCAAAGTAATTGTGAAAAAGTAGTTGGTATGAAGAAAATATGGTTAGAAAAGATTTCTTTTTCTTACTTTTGGAAACAAAGAGCCCAGAATTGTTCATTGACAATTATATTGACAGAGTAACATAAAAGTTATTGTTCAGTATAATAACTGAGAATCCAGAAAGCAACTGTTAGTGTAACCAATAGAATGAAAACACAAACCTGCCAAGAAGTGCAGTTCTGGTCTAAGGACCCTTTAATATAGTGACAGAAATGTCATAAAATAAATTACTGGAGAATTCACAGTCTTGATAGCAAATTGTTGCATGGCTTTTTTTAATTAAAAGCTATTCTAGAGAATTATATACTGGTGTTTGTTTTAGAAAGATTGCAAAAAGTAACTATAATCTATCTCTGTATATACCCAAAATGAGATTTGATCTAAAGTAGTTAGATCTGTGCTTACTGACTTGAGATCTATAATGCCTTAAGATTAATTGGGAGCATAAATGGAGAAGCTGACAACCTGGAACCTTGACTGCTTAAAATTGCTGACCCAATTACTGCTAAGTCCTTTGCTGACATGTTAATATGTCTATTTAAACTGGTAAATCACCACCATTTCGGTGCGTGCTAGAGTTGGTCCATCAGATGAAGGAAGATGTAAGTTTAATTTAAATAATTATTGACCTATTATGACCTTTTTATTTCATTTGCACTGCTCCTCTCAAGGTAAGCAATTATATTTTTATAGTGTTGGATGGTAATCAATATACAGGAGCTATCTTTATTGATTTAAGGCCTTTGATCTGGTAATCACTAACTATTGCTATCTAGACTGGCCTTAACTATATTAGATATTACTACAGTTATTTGGTTTTAAAATATGCTGAATTTAGAATTCTATAAAGATACTGCATCCAAAGTTTACAAAAATTGGAAATCCAAAATATTTGACTTCAAAAATCTTCCTCAGAAATTGGAAATAGCTTGTTTTATGCAACCCATGCAATTTTTTCAAGTTATAACTAAGTTTAGGTCAGCAACCTGATTTTATTTTTTTAATATCAAGTTGATAGTCCTTTTGGAATACTTTTACTTGGAAAAGTCTTGGAAAAGGCATTTAAGTTTTTTCTGGGAGGAAGGTTTAGTTTACTGTTTGTTTATTTAGTTCTGCCTTATACTGTGAATTCAGTCACAAACTTCTGTTCTGTTTGTGGATGGAAAACAATCTGAAACGATTTTCTTTTTTTTTTTTTTTTGAAAGTGATGTGCACATTTAATGAATTTTTTTCCACCAATATTCATGTCAATGTGTTAGCTAAAAAATAATTGAAATGTTGTACCTTGATCATAGTTTGCAGGTGGTACCTGAGTATCTTCCAAAACATACTCAGATAACTTTTTCTTTTTTTTTTTCCTCCTCATTCCTCATCTACCCCCTTCTTTTCTATCTCTTGTTTAACATTCTTCTTTAGACAGGTTTACTTTTTTTTGTCTCCTCTCTTTTAATGTATGGCTTGGGAAAACCTGACTAGGTCTGGGTTCAAATTGTCTTCAGAAATATGTGAAAATTGTGATAATTTTTGATCTGCTTCTCTAACGAGTTCCAGGGCCTCTGTCCTTCTTGCAGAGGCAGTTCAGTCTTGCTCTGGTGAGCCTTGAAACTAACAGCAGTTGTTCAGAGAGGTCACCAACATAATGAAAAGGGCACTCTTGAGATATCTTGAACCACTTCCTTGGATGGCCATGAAGATTAATTTTGGGACCTCACATTTGACCTAATATTCTATGGAGAGTCTGTGTAGTGAGCAGAGCAAATGGGATGATGTGCATGTGGCAGAGTGTAAATAAAACTGCTGCATTCTCCATTTTTTCTTTTTTTCCCCTTCCCTTCCCTTTTTTGTTTTTGGTATGTAAGCTAAAAAACTGCAACTTGTTCTTGCTTGAGATCATGAAGGTGAGAGTTGTGCCCAGGTGCATTCCTGAGAAGCAGTGGCCCAGTCTCCTTGCTGGTCACAGGTGGGAGGAGGGAGGCTTTTGCAAGCTGCTGTTTCTGCCAGCCTGTGCTGAAATGGCTGGAACTTGTTGTTTTGAACTCTGCTCATGAAGAAGCTGATGATACAGTAGAATTGATAATTAAGCACAGCAATGTTCTTCCCAGTCACCACATTTTGTGATTTCGTTATCTGTAAATCCTGTAAAATTGATATTTTAAATATTTTTTCTCAGTTTGGGTACTGACAAAGTACTTTATTCTTTCCTACTTGCTCTATTTTGGTTTTAGGAACCATTCTTTGTAATTTCAAAATTCTTCTGTCAGCATTCTATTTTTTTATATTGTTTCATATTACTACTAGTTTTAAAGGTGCAAGCAGGCAGCACTACAGTTGGCTTATCCCAGCTTTGTTCAGTCACATAAACTGTTCTCTTCAGTCTTTTGGTCAAAGGCTAAATGAGATGGTGAGTGAAGATTGGGACTGATCAGCAGGCTTGAAAATTTTACCTTAAATCTATCATGATCTTGTTTTAGGACTGCAGGTGTTCACAGTGGAGTGACAGATACACATGTGAATCTTTTATCTCTAAATTAGTAGCAGCATACTCCAATAGAGCATTTGATTTTAAAATAATGTACTAAAATAAATACAGGTACTAAAATAAATATAATCCCTGTCTGCTAGGATGGCTAAGAACTAAAAATAAAAATTACTCACCCCAATAGTGGCACAGCTAATTTTATGTTGGGTAAAATTATGGGGATTTTTTCTCCTCTGTGGAAAAAAAAAAGTTAAATTCTGTGGAACTGTGATAAACCTTGAAGTCATAAAGGACATTTACTTATCTTTTGTGCTCCTACTAAAAATTATTATTTTTTTGTTCCTGGGGAACCTGCCAGAAAAAGGTCTCTCTCCCCATCAGGAGAATTTTTTGTCCTGCTCAACATCATCTCCCTGTGTTGCTCCACCTTCTTTGGAAGTAGTCTGCCGATGCTAAAAGACAATATGAAAGTTTTAAATATTTCTTATATAGCAATGACTTCACGGTTGGTGTTCCACAGAGCTATAAATCTCATATCAGATTCTTTTTAAAAAATTTTTTAGCTTAAATAGATATAAATGAACAAAATGCTATTTCATTCTGCCCAGTTATGCTATAGATATATACCAATATGAAACAGCATGTTCTTCTAAAAAACCCTAACCCTATAGGTGCTCCCTTGGTCCCCCATTTTACTATGTGGTGTTCAGATTTCAAGAGGGGGTTGAGATAAAAGATGTCACCTGCTTGTGGTACAGCACTAGTTATATGATAGGTATTTAATAGCGATGATGAAAAAACAGGATTACCATGTTTCAAATTAAAAATATTGAACCAAGTCATATCCTGGGTCTATGCAATAGACCTTAGGGCTATATATTCTAGTCTGAATTTCTGTCTTGCAAAAAAAGTTCAACCAACTTTCACAGAGTGCCATATCATTCACCATTCCCTAATATGCATTGTAGATGGCAGGTGCCAGAGTCTTTGTCATTGTGCCCCAAGGATAAGGCACTTTGCCCAAAGATATTAGATCAGCCAATTTTATCTGTGTGCATAGAGCTGGAATTTTTATTTTCTCAAGTTTTCCAGGTAGCCAGAATGAGGTCTGTAGTTTTTTTTTGACTCACGGGATATTAATAATATGAAGTTATTTTAGATGGTTATACTGTGTTGCAGTATATTTTTAAACTGATCATATACAGTCTGCAGGAAAAAGGGGAAGCATAAGCAAAGGAAAAAAGGTCTCTTGGTCCATCGGGTAAATTTTCAGAACAATATATGAGCATTTAGTCACACAAGTCCCATTAATGTTAATGGTCCCAAGCTTTCTTTTATTCATCACGGTGCTGATTGCACTTGGTCAGCTCTTTATCAGTTTGAAATATTGACAGTAGGAGGAGGCGTTCCCTTAGCCAGGCCTGACTGTTGCAGTGCTCTTTTAACTTAGTCATCCTGCAAATGCTCCTATAAATGGATTTATTTCAGCAGATCCAAAATACATCAACCAGATCACCTTACCTGGTGTTAGCCCCTTTGCATTGGCTTCAATTTGCAAGAGCATTGATTTTAAACATTGATCATTACTTATATAGTGCTCTACGGTTTTGCACCATCCTATTTATTAAACTAACCTGTTACATGTGCTGCTGTTAAAGTCCTATCTTTATCTTGCTAAGAAGTGATTATTTGGTCTCTTTCTGATTATGATTTAGTTTATAAAACAAGGCTATTCCCTGAAAAGTGTGTTGGCTGCACTAACTCAAGATTTCTGCATTTTCTTCTATGCAGCTCCACTTTTCCTTAGTGGTCTATATAGGACAAAGGGTAATGTTTTTTAACCAAAAGAGGGTAGATTTAGACTATTTTTAAGGAAGTTGTTTACAATGAGGCTGGTGAACCACTGGCACAGATTGCCCAGAGATGCCGTGGTTGCCTGTCCCTGGAAACATTGAGCGTCAGTTTGAATGTGGCTTTGAGCAACCTGGTCTATTTGAAGATGTCCCTGCTCATTGCAGGCAGGGTTTGACAAGGTGACCTTAAAAGGTCCCTTCCAACCCAAGCTATTAAATGATTCAAAATTCTTCCAGTGCTTTCTGCAACTGATAATGTACTTATTATAGTTATTGCAAGAGAGATTTTTCTTTTGTTGGCCATATTCTTATAGAGTACTTTGGGTATTTTATTTATTAGAAAAACAGACTTTTCTTCTGCTGTCCTATGAAAGCTGTGCATTGCTGGTCAAGAAAGTAGATGTAGCACAAAATATTTTCCAATACTGAACAAGATGGTGAACTACAAAAATATCTATGCTTTAATTCAGAGAGTCATTGTTATTATACTGATGTCATTCTTTGGTGCTATACAGAATGGTATTCTTGCAGAATTCAGAAAAGAACATGCTATCTACCTCAGGGAGGAGAGAAAAAGAAGAAATAATCTGATTTTGCCTGATACTTCATATCTAAGCTTGTCTGCTTAAAAATAATTTGTTCTGATCATGCTTACATGCCTAAATTTTAATTAGTGTTATTCTAGGGTGGTTAGAATTATAAAAACTGATACTTGGAGTGGAATGTGTCCTCAGGTATTTTCCTGAGTAGAGAAAAAAAAAAAGTTCAGTGATAAATAGTATCACATTTTAATATAGAGATTTTGTCTTTCATTCATTTTTGTTTTCAGGCTTGGTGATTAATAATGCTATTTTATTCTGATTTACTTTAAAAGTTTCTTGATTTACTAAAAACAAAACTTCAGTGGTAGATGAGTTACCACGAACAGAATGCATTTCCTTCTGTAGTAAATAATGGGACTTTTGGTGTAGTGGAGTTTTAGCCCTTGGGAGATTTTATTTTAGGCATTTTCAAGTTGTTCAGTGACTTGCTGCAGAGACAGGGAGGGAGAAGGAGGAATATATTTACACGAATTACAGTCTTTGTTCCCATTAGCCCTCAAAATTGGATGAACAAAACAAAGGCTAGACTGAGAGGTGCAACCATCCCAGGTAATATCTTTTGATCCAGAAACAAATTATGAGGTCAATTGTAGAACCAGGGTGAAAATTTGTTTGGAAGATTCAAGGAGGGTGTGGGTAATAAGTGTTTTTGAGAATGTCTGCCACGGAGAAGACTTGTAGAAGGAAGAGAAAGTTTTGTCTTGGGATGAAAGTAATCCTTTCCACAGAAGTTTTGGCCCTGCTTAGAGTGAGTTCCTTTACAAAAGATTTCTCCATTTAATTTTTATTTTTTGAAGGTTTTGTTCATTATTTTTAAAAGATGAAGTATTTGTTTTATATTCTTTCTCTTCCAAATTGTTCCAGTTCATTGATTGAAATATGCCAATCCAAGCTACTTATTCCAAACTCATGTTAAATTGTCACATTAGCTTCATTAATTAAAAAAAATTAGTTTTTTTTCTGTGTAAACTTTGTTATGCTACTGAACTGCATACACTAAGGGGAAAAACGAGTTGAATGGGAATCCTGAGTGAAGCAAAGACTGCATAATTGGTTTTATGCCAGACCTTCTGCCTTTCACATAGGTGGGAAAGGGCCAGGGAAATGTCAGAGGTGGAAATCAGAGCAGCGCAGAACTCCTGCAGAATTGCAAAGTGACTACCAACTGCAGCCAGCCTGAGATGTGGCCAGGCTCAAGGCTGCTTTAAGATAGAAATGCCCAGTTCTCCTGAAATCTTCCTACCCCTAAGAGCCTCGGGATTACCACTGCACGTTTTTGGAGGAAATGCGTTAATTGCTCCCAAGCAGCCTCTCTCCAGAGCTCTCACTGTGGGACAGGGCTGAGCTGGCTGTAAGGCTGCAGCCTTGCCAGTCCACTGCAGCCTTTTCCCAGTAGTTGAGGTGTGGATTACCCAAATTCCCGATGGTGGAAGCCTTACTCTGACAAAGCTGAGGCACACATGCTGTTTGGGAGCCTTTGCCTTCTCTGTGGCTATGCCATTCTGTGCTAGGCATGCCTTGCTACTACAGTTGCAGAACTCAGCCTTTTAATTATTCTTTTTATTTAATGCTTTAAAGAGCATCTATAAATCAGGGTTTTTGCATTCTTAAGGATGATATATTTTTTCCCATATCCCTTACACTGCTCTAGGATCACAACCAAAACTTGAAAATAATCAGTGAGTTTATCAAGCTGATGTCATCTGAATCCTCAGGCAACACAAGGGAAAAAAGGTGACTTTTTACAGTACATAAGAAAAAATTGCTCCTTTTCTTTTATGTGTGTCTTTCTATGAGGCATTGCAAGTGGCAAAATGATCACGCTGAAAACAAAATAATATAAACTCTCATACTTCCTAATAACGTTTTATCTCCAATCATCCACTTTTTGATTAAATCTATTACAGTATTGTAATCAATAATGATTTTTTCTGTTGCAGTCTAATATTTTGAGAAAAATGGAGAGAAAGAAAAAATTATCAGTGAGTTTTGCAGAAGAGGAGAAATTTCCTTATTGCCATAGTTCTGAATTAGTGATGTATTCTGTAATCACTCAAGTTTTAAGTAATAATGTAAAAGTCAACTCAAAGGCAGTCTACAGCAAAGAGGTCTTTAACTCAAGAATCCCTTAAGGAATTAAAAATTCTGAAAAGATGACATAGGCTTAATCAATACCTGCCTGAAAATATCATAATATGTGGAGGTTAAATGACATCATGCTATGTGAAGAAATAAAAAGAAAATATTTTCAGTATTGGCCTTATCTCTTTTTATTTAGATTAATAAAATCAGTTGAATGTTAAATCTTTACATGTCTGTTTTGTATTAGGAAAAAAGTTGACAGTAGTCTGCCTTATGTTGTGTACCAACAGGTGTAGTTCAGAAGTTAGTAATAAACCTAATTTCCTTTGAGTACTGATTATAGCCATGAGAAAATCATGAACTCCTTACCATACATAGAAAAGCACTGAAACACCAAACCAGTTGGCTTTTATTTGGTTCTGGACATATGGTGAAAATCTCAGCTCAAATCCTCCTCTGCTGAGCATCTCCACTGCCTGGGTAGGAGGAAGGTGTTACCTCTGTGTTCCATTACTGCCAGCATTATTGTGTACCACCCTGCTTTTCCAGGTTGGTGACTGCACACAGGACAGAGTACCTGGTTATATCTGTCCCCTGCAAGGTGTATTGACTGCATTAGCTGTATTGCTGGATGTAGCACAGGAGCTTTTCTATATCTACTGTGTACCACCAGAGTACTTTCTTAAAAACCAGGGCAGAGGGAGGGTTTGAGTTGTATTTATCACTCTGAAAGTATTTCATACTGTGTGAATATTCAGCTGTAGTTAAATGTGATTTCATTACCATGCTAGTTCTGTTTTATGCTTCTGTATGTGTTTAATGCTTACTGTGAGTGCAGGGGTTTGGTTCTTGGGAATATGCCAGACTACAAATTGATGACACAACCTCCACAGCTGGCTTACTGCACTGGGTCATGTTTTCTATGGCACACTTTGTATAGAAGCTTGGCAGAGCAGAGGATGTTGGTGAATTTGGTGAATATGATCTTAACATATGATAAATAACATAAAATCCCCAGTTCAATTACTGGGGCTGTATATTGGGCCATGGCTTTCCAACAAATAAAAAGGAAATGGTAACAGCAGCCAATGCTGCAGAACTACTTACAGGTGGTTCTTCCCTCCCTCCCTCCCTCCCTCCATCTATTTTCAAACTCAGTCCAAGGATTGTGAGTGCTGTATCAATGACAAAATCTTCTTTCTATGCATTGAGAAACATTAGGGAGAGTAAGCAGAGATCACACATATGCTGAAGTAATTTCTAAGAGAAAATTGCTAGATTTCTTAGCTTCTCAATGCAGCACTTGCCTCTGTTTATATTCTAGATAGTGCATAGTACTAAACTTTTGCAGTAACAGCCCCATGTTGGCTTTATCCTGTTGACATTCTTGCCTTGACATCATTTAAAGACAGCAGGGCCAAGGCTGACTTTCAGGATTACAACTGACAGAGGAGGTCAAGGAAGGATGGAGAAGGTCTAAGAAAGGCAGACGGAGCTGGGCAGACAGAACAGTGGAAAAGGAGCGGGGAGATGAATGTGGAAGAAGGAGAAACAAACAGGGCAAAAGAGAAGGACAGAATATAGCAGAAGGGCAGAAATGGGCAGAAAGGAGGGTAGATAAGGTCAAAGAAGAGAGGAGATGGGCAGAGGAGAGGGGCAAAAAATGGCAAAAATATTTGAACCAAGGTGAGGTTGGCAGTGGACTGGAGGTGAGCAGAACTGTGTTGGTACAAATTGTAAATCATACCAGGCAAATAAATAGATATAAGCCATTCAAGGCAAAGATAAAGATAATAACCTAAAACCAGTTCAAAGCACAACTGCAAATACTACAAAATCAACTATGAAGTGACGCTTCATGAAGTGGTGCTGACTTAAATGGTCCACAAGTAATATTGTGTGAAAGAAAAGGTAAATTGCATACCTTTGGCTTTTTCTTTTCTCACTTCCTTCAGCTGCAGCTTCCCTTGCATATCCTGCATATTATCCTTCTTCAGCAGAATTTCCTGCTTTTGAGACTTGAATTTGGTAACAACTTTCCAACTTGCATCTCTTATTTTTTGTGTGGATTACATTTTAGCAGTCTTCTGCTTTAGAATTTATTTTGCATTCCTCTCATGAATTCAAACAATTCAAAGCAAATGTAAAATAAACTCTGCCTCAGGTTGGTTTCTCACTGAAGTCAGTAGGTCTTTTTCCTGATTAAGTAGATACAGACTCTGGTCTATTCTGAAATTCGTATTAAGGACATAATTAACTGCTGATAGAGACTAGTAATCTAGGCAAGACCCTAACACTAGAATGAAAAGGAATTTGCACTAAAAAGGAGCAGATGTACTTTGTTCTCACATTCCAGGACTATGTTTTGAATAAACTGGCTTCACCTAGTATCTGAATCCTAAAGTGAAAAATGTCATCATGTACATGTCCGGCACAGGAGAGGTAGGGCTGAACTTTTCTATTTCTCTTCTGTCCTGATCTGTAAGGGCTGCGCTTTCACTGAAACTGAGGTATTGCAGACAGTGGTTTGGTAGCTCTGGATCATATTTTAAGTAAAATATTCTGCATAATTGCTACAAAGTGTTTGGATATGTTTTCAGTGAACATTTCATGCCAAACCCCATAAAGCACTTAATTCACAGGGTGTGCAGTCTCTGGGTACAGAGCCACAGGAGTAATAGAATAAAATGTAATGGAATATTAATAACACTGTCAAAGCAGGATCTGCTGCTCAAGGTGTAGTTTCATTAGATGGTACATAGCTTAGAAGGCAATGAGAGAACCCTCACAGTTACCTATATATCCATACATAAAGCTTGCACCTGATCATTCTATTGAAATCCTTTTCTGAGCTTAGTCCCTACAAATAAAACCACTTCTAGGCTTCCTCTGGAAAAGGGTATTATGTGAAGAATACTCAAGGGAAATACTGCTGCAAATACGACTAGATGAAAATATTATATATTCCTTTCAGTTAATTCTTAATTTGGCAGTTTTGTTGCAGTTTGCTGCTCTACCTTAAATTGCTGCATTGACTTGAATATATGGTTAGCTTTTTTATTCTCAATTCTACCATGCGTAGCATTTGTTGCTGAGTTTGTAACTTTAATCTGTACTTCTTTCTGAGTGTTTGCTCTGTGGTGTTGTATTTCTGTAAGTTTTTCTGGTTTGTTTTTTTTTCCCTCCTTGTTACATTTCCATTTTTGTTCTCTAGTATTCCTCCAGATGCTCATCAGCTTATTTTAGTTATTATTCTGTTCCTTATGCACACTGTCTAATCAATAATCCTCCTCACTTGCTGCAGGATTTCCATGTTATTGTGCTTTCAGCTTGAGATGCTGTGTGATGGGATTCTGCCTTGGCTAGTGCATGGCTGCATTCGCTGTGTTTCAGATCATTACACTGACTTTAATTTTGATGTATTTACATTTTACTCACTTGTAGTCTAACTCTTTTCCCTTGATCAGTTAAATTACTCTCTGTGCAGTGTTATATTTGTACTACTGCTGGAAATACTAACTAAAGGCTTATAATTGAAGTGCTATTTACAACTACTGACCTCTGTCTCATTTCTGATTTCACTGTGATGTTGACCTTTTATAGATTGCACTGTTGTAAATCTTTGAAGTGATTCTTCTTGTCATCATATTTCCAGTAATTATGATTTGCATTGCATTAACACCTAGAAGCCTCTCCCACCTTACCCTTGTTGCATAAGATGACCTTTTTTATGCACTAATTCACATACGGGTAACAGAATACAGTTCTTTCTCTAAAGAATTTATGTTAAAATGAAGATGAATGCTTTCCTTTGTTCCATTCTTTAAATATCAACCTTTGAATTAATGAAATTGCTCATAAAGGATTCTTATTCCTAGAAACTATTTTCTTCCTTTTCTAATAAAATCAGAGTATTTTGAACTTTTCTAGGCTTTAAAAATGAATAAATAAAGATAAATAATTTAAAATGTTTGAGAGAGGTCATATTTGAGTAAAATTTTCTCAGATTTTGTTTGGTGGGCATCAACATCAAAGAAAGCATTAAGTGAAATTTGGTCTGATGCTTCCTCTTTGTTCATATTTCACTTCAGTATTGAGCAACACAGAAACAAACTTGCAGCTGATCCTCACACCAAGCAGCATTTGATTCTCTGAGTTTCAAAGTTAGAGTTTTATTTCTACTCTGGTAGCTGTGCTTTGAGAATATGATGCTGGTTAGATGGCATGCTCATTGTATGCTTTCCCAGTGTACATAGTGGAAAACAGTTATTAATTCTGTTCATAGACTGGCTTAATAAATGAATTTGAGGCAGGTCACTAATTTCTTTAATGATAGTATTGCTTAAAAGTCTGTGTAAAGAGCTGGCTGTTGACTCTAATGACAGAGGATGCTCACAGATAATGGAATCATCTGCATCTTCATATTTGGTTTCAACCTGATCTCTCATATGTTTTTCTGAGGCCTTAATTTTTCTGTTTAGCTAAATCTAGGTAGGCAGATTAACCAGTTGCTTTTGGGTCTTGCCAAATTCTTAGATAATGTGCCAGTATTTTGAAGATTGAATTATATTTCTCTTTTCACTGAGAAAGTTGTAAAGTACCTGAGAAAGCCAAAGGTTTTTGCTTTGAACTTCCTTTTTATTCCCTTAAGTGCTCTTTTTACTTCCCTTAAATGGTCTTGTTTATGTGTTGAGTGTGTGCTGGACAGCTTATCTGCTCCCTAATTGCCTTTCCTAAGCAATCTCAAACGTTTGTATTACATCCTTTTCCTTATGCACTAATTGCAGTAAACCAGTCTTTTTCACTTAATTTGAAAGTATTCTCATACCATGATCAATCTTACCCTGAGCAGGTTTGTTTTGTCTTGAAGAATTACTTTGTATAAATATAAATCCTTTAATGTATAAAGTAGGGTTTATTTATTTTTTTCATGGTATAAAGAAGTGATAGGGTAGGTCTGGAACATCCAGTTAATTCTGAACTGCACCTACTGATGTGCAGGATAATATTACTACAGACTGAGAATTTGCTCTTTAGGGAAGTCTTGCGATGTTCTGCATAGTGTGCAGTGTTTGGTGGAAACTGAACTAATCCCCTCTTTTGGAAGTAATAGTGTTTCTCAAATGTCAGTAAATGCCTAGTCTCTAGGTAACTTTTCTGAACACATGTGGGCATTTTGCTGATTTTATTGGTGTGTTAGGCTGTGGAGGGCAAAACAGTAACAAATTTTTCAAGCATTATAGAACCTTACACAAGCTATATTGGCCACTGTTCTTCAGGAAGTAGGAATATGGAAGGAAGGTGTCTTAAGTGATGGCTCTCAGGTGACATACCCCAGTCACTGGCTGAGTACAGACCCAAGGTCTCCTAATTCTGAATCTCTTGATTTAACCACTAGATATTGCACTGACAAAGCATCACTCTGTTAGTGAGGGGATAAAGTGCTACTAATACATCAAATCTTATCAAATGACTTTAAAGTTATCTTGGCTTTCTTTTCACCAGGGTTTGCTGTAAATCTTTTCTACTGGGGAGTAGCAGGACTTGTGTCCTTGCTAAAAGGAGAAGATTGATTTACTGTATTCATATGGAACCAGCAGATTCCTATGAGTATGCAGTAATGAATTAGAGAATCCATAGGTTTTTTCCCCATGCAACACTTTGGGAGACCTTGAAGCCTGGAATATGTTACAGAAATGCATGTGATGGAAACTTATAAATGTGTGTCTTCTGCATAAATGTGTGTCTTCTGCATAGAATAACAGCATAACATATCTTTTAGTATGAGCAGTATTCTTATTCTTCAAATAATCTAATTGATTGTTCATTGGGCTCAGTCAGCCAAAAGTGGAGGGAAACTTTGTACAGACATCATTAGTTTTTCTCCATTTAAAGATTAATCATGAAGAGCTCTGGCTCTTTAATTCTGTAATTTGTATATTTAATGGGCTGCTGCAGAATCTATGACAGTAATTAGCATAGCCCGAAAACTCATTAATACGCAACAACATGATTAATGCAGCATTAATGCAAACATGACTGAAGTTATTTGGGTTATGTAGTAAGAAGATTAAAGCTAAAATGTCCTGTTTGTTTTACCAGTAGTGGGTATAATGGGGTAGCAAGCAAAATAAGAAAAAACAGGTATCAAATTAGTCATTTTAGTGTAAAAGAAACACTCAGATCTCATCAAGAGGATTTGGGGTTTTTCTTGACATTTGGTTCCCACAAAAAGTTTTGCATGTTTTCTCCTTTCATTCGCTCACCATACTCTGTGTTTATGCTTGCTCAACATTTTAGTTTGATTCAGCTTTTTTGGCAGTTTGATGTATTAAGAATACCTAAAAAAATTCTTCATGTTAAGTCATTCTGAATAAAGTTAGACTTTTTCAAAATACAGGGCTTTTGTACAGTCTAATTTAGAAACCATTGATTTTTAGGTTCTCTTGGTTTTACTGTGATCACAAAGGAAAAGGGGGTCCATTTACAGTTTGGGAAAAAATTTGGGAACTTTTTGTATGTGGGTTTATACAAATTTATGTGTGTGTGTGCATATGATATGTACATATGTATGTGACTTTTAAATATATATTTTCTATTTCTAATAAAAAACTAAGGCAGCATACAAATGAAAAGGATTTACTTCGTTAATGGAATTACTAACTTAGTGTAATGTTAATGATGATGAGCTTTGAAAATGTTTTTCGACATATTAAGGTAACAGTAAAAAATAAAGCCTGAACCTGTATGAAAAACAACAACAGGTCTTGGACAGCTTTGGGCAGAAGACTTCCTGTATTCTTCTCTCAATAAAATCCAGGAAGCTATAGGCCAACACAAAGTGTGAAGAATTCCTTGTATTCAGCATAGGATCTTCATAAGTATGTACAGGGAAGTCTCCTCTGAGTTTCTTCTTTTCTTCCAATTCCACTATCCATTAAGTGAAACTGCTTTGAAAACTGATTGATTTTTGTTAAGTCTTCCTTCTACTTTTTTTCCTACAGGTGCATTTTCTTATATACAAAAAAAATTAATTAAATCTCTTTTAGCTACTGTGATGACCTGAGGTGTTGCTCTCACAGAGAGAATAGCAACAAAATGCTGTGGAGATATATAGCAACTGAGATTTTTAATCTCCATCTCTCCCCTCCCCAGTTAAAAACAAATTTTGGTTTATGATTTCTGTGAGAAAATGTATTTTGATTAGGCAAGAGCATTTGTACACAGTCTTAATGTTAAATAAACACTTCAGGTTTGTCATCCTGAAGGGACTGCTGAGAGCCTAATGCTGTAGTCAAAATATCATATACAATTTCTATTCATTTCAGCTGTCATTATGCACAAATAAGGCTCTCAGTGAGCATAAAGTGATCACTTTCTTTGCCAACAATTTTCTGTTCATTGGAATGTGCAATTATATAATTATTGCAACCATTTCATATAACAATATAAGTAGAATGGAAATGCAAATTATGTTTCTACAATTGTGCAATTTTGGGAAAAATTCACTGGAAATGGATGTGCTTCACAGATTATGTAAAACTCTTTTCTGAAATTGCTTTGTGTTTTTCAAGGTATTTGCAGATTTTTTCTTTTTTATTTTTCCAATTGTAATGTACGCTCTTTTTCATATCTTTTCTTCCTAAGTTTACAAGGAAATTATCCATAATATGCTGAGGTATTATTCCTGTTATCTATCTTGGTCATATGGGTTGGAATTTGATGTATTTATGAAAATTAAGTTAAAACTTAAAACTGATCACTGACAAGGTTGGAAATATATTTATTTGACTGTTCTTAGTACTTTTGGATAGAATGGTTCATGTGGTTATATGTAAGTTTTGGTGAAGGGCCTTGAGAGTTGAGACTTGTAGATAATTTCTTTATATTTAACGACTATAATAACTTCTACTTTTTACCTATTTTTATCTATGAACATCAAGTTTTAGAAAAAGGTGCTTTACAGGTGTTTTTTGCTGAATGGTTGGGACAAAATTAATTTTTAAATAGGTCACTTTCCTGAAATCTCTCAGCCGTTATTGCAAAAGATGATTTCAGTTGTCTTGCCTCCCTGCCTACATTCTCCTCTCTACTCTTCCCCAAAAAGTCAAAAGACAATTTTTGAGGACTCTAAACTTTTTTTTTATTTTGAAATGTTTTTGACTTTTTTAAAACCTTTTGGTTTTTTAGAAAAACTAAACTCTGTTCAGTTCATTTGGAAATTACAGCAAGTTGTAGTTACAGAAGTTACAGCAAGTTGTTACCTCCTATATTCTGGGTGAATGGTTCCTTGGTCAAATAAAACCTATGTTAAACTTTTTATTTTGCAAGAAAAAAAGGTTTTTGCATTAGTCAGAAATACATTTTATTGCTGTAAGAATTATAAATTATTAGTATATCTTATGTTGATCTAGGAGCTGTTCTAATTTATTATTTTCCTGCTGACTGCCAACTGCTTCTTCTAAACTCAAAATAATCCCATGTGCTCTGTAAACTTGCCAGAAATGCAGTCAACACCTCAAGAGCACATTCCTGCCTCTTAAATACTTTTGTGCTGGTTTTGAAAATCATATTGAAATGTGCTAGAAGAATCTGAATCCACGTAGCCTGAATCTGAACTGCTGCTGAAGTTCTGAGCCTTGCTAAATTTACATGAGGGAAGCAAAGAGGGGGAAGAAAAATCCCACCATATGCATTTTCTTTATTGGACAAAAACCTGTGTTCTGGCACATCAAAAATTAGAGTAATATTATATAATTTTACTTGTAATGTCAGCCTGTTCCTGAGAGGCACTCTCAAAGCTGTGTCCCTCTCAGAGTTACATGCTGATGTTGCATCTCAGTTGAATGCCTTTGAAAATGCCTGCATTGGTCATGTTTCACAGCCTCATTCCCATTCTAACCTGGGTGTGCCATCTTTGAAACTAGGACAGAAATCCAGTCCCAATCTGCTGCTGCATAAATTGAAAGTATGTAGATCCTGACAGAAGGTTAGTTTGCCCTAATACAATTTGGGATACTTGAAAACACGAATGCTAATAATTACTTATTTATTTTACTTGTCCTTTTTATTACTCTGTAGTCTTTTTTTCATCTTTCATGTTCACTATATAAAATGCTTGTTTTATTTTTTTTTGTACAACACTATTATAATTAAAAGAATTCAATTACAGAAATTAAATAAATTTCTTTATTTATAATTAAAGGAATTCTGACAGCTTCTCCAATTGCAATTATAATTTGAAATGGAGATAAAGAATTTATTTGAATGACATACATTAATGTTTAATTTGTAGTAGAATTTCCTTTTGGTTTTTATCCCAGAAATGATAACGGGTTCTTGTGGAACAATCATTTGTGTCACACAAGCAGGCATGTTAGGTGAATTCTTGAGTTGCAATTCAAGATTCAGTTGGTTAAAAGTACCTTCCTACTATGCCCCACAGATGGTCATGTTTTTCATCCAAGATTTAGTAGCATGAGTAGTGTGGCTGAGATGCAGTTTCTGTATTTGAAAAATTACAGAAGTAATTGTAATGTCACCACTTTATGTATGTTTCTATTTATATGTTATATTTAACATTGAAATTAAGATTTTAGACATGCATACTGAAATAATAGACACAAGTCTTCGAGAAACTTGAAAAATGTCTCACCCAGGTATGAAAAAAAAAAAAAAAGAAAAAAAATTTAGTAATACAGTGTGATTTTCAAGTTCTGTGAAACTTCTCAGATGTTGGAAGGAAAGATTTCTCTGTCCAAATGAAGTAAATCCATTTCCAGTGTTCGGTGCCACTAAGAGAAAAATGGCTTGCATGTAGTTGCTACAAGTCTGAATGGGCTTCTGGGTATGCTTTGTGTTGACCATGAGGTCTAGCATTAATTACTATGTTCTTGTGAAAAATATTAATTTCACAAGTTTTTTATCATGCATTGAAAATATTGTCTGTGGAGCTGAAGTTTTCTTAATATTTGGTTTCTCTGTTTTAGTCACTTCTACAAACGTGAGAAATTATTAATATTGAACTTCCTTATCTCATGAGAAATTCCAAAGATCATTGAACTTTAAGGGATGGAGTCCTTTTTTTCAGTTCTTTAATAGGTGACTAATGAATTTAGAAGAAAATAAGAGTTCCTGACTCATCAATAATTTCTATAAAGCTGTAGCTGCTCTACAAGCAGGACTCTTCAATATCCAAAGAAAAAGAAGGCTTCTGCATAACAATCAAAAACTTCTGTAATTACTGCAATTTTACTGCTATGAACCATTTAATTTATATTTTCTAACACAGTGTTATACAAGAATGGTGTTTTTGCAGAAACTCAATAATTTTGTTTATGTTTATCCTTCTGCATTAGGTGTGAGGAAGGATCCTCTGGTCTTCAGAAATGTCTTTTGGCAGCTTCATAAAAATACTGGCAGCTTGTTAAATTAACTGTGCTCCCCATTGCTGGGATTAGAGGCCATCAGTCTCAGCCTCTCCAGCAGATACTGCAGCTGAAATACCTGGAACCTCACAGTATTGCAAGTGCTCATTTCTGAGCCTGGCAAAGCTGTGCTTTTCCTTAACTAGGGACACGGTTGATTGAGTTTTTTTATGTGCAGGGTGCTACTTGTGTGCAACTGCTTTTTGCAGGTGTTTTAATAGCAGGACTAATTTTCATTGCTTTGCAAATATTTTGTGTCTGTGATTGTATCATGTGATTTACATGAAAACATTGTATGCAATTAGGTAGAGAGGCCAAAGGATATTCCTTTCAGGTACAGGTAATTAACAAGCATAATCTAATATGAATGTGTGTCAGAATTATGTGTTTTATTTTTTTTAATAAAGGTGCTGTCTACAATAAAAAACTTTAATCATTTATTGTTTGTTGCCTGACATAAAATAGGGGAAAATACTGGATAATTTGATAGAGTTGGGTAAAACCCAGTAACTTACCTTGTTCTGTAAAAGCACCTTACACAGAAATGTCATGGCAGTGTATAGAATAGGTGGGTGTTGCTATTACTGCCTTTTCATTTCCCTTTGCAAAAAATGGTGCAGGAAAGGCATGGCTCTACCATATACTCAGAGATTTGATGAGAAACTAAGTGGAGTACTATTGATAATGGTCTAGAAAGTTCTTAATGAAGCTTAGTTCATCCATTACTCCTTTGGATATTTCCAGTTTTTGTTGGAAAACTGCATCTTTTCCAGGTGTTCTTTGTGCACTTAGATATGATATTTGTAAAAGAATATATGTACAAATATTCATATGA
Organism: Anomalospiza imberbis; assembly: GCF_031753505.1. Classification (NCBI taxonomy): domain Eukaryota; kingdom Metazoa; phylum Chordata; class Aves; order Passeriformes; family Viduidae; genus Anomalospiza; species Anomalospiza imberbis. The sequence continues at coordinate 90,741,608 of NC_089683.1, forward strand.
ACACATACATATGTCTTTTGGAACCAAAAATACAAGATACAAATCCTTGCATGCAAAAACCTCATTTCTGCCTTACCTATAGAAATGTTAAGTGACAAGTGAAAATCCACATGGGAAACATCAACTATTAGAATAGTATGCTAATATCTGAATTATATTTTCCTAAGAAGGAAGTTATTGAACAACAGTAGTCACAATTGCATGTCTTTTTTTACACATGAATAAGGGCTCACAGAAATTTCTCTCAAGGGCTGCCTCAGTCTGAATTAGTAAAATTGCTCCTGCAATGTGTAGCAAGGATTTTAGGTAGCAGAACTTCCATGATTTTGCTTTGCAATGTTGCTGCTGGTTTTAAAATGATATTTTATTTGTAAATGTTGTTATAACCTACAAGAACCACTTTTGCTGTTAACCATCTACTTGCTTTTTTCTAACCAGGTATTAAAGTGAAATTTAGAACGCAAGAGCCTGATGGTTTGATTTTTTTCTCTGCATCACCTGGCAATCAGGAGGAGTACATTGTACTGCAGCTGAGGAGTGGGCGTCCTTACTTTCTTTTTGATCCACAGGTACAACAAGAGAGGGGATCCTATAAAAATAGCTTATATCATTTACCTTTGTACTTTTTCCATGCTTATCCTTGGTTGGGTTTTCTTTGGGGGTGTTTTTTTTTGTTTGTTTGTTTGGTTTTTAAAATTTAATTGATACAAGCTAACTTGCTTCTCAGAACCCTTAGGTTACTAGACATTTTGAGGAGATAAAAACTAAATCTTTGTTCTTTTTATTTTTATGTATGCCACATAATATAAGACTTTTTTTTTGCATTTTTATGGGTTGGGTTTTTTCAGTGCCACCAAACACTACTACAGCTTAAACTACCAAGATTTCAAAGTTGTGCAGAGCTAAGTTTTGCATTAGTTAATAAGTTTATATAATGTTTGTCAATTATTTTTAAGCCTCCCATCTTGAGACTGTTTTCCTATAGAGATCAGCATGTCACCATTATGCAAAAACATAAATAATGAGGAAGTAGCAACAAAATGAAAAATCAGGCCACAATGCTTTGCATTTCTGTTTGGGTATTTTGTGTTTTCTGTGCACCCCAAAACTGGATCTCCTTATGGAATAAAAAAAAAAAATTATGGCCTCAGTTATATTTCATAAATATGGAAGAAACTGTAAATAATTATCACATTTTCTCACCCACTGTTAACCTTTTCCTCCTGAGCTCTGCCACAGTCACTCTCTGACCATGTGGAGGTGTTGTGCAGTAGTGAAAATCCCCTTAAGCTTTGGAGCACCTATAGAAGAAGCAAGGTGCTGCATAGAGGCTGGCTTGCATGTGATCCCCATGCTAGAAAACATTAAATTTGCTTCTAAGCCCGAGATAATACATTTCTATTAATTCTACAGCATTTACACACAGGCTTTATCTTAATGTGTACTTCAGATTTTGGGACTCAGCTTAATGTTGTTAGTATTATCCTCATAAACATTTTAATAGGGACTAGTTCTGTTTCTGCTCTCTTACACCTATACCTTCTTTTAACTGAAAGGAAAGTTGTATTTCCTTTGCAAGATCTCCTGAGGTTTACTTAGATATTTTTCTTGTTGTTTGATGGTTAATTGGAGTAGATGTCTTTCAACTGACATTTTAATGCTTCAAATAGTATACCTAGTCCTTCTTGCAGATGTGCTTCTTCTAAAGTAGCTTTATGTCAGTTTGTTTAGATCATTCCCTAGAAGATACTTTATTTGTTTGGATCCACAGTATCTGGGGAACAGGAAGGGGAAGAGATGGAAGAGTGGCTGCTTTGGGGCTTTAATTTTTTTCCCCCCATTTTATACCTGTCTTTTAACTGTAAAAAAACCCAGCAGGTCTCATAGTCAGTCCTTCGAGCTTCTCAGTTCATGTAATATTTTCAACAGTTACTGTCTTGAATTTTAACAGATGGCTTGTTTATGAATGTATCTCTGTTTATATTTTTGTTTCATTTGAATCAGGCAACTGTTCCTGCTGATTTTTAGGATCATCACTTCAACAGTGTTTCCTCTTATAAAACAGCCAATGGTGCTGTTTGAGTGCTTCAATTGCTGTTTAGAGAAAAAAAAAAGCTGTCATTCAAGGCATCCAGGAACAGTGTAGGTCTTAACAGTTGATTTACTATCTTGAAAGCTAATGCTTTCTAATTTCTCATTACTAATGTGGAAGAGATTCCTGTACATTGTCAGATTCTCAGAAGTAGGGTACAGTGACCTACATCAAAGTGTTTTGTGTAGAAACCTTTTCAAAATCTTTTACCTCTGAAAATTCAGTTATCAAAAGTTTTCAGTCTTCTGTATCCCTAATATGCTGTGTTACCTTACTGTCATTACCTTTGTTTCTTTGTCATAGTTTGTTTCTTTTTTCCTTTTGCCATGATTTGCTATTCCTTTCCTAGTGTCAGATATCCTGTACTGTAGCAGCATTTCTTCATCTTTCATTTGTGCGTCGCAATCTGCATTAATGTGCAAATGCTTTAATTACTTCTTATTGACATCATGTTGTGTCTTAGCCAGGTTATAGGCATTGTTGTCTCTAATTAAAGTCATGGCATGTACAGTAAACATTTATGGCCCTTCCTTTGTGCTCTACTCTGAGAAATTGTAAATGCTCTTTTTGATGACAATTGTGTCTCTGCAGCTTTTTATCTGTAGCAGTGTGGTGTAATATTCTGTGCTCCCTTCCAGCTGTGACCTGTGGCAGGTTAATTATTTGTACCCTCAGTCCCTTTCGGGATGCTGGGCTGTATCTTTTCTCGTGATCAGCCGCGCATTCTCGCTTTGTTGTGTCTGCACTGGGGACAGTCCTGCCAAGTCCTCCTGGTGGGGAGCCTTCAGCAGCCTTGCTTCTTCCTTCGCTAAGTGTTAATTTCAAGTCCTTTTCTTCGTGTCCATTCATACTTCTCTGAGCTCCATGTACACCACCATTCATCTGGCTATTGTCTGACCATTGTTTTTGTCTTCCTTTTGTGCTGTGCAACTGCTCTTTTCTCCTTCCTAATTGTTTTACTGCCGATCTTTTTGGGTTTCTACTCACAGTCCAGGAAGCATGAGGTTTTTTGCAAACAGATGTATTCCTTAGTCTTTTTGGAACAATCAAATTTTTACATAAGAGCTTCCTCCAAACTCAGAGTGTCTGTAAACCTTTAGCTGTCTGTGGACTTTTGTCTTATTGTGACATCCTTACATCTACACCTAAAGGACACAATCAACTCCAGCTAAATTTATGGTTATCTTGCAGTGGCTACAGGTAATTTCTTTTTTTTTTCTCAGGGAAGCACTGAATATTTTATATCAAGTGAAATCAGTTACAGTGGAAATATAAGCCAAACATGGAGCTCCTTTTTTCCTAAGTGATTAGGACTGTCTGAGGATAGACTGAGATTCTTCTCACAGGATGGAGGGAATTGTATCCAGCTCTTCCATTTTAGAAGATGATTCATCTACTAAATTTTACAGCAATAAGGAGGAACACTAGATACTTTCCTTGTGTGTGTTGCCTTGTTTGTTATTCTTGTCATGGAGAGGCCAAAGTATTAGGCACAGTCTGAGGATGAGGTTGTTATTCCACAAAATAAAAGGAAGGAAGATGGACAATACCTGGCTATGTGTCCCAGCTAGACCTTCCTCCTTGGCACTGGCAAAACTTCAGTACTTGTTCACCTTCTTAGTAGTGGGAGTTTAAGCATTGAAAGAACTTGACTGGGAAAAGTGTTGTTGCATTCAAACTTTGGCACCTGAGACAGTATCTCTGAAGATTCATATTTGTGATGCTTCTCTGTATTTTCAATGTAGACATCAATATGACAGAATCAGTTTTATTTACTCAGTTATTACTGACAGGAACCAAATATTAAGACTTATTGTATGGCATAGCAAAATAATCCAGATTTCAAAGTATGTGATTTCCAAAATCCATGACAAGCCATCTTTCAGCAGGCTGTTTGAACCTGATCCCAGAGTGACTCCAGTAGTTCTGGAAAAAGTGTAAAGAGGCCTCTCCAGTGCAGCACATGCTGAACCCTGAACACTTTTTTTTGTCTTCTGCCTTCCCTCCCCCACAAAATTAAGCACAGGTTAGCACATATGCTTGTGTGGTCCCAGATTGAATTGGTTCCAAATAAATGTGATTTCTGATGTATAAAACTGTTAATGCTCTAGACTGTTGCCAAACATAATATGAAGAACCACTTATTCAGGCACCTGATCTTTAGAATGCAGCATCGTTTGTAACAATTTTAACGCTAACTAAGTACACTTTGATGAGACAGCATTTAATAAAATGCTCATTAATTTCATCATTAGCAAGGGTATGCTAAGAAGTAAGCCAGTTTCTTATGTCACGCCCAATTAGCATCCCATGCTAGTAATCCCATTAGTATTGTTGAATTCACTAATGGAAAAACTAATGGGCATGCTACCAGGGCACATTAATTGGGCATGACACCAGTTCTGGTTTTAATTATTAAACTACGATAATGAAATGTGTGTGTTTGTAAAATATTAAAATAGGAGAGAAGACAGTAAAAAATAGTATATGAAAAAGTGCCATTAGTACGTAAGGATATATAGTTTTGTATTCTTATTATGGGGCAGAGGACTGCTCTCCAAACCTCCTCAGTACCAGGACGTTGGCTAAATGGAGCTGGAAACGTGCTGTGAATATTCACAGGAAATAATTTTTTCTTTAACTGTGTACATATGTGCACATCACATATGTATTTTGATGTATAGGATACACAGTGACAGTCCCCTATGCCAAATGTAAAATGTATTCTGGGTTCATAAGTCTGTGTGCCAAAATGCAATTTCTAGTGGATGAACGTTACTAAAGGCAGAATACTAAATTTTAATAAGAGGGTTTTAGTATTAATCAAAATAACGGGTTGTTTCTACCAACAGCTTTTCTCTATGTGCGTACTTCTAAGATCCTTGGACCAAAAATAATACTGGAAGATCTGGAAAAAAATTGTTAAACTGTCTGGCTTGCTGCTGCAAAGTTACAAGCTGGACTCCCAAATTACAAGAAACCAAATTTTTCATTTATGTATTTTTGGAAATTGTTTTTTGAAGTCATAAAGTAACTGCAGTGGTTGAGATTATAGCACAGAACCCATATAAAGAAACATTTTTCTATCAGTAGTTTCCTGCTGTATAGGACAATTCTCTTTTGTGAATTCAGCAGAATAACATTGAGTTCCCAGATAGTTTAAGAATGATATAAAGTCCTGAGGCAATCTTATACAAATTATTAATTAAAGTTACATGATTATTTCAATATAAATATCAAGAAAATTCTTGAACTATATAAAACTAAAAAAACTTTGTTTTTATTACATCATTATATTAATTTATGTGATATTTTGTTTGGTTCTTTGCATTCTAGAGATTTAGTCTGGTAACTGCATCTATTACACGCCTCTTACTCAGCAATTCAAAAAAGATTTCTCTGTATATGTAATAGATGTCCTTAAATTCACCCCTTCATGTAGTATTTTTGTTTTATTAAAATCAGGTAAAAATTCTCCTTAAATTTAAATTCATTTTTACAAGCATCCCTTGTACCATAAAAGCAACCTCAATAACTACCTTTTGGGTTTTTTCTTGTTTAGTTTGGTTTGTTTATTTGGTTGTTTTTTTTTGTTTGAGGTTTAGTTTTGAGGGTGTTTTTGCTTTGTCTTGTTTTCCTGAATCTCTTGGTATGACCTATTACCTCCATAAATGTACGGTGCTTTCTCATCTAGAAACTTTAGTCTTTTTGATAGCAGGTTAACATGGAGAGAACATGCATCTGCTGTGCTACACATGCACCCCTTTTTTGGATCCCTTCATGTGGACAGGTGCTGCAATTGACAATCCTGATATGTAGCTGCTCTCCATGGAAAGCACATTGAACCATGGCCATCAAACTTCATAGCCACAGCAGTCCTTAAAGTAACTAAATAGAGACATAATAATAAAAAAAAGAATAAAAAATCAAAAATCTGAGTGACGTGACCCTCAATAATTTGTGCCTCATCCTTGCCTTTATCAGGAGAACTACACAGAATTTTCTGTTTTTAATAGACATGGAACTGGATGCTTGATCCTTCATTTATTATTTGAAAAGCTTAAATTTAGAAGGTTAAATAAGTCCTAAACATCATTCAGCGGTCCAAAGGAAATTAAACATAGGACTGCTGTCTTTATTTTTAGATGTTATGTGCTATAAATTGTCATAAAAGAGCAAGAAATTCTAAAAATTACCTTCAAAATATTCTAAATGAGATTCTTCTGTTAATAAAAAGGGATCTGCAGTAGCAGTCACTCCAACCAATGATGGTGGAAAAGCATATAATGATAACAGTTGGCACCAAGTAATTGCTACAAGAATTCAAGCTCTGGGAAACATCACAGTGGATGAGCAGTACACAGGTAATCAATTCATTTAAATAACTTTGGTATTGCTAAGGTTATTGCTCACTTGCTTTTTCACTACCTGTGTTCATCCATACAGAAAAAAATTCACTCAATTTTCTGACTGTTTTATCATTACTGGTTTGTCTGTTCGTCTGAGGGATGTCTCCACTGTGAATCTTTGATAATTGAATACTAAGTCTCTTTTTGTGCTTGCGAATCTGTAATTGTGTTAATCTCCTGTTGTAAAATAGAGCTGTAAATATTTCCTGGTTATGTATTAGGAAAGTCTTAGGCTATTGTGTCACATTAGCCTCTATAAAATACCCGTATTTTGTTATTGAGTTGAAAATCTGTTGAAAGCATTGAATATATGAATAATAATTTATTTTGTTCAGGTTCTTCCTTAGCAACTAGTGGCAGTACCATTATTGGAGAGAACACAGGAGTTTTTGTTGGAGGACTTCCACAGGGTTATGCCATTGTAAGAAAGGATGAAGGTATGTATGATAAACAAGTCTGTACAGTTTCTAAAATTTTATCTTTTGGGATAGACCAAAATGTCTATATAGCTGATTTCATCAGCATTAAAACAGCTCATGAGGTCTGTGTACATTTTAATGGATTTTGTACACAGAACTGGTATGAGTGTGAAACTTATGGGTGTGTTTTACATACAGTTTCACAAATTCATTCCAAAATACCAATGTAAATTGTTTGTATTAGCTTAAGCACATGGTTATGCATCCCAGTTTGATGCAGGGATACAACATGCTGGCCTTTTTTAGTGTGAGTTTGTATCCTTCAGAAGTTGTTGCATTGAGCTCAGAGGTGTATGAATATACCTGTATTTTACAGATATAGAATTTATGAGGAGCTGGATCATATCTGGCTTCTCAAAGAACCAATAAACACAAGTTTACATATATAAACTTAGTACATATGCCCAATGTGTAAACTGATGACGACTGAGGTGACTGTCTGTGTCACATATACAGTCAACTGCTCTCAGTGACTTCATATCCAGAATTTTGGTTTCTTCGTATTAATCTAAAAGCCAAATTCTTTATTAAGTTCGTGTGTCCGCCTCTGACATGAAATCTAGTTGACTTGATCTGAAGTACACTAGAGTTCAACATGCATCTGTTCTTCTAAAGCATTGGTTCACAAAGTAATCCTCTCTCAAAAACCCCAGCTATATATTCAAAATGAGACGGACTATAAATACCATTTAAGAGATAAGCACCTATAAAAATAGATTTGAATTTTTGCCCCCGCTTAATAAAGAAGGGATATCAGCTATGTGTCATTGATTTTGGTTTTTTGTTTTATACAGAAGAGGAAATAAATACTTCCTGATGAAGCTTCTAAACATATATTTCTCTGCCTCAGCTTTTGCAACACTATTGCTTCCTACTCAGCATGTGTGCCTTTCTTCAGAATTACTGTTTTGTTTAGAGAAAAAAATTTTTTGATCTTCATAGAGTAGATTTATGCTGTTGATTTGAAAGCATCTGTATGCAAAAAAATCTCAAAAAATTTAATATTTTTCAGCTACATAACAGTAGGTGCTGTCTTTAGTAATTAGGCCCATTCAGAAATCTGGATTTAGCTTGGAGGCCAGCTTTATGAACCGATTGGTGGCTGGCTTTCTGTGCGCACATGGATGTATATGATAGGGACAGCATGTAGAAAACATAAAAATTAATTCCTATGTTTAGTTGCAGGTGGTTGACTTAAAAAAACATTTTCCTTTTCACAGGGATGAAGAGGATAGTCCAGAAAGGATTTGTGGGCTGTCTCAGTGACATATTTTTGAAAAAAGTGCATACTCCCTATGAGAACTGGGAACCTTTGAACTGGCAGAACACTGAAGAACAAAACAATGTCTACCATGTTTGGGAAGGTTGCCCCATTGGACTCTCAAAAGGAGCACATTTTCTTGGCAGAGGTAGTTTGCTGTGCTATTGCCCTATCCAAATATGTTCTTGAGATAGAGAAGGTGGTTGTGTCAAAAGTGTTGCAGTGATCTGCTTTTCAAGGCAGCTTTAGCTATATGGGATTATTTCTGTTGGTTTAAAATTGTGTCTCTTGCTGACAGAAGGTTGCTGCATGGAAGAGGAATTACAGATAGTGCTGCTGTAACTATATGCAGATTGGATATGTGTCTGAAAGGTGAATTTTCGCTTTTGTAGGGACATAAAAGATGCCTATCAACAAAAGGTATCAACAACAACAAAAAAAAAAAAAAAAACCAAAACAAAACAAAAAAAACCAAACCAGGTAAAAAATGATATTATGATATTTTACTGGTTTGGTTTCTTGCAGTACATTATTGATAACTGTCCTCAAAGCTGAGTGATAAAGTTGTGAAGTATAATTTTGAAGCCTGAGTTCTTCATGTCAGAGTATAAAGTAGCACTTAGATGTTTACTTTTGATTTCTTGAACCAATTTACTTATTTGGTTAACTTATGTATGCATTCACCTTCTTTCAAGGGTTCCTGGAGCTGCACTCAGGTGTTTTCAGTGGTGGACTGGAATTTGAGATCTCATTCAAATTCAGAACAGATCAACTGAATGGGTTGCTTTTGTTTGTTTACAATAAAGATGGCCCAGATTACCTTGCAGTAAGTTCAAAAATACAATTAATTCTATTCAGACATGACCCGTAAGTTTTCTCTACAAAAGCAAAACTAGCACTGAAAGAAATTTCCAACCATAAGTTATTTTCATGTCTTACTAGTTTTGAAATGCTTTGCACAGCACATTATAATGGAGCAAAACTACTTGAATAGATGCTAAGTGTTAAGTTACTATTGTTACTTATGTCAAAAATAAGAAAGATATCCATGTATGAAAAGCAGAATTATTGTCTTAACTAGATTATAAGTGATCAGAAAAGAGAATAAAAGACATGTATTAAAAGCTTTCACTTAATTTCTAAGAAAGCATAGGGTTTGCCTATTTTCCCAGTTCTCATGCTAAAACAAAATCAATTAAATTATAAATCAAAAGGGCTGTGATGGAAATTGTCTGGTCTCCTAATAAAACTTTCTCTTTTAAGGTATAAGTTTATTTTTATAATCCATTTTTTTCCTTTTGACTTGGAACAGATAGACAGAAATTAGTTAGTTCCAGCTTAATTCCATCTCATTTGTCACCATTTTCCCTACACTGTAGAGGGAGTTTCACAAATCCTGTATTAGGCAAATTTGTGAGGTAGTGTCTATGAACTTCCTCTTTGGTGTCTGTTAAATAAGACTGTTTATGCTCAGAATTATTTGTGCTTCTGTCATTTCTGATATGTTGTTTAAGTTTTAATGTGTTTGGTTTAGTTTTTCAAATTATTTTCTTAACTCATGACTATGGATTTTCATACTTTTCTTTCCCAAGGATTTTGAGTATAATTAGACTGTGGTCACCACTGCTTAGTGGATCAAGTAGACTTGCACCTACTAGTAGGTATTACAGAGGATTGCATGGAAAAAAAATACATTTTTTCAGTTGTTCCAGGAAGCAATAATTTATTTTTAGAGATTTTTGAGAGCATTGTTATTCTTTGTGACCCAATCTGCTCTTTCTGCACTTCTATTGAATTTAATTTATTTATTTCTTATTATGCAGCTGTTTTGCTAATGGCTGTCATGTCACAACCTCTTTTATTGTGTGGCATTATGTCTAATAGGCCTTCTCTTTTAAACTTCTGACCTAAACCATATAAATATATTTTTCTCCTTTTCAGGCCAATTGTAACTTACTCGATATTTACTTTTTATACTACTGGCTTTTCCAGCAGATAATTTTTTTCCTGGGTTTTGAATTCTGCTAGACCTGACTGCTTCTTCTTTTTAAAGCAGCCTTAGTTAAAAAATTATCATGACTTCCTATAGCAAGTCTTGCTAATTACATTTATTACTTTACTTTTGCCCTCAAGTAATGACCAAGATCATCAGCTAATAGCATAAGATGTTACATGTATACTACTGTCCCACCCTAAAAAAGGGTTTCTATGTGTGTAATTCTCAGCACAGGGGCACTATTTATGTGAATAGTATTCACAGGGTCCTTCTGGAGGTTCTGGTAGTAGGTGAGTCTTGTTCCCTCTTTCTTGCTCTGTGTAAGACTACCAGAAATATGAGAAAATATAGATACTGAGTATAAAGGAAGAAGGGGACTTACTAAATTGAAAGTGGAGTCAAAAGCACAAAGTAATTAGACAAAATAATTTCCTTTTCTTTTCAAACTTCCAGATTTTTGGCATTTTTATATTTAAACTATTTTTAGTTCAGAAAATTGGATTATTTTCTTAGCATTTGTCCTAAGTCAGGTAAATTTCTTTTATCTCACTTTAATCATGACCTCAACATCTCCATAGCCTTAAGATGAGGAATTTTAGAGAGGATGAGTATGTGCACACTTTTCCAAGTCTCTCAGCTGTGTTTTGCTCATAGATAATGATGACAGAAGGCTTCTCTGTACACTTGATCTCACAAGAAGAGGTTAATAGAAAGTGAAAATGAGGGGTGTAGCTTGTTGCGCATGAGCTACGATGTCTTTGTTAGGAGCTTTGTTCAGGAGACACTTGCACAGCAAAACCGATTATGAGCTATACCACTTAGCCTGAGTGCCAGGTATTCCCTGACCCTTCCCTTTGCATAGGTCACAGCTCTCTTGTTAGCTTTATAGTTTGGGAATGACTGCAGCTACACACACAGCTGGACTGCTACCAAACAGCCAAAGACTCTCCTCTTCTGCCCAAGAGCAAAACGATGTCTTGGAAAGGTGCTGTGCATAAAGGTCACTTCTTCCTTGACTTCTATGCCCTGAGAATTAACTCAAGCCAGCGAGGTCAATTTGATTATCTTTGGATCCAGACATAATAATTGCAAGCAAACTGTGACCAGCTATACTAGTATGAATCACTAGCTCTCACACTGGCACATGATTCCTCATGAGTTTATGTGATGAAAAGATTTTGTGATGCTGATAAAGTTTGCATAATTGATTTTTGATGCTGACCACTTCACCAGCAGCAAAAGCACTATCTGACTTCTATGCAATACCAGTAACTGGCTCCTGAGACGCTGTAGCTGATTACTTGGTTCTGCAAAGCTGCAACTGAGAAAAAAGTCATGCAAGAACTTTTTCCAAAGAGTTGCACTTTTCAATAGCTGCATGAAGTAACATAACAAGTGTGCAAGATGAAAGTGTTACCTGTGATGGAGCTAAGGAGGGATATAAAATTTTGAGAACTCAAATTGGAAATTCAGCAAAGAAGTGACTAGTACTCACATGAGAGTGAGGGTGATATTCCCGTTGGTAAGCAGTAATTTCTCTCTGTAAGGTGTCAGGAAAACATTCTCATATCCTTTCCATCAAAGTGACTGACTGTGAGGAGGCTATTGAGGGATCTGTGTTTGGGCCTCTGCTCTCTGGCTGGCAGGTCTGAACTGGGCTAGATTTTGAACTGGAATGATTGGCTGCATATCAGCAGAAGTGCCATGTACTTTTTCTTTCAAAGGGCTCAAAGACTGCCTGTCCTTGAGAAGTTTTTTGAAGTCCATTGCTTGTCTCTGCTTATATTTCTGAATCTCAGGAAGACTTTGCAATTCAAAGGAGCTAAAGCCATGATCAGTCTTCTAGTTCTACATTTGTTGAGACTGTTTTATATGGCAGGTTTAGCAAAGTGCCATTCAGCCTCTAATGCAGCCCCTATCATACCTGTTTTGTTTCTCAGAGCTATGTCTGGATATTCCTTTCATCTTCAAAATCATGTTTATAAGCAGATTGAGTGAGGCAGGGGCTGGTTCCTGCAAAGAAGTGCAATACAGAACCACAAAATCATTTAAGCTGAAAGGACCTTTTGGAGTAATTTATTCCAAATCTCTGCTAAAAGCAGGACCAACTTATGTTTGATAAGGTTGCTCCAGGCATTTTCTGTTTGAGTAGTGTGCATCTTTCTACAGATGGACAGTCCACAGCTTTCTAAATTCTACAGCCTGTTCCAATCTTTGACCATCATCATTATAGGAAAAAAAGTAAAAACACCCAAACAGACCTGCCCTGATCTCTTACTATTTCTTGTTACAACTTGTCTTTTGCCTCTCATCCTTTCACAATGAGCCTCTGAGAAAGTCTTGGGCCTGTCTTCTCTGTATCCTTGCATAAGGCAGAGGAACAGTTAAGTTCTCTTCCCACTTGCTTTTAGGCTGAACAAACGCTGTCCTTTCAGCTTCAGCTTGTATGCAAGGTACTCCAACCACTGCCCAGCTTGGTGTCCCTCCACTGGATTCACTCTGGTGTGCTGCAATGTCTTTCATTTACCGAAATGTCCACAACTGGATACAGTAGTCCAGATGTGGTCTTACACATGATCACTGGAGGGGAAGTATCATCTCCTTGGAACCCCTGCCCACCTTTTTTCTAACCTAGTCCCAGTGCTAGTTTGTCCTTATCATTTCGGGGGTGCATTGGTGGCCAGTGTTCAGTTTGTCATCCATCTCACTCAGTACTGTTCTTCAAAGCTGATTTATATGTCTAGGATACCAATGGCAGCTCCCTTTGCTACCAACTGCGGACTTGCTGGGAGTATACCCCATCCTAATGCCCAGGTCATTAATAACATTTTTAATCATAGTTGGTCCCTGTATCAGTCTCAGAGAGATACCACAATCTGCTAGTGGGACTGTGGAATAATCTTTCTTGCTGCTCTTATCTTCCAGATTCAGGCTAAGCTTTGGCTGTCCTAGTTCCAACCTTGCATGTTTAGTTAGATGAAAATGAGAATTGTGTACATAGAGAAAAGCATTAATGAAATTCTGTAACCCAAATTCTGAAAAGCAAGCATGCTTTTAAGAATTAAACTGAAACTTGCTTAGGTTTAGGGTTGTGATACAAAGATCTGGTTCTGCTGAGAGGTGGCTACTGAGATATCTGACAGAATAATATGATCTTCATGCATTTTTGGTTCTAAGTAATAATATATTTTCCAAGGACAGATTAAAAATCATAATGATTAAAAATAATTATTTTTTTTAAAGTGGTCCCAGAATTCTGTGTAAAGCAAACAATTTATCTGTTGCTTTTATAAACCTGTGCTCAGTACCTGTGCTCAGATTTATTTTTTTCTATTTCCACCACCCAGAAGAGTTGAAACTGAGCAGTGGTCCCTCAGTAGTCCCCTGTCTTTAGCTGCACTCAGGCATTCAAAATGTCAGTCCAGGTCAACACAAAAAGCACAAGCATCATTCACTGCCTGCTTTAAAACTACGCCAAGATGAGTAAATTGGAGGAAGGTTGTGCTGAGCAGTGACCCTGGGTCAAGCCCTATGCCCTCTCTCTGGCTCCCAGGTCTGGCAGGTTTGCTGGCATGCTGCTGTGCTAATGCTTCTGGAATGCTTTCTTCACACCAGCACAGTGTGCTCCATATTAATTCTCACCAGTGAAGAAAAGCAGAGACTTGTCCACTGGGCTGCCTTTTTCAGCTGTTCTCATCTGCACTGGTGCCATGATTGGTCCTTCACCTGTATTGTGGAGTCCTTAGCTGTAAATATGTCTGAATTTAGGGAAATAGGAAAAGTTGTGGTCTCAAAGAAACAAAGAAAATCCCTTTGTCTCAGGAGCAAGAAGTCAGTGTGCAATGAGGAATAGGACCCACATTCCCCATGGCATTCAAGCACAGAGTTCTTTCATCAGTTGGGGTGTTCCTGTATTTCCTGTTAAGGAAATATGATCCAATTAAAAACACTGTAATATTAATATTATCAGTAAAATAAAATATGCCAGTTTGTAAATAATAGTGATAAGAATTATATTAAATCTGCTGTTTTTATTTCACTTAATAAGGTTTCTGCATAGAAGCAGAAATGTCTTTTTGTGAAATACTAATATTTTTCAACATCCAGTTCATCCCCAAAGTGTTTAGTGTTCTATATGTGCCAATTTACAGTCTCAGCCTACTTGTGTTTGAGTCAGTTAGGAAAAAGAGTCTTGCAGTAAAACATTTGGAAACTTCTGCAGTGACAAATTTAAGTAAAATGTATTTCTATTAGAGAATTGGCACATTAGTCTCAAAAAGCACATACAAAACCAATTATTTTCTTACAAGATTTAGAAGAACAAGGATGAAATGTATGAATGTAAGAATCAATGTATGCTGGAAAAATTTGAAATTGAGTTCACCAGCCAATTAAAAAGACCTTAATCAGGTCTGACATTTCATTTCCTTATTATCTTGTTACATTCTTCTGAAAAATGAATCAATAGATAAAGTACTGTTTTCTTATTCTCAAAAAAAGCAAAGCAGTCTTGTTCATTGTCTTTTCTTTTTAGATACATTAGTGCCAAAGTCAGTTGTCAAAAAAATTGAAATTATTTTTCCTACATTCTGAATTAACTGATACAATGTATTTAGCATGTTGTATGTAAACAATATTATCCTGAAAATAAAAAGTTATTTTTATTGATCTTATTCATAAATCCCTTAATTATGTTTTTTAAAATTACTTTCTGTCATTGTTGTATATTTGATGTCTCCTTCAAAATATTTTTTTTCTGTCTTAAAATGTATAGATTGAGCTGAAAAGTGGAATATTAAACATATTCTTAAGAACTGGTGTTGTCTTTACCCAAGTGGACCTCTGGTTGGGACTGTCTTACTGTGATGGAAAGTGGAATGAAGTCACTGTGAGCAAGGAGGGCTCTGTGATTTCTGCTACTATGAATGAACTGAGAGAGCAGGCACTCGAACCCCATGTTCAGCAGCTGAAAGTAAACTCACCTATCTACGTAGGAGGAATCCCACCTGAGATTCAGAGTTTTTATAGAGAACTGGGGTTAGAACAAGGTAAGATGATACAAGAAGAACATACGTTTTCAAAAACTGGTGTCATGCTCGGGGTGGATATTGTGTTGCTGATAGTCTAAATTCATGAATATGTAACATGAATTTTTCCTCCTACCCATTATGATTCTACCAGATATCCCTCCCCATCTAGCTTTATTTAGAACTGATCTTTTTGTAATGCTATAAAAATTCTTCCAGTGATACCTGAGGCAGTTTGACTGATAAGAGAGGACCTGGAGCCTAGGAAATGGTAGAGTGAGATGCCCAACCAGATCTTCATCCAAGAATGCCAGTTCACAGAAACCTGTTTTACTTGATCAACTTGTGCCACTGTCAGATCTGGAATACAAAACCAGTGGAAGACAGTAAACATAGCTTAAATCACTGTAATGAATCTGGATGCCTGGATGCAGTCTCATGGAAAAGCAGCTGAGAGTTTCTTAGTCTTTTTTGGGCAATACTGATTCTTATCCAATTGCCATGATGTTTTCCTCATTATCAGAAGGAAGGAAGACAATCATATATTTAGCCATCACTGTGACCCCTCTATTCTGGAACAGGTCAAATTTTTAGGGAAAAGAGGGAGGCATTAATTGCATCCTGATACTAATGGCCTTCACAAAAAGATCTACTGTAGGAAGCTTAGTTGAAAAGTGTCTACTAAACTGGCTCTGTTTGGGTGTATTTTTTCATTACTTGTGAAAGTGTTCATCAGTCATGGGGTGTTTTTCTGCTACTGTGGACAAATGTGTATCAATCAGTAAGTTATTAGTGGGGAATCCAGTAAGTGGCTTCAAATGCATGAATGTGCACATTCAAGTGAGCTGTGTTGGAGCCTTTTGATTTCACGGCTACAGAATAGTTCAAGAATATTTTTTAAGTATTCTTCCAGCTCTAGGTATCACTTATAATATAATCTTCCTTCAGGTTCTGTATGCATAATATTTATGGCCCAAAAGAGCTGGCCAGTCATATCCTGTCAGTGTTGCCTCATAGCAGATGGTGTAGCCTTGTGAGTGGATGCATTTGCAACTCCTGCAGCAAAGAGATCTGTGAACAAAGAATCTAGGGCAAAATTACATATAAAGTGAATATCTGAAGTGCATATAAAGGCACATCAATAATTATTTCTTGCCAAGCAAACCTCCTCAGCATACAACAAAATAAGATGGTGGCTGTGAATTTATATTTAGAGTGTCTGAAGATAAATATTATCTTATGTGCTCCTAAATGTAGGTTCAGGTGAGCAAGATTAGATAGTATAGCTTAAAACATACTTTTGTTTAGGACTACAATGATGTAGTGGTAATATAATAGAATATAGCAAACTTTCCTTTTAATAAATATTTAGAAAAGGTTTTTTTCAGTCTGTGACTGCTTGATAGTTAATTTTTCAATAAAGGAATGCTGTTTTGCCCACAGCAAATAAGTGATAAATATTATTCTCCTACTGATTCATCTCTATGTGAGTAACAACTTTAGGACATTTTAGCTGGACTCTGTAAGCCTTTGCATAACTCATCACATGCCCTCCTGGGAGGTTCAAAAGGAAGCTACCTGGCAGGAATATTTGTGAAAATTTTCATACTTACTCTGCAGCTACTTGAGAATAGACGGGATTGCTTGGCTGTTGTCAGTGAGAAATCTTAAAATAGTGATAAATGTAGCTAAAAAGATAATAAAAATGATGTATTGAATAGATTGTAGAGAATGCATCTCACTGCAAATCAAACAACTTCATTTTATCATATGATTAGGATGCCTGGGTGGACTGGGACTAATTCTTTCTTCTGTCACAGACTAAGAAACTGAGCCAGTCACTGTGGACTAGGAGTTGAACTTAAATTAGGATGTATTCATTTTATGGAGCAGTTTAGCCAAATTCCCTGTGTTGTGGAGAGAGAAGGTGTTTTAGAGGATGATTCTAAATGGATATCCATCTTCAGCACCCCTTTTTGCATGAACTGTGTATGGACATGAGATTCTCAGTTCAGGTGGCTAAGGACAAATACTACTCTGATCTGTCATCTTCTGGTAATAGAGGCCATAAAAGTATGTAAGATATAAATCAGATATAAATACTTTAACTTTCACAAAGCTAAAGAGAAGCCTTGATCTGTGAGAAGTGGATTTTTAATTCACAAAGTTAATACTTAAATGAATTGAAGTCTTCAGTTTGGTTACTGTTTACTCTGGTTTTGTGTTAAGCACCAACTGCTACTCAGATTTGAGACACGTTTTATATAAATTTATTAATTTTTAGTAAATATGAAAGTTTTAACAACTGGAATTTTGTAGTTATAAGTACAAGTAACTGATTTAACATAAATTTTGATAGGAATGTCACACATGCAGAGAAATATATGGATATATAGAAATAAATATAAAATGAAACTTCTTAAATTTCTTATCATAAACAGTTTGGGGTTATGTTTCTGGAGTATGTTTATAAACAGTGCATGATTTGTGTCCCTGTTTGACAAAACTGATATGATCTCCTGAAGTTAATTGTAATTTGAATGTAGATATACTTTTCAGTTTGAGAAAGTATGTATATTTAACAAAACAGTAGCAAGCAGCAGAAAGCTGGTTTTAAAAGTTAGAGAATCACTTTTATGGTAATAATTTCAAAGTGAGAAGTGATGAAAGAGAAAATGGAAAGGTATTTCCTTGTGGGTTGGAATTGCTAACAGTGAAAGTGTAAATCAGTAAGGCAGGAATTTACCAGCTTAGTGTCTTGAAAGTGGAGACAGAATGTCATGTTGGAAGTCAGCCTATTCACATTACAGTCTTTTCTGTTGAAAATATAGAATTGAAAGGAACAGAAATGTTTCTTAATGGCTGAAGCTCTTTATGTGGTACTAATCCCTTACTGTTTGCTAGGTTTCGGTGGTTGCATGAAGGATGTTAAATTTGCACGAGGTGCTGTCGTTAACTTGGCATCTGTGTCCAGCAGTGCTGTCAGAGTCAATCTGGATGGATGCCTATCAACTGACAGTGCTGTTAACTGCAGGGGAAATGACTCCATCCTTGTGTACCGAGGAAAAGAGCAGAGTGTTTATGAGACTGGTCTACAACCATTTACAGGTAGCACATTGGTTTCTTAAACAAAATGCATCATCTTCATTCCATTCTTTACTAATGTATTACTGTGTTCAGTATTTTTTTTTTAATCTTTTACCTCCTCTATCCTTCTCGATATCCTTTGAAGAATACCTCTATAGGGTGGTTGCCTTAAATGAAGGAGGATCAGTATCTAGTGCGTGGACCCACGCTCGAACAAGAGAATCAGGTAAATAAAATTTTAAGGTTTACTCGTTCTTATTTTTCATAAGATATTTACTGTCAGGTTGAAGGTGTTCATGGGACACAATCCCATGCCCTGTGCTCTAGAATAACCCTGTTTGAGTGGGGAGGTCGGAGCAGATGACCCACTGTGGTCCCTTCCAACCTGACTCGTTCTGTGATTCTGTGGAGATAATCCAACCAAAACAATTTTGATTAGTAAACCTTGCATAATGTTTCTGAGAGGGTGAAACTGCTTAATGCTTTAAACAGGTACCAGATTACAGTCATCAGCTGTTAAGTGTTCAGTAATATTTCTTCTCATAACTCAAGGTATTTTCCAAATATTTATTAGATTATGTAATTAAGGCTACTAAAGGATTGAACTGCGTTAACTGAGTAAGAGCAACCATTTATTTGTGTTCATATGTGCACATCTAAGTACACATTACATAAGTAGACTGGAGTAAGTAAATTTATATTTTCCTACATATAACTTAGTGCTACAAAGTCAGATGTGGAGAAGGGTGGTACTGGGAGAGCGGGTACAAGTTGTGGAAAAGAAGAGGCCATGTATTTGCTAGGGACAAGGTGGTCTTGTGAAAATTGGTTTTTTAAATGACCTGCACATGGGTGTGCTACTCAATGCTACTGAATGAGGATTCTTTTAACAAGTAGTCCATAGATTGTGTATGAAAATGTGGCAATATTTACTAGAACAGAAGCACATGGCTTGTGGAGAAGGTTTCAGGGTAGGAAGATGATACATTAAAGATCAAATTTTTCATATGTCTTATAAAGAAAATTTTAAAAACTTTTCTGGCCAGTGCTTTTGCAAACTTTATTAAGCTAGTAAGATTTTGAAGATTTACACTTCTGTGTGTTTTACTTAACTAACGTTCCCTCTTCTTGAAATTAAAGCCCAATTGCATTCCATCAGTGCAGAGCATTCTTTTGATATAAGTCACCCAATGTATCACCTTAAAAAGTTATGTGATACGTGCATAAATATTGGACTTGCAGATACATTCTTATAAAACCTATACTTTGTGTGCCACCCAGAAGGGACAATATATGTGCATATTTTCATGTCAACCATCTGACAACTGTAAGGTTTGCCACAAATTTATGTTTGCAAGCTGACCACAGCACTGAGCAGTCCATGTTCCCTGGGGTTGAACAATAATTGCACTATTTAATTATTTTTGAGTTGGTTTTGTTATATCCCTTATGAGAAGACCATCTGCTGTACAGTACCTTACCTCGCCCTGTGATACACTTCATAACTAATGAAATCAATATATTCCTGTAGTAATAGGAGCTTTCTCAGAGTACTGCATGCTTTACAGAAGAATCACAACTTCCAGGTATTCTTGTAATTTCCATGCTGGTACCCTTCTTATAAAAAACAAGGCTGCATTCATATTTAATGAAACTAAGCAGTAAAATTACCAAAAAATAGGCTATTTGATAGTGAGAAAAGCAAGTGATCATCAGCAGGGTGAGCGAGTCCACATGCATCTACAGCAA
Organism: Anomalospiza imberbis; assembly: GCF_031753505.1. Classification (NCBI taxonomy): domain Eukaryota; kingdom Metazoa; phylum Chordata; class Aves; order Passeriformes; family Viduidae; genus Anomalospiza; species Anomalospiza imberbis. Next base: position 90,761,708 of record NC_089683.1, read on the forward strand.
ACTCATCATCCATCATCCTGCCATAGTGTTCCTTGGGTCTTTCCTCTGCATCCCTTGTGCAGTCATCTGTGATAAAGCTGTTACTGACCAGACATTTACTTGCCATAGTAATATCCAAGAAATAGTTAAAAGTTATAGGAAATTGAATTATTTCTTTTTATTAGCAACTCTATGCATTTATGATCTTGGTTTTCCAGTTCTTTAAAACATTTATATTTTCCTTTTTCTGTTTTTTTTCTTTTTTTTTTTCTTTTGTAATATGGAATGATCAGAAGCAAAGGATTTTGCTAAAAGGCCTTTAAAATCACTGCTTTGCCCCAAGAAAGGTTTATGGCGTTGTGGAAATAAAATATGCATGTGGAAAATAAATGGAAGCGCTTTAATTTTTTGAAGGACTTCTATAAAAGAGAATGGAGATTTTTAGAAACGTTTCATAGTTGTGGCATTCTGTGCCTTAGATACTCAACTGATAAATATCAAACTCTATTCTGTTCAAGTACTGCCTTGCTTCATTCAGTTGTGTTATTATAATGCATGTGCTTGTTAGCTACATACAATCCACCTCCTCTCTTTGTGAGTGATGCTTAAATATGTTTGATACATGAAATGTTTTTGGAAAATTGCAACAAGACAAGAAGGAATGTTATGTAGATGGAGTTTTGATGGTTTTGAAATATAGCTTAAACTGAATAGCTCAAGATGTGCAGTCATATTAAATCAATGCTGAAAAGTTACAACTCTAATAAATTGTATTTATGCTAATGGTTGAGTCTGATTTACTGCAGCCATTAAAAGTGAAGAATAGGGGCAATAGTCTCCTTAGAACTGCCATTTTCTCTATTTTCTATTTTATCCCTCTACAGTTCCACAAAATGTGCCAACTCCCTCAAGAGCTCACAGTATAAATGGTTACAGCATTGAGGTCACCTGGGACAAACCAGCTGGGGTCATAGGTGTAATTGAGAAGTACATTTTGAAAGCATATGAAGCGGATGGTCCCACTGTACCCATCACTAGTGCTGAGCTTGCTGACGCTGGTATGCTCACAGGTAAATGTTGTTAAGTTCCATTTTTTAGGCATATCTAATAACACAGGATAGTTATCCCTCCTTTTGTTGATCTATAAAATACTACTTGTCTGTTTTTGTGTATACACAGCATAGATAACGTTTGGAAAGGAAATTATTTGTGTCAGCATCCATGTAGTGATGTACTGATTTCAAAGAACAATAGAAATTAAGATACAGCACAAATACTAAAAAGCAATTCCCAAACTATTTATGATCTGGGGGAGAAATGCTTTTTTGTTTGCTTGTATTTGCTTAGTATATGTGATTTTTTAAAGCCCTTTTCCTACTGTTCCATCCAGTTCACCTAAATTATTTTGTGGGTCCCATATGATACTGGTTGACCTGATGTATGAAAGCATTTGATATAGCTGCCTAATGTTGATCATATAAACCTAACTGATTTCAGTGGGAACTAGCATACATTTGTGTTAATCAGATGCTGTGGTTCATGCCACTGAGATGTGGAGGTAGGTATTATGGAATTAAGAAATTCATGGGGTGAGAATGTTATAGAGGAAATTTTGGGACATTTCTTCCTGCCAGGATAGCATGGATCTGGCTTTCTGCTCCCTGTGAACAAACTGGCTTTTCTGGCTGCTACAAAGTTCCCTGGGAAGGAAGCACTTTAGAGACAAGAAGCTAGATTATGTTATGTGATGACTAAATGGAGCAATAGTGCAGACCAATAGATTCATTTTTATGATCTCTAGCATCAATTCTGTAATTCATAACAATTAAAAAAGTGGTAATGACGCAATGCTCTAAGCTGGTGCTTTGGTTTGGCTCAGGTTTGCGCTGTACAACAGTCTTGGAGAGTGTGTTAACCCTCAGGCAGTGTATTATTTCCTGAAGCCCAGGTAATAGATTTTACATAAGTATATATGGTTTGTATTGTTTCTCTGCCATAACCTATGTATACATTTCCAAGGGAAAAATTCTTTAATGACCTTCATTGATTTCAATGTTCTTTATCTATGCTATAAGACAATATAGATTATACTGGTAGAAAATAAAGACCGAGACACATGGATTAGGTGGCTTACTCACAGCTGATGGTCAGAACCAAAATGTTGTTTAACTTGTTTGGCATTGTGCCATCACTGTCTGTCAGGATTATAAAAATGTCTGCACCAGGCTGGACAGGTGAGAGGTTATCTGCCTGCAGCTTACAGGAGGTAGAAGAAGCAACATACCTTTACATTAAATGAAGACAGTAAATGGATCCTGGTTCTTTAGCCTATTACAGCAGATAAAATCATCAAGGTTGAAAGAGACGTGTAATACCATCAAGGCCCATCATCAACCCAACACCATGACTGTAACCCCTAAACCACATCACCTATCACCAGATCCAGACATCTCTTGAACACCTCCAGGAATGGTGATTCCACCACCTCCCTGGGCAGCCCATTCCAATGCCTGTCCACCCAAACAATGAAACTTTTTTCTAATATCTAATCTGAATCTCCCTTGCCTCAGTTTGAGGCCATTTCCTCTTGTCCTCTCACTGTAGGCACAGAAGAAGAGACCGTCCCCGACCTCACAACAGCCTCCCATCAGGGAGTTTTAGAGAGCTGTCAAATAATGCAAAATAAAATTATAGAATCGTAGATACCATGTTGGATGGGAGATCTAGGATCATCTGATCCAATCTTTCTTGGCAAAAGCACAGTCTAGACAAGATGGCCCAGCACCCTTTCCAGCTGAATCTTAAAGCATCCAGAGCTGGGGAATCCACCACTTCTTGGGAATTATTCCAGTGGCTGATTGTGCTCATTGTGAAATTTTTTGTCTTGTGTCCACTTGGATTCTCCCCAGGAGTAACTTGTGCCCATCACCCCTGGTCTTTTCCATGTGACTTGTTGCAAAAAGGGACTCTCCATCTTCCTTGTAGCCACCCTTTAAATACTGGAACATGGTGATATGATCTCTACTGATCCTTCTTTTCACAAGGCTGAACAAACCAAATTTTCTCAGTCTTTCCTTATTTGACAGGCTACCTAATCCTTTGATCATCTTTGTCACCTTTCTCTGGACTCTCTACAGCCTGTCCATATCTTTTTTGCACAGCAGAGACCAAAATGGAACACAGTGTTCTAAGTATAGCCTGACAAGAACTAAGTAGAGGGGAATAATGACTTCTTTATCTCTGCTGGAGATGTCCTTGTTGATGGAATCCAGCATGCTGTTGGCTTTGTTTTCCACAGCAGCGCACTGGCCACTCATATGACCCGAAGAATGTAAGAATGTCTGTATTCAAATACTGATCTATGTGACCATGTCAGAATATGACCCTGAGATGAGCTTAGTTGGTTGGAGCATGGTGCTAATGCTCTACACCAATGTATTGGTATCAATCTCTCTACAGGCCATTCACCTAAGAGCTGGACTCCATGAGTCTAGTGGGTCTCTTCCAACTCAGAATATTCTGTGATTGTTTAGATGCTCAGGAAGAAAGTGTAAGAAATGTGCTGAGCATAGAATGAGTCTTCCCGTTAGTACAAATTCAGCTGGTTGGTTGTGGAGTTCTTCAGCTGAAAGCTGCATCTGGACCATCCTGCTTAATGGGCTATGGTAGAATTATCTTTATTTTTCAATATATGTATTGTTTCTGTATCTGCTGTGGGAGTAATTGTTCCAGTTCAGTTTTGTGTGTGTAAGATGTGCTTCCTCTTGTTATTTGTAACTCCTGCCCAATAGTTTAATTATCACTTTTCAAGTTTTGGCATTTTATGAAATATATAATTCATGTCCTCATGGTGAGGTCAGAGCTGAGACAAATGTAAATTAAATCACCAATCCAAAGTAATTTATTGATTTAGAGAGGCCTACACATGTGAGCAAGTAAGGGGATATGGAGAACTAGTTACCCACAAATATGAGACTCCCAGGAGAAGGTGTATCGTTCCCTGATGAATTATCATTCCTAGTTAATCAAAAGTTAACGTAAACATAGAACCCTACAGAAGGTGCTGTCTTTGCTTACTTTTCAGTTTGCTGTGAATGAAATTTTTTGCTTGTTCTCTCTCTAATTTCAGGGACATTTCTTTAGAAATTCTTTTGTTGCATTCCATGAGAAAATGCTGCAGTAACCCAAACAGGCAAGTTTGCTAATGCAACAGCAGAAAGGTACCGCAGCTCTCGGTGAGATCACTTATGAAGAAACAATGGTATTTTTGCATGCCCTCCTTGAAATTTTCATTCCCTGTCAAGCCTAGCCACTGCTTATCTGCTGCTTGAAATGTATCTGAGGGCACTGACAACCCTTTGTCTTATTTTTTTCCTTGCAGCTTTTTAGGCCCATCTGTTGTGTTTCAGTTTATACTTTCACTGTAAATTCTTTTGAACAATTACAGTGGGGTCCTGAGTCATAACTGGAGAACAGTAGCAAAAAATTAGGAGCATTACCCATTTCTCAGAAGGCTGTACTGTGTGTGTCACATTCAGAAAAACCTCTTGTACCCTTGTCAAGAAGAAGAAAAGCTGAGCTAAATATTAAAAGTAAAATAGGTCTTTACATGACCATAATCCCACAGTCTCAGAGGCCTATTTCTGACTCCTCAGAAAGCAAAATCCTTCAAAATCTGACCCTTGTAATCTTCCAAAATGTCAAACTGTTTTTTCATTTTCATCCAAGAAAGGAGTATTCATCAGATTTAAATCCTTTAAATGAGGTTCTGACTGTTGAACCAGAAGTTTATTGGATAAGGTGATATATTTCAACATAGTGTTCAGTATCTGTATTCTAGGATGAGAGTATAAAGTTAGAGTGTAAGTTTTTGGGATTTGAAAAGTACCATGCTTACCCATCTTGCCTTCAGAGAAGCATGTAATAACAGTGATGCAGAGTAATAAAGGAAGTACAGAGTCACTGCATGTAAGAATTTTTTGCTAAAGGCTACATTGCTTTCTTCTGCATTACAATGCATCCCACATGCTGACACCAAAATTTGGAATATAAATCCGAATCAGTATTTAAACAAATGGAAGAAGCTTTAGAACACACTGTTTCAGTGTGGTCTGTAATCAGCTTTTGCTTCTACTTTCTTTTGGAATCCAGAAGATCACAGAGTCATTTGGGTTGGAAGGATTATCTAGTCCATTCTCCCAGCTCACGCAAGGTTGACTGGAGCACGTTTCCCAGAGCCACATCCAGTTGAGTTTTAAATATCTTCATAAATGGAGATACTTCTCTATGAGAAGCCTGTTCCAGGTTTGTCACCCTCACAGTAAAAAGTGATTTCCTGTGTTCAGTTGGATTTTAATTTTCTCCCCAGGGAAGTGGTAACAACACCAAACCTGCCAGAATTCAAGAAGCATTTGGGCCCTTGGACACATGGTGTTATTCTTGGGGTTGTCCTGTGCAGAGGCGGGAGCTGGACTCATCAATCACAGAATCATTTAGGTTGGAAAAGACCTCTAAGATCATCATGACCCATGATCCTTGTGGGTCCCTTGCAACTCAGGATATTCTCTGATACTGTGATTCATGTATTTCAATTTGTGTCCATTGACACTTGTCCTGTCACTGGGCACTACTTAGAATAGTTGGGTGCTGCTTTGTTCCCTCCCATAAGGTATTTATACATTTTGATAAATCACCCAGAGCCTTGTCTTTCCTGAGATGATCAGTCCCAGCTCTCTCACTCTCTCTCAGAAGAGATCTGCTTCAGTTTTTTTACCATCCTAGTGGCCCTTTTTGTATCATCCAGACTTGCTGGGGGTGCACACTTCCCCAATCATCAAAGTCATTGATAAAAGTGTTGAACAGTATCCCAGAACCCTGGGATACACCCCAGCTGTCTTGCCTCTGTGTTTTGTGCCACTGATCACAATTCTCTGATGCTTCTCTTGTCAAGCACGTGCAAAATCCCCATTTTATAATTCAGATTTCTCTCACTGTAGAATTCAGGAAATTGACCAGCCTCTAAACTGTGGGCTCTAATGACACCTACAAATAATAATGAAATAAAATGTGCTGCAAAAGAATTTGCAAAAAATTGATATTTATTTCTCTTAAAGATTTCTCTTTCAAATTAGTATGATTTCGCAGTTCATCCCACCTCTGTCATTGCTGCAATAGCCGAGGACTGATGTTGTGGCTGCACACGTGTTAATGAGAAAATTGTGGTCGACAGCTGCCATTCCCTCCTTCCTGTGACACGTGTTTGCAATTACTTTTCACCTTTTAGTCTTTTATGCTCAGCAGATGAATATCTCAGGAAAAGTTAATTTAATAATTTAATATGGTTAATCAAAGTGTCTGAGCTGTGCTGTGGTTTTGAAAGCTCTCTAGCTGGAGAGTCTCTTAGAAGAGGAGACTGCCAGTGACAGATCAGCCAGGGCTGGACAGTGGGGCCATAGCACTGGGGGAAGCTCGCTGCCATGCCAGCCTGGCAAATGCCCATGCTCTGGCAAGTGCTGTCAGCTGAGAGATTGTCCCTCTCAGGGAGAGCTCTGCCAGTCTCCTGCCTAAGCAGCCTGTGGCTTTGGGACCGGCCTCTGCACCCTGAGTGCTCCCTCTGACAGGATTTGGGTGTCACTGTCTGAGATGGATATTAGAAAATGCTGTTTCTCTCAGGCTTATTTCATCTGTGTGGGATGAAATGAGCAGTTTATCACCAATGGGGAGTTTGCATGAAGGTGTTGGTGAATTGCTTGAGCAATACTGTCATGCACTTGAAATTACTTGAAAGCTCTTGGTTTGCACAAATATTTTACACTCAAAGCATTCCTATACTGCAGTTAATGAGATTTTTAAAATTGATGGAAAGGGATTATTATAAACCAACTAAGATAAATGTATTTAGGACCAGAGCACTAGGAAGACTCCCAAATCCCTGCTCCAAACTGACCCAAATTTCTAACACTGTAAAACTTCATATGTATATAAGAATGTTTTGCTGGGGCAGCTACTGCAACATGGGGTAGCTGATAGACCCATCTGTGCCCATTCGGTTTCTGTGAGTTGTCAGATGGTGCTTGAGCTCCTAGTGACTCTAAGTCAGAGTGGCAGAATGTAGGTTCCCTTCTTCTTTCATTTAGCTGGCTTTAGCAGACTACTGGCATATTTTTCAATATATGAATTTAAAAACAAATTATATTAATATTCTACAGTATTAAGATTCAAACTTGATTGAGTTTAGACCTAAATGAATCTTGTTTACCATCCAATGCTGTTGTATAAATTTATTCCTACAAAATGTAAATTGTGTGATTAAATAAATCTAAGCATTTTATCAAAATTACATCAACTCTTAGATACATAACCATATTTTTAGTAATAAAAAGAAGTTAATTTATTAATATTTTAGGCTAGAAAGGATTATTGTGTTTTTATAGACATATTTAAAAAATCTGCAAAAAAGTAAACAGTATTTCTTTGTCTGTTTACAAACTTTGAAAGATAATCTAAGCATTTTATCAAAATTACATCAACTCTTAGATACATAACCATATTTTTAGCAATAAAAAGAAGTTAATTTATTAATATTTTAGGCTAGAAAGGATTATTTTGTTTTTATAGACATATTAAAAAAATCTGCAAAAAAGTAAACAGTATTTCTTTGTCTGTTTACAAACTTTGAAAGATAATCATACTGCAGAAAATAAGCAATGATTAAGTTATTTGGAATGATCAAGGTTTAAACAGTGATAGATATTACGAAACCAGTACTCTCTGTGGTTAATTAACTCTTGGTGGAAAATTGCACTGTTCAGTTAAAGTTTTCTGCAAACTGAAGCAGCTGGAGAGTTCCTGTGCTATGGGGTATGCAACAGGTTTTCTTGAACCACTGCAAACTGAATTGCATCTTCAAAGACAGTGGAGCTTGTATATGGTTTGTTCTGAAGTATTTCTGTTGGGAAAAAAGGGTCTTTCAAGCCACCTAAATGCAGTAACTAAAGTAAAACTTTTGTTTGTTCTTATAAGCCAAAGAGTTGGAATAGGTGCCCTCGTGTTGAGTAGTTCTTCATTTTATGACTCATACTGTACTTAGTTAGAAGATGCTTTAAAAATGCAGATGTATGTGACAGATTGATGTGCACGGGCTTTCGGTTCAGAAATGCATATGTGGAAGAGACATGTACTTAAACAGTTTTTGCTGCAATCTGTCAAAAACAAAGTCACTTGAGGACTTCCTTTTCTGATCAGTGGACTGTGATTAAGTGTACTGTGGCAATGATGCATCTCGACACACAAGTGACTTAGTTGGACAGATGCTGTATGACCTCGGGCATTCAAGTTATCTAAATAATCTGGGTTTGGGGCGGAGAGATGTGGTAATGTTTGTTTTAAAGGCTTAGACAGGAATGAAGGTAAATCTAAAGGTCAAGTGTTGTTTCAGTTGTAGGAGGTGTATTTCAAAATAGGTCCTCATGAAATAGCATGTTAGGGAGAAAACAATGAAAAAATTTGGCAAAGAAAAGTCTTTTTGGCAAAATAATACCCTCAGTTTTTCTGAATATTAGAACAGAATATTAGCCCTCATAGTGTAGTGGTAAACCATTATTTTTATGAGAAGTTAATTTTCCACTCAAAATCTGTTAGATTGCTGTGGAATATGGCTGTGCTGTCTCAATATATGAGAACTCACTTTGAGAGGTACTGAACATGTCTGCCTCATGGAGAAGTGAAGGGAAAAAAGCTGGATATGGAATATTCTTATATACTGTATACATAAGAACGTTGAATGGAGTGGACATAAATATGCAACTACCTCTGACTAGTCCACACATCCATTTTACCATAAATTCATTGTTGACCCCTTTGCTATTGCCCATATCCATGTTGTTATCCCTTTTCTGCTAGAATGAGCCTAGCATTTTCTCTCTTGCACAACTCTAAACCTTGACTTTCAATATTGCAAATAATTAAAGACCATTTAAATAAAAGTATAGACAATTAAATACTAGTTTTGCATATAAAGTGCGCTTAATGTTCTAGGTGTGATTCCAGATCACTCTTTTAGACTGTTAACTTTATATTCATATTTAACAAATGACATTATTCAGTTTCATGGGGTCACTGTGTCAAAATGTCTGTGTTAGAACTTTAATTTATTTCCAAAGGTTCTTTGGGCAGATAGGAGTGGTGTGTTGAAATGATTTAGCATCTCCACTTCCCCATGTGGATTTTAAGGATTTGAATGTAGTCTACGATGTAAATTTTGAGTCTAGGTGGACTCAGCTGCTCTGTAGTGGCAGACTGAATGCATGGGACCCATATCCCAAATGTGTGGGGCTGACCCTCTTCTTAAATATTGATGATGTCTCTAATCCTGTCTCCTGATCAACCTGACAATTTATCCACCTCTCTCCTGTTAGCATTAATAGAATGCATGCAAGTGTGGCCAAATTTTGCTTTGTTAGCACACCATCTTGGAAAGCCTGATGGACTCTTATCAGATCAGCAATTATTGAGTATAGACAAGAGATGCCAGTCTGAGAGTGTGATAATTGAGGAGTTAGGGAAAGTTTTTTTAAAGCTGTCAACCAACTTCATTGGATCATAGGCTGTTTTTTGCTGCAAAATTTATTTTGCTGTTCTTTAAATTAATTTGCATGTATCAGTGATGATCTTTGCTGTGGGATTGCTGACTTTGTATTTCAGCATAGTCAGGTGCTGAGTGTAAATTTCACTGACTGACTGAAAGTGCAGGGGAAATGAGTGGGTAATGAGAGCAGAGCAGCCAGTTCTTTAATTGAATTAAAAGCTGGGTGACACCAATGCAGACACCTGTCCAATTACAGACAGGCCAAGGTGTTTACCATTGCTGTACAAGCGATTTGAAGATGACAGAAATCTTTCCGCCCACAGATTAACATAATGAAGGAGAACAGATTACAGTGGATTCTGGCCAAACAGATAGGATGGCAGCTGAGAAAAAAGTAGTTTGCTGAAGTATGTAAATAAAATCTGTGCACTTTCTCTTGCCTACCTATGCACATCTGTTTCTTTGTTGAAAAAGAAATAGTGCAAGAGTACACGTGAAGGAAAAACATTAATTAGGAAATGAAAAAAATATTTTTTAAGCTGATGCCTTTGCTGAATGAATTTTTTTAACAAAAACCTCTTGTAGAAAAAGGGTTTATTTGTTTGCTTTTTGTTCATGCAAATTCTCTCAGCCTTTCACAAGCCTACCTATGCAATGGGAAGTCTGTTGTGCTACAAGTGCTTCATATAAAATCTCTCTACTTTGTCAAAAGTAAACGAAACAGTCCAATCCAAACCTTCTACACGTCTTGACATCTTTTTGGATATGTCTGATATTGTGTAACAGCTCTCAGTGCCCGAAGCCATTGGTAACCCTACAGGATGTCTTCCATGAGGAAATGCAAGGAGCGTTAATTCACTGCTTCATAAGAAACAAATGCTACAAGTGCTAAATGTACAAATCAAACTAAATTGCTTCCTAAAACACCACAGAGTGAATAGAGAGATGGTGTATATACAATGCCATGCTCCTCTTGGCCAGGAACTTACGAATGTCACAGTTAGAGGGTTTGGTTCCTGCTTGTATTTATTTGTGGAGGTAATTCCCAAAGCACCTTTTATGGTTTCCTAGGTTTAACCATCTATGATCTGGAAATAAGTGGAAATACTGTCTTGTGTAGAAAAGATGGTGTTTTGACCAATGGAATTTCTGTGATGCAAAATTTAGTGTAGCTTCCAATACTTTACAGGCATAGTAATGCCTGAAGGGGAGCCATACAAGAATTCTGAAAAGGAATTTCTTGCAAGGGAATGTAGTGAAAGGACAAGGGGTAGTGTCTTTAATCTGAAAGGGTTTAGATTAGATATTGGGAATATTAGATTCACTGTGGGCATGGTGAAGCACTGGAACAGGTTGCCTAGAGAAGCTGTGAATGCCTGATCCCTGGCAGTGTTCAACATCAGGCTGAATTGGACTCTGAGCAATCTGGTCTAGTGGGAAGTGTCACTGCCCATGGCAGGGGGTTGGGACCAGATGATCTTTATGGTCCCTTTCAACCCAGACCATTCTATGAAAACATTATTTCCTATTTTCTGTCTTTTTGATGGCTCTTAAAAATATTCTCCATCCATCACAGGAAAATTACAGGGACATTTCTTTGGTGGTGACCGACACAGCATTCTTTTTCTCTCCTGTCACACTTAGATTGCATGTCAGTACAGCTCTCCCCTGTTAACTGGGGATTTGCAAAATCAAAACTTTAATCAGAGCAAGCAGATGCTGGTCAACTGATTTTATTTTAACACTACTTTGATATAAAAGTGATTATTTCTGAATATTTCTCCATTTGTATGAGTAGACGTGCACCCCAGAGAATTTAAATAGAAAGATCATTGTTATGCCAACCTTTGAAGTTTTTGATTGATTGCAAGAAAAAGCATAAATATTACTAATTCAGTGAAAGCTAATCTCATATTTTCCATGTGAACACACCTTTTACTAAACACAATATAAACTTGTACAGACTGATGGCTCAACTCAGAAAATAATATATTTGTGCTGTAGGTGTTAGTTTCCAACATCAAATTCTCCGTGCCCTTTTTGTGATTATAAAGAGCTTATGTGGGTAATTTTTTTTTAATGAAACGTAGTTATGTAGCATTCTGTTAGTGTAGCAGCCCAGTGAAGAGCGATAAGGACTAATTTTAGCTACCTGTTTGTGTACATGTAATGCTGAGGGGATTTTCAGGCTTCTTGTACTGTGGGACAATTGACTAGAAACTACAGTTCTTTGGCATGCTGTTGTTTTTTAAGCTGATTTGCAAATTCCCAGTGTTGGGCAGTTTTGAAAGAACATTGTTTGCTATAAATTTTATTTTTTAATGAAACACCATATCAATTTTGCTAGAGCTGTGACAGTCGAGATGGGAACATGTTTGAAATAAAACTTGGCATGAATTGGCCTTCTTTTAATTACTTCTGTATTTAGATTTTATATTACTTTGTTGTTGGACTTATTTTGAAATGGGAACTGCTGATGTTTCTTAAAAGGACTCTAAACTAAATTTTTCCCCTTGCAATCCTTCTGTATATGATAGTTCAAAATGTTGCAAAACTTCCTAAACTGGTAAGCAGTGATTATTGTTTCTTATAACAAGGAGCTGATTGATAATGTGAGAATTTAGTAACTTCACTAACATAAGCAGGACCTGAAATAGAATAAGGCCCCAGATCTTTTCTTCTTGTAGAACTTTGGGTACTGTGTCACCTGAATTATGTTACTGTTGTTAGTGCAGCAAATGTATGGTCTATATGCTGCTACTGCATGGAAGACAAGTGGGATGTTTCATAAAAAAAGAGATTTCAGTTTATGGATGAATAGGGACATTGTTGGAGAGGATGCATAAAAAAAAAAAAAACTTGTTCTGAGAGACAGTGAAAATTCCTTGAAAAACAAAATTAATAACAGAAAAAACTTAAAGACAGGGATTAAAAAAAAAACCTCCTTCATTGTCACATTACACCTCTGTTTTGCAGTAGTATCTGTTTCAGTGGGCATAAATAAACAAACACAGGTGCATCTTTAGTACTAAAAATGGAATAAAATATTTTTGCTCTTTAATTATTTTGTGAAATTTAAGTCATGGATAATAGGACCAAAACCTTAAATATTTTTTCTTTTACACTTGTGACAGTGGGAGCCCGTGATACAAAAGTTTATTTTCCCTCTGCATGTGTCTGCATGCAATCAGTCTGTACACTGTGCATGCATAATACCTTGTTTTCTTGTGTTGCAGGCTTGTTAAGGGGCTTGCATCCCTTCACAAACTATGCTGTAACCCTAACTGCTTGCACTTTGGCTGGCTGTACTGAGAGCTTGCATGCATTGAACATCTCCACTCCACAAGAAGGTAAAGTAATTTCAAAGGTCTTGACTTCCACATTTCAGTCATGAATAATAAAACAGGAGAAGAGCTAAACGCTGCAAAGCCATTTGCTGGAAAACCCCAACCTAATTTGATGACAAAGTGCATTGCCAGACCATAATTGCTCCATTTTTTGGGGGGTGCGAAAATGAATCAAACTCCATACCCTTTAATGACATGCATCTTTAATAGCTGTAATGCAGATTAATGGGCTTTTTAATTGCTGTTACATTGTTCATGCAAGAGCCTTGTCATTAATATGAAGCATCTGAAAGATTAATGAAAGCTTCCTCATTTTACTATGGCTCAGAAGTAAATCTAGAGACAGTCTGACTAAAAAGAATTGATTGTATAGCACAGTATGAAATTGAGAATCAAATGGTTGATTTCCATGGTTTCTTTTAACCACTAAACACCAGCAATAGGCAACAATTATTTCAGTGTGATGAAACTGCCAAATGCCAATTGAGTTATTTATTAATTGCTGTTCAGATTTTCCCTTTTTTTTCCTAAACACTTTTACATGTTGTGCTCAGACTTAAAGGTTGTGAGTAAAAATTAATGCTTTCTATGCTTACATGAAGATCTAAGGCACAAAGAAAGAAAAAATGCATTCAGTTCTGACTTTACAGTCTAGGCTGATGTGTTTTGCACATCATTTACCAGAAAAAAAATGCCCTAAAAATACAAGTGAAATATCTAACTTCATTCTCAATTAAACATAAAGTTCACATCTCCCGGTTCTGTCATCTTAAAGCCATATTAATCCAGTTAAAATAATCAGTTACTCCAAATCTACACCAGTAGAATAATGAAGACTTTGACATGTATTTATTGGACAGTAGTTAATCTTCCACGATGCAAAGTCGTTTTCAAAATTCCCTCCCACCATCCCACAGTTCTTTGTTTTATCTTCTCATGTAAACTAGGTTGTAATATAGTACCAATAAAGAAAATAAAATTTGGCATGAAGTCATGTGAATTATAGCCATAATAATTAAAAGGATGCTGAAGTATTTAACTGCTGCCAAAGCAGGTTGTTTTGCAAGGTATTGTCTTGATGAGGACAGTGCTGAAAATTGCAGACTAGCATTGCTAGAACAGAGTTTGGTATGTTAGTAACTGCCAGCAGCACCAGTCAAACCAAAAACCAGTTATTGCCCCTTGGATGTTCAAGATATACTGAGATTGTCTGGTGGCATTGACCATTAAAGGCTACAGCCTCTGACAGCCAAATACTTAATGGACCCTGTCATATAAACATGAAACACATTATTTCAATACTTGTGTATTTATTTCTGCTGTGACATAGCAATTAAAAATAAATTGTTTATGTCCTATTTTCTCAGCTTAGTGAATAAAGCAGACATCCTTACCTATCATAATGGAATGGTTTAGGCAAGAGTAGATTTTTTTTTTTCTCAGAGATTGAATAAAGCCATAGGGAACGTGTGTTTTATCCCTCAGAAGAATTGAACAAAAAGTCAATGTGTGGAATTTCTATTTTTGGATGCTCTTGTTGCGTGCTCTTAGTAACAATAAATTGGTGATACAGAAGACAGACACCATATCACACCCTCCAGCTATCCCTGTTTCCCTATTGAAACATTCATTACTTTATATTGTTTTCACATTGCCAGGCACTGCTAGTTATTGTTTTAAATTGCTAGCACAGAGCTTGTAAATTACAAGATATTTCTCCCAGACTAAGGTCTCAGTTCTGTTCCCCTTGTGATATTCACTGGAATTCCTTATGCTTCTAATGTATAACTCACTGGGACAGTGAAAGAACTCGACTCTTAAATTATTATTCATTGCCAACTTCCAGTATATTATATACATAAAATCTACATTAAACAAACATCACTAAGTGTATTGAATTATGAAAAATATGAAACAAGGGTAGTGCCTAAGAACACATCACCTGCATTGGTGGTTAGAGTGATCACTTTATAGTTAGGAATAAAAACCATGAAAGAAGAAAAAAAAAATCCATATTAAAAAAAGGACTGCACTAAAATCCTGTACCTCTCAGCTTGATCAGTGTTACCAAGCTGGAAAGGCAAAATTATAGAAGCATAATTATTCTCCTAAAAACAAAAAATATATTTCTGTCTTTCACAGAACTTTCTGTTTGGGTAGAAATCACATAATATAGGAGACTTCTCAAAATTCTGGTATGTTGCAGGCAGATATAAAATCTTTTCTGAAATTTCAACGGGTAGTAACTTCTGGTAGTAACTTCTCATTGAAATCTTTATTATTTGTGGAAAGACAATATAGTATAACTTTACCCATTTTTTCACCAGCCCCTGAAGATGTGCAATCACCCACAGCAATATCCTTTCCCACATTCCTGCTGATGAGTTGGAGTCCACCCAAAACACCAAATGGTATTATTACACAATATACTTTATATATGAATGGGATACCAATTTACTCTGGAAATGGAACTAAGTATATCGTAAAAGGTGAGTTCTCTGCTTGGTAGTATGTCAGATGGGTATCTCATGGTTGCAATGAACAATTGTATGATTAACCCCTTCTTATTTCAGAGGAAAGAAAAATAATTCTAAAATTGGCTGGATGCACTTTAAGCCCTGATGGGTTTAATATTTTAAAGCATCTTACTCTTTGTTGAGACTCATAGAAATTAACATCACCACGGATGGTGGAGCTAAATTTTGTGCCTTTTTCACAGGATCTGGCTCATCTTTTTAATGGTTTTATAACATTTTGATCTCATACCATCCAGCTCTCAAAGCAAATAAACTGCCAACTGTTGAAGAAATTATAAGCAGGTTTAATAGTTTTTTCTTACTGTCTTCCTTAAATATTCTTAATTAGAGAGATAACACATTGCTTATCTGAATAGCCTCTAATTCATTTATTAAAAATATAAAAAAATAATCTGTTTTCTTCTGATAATAGATGTGCCATGTGCCAATAGCCAAATTATATCAATACTCTTAAACTGTTACACTGAAGTTAAGTGCCCATTACTTGGCAATACAGTGAAGCATGGTAATCTGGCTCTCTATTTTAATGTAATTGGTGTAATTTAATGAATTATCCAAATTACTTGTTCAGACATTATGCAAACAACAACAACAACAACAATAATAATAATAAAGAACCAAAACAAAATAAATAAAACCCCAACAACAACAACAAAACAAACAATAAATCCCCAAACAACCAAAAAAAACAAAAAGAAAACATGGTGCTAGAAGTGCCATGCCTCAGCATAAGCACTATTGTGGACCCATCAGAATTTGTATATCTTGGTTGGTATGAGAGAAAATAAAGCATTTCTTATTGGACAACTTGGGAGGAAAAGGGTACCAAGGCCCTACTTTCTTTTTAATGTAAGGCCTTAAAATTCAAAGCCATTTCTGCATCTTGAGTCAGTATCAAACATATTTAAAAATTCATATAGTTCAAATTTCTTTGCCTTGCACAGGCCATAAGGTACTGGTGTGGTGGGTCAGTTTTGACACTGAAAAATGAATCCAGTTACAGAACCTCCTGAAGGCTGTTGATGATCGCTATAATAAATAGTGCACACTTTAAGTCAAACTTTTTCATTCTGTATTCAAAGGTAATGGATTTTTCGTAACCATAGTAACCTTAGTGTATTTCTGGATAAATACATGAGGTATATACATTCTGGTTTTATTTTTGAATATAAACTACCACATTATGTATTACTAATAATATGAAAAATAGGATATAGGTTAGCATAATGACAGCTCAAACTAGTGTGCATTTTTCTTCTGCAAAAAATAAATATTTATCAAAAGTGTAGATTCAATTAATTTCTCCCTCATCTCCCCAGTTTTCTGGTATTCTTGCAGTGCCATTTATCTTTTTTTTTGCAAGATTTCCATTAATCTCTCATTGTCATATCATAGCACTGTTCTTAAAATTTTTGAAGTGCAAATAGTTGTGCTTCCAATCTTACTAAAATCATTACTGAAATTTCATGATAGGTCCATCATTTAACCAAAATGTTCATCTGCAACCTAGTTATAAATGGGCAAATGATGCAAATGTTCACCATAATGTTGGTTGGTTGGTTTAGATTCATGTCGGCTTGCAGTCTGAATTATATCCAAAACAAATGCTTATTGATAAAAATTACAGTCAAGTAAGTTTTACAATTCTTCTTTGAAAATATAGAAAAGCATAAGGCTTCTACCCTTAAATCTTGAGTGATATGTCAGAATACTTTCAGCTGAAGTAGTCAGAAAAGGAATCTCATCTGATTCATAAGTTTCCTAGAGAAGCTCTTGTTGCTTTTATGTAGAAATTATTTATTTATATTTTACTAGAAATTTTTATATTATTGATCTTATTGAGAATATCATGACTTTGATTTCAATTAACCTAAGACATGGATCTAAAGAAAGCAGAAAGTCCTAACTTATTCAAAAGAGAAGGCTGGATCAGATCATGTTACCATAAGCTGTACGCCACAAGACCTGCTCTTTTCTAGGTGTTGTGGAGATCAATCTGTTTACTTTGGATCCATTTTTTGTAGCTGCCAGTGCTTCCCTCTGCCTGAGGGAGAAGTGGCAATGTGATCCAGCAGGCTGGGATTTGGGTCACTAGAAATCCCAGTCCTTGTGAATCGGGTTTATTCAAGATCTTGCTTAGATTTGCATCTATCTTTAATTTGACCTTATTTTGCTTCCTTTCAGAGCCCAAGATTTTCCACTTTGTAGGCTAGATTTAAAAGAGGTATAACATGATTTCTTTTTTATTTCCCCATGAGCTACAGTTTTGGTAGCTGGAGCTTTTGGTTTTAGAGTATTGTGTTTTACACATCTTGGCTTTTTCCATATAATTATCCATTTGTTTCCAGCATTTATGCTAGCCCTGTTGGTGACTTATTGCCACAGCCTAATATACTATTGACACTAAACAGAGAGACAAAGTTCATTGTCTCTGACATCTGCTTCCTATTTACTCACCAAAATTATTTTCCTCATTTAGGAATGATATGACTTAGTTCCTGGCCAGTAGTCTATACCAGAAAGCCATAGATTCTTTCTGTGTTTTTGAAGTGCTGTATCTATTGAAATGTGATGGCTTTCTAAACTTTTCTTTTTAAGATGACATAAATTCTGTTTAAAAATTAGTACTTTACTGACTTTCATTTCAGACCATGGAAATTGCAATCAGTTCAGGCTAGTCAATCCATAACTTGAGGAGGGATGTGTTTTCTCAACACCATAATGGCAAATATATTGTTAGATTAATTTCTGATCTTGACAGTTGTTGAGGGCTTGAAATACTCATTGATTTTCATGGAAATTCAAGTGTTTGTTTCCTCTAGGGGTTGAGCTGTAATTAAAAAGGAAACCCTTTAAAAGCACATATGGCAAATGTACACTTTACCACATTGAAAAAGGAGACCCATTAGGCATCCATCATCCATTAGTGCCTTTAAATATTTCCCCCAAATTGACAAATTTGGTTTCTGTGTTGTGAGTAATAAAACACTGAAATGAGCCAGCCCCTCTACCACAACACCTGTATTGTCTGCCTCTGATTTTTCTGCCTCCTAATGCATTGGCTTTATGTGGTGTATGTTCTACTTGCTCATGCAATCTGGCTTGTATTTCACATCCTATATTCCAGTGAAAGCCTAATCTCTCCAAGGGATGAGCCCGGAGGAAATAGTCCCAGAGCCCAGGTTGAACTTCAGCTGTGTGAATCCATGCCCCTGTATTTTTGCTTTCAGTTGCTCTGTGTGTGAGTGCAGAAGCTCCTGTAACCAAGACCATCATCTGCAGCTCAGGAGAGTAGTTGCAATAGGGTTCTGCTCCCCAGACCTTACTGTTCTGTAGATGACTAGCAGCTGTGAGGAGCTGGAGAAGCTTGTACAGTTATCTTCAGAGCTCTTAACATATTGATCTTAAAAAGGCTTTTGATTTTAGGAGAAGTTGAGCTGGTTTTCCCTGGCAACAGGAAAATATTCTTCTCATTCAAATACTCACAGACAAACCCGAAGTTTCTACTTGAAACATGGAAAATTCTTAATGTAATTATTTTAAAGATACTTTTAAATTTATGCAAGCTATCTCTTCTTGTCTTCTCTTTTGTTTAAATTAGTTCATAAATTTTCTACCTGCCTTAGATGAAAGGGGCAAGAGGGTCGGTTTTCTCCTGAAAAGTACTCGACTGCAGTGGCCTGAGCTGGTGATGCCAATACCACCAGCAGAAGGGTGATCTAATAAATGCAGAATGTTATGGCATAAGCAGAGGTGATCACATGAGACCCAAGTGCCCAGGCTTTTTTTTCTTTTTCTTTTTTTTTTTTTTTTTTTTTTTTTGTGGGCAGGGAACCTTATTGATGTGAAGAAACTTTAGAAAAAAGGTTAGAACAAAATATTTGTGTATTAAAAGCTGAGCATTTGATGGACTGAGAAATGGTGTTCATTGTCTAACATGTTTACAAAGGGAAAATACTTTGTGGATACACTAGAAAACAAAACAACACAAAAAAGTGTGAATCTATTTTTGCTCTGAGCTTGGCATTGAGGATGGATGTCTGCATTTTCTGCAGCACTAGGTACTTGACAATGTTAACAAATTGGGTTCATATAATTTTCCTAGCAGAATCTAATGGTTCTTATCATGAATCTTTAAAAGGAAGATATTCTTACTAAGACTGAGCTGTATGAAACTTATTTTTCTCTGCCAACCTGAAAGAAGGGCTTCCAGTTTTTCAGGAAAGAAATCGTGTCACCTATGTTACAAGGGCAGACACTCAACTGAGTTAAACAAGTAGAGAGTTATCCTAAATTGCATGTCCAAGAGTTTATAAAAAAATGTGACAGAGTACTTTGTGCCAGGTTTGTGGGCAAAATATTAACGAGAGCCTTGGAAAAGGTGAGAAAGAGCTGTCTTCACAATTTTTTTTCTAAGAGCATGAACTAAGCTTTAGCTTATTCAAATTGTTCTTTGACCTGAGTATGGAAAGGGTGATCCCACAAAACCAGGTTAGAATGGCAGCCTTGTTTTACTGCAAGGAAGAGACAGATGTTTGACATCTGTTCAGTCATCAGGGCTTAACATATCAGAAATTTAAAAATGGGAGAATCCAAAATTAGTACCTGTATTTTTTGTTGCTCTAAACCACAGCGATTACAGTACACATCATGTACAGCCATGTGCAATGACTACATTTTACAGAAAAGTTGGCAAAGTTTTTGGTCATTTATACCCCATGAATACTACTGCTTGTTTTAAATGAGGGCTCATGATAATAAAAGCAGAATCCATCATAATATCAGTATTGAACTGATTGCCAAGTGAAACAATTTGAGCAAGAAAATCCACAGATTTGTATGTAGAAGATAATTGCAGTAAGATGTATCACTGCAAGAGGCTGAACCACTCAGAAGAAAATCCTTATCTTAGTTTTAAGGGGTTCTTTTGGTTACTTTTCGCAGTTTTCAGCTATAGTCATGTTTAAGAACAATAGTTCCTAACCCTAAGGATTTGCCTTCCTTTGTTTTAGGTCCTACTCAAGGTTGACAGGCAGCTTTTGCCTTAAAGGACAAACAATAGAGAGATTCTATAGTCCTCTGGTATGAGTTTATTTCCCATCTTCCAGGTGGCAGTGAAATACTTATAACTACCAAATGTAATCAGTCTGTTCTTTCACTACAGGTTTTTTTGAAAGAGTTGTTTGCTATCAAATGCAATATTAGTGCTAGATTTATAGCTATTATAACCCTGAATGTCACAATTCCTCGTTTTTTTGTGAAACAGAGACTTCTTTAGCACCATGGTGAGCAATAAAAGTCAGTCTTCACTTCTTTGCAGTTAGAAGTGGTTATCTGAAACATCTTGTACACGACCCAATGAGACATGGCCCAGTGTCTGACCCATATTTTTGGGTTTTGTACCACTGTGCCACGGTGCAAGGCGGACACCTTACATTTGGTTTAGCAACACATGCAGCTAGTAAGTCATATAGGATGGCTTATGAAGAATGCCTGGCGCTCCAGGCTTTATTCTGGCCCTGGCATGCATTTAAGTGAACATCTAGAGGTGCACCTGGCACTAGAGGGCAGGGCACGCCAACCGTACAGGAGAAGCTGCCTTCCTCTGAAAGTTCTAGGCCTGTAAGAAGGCACATTTGATACACCTGAAGTGGCAACGCTGACATTGCCGGTGACCGGTGCTATTGTAATTAATTCCACAGACCCAGAATGCAGATTCAGCAGGCACAAAACCAAAGGGCAAATGGGCTGTCTGAGCCTGGTGTTCCGGTATTTCAAACTCAGACAGAGAGATCTGGTGCACTCATTGGACTTAATAATACACATCTGGGGAATTTAGAGGGAAGGGGGGCAGGGGAAGGGTAAAGGCATTATGTTTATTTGTAGCAGCTCTGTTGTATCATTTTCTATTGCAATGCATTAGTGCAGTGTTAAATAAAATCTGCTTATTTAAAATCCTTTTAAATAGTGTTTAAATATTTCCTGCTGATACAATCTGCTAAAGTAGTTATCCTTGCTGCAGATTTCAGTTAACCTTGTCGCAGATATTAAGCCTGAAGCTACACAGACTTTTAGGGACCTTGATTATAGAGCAAAACCTAATGGTGTCATTATAAAACCACAGCTGGACAAGCTTCTGGAGTCCTTGTCCTTTGATCAGATTTGGGTAACACAGCAAGCCAGGAGAGAACTCACGCTAACCCTGCTGGAATTGCTGAGCTCTCAGGTTACTTGAGTACCACTTTCTAAAAATTAAAATGCAACACAAATTATTAAATGAGAGTGATTGGGACCTTCCAATCTTCTGTATGTACCAAAGTGAACTGGAGCAAAATAGCTTCTCCAGAGCTAATAGCTGTAGAACAGGGAGAGTGTTTATTCTATCCTTTCCCTTCTGGCGCATAAGAATTATTCTGGCTATGGGCTTTGTTTTCTAAACAAAGAGAAGAAAAGCACTGATTTCCTGACTTGTCTAAATTCCATGATAAGAAATTAAGCCCGTAAAAATGTAAAACTGCCAGATTATTTTTTTCTGTGATATTGCTTGAAAATATTTGTCAGAATTAGGCATCTGTAAGCTTTTTGTTCTGTATTTTCTCCTTCAATGTCTAAGTTGGTAGAGCAGATTTAAAGATGATGAAATATCTTCAGAAGAGAGTGTCTACCAAGAAGGACACATTTAAATGAAGAGTTCATTGAGTTCAATTTGTAAAATGTGAATTTACAGCCTTACAGCCCTTTTTCTTTTTTTTTTTAAATCCATCAGCAGAACTTACTTCTTAATGTCCACATATAATTGCCTTGTAGGTGTTCTGCACTGGCATGTGGATTTGTAGGTCTGCTCCAAGATACTCTCTTTGCAGTTAGATAGCAAATTCTTATTTTGCTACTTTCTGAGACCAGGTTGTTGTAACGTTGTGTGAACCTCTCGGGTAAACTGGCCAAATCTTGTCTTCTTTGCTCTTGGATTTTTCTGAAAGGCTAATCTCTTTCTCTGCATTTTGTCTTTAGTGAGTGAGAGCTTTACATCAAGTGTCATAGTTTGTCTTTGTGAGCTGTTGTCTCATGGTGACCGCTTTTTGTTACTAAATATAATGAGAACTCCTTTAAAATTTTCAAGAGCTAGAATATGCTTTCTTGGCCATGTTGTGCTCATAGCCTGAAGTAGTTTTCGTGGGATCTTATTTTTAGCAGTATGCCTGGTAATTATGGTTTGCCTGAAGCTGGTAAAACAAAATTGTGGCTTCTGACCGGTTTTGATTTTTCTGAAAAAATGGACACATAAGCTTATTGTTTAAAACAAATTTTCATCCAGTCACAATGCTTTAGAAAACATCAGAAACTATGCAAGGTTTTGTGTTGAAATTATAAATAATATATTGATCAAGATAAACATCTCCCCTTTTCTAAAAGATTTTTTTTGTTTTGCCAGGATCATTCTGAGATACTTGGCAAATGATTTATGCTTAGTTTCAGGTAATGCTGGATTCAGGTAAATAAAGATATGACACCTCTTGCACAGATGGACTAAGCCCAAACTTGCTGCTTCTACATGAATCTGTAGATATCCATTTCTGAGGACACATCTCACTTAGCCATAACTCAATAGGCTTGGATAGAGTGAGGCAGCCTTCTTGGTATTTCCAACTGCATAGTGAAACTTCTTTCTAAGCTTTTCCTTATGCCCTGGAAAAGATACTCATAGTTCTCCCTGTTAAGTTAGGAACATTTGGTCTCCTGAACTGCTAAAATTTGATGACTGTTTAATTTGAAATAGATATTTTACTCCATGCTTTTGCATTACAAAGTGTGTTGGTTTATCAGCTGTGATAATTTGACAGAGCAGTACATGTATTCTTCTTTGTCTAGTGCTAGGCACAGACACTTCTCTCTCTACCTGATATATCCCAACATTCCTTTAACCTTGGAATATTGATAAATTATGACAATGTACAGGCAGGTAACACCACAGAACTTCTAGGTGATTCCCAGCTGGGTTTCCCTTTTCCCTTGCTTTTACTAAATCCATTACCATGGGGGTGTTGAGTCATTTACCATTACTGAAATATTCTCAGTAATTATTTATTGAACAAAACAGAAAGCTGTAAGGAAAAAAATAAATAGAAAGGAAAATCCTTGATGTTTGCATATGTTTCGGACTTAAAATTTCAGTAAGTCTGAGAAACTTCCTTAGAATTTTCATTTCTGAAACACTTCACCAATTAATGTAAGCCCAGACTTTTCTGAATATTTTCCATCTTGCACAAGTCTTGTCTTGTGTGTGAACAATACAAGACTGTGTGTTATCAGACCATAAAATAGTTAGATGTAAGTTTGATTTCAAAAACATTTGGTGGTTTGTACAATTGGAGTATCCATGTATTTTTCAAAATCTGTTTCTCTGTCCTCTTAAGTTATGTGAAAACATATGAAAGGAAAGGATCTTGCCCCAAAAAGTATGGGAGGCATTCTAGGATACTTCCTTTCCTGCTATCACTGCCAGCAATCTTAACTTAGGATTCTACACTGATTGCTAAAATTGTTTAGATAAAGCTTAATAGCCTTTTTTAGTCAGAACTGAATTCCATCATGATTTTCACTAGTCTTCCATGGAATGTGTCTTTTTAGGATGATTTATTTCTGATTGAATCATTTTACATAGATTGTAGTTGGGCTCTGAAAACTACTGGGGATTTTCCTCTTTCTTTCATTTGCATGGTTTTTATTGTATTAATAGAGTGACACATTAAAGTTATGGGTTATCAGGAAATTAACTAGTGGGAAAAAATATTCAAGTGAACATAAAGCTAAACATGTAAGAAGAACATCAGATTAGTGTGCTTTAATAAGGCTTAGACTTGTGGTCTTAAGAAGGATAGAAAGGTGGGTGATAAACATTGTGTTGGCTGCTTTGGACATGCCAGGTTCCATGATTACCATGATTACAGATTTTTTTTTTTTTTTTTTTTTTTTTGCAAGTCTGGGTATGTTTATGGCTACATAAGGTTGTTCAGAGGTGACCAGAGAATCTGGTTTACTAGGACATTCTGGATCCTCATGTCTCGCGTATCCAGGATCGTTGGCAAGACAGGGAGAGCTTACACAAAGGATGCATAAGTGACATTTTCAATCTCTTCTAGAAGAAATGCTGAAAATCAAGGAAATTATCAATAATGGAAAGTTACCCATGTTGATGCAGTGTCAATAGCTTCTTTTTGAAAGCTGAATTTCATATTAACTTTAACTTTGGAGCTATTTATGATCACTTAATTTTAATAGTGCTAGTAATTTTTGTTCTGATCAAGGAACAAAAATTGAATCTAATTGACAAGAATTTTTACATATCATGAGCTGGCATACTAGCCTTTTCATCAGCTCAAGGATATTAGATTAAACATTTCAACTAAGTGTTTTGAATGTTTTGAGGTATGACTCTTGGGATTTAATGTCATTGTTGCAATGTCACAACAATTTTTAAGCTGTTAAGTTGTACTGGGAATTAAAATACATGTGCAATTTAAGTCTTCCTCCTATGTTTACAGGCAAAAAAATTGCAGAGAAAGCTTGTCAAGTAAAACTAAAAACAAAGTGAGATACACTGAATAGATAAAAAGATTAATAAATTAGAAATGTTAGCATAAAAAAGAGGTACAAGTCTTGGCTTAAATATGAAAAGAAATTGTGTGATCAAGGCAAAATAAACAAATGGTAAATAGAGCTAGAAAATAATTTAAAATATTGGCATACAGATAAAAGGAAAAATCCAGGTAGATAAATAGTCTAAGTTCAAAACAGCTGAGAGAAATTACAAGGAAACTTGTTCATCAAAGAGCCATCCTTAGTGATGCTTCTTTGGGTGTTACATGAATCAAAATTGTAGCACTGCAGCCAGAGAACCAAAAAACAGTAAAGCAGCTAGATTGAAATGGATCCTTGTTTCTACACCTTATCACCAGCTAACAGAGTTTTCGAAGGTAAACCTGCTGTGGGGAAAAGCCACAGTTTTGGCAAAATCTGTGGCCTTCATGTGCTATCATAAAAATTGTGGTCACAACAGTTGCTTTCAGGCTTCAGCAGTGAAGCTGAGGATCTGAACTGAGATAGAGATTAGTTGGCCTCCAGGAGGTCCAACTAGAGGAGCAGTATATCATGTGAACTGTGAATCAAAGAATGGCCTGAGTGGGAAGTGACCTTTAAGATCATCTTGTTCCAGCCCTCTGCCATGGACAGGGACACCTTCCACTACACCAGGATGCTGAGTGCCCCATCCAACCTGGCCTTGAACACTCCCAGGGAGGGAGCAGCCAGAGCTTCTCTAGGCAACCTGTTCCAGTGCCTTAAACACCCTCAGAGTAAAGAACTTCCTCCTGAAAATCGAATCTAAACTGACTCTCCTCTAGTTTGAATCCATTCCCCCTTGTCACTATGTGCTCTGTCTTTCTTGCGGGCTCCCTTCAGGTACTGGAAGGCCTGAAGGCGATCGCCCCAAATCCTTCTCTTTTCAGGCAGAATAATCTCAATTCTCTTAGCCTTTGCTCCTAGGTGGAAATGAGGTGCTCCATCCCACTGATCAATTTGGTGGCACTGCTTTGGATCTGCTCCAACAGACAGTGCTAGGGAAGCACAGGGAAGTTTCAGTTGCAAGTCATTTGTTATCTTAGTTGTGTCCCTGAGTTTCACAAGAAAACTCATAAAGATGATACCAATAATGTAACATAATGCAGGCATATACCCAGCGATGACTACTAACATAGTGTCAGTTGCTTTCCTGCAAGAAAGAAATAGTAATTATAAAACCTAAACAACTATCCCAAAAAAGAAAAATTAAAATTCTGAAACAGCAGGACTAAACAATGTACTACACAGGCAAGACTGGAGCAGGGAGAGGGGTGGGGTGAAATACAAAAACCTCTTAAAGGTTTGCCACTTGTGAATTATGCATCTCACTCTCACTAGTAGGCGTAAATGCATAATTCTAATCTGTTCTTATTACTTATTTATAGCACTCAGTAGAATGTAAATTCTATGCCTCCTTTCTGGAGGCTTAACATGCTGGTTAAGGTATGCAGATATTTCAAGAAGCCTACATAGACAACTTTCTGGACATAACACCCTGTTGCCAATTAAAAAGCATAAACTTCAAGCAATAAATTTAGCTAGCTCTCCCCTCCCATTTACAGGAGGAACACAAGCACGATGTAAGAAATAAAGTATAGGATCAACAGATAATAAGAAGAGCATTCATCTTGAAATAAACTACTCTGCATTATTGTTATTTATGATAGTTATTGTTGTTAATAAAGTACATGTGGGACAGAGGAAAACCTGCAACAACCACTGAATTTATGAGACTGGGGACAGATACAAGCTCTTCCTTTTATATTGCTGGCACTGATCGATTTGTATTTTTCCCTGATGATGGTTTATGCCATTATAACTGTTTTGTGGCTCCTTACTATTGACTTATGATTGCAAAGCACTTCACAAATGAGAACAAGCTTCTGGACATTACATCCTAATCTGCACATCCTACAGATATGCCATAATACAGAGCAGCTGACTGCACCACCTGTGATCTGTACACCCACAAACATGATTTATTCTGGTAATCCCAGTTTAATGCATCACATCAGATTGTGGCAGTTATGTTATCTGATGGCATTACTGACACTACGTGCCATAACTGGGTAGTGCAACGTGTCAAGTTGAAAAAAACTTTAGGCTTTTCTTTTTTTCCCTTTGTTTTTGTGTGTGTTTTGAAAGTAAATATGAAATTGCATGAAACAAAACAAAAACTCAAAAACAAAACAAAACAAAAAAAAGGAATCCTAATAATTTTGCCCAACCACACGTTGACCATATTAATAACTCTGCTGCTTGGTCTGCTTGTTTTACTAAGGAGAGAGAAGAGCAGATAGAAATACAGTGTATTTTACTGTGCTGCTTATTTTGTGGTCAGTGGAAAAACTAGCTCAGCTTTTGTAGTCTTGCAAAAGATTTAACTTGCTATAAATTGTCTTGTTTAGGAGCAGTGCTCAGAAGCTGAATCCTCCCGCTATCCTTGTTCCAGCACTCCAGTATTGTTTTGGCAAACTTCTTTACCCTCTGACTATAATTCAGGAATACAGAGCTGTTCTGGTCCTGGGAAGGTGATACTATCTCTTCTATAGAAACTCTTAAATCACATGATGGCTTTCCTGGATGGTGAGAATTGTTCTCTAATCATCTCACATGCCTGGGTCTATACAAAATGGTGAAAAAAGTTACTCATCATGGGTGTAAAATGCAGATATTGCTAAATAAAACTTGCAACCTATAAAGCATTAGTTTAATCAACCTGTAGTTGGCAGTTCAAAGAGCCCTGTTGCAGTTTTATTGTCTAGGTTCCAATTTCTAGTGTTGAGTGTGCTTTCTCAAGTTTCTGCTTCTTTAATGAATTGGCTTTTGTTGAGTAAGACATTTTTTTGGCATTAAAATGGTATTTTGTAAGTTACTATGCATATTAAATTATAGTAAGAAAAATATACAAATAATATTGTCTAAGTTTTGTCAAAATATTTATTTTCAAAAATAATTTCTTTTATCTCATCCCTCTTCTTTGCTTGGTAGAAAAAAAAACTTATATAAAATTAAATACAGTGTTAAAGTGTTCTAAGTTGTCTCAGATACAAAAAGGAAGTATAGCAATCTTGCAGGAATGTTGTACAGATTTGCAAATTATAGTGATGCTTACATAAGTAATTTAAAAAATATTATATTGATACTTAATGTTTCTCTCCTCAAGTTTGATTTAGAAAGATAACCTTGAATCATCTTGTCAGCAGTAGTAGATGTGCCACAATTTTAGGTGGGGTGAGTGTCTCTGAAAATTCCACTTTCTGAATTTATTGCAAGTCCTTCTTCCCTCCCTCCCTTCCTCCACCCACCCACCCCCCCCCCATCTATTAATGAAAGGGAATTCAAGGGAACAGAGCATCCTAATTGCTTTTCTATGTAGCACTTACTATCCTATACCACTCTGTGGTGTGTCTTTGTTTCCTTCTCTGAGGTTGTTTCTTTGTAGCCTCTCTTCCTCAGAAAATGTTTGTAAGTCTCTGCTCTCTCACTGCCGTTTGCCAGACAGACTTTATTTCTGCACTCTGTAATATATGCTGCTCCAGATGAGGCTGCTCTATTGATTTATATAAAATAGATAGTAATAGTTGCTGTTGCTTGCTATATATTCATATATAACCACATCTTACTTGCCACAGCGGCACGTTCGCATGTGCTCTTCTGTGGGTTGTAAAAGTGGCAGCCTGGCACTTCATACAATTACCTCAGCACCAAATGTTAGGTAGGTCTGAATTTTGTTTCTCCCTCTGCAGCAAGATTGGAATTACTTGGGAATGCAGGATGTACCTCTGCTGGTGAGCCAAAGGGTTCTTGGTCATACTAATGTGAATCCAGAGTAGTTCCATTTTTATAGACGCAGGTATCTGAGTTTCAAATTTGCAATGTATTTGCCTAGTGCAAATATATTTTCCAGCTGTGAATATAAAGCTGAAGTTATACAGAGGTAAAATGGTCAAATCACACTTTTTTCCTTTTTCACTTTTTGGGCTAAACATTGACTGAGACATTATGGTTCTTAAGATTTATACTAGCAACTCATCTCTATTTAAGTTGGAATAAGAAATACAGTGAACAGATTGGAAGCATTTGTGAATGGAAATTTTCATTTAAATCTTAAAATCTTCATTCCGTGTGATGTGTAAATAAATGAAGAAGAGGGACATCAAACTAAGATAGTGTTATTGACCACAATTACTTCTCTTCATGTCCCTGGTAAAAATTAATGTGCTTCATCTTCTTTCTGATTTCTCCCCCTCTGACCTTCAAACTCACTTTATTTGTCCAGCTTTTATAATTGAAGTAAACTAGGGAGACAGTGAATGCTTTTAATTCTAGTCAGCAAAGAAGTAACATGGAAGTTCAGTAGGTTCATTTGATGTAAAATGTTTGCACTGGCTGACTGGCTCTGTGTCATTTTGGCAGCAAGAGAAGCTTTTGAAAAACCTTCCGAAATGCCTCCATATTTTTCCGATCGTGACTAATGCTGATGGGTCAGAGGGAAACGTGTCAGGGATGTTATGGGAAGGAGGATTCCAAAGAGCATTGTGATTATTCTGTGGTCAGTGACATGACATGTCTTTAGAACAAGCAATTTAGGTGGAAGTGCTGAAGTCTGAAGAGAAGTTTAATGTTCTTCTCTAATGTGTCCCTTCTGGTTTTTTTTCTAAACCATGTGGTGCAGGGCAGTCCCCATGATCTGAATTTTCTTCAGCTGAGCACATTTGGGATTTCAAGCTAGTGTGTCCTAACTGGGGAGTAAGAATAGCCTGGAAAATGTTCCCATAGTAGCTATCTCAGGGATGTGGCTTTAAAATAAAAGTCTGGAATCCTTGCTCTCCAGCTTTTACAATGAGATATGAATAATAGGCACAAGAATAAAGTGTAAATAAAAAATGCGTACCTATGTAAGGAAGGTTAAAACGAAAATAGTTTTACTAAAATAAAAAGGGACAATGAAAGTCTTTAATCAGGAGTCATGTGGCCTTGTGAATTGGTCAGGATGAAACCTAACTTTTGAGGAATGAGTTTTGTCTCAAAGAAGTATAAGACTTTGGGGCAATAAATGGCAGAAAGTTTGATTGTGCGACAATTAAGGGTGTAAGAGCATAACCAATAGACACTGTTACTAAATGTGAAGGCAAATAAACTTGATAATCTTTGCTGTTAAAACATAATTATCTTTAAATGCCTTAATGTGCTTTGGATCTGTCCCTTTTCCAAAAGTAGAACCATTTTCAGGCATGTAAAATCATTAGTAATTTCTTGAAATCATTGCAAACTGAATTGATGAAATATCCTTTTGTTTCACATTTGTGCCAAAGGACTTTTCTTCTTGAATATAACTATGTTGCACAGTCCAATACATAACTGTTATGTTTTCATGCATAGCATATTGGAAGTATGTTAAATGGTTTTGTGCTATTCTCTTTATTTCCCAAGATGGGATGTGGAAGTTCCCTGAATTCTTCTGAAGTGCATAAGTCTCAAAAGGAATGAAGATTTCATAGAATATCCTGGATTGGAAGGGACCTGCTGTGGACTGGGTCACCTTTCACTAGACCAAGCTGCTAACAGCTCTGTCCAGCCTGGCCTTTGAGCACTTCAGGATTGGGGTATCCACAACTTCTCTGGGCAACCAGTTCCAGTGTCTCGCTACCCCCCAGTAAAGAATTTTTTCCTTTATATGTAATTTGGAAAACCAGAGATATTTACTGCTAAACAAATAGTTTCTAAAACGCATCAGCATTTATTGGCCAGCTGGAAGCCAAGTTATTCTGTCCATGTGCCATTATGTCAAAGTATTTGCTGTTGTTCTTGGATCAGAACAACAGCTTATGGTGCTTCCTGAAAAGAGTTACTTGTGATCCTGGGTTTATTTGTTGCTTTTTATTACTTGCACTTGTTTTTAATGGCTTCACAAAATTATTTAAATTTTGTCACTGCAACATTACTGAATCACATAAACATTCTTAGTTATTAATTAATATATTAGAATTTGCTGCTATCTTGAAAGATGTTTTCTTCAATTAAAGGACCAGTTGCACGTGTGAAAGGCCATCCATTGCTAATTTACACAATTAGGTACATGAACACTTTCTTTGTCTTGATTGAGTTGCCTGAAGTACCTAAGGGGTGTCATTTGTGACATTGTTTTTTCTGAAATATTTTCAAGGAAGTGATGAGTGTGGTGTGGGGTTTGCAAATCTATGAAATGATGCAGCATTAGTATAATACCCTTCCAGAGAAAGTTGTACATTACTGATGGCTCTTTGAGAGTCAATATAATTAAGTGATTGGTGCTTTATAAATAAAGAGAGCAGAATATACTGTACTAGTAGTTGAATATGAGTTGTTGCTTGCTTTCAGGAAATGGTAGAAGGCAGAGAAGTGCTTGTGATGTCTGATGGAGCAAGCCTGATAATGTGATCTTGACACTTAGCATCTGAATTAGATGTTTGGGATTTTTTGGTGGTGTACAGAAATCAGAAGGGGACATGGTTGTATTTGGTGGTGAAGATTTATGGTCCCAAGGAGTTTATCTTCTAATTAAATACTAAGTTACTATGAGTTAATATAGCAGATTGTGAGAAAGAAGATGAGAGAGTAAGGAGGTGAGTAATGAGCTGAAATGTTCATATAGTGTGCCTACATAAACTATATGATGATTGGAATTCTTGGGAAGTTTTTCATTTTCAAACTCTCTCAGCAGGTTTTTATTGTTGTGCTGCTAACAATCCCTTGCTACAACGTTGTTAGATCATTTTCCTTTGAATATAGCAATGGGATAACTATTGTCTCAATTATTTTCCTGAGAAACCATGTGAGATTCTTTGCCCAAGTCATGTGAGTGCTCATCAAGGCAGGACATTGCCATTTCTGGTCCTTACAGTAGCTGCCTGAAACCAGGGAGAGTGGAGATAGGGAGGAAGAGAGGAACAAGAGGAGTGTGTGGCTCTCTTGCAGTAAATCTGAATATAATAAGAGTGTTAAGTTAGTAACAGATAAAATAAAATATTGCAGCTATTACTACTGTGTTATTTTTTAACTGGGATGTATTCTGACAAGTAAATGGGAAAGCTTATGTTTTGTTAAATCTTTAATTTTGGTGTTTTTTTTTTTTTTTGACTGTACGAATTATGGTTTTGTACTTTTTTTTAAGTAACATCTCTCAAATTCCATACTAAAAGTGGCACTGTAGTGTTGCATATTATCTTTCAATGACTACCCATTAAATTTGATCAAAGCAAGTGAGTGTTCTTATTGACCATGCAAACGGGGTCATTCTTTATTCTTTCTGTCTCATGCACTGATTGTGCTCTCGGGACTTATGCAGGTGGGTATTAGAAACTGGAGGGATACCAACCACTATAGTTGGTTAGTGTAGGAAATTCCAACCACCCCACATATCTAATAATTATAGTGGTATGCAAATATCAATTTTAATGATAGTCACTACAGTTCACAATGCATGAGTTAGAAAATGATTTAGTTTGTTTGTGTTGCCTCTGAGGTTGAAGAGATGAAAAGGCAGGTTGATCTTTCATCTCCCTCTGCTCCACTTTTTTCTTTGGGGAAACTAGGTAATGGATTTAAAAGAGATACATGGGAATTTATTTTATTTTTCTTCCTTTGTTCTGTTTTTAGCATGAAAAATGCAAAATTATTTTTCTGTCTACTTTCTACTTTAATAAGATGACTTAACAGGATCCTGTACCCTCAAAAAAGGATCTTTTTCTTTGTAATTTTGTGCTTTTTGTTCTTCTGAGTCTAGAAATGAGAACAAGACCAAATCCTGAATTTAGGGTTATTTTCATCAGTGAAGTTCTATAATTTCTAGGCTTAGCTTTATATTGGTAAGGAAGAAGTGTTTTCAGTGAGTAGTTATTGGAATATTGAAATAAGAAACATTTGATCCTTAAATTAATTCAGGGAACTGGAATTGTGGAACAGATTGAAATAGAACCTGATTAAGCAATTTTTTTAAGAAAAAAATGTCACTTTTTGTGGTAGGTTTAAAAGTAGTAATTGTGTCCTTACTGGGATTGTCTTGTAAATTGAGATCAATGAAATTAGTAAAGCAACAACATGAAATCAATTGTAAAATAATATATAATTCTTACCCGATATTGTAAATTATACTTTGTTTGACATTAGTCACTGAGTTTTCCATGCACTGGGGTGCATTTTCTCATAACACATTTCCACATAATGCTTGTGGATCTGTTTCTAATGTGTTTGAGAGTGATCTGTTTTTCATGTCCACAATTGCCTACATCTGATCTTATGCAAATCATGCAATCAAGCAAATGGAAAGCAAGGCATTGTTGCTAGAGGACCTTGACAAACAGTGGCTTTGTACTTTTAAAAACCTCCTCCCTCTTTCAAATCCGTGTTTGTATCCGTAGCTGTTTGAATCCAGTGATCCATTATGAAACACTTTGAACGTGAAATAGGAAAATACCTCCCAAATTAGGCTCTGATGAATAATTGTATTGATTATGATGTAATATAATGTGATATGTTTTATTGTTCAGTTTGCCAGTTTCTTCTTCTAACCTTTTAGAAATACTGCCTACCTATATTTGCTGGTTCATCCAAACTTTGAAGTCTATGGGTAGATTTTAATGATGGCAAAGCTTCTACCTTGAATGACATTGCTAAGGCTTGAATTTCTTTGTTTTCTTCTCCTGCTTACACAAACGAAATTTTTCTTTTTAGCCTTTATCCCAACTAAATCTTTGAGATTCTATTGAAACTTTCCATTTAGTAGTCAAAATACTTTGGTGTTGGCAAATCAAGAGAAGAAATAAAGATTTTCTTAGATTCTGGTTACATGCTGCTTTTAAAATATATTTTATATTTTAGCTATTTTTTAAACTATCCTGTCCTTTCCTCCCCTTTCACTATGTTTATCATCTGATCTCAAATGGTCTCTGTGCTCATATGTGCTGTGTTTCCATTCCTTGCTGTTGTTTTTTTTTTCAAACTTTACATCTTTCCCTGTCTTTTCTTCTTGCTTTTTCCATTCTTGGTACTGAGACACACAAGGTAACTTATAGGCAATTGTTTTTTTCAGGGAGGGAAATAAAACATTTTCTCATCTTCCATTCTCTTAATCCTTGAAAAAAATTCTTCCCTCATCAAATTACAGAAGGTATTTCCACAAATGTATGCCTGCCAGTAGTCTCATCAGCTACAGTCTGCATCAAACCCCACACTGACAAGGAAAAGAGTGATCCACCATAAACAAATGGAAAATGAGAAATCAACTTTTTCTTTTCCCTTCCCCTGGGTTATATTCACTCTTCTTGGTGAAGCCCTACCATATACTTTCAACTTTGAGAGAAGAATGCATAATCTAGGAGGTTATGAATTATACAGATTCCATGAATTGCTTTAATCTATTAATTTTAGGATTGCTGAAAGTAAAATCCTTCTGGTCACTTGTTTGCCCACCCACAACATGGAATATGTAATACTTATGTCACAAACTTTCAGCTCCATCTGCACTTTTTGTGGCTTCTCTTATGGCCGCTGCAGGGAATAAGGGACCCAGGAATGTGTACAATAATGAAGGCAATGCAGCCAGTGCAGTACATGGAGTTTCCCTGCATGCTGAGCCAGCTTGAGCACCTGCTCTGGAGTGCGTTTTTCCCCTCTCACTGACTTAAGCACTGCTTAACCCTGGTAGAATCAGTACCATTATGTTGATTAAACATGTCACTGTTACAGGCATTCACTTGATGATTTTTTTTAGCTGAGGCATTTTTTTTAACTCACACTTTGCCATGTGCTCCATAGAACAATAACACTGAGTGATACAGTATTTTCAATAAAAATGCACAAGTTAATTCTCTCCTTACACAGAGTGGAGCAAATCAGAAGAAATTCCATTCCTGCAGGGACTGGAGGTGTTATATGAAGGGAAAACCAATGAGAGAGATGTTGGGTCTACAACATTTCTGCTTTGGTGATGTCTTTGTCATCCAACAGGAATTTTTAAATTTGTGCTCAAAAATATTTTGTAAAAAAATATAGTTGGATACTATTGGGCTCTAAAAACACTACTATTTACTTTGTCTTTCAAAAACACAGAACTTTCATGACATACTGAAAATGTGTGTCTATTGAACAAACATTTTGCCAGTATACCTTATGCAGTTGCCAAAACTTCAACTGTAAATTGCTTCTTAAAAGATTTGCTTGTTAAAGTCTGTGATTTGTACTTTAATGAAAAAAGAGAAAGGAAAATACTAGAAAATTATGTCTGCATTACTTTCATGCTACAATTTTTCTATCAAAAATTCCTTTATTACTATAGGGAAGAATATATGATCTTTTAGAATATTCATTCAACAAAAATGATACATTTTATTCACCATTTTCTTCGGTAATTGAAACTCAAGATAGCTTCAAAATGTTGTTTTGCTATAGCATTAGATAGGTTGTCTTTACTGAAATATATTTTACGAGTGTTTGGTGTTTGTGCAGCTGAAGACAAACAGGCAAAGAGAGAATGGATTAGTATGAGTGGTGGCAATAATGAGCTTCCTTTGTGTTGTTGCTGTAGGGAAATCTGCATGGATTGAATTGTTGTATATATGAATGCTTGACATTCATATTTCATACAGCACATTTTAAAAATATATATAATCCAGTTGTGTTAATGAACGTGTACTTGTTTTTCCACTAATTTAATTTGATTTGATTTAATAATCTCAAAGGTGTTCATTTGCCAATGTAGCAAATTGATGTAGTATGTAGCACCTGAAAATCTATTTTTTTTTTTCTTGGTTGGTTGGTGTACATTCTGGTGTAAGTGGAGTACAGTGAGGTTTTGTCAGCCAAAGCACACCCCACAGATCTATGGGTAGTCAAAATTCGCAGTTGTCTACTACTACTACTACTAAAGAACCAGTACCTAGTCATTCCTCTGGGGCAAATCTGAAACATTTAAGAGACACAGCTCTCCTTTCCTCTCGATTTTCTAAACTCACTGAAAGCTACATAAAAACAAGTTAAAATGAATTCACCATGTAAATTCTTATTCTTTTTTTGTCCTAGATTTGGCAGTTTTCACACCACACCACTTCCTGCTCACTGCATGCACGCTTGCTGGCTGTACAAACAGTTCCCAGGTCACCTTGTTTACAGCACAGCTGCCACCATCTCATGTAGATGCCCCAGTCCTGACAGTTTTGGATTCTAGAACAATATATGTACAGTAAGTAAAGATTTCTTCTTTCCTGACAACGAAATAGTGCATCAGTTTATTCAAGAATTCCAGTGAGTTCAATCAGGGGAAGGGTTTGTGACATAAAATTAAATTTATTATGATTAAATGCATAGAAGTGATTAGTTTAGTGGTTCTGTGAACCTTCTGATTATCACTTGCCAACTTAATTTCCATTTTGTCTTTACGCAATCAGTATAACCTACATATGGGCAGAGCCTCTGCAAACTTCAGTGCAGGAAATGTTCTGGTGATATGCCCCTTTTGTAGCCCCTGCTTTGTGTGTAATCATTTATCTACTGAGTACAAATACTGCATTAGAGGTATGGCTTAGATTTATTTTTATGATTGCACAACTGGGTTTTCAAATTCTCCAAATAAACCCCATGAAGTCCTCTAAACAAAGCCTTACATTTTTCAACGTGTTCTGAATCTTTATTTCGTCTGGTCTTAATCATATTTTGCTTTTATTTGCAGATGGAAAGAACCAGGAGAAGTAAATGGAATCCTAGATCGCTATGTAATTTATATGGCCACCAATGAGCAGAATTTTACAAAGTGGAATGTAATCTATAACAGCACAGAACTTTTTCTGGACTTTACTATTCCGCAGCTTTTCCCGGGTACTGAATACCTCATAAAACTAGCTGTAAGTTTTAAAGATGTGTAGTAGAGGTGTAAAATGGTGAAAATGATCCAGACTTTGTTAGCATCTTAATATTTAATGGTTCTTGTGTCCACTTTATTTAACGTCTTCTTTTTAAAGCTAAGGGGGGTGAGCCATCCTGAACAAAAGTAGGTTTTTTTGTTTCAAAACAGACTCACAAAAATGTGAATGTAATTTAAATACAGGTTTTCTTCAAGGATAATTTGGATAACTAATAAAGAATTGAGCAGAAATATATTAAATGTTTTTTAAAATGTTTCATTGGGCACAACTTACAAGAAAACATTTAATATATTTTAAAGTGTCAACCTTTCATATTTTGTACCATAGCAGTTTGTTCTTTCATCTTAAAATCTGTATGTAGAAGGAAATAGCAAAGAAGAGTAGTTCAGTGTAAAGTAGCACTTTGTGTATTCAAAACATTTTAAAAGACATTAGTGTTTTCATTGCATTTTTTATCATTGGTTTTATTTTTTGATGAAATAGAACAGCTTCAACTCACTAACAAACCAGAAAATATGTGAATAAAAGGAGGGGATTGTCCCTTGTTTTAAGCACACTGTTCATTTTATAACAATACCTATATAAGGATATTTGCTTTGATAAATGCCATAGAAAAATATTCTGCTCTTGATTATGAATAAATTTACATTTATGTAGACTGGATATGCATTCATTTTTTTCTTAACATGCTCTTGAATGTTCTAAATATTATACCACACAAAATAATCTACCT
Organism: Anomalospiza imberbis; assembly: GCF_031753505.1. Taxonomy (NCBI): domain Eukaryota; kingdom Metazoa; phylum Chordata; class Aves; order Passeriformes; family Viduidae; genus Anomalospiza; species Anomalospiza imberbis. The sequence continues at coordinate 90,799,408 of NC_089683.1, forward strand.
TCAGGTAATGATAAGGATCTGACTTGAACCTGAAAAAAACAAGGATATTCAGTCTAATTAAAGCTTAGATTCATGTTGAAATTAATTCATTTGTGCCTAGATATTTCAGCATAGTAAATTGCTTAGCATATATAATAGCATCATGTCCAAAACTAAGACATTACTTCAACAAGCATTTTATGCCTTGATTTTTTATTTATTCATTACAAAAGAATTTGTGCTGTCCTTCACTGTGCCACAGCTCTTCTCTGCTCCTGCCCAGCTTCTGTGCATGGGGGCACAAGGAGAGAGCATCAGGGAAGAATTAACAGCTACTATCTGGAGAGCACCTGGGACTGCTTCTTTTGGTGGCTCTGCCTTGGGATACAGGAGGAGGTGTTGTGTGGATGTTGGTTTTGCTTCATCAGCATGCGCAGATTTCCTAGAAGTTATCAAATAAATTTTTAGGAACCTTTTGCTCTTTATATTTTTTTTTCTCGTTTCTTTGTATTTTTTTTATCCCCCTTAATATTTGCATTTAATCAGAAAGTAGGAAAAGATAATTTCTTCCAGTGATAAAGATAACCAGATTTACCTGGATAAAATGCAGTGGTCTGTGATAGGTGAGTTAGAAGGTCTTAAATGTCCTTGCAGCTTTGAAAATGATAAAAGTGCATGAAAAGCTCCATATCTTTGAGGTGTGATAGCTTTCATAAAATATTTGGGTCCCTCATATGTAGAACTAGTTTGACTGGTTTGAGAGGAATTTCTGTTACATGTTTACAAGTTATGAAGATTAAACATGGCCAAATGTTACTTGCATACTTTATGAAAGGAAAAAACTCCAAATATAAAAAAACCACCAAAGACCAAATCCACAAAAAATTCAAATCAAGCATATACACCTGGAAAAAAAAATTAAATATTTAGTGTTTCATATATAATTTAACTGAATTTCAATAAAACTTTAGAATAAATACCCCAAATGACAATCAACAGTGGAAGATGTAACTAAATTATTCCTTTTTTTTTTTTTTTGTTAGAATGAAATACTTCTATCAGCTAGAACCTTTTTCTTTTCCTTGTTTCACAGTTACTATTAACTTTGGTTTGTTCACATTAAAAAATTGGTTTTGGTTTCTGTGTTGAGTTATCAAAAATTGCAGCTTGAACACAGGAATCAGGAGCCTCGCGAGCAGAACTTTCAGCACATCACAGGCTGTTGCCTTTAACTTCTGTATGAAAGGTTAATGTTACTACATTGAAGAGAGTTAGAAAATATTTATTTTTGCATGCTGTTGCCAATTTTCAGAATTGACTACAGCCATTTAATATGCAGCATTTTTATTCATATATGAGTACAACAGGTTTTGTAAGCAAATCTAATGCTTCATTCCTAAAGTCTGCCAAGAAGACATAGGGTCATGTCTCCATGGATTAGTGGAAAGGAACTAGCGAGGCTGTCACTCTTATTTGTATGACTGAAGTTCTTTTGTGATTGAACTGTTAAGCCAATATCTCCTCAGGATGCTGCAGTATGGGTAAGCTGGCTCAGGTCCTGGGTGGAGTGCTGCTATGTGGTGACATCTGATAGGGTTTGCATCTGTTCTTTGGCTGTCCAGTTCCTTTGGTATTTTTGCAAATTTCACCTGGACTCTGTTTCTCAGAGTGACAAAATGGGAATTCAGTTTGGATGGAGGTTTTCGTGGCTTTGAACATCACTGGATGTGATAGCCAGATGTCCAGTCAATTAGGATACACCAGTCTAAAATCCCCCTACCTAAAATGCAGATGAGCTCTCTTTTGCTGATTTTCATTAGAAGAACCAGAAACTTCATGTCCCAGCAAATTTCAGAGATAGAAAAATTGAGCTGCATGAAATTCAATAAATAAATGAATGGAAAGGCTGCTATTACCAAGCTCTTAAATGAAACGCTCTCCACTGCTGAAGTAGGCCTGGTGGAAATTAATTAGCAAGTCAGTAAGGAATAAATGAGAAAGAGGCCTTCCAGAACTGCTCTTTTTGGCTTCTTCATGAAGCCAGTGGAAGTGGGAACATTCAAACATTATTCTCCTTCTCCTAGAAGGATAATTTTCTTAAATATTTTTCTTAACAAAATGCTAATGGTTACCTGAGCATCCATCTAAACTGACACTATTTTTTTGGGTTTTTTTAATAGACATTATCATGTTAAAATGAATGCTGTTTTTCGGATGTTCCCAAAACTGAGTTTGCATTCTTTCATCTTCACTTGGTAGTTCAGACTGAACATGGAGTCATTCTTTAGTTGCATTTGGAATGTAATTTCCAGTTATATCAAAACAATCTTTATGTATGAAAGAGCCTCTCATTTACAAACAATACTTATTTTTACCCTTGGGGTCAGTATACAGTTTTGGAGGGCATAGGGAATGTATTTGACTGCTCTCTGATTTGAAAAACAATGGGAAACTGAAGCTAATCCTTTCAAATGAAATATAATAGATTGAGAGAAACATTTTATTCCTGGAGATCTGGAGAGCAAGGTTCTTTGTGTGCTGATGATCCACTTGTCCACTTTAGTACATGGAGGACTTATTAAAACACAGATAATCCCATAAGTTTTATGTATGTCCAAATGTAAATATTTGTTGAATTCAGGTTTTGATTAATTTTATTATTAAACAAAACCCTAAAAATAAACAATAACCTAACACAAAAATCTTTCAATGCAGTACCTATATATATACACATGTATTTTTATGTTTTTTAACATGTGTAGTCTTGCCATCAGCATTAGTGCAAATAATTGGCAAAACATCACGCAGACCATAGCTGTGTGCATGTAAAACTTTAAAAGCCTGTTATATGGAGTGATATGCACTTTTGCCTGCACATTGTATTATTTCATATCCCTAACAAAATATAAAAATTGTGTAGTTAACATTTTGTTCTCTGGCAACTGAAATACAAATTATTTTACTTTATTTTCCATAAACATGTAATAATAACAGCTAATACACACTGGTTTATAATAGGGTGGTTTTTCACTATTATAATTGCACATGCTTCAGGTGCTGTTGTGATGTACAGAAGAATGTTTTATCTATAATATGCCTAAAAGCTAAGTATCATGAGTTATTATACATCCTCTTGTTATTTGAGAAAACAGGTAAACAAATCTATGCTAAGAAAAGTGTTTTACCTGAAAATCACAGGCTTACTAAGTTTAGATGTGGAAGACTAATGAAACTTAGGCAAAAAAATTAATTGCAAAAATTATTGCTACTACACTGAAAGGTGTTTATTTGTTCTGATTAATATTTTAAGGCTTGCACGGGAGGTGGGTGTTCTATAAGCGAAGCCAGCACAGCTATAACAGATGAGAGTACACCAGAAGGGGTTCCTGCTCCAAAAGCCCAGTCATATGCATCTGACTCCTTTAACATCTCGTGGACTAAGCCTGAGTATCCGAATGGTAAGTGAACTCTTTTAGCCTCAAGTTAAAAAGATGATTAGTAAAGGTAAATTAATATTCTAAATGGCAGCTTATATGTGGTGCTTAATTTTTAATGATCATTTTAGCACATAAAATACCTGAGATAGTATCATTGTCTGCAGCCGGGAGGTTGTGGTTTTCAGCCTGTCATGCAGTTTCAGTGGCTCAAAAGTGCTCCCTTTTGATAGTTCTTGTGTACTGCATTTCATTGTTCAATGTTTTCCAGGACAACTGAGCTGAGGAATAGGCTTTCTTGGAGAATATCGGTCCAGGATGTTAATTTTACCCTCCAATAAAAAATTAATTTATTTTACATTAATTGATATGTACTATTAATTAGACTTGTGTTCTGCATACTCATCATATAGTTGTACATTTCTATGCCTGTGAAAGTTAAACAATATACTTTCTTTTGTTTAGAAATGTTTTCCATTTCGAAACATCCATATGTAAAACTTTTAAACAAATGTTACTTTTCTAGTGGGGTTGCACGGTATCATTTACTTTGGAATTCACTCTGATTTTATTATCATGCATGTGGCAGTTTAAATCACTGCTACATGCATGATAATAAAATCAGAGTGATGCTATGTAGAAATCAGTAAATTTGAAGTATCAGAAATGTTTTCTTTATTGGCTCATTATATTATTTCAATATATAGAATTATTTCTCACAGTGGTTTCACATTAATTTCATTTTTTCCTACAAGTCTTTATCCCATTTTCAGTTGTGATAAAGCAACTCCTACCTGTTCAACTTCACTAAAGACATTTTAAATTATCCCCCAAAAGTGGTGATTGTATTCTGTAAGGTCTTACCTTAAATTTAGAAAGAAATAAGAATATGTCACCTAGTAAATAATTTATTTGATAATTTATGGTTCTTTGTATGGAAGTCATTGTAGAAAATTTTGCTTCCTAGCCCCTTAGAAACTTTCTAACCCTATTTCTAAAATCTCATCAGCATATGTGGCAAAGGCAAGGAGGCAGGAGAAAGGGGAAGGGTAAGGGATGGGAGGGGACAAAATGGCGAAGACAGTCACGTATGTGGCTTAGTACTAAAGTCTGAATAATTTTCCCTGGAGTAGGCATTTTTTATAGCTAGTTTCAGGACCTGATCCTGTTATTCTTGCATTGTGGAAAAAAAAATTCAAACAGTTTAGAGAGTGGTTTAACTAATGAAATAAATATAAATATATATGTACATATACATATTTATACATGCATATCAACAGCACACAATAAAGACCTACAGTTTAAGAAATAAATTTCCACAAGCTTCCTTTAAAACAACTGAAATCTGGGATGCATGACTAAATTTGAGTATTATAGATTGTTAATACAGCATTTACTGTGTACAACTTGAATCTCCTTTTAACTACAATAAACAACTTGCTACAGAACCCCTGAGGGTGTTGGTGCACCCTCAGCAAGTTTGCAGATGTTACCAAATTGGGTGGGAATGCTGATCTGCTGGAGGGCAGGAAGGCTCTGTAGGGGGACCTGGACAGCCTGGATCAGTGGGCTGAGGCCAATTTTATGAGGTTCAACAAGGCCCAGTCTGGGTGCTGCCCTTGGGTCACAATGACACCAGGCTGTGCCACAGGCTGGAAAGCTGCTGAGTGGAAAAGCACCTGAGGGTGCTGGTCAACAGTGGCTGAACTGCAGCACCCAGTGTGTGCCCAGGTGGCCAAGAAAGCCAATGGCATCCTGGCCTAGATCATCAATAGTGTGGGCAGCAAGACCAGGGTGGTGACTGTTCCCCTATACTCGGCAATGGTGAAGCCACACCTCCAATCCTGTGTTTAGTTCTCTCACTCAGAAAAAAAGACATTGAGGTGCTAGACTGAGTCCAGAGAAGGGCAATGGGGCTGGGGAAGATGCTGGAGCACAAGACTTATGAGAAATAGCTGAGGGAGCTGGGGGTGTTTAACCTGGAGAAAAGGAGGCTCAGGGGAGATCTTATTCCTCTCTACAACTGCCTGAGAGGAGAGTGTAGCCAGGTGGGGGTCAGTCTCTTCTCCCAAGTAAGAAGCAATAGGACAAGAGGAAATGGCTTCAAGTTGTGCCACAGAGGTTCAGATTGTGTATAAGGAAATATTTCTTCATGGAAAGGGTTCCCAAGCATTGAAACAGGCTGCCCAGGGAAGCAGTTGAGTCACCATCCCTGAAGGTATTTAGAAGATGCAAAGATGTAGCACTTTGGGACATGGTTTAGTGGTGGATTTAGCAGTGCTGGGTTAACAGTTGGACTCAACGATCTTCAAGATCCTTTCCAACCTAAATGATTCTGTGATTTATCTAGCAACATCTTTTCTCATTCTCCAATTTTCTATTTCCATCCTTTCCCCATTTTCTTGAAAAGAATTAAAAAAAAAAAACCCACCAGCAAATAAGCTCTAAATGTTTTGACTGAGCAAGTGCTTAACCTCAGGAAGGTTCACATTGTTCAGTGACTTAGTTTTGCTCATTCTCAACACATCTTTTGGGCTGCCTTGTGGCTGCATCATTTTTGATGGCTGTCAGTGTTTTAAAAGTGTAAGAGGCTGAAAAATATCCTAGTTGAGAAGAATAAAATTTGAGAAAGGCCAGCAGAAGGTATTTAGGTACTATCTCTAAAACTTTATTTCTTCAGCATTCCACTGGGGCTTTCTTGTTTTTTCTGTATTTTTTTCCTCAACAGCATAGAAACTGTTTCCCGCTTTAAACTGAATTGGTTCAAACTTGGTGTGTTTCAGGATGCTAAGTGTAAGCAGTGCTTTTCAAAAATACCAGGCTTGGCTTTGTTTCAGGTGGAAACCTCAGAATTGCAAAGATTTGCATATCATAGATTGTCATCTCCTTATTAGATCTCTGGGGCCATTCCTTTCTCTCCTGCCTGCTTTCATTTGCTACTGCTTGACAGATGCTACTGCTTATTTCCATGGGCTGAGGAGGCTTATCAGCTTCTAATGGGTGTGTGGGCTGGCTGGGGTTTGGACAGCACAGACTTTGCTATGCTCTTGTGATATATATGGGGTCCAGCTGCTTGTCTTGAATTAGAAAAAAGTTAAGGAGAATTAAAATGCTACCCTGGAGGTCAGAGGTGGCAAACAGGATTAAAGGCTACATGGCTTCTTCATAAAGATAGCACAATGAGGAGAAACAAGCTTTGGCATGCAGGAACACCTAGGCTCGTGTTGTCCAGATGTAGATATTGAACTTTGGGGCTACAGTTTTTTATTTAATTTAAGGCTTATTTACATTATTTAGAGGAAAAAATATTTCATAGAAAAATGGGAAATTATACACCTAATTCTTTGTTGAAAGTTTCTTCAGAAATATCATTTATGTACCAAGTAGAAAAAGACTTTTGGAAGATGGCATGTTGAATAGATTTGAAATATCAACATTTTATTTTGTCTTTTTTTCAATCCAGCAATAAAATGGTTGATGGGACATGGCCCAGATTCTGCCAATCTACACATACCTGTCACATATGTATGTAAATAGTAGGTAGTGTAGGCAATATTGACCATTTAGATGAGGGCAATATATGGAGAGGCTTGTGAAGTCATGTGTCATCAGATATTCTGCTTTGACCTTTCATTATTCTAGTGGCCTTAATAAACAATGATCTCTTCTTCAGAGCACATGCATTATAATCTTGCCATATAGTTTGAGATCTGCTCTTTTAAAATCCTTAGCTGGTAAATTCTCAAAAACTTCACTTTGTGTTCATGTCCCAGATAAAACTTAGTCTAAGTCAGGACTCTATCTTCCAAGGCCATGTGGAATTTTAGTGGAAAATATTAGGTATAGTAAAAACTGATTTATAAAATTATTCAGTGAACTAAGCCAATACTTGCTCTTGCAAATCCTTGTGCTTATGAGAGATGACTGGTGTTTGTAGTCAGTGAAATTGATGTAGGTAAAAGTATGTTTGCTTAAGATTTGACCTGTAGATTGCACCTTAAGAGTAAAGTGCTTGTAGTACTTTGGATTCAAAATCTCTTTAGTGTCTTGAATGTCATTGGCATATTATATGGCCTCACCCAGAGAGGGGAAAGGAGGAAGAAGAAGACTTTATAGCTTTCTTCAGTTTAAGTTTAATTTGCATTCTTGGAATTTTTTTCAAAGGTGAAACATAATTGTACTACAGACAATAGAGATTTTGTCTTCAGTGAAATCGAGATTTGACCTAGCTGTCTAGACTTCATAATTATGAAGAAATTCCATCTTTTCATAGTGACCACATGTTGCTCAGGAAGCCTTGTAAATCAAAAAAAATGTCCTATAGTCTTAAATATTTTATGCTTGATAAACTTCAGCAATATCTAGCAAGTCTCAAGAAGTTTGTTAACTTTGGGCTGACTGTGAACTTTTTCTGTTTTGAAAGCCTGTACTGGTGAAATAGGGAGGCAGAGTTACTTATCCCTGGTAAAAATAGTTATTGCCTAATTTAGAAAATTGGCTTCATATCTCAAAAATGGACTATTAGCCCTTTTCTTCTGAAATGTACTTTTTTTCTTTCTTTTCATACTGTGGTTTTCTCCATCAGTGTCCTACAAGGCAAAGGCAGATGTAAAATCGAGAAATAATGGATCCGATTTTTCAGGACAATTGTTCTCTGGGAGAACTAACAAAAACTCAGAGTTGAGCAGCAAGCTGCTCCTCAAGTGGGGATGCTGCACAGTGCTGTGGCTTTAGGAACTCTCTAAACATTATTGCCAAGTGACCTGATTATGATTCGTGCTGTTACCATAAGTATCAAATGAATTAATAATGATTTATTAGGCACTGATCTGGGCTCTCTGGTGACCAGTGACAGGACCCAAGGGAACGGCATAAAGGTGTCTCAGGAGATTTAGGTTGGATACCAGGAAAAGGTTCCTTGCCCAGAGCATGTTTGGGCACTGGAACAGGCTCCCTAGAGAAGTGGTCACAGCACCAGCCTGACAGGGTTCAGGAACTGTTTGGACAATGCTCTCAGGCACATAGTGTGACTTTTGGGGGTGTCCTCTGCAGGGCCAGCAGGGGCTGGACTTTGGTGATCCTTGTTGGTCCCTTCCAACACAGGTAATTCTGTGATTGTATTTTATGATACTTTGAAGGGGTTAGTGCTACAGGTGTAGTAGGTGCTTAGAGTTATCTCAGTGTATGGCATTTTTTCCCTGTAAAACACATAATTAATACCAGCATTCACATTTTTCCTCTGAGATAAACAAAATATTTTAAAGTATATACCCATATTTATTTAATGGAGGAGAAATATCAACCATTCATGTTATTGCATCACAAGCAACCAGATACAGAACCACAAGGGATTTTTGCTTTAGGAAGTCTGTCAAATGTAGTAAGATTGAGAGTGTGAGATTTTCCAGGACCTCCTCCTACACACATCTCTGCTGAGTTGAGTTTAGCCTCTCACTTTTCTAGAAGAGAAAAGAATTGAGGACTGTGTGAGAATCACTTCCCCATACTCAGCTCTTAAGCATATAAATCTTTTGAAGTAGAACTTTTCAAAGCTCAGCTGAAGCAGTTGTGTGTACACTTTTATTTATGAAGCAGTTTGCCATTTTGTGGAAGGGAAAATATTTTTTCTTTTTCACATCGAATCTTCCTCAAAGTAGTTTCAAAAAATTAATTTTTAAGGGAAGGAATGGTGAGCTGAGCTATAGTTCTACAATAGAATTTGTCTTTTATAATGGAAGGATTAGAAGGCATCCTCTGAACTAAAATCACTTCAAATGAATCCTATAACTTTGCATTTATTTGCCTAAGATTTCTAATTGAAAAAACTTCTAAAAAGGGCAGTTATTCAGGAGTAAGAAAGATGGCAGAATAGACCTGAGAAAAAGTACTCCTGTGCAAGCTCAGTTTCCAAAGTCTAAGCAAATCTGTAAAACCAAGTCTTTAGTTAATTAAATTCAAAACACTGTACAGGATTTGTTATCCTACCATGTACCTTTGGAAGAACAAAGTTTTAGAATTCTTTATAAATGCAATAGGCAATCACTTGATGTTTTAGTTAGTATTACCCAGTTATACAAGAAGGACCACTCTTTCCTCTGTCTAAAAATCTTGATAATGTTTGTGTTTCCAAATAGTTTTCTTTCTGTAGATTGAATAAGCAAGGAGTATTTTATTTCAGGATTTTTTTTCTACAGCATATTGAGAAAGAAATAGTAATCATTACTCTTCTGTGATATCATTAAGAAAAGTGGGTAAAATTTTCCAACCACCCTACTCCTATCCCAAATTAATGAAGTGTGTTGTTTGTTGGCAAAGTGCCAAAAATCTGAAGTAATTGTCATCAAGAATGGGTATGAAAAAGGTGGTTTATGTGACAAAATTACTGGTTACTGGTTCATTGCAGTTACAGCACTGCTCTGAGTTGTCTTTCCGTATTTCAATTATTGTGGAGATTTTGTTTCTAAGTCTGAACCTGTTAAGATGTGAGATGGTTTTTTGTGTTGTTTGAAAAGCCATATGCAGAGTAGACTGTGAAGCAGAATTGCCTCAATTTCCCTCATTCCAAGGTGATGCTGGCTGCCACTCAGAAACAAGTTTGTTAAGGGGTAATGTTTGGAATAGTGTAATTGATAAAGAGATGCACTCCACTTGTGCGGTTTTCAACAGTTAAAGATGGGAGAGTATATTTCTTTGGAGTTTTACCTGCCCAGCCATGCTAAACAGTATCTGCTCAATTGTAAACAGTTTGAAATACTATTACTGCCTTGGTGTCTGTAGCATTACTATTCTTCTAAATTCTGTAGCTTTTTGGTTACTGAGTGCTCTCACATTGTTTTATAGGTATTATTACTAGCTATGGATTGTACATGGATGGTGTTCTGCTGCAAAATTCATCACAGCTAAGTTGTTATGCCTATGGGCTTGCTCCTTGGAGTCTGCATTCCTTCAGAGTCCAGGCTTGTACTGCAAAAGGTTGTGCTTTAGGTCCACTGGTGAGTACCTTAATTTACATTCTGGGAGTGTAATAAATGTCAGATGACAGTGAATATCAGAGTAAATGGTGATGATTCACTCTGGGCAGTACTAACCCATCTGGCAAAATGTGACATTTAAAAAAAATCCTGTTTAAGAGCTGCTAAAGATTCAATAGGTCATTGTTAGGCACCATTCCAAAGCAGAACATAGGTACAATGAAGGAAGACAAAAACGGAGGCTGAAACACACATTATTGAAATTAAATGGAGTTAATATGTTTGAAAGTTGCAGGTGTGCTTTAACCACATTTACAAGGATGTATATAAAGTAAGAGTTACTGTTCCAGTAATGAGCAAATTTCTAGCTGCTGGACTGAAAGGACTAAAGTTAATTTGAGAATTGCAGAAGCCAGTAGTGGCAAGAGGAGCAAGGAAAATATGGTAATTCATAAATCTTTTGAATGCAAGTATGTGATCAAAATATTATACTGGACAGATTTTAGCAGTCTTGTGTAACACCCCATTTTTGCAGGATTTGAGAATACAAGAATATTAAATTTGACAAATTTGAGAAAAACAGACCTCCTGAGGCTTTTTTATTTTGTTAAAGGTTTTTAGACATATAGCTGAACTGATAAATCTAGTATGATTTCATAGTACTGTAGCTGATGAATAACTAGAATCATATCTACTGTGCTTGGGTTTGTTTTCAAGTATAACTGAGAAAGGCCTGTGTTTATTCTGGGATTTAACTTTTTGTTTAATTCAGCTTTATTTGCAGACTTCTAAATTTGATTAAAAAAAGGAAGAAAAAAGACATTTGGGAGGTTTTTGTGGGTTTTTTTTCTATTTTTTATCAGTAAAGAACTTCCAGGCTTTATTTTTATGATGTAATTTGTTAGCCACATTTCCAGTGCTATTTCTAAGATTGTTTTCATTCAAATGCCGCTAATATTTTCTCTCTGCAGAAGACAACTGGACTTTATAACCATCAAACATTTTATAGCTTGCTTTACTTTGAAGAATATTTACTCTTAAAAGCTTGAATGGCTTTTTGCCAGTTTTTCTTGTACATTTTTACAACTTCACGTATACCCCAGAAGCAAACATTGTTTTAAGGTACTTGATGTGCTATAACCTAATCCATTGTGTTGGTAGTGATGCTTAAGACAACTCATTACCAAACTTTGCATACAGATGAAATATTTAAGTTTTCAGTACTACTTCCTATCAAATAGGCATCAAAAGAACTGAAGAGAACATCAGTGGTTACAGTTTAAAAAATATTTTTAGTAGTCTTTTTTGATGTCTCCACTGAACTACAGACTTGTGACTTGACTTTTGGAACAATTCTAAGGGGTTGCTGTAGCTGATGCTCATCTGCATCCCATGATCAGTACACAAACTGTTTTCCAGAGCCAGTGATCCATCTCTAATCACAGGAATTGAAGTACATCTTGATTTAGGCTCACCTAAGTGCTGTCAGGAAGTTAAAGCACTGGATCTTCATTTGATTTTTAAAAAAAAGATTTTCATACCAATTATGGAGAAAATCCAACATTTAAAAAAAAAAGAGAGAAACCTAAAGTTTTGCCTCTGCTCTAAATAGTATGGGAAACATTTCCTAGCAGTAAACTGATATGCTTCCAGCTATTTTTGTTGCTGATCTTGTGCTTAATGTGCCCTAATCGATCAAGGAACATCATGTGACATTCTCCTAAATATGGAATTTGTCCACCTTATATTCCTGAAGGTGGCTCTGAAGATCTTAATTAATTATGAGAGCATTAGATGTTATTCTGTTTCAAAAACTTATTTTTGTTCAGCTTAGGTAGTTTTTGTTTGACACTTTTTTCTGTGACTATGATTTATTTTTAAGTGAGATGTAAATTGTTAAGTACATTAAGAAAAGCTGTATTTTAATCTCTTCGTATTACACCCAAGATATTGCTATTGTCTGTTATAATTGTTTGATTGTTTTGTCCCTAAAGAGGGAAAAAAAATGGTTTATTAAGGGCAAGTGTAACCTCTAATAGATTCTCTGAAAAAATTCAAGCAAACTAAAATTATGCTAGTTTTGAAATATATTAGCTCCTGTAAATATCTTATAAATAAATGGAAATTTTCAACACTGAATATTTCTTGTCTCAAACCACTGCTATTAAATTTAAATTTCAGGGTTTTAGTAATATGTATGCTAGTACTTTTCCCAGTATTATTATGCCTATCCTATGATTTGGTGTAACTTCTATGATAACAGAGTCTTTGTTTATAATGTTATTAATAAATATGTTGAAAATACCACAGGATGGTATATAAAGTAATATTTAGAAAAATGAATATGAAAAAGGCTTTCTGTACCATATGTTTATATAGCACATCATAAAGAAAAAGCCGAAGACATAATACAGCTGTTGCAACTGTTTAGGACATGATACAGATTGCTACAAATTTATATTATTTAATGTTTTTTTGAATCTTCTTCAGTAGAAAAACATAATTGTTATTAATTTCTTCACATTCGTGATGTTTTTGATTGGAGCACCTGCATTTAGGAGCTCTTTACTGGAAATTACTTTGTTTAGAAAGTACAGTTTAGTCAAATCCTTACATAAGGATGTTTTTGACTAAAATACCCAAATAATCAATGTGGCAGTGATCCAATAAATCTATGAAGTACTTGTTTATCTTTAAGCATGTACTTTATCCTGTTGACTTTACTTCAACTTATCACTTGCTTTAAATATAAGAAAGTGTATAAATAGAGAAGCACATATGGAGGTATTGATGCACGTGGCACTTGTAAACAATAAGCTGTCCAATCTTTACATCTGAAAAGTGCAATATTCATGTTTCAAGGACAGAGAAAATATGTTTGGTTATTTAGATGACAGAGCAAGTGTGGCAGATTAAAAATAGCATTTATTAACATTCCCAAGAACCTGCAGTTGAGAGGCACTTACAGAGGTGCGAAACCATCTTATACCTTAGAAAACACCAAGTAAATAATGTAGGAGAAACAAAATTGTCACCATAAATAGCATAACAACAAATTACTTTGTTCCATAGAACTGAATGTTTACTACAAGTTATGAAATTTCAATAGTAAGTCTCTGGAATATTGAATAAGTAGTTATTTACTTCTGTTGCAAGTCTTTCCTATTCCATACATTATCCAGCTCTTTTATACTTTATTTTCTCTTAAAGATTTGCTTTTTATTGCGACTTAATTTTATTAGGTGAATGTCGAAGTTAATTTAGGGAGCAGCCAATATTCCAGAAAGGATTTTTTTTCTGTCAAATATCTGTAATAATTTACTACAGTGTTTAAATGCATTTTCCTTGCAGTTGCTTTTTAAACGCGGAAAGAGAAAATTTCTTGGTCTTCTATTGCTGTTTCCTTTCCTTACACTGAGATTGTACATCCACATGAAGTGCAATGATGTTTGCAAAAAAATAATCTTTCATTCTTTTCCAGTATTTGTTTTCTGTTCCTTACAGTAGTCTCTATTAAAAGTGGGTTAGTAGCTGGACAGCTTCAGACAAAAATAGATGAAAGGACAGCAACATGCTTAAAAATTAGGATGCTGACATTGTTAGTTACTTTTTCTTAATTAAGAAATACCTTTTCTTAAACTTTGCTTCTCTTATTCCTCCTCTGTGACTATGACACCAAATTCCATCTCCTGCTGAATTTACAGGTAGAAGCTCGGACCATGGAAGCTGCCCCTGAGGGAATGGTTGATGTATTTACTACTGTTGATGGGTCCAAAGAAGTTCAATTAAAATGGCTTGCCCCAAATAAACCTAATGGAAAACTGACCTACACAGTCCTTGTCACTGGTCTGTTCTATGCTGATCAAGGTATAATTTTCCTTTCATAGTAAGTCTAATGGTAGCATTGATATTCCATTTATTTTTTAAAAAAATTCTTTTAGCACTAAATTTTTCTACTTTTTTTTGTTTTTCCCTGAGCCATTGATTATTTTAGAATTACCAATTTTTATTCTTTAAGAACTGCTGTTTTGATTTATGGTGCTTTTCATTTGTACAAACATATAAATTGGCAAATGAAGATAAGCTCTCTGCACTCATTTAGTCTCTAGATAAACACACAAAGTCTTATCTTGCCACCTTCTCTCAGATAAGGAAGCTATGCTCACAAAATTTCAGTTGGTTTGCTTATATAAACCACTCATGAGAGCTGGTCATAATATGGTTGATCATGGGTATAATTTGAAGAAGAAAGGGAAAGAAACCCAACTCTTTGTATCATAAACAGACTCAACATGAGATACAAAAGCCTGACAAGTAAGAGTTCCCTGTTAAACCTTATTGTATTGCAGGTTGTTCTTTTGCTTCCACCGGTTTATGTTGCAGGTTGTTTCCTTTTTTCTTACATATTTTAAATTTAAACATAGCAATGTGGTCTTGGGTTAAAATGTTGTAAATCATAGTAGGCAGAGTTAGTGATGTCACCCCTATGTAAAAGCCTAAGGCACTAAAGAAGGTAAATGGACATTTTTTCCAAATGTATTAAAAAGCGTGCATATTTTTAGTTGAAAGTAGAACACCATGTCCTCTAATTATATAATTGTAACATACTTGGGCAGTGAATAAAAATGAATGTTCACAAAATGAGTATGAGCATTTAATATGTCAATTTGAGCTATTAAGCATACTATAAGGTATAATAAATAATAAAATATTGTACACAAGTAATATTTATGAATTATACCTAACAATGTTGTCATTAATTTTTAGTGCACTTTAAACAGCATGATTGACATTAGGCAACTGTAAAAATGTTTTCTTATGAGTATAATATGAAATTGTGGTTGAAAATAATGTTTGGATGACATTTAATCCTTCTATGTACTGTTCGCAATTTTAATCAGTATTGTGAATGCAGTAACAGAGAATTGAATTGCTGATGACTTCATAACTTGCCTCTTCTTTTCTGCTCAGAATGAGACCGGTTTGTTGCTTCCTGGTGCTAAAGAGAATACTGTAGTTGCTGTAATTGCTGTTCCCTGCAAAGTAGTTTATAAATGAACTTGTTCATGTGCTCTTTGGAGAAACATGTTCACTGAGGAGGGTAATGCGTGGTAGGCAGTCTCCGCTGACCCCTCACAAAGACTGTTGTGTCCCTTTTTTATGCAATGAAGGCTTTGATGTATTTTGCTGTGAAGCACTTGTAAGATTATGAGGAGGAGTGATGATCAATATAAAAAAAAAAGGAGCAACATTGTGGCTGGACCTGTGACAGCAGAGCCATTTCCGCCAAGGCAGCAGGGTGAATAATGCAAAAGCCATATTCCCCTTGTGTTTAATCTTGCATTGTTTTTGCAAAGAAAATTTCTGCTTGCTTTCTAAGTCATGTCATCCTCGGTTGTCATCCCGTCTCTCAAACCATCAAAACGGTATTAAATGTTGCAAAGCTGTGCAGCTAGAGAACTTTCAAAAGTCAGAACCCATTTGCAGAGCAGCCCTTGTAGAAAATGTATTCTGTTCTCGGCAGAATTTTCCTTCAGTTCTTTCCACTGAGAAGTTTACTGATTTCTCCCAGTGGAATCTGCTGGAATTTATCGGTTCATGGTTGGCAGTCACAGATTAAGGTAAATGTCGATCCGTAATGACCCTCTACATGTTAGTATTGCAGTAAAGCTGGGCTTTTATGTCAAAGATATCGGAGAGGGAGCTATTACACATGACAGGGGTGATCAAGGGACTCCAGACCAAGGCAAGCATTATTAAATATTGACTAGTTCTGTGATTTATGTAGAGCTGGAGGAAAAAAGTGACTTTTTAACCATTATATATTCTTCAGCAACGAAAACCAGCCATTTATCTCCTGCTGGTAATAAAGAACAGAGTGCCTGCATATTTTAGTGGAGGGAAAACCTGGCCTTATAAATGAGATGGACTCTTTCATGATAACATTTCAGTTTGCTAATTGCCAAAAGCAAAACAGGCAAATTGGAAGCAATTATAAGAGTTGACTTGAAGTGCCTGCTCTGTTAGTTCAACTCAGGAGAACCGGGTGGTGGTGGAAGAATCATTGGGGAATAGAACCCAGAAAATTTCATTACGTTTGTTCATTGTTGCTGAAACTTTGCTTTGCAATGCTAAAGAAGTTAAGAGTGTTTCCCCCCAGAAGTCAGAGCTCTAACAATTGACATTTAAGCTTGCTGTTTTGGGGTTATGCAGGAAGGAAATTAAGCATTAATTCATAAAGCTTATATAAGACATCATCTGTTCACAATTTTTACACAAAGTTTATTGAATTATCTGATGGCTAATTGGTATTTTCTTGACATAATGAGCAACTGTATTTCATCCTTTGCTGCAACGTCTATTAAAGAGGCAAGGATTAAAATGGAAAAAGGGGAGAGGGAATTCACCTAGAAGGTGAATATGAACATCCAAATGGCTGTATCTCTCACTCAAATTGGTGGCCTGCTCACTACCTTAAGTGTCAGTTTGGGAAGCAGTGACCCCACTAATACTAGGTAATTTTTGTGTATACATCTCTCAAATGAAAAATCTTTAAGATAACTTTCATTAATAAAAACTCAAACTTCTGATAGGAATATGAGTGTTTAATAGACAAACATAATTTCCCAAACAGGTCAGTCACCTTCTCTTATTAAGAACAAATTTAACTAACTTCTGTTGCAAAACACTGCAAAGATTATTAGATGTATAAATAATATCTATTATGAGGGAAGGGGAGATGTAGGAGATTTTCCGGCCAATGTCATTCCAGCCCGTGACCTGTTTTTATTTGAAAATAGGGATACTCAATAGGATACTCAATAACATAATTCTAAGAACTGCTTAAAAAAAACCCATCAGATAAGAAGAGTATTATAAAAAAAGGCAAACATATTTTGGCAAGACTTTTATGAAAATTTAGTATTTGTGTACTTTACTGAGATACCTGTTTCTAAGTGAAGGAGAATTAGAAAGGATTAAAGGTAAAGGGACTTGAGTGAATTATTAAGCATATCAAAACATGTTGCAGAGGTGTCTATGATTTGATAATGTGGGGGTTATAGTGTTTCATCAAAGAATTGAATTCATTATATCAGTATCTTTTTCAACTTTAGCTTAACTATGTGAGGCCTAGATGGTCTGCCTTTGAATCTAACATATTTCCCTGGCTTTTTTTTTTTTTTTTTTAATTAGGAAATAGTATGCCTCTTGGGGATGGATTTAAGAGGGACAGACTTTTTGAGGAGTGGAAATAATTCTGCATAAGTATAGCCCCTGGACAGGGCAAAGGATCCCACTATGAGGGTGTGATTTTTTCCAAGTGCACGTTGTATTTCTACAATTTTGTACTGCCATCACTAATGTATATTGTGAAACTCTGCTTGATGTGTTGTTATCTTATCAGTGCCCTACTATAGCATATGGTATGTTGAGATAGCAGGTTGATGACATGGAAAGTGTTTAAATAACTTGTAACTTAACACTTTCTATGTCATGAACCTGTTATTCCAACACTGTAGAGGCACCAGCTGATCTCATGATGAATATTCTATGGCTGTCCCTAGGCTTGGCGCCTTTCCTTGTCCTGTTCCAAATCTTTCAAATTTCACATACCTATGTCTCTGACTGTCTTAATATTTGATCACACTGCTTTTCCACCAAATGGCTCTGCCACTCATCATGTTTGTTTAAGATACAATATAACTTTTCATCCATCTGCTTTTAAAAATATGCCCATCTCATAGCAGTTCAGTGGAGCAGCCTGACAGCTTATTGGTTATTTCCATGTTAAAACAAGTTGTATTTAATTCTAGACCTTTTTTCCCTAATGGGGCCAGATCATCTGAAGTAATTTGTAAAAGATTTAAAGTTGCTGTGGTTTTTTTTTAGTGGAGAATGTTTATCTTCTTACAGTAAAAACAATACTTCAGCTAAGGATACATCGTAATGCATAAAAGCAAGGGAGAATATTTTAGCTGTAATGTGTTTGAATTCCTGACTTTTGATTCCAACATAAATGTTTTGTAATGTATAGCCTGTTTTTTCATTGCTTTTTAATTCTGTTACTGCTGATAATTCTTTTATTTTAAGATGATGGCTTGGCAAGGTGTTGGTAAATAGTGTGTACCCATTAAGATTATCAATAACCAAACTGAAAGCCAAGCAAATACGATCACAAACTGATGGAAAAGGTCACTGCAAGTGCGAAGTGTAGATTAGCAGGAGATAGTTTGGATTGTCCAATGGAGGAGGATACTTATAATGGATTTTTCCACAGTTTGGCCATGATTTAACAATGTATTCAAGGGAAATACCTGTATCAATTAGCCATCATTTTTTAATTCAACTCTTCATTTTTCTGAAAACATTTCACTGTGAAAGCACTTGTTAAAAAACTGGAAGGAGCTTTACTGGGGCTGTTTCGCCATTCTGTTCTGCATAGGCATGTTCTAGTTTTCCAGAAAAGTATTTGTTTCCAGCAAACAGCACATGGAGATCAAACAGGACTTTAGGAATTGAGGGCTCTGTCCCAGTTCTGCAGTGCTCAGGCATCATTGCTTGGGCTCAATGCAATGTAATGACAAGTTGCTTTGCCTCAAGTCATTTAAGGCCCAGTACCTGCTTGGGAGGAGCCTTAAAGAGGAATTTGGTTTGCAATTGGTTATTCCAAGCCATAAAATACTAATGCTATCAGAGAACAAACAACACCTTCCCTCTTCAAGAGTAGTTAGATACACTCCCAGTTCTCAGAGGGTTTTAGGGGAAAGAAAGGTGATGGAGTCAGGCTTATTTCCCTCAAGTACTTTCCTCATTAATCCCTATTTATTCTCAGATGGGTTCAGATAGAATACAGGGTCATTTTTAATTGCATCTGAGTGTCTGAAATTAAGTTCTAGGACAGGAAGAATCAGGTATTACCTCTTTTCCAGAGGAGTGATTTGGAGGAAATTCTTATCTTCCTACCTCTGTCAGATGACTGTGTTAGCCCAAAATTAATCCAAATCTGTAACCCCCAAGATGTTGTGATGCATTTGAATGTGAAATTGACCTAAAGAGAATCCTTAATTAACTGCATGTCCTTAGGGAGTTTCATAACATGAAGTTGCAGGGTTATACTCAGAACTCCATTGCTTACGAATGTAGAAATCAATGTTTGTTATTTTCAGTTTGACATTTTGGGGTTTTTGGTTTCTTGAGGGTTTTTGTAATACTTATTATAACTTGTTTTGATGACACATCATCCACGTTCCATATTTTTCAGCAAGATCACTAACCAGGTATTTTTGTAAAGAAAAAAAAAATTATCTGCTTTTTTGCTTATTTGGAGATGGTGTACCAGAGAGGTTCATTGCATCCCACTCATTCTCTTGGCAAAGTGGAGAATTCTAACAGTAGAATACAGCATAAACAAGTTGACTTTTGCATGTATATATCAGAGTGTTGCACATCTAACCTTTTTAGTTTAATATTTACTATATATATGAATAAATGGAGTAAAGCTCAGACCATCTATTCATTTAACTTCTCTAAGAAAGTTCTTCTTACAGTCTTGAACTTGGCACAGTGTACCCAATACTTTCAGTACTCTCTCCAAACAGAAGTTAAAAAAGAAGTGTTAAGAATCAACTTAGTGCAAAAAGCAATGACTGGTAGGGGAAAACACCACCTGCAGATGGCAACAGAAGTGGGGAAAGGAATGCTGAAGCCCCTTGAAGTTACTAGCCTGTCTTGTGCTGAAGGCTTGAGAATGAGGAATGGAAGTTACTACAAAATGCTTACCACCTTCTGCACCAGAAGGATAACCTCCACACTCTCAATGTGAGTGTGGGAGGCCTTAGCTGCTTTTCCAAACCAGCCATTAAGGAGATTTTTCATATTTTGTCCCCTTCCTCTCTCATTTTGTCTGTCTTCTTAGTTCTAGTTAGAGACCTACAACACTTAGCACTCCTAAAGACATTTGAAGGGGAAGCAAAGAGGATGCATAACCCATTTTCAAATAGCCATATTTAATCTGTTCACCAGAGCAGGAGTTAGGGGTATTTTGCCTTGGAATTGTAGGGCATTTAAATTTTGATTTGCCTGGCTAGAAAACTCATGGTTTTGCATGCACTTCAGGATGATTATTGAGTAATGTTTAGTCAAGCTTCAGTAGCTTTTGAGCAGCTTCACAATGCACCATCTATTATCATAATTCTTGTCAGTATGAGGTGTGCTGTTCTTTTCCTTAATACAGGCATCTCAGAGGAAAGCAAAATTAAAGTCACTCTCTAATTCCTACATCTGACCATTTCTTTGGTGAAGACTCTAGCATCAGACCACAGATGGTGTTTTAATTGATCTTCTGCATCACTCTATTCCCATATTTATGTTTTTTGTCACATGTACATTGTCTGTCTTGTACTTTAGAATTTGTATGGTTTCATGTGATAAAGCTGATAGGGCTGAACCCCATTTTTGTGAGGAATGTAATATCAGTTCTTAACAGGCTGAAATTCCTAGTGACTGCCTATAGCAGGGTTGGCTCCAAGACTGTTTCTACTCCCTTGGGGAGTCTAGGGAATAATAGCAATCTTCTAGAGATGGCTCTGGTAAACAGTATTGAGTAAAAGGGAATTTGCCAATCAGTTTTCCTACAAAAACAGTCTTCTAGTTAATGAATGTCTTCCAGTGTTTTTAGCCTACATGAAGACTACATTGACTGTGCTTAGGTATCTATGGTAACTGCTAAATGTAAAAAACCAATTTATGACATTAAACACAATATGATTAATGTCAATGACATAATCCAATCAAGATATATACAATCTGGCTAGAGCTTCCACAGATAAAAATATTGAGTTTGAATATTTCTATGTGTTGGCTTTAAACAAATAAACTTCTCTTTAGAGACTAATATAAACCCCATGTGTTTTCTCAGGTAGAGAAAACGTGATGAAAACTGGGATTTGACAAGATTTTGTTGAAGTTTTTCTTTGCACTTTATAAGGGGGAATCAAATTATATTTGGACTATATAAGTTTCTAGTGTGATACCAGAAAGATCACTATGATCAGTCATCTTTTTATAGGGATAATTGTGTGCACCTGATGTGGCTGTTTGTGTTACTCTTCATGTTTTTGCCCTAAACAGTCTAGAGGGAGGTAATTTATAAGTAAGTACAACAAACAGACACCTGAGTGATTCTGTGGTTCTTTCAATCTCCAAGTGCATCACTTATGATACCTCATGAAAGGTGACTGGAAAAACCAAAAGAATGTCATATGTCAGACAAAAATCCTAGATCAAGTTTAGAGCTTCATTCCTTCCAAAGTATTACAACTAACTGTAATGGCATTTGACAGTACTGACTTTTTTTATATGACTTCTTTTGGCTAACTCAGCATTCTGAAAAAATAAATAATGTTCTCCCTCTGTGATTGAAAGGGTTAAATAGTACCAATTCATTACCACTCACAAAAGGATTTATTTTCTTCTCATAAATCAGTTTTATTCTACATTTTTATTATTCCCTTGGGTCAACTGCTCCAATTGAAATCAATACAAGTGCAAGTGACACAATCAATCTAGATATTTGATTATGGATTTGAGACTCCAAGTTCTGCTGTGTGTGTTTAGCTAGCCTCCTTCTGATAGTGTCCCTGGAGAATGGAAAATTCTTATTGGCATCCATGAATTATGGGCATAGATTCAGAAACCAGATACTGTGATAATCTCCATTTATGTACTGCTGCAGCTAGAGAAAGAATGTTCTAACCATGGAGAAGCAAACTTGAAGGTTTAAAATCTTACTGTTTCTGATTTTTTTTACTATATAAAGTCCCTCATGAAATAAACTTGATAAAGTCTTGATAAAATTATGATTTGTCTATAAAACCCCTCAAACACAAGGAATGAAATCAGTAACTATATGCTCTGTTATCAGCTTAAGATTGCAAGTGCAGCAAATGCTTTTGATCTTTGATGTCTCATGTCAAATGTGATGTTTTGCCACTTGGATTACTATACTGTGCTGGGACACTTCCTCCTGTTCGTATCAGGATAACAGTGCTTAGACACTGGAAACCTTTTTGAAATCCAGAGAAGTTGGTTGTACTCATAGAATGCTTTCCAGAGTTTGGTTTAGGTCATGAGCTGCATTCCTACTGTGTGTCTCAAAAACACTCTGTACAGTGTGCAGAGTGGGGGGTCCAGGACTGATGCCTCTTGGTGCTATTGCAGAAAAATTGAGTTACAGTAGAGATTAATATAATTACAGCAGAGATTTAACACTATACTTAAACACATGTTTTAAGTGGAAGGTGTAAATGAGACTGAGTCAGCTGCAAGACTCATTAGAAGTTTCTGTATTTATGAGAGACTAATGAGAAAAACTACAACAGTAATTCAAATCAAAAAGGTTTCATCTTGGCAGCTTCATCAACAATTACAGAGGTTTTTTAGTTCAAAGCCTCAGGGCACTGAGCTGAAAGCTCCAAAGGGTAGATGAGACCACACACTGAAGATTCCTTCCTGCCTGCCATCATGACAAAGCCTAATCTTGGCTGCAGTCATTAACCATCCAAGGGGTCTGTGCTAAGTTTCTTGTTTAAGCTCTCACATCAAGCTGGGGGCTTTATTCATATTTCAGTCCGTAGAATTAATGAGCATATAAATGCACATTACTTAGTGTTTGTAGCACTAATAATCACTTATTTCTACTGACAGGAACATGCTTTCATCATAATGATTGCCCCTGCTTTGCCTTAGGGTTCTTGAAGTGTTCTGAAAATTTTTATAGCATCGTAGAACAGCTGAGGTCAGAGAGCACCTCTAGGGAACAACCCTAGCAGGGTTAGTTGGAGCACATTGCCCAGGAGAGTGTCCAGCTGGCTTTTGAGTATCACCAAAGTTGGAGATTCTGAGCAACTTGTTCCAATGTTTGACCAATGTCAAAGTAAAAAAAAAAAAGGGGTTTTTTTATAAGTTTAAACAGAATTTGTTGTATTTTCTGTATGTACTCATTGTGTTTTGTTCTGCTGCTGTACATTGCTGAGAAATGTTTGGCTACTTTATGCCCTCACAACAGATATTTTTAACATTTTATGCATTTTTAAGATCCTTCCTCCTCTTCTTGAGGCTAAACATCCTCAGTTCTCTCAAACCCTCTTTGTGTGACATATTCTTCAAGGCTTTAATCATCTTTGCATGGAGTCCACTCCAGTAAGTCCAGTGTTTTGTTACGCTGGGGATCCCAGAACAGGATGAACTCTGCAGATGTGTCTCACTAGGTTGAATAGAGAGGACGAATCCCACTGTCAGTCAGGCAGTGTACATACAGATAATGTCTGTATGTCTCAAGACCATCTAAGATAGCTCTACCAAATCTGAGTCTGTAAGAAGCCTCTTTGAGTGATGACTAGAGTACCAGTCAGAAAATATTAGTCAGAAACTGGATCTTCTAGGTTTCATATTTCTGCTGTACTTGCCAACACAGATTTTGATCTTATTCTTCAAATATTTTCCACTTTTCAGTTTTAAAACTAAAGGTTTCTTTTAATTCCCAAGGAAAAAGGAAAAAGATAAAGTTTTTTAATGTAGATAATGTGAAACTCTTCTTATTTACAGGAAAATTAATATTTTGGATTCATAATTTTTCCAGTCCCCCAGTGCTTTTAAATTACCCATTTTGACTCATTCAGCAACTCCTCCTAGCCCATGAGAGTGAAGTTTTCATGTGTTAAGAGAGTCTTTAAGTTTTGAACTCAGTTTGATGGACTGTGACCATGATATGTCCATAGGAACAATACATCTGTCAGCTCAGGAGAAAGGGAATAAATAGTGGATCAAGACATTGAGGCAAAAAATCAGCAGTATTCTCCTCTGAAAAAAAAGAAAGAAAAAAAGCAAACAAAAAAACCCCCTCCAAAACAGAATGCCAAGACATAAAAACCAACCTCATCTCAAAACATAAAAACCCCCCAATAGTTTGTTGAAAAGGGGGGTATGGCATTAAAGCCAAACTACTTCACAAGTCAGTATAACAATTGAGATGACAATTTGAGAACAGTTCATTATTACAGTTCTTAATAATGCCAATAATGCAAAGAAGTATTTTAGCTGGTTTTCTACTGGGATAATCAAACTAATGGAAAGTGATATTTTTAATTCTGAATGCTCCATTATAAACAGTGAGAAAGGAAGAGATGGAGAAAAGAAAAATCTTAGCTGGGAGGAAAGTAGCTTTTGTGGTAGTTAATGAGGATAAAGAATCGGCAAAACAGGCAAAAGAATGAGCTAAGACACAAAGAAGTGTGCATATTCATAGAATTTCCCACCAAAGATGTGGTGTCAAAGAGGCACAAATTAGCTGTGTCTCAAATAGGGACAGAAACTGGTGACAATGAGGATGAGTTCAGGTGAATTCTTGTTTCATTTTTATTTTGCTATTCTAATCTTATTAACTTTTTCTGTGGCCCAAGGTACAAGGCTTAACCTCTGTATGCTCACATCATATAAAGCAGACATAAAACCAACTGTAAGTGTTTGTGATAGTTACCTAAGTAATCTTTGTATAGATTCTCACATGAACTGTTCTGTGAGCTGGATTTTTACTACCTTTTAGTCTTTGACTAGTCTTCTACACTGGTAATAATTCTGCTTCTGTCTGCTTGAATATCAAAGGACAACATGTTCTATAATGTAAAAGAGGTTTTCAGGACATAATGGAGCTATATGTAGAGTATGGATTGGTATTAATCACAAATGCAATGATATTAATAGAATTACTTGGTATTTGCCCAAGCTTGTGAAAAATGTGTCTTTCTCTGTTTAATACATAAAAAAGGAAACATCTCAATTTATTACCTTTTCCCTTAAAAACATAAATTTTGATCCTGATGGAAAGAGTACCTTTAAGCATGCCCACATCTGGGGGAAAAAAAGTTCTTAAATGTAAGATGAATATGTTTAGTTTGTATTATTTCTTTGCCATGAAAATGGTTTTGTGTTCTACCATTTCTGCGCTCATCACAACCTTTGCTACATGAATAAGATATCAGGATACTAATGGCTAATTTACAGTATTCCGTGTGTGCTGCTTCTATACTGTACTGCTGTGACCTTTGCAATATTATGTATTCTGATTGGCTGTGCATTTCACCTGTTCCCCACAAGTTAATAAGGCTGTAAAAAGGAGAGAACTTGAAATCACCAGCCAGTCAAATTACAGAATATTGAAAAGGTCAGAGCAGTACAGCACACAGAAAAAATTATGGAATATATGAGGCATTAAAATTCTTGAGACAATGATTATAACAAGAATGGAAAAGGATACCCATTTATGTTATTTCAATCTAGTGAACCCCATACGATGATGGACCCAGGACAGCAGTAATTTACGCACCACTGCCTCACAGGAGCTTAATTCACCTATTTACAGGGTTGCTCAGTAACAGGAATGCATATCTGCTTGAGAGTCCCCTGCAGAGTGTCCACTCAAAACCATCCTGAACCTTCAAGTACAGAAACTCACCGTCTAGAGTGCTCTTTGAAGCTTAGCACTTTTAAACAATTATTTTGAATGCAATATGTGTTTGTGTGTCTTTGTTTCAACTATACATCACTTTCAAGTATATTTATGATATTCTTTAGCCCTCATTTCTTCATATGGATCTTTTTCTGAAAAACTGACATACTTTGATCAGGTATAAACTAGGAATAAACTGGGAACAGCAGAAGTATTTCTCAGTTAGCCTTAGGCAAAGAAGTCCCACAGATAATTTTGGGGAGTTATGGAGAACTGAGCAGGAAGGCTTGTAGAAGAACAAAACCATAACTATGCAAAAATATGGAAAGATTAAGGAGTTTGGGGAAGCCCTTCATGTCTGCCAAGGATTTAGGTTTTCTTAAGAGGTTATACAGAATAGACTCTCTGAGCCCTCTCCTGTCAGGATTTATCTTTTTGTGCAGGTGTTTCCCTGCCTTAAGCATTCATGGATGGGGTGAGCCATTCATGGATGTATAGGAGTTTGTTTTGACCCTTTAAGTTGTTCATGTTAACAGAATTGTGGGGGAAACTTGCTTGTTGGGGTGCTGGTGTCTGTTCGTGGCAGGAATTTCAAGGCAGAAGTGAGGAGCTGTTCTGGTACAAACCACTTGTCTGAAGGAGAACAATGTCTCTTAGGACTTCACACTGTCTGAGGTGACTGCTGTTTGGATCTGCAATGGACTTGCTGGTGGGCTACAGTGGGATGTGGGCAGCATGGAGAGGAAAAACACCCAAGAAAATTGGACAAAGGGAGGCCTCATCCTCTTATACTCACAAATTGGGTCCACACTGAGGCAATCTGGGCAGGAATGGCATGGAATGATATGGCAGGCTTATCGCTGTATCGCTTTCTGTCAGGCTGAACCTATGTGTCTGCATTTTCCAGCCCACTGAAAGCACAGTTTAGGCAGTGAGAAGTAGCAAAGCACCATATTGCAAGTCAGCCACAGCAAGACCTGCATTTTAAAATGTTCTTCTAATATTTTACTTGCCGGCAGCTGTAAGTTCCTTGTTTGGGAACTGGGATAAAACACCTTTTGTCTGTGTAAAATTTGGACTAGGAAACTTGCAAGTACTCTTTAGCTTTTTATTAGAAGCAATGAAAAATTTTGAGCTGCTGTGTTGTCTATCTCATTGTGAATTTGCAAGTTCATTTTTGAGCTGAATAAAATGGTTATGTAATTACATACTTCTCCTAATTATTGGGTAATTATATACTTCTTATAATTGCCGAGTAATCACTCTGCTATAACTAGAATTTAATGTTACAACTAATTGTATAATTACTGTATATTAATGTTGTTATCCAGACAACTTAGAATAGAGTGTTATCCTTTCTATTCATTTTCTGTTACTCAAAACTGTATTTTTAAAATATAGTATAGTTAGCCTTTGGAAGAAAGATTAAAAATGGAATAAAAGTATCAGCAGAGGAAGTACATGCTTTCCTACCAGGCTCAGGTGGATGAAATTAAAATATTAACAAGTTAAATCTGTACTGTTGATAGGAAATAATTCATTTTCACATGAATTTGGCATATATAAATTACTGGTAGACAATTTATTTTATGCTTGATGTTTGACTCTAACCTAAGTGCTGATCTGTTAACACTGTATTTTGAAACTTTCCCAGACATTGGAGGTGAAACGTGTGAAAAATGTGTCTTTTTTTTCCACAGCCAGCTGAGTCCTTAAGTGTTTAATGTCCCTAGGACCTTAAGACTGTATATGTCAAGTGTTGTTGCATGATCTTCACAAATAATAAATCACAAAATTCACAAAAACTGTGATAGATAAGAGGAGAAATGTGCTTTGTTGGACTGTATCTTCTCCCAAATCACACAGAGGGACAGTTTCACTACAAAGGTGCAGAAGGAGGATTTGATATACTGTTTAAAATCTGAGACCAAGTAATGCAAGTGCATTTTTTTAGTGCTGGTTGAGTAGCCCGAGTATAAGAATAATCGCAGATGAAATAACCTTCCTTCTGCAGGATTCTGTATGTGGAATGTGTAAAATGTGGTTGGTCTTCTTGCATGTAAAGAAGCTTTGCCTCTATTGCTGTACCTAAACCAGGGTGACTTCCATGAAATCCAAAATTAATCCATCAAGCTTCATGAAATCATTCTACTTTTATGCTACCGTAGTCTGTTTGAGTGGTCTGGTGCTATGGTAGGGTCCAGTCCAGGTAAAATTGAGCAACGAGGAACTAGGCTGCAAGGCAGATTTATAAAAAAGAGTTTTGCAAACCTGGCACCCTCCCCAAAACGTAAAAAAATAAGTTTTTTGTATGTTACCAATAGAATAGCTGAAAACACCAGTGCAGTTCATAAACACCAAAATAAAGGAAGGGCTTGGATTTGTGCCATAAGTGAACCAAGTTGTTAATAGGAATCCCCAAATTAGAGGAAAATCCCTATGGCTTGTCTATTGTAAAATGTAATGTGAGCATGACTGAAAGGTACTGCAAATACACCTTAATGCACATCATAGAAACGTGGAATATTTGAAAAATTGTTTCTGATTTAATAGCATTTCAGTTTTAATAGTTCATTTGAAACTTGCATCAAAATGAGTAAGTTTGATGAATGTCCCTGAAAAAATTAATTTAAAATTTTATTTTCTAGGTTTTTTGTAATTCTGTCTTTTGTAAAAGACTCAAATGTAAATATTGAATCTTCTAGCTGTGACAATGTCTTAATTGATTTACAATATTTTTATAGTTATAGTCTGTTTACTCTCATTCTCATACCTGTGGTCTTAGACTTGTGTTATTCTGCTGTTGTTTGTAATACAGAATTTTTATTGACTTCAATGTGAGAGCTCTCCATGTAGTGATGGATAGCAATAATAATATTAATCGTTTCTATAGCATTTCATATTCTCAAAATATAAGATGATATTTAAGTGAGTCAGCTTGTCTCTGACATATGTGACTGAGGTCTTCATTAAGTCAGAAAAATATTACTTGACATATATAATTTTTTTTTTCTAGTCTAACTAGGTATTTTGGAAAGGTTTTGGGTTTTTTTATTTTTGTAGGGTAGAATATTGTCTTATCTTAAGTTTGAGATCTTAAAAGGGTTGCAAAGGACATGTAGATTGCTGTAGTGTCCTTTGATGATTTCAACTGATAAACTGAGTGCTTCAAATCCTTGTTTTGTCTTTGAGAGAACTGCAGACCATGCTGTAAAACCTGTTACTGCAGATGCGTTCCTGTTATGCAGATACTGTTCTGCATGCAGTGGAATTAGCTTATCAACTCCTAAGTTAAGCATTTCTCTAGCAAATTCAAAAAGTTTTGCCAGTCTTTCATGAGAGTTATCATTAATGTTTGGAATGTGCAGTTATCACAGAACTGTTCTGGAACTTCTGTTTGCTGTACATAGCAATCAGCTTTGCAACTGGTTGGTTTGTGTATTGATTTGTTTTTTTCCCAAGATTTACAAATGCCACAAACTGTTGGCAGAAAGAGAAGAAATCGTGAATAAAAAGTTTTCTTCCTGACAGACCGAAAATCTGTGTGTGTTACTGGTATAAATAGCAACTCTTCATTAGAGTTGAGAAATAAGACTTGGTTCATAAAGACAGTGAATTGTAGCAGATGCAAGGTTTAACATTTGTTCTTTCCCTCCCCCTCTTGTTTTTCCATAACAGATAATGCTAATTATTCTATTGTAAATGATACTCGGATGTTGTGCAGCAGCAAGGAATTCAATGTATGGGTACCCATTAAAGGACTGATTCCATTTTCTAACTACACAGTACAAGTGAATGCGTCCAACAGCAAGGGCAGCTTGATAAGTGATGCTATAACCATAGTCATGCCTCCAGGAGGTAAGTATGAGAAAGTGCTTTTTCTGTGTATGTAACAATTACACAAACACTCTGTTCAACAAAATATTATTTATTATCGCAGCTGAGGACTGAAGTTCAGAAGAATACGTTTGTATTAGTAGTTCTTACAAAATTGTTCTTTTTGGCTTCTAATTTTTCACTTTGTTCCATTTAAGAGCTAGAAAATGAAAGTACATAGTTTTGTAGTTAGCATATTATGAAGGTGAGAAGTGCATTATGTAATTCATTTTTTTTCTGTGAATGGTGGTGTATTCTGGCATGGACAGCTAATCTAGCCTAAGAATATAGAGAGATTAACCTACATTTTGTGCTGACAAGGAGCACTTACTGGGTAGCCTTAGAGAATTTGTTTAGTAATAGTAATATAAACCATTGGCAATATATTGAGCCAGAATCCACAAAATGATGTTTCTGTAAGAAAGTCAATGACAATGTGCTGATTTACAGTGAATTAGGTTGTAAGCCAGTCTGGATATTCTCTTCATAACAATTTGAAATAAGAGAGTTGAGCAACTATGCCCTAAACATTGTACAATGATTTGTTTTGTGGCTTTGTTGTTTAGTATTTTTTCAAGAAAGGTTACATTTATAGCTGATGTAGATGTCCTGCTTTTGCATTTTCTTTTCATGGACACCCTAGCTAATTAGTTTTCATTAAATAAATGTCAATGGATACAATTAATTGTACATACAATTTGAAAGCAAAAAAAAAAAAAAAAAGAAAAAAAGAAAATAGGAAAGAAAAATCATAAACCTTACAGTTCCAAAACAGTCATGAAACAACTTGCTTGCAAACAGATGGATTTGGTTTGAAGACTTCAGAAAAGTGAGTAAATCCAGCACAAAGTTTTTATGACAGATTACTGAGGAACAAGGAAAAAGTCAATTCCCAGCCCATTTTATACTTTTCCAATCCAATTGTCAAGTTGCACCTACTATTAACAAATATATGCTTTCATATAATAATAAAACTATATCTGAGTTTTACTGCTCATTTAAGGCTGAGCAGTAAGACACTGATATTTCTAGCTCCAGTGTCACATTTCAATTTTGCTTAGCAAACTTTGTGAAAATTTCACCAAATGACAAGGTAAAGGATCTTTAAAGATAAGCAAGGATGTGAACAAGTTTATGACAGCCATTGAGATACACTTTCTTTCATCATTAGATTGTTGTTGATTACAATTAGAAAACTTACAGCTTTGAAATTATCTTTTTTATGACCTTGTGGTAGTTTAAAAGCAATACCTCATTGGTTAAATAGGTTTTAGTTCATGCTTCCTTTTAGTTAATGATCTGAAAACATATTATCCTGATTTACACATAAAATCATGCTGAAAAGCATGTGGCATTTACTAGGATATGTGTGTTTAAGTAGAATTAAATTAGCAGTGAGAGTTATTAAAGAAATCTTCTATACTATTGTCCAGTGGACTGTGATCTGTAGAGAAATGAATAATAAATGAAGCAGTGCATATGAGAGAAGTGCTCTCTCACACACTGTGTTTTCTCTATATGTGTACACATGTACAGACACACATGTGTGTATCTAGGACAATATAGGTTTGCTTTATTATAATCTTTATTATAATGAGCTTTTGAGTGTTATACTATTCTGTTGCATGCTAAAATGTGTGTATAATGGTAATTTTACACCAGGCAGTGTTCAGTGCTTTCACACTTTCTAAATCATTAAATGAAATCCAGATGCTATTTAATAAAAAAGAATTTTATTTTTTACTT
This sequence comes from Anomalospiza imberbis, assembly GCF_031753505.1. Taxonomy (NCBI): domain Eukaryota; kingdom Metazoa; phylum Chordata; class Aves; order Passeriformes; family Viduidae; genus Anomalospiza; species Anomalospiza imberbis. The sequence continues at coordinate 90,830,919 of NC_089683.1, forward strand.
CAGTGGCCAAGATTTCACATAGACAGAAGTTTTCTTTGATCAAAAAGTAAAGAAGGTTTCATTATGTACAAAAGCACAGCCTTTTAGTGATTGTTAAAATGTACCATTCTCTTTTCAAGGATACAAAAAAATACTATTTAAGAAATCTACAATGTGGGGACTATTTCATGGAGCTTGATAGAAGATTGTCTAAGAGGGAGAGTGATAGATGACAAAGGAGTATTCCATTTTGAAGTTATTGCTGATCGCTGTTTTACAATTATGATACAATTTTTTTTCCAACATGCTTTTCTTTTGTTCATTTTTTTCTTTAGATTTAAAACCCATTGCATACAATATAAAGCACACCAAATCTTTAGTGTTACCTTATTGAATATATCTTAATTTCTTATCAAGCTGATTTGCCATGCTTAAAGTCAACACTAAAAAAATCTTAGAAATAAGGAATTTATTTTATCTATGCTCTCAACTAAAATTGCAGTGCAGGTTCAAGAGTTCTTGGAAAGACTAAAAAAATAAAAACTGAATCCAAATGGTAATCCATAAATATGAAACTTTCTTTTGACCCTTACCCTGTAGTGGTCTGGAGTTACTAATGGGGTTAGGATTTCAACTCTTAATGGGACTGCGTGCATTAGTGTTTGGTATGCATGGAATTCAGCATTCAGTTTAATAAGTGGTTGACATTGGTGATGTCCCTTAATTTGCTTAAATCTAATTGGCTCTTTTATCAGTCAAACCTGTATGGATTGGCAATTGATCAGAAAGGGTCAGCCATGACTGTGCATGTACTTAAATGCTGGAACCACCAGTTAAAGTCACTGTTGCATAATAAGAAGCTGAAACCATGAGAACAAATGATCTTCAGAGTCAGAAAGCAAAAGAAAGAGAAGTTTTTCAGGATGTTCAAGTTCAGAACAAAGGCATTATGGAGTATATAAATTTTAAATACACTGCTTATTGCCTCAAGACTTAAAGCTTTTTTTTTTCCAGATGAACTGAAATCTTGTCTGAAACTGTCTTTGTTACATCAAAGAACTGCATAGAAAGCTAAAAGAGATGGAAGAAGCATAAAAGGGCATAGTTTAAAATGATTAGTGACAAATTTCATACTGCAGAGGTAGAAGTAAATTTTTTTGAGTTTTATTTTTTTTCCAGATAGAATAAATTTGTTCTGTTTATCTTGTCCTCAACTGCTTTGGTAGGAGCTGTAAAAAAATAATATTCTAGCCAGTGCTTCACATTGATTTGAGGATACCAGGCAGTAAAAGATCTGGAAAACAAATTGTTTTAGAATTAATTGAATTAGATAAATTAATTGAAGTGATAGAGAGGATATAAAACTGCAAAATTCTGGGAGAAAACCTTTTGCACAGTGTTCTTGGTTATACATTTTTCTCCTCAATGAGTGCTACTTTTGATGTAGTGGCACATGGAAGACCCCATTATTTAAGAATTGCTTTGTAATAAGGAATGTTGAGCAGAAGGGAAATTTGCAATCACTGCTGATAATAGCGTAGACTCTAGTTAAATCCATTTATTCCCTTCCTCTGGCCCCCATATCCTGAGAATGGAAGGGAATGGGAAGATGGATTATGTTGAATAAATAGATGCAAAAAGAAGGACAGACTGCTGCTCTGATGGGAAGCAGGAAGGTGGAGTCTCAATAGTCCCCTTCAAAGCAGGAAAAAGGACTGGATTTCCAAAGTCATGACAAGAGGTCTGAAGAGGGTTTTGGATGGTAGTTCTGTACCACATTGCAGAGTTGACTCCCTGTGGATTCTTATACTGGGGATTACAAGCCATTAACTTGGTGCTGATTTATCCACAGAAAAGAGCTTCAAAGAATTGATACATCCTGTGTAAAGCATATAAGGAAAGATACTCTGAAAAAAAAAATCTGCCTGAGTAGTGAAGTGCCTCTTTAAACTCTGCCATGATTTATTAAGTATTTTGTTCAATTATGTGCTCTGTCTGTGATTTGCACAACATAGGAATGTCTAGCAGGAAAGATGTAAGATTTGCCTTAGACCTTTAAGCCCCTGCCCCTTGTAGGTCCCTTCTTTCTGTATCAAATACTGCATGCCACTGCCTGGGCTTGTTCTCAGCAACAAAACTTGAGCCTACATACCTGTAGCTGTTCATGTTTGTTCAATATCTACAGGAGATGGTGTCCGGCAACCAGAGGGTTTCAGCCACTGTTGGTTTAAGTTGCAACACCTCAGAGACTGGATACTGAACCTCATCACAGGACTGATCTAATTATGCAAACAAGTAGGAACCACATAATACAACTTATATTCACATCTGAAAGCATTTGCTCATGGAGGTTGATCCCTGAAGCCAGCAGGTCTCCTTAGAGGAATGAATATTCAATAAACAAAGAAAATTGATGCTAAGTCAGAATCATGTTGGAAGAAAAATCAAAGTTGAATATGCTAGAATTTTCCCTGTGAGACAGATTTGTTTTCCTATGTTTCCTAGTATCGCATTGTGTGACACCATAAAATTTGTTTTGAAAGAATGTCCTTTACTTCAAATTTCAGGTATTTGAGGCATCACTTTTTTTTCCTCTTTTCCTTCTCCTCCTTCTCATTTTCCTCTCTCTCCCTTCTCTTTTTAGAGAGAAATCCAAGAGAAAGAATCCAAGAGTATTCTTTCATTCTTTATCTTCTGTGTTAAAAGAAAGTTCTTAGTGAAAGATTGTGACCATATCTTTTCTACAGGTACTTTAAGGAGAGACCAGGATAGAGTGGGGAGAGGGCAAGAGCTCTCCTGCATCTCTCATCAGTGACCCAGCTAATTACAAAGGGTCAGTAGCAAGCCGTGTAAATTGGCCATTCCAGTTCCTTTTGTCCAGAAAGATGATTTCATGGGGATATAAGGGTAGGATTCTAAAAGTGCTTGTGTGGGAAACTGGGAGTTTCTGTTCTACTGAAACAGTAATTCTTCTCTAATCTCTGCAGTATAGAACTGATTGTCATTTTTATTAGTGCTACTTTCTTCTTTTATTCCCCTCTCTCAGGCTGCTCAGCACACCTTTCAGTGAACTCAAACTGTATCCATTTTTGATTTTGAGTGGGTATTTTGCATGGCAAGAGACGAGAGAAGTCTCATTCCTCAACAGCTGTGTCTTCAAACTCTGGAAGTGGAAGGCACAGAGGTGCCCTCTTTGCTGCTCACTTTCTCAGTTGTAGCCAGCTGGGGCTCAGTCTAACTCCACACATTATAAAAGTTGCTTTAAATTGAAGCTTACTGTAAGTCCCTACTCATAAACCTGAGGAGTTCTGCCAGCAGGCAATGACACTGCAACTATGTCTTTTTTTTTCTGATTGCCTCCTTCTCTTTGACTTTGCAGCCTGTGCTTTCGAGGCTGGGCAGATCTCCCACAGTTCCAGCTGTAGTCTTTCCATGCTCCAGACACAAAGCACCTGCATTTATCAGCTCCTCAGTTCCTTTGTCTATTCTAAAGCATCATGAAACAGCTGGGACAAGAAGATCAAACCAGAAATTTTAGTTGCCTGGAAGAACATGGATGTGTTTTGCTTGCTTAGGGAGAGCCAGATGAGACAGGGAGAACTGTGCAGCAGCTAATTGATCGTCTATAAGCAGGCAATTAACCTCACTGAAGAGGTCTCACTCAGGTCTTTCCAAAACCTTAGCCCTAGAGTGAGATCCAGACTGTACTTAAGAGCTCTTAGAAGAAATCTGTACTAGGGAAGATGCCATGCTGGAAAACTACAGCTTGATTTACTTCAGAAATACCGAAGAATATATAAAAATAAGGGAAATGGGCTGTTGTGAAATTTAGAGGTAGATCATTATTTAAAACTATTTCGTACTATCACATTAACCTATTTTAGACCAATTTCAATTGTACACAAAAAAGGACACAATTTAGAAGAAGTGTGCCAATTTCATATAATCTCAAGCTTATTCATTCTTGGGATTTTTTTACTTTTGATTTTTCTTTTCATTCTGAGCAAATCTGAACAAGATTTTTCAGTACTGTAACTGAAGTCAGCAATGCTTATGTGATAAATTAGGCTCTGCTGAAGGAATTCTACAATAATCTGCTGTTGAAATTCCTGGTGAAAACATACAGAAGACATTTGAAAAATCACACCATGAATTTTATCTTTAGAACCATTTCCCAGATATATGTAAGTACTAGGAACTGGATCAATTTTTGTGTTACTTTGCTGCGATGATTTGTGCTGCTTTTCTAAAAAGCTCATGTTTTTATACTTTCTTTTTTTTGACAACTCCTACCTCTATCGGTTTTGGAATAAAATTTCATTTTCATTAACTGTCATCAGAGGTAAATATCTGTGAGTTTTTTCTTTGCTCATTGGTTTGCTAGGGTTTTTTTTGTTCAGGTCATTCTGTATTTTTGCACTTGAAGCATCTAGATTATGGAAGTTAGCCTGGTGATCATAAAACATTTTGGTAAAGTGGCAAGGTTTGAAGGCTTGACCCACTTTGCACAATTCTGGAAGTTTTGAAGTTCCTGCAATGAACTCTACACCTCCAGCAAAGTTCTGTCACCCTGTTGCATATTTGACGTGTTAGCATATTAGGGAGAAAAGCTTAATGGGGGGGAAAAGTTAAGGGTTTTTTTAAGACCATGCTGAGGTTTAAATGCACAGGAAATCAAATCACTGTTCTTTTCCTCTATTTAGCTAGGGAAAAAAATAGAGATAATCTTTCTTAAACATCATGGCCATAGAAGTGCTTTTGCATTTTTTTGCTGCTTCTATATACGGTTAAAAATTACTCTTAGTAGCTACATTTTGGGAGTTTTCTCTGTAGTTTGGAAAAGGATCTGAAATTGAATTAAAAGTATCTGAAGCTTTATATCTGAATTCTTAAAACACTTTGCAGAAAATAAGTATTTTTCTTTCATATAGCTAATTATTTGTTCTGCTAGCATTTTAAATTGGACTTTTCCCTACTTTTTCTTAGTGTAGCACTCCTTGTTCTGTTACATCTATGTTGTTAACTTTAGCATAGTTGGCTGAGTACCTGAGGAGAAATGATCTTCTCTATAAAAGCAGAAAAAGGGAGAGAAAATGGAAGTTGAGTGAAAATTAGTGACTAGAGTCACCACTTCTCCTCTGGTGCTCCTACAATGGTACTGTTGGTGTGTGCTACCCTCTTTCTTTCAACAAAGGCAACTGTAAGAGTCTATAGCCCTTAATGGTTGATTCCTGGAATTTGGCAGCTTTTTCTGAATGTTATTTCTGTGTCTGCATGCATGTGCAGGTGCACACAAAAATGTATATGTTATTTCAGTATATGCATGTTCATGTATAATTGCTTTCTGTCTTTTTTATCTTTGGATCTCTATGCAGATCATGCTTTTTCCTCTGACAAAGAAATACTATGCTCTTAGATTAATTCCAGCTGTGTAAAATGAGAAAGGGAATTAATGTCATGTTGCTGGGGGATATGTCCAGTATTGAATTATATTAATCCTTACTGTTTGTATACTGACCTATTTACTTTGATGATTTTTACAAATGTATCTGCTAATTCAGATTTCCAGTAGGCTTCTCAGGTGAGGATTGCTATTCCCATTTTACAGACAGAGAGAGAGAGAGGCATGTGTTAGCAATGGAAGGTAAAAGAAAATTTTATATTCCTCCTCATGTTGGAAAGCATAATATACATGTCACAAAGTTTGTCAGCCTTTTTTGTTGTCTCTTAGCTTAGGCTGGGGGATTGCCTCTCTGTGAAAGGTGTCACCATAATTTAATGCCGCCTGTATGTACAGAGAAAATGCATGCATCAGGTTGACTGAGTTTTGATTATCTAAATATTTCTAATAGTATATATATATATATATATAAAGAAAAGAAGCTGAATAACTGAAGAGATGGCATTTTATAAAGAAAAAATACTTCTCTTTTCTCTATTTTTCTTTACATTGAAGTTATGAGCACTCTTACATACTAAGTAGCCTATTTGAGAGGGTTATTCATAAGAAATTGATACTGCTGTCCAAAATACTCAACTGATGGCTGTAATCTGAATTAATCAGCTGTAAATTTTCTGCATGGAGGATTTAGCCCTATGTTTGAAAAATGAACAAAGGAGAGGAAGTTTCCTCTGGCTCTTTACTTTTTGTCAAAAGACTGAAGAAAATCTGTATTTTAGAGTAAGTATTGCCAAGGTATTTAGCTTACTTCAGCCTCTGATGAATAGTGGATGTATTTTGGGGTGAATGCTCTGCAATGTCTTGTGGCACAGAAGGCAGAACACATTCAGCCCAGCCTAGTTTGGGTTTGAATAAAGCACAATGGTGTTAAAATGACTTTTAATCAATTAGGCTACCTGATTTTGAACAAGATGATGGTAGTCGAGGTCTTTTCAGTAAAAATACTTGTGAGCAGATAATTTATTGTTGTATATTGACACACTACCACCAAATCCAGTGAATTTATGTGTTCTTCAGTATTATCTAAGGAAATGAATCCCAGAGATAATTCATATAAATGGTTTATTTGTTGAAAGCGTCTAGAACAGGGCATTAACTGATGGATAGCTACTTAATAATGCTGTATGAACATTCCTATGTGGATAGCTTGGCTATAAAAGGTTGTAATCCTTTTACCCTATTCATCAGAGAAGTCAGCTGTATATTTTGAACAGATTACTTCTGTGTGGGAATGGTCTTGCCCGAATTGATTTTTATTCACCCTAAAATTAAATATTTTGCTTCAGTATATAACACCTAGATCATATTTCTGTCAATTGAAATGCTATATTTAGTAGGGAACTGTGATGGGTTAAAAACAGTCAGGGATTTCTGTCACAGTTAGGTGAAATGGAGGTGTTACCTTTCATATTCTTTCGTAGCTTTTCTTTGTTAGAGCACTGGCTGAAAAAAAAAGGAGATCTGGATCACTCATCTTGTCTCCCAGTTGCTGGGCAGTGTATTATTTTCTGGGTTCTTAAGCAGGCAATGTAGAATACTGTCCACCTAGCCTGTTGAAACTCTACTGTTGGGTGTAGGGAGAAGTCTCATTTACTGGGGGAAAAGAGAGCAGATGCTGTTGTAATGTGGGGCTGATGACACTTCCCAGGCTGGGGTGAGGGAGTGTGCACGGCAGAAACACAGATGGCAAGAGGAGAAGATGATGAGTTCTGTGGTTTATGGCTCTGGATGCATATTGTTCATCAGTGCTGGTGCTCAGCATGAGCATCAGAATGTGATCCTATTGCTATTTTCTAATACAGCTTAATTTATTGATACCACAGCTGTTGGACTGGACCGTAACATGAAGTGACAGCCATAGCATTGCAGTTGGCATTTCAAGGAGTGATAAGAATTCTTGTTTACTCTGTAAATGTGGTGGTTCAGATTTGTCAGCCTTGGCCTCCTGTGTTACATAAGAGAATAATACACAGTGGTTTGTTGTTATTTTTCCTAATTATATCAGTTTTATTTTCAGAACTAAAATTTTGATTCTTCTCTATTCCATTGTGCGGGTTACACCGCTGAGAGTTTTGCACGTTGATCAAGGCAGGGTTTGGTTATATAGGAAAAAAACACTCCATACTAGCAATGATGACAGATACAATGAAACTAATTCTTTGCTGTCTCCTTTGATGTACACAGATTTTCCTCATTAATATTGATGGACTTCAGAGTCACAAGCACATGTTGGGGGTGGGGGGAAGAAAGCCCTGAATGTTGTATTTTGCTTTTTGTGGAGCTGACTATATCACTTTATGTTTAAATGTAAGGAAAGCTGCTGACAGTTTTGATATATTAAATTATAACTGAGAACTAATTCAAGGATCAAAGATGCTCTTTGGGAGACATCACTTTACTGGTAGGAAAAATCATTACCTTTTTTCCCAGTCTCATGTATTTGTACTGTATGTCTTAGAAATATCATTCCCTACAGTTTCTGAATCTTGATGTTTAATTTAACGCAAAGGTCTTTGGAGCAGCACAATGGGAGGGGGGCTTCTGTTAGTGAAACCTCGTAGAAGGAAATTGAAATGTACATGTTTTTTCTCATTTATCAAAGAAGTGCAAAAATCTAAACTGACATTTTATATCAAATGAATTATGAACTGTGTACCTCGTACCTAAGGGAACAACAGCTAAATTAGACTTTTGTTAAAAGGAGACAGAGAGAATAAAAATAAGCTTTTAATAAAATATACAGTAATTTTTGGTATTTTGTCTGAATCTGACATATACTATACTTTGCAGAAGAAAACTAGAGAATATAGGCTACTTCAAAGTCTATATGCTTTGAATTCCATAGAGTGAATTGAGAAGCAGGTTAAGATGACACACAAACCAGAGTTTCTACTTAATAGATATTGTTGCTTTGGTATTTTTGTTTTCAGCCTTGTCCAACTCAGGTGAACAGAAAATGTTAATATGCTTTTTAATAGCGTGAAGATTGGAGCACAGAAGTATATTGTTGAGGGGGGGTTGCTAGGAATTTTTTTTTTGGTTAGTTGGGTTTTTTTAAACTTCCATTTCTGAGAATGTGGTTGCTCTGGAACAGACTTCCAGGGAGCAAAATTTTACAAGACACTTGATGGAACTTTAAGAAGACAATTTTCAAAGAACTCTTCACTTGGTATTCTACTGGCATGACTTCTACTGTCTTGAGGTGAACAACAATTCTTCCAAGCAAAAAGAAGACTCCCAGTCTGTAAAGTTAGAGTTTTTGACTCATTTTGATACTGAGTCAGAGTCTTTTTGTGATTACCATATTTATCATAAATAATTAAGTAGTAGCTGTGAGCAAAAGCCAGCTCTGTGTTGCCTTGATTACTAGGAGCAGAAACTTTAGGAAGTCTCTTTTCCTCCTCTTTCTGCAAGTAAGGAAAGAATTTGTGAGATGGAAGTCTGTTCTGGCTGCAGATGTTTCGTGGCCAAAAGGTAGTCCAGTGACCTGGATCTCACAGATACCTGTAGGATATTAGAGATATAGTAAGACTGCACCACCCACTGTGTGTAGTGGCTCCCTAACATCAGCTAATCTGTCATCTTGTCAGATCCATTTTCTATTTATGGGCACTCTCAAGCTTGGTTTCCATCAGAAATGGGCGTATTTCACACCATCCATTATGTTCCACAGAGAAATTTATGGATTAAAAATAACCACAGGTAATCTTATTGCAGAGCTTGCAGAGCTAATTTATTTGCACCCCTGCATTGTTTTCCATTCTGTACATACAGGGATATATAAACTGAGGCGTCAGTCAAAATGCACATCAACTGGTAGCACTGAGGGTGGTCTGTTCTTTAACAGTCCACCAGCACATCCATACTGCAGGAGTGCAGTATGAAAAGACTTTATTTAATAAGACTTCTTATTTTGTAAGAGCATTCACATATTTTCCAGTATCCCATTTTCTTTACCCTTCAGCTGAGGTTGCTATATTTTCTTAGTTTCTTTTGCCACGTTGGATGGAGATATAGAATCATAGAATCATTTGAGTTGGAAAAGATCTTTAAGGTCATCAAGACCAACCATTAACCTAACATGACCAGGTCCACCACTAATCTGTGTCCCTAAGCACCCCATCTGCACACCTTTTAAATACCTCCAGGGATGGTGACTCTACCTTGTCCGTGTGCAGTCTGTTCCAACGCTTGACAGCCCTGTATAGCTAATAATCATCTGCAGAAGCCATATCCACTTGTTCAAGTAGAATGGTGCTTTCTGGTTTTGAATATCTGGTGTTATCTTTTTTCTTTCAATCATAGAATAAATCAATATTAAAAATTAATTTTTAACAGATTATGCTTCAGAACAATGCATATGCTTCTTGTAACATCACCACCTCTGTGCCTTTTCCTTTTTCTTTTATCTTTCTCTTCTTCTATGATGTTAGAATCTTCATTAAAAAAATTATTAGGCTGAAAAAGAGTTAACTGGGAAATCAGCTCATGCCATCTTCTTTCCTCAAAATTGTAAGTTATCTCATTTTCAGTAAGCAGTTGTTTCGTCTGATGGACATTTGAAAACTTTTTGCAGAAGTTTAATCCCATTGCTGTGTATCCTCTTTCCCAGGACACACATTTCTGTGTATCCTGGGAAACATTCTCTATCTTTGCAAAACTTCTGCGAAGCTGAAGATTCTAATGTGTCTATCCTTATGGTTCTTTTAACTATATGGGTTTATAATTTCTTCCCTGGGCTTTTCCCAACCACGAATGATAAAATTTGGGGGTTTTTTGTTGCTTTTGGGGAGTCTATGTATTTCCAGAACTATCTAAGAACTGTTTAGTTTCAAACAAGAAGCTACAAGCTTAAAAGCCACCCTGCAATACTCTGAAATTCTGGCATCAGCATTAAGGAAGAGATTTTACTTTAGCCGAGAGTCCTCACCAGCAATCACCAGAGATATTTCCATCAGTGTGGAAGGTACCATGCCTGACTCTGGTGATATCTCTCTGATGCCAGATACTAATTATAAAGAAAGCTTTAAGATTTTGAAGATGATGTCAAATTCTTTCATCTTTTTCCTTTGAAAAAACAAACAAACCTCAACCCAAAACTGCTAAACAACCAACTACAAAAAAGTCCAATAATAATAATAATTATTATTATTATTACAATCCAAAAAAACGTCCTGAACTTAATTTCTAAAGCTACTTCATGCAGGAAGCTGAAGATGTTGCATGATAATAGACAGGATCTTATTCCCACTGCTCTTGCCACATCTGTCCCATAAGTTAAAACAGGCAGATCTGATAGTTTCTTAAAGATATTTTACAGAGATATTTCATTTTCCGGTAGCCAGAGTCACAGTTAACCAGCAAGAGCTGTTTGTTTTATTGCAGTTTCTGCCTGATTTTGTAAAACCATTCCTTATGGTTTTTCTTCATAGTATTTTTAAAAAAAATAATTTTGTTATATGGCAGTTACTGGCTTGCCATCCTTTTGAACAGTCCTTTTGAATAATTAGTTTTACTGGGCAGTTATAAATTCTAGCCAATGTCCTTACTACAGGTATTAAAATCATTAATCATTCAGCTAATTGCTTATTGGCGTTCCTTTATAGCTTTTAGAGTTTAGTAAAGTTCTTGTTGAGTAAGATGGACAAACTTCCACCTAACATGAGGAAGTAAGGCAGATTACTTCTTATGGAAAGGTGAGGTAACAAATCTATAAGACATTTTTATAGTCTTGACCTCAGTGAAATGTAACATTTAGGAAAGAAGCATCTCTTACACGTATTTCCACTTGAGACCCATGCCCAGGTTGCAGGTGTTGAGGTTGTACATGAAGAAAAGTTCATTAAAATGAGGGGAAGGTCTGATTGTTTTGGTTTTTTGTTTTGGTGGGTTTTTTTTTTTTGTTGTTGTTGTTTTGTTTTTTTTTTTTTTTTTTCTGGAACAGTATTAATGAAGAATAAATAAGCCTGCTTTGGGATTTCAAAAGACAATTGTCTTAAACTTCAGATCTGCAGGTCATGGAGTAAAGCCCAAGTTGATTTTTAGGGCCCTACCAAAATTATGCTCTGCGGCTAGGAATGCCAAATAGTGAAAGTGCAGAAAAATCCACAGTTAGAGCTTAGATACTCAATCCAGATAAAGATAAATTTTAGATATTTTTCAAATACCTTATTTTTATTTTTCTTAATGATATTGTGCCATGCAGGTAACATTAAGGATTAATGGTAAAATGCTCTTCTGAATAGATTTACAAAGCCATTTATTTTCAAATGAAATTACTATTACAGCAGAAAGCAGAGGTATAAAACAGGATAGATCATGAAGAGAGAGCAAGATATTTGTGTGCCTTGTTTATATTATACTTCTGAAAAGGAAATTTCACTAACATGAGTTGTGAACAAGTTTGGATTTCCTCTAAATTTACAAAAGCTTTAAGCTACTTCTTTATATCTCTCAATTTGCTTTTTGCCAAATCAGAGCTTCCTTTCTTCCCAAGATAAATGTGACAGAGAGGGGATAGCAAGAGGGCCACCGTATACATTTCACATTATGCGTTCCAAAGTGCAAGGATGCGTTCCAAATGTGATTCAATGCAAGGATGTGCATTGAATAAGGGTGTATTGTCCTTGGTATATGTATTGTTGGGTGGAGCTATATCTGTAACAGAAAACAACCAGCAGTGAAATTATAAAATTAGAAAGAAAATCCAAAAATGTTCTATTCATTCTCTAGTCATTGAGAGTGGGAGAAATAATATGGTTGAACATATATATTAAATGAAAAAATCAGGAACAACTCTTATATTTGGTATTCGCTGAGAAGGAAAATTAATGGGGAAAGAATTAAAACCAAACCAGAATAAACTTCGGTGAACCTGTGAAGATAAGAAACAAAAAAAAAGCAATCTGCTTTGCCAAGAGATAAAGGTTTATAACTAGCATGCTGTTCTAGTGATGACATATGGCCCAGCATCATGGCCTGTCTTTCTCTGAAATGAAACTAAAACACATGCTCAAGTTGAGAATTATGGGGAGAATTATGGGGAACTGGAATTATTTGGACTGAGCAAACCGCTAGATAACAAATATACCTGCAAAAATCAGAAGAAACAAATGTCGAAGTGCAGAATGTATTGCCATAAAAAGTGCCATAATAAGATGATCTCAGTATGGGCACCTAAAATAGAAAATTAATCAGGAGTGCCTAAACAAGCACTACCATAAGATAAAGAAACAGGGTTTGTGAATTGAACCTGGAAAAGAGGAAGAGTAGTCATGACAGAGCAAGACACTCATCTAAAGGCAGTCTGAGTGGAATTTTTCCTTGCTGTTTTGGTGCATATGGTTGAGAGTCTATTTTCCTTCTCCCCTATAGTTAAATCCCTGCAGTTATCATTTGCATCCATATGTATGAAATATATTTTGATAAGATACAAATGCTAAACATTTTATATATGCAGATGTGCATAAAGTTACATATTCATAGCTCCAAAATCTTCTAGATGCCTATCTGGAGATACTATGGATACATTGGGGTCAGTATATCTGATCACTGTTAAAAAAGGTGGCACTTCACTTCAAAGTTGGTATGAGTTTGTACCAATTTTATAGATATGTAATCAAGCTCTGCTTTTCTTCTGGTTTTTCTTCTTATGAAAGGAGACATTTTCATAATTAATTAATTGTTTATTGTCCTAATAGTAGTTCACCTTTTAAAAGTCCTGCTCAAAGTCGTCTACTTTCAGAAAATTTACATTTCAGATAAATCATAATGATAAATATAATGAATACCTCTCAGAAAAAAAATAAGCTTTCAACATGGAATAAACATTTAAGCACAATAATTTCACATGATTGCTGTCCTAAAATAAACAAATACTTACAAAGCTGACTATTTTTGCACTTGTTATTTAAGATGAAAAATTGAAGCAAAAAGTTGAAACACTTTTCAAAGGCTGCTTAGCACATTACTGGCTGAACAGGGATCAGATCTTTCTCAATCCATCTGCATGTACCTGAGTATTTGGAATACACTATATCATTGTCATCTTGAAACAGTCTTCAGCTTTTATTGTTTTGTGGAACTGTTTACTAATTATTTGATTAGAATTGACATCAGATTAAATATTTTATTCTGCCTTTGTAGTCTCTTGATATACAAAGCATGACTTTCTGCTCTGCTAAGTGAGGATTTACTGGGCTAGATGTTGATTCAGTAGGTTGCAAGTGGAGTGCTTGCCCCCTGAGGGTCATATTAAAGCTCGAGGGGAGATTTTTGAGCAACACTGCATCTTAAAAACAATATATCAAGCTGATAGATACATGGCTCTTCTGTTGAGAAATTCATAGTAGAATTATTGCTTGTTGCCAGTTATTTCTTGGGTAGTGAGGAGTCTCTTGGGGATATGGATTGGATAAAAAGGGTTAAGCTGGGGGAAATGTTACACTGAAGACCTTGGTGATGAGGAATGCTTGAGATAGTCAAAGGATGTTTTGTGTGCAAATTAGAATTACCAGTTTGGGGGGTAAGTGCTCTGCTGTTTTAATGGGCAAATCGTGATTAGTTTAATAGAGCACCTTTCTCATTATGACTCAGCAGAGATTTGACAATTTATTTGCTGTACCCTCCCGCCCCCCTGCCCCATTCCTTTGGAGAACACTCACTAGTACATTGCTGAGGAAATTCTCTGTGGGCTGCAGGAAGCCATTCAGGTAAATACAATTGCTCTATATTGAAACATGTTGGTTTGAAAGTAGTGGTCTTGGCTTGTTCTACCAACAAGACTCAGGGTCAGGTGACTTTCACGGTAGAGATTTGTCCAAATTTTCCTCTCGTCCCTATGCTGTGCTTTTGTTGGTAGAAGAGATTTGAACATTTAGCTGAGATTACCTACGCCATTAAAATAACATCCAGACTGTGGAATTTTTATTGACATTTAGACTGCTACATCTTTGTTTTTTTGATGAACATTCCTGTATCGCTATAATAACGACCTCTATACATACATAAAGCTTAATCTGAGCTTTTACTTTGTAGATCTCAGAGAGCTTTACAAAGAAGGATAAGTATTATTATCTCCATTTAACAGATTGGTAAATGAAAGACAAAGGTGATGTGATGTGTCCCGACAGGGCTACAAAAAAATTTAACGCTTTTGCTTCCTCAGTGAGTTGCCTCACACTGTCCCCTCAATAACATGAACTTTGACTTCCTGGCCAAATTACTAGGTCGGCTAATTAGATTAATTTTTAGTTGTAGCCTTTTTTGCTGTATAGAATTTCTGTGTGAACTTTAAAAACTGGCGTATTTTAATCTGCAGACAGTTTAGTTTCAAATTAAGTAGTACCCAGCTTTGAAGGGATATTGATTCTTTCTGTTGGTGTCAGCTTAGAAAAACACTTAAAAACCCTGAACTAAAAATTTTTACTTTAATTGCATTGTCTTTCTTGTGCTATCTTGGTTTGACTTCAACTTCAGGAATCACCTTATATAGGATGCCAAAATAATACATGATTATCTGTGAATACTGCCCTTTACATCCGTAAGTTTTAAAACCTGTTGTTACACAACTTAAACACAGCTCTGCTTATGTTGCTGCTGAACAGAACCATGGTATGTAAGGTAAATAAATGCATTCTCCATTTTACTGTGAGACTGAATGTCATGTGCAGAGGCATTTGTTGTGCAAATACTTGTTTTTGGTGGCTCAGCTGGAGGGATATTGGGGCTGTTTAAGTTAAGCCAGCCACCTTCTTCCCTCTGAGGTGAAGTGCTCACAAGCTCTTTATAGGCCTTGAAGGTGTTGGCGTGGGATTTGCAGACCATGAATTATGTTTGTCTCAGAGATTTTCTGGATTTGGAAACAGGAGGATTTTCAGGTTTACTAGGGATTTACCAGAGCCTTTTTCCCTAGATGTAGATAACAGCAGCAGGAAGGCGCATCCAAACCCAGGCCCCCATATTATATGTTTTCTTTTTCACAGTGACAGAGAGGAGTAGAAGGGAATGAGGGAAGCTGGAGGTTCTCTTCTACTTCATCTTGTCCTGAAAACAACCATGAGGGCTGTAGGACTAGGGGCCAACTGTCAGAAGTACCTGATAACTCCAGTACTCCAGAAGCCAGCTTTTATTAAAAATTTTGTATGAGAACTGACAGACCTTGAAATTAATAAAAAGGGAATAAGTTTCTTAGGTTGGAGCAGGACATGTTTTGTGCCTTTCCCTGTCATACAGTTTAGATCTGGAGATGAAAAATGTTGAAGTGCCCCAGATATGAGTATAATCAGAGTAAAAATATCAGATTCTGGTTCACATATCTGTTAATGTATATATCAATATAAATAAAAACTATTGTATGTGACTGATGTCTGTCTTTTTCAGAGTTGATGCATCCTTTCACATGTCTCAGGGAGAGAATGACTCAGACAGTGTATCACAAAGTCCGTTTCTCCCCTCTTAGTAACCACCTCATACACAGGTGGTAAATGAAAATCATAAAGCTTACTGTAAATTACTGTTTGCTCATCTTAAAACTTACAACTTAGGCCCTGAGGCTTACAACTACACTTTAAGTTAGAGATCTGTGAGACTGGTTTTTCTTCAATAGAGACAAGAAGAAAATAACAGCAATGACAAAGGATTTCTTTTGGAAAGACCAAAGGAAAAAAAAGCAAATTATAACTACTGGACCATGAAAAGCAAAACTATTATACAAGAGTTTAAATTACAAAGGCAGTAACTTTCCAGTGTTTTAACTCTAGAAAAGAGCTACAGAGATATGGCTACACATGTGTTGTATATAAAAGTTACAGATGTGTTTAAATACAGAAAGTTTCTTCAACAGATTGATCTCTTGTTAAAGAAAAAGCAAAGCCATAACCTCACAGGTGTAAATTGTCATAGTTCTTTTTACTGCATGCAGTGAAATTTGCAGCAGTTAAAGGTCATTGGTGGTATCATTACTGACACATTTTCATCTGCAGTTCCTTGGACTTCATAAAAATTAATTTCCTTAACAAAACAGTGGGCTACAGACTGAGACTTCAGCTAATCTATTTTGATTTCTATCTAAAGATGTTCTTAAAATTTCTTCTGTTTTCTTTTTAAATTATTGTTTATTTGTAAGGGTGAGAAGGTATCTGAATGATAAAAAGTCTGATCAATTTTACTCATGCTGGGTAACATATCTGTGAGCATTTCCTTAGCTTCTCAGGGTGGCAGAGCTGGGCACAGGGAGAAATAGATAATATCTGAACAGGTGGTAGAAAATATGTTGCTTCTGAATTACTTTTGGTGTTTGGAGGTTTGCTTTTAGCAAGATGATATTCACGTATTGGAAAGAAGAAAATTAAGAATCAGCATTGTCAGTAGTGAAAATGTTAAACTAAATGGACCATGTTAACATTACTGTTGATCCTGAGGAACAGTTTTTCCAGTATATGGAGCATTCTGTTTCCACACGGCATATGTTCTCCATGGTTTTCTCTGCTCTAATTCATCCATGTTTTTCAACAGCTCCAGATGGCATGATGCCTCCAAGGCTTTCATCTGCCACTCCAACCAGTCTTCAGGTTGTCTGGTCTACACCAGTTCGCAACAACGCCCCAGGCACGCCCAGCTACCGACTCCAGATGCGGCGGCGGCGTTCTGCTGGTGACATTTTAGAGTACGCAGAGTGCAGCAAGGCCACCATCCACCGCTGAGCAAGAAAAGTCTCCTTCCCTTGAACACAGCTCACCTTTAGGGTGGCTGGTCTTGTTACAAGACAAAATGTTTTAGTCTTTCTTGACACGCTGGAATGTGTTCTGAAGTAACTCATGCTGTTTTTCTTTGCAGTTTGCATCCCAGCCCTACTGCTTCCTTACAGCACAGGGTCGGAGACCTGCAGCCCTACACTGAGTATGAGATGAGAGTGGTTGCCTCCAATGGTTACGGCAATGCTTATAGCAACTGGACTTCAATGACTACAGCAGAGGACAGTAAGCAGTCAGATCTTATTTAGCTCCCTTTAGCCGAAAATATGAGTAACAGTCCAGCTGCCATTGTACTTAATTTCTTTATCTAGCTTTCTCAGTTGTATAGCAGTAATGTATTTCCTTCCCTAGTATTAACTTGAAGTAAAAACTCCTAAAGGATCAAGTATCTGTTGTCTTACATATTCATTTAAAAATATGGATATTTACATATGTATTTTGTGAAGCAGTATCTTATTTCTGTATAAAATATCCCTCCAACAATAAGTTAATAAGTTAGTTTAAGATACACTGGTAAGTACAGCTTTATAAGTGGTGTTCCTTTATGTTCAGGGACTTGATTCTGATTTCAGAGAAAATAAGTTGAAGATAATAGTGTATGACAATTGTCTTGTCTCTGTGTTGAGAATACTCAAGCTACCACAGAACTTTTCATTCCCAGTGATCTTTGTTAACTCAAAGTAGTGGCCTACTGATCTGAAATTGGGTTTGTCATTGTCAATCCCATCACTTTCATTGTTAATAGTTCTATGTTCTCAAGACTCACTCCCCACAATTTTTTCAACAGTCCCTTGATTTAGCAACCAGCTGTCAGTGTATAGGTACAACCAGTTAGTTGACAGGATAGGATTTTGCACCTAATTCAATATGTAAGCAAAAACGTATGACAACATTTGAGGTTGTTGTTTGTAATACAAATAGAAAACATACCATTTCCAGTTTTTTCTTTTTTTATGAAACTGCGCTGTTAGTTTTCTTAAACACGGTAGCAGGATATCTAGCATTGGCAAATACTCAGTGTTGGTGACTCAGCTTGATACTAGTCCTTTCTCTAAATGGTCAGCTGTCTATGTTGTGAAAGCAAAGAGCAGAAAATGTTTTTTCCCACAATTTTAAAACATTTTTTCTTTGAAGCTGAGCAAATGATTCACAACAGAAATTTATTTATCTCATAAATTCATTTAAGCTCCAAAGGTATTAATTCTTCTATGAACATACTACCTATAAGTAAATGTAAGTTCTGAACTTGGTCTTTAGATACCAGAGCTGTGTTATCTACCTGTGGCAATTCTTGTTGAGATTCGATTATTGCAGTGTAGCGGTGCGTTTCAAGGGTGGGGGGGGGGGACACCCCCTTGTTTGCTAACAAAAGTGGATATGATTCTATTGAACTTCTCTGCATTCATAGTCAAAATGCAACCAGTCTCCTAAGCCTATTTTGTTCAAATTGCAATAATTATTTAGCTCTGGTCTGATAGTTCACATGGTGTTTCTTTTCACATACAAGGACAGAGGCATCATTTCAAAGGTATCATTTGTTACTGATATAAAAATTATATTTGTGCTAAGTAGTAGGTGTACAATTTTAAAATTATCTTTTGTGAAGTTAGGGGTAGGGTGAAAAACCCACACAG
This sequence comes from Anomalospiza imberbis, assembly GCF_031753505.1. Lineage (NCBI taxonomy): Eukaryota > Metazoa > Chordata > Aves > Passeriformes > Viduidae > Anomalospiza > Anomalospiza imberbis. Next base: position 90,849,746 of record NC_089683.1, read on the forward strand.
GAGATGCAACAGTATCTAACAGCCCTCATCATTTAAAAAAACCACCCAACTTTCAGTGGTGATAGAGGACTCTGTGGTGTCATAGTGGAGAGCTGCCATCTGTGAAAGGATATTCAGCTCAATTGCTTAAGACTGAATGATTGTCAGTGGGTCTAAGCAGTATTTTTGTCAAGGTTTCAACGTGTTTCTTATGAAACCATCTATACTGACAGTTTGTTGCAGAAGTACACTTAATTCCTGGCCCTGCTAACCAACTGACTTTGACTTTTTAAAGTACAATTTAATAGTGGAAATTTCCCATCTCTTACTCTGTCAAACTAGATGAGTATCAACATGTTCCTATTGAATTCTATTCTGTAAATATATCTTTTTTGTCTCACCAAAGCATAAAGTATCTGTAGGCATGAAATACATGCATGTGTGTGTCTGTGTGCACATACGCTTGACAGCAATATATGTGAATCAACACATCCACTTTTAAACTCAGTAGAGTTCCAGTAATACAAGCTGATGATTTCACAGTATATCTGTGTATTATATTTTATTTATGATAAATATGTGGTAAAATAGGAGGATATTGGGAATAATTAAGGGAAAATTAGCAAATGCTGCCATAAAAATATTTTGATTCTCACAATGGAAGTTCTTAATATACAGATTAGTAGGTTTGGGGTATTTTTTAGTGCAAGAAAAAATGCAGTAAAGAATTTTCAAATACTTCAATTTACATGATTGTGACACTAGTAACTGATTCCATGCATTTTTTAAAGTGTAACCTGCCCATGCCAGATAACAAAAGTATAGATAACTATGAATATTTTAAAACCTGCTAAACATGCATTAATAAAATATGTTTGTTCCAGTGATCTTGATAAGTATAGCATCAGACAATTTACTGCCAGAATGTCTACAGATAGAAAGAATTGATGAAGTTTCTGAATTAGAACTTGCTTTCAGTAACATGAATGTAAATTTCAGATAGCTCTCTTGCAATCAGAGTAAAGACCACTGAACTGAGAGGTCAGTATGTACCGTTGAACTGAGAGCAGAATCTCATACATTGTATTCAGAAGTAAAACTAAATCTTCTAATTACAGTAAAGGAGATACAGGTTAGGTTTTCACTTTAGCTACAGGGAGCCTTTGAGCTCTCTGGGATTTGCAAAGACATTGATTACAGTTACCTGAAGCTGCCCCAATGGCAGCTCCTGGGTTCCTATGGTGTAGATTTGGGACTGCAAAATAATATTGTCTGATAGCAATCCACACGGTGTAATTTATGTTCAGAGGGATATCTCCCAAATGAGAAAGGTGCTTTTTCTAGTGCTTGAGAAAATACACCATGACTTGGACAAGTTCTAAGACAGCAAAATTTCTACTTTAAAGAAAAGTTTCCTGTTACTTGATTAGCTTTTGAACACCCCAGAACCTGTCAGCAGCCCAGTGAGTTGCATACAGCAGAACATCACCATCACCAGCATACTCTCTGCTGTGGCTACATTTTGATTCTGTGGGTCAGTGTACAACTCCAGTATGGAAAGCTCATACTAAAGCCCTGTTAAAAGTGCCTGGCTTGCACTAGCTGGAAAAAAAGATTTGCAAGTTACCTAGCAGGTAGTCCATTTTTTAATTTTTTATTTCTTACATAAGTGACTTCAAGTCAATCTCTTTTATACATGATGAAGTTATAGGCCAGCCCAATGTTTCTTCACAGTAAGTAAGGGCAAAAGCACACAGTAGTCACTGGAAATCATTACATATTGAAGTTGCTGGAGATAAAAAAGCAATATAAAATTTAAAAAAGAGAACTCCTGCAATGTATCAGCTGAGCTACTTCTTGTCAAATCAGGAAAGCATTATGGGAGTGCTATGGTGTGGTCCTCTGGCATGCTTTGTTTCCAGGATAAAAAGCCTCTGTTTGTGGGAAAATCTCAGCACAGATTAAACTTCCTCATGAGGAGAAGAAGACGGTCAGGCACTGATCTCTTCTCTGTGGTGACAGTGGCAGGACCTGAGGCAATGGCCTGAAGTTGTGTCAGAGGAGGTTTAGGTTGGGTATTAGAATAAAGCTCTTCTCTCAAAGGGTGGTTGGACACAGGAACAGGCTCCCCAGGGTAGTGTTCACAGCCCAAGGTTGACAGAGGTCAGGAAGTTTTTGGTCACCACTTTCAGGCACATAGTGTGACTCCTGGGAATATCCTGTGCAGAGTCAGGAGTTGTGCTTTGATGATCCTGATGGGTCTCTTGCAACTCAAGATTGGTGATTATGATTCTGTGATTCTCCTAAATCTTCCTGACGTAGACAATGATGATAGGTAGTGCAGAACAAGAGGGCAAATAATGCAGTTTGCCACATTTGGAAGCTTATGCTTTCTCTGCTTATGACATTTGTTGTCTGAGAAGACAGCTCTCCTACTTTAGCTATATAAGTTAGGTCCATATAATTGAGGCATATAAACTAATCCATAAATAGTTGATGTGAATGTATTCACATGAGCTCAAGAAAGAAAAATGGAAACAGAAGCAAGAGAAGACAAAACGTGGTGAGGTGACAAAGGGAAATCATGTGAAATACCTGTTAGGACGAATAGCAAAAGGACAGAACAAATTAAGCTGATGTAGTAGTGGGACATGTGATAAGATGATCGTATGATATATAGTGCAAACTGCGCATGCATGCCTACAGATTAGGAATTAGAACTTTATTGACTGGTAGAACTGAAGTTCTGGAGCCAATGTACATTTGGAGCAGTAGAGGGCAACAAGTCTTAATACTCTGAAGACAGCTCTTAATATATATTTGAAGGGGTTCATATAGATTGCATGTCATTGCATGAACAGCTTAATGACTTTTGAGCTTTGTGATCTCATGTGATAAAAGATTCCTGTGGTCCCTTATGCCCAGAGCTACACAATTTGGGTTTGCTGCTGGGTACAGTCAGCAGTACATGAAAGACACCACATTCTGTTAATACATATAATTTCATTGTCCATGTTTCTAAAAAGAGTAAATGATTAAAGAGTAAAAGGCACAGAATTTTTATTCTGCATAGTGAGAGAGTTTGCCCGCAAATCAGATATTTCTCATTAGCTTTAAAGGGCATCAGTTCAGGTACATGTCTTAGTATATGAAATGTAAATGTAGGTTCCTCCCAAAAAATACAACATGAGAGTATAACTCCTTGCTTTCCAAGTCTCACAGTAAGCAAACAGATGAATTTTTTTAGTCAGGGAATTAAAAAATATTAATCACAGTTTTGTGTCTTTATTTTAAATCAGGTCTGAACTTTTGAAGTAGATGAGCGAAGTAGTCTACCATAAAAGATAATTTCATTTGCCAAAATGGAACTACCTTCTAGTATTAATACTATAATGAAATGGTTTGAAATATGAACTAAGAATCTTAAGGACAAAGATGCCCATTGTTCCATCTTCAGTAGTTACTTCTATAAACAATTTCATTCATGTAAAAAGCTTTATGATTTTATTTTCATCATTGACGGGCTGAGCTGTGTAGCTGTCATACTTTGCAGTCTTCCCTCCAGTGACAACCACACTGACAACATGTTATACTCCACATTGATTTTACAGTTAAGGAGCTGATTGTGATATATAGGGATTTTAAGAATTCAGCTGAGAGGATGACTTTTGCCTTTTATCATTCCATTAAAATTTTATAACCATCTTTTTCATGTCATTTCATCCATGAATTCTTACTTTAGAAAGTGATAGCTACTGCTGCGAGCGTAACTTTTTTCATGTTCAGAGCTTTTTATTGTATTAGCAAACTATCCCAATTATAGTTAATACTCATGTTTTACATAATTGTGGTGACCCTTTCAACCAAGCAGTATCGTGCTAGTTGATTTGTACATAGAATTAGATGATTCTGCTTGCCATTTAAAAAGAAGCTGCACTGAATGAGAGTTGGGGACCAGGATTTAATGCTTTCTCATCCAGTGGGGCCAATTAAGCATCTCTCAAACGTCTTGTTTGAACTCAGGAAGTCTTAAAAGTCTCTCTTTTAAAAGGGCAGTAGGGAATGTGTGGGTAGGTATGCTAGCTACCAAAATACGCTTTTTTGAGGGGAAGGGGAGGGACTAGGGGGACCCAAAGCTGAAGTTTGACAGCTCCTCCCATACATTACAGATTGTCCTTAAGGAATAAGTCTGAACTCGGGGGTGGGGGGGTGGGGGGGGGTTTAAGCTCAGGTTCAACTAATTACCATGAATGTTTCACCTGTAATGCCTGCAACTTATTCAATAGGAGTATAAAGGCTTAGCTGTTCCCTTTCAGCAAACTGCTTGAATATTGGGGGGGTTTTCTGTTGCATTTTTTTCTTCCTCCTGCAGACGCTCACAGTGCAATAGCTTATGAGCTATAATTAGATGAAATGCAAATTTGTAGTTCAGTGGTAAATATTGTATTTCAGCTCCTTTCCCCCACTAAACTAGAATGTGCAGCAACTGATTTTCAAGGTCTTTAGTTCCAAAGCAAATTCTCCTCCTTCCCTTCCACCTCAGAAAAAAAATTCAGTTTACAAAATATAAATATAAATATAATTCAGATTTACACCTCCACCTCTCCATCTTTCAGGAAGGTCTAAATAATGGACCAAATTTTGTTCCAACTTACGACCTAATTGATTTTACCCAAGAGTACATGCAAATAGAATTTAATTACTCCTTACAACAGATCATCTTTTGTACTTGCAAATTCAGAGATCTAAATTAATCCTAGTGTGCACAAGCATTAAGTACAGAACTCCATCCTTATTATCACCATGAGTAGAGCAGGATATGTGGTACAGCTGAGATTTATGGAGTTGCTTTGTGATGCATCATATAATGAAAGAAAAAACACTGTTACTTTTCAAATTTAAAAGAGAAAAGAAAAAAAGAAAAGCTTGCTATCCCAATTTTACATCACTGTTTTCACAGACATCACTGGTAATCCTGATATACCTCTCTCTGTATGTGAGAGGAGAACAGGGACTTCTGACTGCTTCAGCTGTTACTCTAAAATATAGAAGGAGCAACTCATTGTGCTGGATTTATTTGATTCCTTCCCCCATTCCCCCCACTTTTCCCTTTAAAATTTATCAGGAATTGTTTAACTTCTGGTAAAGCAAATTATTCTTCCTATAATGTTCCTTCTGGTTTGGACACCAGGAATTAAATAGTAGTGTTGTTGAGTACAGCGGAATTCAGCATATGCTATGTCACCTCCCCTGAAGTCTTGGCACACCCACAACCACTAATGAATTTTAAATTTTTGAACCCTTATAAATCTAAATGTCGGTCCCCTCTTCTCCCTCCCCCCCTGCAAATCCCCAAATCTAAAGCTATTTTAAGCAATTACTAAATCCAAGTATATCTTTTTTTAAGATTTCAATAAAATGTAATGTTCACAGAAAAATCTCATAAATGTCAAAATTGCTATGAGCAGAATAGTGGAGAATATAGTATTTTCTTGATTTGCTGTAGCAGTTTATAGATTTCAGGATGTGGTTTATAAGAATGCTAAATGTTCTGGAATTACAGCTGTTACTGATCAGTGATTGAGCCAGATTTGTGTTATTGCACCATGTTCATGCTTGTACCTAGAGAGCAGTAAAGCCTCAATATAATAAAAAGCACCTGCATTTTAAATGAAATTTCAATTGAAAAACTTAACAGCCCTTCAAATTGCAGAATTTAACGCAGCCCAGTAAAGCTTAAATAACACTTTGCCTCCACAGGCTGAGGGTTTTGCATTCAAGGTGACTTGATTGTGTCGCATGGTGAAATTATTTACAATTAAGGAATTTCTCTGGAGGGCTGCAGAGTATTTGCTGTTCCACAACACCTATGCAGGCATATGGTCGGTCTTTTTCAGTATTCATGGAAGCTCCTGAACCTTTATGATAATTGAATCAGTTAGAGTGCTGAGTGGAGCAAGCATAAAACCTGTTAACCTAAAGGTCAGATCTGTGCATTGTTTATTTATCAGTAGGTGAAAGAGCTAAATCGGCAGCTTCTGTCACAGTCAAAGTAAAAAAATCACCTATAATATTAACAGGAAGTAGATAAATTGCAAAAAATGGATTAGAATTATAAACAGAATGAAGTAAAATATTGAATATATAATGAGAGATGCAGAGACTTACTGAGCTGTAAAATACACAGCATTGTTATGCCTATGCTGTTGCTTGCAATTAGTATCTAGCCCTCTAGAAAAACATCCCCAAAAGCTAGAACTGCAGGTCTACAGAAATACTGAGCCATACACTTTCTCCTCATGCAAACAGCATTGATAGGGTACTTCTGAGACACAGGAGGAAAAAGGATGCAGAAGAGGAGGGAGGAGGGTTGGGACTAGGGAAGGTGACCAGCTTGCCTTTGAAAAGAGAGCCATATTCATCCCCTGAATGTCTGGGCCTACATTTTCCAAAGAAACAGGCTGTTTAGTAGACCTGAGCTCCTTTTCTGATTTTTGAGCCTCATTTGGTGAGTACATCTTGCTGATACTGATTTTAAAAATCACAAATTGTTAGTAATTTCTCTTTTCTTTTTTTATTTTTAAATTTTATTACAGAGCCTGGACCTTTAGATCCACCACTTGTATTGGATGTTACAGCAAGGGCAGCGGGCATCACCTGGCAACATCCTTTAAAGCCAAATGGCATTATCACACATTATAATATTTACCAAAATGGCCAACTGCATGGTACAGTGCCAGGAACTACATCTAACTGCACTGTAGAAGACTTGCATCCTTACACGGTCTATGTGTTTCAGGTAGAAGGATGCACTTCTAAAGGGTGCTCTCTTTCACCCACAACCCCAGAAATACAGACTCTTCCAGATGCCCCTGAGGATATCCCTGCTCCAGAACTCTATTCTGATACTCCAACTTCTGTGGTCATATCCTGGCAACCACCTGCTCACCCAAATGGTTTGGTGGAAAACCTTACAATAGAGAGGAGAGTGAAAGGAACAGACCAAATCTCAACTGTGGCACGTCTCCCTTTCGGTCAATCCATGAGCTACATTGATCAGAGCACTGCTCTGAGCCCTTGGCAGAAATTTGAGTACAGAGTGCTGATGAGCACCCTGCACGGGAGCACAAACAGCAGTGCCTGGGCAGAAGTTACCACCAGGCCTTCAAGACCTGCCGGTGTTCAGCCACCTGACACTGAAGCGTTGGGACCCTATTCAGTCAAGGTAGGAGTAATTCTCATTGCCTCATGGCTTTAACGTGTTTTCCTTGTAGCAACTGTGTATTTAAGAGAGACATCTACTGGCTGAGCCAACAGGCTTCAATTGCTGCAGGGGTAGTTGAATAATTCCTGTCTGTGCTTTGGCTCAAAAACATTAGACTACTTTCCTTTTTTTTTTTTTTTTTTTTTACACCAGCCTCTGGCATTATATTCCAGTTCATTTTCTTCCTCGCACACCTGATGTATTTTCAATATTAAAGTTAAAAGATTACTTTTAACTCCCTAATCAGATCAGAAAATTACCTACTACCTTCTCCAAAATTTCAAGACTTCATTAAAATGCTTAAAAGTAATTTTTTTTTGTAATTAAGTCTTCTGTATAATTATCAGATTTTTTTTTTAATGGCTAATGAAGAAAAAATAGCATTTTTGTTCTCCTGATTTACGAAAGACGAGTGTTACAGGACTACATAGGAAGTTTTCAATTATTCACATCGTTCTGTTGGGAATGAACTCTAGAGGACAGGATAACTACCATTGTTTTGGCTTGCATACAAACTTCATTCAAGGGAAATTAGTGTAACCAAACAAGAGGGATTTTTGTAGCTTAGAAGCCTCTTTTGTGTAAATACACACATGCTTCCATGGATTCAGTCTTGTACTAATGCCAAAAGTATTGGTACAGTAGCTTGCTCACCAGAGCACAAAACAAAGGACATTTGCATAAGACTGAAGTTCATCTGTTAGATTTATTATTTTTTGGTATACATTGTATTTTCAAAAGGTAAACACAGTGGTGTTACCAATGCAATCTGAATAGTTTGAGGGTATGAATTTCAGCAGTAAACCAATGCTGATATTTTTTCTTTGTTCACACATAATTTTAAACTATAAAAAATGCTATTCACTATTAGACAAAAAAATCCTAAGCTTATGAAATTATGTTTTTATGTCTAAGGAATTGCATGTTACCTCCGTGTTAATTGCAAATCAGTTCAATATGAGTGCAATGGTTACTGTAAGAATTAATAACAATCGACCACTAGTAATTATGACGAATTGCCAGACTGCTTATTGAAGATTTGGGCAATCTACTTCCAGGACTCTGTCCTCTGTACTTCTGTAGATATATCTTAATATTCCCCACAATTTATAGTAAAGCATTTTTCATGGATTTGCCAGAAGCTGCAATGTAGTAGCTCTAGTTCTAGCGCATGTTTCCCCACATATCCACTACTCACTGTGTGAGCTTTTTCATGTTGGCTTCAACTCTGAGCACAAAGACTCATTGCAACCTTTGAAGCTCCATTTAATGTGGTAAGAACATAATAATTTTATATCTTACCCCTGCTTTTTTTTCTCTAAGTGCATTCAACACTCAATCCTAGTTTTAAAAGCCTGTGGGTTACCAGAGACTGTATCATTCTTTACTGGATATCTTTTCCGAGATCAGACTCATGTGTACAGTTGTAATTTTATTGTATTTTTCTCAACTCCGAGATTAAGTAAGCTACCAATACTGAAAGTTAGTAGAGTGATTTATTTCTTCTGATATCTGAATTCAGGCAATAGTTTTCACTCTATAATAATTACATTTCAATACAGCAGTTTTTAAAATTTCTTTTCCCTTTCTTACTGAAGAGTTCAGATGCTTATTTTCCTTCTTCTTCTTGAGCCTGTCATTAATATTCAAAACTGTTTAAAGCCCTTTAATGTCCAAACTGTATGTACTCCTCTATTAATGGTGGTCAAATTTTATGTCACTGCTGCTCATGTAGTCTCGGACTTGTGTTTTTCACCTGGAGACCAATATTTTTTTGGATCTTTTAAGATCAATTTTTGTCAAAGATGCTGAAGTCTGGATGGTTTTTATTTCCATTAATTGGTTTTATTGACAGTTTTCATTAATTTTAAATATTTAAATTAAAATGTTCAAAATAGTTTAAGGTGGCAGCATTGAATTGAGAAAAGTGACTTACATATGTGTCTCCAAATATATGCACTCCTGAGTATCTCTTCTGCTAAATTCTTTGTTACTGTACAGAGCATTGGTCCTTTGCTGATATCGACATAAATTCTTGTATTTATCAAGTATTTAAATTTACTTAATATTGTTCCATTTTATATTCATCATAAGTGATAGAAAGTCAGGAACACTTGGTGCAGTTTCTGTGCAGAGAGTGTCCCATGGCTGAGATATTACTTCAGTTCTGATTTCGTAGATTCTAAGACATCTTAAAAATCCTAAAATTTCTCTCACTTGTTCAGGTCAGCAAGACATCTATTTAATTTTTTAGCATTTACTATTCTAATAATAAAGTATTTATTCTCTTTAAAAAATTGAAACAAAGCTGTAGTTGCAGAAGAGCTCATTGCACTTCATCACCAACAAGATAATAGACAAGACTTGCTGCACCCAGCAGTTTTCTCGCCTTCTGCTTGTTTGCAGATGGGAGCACCAGAGGAAGCGACTGGGATTTCATCTTACTTGTCGGTCTTCTTACAGATCTGTCAAATGGATTAGCTTGCTAGAGGTGGTGTTGTTTCCTTCCCTGCATTTTTATGGCAAATTCATGTCAGAGTAGGAGGGCTTGGAGAGCACTCAGGGCTTCACTGTGTCCCTGAGGCAGTCTTGTGTGAGTGCTGTGTATTAGGAGAGTACAAGAAGAACAAGGGAGCACCTGTTCACAAAATGTTTGGGGATTTTGCCCAAATTCTCTAGAACTAGAGTGAAGATCTGTAAACCTACTGTGTCCCTTCATCCCAGAAATTGCTAGTTGCCCAGACAGAACAACTGTGCAGTATTCTGCAAGGATTGCCTCTTAGTGGTTGAAATGTTTTCCTGTGTGGAAATAGGATGGATTTCATATTGAATTACTTTAAACTGGTGCCCCTAAGAATCCTAGAAAGGCTTACTTTCCCTCCTGAGTAGCTCAAGCCCAGCACAGTTGTAGTGCATATATCACCTATGTAGTGTTCAAATTAAATTTGTGGAGTCCTTGGTGCTGTACAGTGCTCTTACCTCAGTGTCTGCAATGGCAACTCTTAAGCACAGGGTGGAAAACAGGGCATCTCTTTGGGAAGGAGATTTTAATTACCTCTTGCCCTAGAGAGAGCTGTCCTCCTGGGTTAGAGCAGGAGGTATTGGAAAGGAGCTGTAGGAAAGATTAGCAAGAGGCTCCTTTACCAAGCCACAGTAGCAAATCAATAGAGGCTTTCAGCTGTCAGTGCAACCAATCCCTAAACCATGAGTGCAAATATTTATTTCTACTGAAAACAGAGAGAATTTACAAAACAAGAGAAATATATTTCCATTCCTTTATTTAGTCACTGAATCAATAAAAATGATTTGAGGATGTGAAGAATTCAAAGTGCTCCAGGATAGTACTTACTTGAGTATACAGCTTATTTTCATAGACCAAAGCTTTCACTCTGCAAGGAGAATATCAGCACTGCAGGTCACTCTCAGGATAAACAGTTCTGATATGTGTGTGCTCCTTTAACATTTCATTTTAATCAGAATGGACCAATATCTCTCCATAACATTTAACTTGCTTTCCTTTGAGCAACAGAAAGCGTAAAGCTGTCGATAATTTTTGAAGTACCCATTTCTGTGACACCTGCATGATATTTTTTAATATTTGCTGAATTGATAATGTTCATGGTAGCAGAATATAATGCGCAATAAACTGCTTTTGTGGCTGATAAAATGCCAAAGTGAAGTGGAGGTATTCAGCAACTGCAGAAGCCGTTTATTTAGTATATGCCAATGCCATGAACATTATTCCTGTTACACAAGATTTGCTATACCCTAATGTACAGAAGTAGAAAAGAAATTGTTTCCTTTTCTTGTGAGGGTTGCAATTGCTGTGCTGCTTCAATCTCACACTTCACACTGATATGACATTCACAAATGTAGCTAGGTTGAGTGGCTTGAGAAAGAGGCTGGTTTACACAGTGAATAATTATTTAATAGAGTTCTTTGTGTAGGAAAGACATTATGTGGCTGGGTACACTGAACTAAATTTACTGTAGTATGCAAATATTCCTACTTTGGCCTTATAACTTTTGGTAGGAGGAATTCCCTTTTGCTGCTGGGGCTCTACCTTGAGGATTCTGGCCTGGAAAAGGCAGCTATAGTCTTAATAATTGGCTTAACCAGAGACTTGCTGCCTCATGCTACCTGTATTGCTCCCCATCACTGATGACTGCCACAAACTGGACCACTGATAGATAAAAAGCTGCAGCCATTTCCAATCATCCTTCATTTAACTTTTTTCTCAAGAGAGAAGTTGGCATGAGTTGTGCATAATCCTGATGTTTCTCTACAGGGGAAACATTTTTTATTTTTTTAGTGTTTATACAGAGTTTATAGGAGAATGGTTTCCTCCTGGTTGGATGGAATAAATACCTCATTGACATATAGTTCTTTTACTGTGCTATTCCTTCATGATAACATCATTTAAAGAAACTTCCTGCAGTTTGATTAGATACAAAATGAGAAAAATAAAAATGATTATTACTTCTCTCTTAATGTATGCTATATATGTTGCCTGTAAGGAATGCAGGGCTGTAGTGATTCTGTGGCACCTAATTGCTATTCTAATTTTTTGTTTGTTTGTTTTGCATATTGATTCAATAATGTCATTGATTTTCCATGGATTGATTATTTTTCTGAAGTATTTCCTCACAGAGTTCTCTGACTGAGGAAGGGTTATAAGCCTTTTAATTCAATTGTCATTCATGTTTGTTGTTACCCACAGAGATGACAGTGTCTTACTTTGCTGTTCACCTGCCATTCTGTTCTATGTATAGAAGAAACTGAAGCAGAGAAAGCTGCTATTCCACCCTCCAGATTGAACAATGTCATTAGTTTGCTGTCACAGTATCTTCAAAAGTTGCCATCTGTACTCTTTCAGTGCAGTAGATTATCATTTATTGCAATAGCGATAAACATTTCTGGTTGCCATTTCTCAGATTTCACTACTAAATTGGATATGAAAGTGAGCAAACACAAATAAACAAGTCTCTATTTTTATGGTTGTCTTCTGTTCTTCATTAGCCCAGAAGCTGGATAGTGGACTGCTAAATGCCTGTTGTTCTGTAAATAGGCTGCGATTAAAATACACAGGAGAAAGATTTCAACTGTAAGGAACAGATATCACTGACACAATTAAAGCAACATACTCTGTAGTTACAGTTTGAGTATCGTGCATGACAAAGAATTTATCCATTTTCCATTTCCCACAGAATTAGTTATGGGCACATGTTCTGGACCTGGTGTTTTTTGTCTCACACATTAATGTTTGTTGTCTTGGGAAGCTGATTCTGATTTCAGAATGCTGGGTGCAATGCTAATTACTCCAAGGTCACTGAAGTCAGTGCTAACAATGAGGTGATCCTTCAGTGTTCCTCCTCTGCAGGTCACTGCGTGGCAGAGAATGAGTCTGTGATGACCCTTACTCTGTTGCGGGTTAAAACTCTTCTTGTGCTATTTCATTCTCCAAACACTTCAGTCTGCAGTTACCCCAGAACATAATTTTGAGAGTAGAAACAACCCTGATTCCTAAACTGTGTCTGCTAAGGGGAGATGCAGCATGCCCAGGTAACAGCTTCATGCTGGGAAAGGGAAAAAAGGGCTTGGACTTTGTTCACCACTCTTTAACTTTTTCTGTTGTCAGGTATGCCTGGTGCATCAGGGAAATTGTTTAGGAGCGATCAATCCTTGTGTGAAGATTGCCTTGTAATGCTGCTAAGGTCAGGGAGACCTTGGTTCATTTGACACATAAGTGCTGCTTGAGTGACCTAGGATATTCCAACACCCATAGGAACAACCTTAACTTGCACACTAGAGGTTTTCCACATGTTAGGACTGTGATTTCTTGCACAGCTTGCTCATTTGGTATAGATTATGCAGTGGGGTTTCATCAGCATCATCCCTCTGCCTTTGATAAAGTTTAAATTCTCTGATGTTGGTGTTTAGGATCATAAATGTTCTTTTGTTTTTCCCACCACTCAAGCCAAGTCCTAGGAGTTTTTGTAGTAGCAATCTGTTACTGCAAACTTTATCATGCTGTTCTTCTGTGGTAGTCCTTGCTGAAGCTGGTTGTAACTCATGCGTGAAGTTTATGCGCAGAACTATCAGTGACCTTTCTCAGAATTTGCATTTCCAGTATGATCCTGGCTCTTGATTGAAGCCACAAGAATTTCTGTTAAGACAGATAAGAATTTTGGAGTAAATTCTTATCCCAACTATTCCAGGGGAGCTGGGACGTTGTCAGAGGAATAGTCCAGTGGCTGGAATGCAGAATTAGGGTAGCAGGTCTTTGTTTAGAGTTTTGCTTCTTTCTGATATGTGATTTAGTCTGGGATTAAGTCTTTCTATCTCTAAAACTAGAATAATATTTGAGACTTACAATGTGCTTTGAGATCAACAATGAAAAGCTCTCAGTAGTGTATTTATTACATTCTGTTTGTAGAGGTTACAAGCAGTATCTAAGAGAAATGAGAATAAAATGAAGCCAAACACACTGATTTAAAAGCAAACTGTTGAAGCCAGGCCTGAACAGTAAAATAGCTTACATGGGCCAATGCCTCTCCTCAGATAGCTCAGAATTAAGTTGCAGGGTTCCAACTGCTGTCAAAAAAGGAAAAAAGTCCAAGGTTATAACTGTTTAATGGGGAGAAAATGGCTAATTTCTGTCTCTTTAAATTTTGTGGTGGAGAAAATAAGGTCCTTTGATCTTTAAATGAAAGCTTCCAGAGTCATTACATTGAATCAGTTAATCTCTCCCAGTAGTTACCTTATTCTCTCTTCCTCATGGGCATCCTCTTTCATGGTCTCACTGCTGAGCTTCAAATCAATGAACAAACTGTTACTGCTTCCAACACAGCCTGTCTAGTGAGCTTTCCTGCTTTCATGCATTGCCAAGCCCTTACCTCAAACCTTGGCACATCCAAGAGGAGAAGAGGTCCAGTAGGGGCACGTGTGTGCTAACCAGGCTGGCTCCATCATCTTCATTTATGGGTCAGGCAGTCCCTTGCCTCTTGACAAAAGATGTTTGTGAGGGATTGCAAGTCCTGTCATTCCCAGGTGATACAGGAAATTCTAAGCAGCTCAAGTGACACAGCAGGGTTAGGGAGTATCCTTGGTCATCCCACTACTTAGTTAAAAAAATTATTAACCAGAGCAACAACAGATCTTCATATCTTCGTGTGATATATCCATACCCAGACAGAAATAAGCTGCACTGTGTGTGCTGCTGGCCAAATATACTTTGTTCAGAGTGGGTTTTATTTCTCTTATGGAAAAAAACATTACAATTTAAAGAAATTTCCCAGTGTAAGCCCCACAAAGCAAATCAGCTACTTACAGTATGAGCTACTGTTCCAGTGAGAGCACAAAAAATGCTGTGAAGTAGCACCTGGGAGGTTTTGAAGGTGTTACCAGCTAGGGCACACACTATGTGAAACTCAGGAGCTGAGGTTATGGAGCAGCCTCTGTTTTCCTGCCATTAAACTGTTCCTTTATGTGAAGGGGTTACAGGGCATGGTGAATCTTGCACAAGTTGTGTTAGAGTAATTTTGTAGGTTTAGACATAAAAGTTAGGCATCAAAAATGAAATGTGATTAGAAAATAACTCATCCTCTCTTCCAGGAAATAAGTTTTGGTACAAAGTAAATGTTTTGAGACAATTTTATCTTCTGGGAGGGTAGTACCAGGTATTTTCCAAAGTATTTGGCATGCAGTTCTTTTTTTCGGAGCTATCCAGCATTAAGCAACAAGAAGGCTTTTTTCACCAATAATGACAGATTTTCTTTATTAATATTCAGATAAAAGACCTCAAATACTTTACCTTCACTGAGACAGAATTTCAGGATAGGTACTTCATCCATGCATGCCCAAGAATTGTACAGTCTGTGTTCCAGTTTCTGTTTGTGTATCACTTACTTTTCTTTGCATTTATTTCCCTTGTTTCGACTTGTGTCCCTTGCCTCTTGCTCCATTCCTGGGGTGAGAGGCTGAAAAGGCCTTGACCCTTTGTAAATGTTGTTCAGCAGTAACAAAAATATCCCTGTGTTACCAACACTGTTTTCAGCACAAATCTGAAACAGCCCTATACTAACCCCATTCTACTGTGAAGTTAACTCTTCCCAGGCAAAACCAGCACATATTTGTACTTGAAAATTTCTTCTGTTGTCTGTGCTAATTATCCATTTTTCTGTTTCCTAAGCTTATCACTAGATCACATGAAATACATCAAAAAGGGAGTTCTGCTCAATGTCTGTGAGAATGGTGCAGAATCAATTCCTACCTTGTGTGAAATTTTGCACTGCTTTATCAGTGGTATTTTCTTTATTTGTTTGAAAATGATTTGGGGCCAGAAGCAACAGAATTCTGAATACAGTATTTGATAATTAGCCAGAGCTAAGCCTTTCCTATGTGGGCACCAATAATCTTGGTTTTGCTGTCTTTACTCAAGATCACCCTGTTTCTAATTCTCTGTTTAATAGTATTCCAGAATCTGTTATCAAAATCCTTCAGGTTTCTCCAGCACTTTGCTGCCAGCTTTCTTACAAGTCTGATGGCCTAAGAGGTCCTTCTGTACCTAAAATACAACATTTTGTAATCCCATTTTTAAAAATATCATTTTATAAATCAAGCTTCTCTGTTTCCAGGGCCCTGTGTAATTGTGCATATACATTTTTAAAGCTAGTTATTTTGAAACTAAGAGAATTAAGGAAAAAGTTCAAATTAACTGAAACTAAAGTATTGTGGTGTTACTGTTTAACACTTCAGTATTTTCTTTGTTGTACCTAGGTTTTACATATATACCTAGGTTTTAGGCATATCCACGTTTTCTCCATTTCTGTGTTCTTTTCTATGTTGAATTCAACCCTAAATTATCTCGTGCCTGGGAGGAAAAGAGACAGCAATTGTTATAGATGAGTGGGTAAATGGCAAGGAAAACAGTCCCAGAGCAAAGCAAAGCTCGTATGCTTCCTGCACTGGGAGTTCTAGGGAAATGAGTATTGATAGATGCTTTTATGCTGCCTTTATGAAACTTTGAGATCCTAATACATATCAGGTTACATGTCCTTGTTGTGCCAGTCTGAAGGCTCCTCTATCATGGTACCATGGCAAAAAGCCTTAAAAATAATTTAGAACATTAATGCACTTTGTAGTGCAATTGTTTGGGTGTGATTCTTCAGTAAAGATGGTAAGAATAAATATATATGTAAATGTGCTATCGATCCCCTCCCTCAAAAAAACTCTAAAAACTTAAAAAAATCTCACCTAACCTCAGTTCAGTAAGGACAAAATCACAGTAAGAGTAGCAGTACGTATATATATAAATATATATGCATGTGTGTGTATAAATCTATAAAAACCATGAATTCTGTATGTAACTTCCAATCTTTTTGCATTCAGGTTTTCTCAGTATAGTTTTATAGTTCTTAAAATGGAAAATCGTTCCTGTTCTTTGTCTGATAGTTACCAGTGTAATTTGTTAATTAAAAATAAAAGGGAAAACCTGCCTATTTCATCATATGAAGAATGCAGAAAAATTTGTTTTCTTATAGAAGCTAATGCAGTTGCATCTTTTTGAAAACTGTGGAAACACAAAGTAAGATTTGTTTTTATTCTGCCCCTTCTAGTCAAGCATGCCAGGCAATACACCCTTAGAAAATAAGTGACAGTGATACTTATGATAAGTATTGTACTTCTGCTAATGCAACTGAACATCTCATGGAATTTTGAGTGATGTGGAATGTTCAAATTTATTGGTAAAGCAAAATAATAGCTTTTTCAATGGTTACAACTGTTACTGAGGACCTCACTAAAATTAAAGATTAGATTACTAGCTGATTTCCCTTTAAAACTAAAAGTGTGTTTTGATGTAAAAGAACATCTTCAGATCCCGCTTGTGTCCATCTGTAGCATGCTGTGTCTGTATTCCTGCAATGTGACTGTAAGAAATCTGTTATTTTAATTTTATTTTTTCCCCTCCTCCTTCAGGTCTCCTGGAAGCCCCCTCTGATTCCGAATGGAGAAATCCTGAACTATGAGATTCGCATGCCTGACCCACGCATTGTTATCGCTGGGAACCCTTCATCAAGGCTGAGCCATTTGGTGACCAACCTGGTCCCCTACACCAACTACTCAGTCACGGTAATAGCTTGCACTGGAGGTGATGGCTTTCTAGGAGGCTGCACCGAGAGTTTGCCCACAAGAGTGACCACACCCTCAACAATTCCTCAGAGCATCAGTCCCTTGTCTGTGACTCCAATCAGCGAATCCTTTATTGCCATCTCTTGGCAACCACCGCTGAGGCCCAATGGTCCCCATCTGAGGTAAGATGAGACTGAGAGAGCGGTTTGCTTCTCCTTACCTAAATCTGACTCAGAAAATTCTGAGTGATGCAGACTTCATCATGTGATCTCTTAATTTTGGATTTTTTCAAATTCCTATTTAGGGCTCAGAGAAGAGTCAGGATTTTTCAGGGCAAGTGTGTTGTCTGTGCTGGAAGGCTCTGGGTCTCAGATCAGTGCTGTCTGAAAAACCAGAAGGAGCAAGCACAGGATATTTGCAAAGTCATAAGTGGTTTGGGTTGCAGCATTGGCCACTTTTTGGTGACAAGTTCAGGCAACAAATTCCACCAATAAAATGACAAGGAAAATAAGAAATCTTTGTAAACATGAGTAATTAACACATCCAATATTCTCGATACTCTGGGTTATTCCACATGAAGAGAAAGTGACCATTTGGAGGATGATGACATTAAATAATCTTCAAAAATTAAGTGATGAATAAATTTTAAATGAGACAGTGCATGAGAAAAATGGAAGCTGAAGGGCTAGAAGTGTGAGAGCATAGCCAAAATAGGAAATTCAAGGAAGTGCTGGGTATAGCAGGCTGGGTTTCACCACAGGAGCCAAAGAAAGGAATTTCCTCTTAGATTTGTCTGGAATGATGGGATGGGAATCTTGACTTGAATGTTGAATACTGAGCATGTGTGTGTAGATCTACAGTAAAGAAATATGGATTTGAGTGCATAAAGATTTATAAAGACAAATATATCTTTATATATACACAATAAAAAGTGTCAAATCTTTCATTCTAGTGCTTTAACGTATCGTGAAACATTGTGCATGGAATTATAGCTCTGTAGTCCATATGTTCTGGTTAGTAGCTCTCTTCTAGGTGCACTGACGGGTTCAATAATTATCATGTAATGCTGTTTCAGTTGCGTATGTTATTACAGCACAGTAGCTTGACTTTTTCTTCAGGCTTAATTAGGGCACACTACAACTGGATGAAATGATGATTGCTCTACAATAAAATTTGAAGTTTTAGAAAAACAGTGTCTGTTATTCTGGGGTTAACAACATGAGCATTTTACCATAGATTATTGAAGTAATTCAGCACGACCTACATCTGCAGATTTCATTTCTTTCATGGTGTGCCATGCTGCCCTCAACAAGAACAACTACTGAAGCAGCTGCTCTGTACAGCATGATGGAACAAGAAGTCTGCAGCAAGCAGAGCAGCAGCAGCAGCTGCCAGTGGGGGTGATTTACACATGATCGCCACTCAGTGTTCAAAAAGATTTGATGTTTTTCAAGACTCGTCTATGAAATATATTGGACAGATTATGCCAGGATGGTTTCATATAAAGCTGTAATGATCTGTCTTTGGGTTGACACTGATGAACCACTCATGTGAGAGCTGTTCTTGTTATAAAGTCATCTGATTTTTTTGGACAGAGTTGGAGTTTAATTAGTTTTTGCTATTTAATTTCTAAAGTTATACTCCGAACTTCTGCAGTAATTCAGTTTGGCATCACTAAGTGGCACAATGCTTGCTTGTACCTGCTGAGGATTATTCCCTAAACTCAAGGGCAAAAGTTGTGGGAAGTTATGCATGGACTCCCTAGCTGCTATGGAGCACAGAAAGTGTCAGATCTCTTATGAGAGCATCTCAATTGATTTCTGGTTTTGAAGCAAAACTAAATGCAGTACCTGTTAAATACCTCTTCATTCAGGGTCTCAAATCTGGGATGATGTTGTCCAACATGTCCTTATCAGACTGGAGATGATCTTAACTTAAAAACTGTCAAATTACACACAAAGCCATTGGTCAGTGTGATAATTACAAAAGAGTGGTGACCCACACCAAGGTATTCTGCAGAACGATTAAACATGGAAAAATTTTCACAAATGTGCATTTAAAATTAGAGTGTTTGAAATCTGCCTGAGTACCCACGTACTTCTGTCTAGAATTTAGCAGTAAGCACCTTTCCAGAGTGGGAGGCAGGGACAAGATGAAATAGAGCAGCTCAGCACTTAAGAGAATCAAGTTATGTATTTAAAGGAATATATATGCATATGACCCTAATTTGCTGGGGTATCAAACTGAAACAGTTATTGAAAGAATAAATTAAACAGTCCTGTGGAATGTAATAAAGAGTAATAATCCTAAAGATTTTGAACAAATATATCTAATTTTGTTTCCTTTAGAGTGTAGTTTCCTTTGTAATCCCTAGAATGATTAGGAAATGCAAACTATAATATTATCCCCTTTAGTTTGTGGCACTAAGTGATCTAATTTTTGTTAAATTCCATAAAAGTCTTGTATAAAAGATGATGGAGAGTGTGTGATGCAGCCTGGGTGGAAAGCTTGTTTTCCAAATCAGGCAGTCTCATGGCTGACCTGATGAAAGATGGGCTTTGGCTGGCCTGCTATTTGGAACAGAGACAGGAATACTGCTTCAGATACCAATTAAAACCAGGATGAAATTATTTGGTCTTTCAAGCTCACATCATGAATTTCTACCCAAACACAAAGGTGCCTTGCTAAGGTCTACAGATGGCTGGAACAGTTAACTCATTCTGTGCCTGTTTTCTCCTGTAAAATGTACAAAAGCACACTTAAGCTACTACTAATAGTAAAATGATAATGGCAGTGCTCTTTGTTTCAGTACATTTGCAAGAAAAATGCATAATCATTTCATGTTCTGGAGCAACCTGTGCTTATCGCGCAAGTCTGCATAAGACACTGTTACAGGCTATTTGGACTTGCTCTTGATAACATTTCCACAAAGTTTAAAATCCATAAATCATTGAATAAACTAGGTTTTTTTTTTCAAGTGGAAATGCTTCATTTTCCATTTTCAAAGTAGTTTTTTTTTGTTTTTTTTAATTGAATGTTTTAAATCACAAAACATTAAGAAGAATATTTATCTCAGGAAGTTTACAGCTGTAAAAACAAAATAATGTGTGGCTTTAAAAAAAACCTGGTTGGGTTCTTTTTTTTTTTTTTGTGTAATAACATTAGTTGAGATAATCCTGGTGTTCTGCTTGTCTTTTGTGTTAGATATGAGCTCCTGAGACGTAAAATCCAGCAACCACTTGCATCAAATCCCCCTGAAGATTTAAATCTGTGGCACAATATTTACTCAGGAACTCAGTGGTTTTATGAAGATAAGGGTCTTAGCAGGTGAGATTACAAAAACTATAAAAACAAATGCTGGCATTTTGTATAGTGTATGTTTAATAGTTCAAAGTATTTCTTGTGTCTTTATGTAGTGAACATATTAATTATGTAATGAAATATTTTTTGTCATCATCTTTGGTGTTAATCATTCTAATATGCAGGGATGTATTATTAGTGTGTCATTCTTGCCTCATACATTATTTTCCTTTAAAAAACAAATGAAATAAAAGTCTCATGAAATTTTTGCATGGATATGCTCATGCAATCAAACCATTTAGATTTATGTGTACAGATGCTGTAGATTTGCGTGATGCCAAAATTATAGCACAGGCAGAAAGCATGTTTGAGGGAAACACCTGAAAATTGTTTTCAGCAATGTTTTTTCACCTGGTTCTGTTGTGTTAGCTTCATCACCATTAAATGCAGGGTATTTAGAATGGAGAAATAGAGTGTGTGCTCTGTTCCTCAGTGTGTAACAGACCTGCTGTGTGGGGTAAAGCAAGGCATTTACTCTTGATCAACCTTAGTTTCTACATCTTGAAGCCAAGGCTGTTGCTCCTTAAGAAAAAAACACACAAATGAAGAAATTGTAGTGGAGGATTCAACATTGATTCTGCATTGGGTTTTCCTAAGTTAAGTCTCAGGAAAACCCTCATGCATGGTTTCAGGGTGTGTGTGTTCTGTGTGCTGGTGTGCTTTATGAGAACTCCATGTCAATCACTGACCCTCAGATATCTGTTCTTTCCTTCTACTTCTGTAAAAATTGAGTGAGCATCCCTCCTGAGCACAATGGGAATCAGGAGAATGTGACCTCTGCTCCTTTCAGAGACACACTGAAGCAAGCTGAGGGCTACTGCCCCTGGCTTGCTTCTGCCTACTTGCTGAAAGTCACTGCTTATTTCCATCTGTTGCAATAACTGCTCACAGAGCTGTTCTTGTACCAATCCTGCCCAAGTGTTCATTTCTTAGTCTCAGCCATGCTGGAAAGTCTGCATAGAGTTGCCTTTAGTTTTAGCTTTGCATATTTTAGTGCTGCAGCATATTTTTGTGTATGTAGCAGTTATGTCAGCAATTCAGAGGTGGCAATACATTCAATTCAGAGGTGGCAATACACTGAGACAGAGCCTCAGTGACCGGTCGTTAGGCACCGTGATGTTTTGGGTTGAATGAGCTATGGCCAAAAAAGTGTGTCTAACCCTTGGACACACCTTAACACTTCTCCTGGGGAAGGTTCTGCAAACTGAAGCTATAGTTTTGCAGTTAACAACTCAGGAGTTTGTGGCTGGAGAGAAGATGCTGCAGAGAGGCTCAAGCACTCAAGTCTTATTTTTCCCAAAACAA
The DNA here is from genome assembly GCF_031753505.1 of Anomalospiza imberbis. Classification (NCBI taxonomy): domain Eukaryota; kingdom Metazoa; phylum Chordata; class Aves; order Passeriformes; family Viduidae; genus Anomalospiza; species Anomalospiza imberbis. Next base: position 90,871,785 of record NC_089683.1, read on the forward strand.
AATTCATATATCAACATTCTTTTTCATTTGTCATACTTTAAGCATGTTTCAGAATTACTGATCTTTTCAGATGTTTTCTTCATTTCTAACAGGCTACAACAGAGTCATTTGATTTTCATTGTTGAAAATACAGAGCAAAAAAACGAATCACAAATTCTCATCAGTAAATTCCAAGACTAGACTACTTTCTTTTTTCTTTTATTGTATGTGTGCTACAATGTCCAAGAAAGAATTAAATGTCTCCAAGTGACAGAAGAAGCAGAGAGAGAAAAAAGATGTGTTTTGTATATTTTCCCTGCTTGTCAATGCTTAGAATTGCAGCTAGTGAGTTCTCATTAAGTTGCTTTCTTCTCAGAGGGGCTGCTAAAGCTTAGCTCTTTCGAAAATCAGGGTGTTACAGTAAAGCGTTTAAAATAAATGCAAAAAGTAAGTAAATATACACTGTGGGTGAGTAATTTTTGTACTAAAATCTCTAAATATTCAGCATTTATTGTACGCTTCTTTGTTACATTTGTAGACATTTATCCCACTGCAGCTTCAGTGAAAATTTGAACAAGATGATCCTGAGGTTCTGTCTTTGTGCATTTTTGTGGGAGGCTTTTTATGAGGAAATTAAATTTGAGATTATGAAATCCCACTTAACGTACATTAGTGTGCCTTTTGCTATAGGGAAGAAATGATGGCGTGACAGTCACTTGGTTTACTAAATACACATATAATTTTTAATAAATCTTTGTAATTGGAATATGCACAGTTCTGAGAAAAATTACTTCATTAAATGATTTTGAACTCCTAGGTGCCTTTTTTGGGGGTCTTTTTGTAGTAGAAGAGTCCTGACTGTGTGGTGAATCCCTTTTACAAATGAGATACTGCAAGTTAAAATCAATGGGTTTCCCAAAAGATGAAAAAAAACCTCATTTGATTAAATTCTGATCCAAATTTTGGCAGGTTGCCACCGCTGTAATTACATATTGAATTGAGCTATAATCTCTCAACACCTCAGAAGCTAAAACTATGAAGAAGTGAAATAATGTGTTTATTTTTGTTACCATGTTAATCATGCTGAACAATTTCCACAAAATAGATGCCTCTTACGAAGTCTTCATTGGTGCATCCCATGCAGATGAATTTTTGTGCATGGGGAGAAGAAACAACAAAACTTTGGCACAGGCAGAAGGTTTACAGCAAATATTTTCTATGTCTGCATTTTTCATTCCATTTAATTATTTTTAAAATGTCTTAGGTACACAACATATGAGTACAAGCTCATAGTGCACAACGAGGTAGGATATACATCAAGTGAAGAAGTGATAGCTACTACATTAGCGGGATTACCGGAGAAGGGGAATGTCCTTGTTGCACGTGCTGTTAATCACACTGCCGTGGAAGTGGAATGGTCAAAACCAAGTAAGTGTGCTTAGTATTTATTCCAGAAACTAGATGTTAACCTGCCATCACTTACTATGGCCTGCCTTGCTCTCAGAGGAAACACAGTCCTTGCCTTGATTTATAATATACCTAAATGCCCTTGAAAGGAGAGGAAAGAAATAGGAAAAAAAATGTGCACATTTTTCTCTTTCTCAGTCATGTTTGTATTTATTATATGCTCTTTCTGCAGAATGAGAATAGGGAAAATGAAGAAATAGTTAATGCAAACTCGTGAGACAAGTATAAAGCAGTACTACACAAAATCCTATTGTCTTTGTGGCCTATTTCATCCCTTTGTATAAAAATTTACATCTACATTCCTTCACGATGAGAAGATTCTCTTTCTTTATGCTCTGATCCTTAAAATGAATTTAGCCAATTTCTCTAGTTGGTTTGTTAATACAGCAGAGGGGAATTTCTTCATGACTTAAATTCAAATGATATTGTAAGGACTGAGTGCTGAATTGCAACAAATGTAGTCTCTTTATTTTATAATTGCATGCCTGAAGTGAGCATGCTTATAAAAACTGACAAATGTAATAGATCTGAAGCAGCTCACTGAAGTTTCATTACCTTGGTAATCTGAACCCCTGACCTTCTAGATGTAGGTAATGCAATCTGGTTTTATTTTCACTCATATCGTAGAAATTTCCTCCATATATGTTTGTGAATGTAGAAGTTAAGCACCAAGACAAGGCCATTAATTATTTGAAAACCTTATTGTATGTTATTACTTCTATATTATTTCTCTATTAATTATTTGAAAACCTTATTGTATGTTATTACTTCTTATGTTGCAAATAAACGTAATAATTATTAACTATTATGCATATTAACTATTTTGTTTGTCAGTGTTTCATTCTTTTTTATAATATTAGCTTTCAAATTAGTTTTTTGTTTTCTTTGGGAAGTTTGGGAAGTTTCAATATAAGTTGCCTTACTGTCTTTCCCTACTAAAAGTTTCTGACTTCTAAGGATCTAGACCTCGTATCAGTACCACTTAAAAATAGCGTATCATTCTTGATGAAGAGTTTCGATGACAAACCCATATATTATTAAGTCTAAAAAAATGCTTTTGGCTTTTATCAGTGTTCTGTCCCAGTGAGCTGAGTCCTGTTCAGTAGCACAGTGTGTCATTTCAAGATTTTTGTGTTAGTGCTTACAGTTTTCATTGTAATTATACTTTTCATCTCAATGCCTAGTGGAACAGCAGCTGCATTTAGTCAGACCTGAACTTAAACTGATTGACAAAGGACAGATAAGATAACAGATGACATCTGAGTCACTAAAATGGAGAAGACACCTGGAATCTGTGCTTATCCATCAGCTCAGACCAGTGAATATCATTCCCTGTGTAGCCTGAAAACTGTACTGTTTTTTCTGTCCTTCTCTAGGGAAGTTACTGCTGGGTAAAATACATTTTAGAAAGAAGTGTGAGGATCTGGGATTTTTGCCCTGTTATGTATAATGCTTCAGGGTGAATTACAGCTTTAAATGTAGATGATGTGCTCATGCTTGTTCTGAAACAATAACACATAGCTTCTCACTGTACTGTGAATGGCCAAAATGCCATCTGGCTAAAGCTGAATGTCACTGGAATTTATGGCATAGGCACGGATCCTTTATTCATGGCTAGAGGAATAACACAGGATTGGAGTGGGCTCTGGGAAGTATTATTTGAAGGGAAGGAGCAAAAATGCCTGCACCCCACTGCTTGCAGTGGGGATTGCCTATTTGTTTATTCCATTGCTTCATGGGGATGTCTAAAGAAAGAAAGCTTTCTCCAGTGCTGGATAGGATGATGAACCATTAATGATTTTGACAAATTAGGGAGAGCAATCTGTGTCACTCCTTAAAAGGGTGAAATTGGAAGCATTTGATGGAATCTTTCCTATTTTTAAAATAAGAGGTTCTGCATAAAAATTGGTTTACTCTTTACAATGAATGTTGTTGATAAGAAGCTTGCTGCCTGAGAATTTCCCAGTTGACGTCCCAATGTTTTTCCTTTTTTTTCCTAGCACTGCAGGATTTGCAAGGAGATGTTGCTTACTACACCATCTTCTTGAATTCTACTGATGAGAGAAGATCTCTGAGGGTCCAGGCTGATGTCAACTCTGTAGTTATAGATGATTTGCAGCCCAACACAGAGTATCAGATATTTTCTCAAGTTTTTAATGGAGTCCACAGCATCAACAGTGAAGTCGTGCATGTGACTACCTCAGATGGAGGTTGGTTAGCAGTGAATGCAGCTTGGTTTAAAATCTGAGAATGAAATTGATTGATTTTTGTTAGGGTTGAGATCAGTCATCCTTCCATTATAAAATTTCCGGTATAAAAGGAAAAAGGTCTAAAACGTTAAAATGCTTAAGTGCTGGTTGTCATCATGTCGTAGATCAATAAACAGCCCCACTGAGACAGAAGCAAAAGCTCTAATAGCAGATATTAACCCAGTTTGTTCTCATCTTCTCCTGCATATTCTTGTCGGTATGCACTAAGTTTGGAACTGAGTTCATATCAATAAATGGTGGAATTTAGAAACAATTAAAGGGTTTTTTAAAAGATTTGCTCTGTGAAGCGACATGCTTTTGACATGACAGATGTACAGAAAGCCTTTCCTGAGTCACTAGAAACTCTGGGTGCAAGTTCAGCCTATAAGAAAATTCTTTATGAGTCATTTCTATGCCAGTGGGCAAGTGCAGAGCTGGGGGTGGAGGTTGAGGATAAAATAATAATAAAAAAAATTGTGCATCTGAAATGTGTTTAGAATGGTCTTTCTAATCTTTTTGCTTTATAAAGTCTCATTATAAACATTATAATATCATTACCTCAGAAGCAAGTGTTCCAGGTCATTAGCAAAGCACTTTAAGGGAGGATTCCATTTCCTTTCTCATGCCAAAGGCCAGCACCTTTTGTTTATAAAATAGAATTGATGGTAAGGGCAATTTTTCAACTGATAAAGATGGTTTCTTATGATAAAAATAGGCCTTTGCATAGTTATTTCTGACATGCTTAGATAATTATGTAATTTAACGCTAAGGAAGGTGTTGGTTTTTTTCTTCTTTTTTTAAAATAAATGTTAGACTACATCATTACCTAGAGTAATCAACATTTGAAACCATTTACATAATGGCAATATTGCATATTGCTTCATCTATAAGGCTGATAATGTCACGTTCCATCAGACATAAGGTATTTTGGTCTCAGGTTTTGCTTTAAAAGTAAAATGCTCTATTCTTTTTTTATTTTTTTCTTTTTTTGAAGAAGTAGGATTGGGGAGACATAAAAATAATATTTGCATGTTGGCAATGCAGATGTGTGAGTAATTTATCACCATATCTCACTGGCCACATACTACTGATGATTGACACTGTGCTGCTGGTATAAAGCATTTTACCATCAGCTCTCATGATTTCTAACTGAGAGTATAATAAGCCAATTTACAGAAGACTACAGACTGTGATAACTTCATCAGAGGAAAGCAGATAAGCAGTGAACCCTTTGCTAAACCTAAATACTAATCTGCATTTGGTTAAACAAGTGCTTTTGCAGAGACAGCTGGAGTTTATTCAGTTTCTTCCTTTATTTCTAGAGCCTGAGGGCATGTTCCCTCCAGAGGTTGTCATCATCAACAGTACAGCTGTACGTGTCATCTGGACATCGCCTTCAAACCCGAATGGTGTTGTCACAGGGTACTCTGTCTATGTAAATAACCAGCAGTACAAGACTGGAATGAGCGAGCCAGGATCCTTTCTTTTGGCAGATTTGTCTCCCTTCACTGTGTATGATATTCAGGTTAGAATATATTTTCTGGGTTGTGTGACATACTTTAATTTTAATTATTTACTTCTGCTTGGATTTCCAAGAAGAATATTGTTTCGTAAATTTCTTTACACACATGGACATGTGTTTGTGCTGATGCTTATGTGCATATCCATACAAGGAATATATTTATTTTTAGCATGTTTTGGTTTGTGTGCACTTTTCATCACAAATTTCCATTATCTCTTTCTTCAAAGTGTCAAAACTCCATTTACTTTCCTCTAAATGCTTTGTGCTTCAGCATTAGCAAAGCGCCAACATATATTACAAAGAGGCAAACATTCTGCTCCTACTCATTAAAAGAAAATTGCAATTGTTTAAGAAGCATCAGGCATGCAGGATATAGCTGTACAGTGAAATAATGATGTTGCATTTGACATCCCATTATCAATTTTTTTCCTTATCCTTTTGAGGAAGCAGCAGAGCTGACCTCTGAAATCATCGCAGTACTTTCTATGGTCTTAATATGTGCAACATTTTTTCTTTGCTTTTCCCTTTCTCTCTCTTTGCCTTACTAGCCACATATCTAGTGAAGGGCAAAATACTGTTGGCAGAAATATAATAACAAAAATAATAAAAAAATAAATCTTTCTATCCTGACTTTGTATTCATCTCTTCAAGAAATGGATTTTGACACTTAATTGTAACTATTCCTGTATATTTCATGAAGGTTTGGTTTATTTTATTATATATTAGATAAACTTAGTAGTACCATGTATACTTAATTCTGAAAATTTGCAGCCAGTTACTCCATGCCATAAATAAACATCACAGACATGCACACTATAACAGATTTCCATGTTCCAGCCCCTCTGAAGCAGCAAACCTCCATCCATGAATACACATACGACTTTCTGAATGCCACTTGGAAACACATTTGTCTTTTCTCAATAACAATTCAAATTCAGTGTACTGCCTCACTTATAGACCCTCTATATTAATTTACCATGGCTGCCTTCTGTTGCTTGAGATGTTAATTATTCTTCTCTTCTGCTGTATTAGTATTTATATTTGCATCAAAGTCATAGGTAAAACTAAAATAAGATGCCTTTAATTTTTTTTCATTTTAATTTTTTTTCTTCTTTTCCTGTAAACAATATTATCTTGGATGCATGTGCATCTCACTGGTAATCTCACTGCATTATTTTTCATTTTCATGCTTTTTTTATTTGGAGTAACTTCCTTGTTGACAATACAGGGACAATGTTATGATCCTTCACTACCTATTTCATTTTTCCTCTTCTTAGTTTAATCCCAAGAATTGAAGGAATATCAATTTATTTCTGTGACATGTTTTCATAAAAAATTGTATAATTTCTATTTGCATTTCTCACATTCAATTTACAAAATAGACATGAAGGAATAGAACACACTAAGGAAAAATTATTTTTATTTTTATTTTTATGTCAGAATATACAGTATGAATAGAAGCATTGCTCAAGGCCTCAAATGAAAGCACATTTTTTTCAGTATTGTGTACTGGGGTCTACATATACATGCAGACAAACAAGTTCACTGCAACTCTTTAGATGATAATTTAAAATAATCTTGGGTGAAGAGAAAGTCTAAACAAGTAGTGGAGCTGAAAAATTTCTGCAACTGAGTATGTGAACCTGATGTTCCTCTCCATCAGATTGAAGCCTGCACGGTGTATGCCTGCGTGAGGAGCAATGGGTCCCAGATCACCACTGTGGAAGATGAGCCAAAGCAGCTGTCAGCACCCATTATTCACATAATTGGCTCAAGGTACTGTTATATAGGTGGCTTTCATGTATCAGGGACATTTGTAGCCAGAACGGGGACCAGAATGTAAAGCTGTCTTCTCAAAACTGAGTAAGGTGCATGAAAGAATTCAGTATGCACTTTGAAAGCGTTTTTAGTGGTTGTTATCTTTGGTCTTGGAGTTTTTTCGCTGAAAGATCAATCAAAGAAGTCTCACCCTTGGCTGATTGTACATACCCATTTGGGTATCACTGTGCTGTGATAATAAATAAGGCATAAGTGGAAATAGTTAAGAGAAGAAGTGTAGTGGAATGAAAATTATCACATTCTGCTGTCAGTTACGAAGAAGAAGATTAATGTTCAGGGAGCAATGCAATGCTGATAATGGAAACTTAGAATAATTCTGGGTAAAAAAAAAAAGTCACCTATCACAGCAGTAAGAATTAGTAAGCTATCTGAGAAGGCATGCATATCTATGTCTCCTTGAACCACTGTTTGCAAACTGCCTATCCTCTACATCGACAGGAATGGGCAAACTTCTCAATTGGAAAGGGAGCACCAAATTTGCAGTCTTTAGAAGCAGCCAAATAGTAGCTTATACAATTATTTTTTAGGAGTTAATATCTTACAAAGACAAAGTGAAACTCAACTTGCAAACACATTTTTCAGAATTACACCAACAGTAAAGCAGTTAACCTCCTGTGTTTATCCTTCCTGTGGTTTTTCCCTTTTGCTGGAGTATGCTCAGTAGCAGCGTTTCTTTCATCAAAAGAAAAAAAAAATATTTTGAAAATAACTATTATCTAACATCTGAGCCTTTAGAAATGGCCAACAGAATGGAGTTGCTCCTCCAGTCTCTTAAGGACTTCAGCTTCCTGTTTGCTATTTCTATGTTTTGCTTGAATTGAGCATTTGCCTCTGTGTAAGGGTGAAATTAAGCTTGCTATTTTTCTGTCACACATATATATATACAGTCAAAGCTTGTTGGATGATAAGAACCCAATTCAGGATCTCATCTTTTGCCCTTGGCTTTAACTTATGTATGCCTTTGTCTGTATTGTCTGTACTTGTCTGTACTGCAAACACTTATGCATGTTTCTGCTATTATATATAGACTAAATATGTCATAACACATGAATGCAAAAGGATCAAAAATGCCTTCCTACTTTATAATCTGCTCAGCCAGAAACAGACTGTGTTTCTACACTGCCTTTTCCTACATGTCATATTATCATCAGCTGTTCTTATATCCCAAAAGAATACTAACTACTGATCGATTGCCCGGACATGTCTGGCCGTGGCCTACATGTGCCCTGGGTAGTTCATTTATTTGCCACGGTGGATTTGCTAGAGTGGAATTTAATCAATAGCTAATTCATTAATTCTGGTCCTCGAGTATGTAGGGATTGTGCAGTATAAAAATGACTGTCTGGCTTCAGCTTTGATTGAAATATGACAAACACTACAGCTGACAGCTTTGGCAGGTGTTGGGCTGAATATGAATTTTGCTTATTTATCCTACATAAAAGAAAAAGCTTGGGCAAAAAAGAAACACAGTTTGTGTGGACAAGAGGACATTTTAATACATATCTGTCATCAGAGAGCGAAAAAAGGCTTTTCTATAGTATAGGCTCATGGGATACCTGAGATATAATAAAGCCTGTGCAGTTTATTGTCTTTAATTGGAATCATGTCGTTTTCCCCTCTTCTGAATCAGTTTGGGGGGCTGTATTATTGATGAGAATGCTATAGGATAATGTCTTTGTATCGTTCACAAATAATTGTTTTAAAATTTGCCTCAAGGTGCTACATGACAGAAATTATAATTTCACCCACCAGCTTAGAAGTCTTTCTGATAGCAGCTCCATCCACACTGTTCTAATGAAGGTTATACCACCAAAGCCATTATAAATACCTTACTTTTCTACCCCTTAATACTTTATAACTCAGCTTCAGGCTGAAACTTGGCACAAAAGGTCACAATCCAGATGTAATTATTTTATAATGCCAGACTTCAAATAGAAAACAGTGTGGCACCCAATCCTGGAGTCCTAAGTCAGGTTCTACTTTGCTGTGTTTCTTGCATGCATTTAGGGATTTCTGGGGGGAGAGGTTGCATTGACCATGTTTAGGTAGAAGCAAATGCCACTGAAATCAGATACGCTTTTGGTTTGTTTTGTTTTTAATTAGGACCTCAGGATTTGACTCTCTAGACAAGTATTGTATTTTATTGCACAGTTTAGAAAGTTCTCTGAGTGCTGAATGCATGTGGATACTAACTGAAAGTTTGGGTAGTGGATTTAATTCTCATGGAAAGTAGTGTTGGAAAGTAGTTCATTCCACTTTAAAACACTCTTCTTCTTTCTCTTTTTCCTTGTTACAGCAATTCTGTTGCATGCCTAATTCAAAGGCTGATGGTTCAGAAAGCACCATGGCCTAATCTAGGCAATCTAGGGAAAATCCTTCACAGGTTCATGAAGAGAGGGCCCTTTAAGTATCTTGGGGGAACCAGAAACCCTGGACAGGGTGTAATGGAAAGCTCAAAGAAAATAAGGCCGTGGGAGAAAAGTTGCGTGAATTCTTTGGCTTGGTGTTCAGTATCATGGGACTTTAGAAGTTTACTATATCTGTTGCTGTTTGTGGGGGAATGAGGAGGAGGAATTATTTCAAATGAACATGCTAGTGAAAGAGAATTTAAGAAAAAATGGATAAAACATAGCAACAAATTATTTGGATTATGGTATTTGCTCATGAGTTCTAAAGGAAATCAAATATGAAAGTGTCAAACTGTTGTGCCATGTTAAAAAGCCTTTAAATTGGTCTCATTGCTGGACAAATGGAAGGTGAGAAAATGTAGTGCAGATTTCAGCAAGGACACATTGGGAACTAAAGACCAGGGAGTCTGATTTTCCATACTGTGGAAATGGTCAGTGAGCCAGAAGACACCTGAATGGTCTCCCTACTGTAGTCATGGAAAACACGAAGCACTGAAAGGTTTCTCCAGGAAGTTTGTAGCAACAGCAGTGACGTGATGCCATTTATCAGAGTGTCTGGACTGTGTCATACTGCCTTCTCTAATTATGTCAGCCCTGCATCCACCACGCAGCAGGTACTTAACTCCTGTGCAACAGTGCTGCGGCAGTTGCTCAGTATGTGTGATCTCCTGATGAGGGAAATCTTTTACCAACTAGTCATTAATAATAGCAGTGTTCCCTATCTTAAGACTGTCAGGTGAATCTTGTGGGTTTGTTGCTTTTTTTTTTTTTTTTTAATTCCAGCTCCCAAAAAGTAAAGTCATTAAATCTTTGTTTTTTGAATTTAACTCCTGCATGTGATGAGACTAATGGAACATTCTTTTTCAAGATTCTGAAGTGAAGCCTTGATATATCTTAAAATTTCACCGTTAAACCTTTACTACTGTACTGAGGAAAAAAAAATAAAAATCAGGAGTCCTTTTCTGCCTTATGGGCGCTTGGAGCTGGTGATGAAGCAGGGAAACCCTAGAAGTTTATCCAAAGTCTGTTTTATCAAAATATATCTGAAGCGTTATCAAAATTAAAAAATTGAAAATGTCAAAAATAATTGTCTTTATATTCTTGAGCCAAATGATTTTACTTTGCTCACCTTCACAACAGCAAATACACTTTCATGGATCAGTTTGAAATTGTTCTTTATCTCCTGAAAGTGCTTTCTTGGACTTGTAGTCTGAAACAGATTGTTTCTGTGAACCTGGCTAGGCTGCCTTGCCTGCATCAATATTTTCACCTCAGTGACAGCAGTGGGACTCTTCCAGTATAGGAGCTTCCATAAATGGCAGACATTGGGGTGTTCTCTGGACAGACAAGGATTATACCCCACCTCTGTGGTGCTGCACATTTTTTGGTCTATGCCTACAATTTGTGAGTCTGCTTCTGCAGGTCAGGCTGTGGGCGCTTCCCAGGGTAGACACAACTCCAGTGTATCCTGCAGGGAGTGACTGGGTAGAAGGAGAGGACAGGCAGACTCTGTCCCCGTGTTCCTGCAGCTGTGTCAGATGCACCACACGCGACGCAGCTGCCTGCACACTAAAGCGCCCATTGTGTCCCATTAAATCTGCACCTGCTCAAGAAGATTTTCAGCTCAGCCTTCAGATGGGGGATGTCAAAAAGCCTCTGCAGTACCATGAAAACCCTGCTGCTCTTTTCTAAACTGAGCTGTGCACTGCTCTTGCTGTGTTGCCACGATTTGTGGCAGGCATGGGTGGCAAGCATCAGAAGGCTTAGACATAACTGAAACACCCATAAAATTGTGAAAGAGTTTGCTTGTCTATGAGCCTGTTCTGGAAGGTCATACTGAGCTTTACCTCGTTGGCACTGGTCAGTGAATTCCCATTCCACACATTTTCCTTGTTCAGCTGCAGTTTTTCTTTATATCAGGCTATGTTCACCCCAAATGTGTATCTATCAAACAATAATAAAGTGATTTCTTTTTAAAGGAAGGAAATACATCCTGAGCTCTGCCAAAAAGGCAAAATGTTTTAATAATTATTTTAATTCTTGGGCCTGATTTCAAATTATATTTGAAAGAAATATTACTTGAAAAACTAAAAATAAAACTAGCACAATACTCTGAAAATATATTCATGAGGTTCTGAATTAAACTTGCAGAAAGCAAATCATTCAAAAATATGACTGGGAATGCTTTCTTTGCTCCTGTGATCTATTCTGTGCAAAGACCAGGAGAAAGTTGCAATGGCATTTATAAAGGTTAAAGTACTGCCCTTCTTTTCCTTTCTTTTTACCGTTTTTTCCTGAAGTTTGTGCAAAATATTTTCCTGCTTTTCTGTTTATAAGTGTAGCATTATTTAAATGTGGATGAGTGCATTTGTGTATGTGTTCATGTGTTTGTGGTAGAATAGGTAGAGAATACAAAATATCAATGGATAGAATATGGAATTAAATCTACGATTTAGGTGAAGACCTTGGAATGATAATGGCAACTATACAAGCCACCTGTGAATTTATTCCCTCATAGGTGACATTAATTCCTGGTCTGCAAAGCCTTATTGCAGTGTGTATTCCTCTGTTTATACCTCAAGCAAGTGAAATAATAGTTCACTTACTTTTATTCTGTTAAGATGTCAAAGTTTATCTCAGCAGCTGCTGTTTCACTGTAGCATTTTCACTTCAAATCAATGCTAATTTCTGATGTCACTGGCACTCTGACAGTGACTGTGTAATTGGGACATGGAGATTAAAAAGAGGTACTTGGACCCTAACTATGCAGTCTTGTCAGTCCCCCTATTGATCTACATGTACTATTGGGATCTCCTTCTCTCTACCCAAAGAGTCACAGTGAAAGGAATTTGTGTCTTATGGAAGACTCTGCAGTGATTACACAAGAAATTAAGCGTTCATTTGAAATATCAGTGGAAAATTTGTATTTTTGTTTCAAATGTCTCTTTTATTTTTTTTTTTTATTTGTCATAGCCCTGAGTTTTTCAAGTAAATAGCTACACATTTTTTAGTAGTGATAGGTGTGCTACAGCTGAGTGTGATTTAATATCCCTTAAGATATTTTCTTCCTTAAACTGATAATGGTCTGATATCAAAGTTGAAATCAGCTACAGGATTTTGTTTTACAGACAGTCTTTGCAGGCTGCTGCAGGGATACTTTTGCAGTCAGTCAGAAGTCTAGAGTCTTAGTCATGATCAACACTTCAATCTTTTAATATAATGTTAATGAAAATATTTAAGTACAGAAGGGAACTAGTGCTTACTGATGCTGTAATGAGTTTTAATTCTACACTGAAGAATACATCTCAAAGCAACATCCTTTTCTTTTTTTTTTTAAACAAGGGAAGGGCAAGATTAAGACAAGCCTGTTCTAAGTGATGGCTGAGCACAGTGTGAGTAAGCTGCACTGGCAAAGGCACAGAGGGAAAGGAGTTATGGAATGAAAAGAGAAAAATGCTAGATAGTTTATTACACATAAGTTTCCAGAAGTGGGAATGAGATGTTGTTTAAACAACAACATTTAAGGACTTTGATTGTGTGCGTGATTAGTTTTTATGGAATATTAGCACATATTGACACTTTTTAGAAACTTTTAGACCTTTGATCTGTGGAATTAGTTATACAGAAGAACATTTTATAAACTTCAAAATGTTTCACTCCTTGTGAACTAGTGTAAAAAGGAACTGCTATGTGCTAATCATTTAATATAAGTAGCTATAGAGCCATAAATACATCCAAAAGTTGAACAGATATTGATTTTCTTATTGCAGATCTCTTCAAATCAACTGGGCACCACCAGGACAGCCAAATGGCATTATCCTGGGATATGAACTCCTACGTAAAGCATGGCAGAAGTGTACTTCATTGAAAACTACAAGGAGCAGCAGAAGTAATAGAATGTGCATCTCATTAAAATGTAAAAAGGATGAAAATATCTGTGGAGAAGTGTGTTATCATCCAGAGTCAGAGGTACTTCTATATTCTTAATTTATTTATATAATGAAAGATAATATTTTTGGGAAGAGGTGTGTACACCAAACCTCTAGTTATAAGAGAAAACAAAGTGGAGGGTTCTGCTTCTTTTGATACATTAAAATCAAGGCTCTGATAGATATCTTGAAACTCTTTAAAAACAACTATGGATATTTGAGCTCATTACAAGGTTAGCTGTGTGTGAGTCGGCTGATGACAAGTGATTATGCTATTTTAAGTCTTTGTTGACCTTATTTTTCCTTTTGGTAAGCATTTATGAATGTGTTCATTAACACTTTGGTTTGGTACAGTGTTGAAGTGAATCTCCAAATTGTTTTCATTTATAACATGCTGGTTAAGGGTAGAAGTCATTTTAACACATGTAAGTTGAATTCCTTGCACAGGAAGCTAAGCCAGAACCTGTTTCAAAAACCCTTCAAACACGTTGCTGGTCTGGATGGGGACTTTCGTTTCCCAACTACAAGGACCACTTCACAACATCAAACTTCTGAAGTTTCTTCCCTTCAAAAAGCTTTGCTTCATGTGTATAGTGCAGATGTTCATCCCAAGAAATCAGGCTGTATAGGTGTTCCCAAGTAAACCACACAAGCCATGGATAATGAAGTTTGAGGAGTGTCACCTTTTGAGTCCACTGACACAGTCCCATTGTGACAAATTCCATGGTGGATACATAGATCTCAGGATGTACTTTTGCATCCTACTTAGGCCAGTTGGCACCAAATTGGAAGGAGCTGTTGGCACCAAATTGGGAGGACTCTTTCAGAGGCAGAGAGGCCCTGAAGAGAGACCTCAGCAAATTAAGAGAGATGGGCAACCACCAATCTTATGAAGTTTAAAAAGGGAAAGTGCTGGATTCTGTACCTGGAACAGGGCAACCCCTGTACATATGTGGTAGTTCATATGGCTCCTTTAGCATAAAGTCATTGCACTTGACCACTGAAAGGCCATAGGAAATTTATAGGTGTATTCAGATTTTGAAAAACGCTAGCAAATCTATAAAGTTTCTCTTTGTGTGAGGAATCATTCCTCAAATCCTGCATGTCAAATGGTGGTTATTAACATGGTTTGCTGGGGTTTTTTGTTCCCCCTCTTAAATTCTTCCTTGGCTGAATGCTTAATGACAAGATTGGTCAGCAGACAAAATCTATTTAGATTCAGCTACAAGTGGATAACTGTTTCATGACAATGATCAGCAACTCTGAGGCATTTCTAAATTATGGCTATTTTCAGGTTAATCTTCATATGAGTTCCTGTTTAGGAGTAGGATCAATAGATAGCAGGAGTCTGTAATGGTTTTTATTGACAAATGAGGTAGAAAACTCTTAGTTTGAAAGTAAGATTTAATGTCATGAAATAGTGTCTCTCTTTGTCAAAGACATCATCACATGTTCTGTGACTAAAGCAAACAATATGTATTCACAAGATTCCCTGTCAGACAAGACAGTAATTAAGGGAGAGAGTTATTTGTGGGGTTCAAATCAAAATATAAATTATTGCAGCCAACATGGCTTTAGCTTTTGAATTCCCTTGAAAGCACTACTATATTAAATATAAGAATTTCTGAAATCTTGCAAGAGAATTATGGGCCTCCCTTTTTTCTAAAAGGTAAAATTACTTATTTCAGGTTTCTGGCATGGTAGACTTTTACTACATCTTGGCATGTGCATGAATTAAAATTATATTAACATAGTTTTAGAAGGTTTCCTCTTCATTTTTATTTTTTCAGTCTTCATACATTTATGGTAACTTTGAGCTTGGAGAGTGTTCATTTATTTTTATAGCTTCCTGGCTTTCTAATTTTTTCTAAGTAATTTTGCATTATGTTGTTCTAATGGTCTCTCTGTATTCTCCAAGACTGTGGTTAGGAGTGGGTGCTATTTGTTAAGTAATGGATATATAAAAATGACTGGAAAGTCCACAGGAAACTGAAGCACTCATGCATAAAATGACACGGGGGTAATTCTTGTGGATGAGTTGATTAAAATTCCCCTCCCAGTACTTTGTCTGGTTTGCTACACGTATCTACACTTGCCACCCAAAATGTCTGTAAGAGACATCTACAGAGCTCTTAGTGCCTTTTGTGCTTTTTGAACTCGAGTCTATGACAGGGACAACATAAGCCAGTGGCAGCCTCTCTCATATTTTTATAGACCTCATTGTCAGGCTTTATGCTGGTGTTTGAGGTTCTTGGATTTGACAGTCTGCTGGACAGAAGTGAAAGGCAACACTGACCAGTGTGCACTTGTTCCAAAAGTCTTTTATCCCAGTGCCAGCTGCGCTTCAAAGAAGCACAGAATGGTTTGGGTTGAAAGGGACTTTAAAGACCATCTCATTCCAACCCCCTGTCATGGGCAGGCATGCCTTCCACTAGACCAGGTTGCTCAAAGTCCCATCCAACCTGAACTAAACACCATATATTGATTGTACTGTCAAATGTGAAGAGATGCTACTGAGAATTAAATGGTGAGCAGCTTTAGTAATATTCAGATACAAAATAATAAACAAGTTTTTTGATGGTAGACTGGTCAGCAAAAGCAGGTAGTTGTATATAAATAGACAAATAGGTTGTGGAGTTCTCACTTTTCTTTGAGTCACTTATTGCACCTTGTTTACAAGACAAAATCTGGATCTAATTTCCCTCTTAAAATTTTCTTGAATTAATGAGTATAAAGTGATGGAAAACCAGGCCTTTTATATAAAATTATTTTGAGATATGTCTATGGTTATTTATTAATCTTTCCTTATAGATTTATGGATTATATTTGGCATCATCAGCTTGCTATTGTAAGGCACTACAGAAAAAGAGGGATTTGTTATGATTCAGCTACATAAGAGATCACCAAGATTTAATCCACTCCAGTAAAAGAAATACCAGGGTGTATTGTCAGTGTGCAGCAGAGTGGGATGCAGGGCCTCTTCATCCAACACTGGCTCAGCTGGGTCCAGCCAAGAGGTGCAGCTCTGTGAGAAAGGCAGTGGGAAGCAGCCTGGCTGGCAGGCTGCACTGCTGTGTGTGTTCTGCACTTGGGATCTGGGTTAGAGCCTCTGCTTGGGACTGTGCTCTGCAAATAAACCAACTCGCTCTGAGCCATCTGGAAAATCTCTGAAAGAGCAAGTGACCTTTTCACTACAAGGGACATGTGTACATGCACATTCATGGGCACATGCACTGATATTAATCCCAGTGAAGACCAAACATTCGTCCCATCCTAAACAATTTTTGCATCAGATCCCTACTTCTTTTTTTAGTTGTTATCCACTTTTCTGCTTCAATGTTAGGGTTCTTTGTTATTTTAACTAAAGCTAACACGTTGTTCCTAGTATCCTTACCCTGGTGTTAAATCAGACTTGCGTGGATTTATTCCTTGAACACAGAAATATTTTTGTGTGTGTATTTTTGCAGAAGAACTGAGAATACACTCTAATGTTGAATTTTGTCTGCTGCCAGGAGGGTTCCTATGTCCTGTGGACCTTTTACAGTGACAAACTGTGCTGCTTGAGTATTCCCAAGTTGCCAAAATTGTCAGTCTTTCTCTAGCTGTTTTCAGTAAGCTGTGATCCAGATTCCAACCCTTATGTGAAGTCTCATGACCATGAGGTTTGCAGAGGTACTTCAATTAACAAGAGAGTGTATCTGAGTTTCACCCATCAGGTAGCATAATCTCAGTATCAATAGGAAAGGCATTCCTGTATTATCCATGGAGGTACCAAACTGTGCATCTGTTTTTACTGACATCCTGAGGTGAACTCTGAAAATAAGGAGACAGGGACAGTAAAAATGTAATTAAAGGAGTGGCATAAAGGCTAATGATTTCTGTTTACTTTTCATTGTGAGTCTGAACATCAGTGGTTAAAAGGGACCTGACTGAAGGTGTTAATACAGTTTTAGCACTTTTTATTTTCAGGTGCAACAAGCTGTATAAATCTGCAGTTAATGAACTAATCAAATAAAACTGACATTAGTAGAAAGTACAGGCTTACACCTTTACTATTGTAATTAATGTGCTATTTATTAAAAACACCAGCAGGACTCTTATTTAAGGACAGAAGGAGCAAAACAGTGGCTTGATAGTCAGCTTCAAAAGCTGTCAGCAGTGAAACATAACACCTCTTGATACTGGTGAAGGGTATCCCATCAATATTTATGCAAAATTTAATATTAATGTTAGCAATATTGTGCAAATTCTTTTCAAGTTCTTTCAGGCGTAGAGAACCTTTAAAAATATTACACTTCTTGTTGTAACACACCTGAAAGACAGGAAATGAAATTCATTTTAGGAAGATAATACATAGTGTTTTGTAAGAGAATAATAATTTCTGCTCATGGATTTTAGATCTAAGTCTGTATCAATTACCAAAAGAGAACAACGGTTTGAGAAAAGGAATGTATGGGTGAGTATACTTAGCTAAAAAGGGTGTCTGTATAGATTCAGAGATAATTTAAGTAAAAAAGAATGAGCCTTGCTAATTTAAAATATTCCCTCTCACATAAGAACATGATGGGTCAATCATTACTCTGGTGTTTGCTCCACAGGCAGAAATTTTTAATGAACTCCTGTAGCTAATAGGAATTCCTGAGAGTGTTTTGTGAATTGCTATTTCACAAAGTGGCCCTGGCAGCAAGCGTTTGACAAGAAGGATAAACATGGCTGCCTAGCACATCTGTTTATTTGAGTAAATCAGTCTTAGCTCAACTGGTGTGTGTCCATAAGGCCAGATAATGTCCTTCAGCAAAATCTTCAGCAAGCAGAGGGATCAAGGATGACACAATTGTAATTAAAAGAGAGTTACTTAGATAAGTTTGGAGTATTTTTTAAAATTGTTACAATATTGTGTAATCCTGCCTGCCAGATTTGATATCTAGTACTCTATGCTAGTGTCATGGCTGACTGGGCCTTTCTCAGGCATCATAACAAGCCTTCCTTTGTGCCCAGCCCTTCCTAGTCCCTGTGCTCCTGCATCACAATCCCTCTGTGTGCTTGAGTGGGAAGAGAATGACAGAATTGATTTGTGGGTTACTTTCTGAAGTTACTGATCTTTTAAGGGCTCCCATGACAGCTAAGGATGAACATCTTGTATCCTCTCCATAGATAGTAAAGATCTGGTTACAAAGGGTGTGTTGAGCATTCAACTCTCTTTACAAGGCTGAGATCTCCAACCTGTCTAAAATGCTGGTGGCACTGTATTTGTTCACTCCAGGGCTTCTGCTTCCATGTGCAGGATAACACTACCCAGTTGGGGCTGTCACATTTAGATATAAGAGGATGAGCTCATAATAACCTTTTACCACTGTAACTTTCAATCCATCTGCTTTTCTTCTTTTTCTATGATGCAATTTTAGCATTACTTGAATGGTTTTGGGGTTTTTTATGGATTGATATGCAGCATCCTTGGGCTGCCTATTGATGCAAATAGAAACTATCTCTAGAAGACTGCCAAAAAAGTGTTCTTTAACAATTTACAGCTGACTGCAGAGGATGCTATGAAACTACATAATAAAAGCACCAACTGTATCAGTTGGTAATGCCAGATGAGAGTCTGAATGTGTTCTAGAACTGACTGGGCCCCTCTTTGGAAACTCTCCATAGGTTGTTGAGAAATACTGAGGATCTTATGTATTTTTAACAAGAGAAAATACCTGCAGAAATTTCTGTAACACATCTGGATGTACAGCTGGGGATTTTGTACGGGAATTGAGGAGGAAAAGGAGAGACACCAGTAATAATAATAATAATAATAATAATAATAATAATAATAATGCAATCTTACAAACAGTGTTTCAAACTATAGAGTTAGTACTAAAATGGCCCTCCCAGTGTTGGTATGAAATATGCAGAGCAGCCCTTTCTACAGAGGATTCAAAAGGCAAGTGGCATTTCTTAAAACTGGAATCATCTCATGAAAAGTAAAATGGCTGCTCAAGCACTTGAGCCTGGATAAAGCCAAAGATGTGCACCTTTCTTTATCTGAAAGGTGGGAAGACTGTGTTCAGCTGAAATTTGAGTAGTGGCCATCAGTAAAAAGAATGAAAAATAGGATGACAAATTAAATCCATAAAAGGAAGAGGTGGTATTGGGCCAGACAGATCACAGAGGGAGATAACCAGACAATCCCAAGGGGTACAAATTGGGACCAAGAATGCCTGAGGAACATGTGTTTGGCCTCCTTTCATGCAGGCAGGTACAGAATTTCTAACTGCTGTCTCAAGCTCAGGTTGCAGCAGAATAGACAAGACAGAAGGCATTTTTACAAATGTCGAGCACTGTTGCTAAATGTGACCTATTCTGAGCAAAGTGGCCTAATAGGCCTTGGGTTTGTGTTTTTAAAAATGCTTTTAAGCCACTTGGAAATACAGAGTGCCCAGGTAAACTTTTAGATTTCTTTGGAGCCAATTGTAAATGAAGAAAAACTAAGCCTGGAGTGCATGCCAGTCATTGCAAAATATCCAAAAGCTAGGAATCAGAGAAGAGTTCTAAAGCAGAGTTTTATTAGACATCTTAGCTAATGATCTGGAAGAAAGAACAGTAGGTTAATGAAATTCATGGATTGGGTTATATTACCAGTGACAAAGTGGACAGCAAAATAATATAATAGTGCCTACAGAGATCCAAAATTCCTGAAAATTATGAAATTCAGCTACATGTGTAGTCTAAAATAGATGCTGAAGGAGAAAGTGCATTGGAAAAGCAGAAAACAGTGTCACAATTCAAAGCATATAAAGTTATGAAACCTAAAAATATAATGAGGAAACAGGAACCTCCTGATGTTAATTGTGGGTTACCTATTGTTTATAATGTTAACTGCAGGTTACCTATTTTTTGTGTATTGTAAATTGTAACTTCAGAACCTAACCTAATACTCCTAAGAGTCATGGAATAATGGCCATTCAAAAGTGGAAAAAACAAACATCATCTTTCTGAAGTCAAATAGAGTTTACGACATCAGAAAACCAATAATTTTTGTATATATTTTTATTAGTATTATAATTATAGTACAAAAGAGATGCCCTGAGCCTATTAATATGCATTTTAAAAAGTTTTTTCTCAAGTAATAGTTAAAGTACCTAGGTAAACAAAAGATCCTTCAGAGGAACACTTTCTTTCTTTCTTGCTAATCTAACCTGATTTAGGACATGGTAAAAGTCAGTAGTGGAAGAGGTCCACTTCAAAAGAAAACAAAGGAGGAACTCTGCTCTAACATCTCTGCTCTCCTGCCAACTCCATTTCATGTCTAGCTGGAAGAAGCTGATATAAGTTACACTGGCTGTAGGTTCCAAGTATACCATTTTTATGGTTATTCTACTGACTGTGCTGTATGATTTGCTGGGTATTCAGTGTGCCATTCCATTGACACAGGAGTAAGTGTACAAATAAATATTTGATTGTTCAAGCATATCATTTTCTCAACAGCACCTAGAAAGAAGTCCACAGTTAAAAGGCCTTTTCAAAATTCATTTCCATATAAATTTTATTCTGAAAAAAAACCTCCTTATATAAATACTATTCTCTTGAGATCACATTGTCTGAAGATCTATGGTCATAATTAAGTGTTCTTGTGCTATGGGAAGATAATTCCACTTATTTTTATGTGAAAGAAAACCCAAAAGCTCATATTGGGAAATACTGTTTTTCAGTTGTGTTTCATCATAACTGAAAAAAAAAAAAAAAATTGGAAAATAAAAAAAAGGGTCAGGTGATGGTAGACTAAATCCACTAAATCCACATTGCAATCTACTCCACACTGTGAGACTCAAACAGCCTGCAAGGCATATGAAGATGATTCATATTAATGGACTATTTTATTAAGGTGCAGTATGGTTGAAGGCTACAGAATAGCAGCATCCTGTCAGATACACAGTAGTTTATTGAAGTCTGATAATGCTGGAGGGCACAGAATTTTAGCCAAGTTACATTTTATTTGACTGCAGTCCTATTAGTGTCTGTACTAGGATACATGTTTTCATATACGTTGTTTTGCCAGACAACACATTATGTTCTGTTTAACAGATACTGCCTTCTTACTGATCTTCTCCTTTTTTTTTCCCTTTTTTTTTTTTTTTTTTTTTTTTTTTTTTTTTTTTTACTACTTCTAGGTATGTTGTAATGGGATTCTGCACGACAATAAACCTGGCTTCCAGTGCTGTGAGGACAAGTACATTCCATTTATTCTTAATTCACCAGGGGTTTGCTGTGGTGGACAGATACATGCTGTGCAACCGAAACATCAGTGCTGTGGTGGTTATTACACCAGAATTTTAGTAGGTAAGAGACAACTCCTTTCCACTGCTTGAATGAAAAAAACCAACAAAGTTGATGTATTTGTTACACCAAGGAGAATGAAAACAAAAAATGTGAGATTTATCAAGATTTATAGATGTCTTCGAGACTTGTGCTCAGTGCAAAGAAAATTGCACTCATTTTACCTTCTAAACATGGTATACTCTGTTTATACAAGAAAGGCTTAATTGATGAAACCTGATGATTGGGTCATTTCCTGGAGAACTAATTTATGCCAAACTATACTTAATTGCAGTAAGTGCTGCATAATGGGGAGAGCAGTTCTGCTTAATAGGAACACCATCAGGCAATTTAGTAATGAAGTTTAGTTCTCTGCTTGACTTGACCCCACATGATTTTCCGTAGCCATTTCTGTTGTGGACCAATTATTAGCCTTTGGTGTTGATATTCTGGATGACATCACTTCTACTTGTTTCTACATTGTCTAGTCTTTGTTTCTACTAATGTTACTGATAAAACTATACCTCCCACGTGCATTATCTTTGATGGTAATTTATCATTTTCTTATTCTCTGAGAGGATTGGGAAGTTTGCCAAAACTGGGCTTCTGTGTAACTGTCCAGAGTTTGTTTTTTCAGTTTGTTGGTGGGTCACTGTTGACAGGAAAGGGAGAAAAAGGGGAAGAGAGATCCCTTTCATGGGGCCAGTGTTCAGAGCATATAACTTTGTAGGAAATTGTCAGGTCAGGAGCTAAAATGCTTCCATTACTCACAAGCTGGCACACATTCTGTAGGCTCAGAAATGCTTGACATTTTGCCAACATGTTTAGCACATCCCAAGTTCTGATCTTTTGAAAAGTAATTAATATATCACAATATTAGAATGCCTTCCATGATGTCATCAGAAAAGTGCTGTCATATGGAAGAAGTGTATTTTGCTGACCTCATTAATCTCAGTGTACTGAAATGGAGAGATTATACTGTGACCTCTGTCCCCATCCAGTGGTCTGTGTTAACTAGCTTAATGTTGTTTACATCAAGAAAGAAAAGCACAGTGGAACTAAATGTCTTATGTCTGAAAGTAATTCTTGTTCAGTCAGCAGTCCACAAGCTTGAAACAGTGAATGTTTGAACATGATTTTAAACAATTTTTTTTCTAAGTATACTTGCTGCATTATTTTTCTATATTTTAAAGGGCAGCAACATGAACACTGTTGGTCACTTTTTTCTTTTTTATTTTTATAAATATGCTAATAACCTCAAGCTAAATGTTAATGTGGGTCATTCTTTGATAAGGATAACAATTAACTGGTAAGACTGCATAGTAGTTTTCAGAGGGAGAACTTTTTCAAGCCTAGCTTGGAATGGAACCCATTTTGAGAGGTTAATGAGAAGGTTACTGATCCTTTGTGTCTTATGTCTAATAGTTCTTTAAAAAAATAGTTTTATTTCCAATAGATGTAAGCTACAGTCTGTGTTTTAATACTTTCTCTGTGTAGCAACTAAATTAACTTCCGAGGAATACAGGAGAATATGATGAAGTACCTAGATGGATTGTATCTATTATACTCCAAAAATTTTTTCTCTTTTTTTTTTTTGGTTATTATTGACTTTATTTGATAAAGTTATTTATACAGGAAACTCTCTAAGCATACATATTTCCCAGATGTTGTTTGGCCAGCTCAATAGCTTGGGATGTGCTGAAGCATACTGGTCTGGAGGCATGAAGATTACAAATTAGGAAGGCAGAATCTCAGTTTCTGAAACACTACTGCACAAAGAAGTGCAAACATCCACCCCAGAACTATGATGAGAGGCAGAACAAATAATGCTACTACCACCCAGGCACCTCTTCGGCAAGGAATGTGGGGAGAAAGGAAAACACTATTATCTAAGAACATTAAATCATGTTCTCCCTCATCTGTTACAATCTCAGCACATGTTTATTTCTGACAAAAGGTGCATTGAGTTTGGAGCTCTCTGTCTCTAATTCCCAACCTTTCATAAGAAAATAACTTGAGATATTTCTTTAAATGAGAAGGATGAGTTTTAAAAATCCTAACAAATTTATTTGATTAACATTCAGGAATCAAAATACTTTAATCAACTCTACTACCCATCTTCAATAGCAAAACAAAACCACTCCTACTTCCAAATGACATTTGAGCCACAGAAAACATTGCAACACATAAAATTAATAAAACAATATTAGAACATTGGATCAGCTCAAGTGCAGACACTAGTGAATGAAAATTACTACCATTTATCAACACTTTTGTATCCTTTTTGACAATATGTACTTTGTTCATAGCCCACAGCTTAGTGCACCCCACCCCACCATTACAGTGTCAGTCTCATTGGCAGTCTTATCCTAAGGTCTTTTCCTGCAGAAGCTGCTGATGAAGTAGCAACCAAGTCTACCAATTGTGATGGTGGTATTTAATTTTTAAAGTGAGTTTAATCCTTACATTCTCTGTGAGATGAAGTCCTGAGCGACACTCAAACATGAAAAAATGCTTTCAGCATTGTGAATTGATTCATCAAGACAAGTTTGGAACGATTTTGAAGGAGACAAGAAAATTTTTTGCGAACAATAAGTAGCCTGATGGTTCTGTTAAATACAGCAAGAATGTGCTCTCTACTGTGCAGCTGCAATTGCAAAAAGTTTTTAGCTCTATAATTGTCATATGCACGGATTATTTTCATTGCTCTTCTCAGCTTTATCTCTGTCATGCTTGTCTTTTGATACCTTACAGAGTCTTGACCTGAATTAATGAATGCACATTTCTTTAATCATTATTACAAATGAATATAATACTTTTATAGCATTCTAAAGCACCAAGTGATTCTGTGCTTTCACAGAAAGTTCTGTACATGAAACTGTGAATCCAGATTTGTTGCCGTCTAATGAAAGCCTCTCAGGAATTTCAAGGGCTATAAATGGATAAAATCTTTAATTGTATTCTTATATTGACAGGAGAAGTATGCTGCCCTAATGAAGAGGAAAACAGAGTTTCAGTTGGAATTGGTGATTCCTGCTGCCAGGGAATGCCTTACTCCACATCAGGCAATCAAATCTGCTGTGGTGGAACCCTGCATGACAGTTTCAATCAGCAGTGCTGTGGTGGAAGGGTCATAAGCATGGACTCAGTCTGTTGTGGTGATGAAAAGGAAGGGACTGCATACAGACCTCTCACAGGTAAGTGAAAGTCCTCAAGAAAAAAAGATCTTAATCTTTCTAAATCTCTTGTGACACCAGCCATTCAGAAGTGACACACTCAGGTTTAAAGTGTGTGTGGCAATTTGTTAAAATGTTGTTGCACTTTAGTCACCTACTTTGCTATACTACAAAGTGCTGAGCTTGCAGTAACCTTCTTTGCCTTTGTGCAAAAGCTGCAGGGGCTGAAGAAACCACACAATTCAAAAGGAATGAATGATCTTTCCTTGTGCAAGTCAGGAAACAGGTCTGGTCCCCTCTGTGAGGTTAGATTGACCACCTCTATGCCACCATGCATCCCAGTGCAGGGATTTTCTATTTGTTCTGGAAATGTGGGGTTAGTCACCTGGAAACTGAAGATTGCAATGGTGTCTGCTTGGTGGTCTATGTCACTCTCTTGTGTTCATCACTTACATGGGGCCTAACCTGCTTCAGTTTAACAAAAAATTAATCCCCAGCACTACTCACTGGCTCACCTGATGTATCCCATTAATTTCTTGGAAATTACGGGAAATTACTCCATCATTCAGAGGTACAATCATTACTCCATCATTCAGAGGTACAATCTGAGCCCTACTTCCTTATTTTTACACTTTGCGACTATCTGAGGACAGACATTGGAGGTATTATTAGAAAACCTATTCAGATACTTTCATGTGTCTTTTCTTTCCACAGTTATTAGACAAATTATATCCCATCAGCCTCAGGTTTTCTCAGCCTGACAAAACAACTTCAGAAATTATGGTGGTGTTAAAAGGGAGCCTGATTTCAAAATACAAAAATAATGAAGGTTTAGTACCCAGCTATGCTTGGTGTACAAAGCTGAGTGATGGTGTGTGCCAGTTCGAGCCTCTTATTTATACAGCTAAGAATCTTAATATATAACTAAGAATCTGGATCTCAAGGTTGAACTCCTTTCCTCAAAAAATAAGCTCTGACTCCAGTAATTTTTTGTATTCCCTGGATCCTTCAGTGGCTCTGGTATTAGGAGCACCCTTGTTGGGTGCTGACTGTCAGGATGAGCTAATCAAATGAGTATTTCCATGGTTTCTGTGGTTTCCTTCCCTTCCACTAGCGACTCATGGTGTGAGCTGTGAGCAGCACTGCTTGCATGATTTTAGCTCCCTCTCATTGTGATACCTAATTGTGCTTGATCTACAGCATCCATGCTCTCAGTACCAGCTTTGAGCAAGGCCCTCTTGCATAGCCGCGCATTGTGTGGCTGCCACAGGACGGGGCTGGCTCATAAAACATCTCTTTATGTACTTTATTACTTAAACTCTTTTATTTGCCTGCAGGAGCCCTTTAACAAAATCACATTGAATTGACTTTCTCACACCAAATCAAATCTCTCTGGTCCCAGTTCAGTTGTCTTTGTCAATATGTATTTTATAAATGGAGTGAATTAACAGATGCTGTTGGAACAGAACTGCTGGGGTAGCGTTTATGTTTTTACTGCTCTCTCTGGGCAGATGAGTTGTGTAGGAGTGTAATACAGGTATCTTGGGATGAAAGTTATGTTCTTCATTTCAGTATATATGTATTCTTAACAGGTTTTTTTTTTCCTTAAATATATATATTTTAAAAGCCTTTATATCTCTCTTTTTAAAATGTGTTTAGCCTATAGCGCTCAATCATTTACACTATTTTTCCCAAGAATGGGTTGGGATGACATTTTTTTGGCTATTGAAAAAGAAAACAGTGGCTTTTTTCATCGCTTATGGGTTTTCTGTGAGGACTGTACGCTGTGAGCCAGCACAGTGCTGAACACAAATACAGGTTTGAAAGATGAATTAACACCACAGTTGAAAGAGATTGTGCTCTTTTGCATTAAACATAGAATAGACTTTGTGGTTTCTTATCATATCATATAGATCATGCTCAATTGGTTTTTGCTTAATTTCTTGGAGTAATCCAGCCTTGCTAAATACATCATGAAAATGCACAAGCCAGGCACAAAAAATCTACGTGCTTCCTATCCTAATTATTGTAATTATTCTAATGGAAAAAAAGTTCTTACACAAAAACATAATTTACTTATCATTGGCAAATGGATAAGTAGAATTTTGCAAGAATATGGTAATTGGAAGGCTGATCTCATTGTCTGGAAGGAGAAGAGGTAACAGGGGTGGTTTTATGCAAAAGCTGAATTGCTTCTGAAGCTCTGTTTTGCACTTGCAATGAATGCCACAGCTAAAAATCTGGTGACAATTTAAAGCTTTTGTTTGAGAGCTTTAAGTCCTTCCAAAAAAAAAAAAAAAAAAAAAAAAAACGAGAAAAACTTGATCACTAAAAGTGCAAGCCTTGTACACAATCTCATTTTATTGCATGACCAGTTAAAAATCAGTGTCTTTTTGCTGAATCTAGATCCAGGTTTGCACTGAAATGTTGGTTTAAGAGCTTGAATGTTGGTTTAAGTGCTTGATTTTTTTCATTTGCCATTACATACCTTTTTCAGAGAGTCAGCCTTGCAAAAAGATATTTTCACCTATCCCACATTACTTTTTTTCTCTTTATTTATTAATTGCTCTTTTCTTAGTTTTCCTTTTTCGCCCCTCATTGGCCTTATTTAGTGGGGTGACCATAGAGACATCTACTGGCAAAGGCTGGCAGTGGTGCAGTGTGATTATCCAAAGTTCTCTGTTTCTGGCTATAAAGGATAATGTCAGCTAAAACCACTCTTGGATTTTCTCTCTCTCTGTCTCTATTTTTTTTTTTTTTTTCTTAATGCCACTATACTGAGATCCCAGACTCATGAAACATGATGCTTTGTACTGTTGTGGTACCTGATCTGTAATAGTGGCAATACCTGTATGCAAGCCAAGGATTTTTGGAGTAGTTTGCAATGTACACTGGCTCTGTATTTTGTTGATCCTCTATTCTGGCTCCAAAGGCTAAGCCTTTTAATACTCATTTTTTCCCTTTTGAAAGCATTGGTTTTGTAGATTTACTAAATTAGTAATTCATCACTCAGCTAGGTTTATAAATTTTTTCAGTTGCTGGGGATGAACATGAAATAATTGTTGACAGAAATCAGTGTTAGCAGGAAATGTCTTTTCCAGCCCATGGATTTTCTTTTTGCTGTAATGCATTACATGCCTATGAAACATAAGTATATAAAATATGACACACACATTCCAACTGAGTTACAAATAGTTTAAATTCTGATGTTCTGCTGTATTCAGCAACGGTTTATAGGAATTTCTGGATCCTTAGGCAATTGAATAAAGCAATTTTTAGAAGGCAAATCAATCCATCAATATTACATGGTCCTATTTTGTTTTTCTTGGAGCATATTTAAAATTGTACATTTGAGATGTCAAGGTTCAGGAGTCAAGTGCTACATGTGATAAATTAAGGAAAGGTCAGAGGCTATGCAATGCAGTTTCAGAAGATTGTCTACCTCTGCCTTTGCAGCTCATTCATGCTGAAGTGATGCACTCTGGGAATTACTACCAAACTCTGCTCTGCAACATCTGCTCTCCCTAAGTGAGTTAGTGCACGTCAGACATCTTTATGTCAGAATATTGCAGTGATGGATGCAGTCTTCAGAAAATGCTGCATAAAAATCTGGTGTGCCGTTCTGGCCATTAAGTGAAATTACTATTTAAATTAATGGCGCTGTCACAGTTTATCTGTGCAAAGAATGAACGCTGATTAGGGTATTAAGTAATTAGCAATTTATCACACTGGAACAAGGTTGATAATAATTAAAGAAGTAATGGTTTACCAAAGAAACTAGAAAGGGAGTCACTTCTTGTTATGTGAGTGAAATCTTGGCTGAAAAATTTAATTCAGTTAAACAAAGATGAGGTTCAGAGTGAAAGAATACAGCTTTGTTTGTTTCAACAGAAAAACAGTTCATTATCAAAATTTTAGTTTTCCTGTCAGAAGTCCCTTGAGGCTGTCTGAGTTGCTTATTAGTATTGAATTGAGTCATTTTCTGCATTAATTCTCTCTTTAAAATTGGTAGAATCCTAGGACAATTTGGAAAAAGGGTGTGAACAAGAGGAAATATTTTGCCTCTTGAAGAGCTGGTGATCACAGTTTGATTGCTGTGAATAGAATCAGCCCTGAAAAAAGGTAACGTATGCAAGTAACAATACCATTTTTAGCCATTCCAGTGATTGGAATAAAATGTTCTGAATGCTTTAGCAGGATCACACCTTTAAAGATTATTTTTCATTATGAATGACTTCTAAGAGAGATTTGCTGTAATAAATAGTAGTGAAAAAAGTGGCCACTCTTGCACACGTTTTAAATACCAACATATGACAGAAATGGCGTCAAACACAAAGTACTTTGTAGATATAACAGTATATCACAACCCTGTTCTTTGTGTGATATCTTCCTAGTTAAACTAGTAATAACATTTATTTCATTGCCACTTATAGACAAGTTTGTAGTGTTTCGTTCTGAGTTAAGATTTGCCCCTTTCTTTAGATGGTGTTGGGTTCAACACTGGTATTTCATGTGAATATGTGGAAAATTGCAGTGGTTATGATGAGCTCTTATTTTAAAAATGAAATTATTAAAACCAGAAAAAAGACAGTGGAATTAATTTTGGCAGCTTATCAATTCCACTGTATAAATGCAAATTATATATAGATATCAACTTCTTGAATGATAATTCTCTGTATTAGATGACTGAAGCTTCTCTGTGGGTATTTTCCAAGTGACCCATTCTGTTCTAGGTATCTAATATGAACCCCTACTTTAAAATATAAAAGATGTATAAATTCTAGAATGCTAAGATGCACTGTTGGAAGATTGCCCATATGAGGGGGGTGTGAAGGAGACCCGAGTAGAAAGTACATGGAAAGCTTTCTCAATTTTTACATTCTACAGGAAATATTCATCAACAATCCATCTCCAGCCCACTGTTGTCGGGACATTGGTGTGGTATTCCATAGCAAAGTTCTATAAAAAGTTCAGGAGTGGTGAACATTGATTGTAGGGCACCCTGTTTATCTCTCTAATTCTTGTTTGTTTTCAGTAGGTCTGGAAGTCAGGATTTGAATTTAATCTCACTTTTGAATTTAATCTCACTTTAGCTACATCTGCATAATTCCAGCTGCTGGTGGGTTTATGCCAAGATATATCACATTGCGACCTTTCTTATATACTTGTTAACTTAAATTTCATATTTAGAGTTGTTTTTTTTGTTTTGTTTTGTTTTTTTGTTCATTTCAGGGATGTTATGTTGTGGGCAAGAGTACGTGAATAAGTCAGATACCATATGCTGCTCAGGTTCCAGTGGTGAGTCCCTAGCACATGTTAGAAAGAATGACCAAGTGCCAGTAAAATGCTGTGAGACTGAACTTATTCCAAAGAGCGAAGAATGCTGTAATGGAGTTGGATATAATCCTTTGAAATATGTTTGCTCTGACAAGATTTCAGCTGGAATGATGATGAAGGTAATTGATAGAAAATCTCTCGGTAGCTCTGATTTGATGATGGAAAGAGAAATACACTGTTCATAACTATTTTTCTAAAATAGGAATATAAAAACTCTTGTGTGCATTATTCATTTTCACATTACATCCATATTAATACCGAATGAGTTCTCCATGATTGATGTTATTGCAATGAATTCTAAAGGAATTAATAATGATTAGCTGCCTCTGTGAAGTGTTGCCCAGCACTTCAGATTAGTGCAGTGGCTAAAAGCTGGCATGCTAACAAGACTGACATGTATAGCCAGTTTCCATTCTGTGACCACTGTTTCTGATGATGTTCATTAAGTGGAAATTAAAATTGGATGGCCAGTTCTGAAGTATAAAAATGCTCTAACATTTCAATTTTGGCAGGCAGTAGGACATGATTCCCCAACCCCCTAAAAAAAAAACCACAAAAAACCCTCAAAAATAAAAATAAAGCAACTGGCATTTTTTTGATGGACTTAATCCTGATTCTGCAGAAAATCAGCAGCCATTTTGGCATAAATTTCAGCAGTACTAGGATAGGTCCTTTAATGCCTAATGAATTATATAGTTTATTCTCTTTCTATTTTAATGTCTGAGTGAACCATAAAGGCTAATTTGGTGTTTTCCAAAATTGCCCTGTGTAGGCATCAGCATAAGACAATTTTGCCCGCAACTCCAAGTTGAATTCAACAGAAATATCCAAGAATTAGCATCTTGGTGTTATACATAAGTTGTAAAAACATTCTCAGTTTTTATTATATATATATGTATATTCTTTTTATAAAATTGTATTTATAATTATGATAAGAGGGAAAGAGAGAAAATGAGGGAGAAAAAAGAACATAAGATATTGTGAATTCTACAATATGGAAATCAGAAAGATATTGTGGAATTTACCAAATGTATAAGAAAAGTAACACAGACCCCCATCCTGCCATATGCAGGTGTTCCTATATCCTTGTTGTTCATCTGCTAAGTTAATACAGAAATATTTCTTACATCTTTGCCTTTTCATGTCAAGGTTTTCATGTAATTTCATTTTCTGACTGAATAATTTTCTCCTAGAGAAAATCCAGACATTGTGGTGAGTCAGCTGCAGTTCCTCAATGCATTGTATTAGTAGCTCATGCAAGGAAAAAAATGGCTGAGAACAGGTTAATGAATTCTGGTAGATAAAACACCAGATCCCTGCCTTAGGTATAAAGTATAAACAAAGGAAGTGCTTTGTATTTCACTTACCCACAGTAGAAAAGAGATAGCAGTGCTGGCTCTTTGAGATGTATAGATTTACTAACAGCAAAAGGGCTGATAGTCTGACACATTTTGCTGCTACTTTACATGGGAATGCAATCTATCTATATCTTGCATCCTATATGGATATCTATCACAACATATTTTTTTGTGGAAGTGCCAAATTTGGGAAATTAAATTAGCTGAACTTTCTAATCAGCTAAGAAGCTAATTTCAATAGGTGAATTAAGGAAGCATTAGATATAATCTGTTTGGTTTTCCTTCTGAAGTTTATGACCTCATGGGCAGAAATATTTGTTGCAAATTTGGCAGTACATTTCTTTCTGCAGTAACCTATATTTTATGAGAATTATTGCTCTCTAGCTTATGGTTTGTCAAAAATATTATTTCATGAATTTTAATGGAAAGTTGTGGATGTTCAGTGTATATTTCTTTGAATTGCATTTTATGAGTTAAATCTTGTATCTTTATGTTTGCAGAGGTCCTCTTATTGCAGCAAAGCTTCTGTTTAGTAGTGATGTGGCAGAAGACATGATTTATATAGCCCATGGATAGAGTTCTCAGCCTCAAAAGCTGGCAAGGACTTGCACAGAGCCCTCTTGTGTACTTGGCAAGCTGTGCGAGGGGCTGGGAATTTGCTACTGATTTGCCACAGGATATTGGCCTTTGCAGGAACAGAATGTTCAAATTCTTGGATAAAATCCTTTTGTCATTGATTCTAGACTCTTCTGTTTTCAACATATCCAGCCATTTGTGCTTCCAGTAATTAAAATTTGTGATGCTTTCATCCAAGGACCCTAAAAAAATCTGTTTCTTTTAGAAAATATTATAGAAACATCAATAATCAAAGACAGTAGACAGACCAAAGCCTGAAAGGGTCTCCCATATGCTAGAAATATCAGTGTACTAAAGGTACATGGTTTTTGTGTTGTATAAAGAGAGAGAAATACTAATGGAAGTATTTATAGAGAAAGGAAAATGTGGGAGATATATTTAAATTTTCCTGTGTATTCCTTAGGTAAAAGAAGAATGCAAGGCTAATGTCCTTTGCCCTTTATCTATGGAGGAAACAGCACATTGTGGAAAGTGTGACTTTGATCCTAAGGAGAATATCTGTGCGTGGATAAAAGGTTCACAGAGTGCTACAGAAATGGAGGTAGAGGAAGGTGTGTGTCCAGCAGAAGAGGAGACTGTCTACACTGGAGGTCCAACACAGTATTCATTTACAGGTAAGGAGAAGTGGCAGACCAGACTGGTGATTTGTTGGTATAGATAATTTGCTCTGAAGAAAAAGATGGCCTGAATGCTCTCAGATACCCGAATTAAACGTGAGACAATGTGAAGAAGGATGTGGATCTTCTGGAGCAAGTCCAGAGGAGGCCATGAAGATGCTCAGAGGACTGGAGCACCTCTGCTATGCAGACAGGCTGAGACAGCTGGGGTTGTTCAGCCTGGAGAAGAGGTTTCAGGGAGACCTTATCACACATTCCAGTACCTAAGCGGGGGGTCTGCAAGAGAGTCGGAGAGGGACTTTTTATAAGGGCAGATAGTGGTAGGACAAGGGGAATGACTTTGAACTAAAAGAGAGCAGGTTTAGATGATATGTTAGGAAGAAATTCTTTACCGTGAGGATGGTGAGACACTGGAACAGGTTGCCCAGAGAAGTTGTGGTTACCCCATCTCTGGAATTGCTCAAGGCAGGGATGGGTTTTGAGCAACCTGATCTAGTGGAAAATGTCTCTGCCCGTGGCAGAGGGGGTGGAACTAGATGGTCTTTAATGTTCCTTCCAACTCAGGCCATTCTATGATTCTATGAATTGTAGTGAAGCAAAATTCTTTTAAGAAGTAATCTGTGAATTGGGGCAGAGACTTCAGCGATATGCAATGAGCGAAATTCAATGAGTACCTAACGTGTAAACCTGCTTTGAAAAAGTCAATAACAGTTATGACCCTGTGTAAAGAATAACATCCATTTCTATTTGTAAATCCAGGGGGGAAAAAAAGCTATTTTGTATTTTGATAAGACTGAGATGATCCAGATGTAATTTTCTTTTTCTAGATGTGAACCTCGAACCTTTTGTCACATATGAGTACAGGGTGGCTGCTTGGAATAGCTATGGAAGAGGTTTCAGTGAAATTAGCAGAGCTGTCACTAAGCAAGATGTGCCACAGGGTGTAAGTCCACCAAAATGGGCCAAAGTAGATAATCGGGAAGACATGATACTTCTGGACTGGGAGGAACCACTTCAACCAAATGGTATTGAGACACTTGTTTAAAGTGTTTTTTCTATCATTCCGGTGGCAGTGTTCCAAGATCAGGAAACATATCTTAATTAACCTTTGTCACTGAAGTACACATATTCCTAAACTCTGCAGGAAGGTTGTGTTCTAGGTTGCTATAATTTTCATTGCAAATAAGAGGAGAGTCTTCTTCACAGAAGTCAATTTATTATGTCTTCACAACGTGTTGAAAAGCCTCTTTTGAGAACAGTTGCAATAATAAGTATCCAAATATGATCAGAAAATGACAATCATCCTAAAAAATACTTAAGGCTTCAGGGGTAGGGCAGGTGGTGCTTATGTTTATTTCAGGAAATTTTGCTTATTATTTTCAAACTGTGAGGAAACTTGATAGAGGTCTCACTAAAAACTGAGATCTACTCAGATGCTGATGCAGATGCTGAGGAAAGTAGCTGGTAGTTGATATTTAGCATTTAATCACAATTATTGTCTGCTACTGTGGTCATGTAGATATTTCACTGAATGTTTTCTGTATGCAGAGTAGGTTATTATCACACAGGACCTCTCAGCTAACAAAAGGGAAAACTTTCTTCCTGCAATAGGTCTTATTATTCACTACATCGTCCTCCGAAACGGAATCGAACATTTTAGAGGGACAGAAATGAGCTTCACAGACACCAGTGGTGTCCAGCCATACCAAGAGTATTCCTACCAGCTGCGAGCCTGCACCGTTGCTGGTTGCACAGACAGCAGCAAGGTTAGTGAAACTGGGCTTCATGGGAACTGGTGCCAGGATTTTATCAGCCAGCGTGGCAACACTGAAATGCTTTCGGAAAGGTGTAATTTGAAGACATGCTGATTATTGGGTAAGTGAAAAAAACATCAATAATCTGATTTGGATTCAGCTACTGACAGGTGAATATTTGGAACCCCTGGTTGATACAAGCAAAGGGAAGAAGAATGCAGTATCACAGTCTTGGCAAAGCTGAAATTGCACTGTAGGAAATGATGTTTGTTAAAGAGAAAGCTGTACATGGCAGAATAGAGTGAAGAATATTAAAATGTGCCTTCTCTAAACCTGGAAATTAAATTTTTGCTTCTCACTAGGAGGTCTATAGCCTCTTCTTCCTTGCTATTTCTTAGATCATCTGCTTTAGTTATAGTCTAGCAATTTGTTCAACAAATTTCTTACACTTCCACTCCAGTGGCCTCCTTTCACTATATTACTCATTGCTGGCTTTCTATATCTGCACCTACTTCAGGCTTTACTGTCCCTTTGTGAGCAACCTGCCTCAGCTTCAGTTTTACGCAAACAGGATCTCTTACCTCCCTTTCTCACAGTTTCATTTTCTTTTGTATCACTTTGAATTATGGATGCCTTTCACCAACATTATTATTTAACCAGCTGTGGTTTTTATTCTGCAAAGTACCTGCCTTATTCATCATTTGCAAAAATTATTTATTTAGTGACCTCTTTTTCACAATATTATTCTTGCCTCTTTGAAAATTAATTTCTAGGACTACAAGGGTAAGGTCTGTGGGGCAGAGGTGGGGAGTAATGACTATGTTTTGTAATTATTATATCTGTGGGACTCTTTTTTTTTTTCATTTGCAGGTGTTTAAATGGTTTTTTTAATTCATGCAAATCTCAGCCAGAAGTCTAAAATAAAAAACATTGATGTAGAGGGATGAAGATGGGTGGATAGTCCTCTGCCTGCACACAGAGCTATGGTCTGGAAACTATGTAGGCAGTTGCTGCAACCACTGACCTGATAATAAATCCTGCTTTATTTCACTTGCCTGTAATTAAGGAGTTTACTGTTGCAAACACTGAAGTCTGCAAGTGGGGACTGATTCCACCAAATACACTAAGACAATATATTATAGAGGGCACATTTTATATTTACAGCATAATATAAATACTTTATGGTGGTAATAACAGAAAAAAAAAAGTGATTCTCAAAGAAAAAACGTTCTGACTCACTTATTAAACCAATGTAATTTGGAAATGCCTCTTCTGTAGCTGATGGTGGAGATGTGTCAATAGAAAATTGCCTTTTTACTTTTTTTTTTTAATAGAAAGAACTTAACAAGAGCAAACTTATCCTATCTTTCAAAATCTTTAGATTCCTTACAGAAGTATGGAGTTGCAGATAACTACAATAGAGTTCAGATTGCATGGGATATATGGAGGCTTAGCCCCATCTTTACTGGTGCTTAAAATATATGAAATCAGGCAGTTAAAATGCAGAGACACTGACAAACCATATGGAAGAGAGTTATCAAGAGTTTTCAAGCAATACAGGTTTTGTTGTTTCACCCTGTGCCATACACTGGAGCTAAAACGTGGTGAGCCTGTTGTGATAAATTGGAGACACAGACTTATGTAATGTATTCAAGGTCAGATTTCATTGTGAAAAAGGAGGAAAAAAGTATCTACTTCCCCAGCCCCTTGGTAATGATATGCCAGCCCAAACAACATTTTAAAACAAAAGTGACATTCTCATTGATCATGGTATCTAGTGTACTATTACATTAAATTGCTGTTTAATTTATATGTCTTCAGGTAGTTGCAGTCACTGTCCAAGGAGTCCCCGAGAGTGTTCCGCTGCCAGAAATTAGTGCTCTGAACTCCACAGCATTACATTTAAGCTGGGGTGCACCCAAGAAACCAAACGGGATCATCAGAGAGTACCAGATCAGTCAAGTGGGGAGAGGACTTATATACATTGATGCTGCAGGCAGAATGCAGCACACAGTGTCAGGTAAGGAGGCAGAGCTCTTTGACAGGCTAATGTCCTGTCCTTAAGATATAAGACAGTATTAATATATTTAAAGCGCTACTTATCAGTAACTTTGAAATCCCCAGCACTGTGCACAGTTTGGAACGCTTTATCATGACTTTACATATCTTAAATTTATTTTTTTCCAGTCTCTTTCATTTCTAGCTCTGTTTGTTAAAATATTAATATATTTAATTTCAAAATTTTAAAATAAATCTATCCAGCTCAATTGAAGATGCATGCTTTGTAGTGTGCTCAAGGACTTAGATATTCTGTGTAGGCAGCCATCCCTTCATACAGATTCAACTCTCTCTTTTAACATCACTGATGTGCAGCAGTGCAGCTGTGAATGTGTAGCAGGGTAAGATCGAGAAGGATCCAGTACTTTATGTCTGAGATAATGAAAGGAAGACAGAACAGGAAAGATCCCAAATTCTGTCTATAATATTATATATTGCTTATAGCCATTTTCTAAAAACTTGATGAAAGAAGCTTTATTCCAGGGATTCTGGGGGAAGGTTTGGCTCAGACCTCAAATGTATTTTTTTCCCATATTCAATTTTTAGTTGTTTTTGAATGTTACACTGAGCCAAAATTCCTCTTAGAAATGCTTCTGTTGAACACAGAGCAGAAACATAAACATTAGGGGATATATTTTATTTTCATTCTTTGACCTTAGGTTGCTCATTAAATTTTTATATCTCACAAATGCATTAATTTTTTCCCTAGTTTTTGCCCCACAAGTAGGAAATTTAATTATTCCTATGTTGTACACACCATATGACAGCCAGCCAAAGAGCAGAATTTGACTTAGGGCACATAAATGCCTCTAGAGCATAGATGGCACTCTCAAATACTCCTCAAAGCATGAGTCCTGAGTCAGGGTGGATTCCTTAGTGCTTTAAAAGAGTTTGTCTCTGCTATAGTCACTCACAGAAGAGCAAGATTGCTGTTCCTCTTTGACAATATAATGCTCAAGTGTGAAATTCATCAACGATGTATTACTCCTATCTCCATATTCAGTGCTTCTGGACATGAGGTTTTAGCTGGAGTTGGTGGTACATGTTTTAGAATTGCTGTTTTAAGTTTACACTGCAAAGAAGGAACATTCCAACAAGGAATGATTTATCAAACCCATTGAAAAATATTTCTCATGCTCCTCCAGGGCAGTTATATCTCCATTTTAATGCCAACAATACTTAGCAGTTGGAAGTGAGAGGAGATGAAATTAATTCCTGAGAAACAAAGATCTTTTTTTTCTTTTGTGTGCCTGTTCTGTTAAGCCACTGTCCAGTGCGGCCATGTTTAGCCAGGAATTAAATAAGTGATCATTCCTCCTGACAGTCATAATCAAATCTTTTTGCTGTTTGCTGCAGGAGCTTCCTTGGGTAATATTGTAGAATTCATGAGAGTGATTTAGCAATGTGGGTAACTATTGCTCTCTAAATTAAAAGAATACAATAAAATAATCAAATTCACTTCATACATAATCTCAAATGTTTGAACTGTTTGTTTTATTCCCTGTGGATGTATGTTTCGATTTTCCCATTATCGTTGCTTTTTCTTTTTCTTTTTTTTTTTTTTTTCCTCTCCAAAACTGCTTGCTTTTCCCTGAGCAACAGTTGAACATTAATTAAGCTGTAGTATTAGTATTTGTGGAGACTTTGAATCTCGGGTCTTGCAAATGGCAGACGTGAAGGCGAGCACCTTGCCACGGCACCATTGTCTTGCTGCTTATTTTTAATTACATCAAAGCTTTGGAAACATGATCCCAGAAATGCTTTGTGGGAATAGCGGTGAATGTGCTCATCATGTGAAATCCATAAATTGCTTATAATCCTCTCAAGATGTTAAAAAAAGCATTAAGTAATTGAAGACAGGAAGTCCTCAGTTAATTATTTAGAGGTGTTATCAATGCTTTAAGCAAACTGAAGCATTTTCTGCTATCTCACTGAGTTGAATGCCACTGGGACCTAGGGGCAGCAGCCATCATCTTCTCATATTCTCTAATGCAAACAGCACATGGCAGCTTGTCAATAAAAGACCTTTTTATATCATTTATTACTGAACACTTCCAGTACCCTGTACAGAACAATTTGGATGACAGTTATGGCATTGTTTCACTTTGTGTTACTACTACTTTACAAATGGGCCTGTTAATGCTTTGCAGTGGGGCCAGGCAGAGGGTAAGACTGAGGAAAATAATTAGGGGAATTGTAAAAGAAAGCCAAGAGTGCCCTCTTCAGCAGCAGCGGGTGGGTTTATAGAAAAGGTTCTTCTCAACTCCCCCCTTTTAATACCCCAAAGTTAATATCCTAAGTAAGAGGCTTTATCAGCAATTTGTAGGATCAATCATTTTTAGGTCAAAGCCAAGGAAGATAATGAGTATTTATTTTAGTAAAATAAACAATAGTATGAATACTTTATGACTGAATAGTTTGAAATTCTTTCATCTGAACATATTCTCCATTTCAGGGTGATGAAATCTGAAGAGATACCAAAGTGTTGTCATTGGTCAAGTCTATCTCCACATGCAGCACTGAATCATTAATAATATTTACCTGAAGGAAACTCTTGGGGGTGAAGGGGTTGTGTGAGGCTGTGGTCAGCAATCTGACATCCTCCTGAGTAAAATTCCCACAGTGGGGCCCAAGAATGTTATCCTGGGAGCTAATTACTGACCTTGCTGGAGCCATACCCACAAATGGAGACAAACAGTATCAGAAGGAATTGATTTAGCTAATAGAACAATGCATTCTTAAAAAAAACCCCACTGTTCCACAGCCTTTTGGCAAATGACATATGCTGCAACAATATAATAGACTGCTTAAGTTGACCAAAAAAAAATCTTAAAAATTTCCCACAATAATAAACCAAAAAAGAAGAGGAGAGGAGAAATATGATCTGGTGAACAATCAAGTAGAGACATTAGAAAAGCAAAATGCTGTTTATATTTCAATATTATTTTACTTGTTATTTTTATTACAAATTACATACATAGATTTGCACAGAGTTTTCCAAGCATAAGACAAGATGTCTAATGGAAAGCTTTAATAATCTAGGTAAAAATCTGCTGTGACTGCTCCATATATGGCTAGAATTAAAGGTATCAGAATTTCACCAATAAATTTAGTGAAACCATGTACTCTTTTTTAGTGCTCATTTTTCTCTTCTAAGTGTAGTTGTAAATGAGTATTGCTTTATTATGCATGTTTCCTTTAAAAGTGAACATGACTCCCTTTAGGGGAATTCAAGTAATTTGTTGCCACAGTAATCTTTTCTATCCTGAAATGTTAAATACTTGGCTTTCCTCCATGCCTCTGCCTCTCTCCAGTCTGCAACTGTCATTTTCTCCCTCCTAACTTTTATACACAGTGTTGAGATTAGTTTTCTTCTCTTCCAGTTCATGATTAGGTTACAGCAAGGGCTGTCCCTCTGAGTCATCTCCTTATTTTCTCTCCTTCACATCTTGTTCAATTTGTTAAGCAGCCTGCATGTCTTCCATTCAGTATTTTACCATCCTACATAGTTGCTGCTTCTTCTTTCATTGTATTTGTTTGTAATATATTTTAATTAAAATATCTTGGTACAGGATGTAAGCAAGGATTTGTTTATAAACAAAGGTCTTGCAGAGGCTTTTTTGTTGCCACAGAATTGCATTGTTCTTGAAATAATTCCATTTAGACACAGGAGCTACATCAAAAGCATGCTGTTAAGACCAGAAAGCCACTTGCTTAAAAATTGACCTATATAATACCTATGAATTGACCTTTATAATCATAAATCAGCCTCTTCCACACAAACAGTCCACATTACACAGCAGTACAGTCATTTGTTCATAGAGCTACTGCCTCGTTCAGTCCACAATCTGTGCCTCTTCCAGGGAGGAATAAAATGAAGCTCCTGTATGGAGAACTGCTGCCTCAGCTTTGGCTGTGTTTAGTGGATTAATTCCTTCTGGGAGTCTCAGTGTAGATGGGTCTAATCGTGCTTCTGCCTAGAGCTACACTCCCTTTCAAGGAGACAGGAACATGGGAACGTGGAGCACAGGGAGAGAGGCAGCTGGGACAGTGCCAGCCCAGAGGGACCAAACGTGGATCGCTGTGGGCTGGTGGCATGGACTGCCGAAGGGAGTGGCCTGACATCCGGGGCTTTCATATTTGTTCAAGCTGTGGTACTGAGGAAGGCACTTCTCAGTCTTTCACAGTTTGTCACAACCACCTCTTCTTCATTTTCATTACCTTGCCTAAATTTCCTGAGCTTTCAGAGCTGCAGCTGAAGTCACCAGTTGTGCTTGGATATTTAAAGTTTTGCGTAACACCAGGTAGTCTGACAGCCAGGTCCAAGGAATACCAAATGACTTCCTGGCAGCTCCAAGGCGATTTTTGGTTCTCTCAGTCTCTTGGAGTCGGTATCCTGATTCTGAGAGAGAAATTCTCTTTAATGTTTTTGACTTTATGTGTTTTTTTATGGAATTGGTTGGGGGGGATTTTTTGTTTTGGTACTGTTTTAAGACATTTGAAATGTTCAGTAAGTTGGTGTTAGTGAAGCATGTGTACACTCTAGGGGTGGACACTACAAGAAAAAGTCTCAAATTGCAATTAGTCAGGCCGGAGACCACATGTTGGAAGGAGTTTTAGAAAGGACTGTGCCACAAAGCCTGTGAACAAAAGGGGATCGGTTTGTATTGTGCAATGTCCTGGCACTGGGAATTCACAAGTTTTTGAGTGTTTAGTTTTGCAATTTTAATATTTTCAAAGAGATTTTGTGTGTAATTTGCTTCTTGTATTTTTTGTATCCTTTACATTCAGGAACAGGAATCTTTATTTGATGTATTATGAGGTGTTAACAAGGGGGTCCTTGAATATGTGAGAAACGGGTTTTTGATGTTTGTGCC
This sequence comes from Anomalospiza imberbis, assembly GCF_031753505.1. Lineage (NCBI taxonomy): Eukaryota > Metazoa > Chordata > Aves > Passeriformes > Viduidae > Anomalospiza > Anomalospiza imberbis. The sequence continues at coordinate 90,913,292 of NC_089683.1, forward strand.
TGGTGATATCTTAAAGATCAATTTTGAGAAATATCTGAAAGAATAGTTTGCTGAAGGTGCTGTGTTGTGGGCTAGAGGGTGCTGTGTGAAGATGGCTAACCAGCAGTTCAAGCTGAGCTCTAAGGTGATCTCACAGTGGTCTGCATCTTTAACAATTTAACTACAAGAAGCCTTTAACGGGTGCACAGAATTGGCTATTCTAAAAGCTCAGTATCTTAGCCAAATGATAAGTGCAATTTTATGAGGATTCCACAGGCAATTTGATGTCAAATCTGAAGTCATCGACACACAGCACAAGGATGTTTGAAAATTTCCAAGGAAAAGGCAAAGCAATATATTCTCTTCTCATCTCATTCAAGGATCTACAGCATAGAAGGTTTGAGCTGAAAAAATAAAAATTTAAAATTACAACTAAAATTAATATCTTGTAATGAGGGCTTGGTTGTCAGTTCAGCTTCTAACTGCTTTGTATCATTTATTGTAAAGTCTTGTATCAAATAGGGTAAAAATAGAGGGAAAAAAATAGAACTTGGGAAGGTGGCAGGAGTATCCTTGGACTTATTTGCAATGTTGTAGAAGGTTTCATGTACAAGTGTGTATTTTATTATCTTATTATTGCAAATGTATTTGTAATACATTTTCAAAACATTAAAGGCTATTCAGGTTTTCAAGTCCAAAACTCTAAGCAATTGCACTTTCAGGTGTTTTTCTGCATTTCAAGTGTCATCTCAGTTTTTTGAGTTAAAGTTGATTCAGGTATATGAGGGATATCCATAGATCCATTGCAGCATAGACAGATATTCAGTCTGAATTGGTTTTTGGGTCTTTTAAATCAGTAGAGTATATATGTCTAAATTAGTGAGAATTCACCATTTCAGTATTGTTCAAGTATAATATCAGAATAGCTTATATTTTATGTTTGCCAAAAATGCTAAAAGTTAACTTTAAGTCCAGTAACTTTCTATGCAGCAATATAATTCTTGGAATGGTTGATGTCAACATCTCAGCCTAAACTCTATTTGCTCTTTTTAGGTCTGCAGCCATACACTAATTACAGCTTTGTGCTTATTGCATGCACATCTGCTGGGTGTGCTTCCAGCCAACCACTTTCAGGTCAAACTTTACAAGCTGCTCCTCATGGTAAGGGAGAAAATCATTCTTATAGAACTGCAAAGAGATGGTCGTATGGGCTTGTGTTTTCTGACGGATTAACAAGGTGCACAACTCCACTGTCATCCATCAAGCTATCATGTAGAAGTTTACACGAGAGAATCTGTCTCTCTTGGAGTTTTTGTATCTTGCTACATATACCTTACTGCCTGGCACTGCATTTATACTTTCTTGTTGTAAAAATTTCCCCAAATTCATCTCTAATTTCATTAGCTTCATTAACAAAGTCAGAATTAGAAGATTAATATTTTTTAAAGCACAAATGAATATGCAGAGACTACTGGGCGAATAAAGGCTGCAGCCTTTGGCCTCATTCTCCATTAATCTTTACCTTGTCTAATTGGTTGCATTTGTTATATGACAAATACAAAAAGTGTGTTAAATTCTGTCATTCTCCCTGGCAATGTCTTATGTTTTCATTACATTGCTGAAAACAGCAGCACGAGTATTGGAAAAGAAAAAAAAACACACTTTTGAGTTTCTGTCATAAAAATAAAATTGTGTCATTTTGATTTTAATAGGGGTATGGCCAAAACCTCATCATATCATAGTCAGCTCAACAGAAGTGGAAATGTACTGGAGTGAACCAGAGGAACCCAATGGACTCATTACTCATTATCGATTATTCCGTGATGGGGAGCAGATTTTCCTGGGTGGCAGTACAGACCTGAATTTCACAGATGTTAACCTGCAGCCTAACAGTAGGTAAGGCATGTTAAAGAGCCCTGGTAACAGGTGAAAGACCTTGAAAAACATAGGTACTTGTGTTAGTGAAATGTACAAAATATAACTTATTTTGAACAAAAGAAAACTTTCTTAAAATATTACTTTATTACTGAAAATTGGTAGAGCACTTTTAGGAGTCTTTCAAATGTTAGAAAGATATTAATCAAAGCAAGCACTTTTAATTTTTGTTTTGTTTTTGAGAATAGGTCATTCTGATTCAAAGAAGCAAAGCTTTTTTTATTTTTTTTTTCTTGGATGGTTTTTGGTAGCTCAATGACCAGTATTTTTCCATCATGGAATATACTCTGAAAAATTTCAGGCTTTATATGACAAATAGCATTGCACATGGTATATAATGTTCCAGTGCAAACTGAACATACAGGCTCAAATGTGACTGCTGATATTTTTATAGAAGTAAGTCTGAAATTAGTTTTGACACTTTTTGAGTCAATACTTCTCTTACTTATGTAAGCTATTTTGAATTTTAATATTAATATTTTGTATAATATTTAGTATTAGTATTTGAGTTTTGGTATCTAAGGTTCTATAGTAATTAATATTCTATGTTACTTTTCTCACATTAAGAAAACTTAAATGTGAAATCTTCACTAATGCAGTATTTTTAATCCTCATTGTATTCACTTTAAATTGGCGAAAATGGAAATGTTCTGTTACTGATATGCCTGAAGCTTCTAACTGCAGTGTCTACTGATCTTTTTGTGTTTGTGCAGATATGTTTACCAGCTGGAAGCCAGCACTTGGGGCGGCAGCAACACTAGTGATAAATATGTTATACAAACACCAGCAGGAACACCAGAGAAAATTCATGTCCCATATAATGTCACAGTAATTGATGCATATTCTATATTTCTAGCTTGGGATGTGCCAGGTAAAAATGTATTTCTATGTAGTACTTTGTAGCAGAATGAAAGGATTAAAAAATTAGTATTTCCAGGTAGGCAGCTGAATCATTCTGATATTTTTATTCTTCATATTTAATTTTAATGTTTGTGATTTAAATACCCAATATCTAAAGCTGTTATGTCCTAGAGACATATTATTTTAATAATGTTGCTCTAGATACTTGACATGGGTATTGTGAGGTTTAGCTGAGCAAAGCCCTGCATGTTTTGGTGTTATGAACTATTACTGAGTGCAAATATTAATGAAAAATAATAATTAAAAAAACCAAAAAATTATAAGTTTTCTGTTCGTACTAACCTGAGTTATCGTCAGGGAAACCTGATAACCTTTTAGGTTGTGTGACAGAGATCCTATGCCAGCTTTGACCTGATTGAGTAAATTTTACTTGCCCGAGCACCTTAGTGAAATGTGAATATGTTACTTGGCAGTAGGGTGGATCAGCAAAGGCCCAGAAGTATTTTTCTTCTAATTATTCTTCTCCTGAACATGATCAAGTGGCCTTTACCTGCTATAAAGTTGGGCTAACAGGAATAATTGATTTATAGAATCTTTTTGTAAGAGAAGCTATGCAATGTTTCATCAATATAGATCATAGCTTAAGTGATTGGAGCACTTTACTGATGTTACAAAAATTATATGCTGTATTTATTGTAGGACAATGAGAGCCTTGTAATGAACAATCTTTTGTCTAGTGTAGTTCATTTCCAAAAAGGTGTGTTTTCTACTTTGTAGATACTGGGTTTTTTCAGTTAAAATTTCGTCTTTTTTTTTAGAAATTTCAGATGTTTGCATGTTGCAATAATAGCCATATGTGTTTTATCAATGAATTCATGGGAGTTTTTAATATCTCTTGTTCCTAATTATTTAAGATGTTCTATCCTTGCTTAGCAAGGGTCAATTGGCATTAAAAATAAAGTCACCTGGAAAAAATATTTTGACTTCAAGACTGGGATTGCAAGTATTGTGGCAGTGCTTAGCAGTGCTCACCCTACCCATTTAAGCAATGATTAATAAATCTATAATACCCTGAGCTGTCAATCTTTTAGTTTTCAGGAGCACAAAATCCATTATAGAAATGCTATAATATATGAAAAAGATTAAAATCTTAAATTAAACTTTCCCCCCTACTGTCTGAAAGGATTTAGAACCCTGCAGAAGGCAGGTGAATTCAAATGGCATATAATCTACAGTTGGTTTTATTGGAAAGTGACTCATGCTGTATTATAGTTTTGATAATAAATATAATTTAAGGTACAAAATGTTCAGCAACATTATAAATAGATTTAAAACACAAGAATGTATTGGAATAGCATAGGCTGTGAAGGGGCATTTCCCAGGAAAGCTTGTCCTTATTCTAGACCATTTCCAGCTGCTTAAATTCCTGTTACTTACAGTAGCTTACAAGCCTGCAAGGAGAACCAGGCTCTGTGTAGTACATTGCATTATGTTGCAATTAAGATTATGCACAGAAAGGTCTGTCTGTCCCTGAAACCACACAATCAGAGGGATGAGAAGGAGGCTGGACATTATGGATCTGCAGAAGATGCAGGGTTCATGTATTCACACATCTGTAGAAATCATTCTCCTTAGATGGGAAGGGATTCTTTCCAGATATTGGGACACACCTTGAACACTTATCTCACTTCTGTGGATATTTGATAACTTCTTTGCCTTCTTGTTGTGGGGCTAATTATTTAGGTTTTTAAATATGAAGAAGAGATTTTCATACTGTGCGTCTGTTGGGTATTGTCCTGGTTTCAGCTAGAACGGAGTTCATTTTCTTCCTAGTTAAGAAAAAGTCAGGAAAGCAAATCTTGCTGTTCCTTTTATTATAGTAGTTCAGGGCCACTAGCTGATCTTATAAGAATGGGGAGTACTAACAGCAGAGAAATGTTATGAATGTTACTGAAAGCTAGAATACTACTAATGCTGCTAAAGCCTGTGGGCAGAAGCATAGTTCTATGCAGAAGCTAGGAAATTAATTACTGACCCTTCATAATCCTGCTTTGTGCTCAGTCTGAGGTCCTTTGTGGTTCTGGAGTTTTTGGTTTTTTTTTTCCTTAAGAGTAAGGCTGCAGAGGATGCAGGTGGAGGTTTATTCTGGAAGTTCTGATCTTCTGGAATGGCATAGATCCCATTAACATGTCCTATCATACAGGTGTCTGGGGTCACGTACATCCCCAGCTTGGTAGGATTAGCATAAAGTGTCTACTGCTTCTTATCCTTATTTATGTCCATGTACATAGAGTATTTTTCTTTTTCTGATCTATTGCCTTTTTGTGCATAAATCCTCGTCTCACAATAGGCTACATTGAGGCAACCTAAATTTTCCTTATAAACTTAGAATGCACCTTTATTTATAAGGATTGTCAGGCTTGGCAGTCACTCTTGGACAAAACTGTTCTTTTCACTGGTGTAGACTCAATGTCAAAAAAAGTACTTTTAATTAACAAAGTTTTGATGAGAAGGTACTTGTTCATAGTGTCTTCCTGTCTGTGGATATCAGGAATGCTTTGGCATTCTGTCTTATCTGCTGTAATAAATTTGGATCAAATAATCACCCTCAGGATTAATTATGGACACATCGTATTACACAGACCTTCCTCTTGGATGCTCTCATTATAACATTTCAGCATCTGTAATACATCTAAATCATGTGAATTTATATATCTGTAGTATTTCAAAACTCCTGACTTAGCTAAAGAGCAAGGTGGTCCAGTAGTGGTTAAAGTGATGCATTCAGAAAAAAATACTTGACACACCTCACTCACTGAGGAAAATAGAGCTTTATTTTCTGAAATAGGCATTCCATTATCTTATGTGGCATTGCCTCAGTGCACAGACCTCAGAGATATGGCACATTTCACTGATATGCTAAGGAGGGATATGTTACAATTATTATGGAACTGTTAGTGCCATGGATAGAGACAGAAGAGCCAAATGGAAAAAAACCCCATCACATAATTTTCCTAAGGTATATCCATAAATGTTATTGATAGGTAGGTAGGTAGCCATCCTGCATTCCAGCTCATTGACAACCCCACTGGTCCTCACTGGGGACCTGATTCTTCTGGGTGTCTTCAGTTCCTGCTGGTGGTAACCTGAAAGCTGAACATGCTCAAAATAGGACCCTGTCCTCTGCTCCTCAGATATCTGCTTCATATGTTAATGATCAACAGGATTAAAATATTTTCTTTTTCATCTTGTTATAACACTCTATCCACCTCTAGGTTTGCTTGTCAGTTAGAATGACAGTTGTATGAAATCTGGATTCTCACTTTATTCTTCTTGGGATCAAACATTTGAATACCACATATTTATTACAGCTTCCCCAGCTAACCTTCTTTCTTGTGGACTGGCAAATGGAAGTTTTGATAAAAAGTCACATGCTCTCATTTTTGGTTTTTTTGAGTAAATTATTGTTTGCTCCACCTCTCTGTAGGATAAGCTTTTCAAGTTCAATATCTGAAGTTCTGCATCTTGCAAACAGTCAGCATCTCCAGCTGTTACTGTTTTCAGAGTCTTGATGGGATTCCATGATGCAACCAGATTGATACATCTGGATATTTGAAGCATAATGTAAATAGTTAATCTCAGGAAGCCAAATAGATTATTTTGTTTTGTGAATTTAAATATTAAAATATAACTGTAAAAGAGATGATGTTCCTGTTTCAGTATTTGTTTCCTATAAGTGAAGAAGTTTAGCTATTTTCCTTTAATTGTGATCTGATTTCACATCATAGTAAAGAATTTTTCAGCAATTAACTTCAAATGGATTCTGTGTGACCAGTCTCTTAGTCTGTGACTTTTTATCCCAATTGTAAGCATCTTGTGCTGCAAATTCTATTTTTGACCTAGCCTAGTTTTGAAGCACACAGAGCCATCAAACCTAATTTGCAGAGTTTTGCACATAATTGTCCATTAAATGTTATCCAAATATGCCCAGAAAAACCCAGGGTTTCATTTGATTGATTTGTCCCATTGCAAAACATGCACCTGCTGTGAAATGAAGTCACAGAGGAAAAAAAGTGGAATAATTTAACTTTTTTGTTTGTAAAGATAATCAGGGTTTTTCTGATTACATCTTAACTTCATAAATGTTAAATAACCTATCAGCATCTAGTTGTTGTAAATTATGAAAAAGAGTATTGCTGGGAATATTAACCAACTAAATCCTTATTCTTTAGTGAACATGAAAATGTGTTATGGCAGGTTGTCATTGTGCTCATGGTAACTTTGACACCAAATAACAAAACTGCCATTTGCATTTAGGGTAAATTGGTTCACTTGTGCTTTTACGGTTCCTTTTATTCTGACATAAATTTATGAACTCTGGAACTAACCAAGTCATGTGGTTTCCCAGATGACTTTAACAAATATGCCCATTTCATTTCCTTCAGTCATCAGAGCACACAAGGTAGTGGTTTCAGACTGGCTGCAGATGCTGAAGGCTGTTCTGAACAAAAGGGGTTTTTTGCAAGTTTCTGTGTTTTAAGAGTATATATTACAATTTTTCAGATTAGGAAATGATCCTTTGATCTTCGTAGTCAATGAATTTGATCAAAGTGTGGAAGGATTCCATTGGACACTGGAATTTTTCAGGATGCTTATGTGATTTTATTTACAATTTCACTTTCACTTCTTGAGAGTATTTTTCTCCTGAGCATGTTTATTATTGGTATCATTCCTAATATAGTGCAACATTTAGCAGAATTTTAAGATTTTGTATTTCAGGTATGAGGTGATGTTTTTTTAATAATTTGTGATGTGGACTGAACACTGTCCAACGTTGTTGGATAGGTCATTTATTTTGAAATACGTGTCCTTTGCTGCATACTGATGGTTGGATTCAGCTGTCCTTGTTTGTATTTAATCTTCTTGGGAAATCGAGCATTCTGAATAGCTTCAATTTCAAAGGTTTCTGGTGATTTTTGCCTAGAATAAATACACTGATGAGATGCAAAAAACTGAATTATATCACTCTCATAAAGGAATGGGTTTTTCTAGCTGAAATGTCTGGTCAGTTTTCAGGACTGGAGAAGAAGGGGACCTTAACTAGGAGATTACATAAAGGTTTTTATTGGTGTGCTCTGTACCATTTGAAACTCTTTCAAATACTCTGTTGTATACTTTACAGACGCTCCAATTTTAGGGTGGAAATACTACTGCTACTACTACAAACTGAAATAATAATAATAATAATTTGTCTTTAACAATATATTTTTAATTACTGGAAAAATTTTACACTGCAAATTCAAGTGCACTCTTCTGGAACATTTCATCTTCCATATATCAGGCAAAAATAATTTTCTTTGATGCAAAACCAGTCTACCTCAAGATCACCTCTCAGAGGTTTACTCTGTAGCATCGTCCTTGATTTAGAAAGTTACATTTCTGTTATTCCATTCTTAATGATTAGATCTTGGTATTTTTCTTGTAACTTTTACACTGAAGAAGGAAAATTTTACAGAGGAATTCTTGCATTTTTTGTTTCCTTCTCCCTTCACCTTTTCCAACAGCTCCTAACAATATCTTTGTTCTTTCTGTAAGCTGAGCAGTTGAATAAGACTGAAGTCATGGCTCTACTTCAGGGCTATTTTTCAGCTTTTTAGTGTAATGGCATTTTCTTTGTCTAGTATCTAGTCGGGCAGCCGAATGTTATTTCTTTGGGATTTTTATATTCTCTTTTTCTTATGAGAATTGTAAAAACATGGCGTTACAAAGATTTTTCTGATCTTTCAAAGTACATCAGTTGTTCATAGTACCAGAACTAAACTTGAAATCCCTGATTTCTTGCAAACTTTTGTTTTTTAGTTATATATATTCACATACATACTTAGCTAAAAAATACCATCTAACAGATGCACAACAGTGGGAACAAAATGCTCTTTGTAGCTTCAGGGTAGTAGTATCAACATAGATGCTTTATCAGAAAAGGACCAAAATTGTAATTAGGAGAAAAAGCTGAGTTGTTTTCCAAAGTTACAAATGGAAAGATTCTCAAGGTCTGGACAAGTCTCAGAACTGCTCACAGGCATCTGGTCCTTGTTGCAGTCACAAAGACATCTCTGTGACATCTAAAGTAGGTGTTATGTTGAAAGAGAAATGTGATTTTACTGATCAGATATATCTTGACTCATCTCAGAAAGGAACCTTGTCTGGTCTGTACTCTGTCCTTTCTTAAGGCTGTTCCTTATGTGACTGCAGAATGAAGGAAATACGCTTAATACGAACTCTTCTTTGTCCTCTTGGTTTTATGAAATTGCTGCTGTCTGCACAGATCAGTCTACAGTGGGCAAAAATGAAAAAGTCTACAGCCCATTTCCTAATAAGAAATGCTACTCAAGGAAACCAAAAATCAAACAAAACCTCCAATCAATCAACCAAACCTCTCTGAGATGCCATGTGGAAGAATAAAAGGGAACATTCAAGAACACCTGCCTGTTGTTCTAAGGGGATGGGATATGGCCTAGGTTGTTCTTCGGAAGGAACTGAGTTTTTCAGCTTCTCAAGAAAACTAAGAATTGACTGCATGGGAATAGGAATAGATGGAGGAAATGTTTGAATTCAAATACTAAAAAATGAGAGAGTTTTTTTTTTTAACAAAAACTGAAGAGTTTGTTTTTACATCGTTTAAAATTATATGTTTCTTGGCTCAAGCTATTGTATTGCACTCTACTGATGAAGCAGCCTAAGAATCTGCACTCAGCTACTGCTGTTGGGCTAAAAAGGCATAATTTGCTGAATGGTTGCAATTCACTTGTTTGATCATATGACTATTCAAACAGCAGTGCTTAGTAGCTGTTACTCCTCCAAAATACATAAAAACTGCCTGTTTCCAAGTCATAAGGTCGGTCTTCCCAGAAGTGGCAATTGCAAAACAGGCATTGACTGAATTGAATTTTGATTCTTACCTAAGAACCATAATGTCTGTCTTCCACTTATAATCTGCAGATGGATCTGTTTCAGTTTATATTTAAATGATTGTAGTTTTCAAAAGAAGCAGTAGGGAAAACCTTCGGGGGGGAGCTTACATTTAAAATTGCATGTGATGAACTGGCTCTTTGAAGTTGTCCCACACTGTTGTTAGTGTTTCAGATAATCACTGGTTCCTCTCTGTTTCACAACAGGGATATTCATTGTCAATGTGCCTTTGGAATACAACATCCTACTAAATGCAAGCAGTCCCACTCTGCTGGTGAAGCCGGTAGGACGTGCACATTTTGCCTTTGTTGATGGCCTGGATCCCTACACCCTGTATGAGATAAGAATACAAGCATGCCAGAGTGGTAAGGCAATTTAAAACACTCATCTATGTGGCTGGAAGGGATTTTCCAGGTAGATACAACTCTCCAAAACAGATGAAATTCTTTTATTGGAGTCAGTAATGGATTGGAGTCCATTATTGGAATCAAATTGAAGTCAAATGTTTACCTAGTAAAAAGAAGGCCTAGCACCTAATGAAACATTAAATATTTCTCCATGTATCATGTGTACTTTTCCATATATCGTGAATATATCAAATGGAGGTTAAAAATATGTATTTAAGGTTATGTGTGCCACTTTATTAAAAGCTCGTCACAAGCAGCTTAAAGATCTTTGAAAAAGGATGTTCAGAACTGAATCAGTTCTGTAACTACTCACCAACAAGAAGTGATCATAAAGACAGGAGAGGAGAGCCCAAAAATTAGAAATTCCCTGTCTTTGATGAAAATTTTCAAAAACCTATTGAGGTAAGTATTCTTAAAATGACAATTTTGAACCAATTTGCTCCTCACACTGCTGAAAATCAGGAGTAATTCATCAGTAGAGTTGTGGTAATTTAAAGGAGTATTTAACAATGAAATGAGGTGAAATGAGACACCATTTCCACCAGCAGCTTCTTTGCTTGATGTTCATTTGCTTTTAATGCCTTTTTTTGTTGAGGAAAAAGCTCTTATCCCTACACAAACTTCTGTTTTTTGTAGGTGGGTGTGGAGTGGGTGGTCAAACATATTCAAGAACTGCTGAAGCACCTCCCAGAGAACTGAGCCCACCTGTTGTTAAAGCAATTGGACCTGCACTCATAGAAGTAAAATGGGCACCACCCAGGAAACCAAATGGCATCATTACTAACTACTTTATCTACAGGTAAATGCCCTTATCACCTCAGATTCTTTGTCCTACTTAACGGTTCCTTTCTTTATTCCTTGATTTTTTGTGATGTAAAAAAGGTATAGAAGTACATGAAACAATATATATATTACCTTTCAAATGCTAAGTTAAAAAGCTCATCTATGGATGACCATGTTCATGGGAATATGAACTCAAGCAAGAATCATCTTCCTGAACTACAAATGACAAAAAGCATGTGAAAGTACATTTTAGAAATTCAAGGGAACAAAAAAATCTTAGAAAAATTTTGTAGGATATTATACTGTGCTTACCAGGACCGCTAGGTACAAACTTCAATCTTCTCTGATCGACAGTTGAGAATTTTGTAATGGAAAGAGGAGTAATTCACCAATTCTGAGACTTTTAAAAGCAAAAAAGGTATCTAGGTTCCTAAAACAGATCCATTTTCCAAGATAATTTATGTTCCTAAATAAGTAATCTGAACAGTGATTACAGTGCATCTGTTTAAGTACCTTGGTGTTTGTATTCATCTGCCCTGCGTAGGTTGTTGACTGATGCATTCTCTCTTGCTATGAGGAGCTTCCTAAGCCCTGTGTGAGGATTCTTCTATATAGACAGCAGTGTTTAGGGCAGTAGGAAGCTAGCAGAGCACCGATCTTTGCTGTGCCTGTTAAGCCTTTGTTAAAAGCTCACTGAAGTGATCTTCAATGGCTTCAGAAGTCAGAGAATATAAAACTCAAGACATATATTTGAGAGGGATTTAAACTCTGAAGTTCCTGAGTTTTCCAACTCTTAAGTATGTGTGGCAAACACATGCTGGGCTGATCCTAGCCTCCCACAAATAGTTTGGTACTTTTTATTATATTAGAGATGTGACTGAGAAGACAGGAAATCCAATTACCTTTTGGAATCCTCAATTATAATTAATATAAATTCACTTAAAGATGTTAGTGGTCTCTAAAAATTCCTGCTGTCTTGAAATACCCTTTTGTTTGCCTTTTCTTAATTGTCTGATCAAAACCCCAAGTCCCTCCCCTGCATAAAAAGGAATAAAGTGTATGTTATAGCCCAAGACATATCTTCACTCTGTTGGTTTTGTAAATAAAGCTGATGATTACTGCTGCTATTCCATGGCAACCATAGAAAGGGAAAACAGGAAATATAATGCAGAAAGCCTGCTTCAGTGAAAAATACTGTAAATTGAATTTGACAGCATTTGATGGCATTTGATTATTCTAGTCACAGCCAAACAATGATATAAAGAGTAATATGAAACAGAATGTGTTACTGCCTAGCAGACTCAAAAGCAATAAACCTTCCTCCAATGTGACACAATCACTTCACAATCATAATTGTAGCCTGTTTGATACCTCTGAGTACAGCAGAAGGGCACTGACTGACATAGATACATTTTGTTTTTTATTTAAAGTGAAATGAAAATGGCGCACTGGGGCTCCAGATACAATCGGTATATTCACCTACATAGGCATGAATCACTTGGCAGTTATTTCAGCTGAAGTTTAAATGTGCTTAGACAACAACAATATCAAATCTTTCTCAGATAGCTGCAAAAAATCAGAAATGGGATGTAAGCACATAGTTCTTTTTCATTTTGTAGCCACACATGGCCTTACATTGTTATAGCAGCAAGACTGCAGTATTTCTATGGGAGGTTATGGAATGTAATTTCTTCTTCAGTATGTGCCTCTTCCTTACTGCATCACTCACCACCAAAATAAATTCATTTAACTCAAAACCTGGAAGGCTTGGGGACCTGGTGTGTGTGCAGATCACTGCATTAAAGTGGCAGGACTCGTGCTTTCCTCTAGCATCATAAAACTACTCCCAAGTTTGCAGCCATTTTGCTAGAAACCAAAAAATTAAAGTATTATTTTATGATAGAGGAGATGGTGATTTTTTTTTTCATAAAGTGGCTTTAAACACAGATCTGAGGCTTTTAAACTTTTCTAGCAAGCACCACAACTTAGAAGAGTTGTGAATGAGAAAAGATCTGGTTCATGAGATAATCAGCTAATCTAGTTCTGTTCCCATTCATCATGACATAACATTGCTCTGCCAAACACAGAAGTTTCTACTCTGAAAAAAAAATATGAAAATAGATGATATCTATTTGTTGCTGCATTTTAGTAAGTCATAGGTCATAGTGTGTAGGAGGCACATGAGGTGGCCCTTACAGACATATTGCCTGTAAAATTAGAAGTATTTTGGTTGGTATCTTCCTTAAGGGAGTGTCTGAATTTTTCTGTCAAACTGTCTATGTCCTGCCCAATAAGATTATATTATTCAGTGTATATTTGTGAGATTGAAATGTAGCTCTCATTCGCTGAGCAGTCGCGTTGGTGACAACGTAGTAAAAAAATCAAAAGGCATTTTAAGACAGAAGACATGTCTCAGTGGCTGTCGTGACTTGCAGCGGAGAGGCTTCCAGATGGACTCTTTATGATTAGTTCATTGCTTAACCGTATACCCTTAACCATGAGTTGTACCCAAGACAGCTTCCAAGGAACATATGTTACTGGATGGTTTAATGTAGGAATCCCTATGGATGGTTATGTCATTGAATACAAGAACTCCTGAAAGCTTTTATTTATACCTGTAATTGATCTAAACTAGCCAGTCTAAACTAGTATATTACTAGTGTAATATGTAATAACTATGTAATAACTTCAAATTCCTTCTGTTCTTTTTTTTTTTTTTTTGCATCAGAACTCATGTTTAAAAAAATACCCCAAATTATGAGAGCTACGTTAGTGTAGATTGGTTGAATACAAATGCAAGTGAGGTTTCTTTGTTTAATTAAATGTGAAACTGCAGAGGGGGAGCATTGTGAATGTTCCATTGTTCCCACACATTTGATGGTGTGATTCCCTGATTGTTTGAATTTTACCCCAGTGTTTTCTCAGTGTTCCTAAAAATAACTCACTGTTAAGGAAAGCAGCAGGCACTGCTAAAACATGTAATTTAGTTGTATGGTGAAAGGCAAATATGTGGGGAATAATTCTGGTTTGACCCTCGAGACCTCGGGGATTCACTGCTGCCGTGCACACAGGGAAGCCAAGGGGTGAGCACTGCAGTCAGCGCTGCTGCAGCACAGCTCTGGAGTTATCTGTCACAAAGGAGATTATATCCTCCTTCTTGTGTCATCTGCCTCAGATTGGCACGGGTGCAGGGAGAATTTGCCCTTATAAAAATAACTATCTGAACATCTTCAAAATGAATGTAAGCAGCAAATCAGACTATGCAGATTAAGAGACAGCTTCCAGCTCTTGGAAATGTTATTCTCCCCTTTGCAGCTCATTGTACACAAGAAATACTTCCAGTTAAATGAGCAGCTGAACCTTAAATCTTAAAACGATTGAAATGATTACAGATTGTTCAACCACTTCTGTTCAAAGTTTATTCATACATGAAGATATTCTGGTTTTTAGCACTACAGATGGAACCATTTACCTAACCATAAGTTTCATTCATTAAATATTCAGCAGTAATAAGATCTAAATACTTAACCAGGCTACATTATACAGCTCTGCCTGTGAATCAGCTTACAGTTGGTGGCATATTTGATCATTCAGTGTGAAAAAACTGTTTATCACAGACTGTAGAATATTTATAAAACATAAATTTATGTATTCATTTGAGTTTCATACTGTTTGGTCAGCAAGACACATTAAATGTGACTTTCTTGCATTAAATTGTACTCTCTTTTCCCTTATTTACAGAGATTTTTTTAGACATGTTTTTGGGTACACAGAGAAAAACTATATTTTTAGGTGCAGGAGAGAGATGTAGTAATGATTCACTTTTCAAAATTATATGTCTTGCATTACGTCAGTGAACAGCATCCAAGGGGAAGAGTTCTGCGGCAGGTTTAACTTGCCCTTATAATAGAGCATGGGCAATTGTATTAAAAACTGTTGTTGGAATTTTGGAGACAATGGGAAATTTTGGACCCTGACTTTTACAGAGAGACCAAGAATTTCTAGGGAATCTTTCCTGCTTCTTCTACCTGCCAGTCTTTGCCCAGTTCTGCCCAACCAACCCTCAGTATCAACATATCTTACAATTTGCCAATTTCACTATGATAGAGATATTATACCTCAAAACTTTTATTTTTTTAAAAAAAATCACACTTCAACAATGTCCATATAATCTGCTTATCTCAGAATTTAGGAATACTTATTTTGTTTCATATGAGAAAATAATGTCTTTGTTCCCGCCTTATATATGCATATAGACAAAAGATGAATAAACAGCTGTGTACACACGTGCATTCATTATCTTCTTCATATTTGCATGTTAATACCTGGGAATATATTACTACAAGCAGCTAAGATTATCAGTTTTAAAAAATCAATGTTTTTTTTATTATTAAATTAATTCCTGGTTTGACCTAACAAGATAATATCCAATAGCATTCTTTGAAACACAGATTTTCTCTTGCCAAAGAAATGTTCTTCAGCTTCTGGTGTGTGTGTAGTAATGATGACACCCAGTAGCCAGACAAACCAATTTTACTTCTGCAAATTTGCCCTACTTGCAATAAAAGTGGCAGATAATGTAATTTGGATTTTTGTTGTTGGCATGGAGGGTGAAAGTGCTTTTATGTTCTGCAAAAGCCAAGGTTCCTGTGAAGAGTAGGGGAAATACTTAAATTCATGTGCAGTACAGCCCAACTATCACTGCGATTTATCACAGTGTTTAAATGTAACCAACTTAATTTCACACAAACATTTTTATGCCAACTGAAAGAATTGATTTGATAACTCTTTTTTGAAGATGAGTACTCAGCTTATTAAAACTGCTGTAAATTAGATAGAAGAAGGGGGCATATTACAAAGGGGCTGTGTATCATCTGTAATCTCTGGTACTCAGAATATCACCAGGTCCAAGGCAAGCATATCTGCAGTAGTAATGCTATATAATGCATATATCTGTATGTGTCTATGTATACATATATGTACATATGTACAAAAAGAGAAACACATTGTGCCAAAAACCAATAAAATGAATTTTCTTCATGTATCTTAGGTTTGTATTTTTAAACAAAAACTGTGTTGGAAAAAATACGTTGTTTATTACAGAAAACACTATGTGTGATATTTTAATGAGGTTTGGTGGTGGAGCTGCAAATTTAGCTAAGTTTATGCACAAGGGATTACTTATTCAATTTGCAAGAAACAATGGGATATTTATTGTGAGGAAACCAGATTTTGAAAGTGCACAGCTTTAGTTTTGAGGGCACGATAGAATATTTATCCCTCATTCACTAGGTAGCATTTTTCCCCAGTAAACTGGTCACAAGTTTTCCATAAATGAGGGATTCTGAGGTGAGTACCTCAGTAAATAAATTGATTTTCAGAAATGCTGAAAACTTGCACCCATATTTCAATTTAAGTTATTGCTTAGCAACTACAGAAAGATTTAAAATTTCATGTTCTAAGTCCTGAAAGTCTCATTTTTGGTGTGTTCTATCCTAGAAGGACAACATGCTCTGCTGCCTTGGACTGTGACAACTCACTCGTTTGCCATGTTTTATAGTATTCTTCTAGATAAAGAAGAATAATTGATTCCCTCAAATATCTCTTCTTCACTACTCAGAACCTAACACAAATTCAGGGAAATGCTTTTAAGATGCAAAGATAGGTAGTCAGTTCCTTGTGTGTGTGTAATGTATGGAAATAATTTCTGTATTCTTCTGAGATACAAGTTGAACTTGGAACTTTAGGGTCAACTATTACGGGACTGCTGAAGCTGTTTTCTATTTTAAACTGCTTTTGATTTAAACACACTGCTTTTGATTTAATTCCAGACGTCCTGTGGGCAGTCAAGAAGAGCTACTTTTGTTCATCTGGACTGAAGGAGCTTTGGAATTCATTGATGCATCTGATGCTCTCCAGCCTTTTACTCTCTATGAGTATCGTGCCAGATCTCAAAATTCCGTGGGGTCTGTGGACAGCTTGTGGGCTTCAACCCAGACTCTGGAGGCTTCCCCGTGGGGCATGGGAGCCCCTTGGGCACAAGCCACAGGCGCATACTCAGTGCGGTTGAACTGGACCCAGCCGGTCTCCCCCAATGGTGTCATATCCCTGTACCGAGTGGTCTACCAAGAAAAACACAGCGACCCGACATTCAGCACACCAGCTGTCACAGCACTCACTGTAATGGTAAGAACTGGACCACAAAACCAGTTTTAAGATGTTTCACTCTGCTTTGATTTCTGTTGCATTTTAAAATCTCCCTTAATGCTGGTTAGAAAAGTGAGGTTTCCAATTACCTGTCATTTTGTTGGCTTAAGTTTTGTGTTTGGCCCAATGCACACTGAAACATTTAACATTAATATTGGGCTTCTGGTAGAGGCAAGTAGATTACTCAAAAGCATGGATGTGTCATGTCTGGAGGAGTTAAGCACATGCATTTGTTAGCCTTGCTCTCAAAATACTGTCCTGAACTTTTTGTCTGACTGACAAAATAGTTTCACAGGACCTGCACAAAGAGCAGCAATATCACTCATCCTTGTATAGAATTCTATTTTTTATTTCAGTTGGAATCATAAAGTGAATGAATTAATTAGTAATTACATAGTTCATATATGCAACCCATTTGCATGTTCCCCTCATAATTCATCAATAATAAAGGCAGTTCTACTTTTATTTCCAATTCATGTACTTATATTAGAATGTTAGTTTGCCCTGCTGATCTGTCTTTCCCTTCCCTTTCTTTTCACGTTCTATTCAGTATGTGAAAGGATATATTTGGGAAAAGGCATTGTTTTGTGAACTGACTAGCAACATTGGGTAAACCAGTGAAAGAAATGATTGTGTTTTGTGCATTTACCACTGTTCCTCCCCCCAATATATTGCATTCTAGTCTTTCTATAGCAAGACAGCTTATAAATAGTTGGACTGAACTGTTGTATATTCAGACAGCTTGTGTACTTGGTTGTCTTCTGAAAAGAAATTTTAAAAGTTTAAGGAGGTTGTAACAAAGTTTGGTTTCCTCAGCAATGCCACCTCAAGTTCATAAACTTAGAATGTTTGTAGTCCATGGTAACAATGAATAACAGCAGAAATCCCCTAAATTCTTTATTATCCCAATTTTAAACTATGAAGTTGGCAATTCAAGTAAGATCCCAAAAAGCTTTCTCTGGAATACCCGGTAGTAACCTTTGAGTAACTTCCTCAGACAAATTTCCACATGACAAAATAGAAGAAGTTTCCAGCTTGGTAATCTTACATACCCTTGATCATAGGGTTTCAGACCAGTTTTGTCTAGCTTCCTAAATGGATTAAGTTTGTAATTTTTTTTTTTTTTTGAAAAGGAGTACAGTTTCTGAACTGAGTTATAGGCATAATATACTTTTGCCTTCTGAAGCAGTTGCATTCACATTGCATAGCATGCCAGGCTTTAAAAAGTAGATTGGGATTATAAAGTTCAGTGGCATTTTGGTACTTAGCTCCCTTAACTTCTTGTAAAAAAAATTACCATCGTCATAATTGTGATAATGCACACAGTGATTTCACTGGTTTTAAAACCAGTGAAAAGCCAGGGCTTCTCCTACTACTCTGCTTCAGCAGCGTGCAATGTGTTGGTGAGCATCACAATTGACCTGGCTGGTCATGCATTGCAATGTCTTCTGAGCATGCCAACAACAACAGAAAATGTCCAAGATGGTTGTACTGTGGGCAATAAAACCTACCAAAATGGTATTTTAAATAATGTTGCAACAGTGTGTTTCTTTAACAGCATCAGTTAAAAGCCTTTTAGATTAACAAGCTATTATTTACTGAATTAGTATTTTCCTGGCTCCAAAATCCTTTATTTTCCCCAAACACTATCCTGAATCAAAATGACATTCTGGCAGCATATGTATAGCTGTTCTACTAGCATTGCAGCAAAGCTGGCTTGTATGTTTTTTCTACTGTCCTTTGTCTTGAACATGGGTCAGTTATAGTATTTGCTACCCATTTTTACTTAAAATATTATACTACCCTTTGGGGATAAATCTTTTTGCACATCTCCTCCATCAGTTGCACTCACTTCAAGCTGCATTAACTGAGTAGAATTGTTGCTGATTTATACCAAAGACCTGAGATCTGAATCCTACCTCTTCTGAATATAGCAGAACAGCTAAAGCTTTGAAAGAAAGGTATTGGCATAAAGTGCATGGAGTCCTGTTGTCAAAGATATCTGCAGGAGGTTAGGTCAATTATCCCAGCAGGGAAAAACCTGGACACCAACTTTCAAAGTTATAGATGCTTAAAAATATAATTTTATAATGAAATTGCTGATATACCCTTAACTTTAGCTTTGTGAATGAAATACTTTAATTAAAACGTAATTTTATTGAAGGAACTAGAATTCCAATGATTAAACTTCTGCCCCTTTAAAATATAGCCTTCATGGGTACTAGGCTAAGACATTTAATCTCCTAAAGCATCTCTATTGGAGGTCCCTCATGGGATATGCCATTAGTCATTCTCTCTCACGAGCTTCCATGTTACAAGTAAGACTTAAAGTATTAAGAAAGCAATGTGTTTGGTCCTTTATTTAATCTGTTAGACTCCATTCTTATCCCATTAGATTATTCCAGAAAAAAAAAAGCCGTACTAGAATCACAGTGGCAGATCCCACCCTTGCGCTTGTCCGTTGCACCTTGGTTGCTTGCCCCGGGACTTAAAGCTTGACCAAAACGTACAGGAGAAATACAGTTAAGCTTTTGCTAATGTCCCTGCAGACTGTTCTTACTTGACAGCTTCATTTGCATCCATTTCAGAGTCAAATGAGAAGCATCTTCTGCATTTTCAAACAATTTAACAGACCTATCCACTATACTTTCCCCAAATCCAGCTATTTACTCCTCATTAAGATGTATTTGAGTTAATATGTCAAAGGTATGGCTGTCTAGTACCTTAAGGTTATCACTGACCCCTTGAAATTTTACACTGCCTGTGGAGATAAAAAAATTCTCAGGACAAAAGCTGTTACCCCTGAAATGAAAGGAGGGTGTCCTGCACCATTAGAAGCAATTGACATATACGTGAGCTATTTTGATTCTTCACAGTTAAAGAGCAGCATCACCCATTTCCTTAGCTTGTTTGGCCAGGAGTGTAGTGATAGATGTTAGGTGACAGCGAGTTAAACTGACATTCTGGTTTTTTTGCAGAGCAAAGTCAAGTCAAGACTGGTTAAAGCAGCACAAGTGTCTCCCACAATGTCTTTGCAGTTCATTTTAACCCTCTAAAGCAGGAATCATATTTAGTGTCTTGAAGGCATTAACATGAGACAGATGTGTTTACAGGGGAATGGATTGGCAGTAGGTTTTCATTTACAGAAATCTGCATAAAGTGACTAGATTGTCAAAGCAAGCTTCTCACTCTTGTGAACTTAGGACTTAAGCCTGTGAACACAGAACCCAGAGCTGATTTCATTATAAAGCCAATGAGTGCCTGCCAAATGTCATCAAAGCATCGCAGCTCTTTAACTGCTGTATTCCAAATGTTGCTGTGAGGTAGAACTGTGGGTAAGTTTGGACATTTCTTGATAGACATTTTGTGGGTGCGTAATGCTGTTTTTCCCACGACAATAATTATATCAAGTGTTTGATTGTTTATTGGGAGCAGGAGAATTCAAAGCCAGGAAGATGAGTAAAAAACCATAAAAATATGCAGCTTTATGAAAACACTAGGAGAAATAAAAGCATCCAGAGGGTTAAAAAGAAAAACTGCCTGCTATGTGCAGTGCCCCCCGGTTATTATTATTATTTAGAATTAAGGTCTCCTCAGCCAAGTGTAGATCAAAGTGCAATGTGCTTGTTAGAGGACACAAGAGAGAGGTGTAATCATTATAGGCCTTATTCCTGGAAAATCCTGCACCTATGCACAGGTCTTCTCACAATGTGTTCTGCAATATGGGGCTCTCAGGCCAAACTTATCCTTAAAGGCTTTTTTTTTTGTATAACCATGCCAGCTTGGGGTGAAAAAAATTAATATGTCTCTTAGCTGCTATCACTGCCCCAGCAAAGCCTCTGATTTGGATGCAGCTGTGCTAACAGTTGAGAACACATATTGGCTTCCCTTGCATTATTTGGGGAGATGGTATATAACTGCACTGGCCAAGCTTCTCTTGGCAGGTGCTGTGGCAGGGAAATCTGTAGACATATTGCAGAATAGCAGTAATAAAGACTTTGGTAGGAGGATGGCGCTTTGGCTAACATGATTGTGTTGTTATAAGCAGACAGAATTTTCATATCAAATAAACTGAGTCATAATATTAGGTATAGTTTACTTGTTGAAAACCTCCATATCAAAAATAATATATCAGAAATATTTCTGAATGGCCAATACTGCCATATATTCATGCCTCCTATGCAGGATTTTACAGATATCTGGAATCATGCATCCAGAGTTAGTTTCTTTCTGTTAATTACATTTAAAAATACATAATGCATTCATGTGTAGTCCTTCACTTCTGTTTCCTCATATAGACCTGAGAACATTTGGCAGCATTACAGGTGAGATACCACATAGTGATTAACTTCCTTGTACAGACTATTCAGTAATGCAGTATTCAGTGCTGTGCATGCCAACATTATCATAGAAGTAATGAAGATTGTAACCACAAGAATAGGAAAGAAATACGCCAAGGAGAGGCACCGGCGTATTGCAGATGCCTGGGAAATGGAGTGCACCCTAAGAAAAAAGGATGAGTGTAAGTGAAGGAATCCCTGTACTTGCCATAAATTCAGAAGATGTGCTACTTAGCAATGAGTGAAAGCTGTAAATGGCAGTGGAGGGCAAAAGTTAATTAGGCTACTGTACTGCTGTTAGGCGGTGGAAAGTGGCTACCACCAGAAACAAGATGGCTGCTCAGCAGTGCCCTAATGCAGCCAAAGGATTATCTCCTTAGCTCTGCAAGGGCTTATGGGTTAGGGGAAATCATACACAGATGACTAATTTTTTTATGGTTCACAGACGATCAAAGTGAAATTCAGCAGCTGTTCAGGACAAGTGACCACTCTAACGGCTGTAATATAACCTGCTAAATAGAGAGGGAATTGCATGAGAGCAAGAGGTTAGCTGTGATTATCGGCAGGTGAGTGCTTTATTGAAGTTGAAAGACCATTAACATTGATGGAGTAATTATTTCAACTTGAAAGTAATTACCTTGATGGGTGATAACTTCTCCAGTGTTCCCAGATTTGATTGGACCAAACAATTGTGAACTCTTGAAGCCTAGAAAAATATTACAACAATACTGCAATGTTTAAATTACTAAAACCACTGTTAGAGTATTTTAATTATGCCTAACAGTGAAAAGATTTTAATGTACAACAACTGGTGACCTCTCATGTATAGAGACATTTGCTTTCTAATTTCAATGAAATGATCCTCACCTACTATGTATGTGCTGGGTTTGCAAATGAATCGTTTGACTTAAATGCAGTTTTTAAGATTCAAAGTCTTGTTAGCACAGTTTCAGGAGGGGCTTGTACTCCAATTGCTCTAATTGTTTTATTTGCCAGGAAAGCCCAGTAATGTAAAATGCTTTCCATGTTTTAATCTCTAGAACTGTTAAGCTTACACAGGATGAATACAGGACAAGTGCTTCTTCACATTGAAGGCTGCTTAAAAAAAGTGTGTGAGGCAATCTGTGTCTCACAGATTCTGTTGTTTCCATGCTGCTGCAGAATATGCTGGATTTGGCACTACAGCTCTGTTTAAATAAGCATTTGGATTGGCACTATGATACTCCTCCAGAAACTGATTAAGTGCTTCAGTAAGCCTCACCTATCAAGACAGACACATAGAATTGCCTAATTAGAGCAGAAAGGATGAAATGGATTGTTGCACAACTTTGATGATTTTAAAGTACTGTAGTAATAGAACTGGAGGGGAATGGTGAGAGAGAAAGAGAGAGGCCTTAGCTCTTCTATTTATACCATCCTTGCCGTAAACAAGGCCACTTCACTGTCTCCTGGATGTTTCCGGCAGCTGTAGGAGCATAGCTTTAGACTCTGCTGGAACTCTGCCAGGAAGGAAAGAATCCTTGTGAATTAGGAAGGAAAGGTTTGTCTGGTGTCTGTGAGGTCTTAATATGTTGTCAGGCAACTGGTGATTTGAATTAGTGAAGGTTACAGCAAAGAAGTTTATTTCACTTTTTTTTTTTCTTCCATGTTTTCTCCCTAATTCAGTGTGCTACATGAAGCTGACATAATTTTGTCTTTCAATAAATTTTTGGACTAGATAGAAGTAAAAACACTGATACCATTATGTCTGACCACACCTAACCATATACTAGACTGACTAGGCCAGAGTGCCTGGATCAATAGGTAATTTCTTCTACAAATAAATTAGTTGCCTATTTGGAAAAATCTGGTGTATTTTATCCTTGGGCTTTTCCTTGTGCGAAGTCCATTTCTCATCCATTGTGTAGTCTTTTTTTGATGAGTGAAACACATGTAGAACTAAGTCTTTTGAGAGATATTTATAATGTCTGACTTCAGACACCTAACCTAGTTAAGAGAATGAACGTCCTCTACAGACCATGAAATGTTCAGAACATCTTAGGCATGGACACTGACCATCCTTGTGCTGCAGCTGTTTACATGACACTGCTTTCCTGTGGTCCACCTCTGTGCCACTACTGATAAGTGTCAGTCAAAGAAGGTGGTTGATTTTTACTGTGATTAATCAGCTTTCTTAACCCACACAATGGAATGATGCAGCTTGACAGGTTTAAAAGATGGTGTTCTTTGGCAGAAAGATGGTGGTGGGCAGCACTCTGGAAGTTGTAATCTTTACTGTGTGTGTACCTGCAGCCATGAGAGAATAGGGGACCACCTGACAAAGCTTAAAGGCTGATAACTAAAATGAGATTGCATAAATGCTCCTTATGCTGTTTCTCTATATATGTTTTTATATATGCTTTTAATTTATGCTTTTCTCTGATTTTTTCTGTGTATGCATTTCAGTTATAAGAATAAGATCAAGCTAATCAGACAGTGTAGAAAAACAGCACTGACAGAATGTTTTGTAATTTGTAAAAACCAAATAAACAAAACAGAAAGCTCCACAAAGCTCCATCCTATTAAGTATAATTTGTTAGGAAGATGTAATATGGGGACATTATTCCCTTTGTGCCCAGTTATGTGACTGCACTAAATCAGCTCTAAAAAACAACGTTTTAGCAAGCTACAGATGCTTTTTCATATATAAGTAGAAAATAAAAATTAAGAAGGAGAAGGCAGAAATTTGTTGGGTAATATGTACAGCTGGTTTTCAAATTAGATATCTGTTTAAAAACGCTTAATTGGATTTGACTAGATTTTAATTCACATTTAACCAACGTCCTTAAGTGGATGTATCAGGCAACTCCAAGATAACACTCTTTGTTGGTGAAGTCATAGGGCAGCTTCCTAAAATCCCCAGGGTCATGCCTAACAGTTACAGATACAGGAATTCTTCAGCTGATAATTAGAAAGGCTACTCCTCTGCCCCCATCCTACCTTCCAGCCCCACTTCCCTCCACAGATAAGGTCTTTTATTCAAATTGGCAGAGAAGTGTTATGTCACATGCTTAGATTTCATAAGGAATTTTAGCAAGGAAAGGGTACTTTTGATAAACAGAGAATCCTACCTTTTTTTTTTTTTTAAGAAAAAAAAGGCAGCAAAAGCAAGCCATAGGACTCGTGGGAATTGGTAATATAACATAGAACCTCATACCACTGGGGACTACATTTGAATCTAATCCAGGTCTACAATCACCAAAGTCATTCTCATCAAACAGCCGTGGGGTGTCCTATGCTAGATAAGTTTAGTATTCTCAGCTGACCTCCTGTCCTTTCTCTTTACTGCTCCCTTTTGAATCCATTCCCATCACTCAGCTTCACAGCCTCATTCAAGCTCATCTCCCCTATGCTTGTTGTAGTTTCCCATTTTCTGCCTGCCAAGTGACCTCTCTCTCTCTTCTCTTTTTAGACTTTACGAAAAGCCCTGGAATGCATGTATAATCTTGCCTATAATCTTGCCCCCTCTTCCTTTAGGGAGCAAGACCCTAATATCTGCATGGTGCTAGAAGATGAGTTTATCAACAGAAAGCTCTTTGGGAGTGGGAATGTGTGTCCGTCTGTTAATTTACAGCATTATATAAATATTATTTTTGAGACTGTAATAGCAATTATGGTGAATAGGGCCAGATGGCCTCTGTATCTAGAAAGCAGAATGGCAGTGTATTTTTAATGGACTTAAATGTTACTTTTTGTCAGGAAGCTAATATTAAATTCGATGGTTTAGGTTCCTGTCAGGTGAGTATAGCTCTGAGTTTTAGTTTTTCTTAAAGTAATTACTAATGTCATGCCTGGATACTTTTGCCCACTAAACCCTTTCCTATGGTGGGGTCTTTGTTGTTGCTCTGGTTGTGGGGATTTTTTTTAAGGATGGTTATTGATCTCTTGCTGAGCTGAGATTTCAGTTTTATGCCAGATAGTTTGATTAATGGGTTGGTTTCTGTAAGTGGACTGAATGGGGATAGGAAGCACAAGCCGCTCATGCCGCCAACCCTAACTCCGTCAAGACGCATAGCTCATTATGAAACAGTTATCAAGTATACATGAAAAATTAATTGGGCTCAGTTTGATTCTGAAAAGGATCAGCTTTCTACTTGGCGGTCCCCCCAATCTTTCCAGATGTTGCACGCTAGCCCCTCGAGAAGCAGCGAAGGGAGATGTATTAATACATTGTATTGATTAGATCAAGACCCCTGACAGTTATTTGTAGAGATACCATCTGGCTGCTGTTCGAATTCCTTCACCAAAAACAGGACGTGACATGTTATTAATCTCAACTCTCTAAGTATAGACAGTTGCCTTTTCTGCTAAACCGCATTTTACCATTCCGTAGGAGATGGAGGCAGACCTGAAGGGTGCTGAAATTAAGGTTATTACACAAATTGAGCCATATGGTCCAAATATTTCAGCAAGAAAATTGCCAGGCAATAAAAATTGCTCCTGCCTTCCTAATGGTGTAAATTACAGTTTAACCATGGCTCTAATGATGTCCTTCTGCCGCGCTTAACTACTGTTACATGAAGGACATTGTTTTAAAAATATAAAAAACAAGTAAATGCCAGCAGCGTGTTTTACAATCTGTTAGTGTGTCATTAAGAACACTGTCAGAATTACATAAACATAATGGCAGGCAACCTAGCATACAAAAGAACAAGTATGGAAATAGAAAGTGTCTTGAAAACTCCTTTAGCTTTGTCAAAAGCCCTTTCCCTTCTGGAACTTTTCCAGTATGGGAAAATGTGGCTGCTTATTTATTCCAGTTCTCACACGGGCTCTGATGGAGACTTTAGAAACAGAAAAAAAAAAAAAAACCTGAATATTCCAATGCATTTTGAACAGGTGACAATGGAGGGGTATAAATTTACTATCACATTTTGCTGTAGCTGTATATAAAGTTAACTGGGTATGAAAAAGAAATTCAAAATGTAACTGTCATTTCAAAGTGCAGCGTTCTTTTTATTCTTTTGGATTATAATGGGACTTTCTGTTGTTTTTCAGATTGTTGGGAAAATTGCAGTGTATTAAAATGGTTTCAAAGCTCAAAAGCTCTGTGAGATTTTACTAACAGAGTTGGCAGTCTTAAGAATTAATTTATTAAAAATAGCTGAAAAACAAAAAACAAAATGAAAGTAGTTATCCAGTCAGCATGTGCATTACTGACTGATTCTGATGATCCATCATACAAGGTGGGAATTAAATTGTAAATATATAAATTGAACAATTAGCCAGTATGATTTCATTTCAAAAACAGTCATGCAGCTGCTAAGTTTGTAAAGGGAAAACTCTGAGATGGCCATTCAAAGAGGAAAAAAATCACTGAAGTTTATAATAAATGTTGTTTGGAGTACTGAGTTTGACCCCTCCTGCTTTAAATCATGTGCAGATATTTATGGTTCATATATACCAGCGCTTTTGGTAAATCAGCTTAGCACAGCCATGTTCCCTGCTTGGGATGAGGCTGCCTGCGTGCACATCAGTGGTTCAGGGAATGTGCATTTGGACCTGTCTGTTCCCCAGAGGGTGCTGGAAGCCAAGGGGTCCCGAGCCCCACTGCTGCCACCCCTACCTCCCTTTGCTTTCATCACTCTGGGTCTGCTGTGCCAGCAGAGCTGCTGCTCCCCCTTCCCATGCCCCTTTGAAGGCAGGAACTTCCACACCCTTGCAAGGGCACCCAGTTCCTACTGGATCTTCAGGCCAGTCGAAATGCGCTTTGACAACGTTGAAAGCACAACTGAGCAATGTCAGACAAGGTAAGGGAGATTGCGAGTTAGCTGTCTGGGCTGGCTGGCTGGTGAAGGAGCTGACAGGCAGCTCTGGTAGTCTTCAGACCTAGCACAGTTTCTGAATTGTGTGAAGATCTCATTTGTGTGTGGAGCAAGGAAAAGATGACAGGGGACTTTTAGTCTTGACAAATATAAATTGAGCCCAAACCAGACAGTTAATCAGATTCAATAAAGTTCACAACAGTCTTTATATTTGTCCTTCTTGCTTCTCAGTACCAATACGATCACGAATGAAAACATCCAAGCATAAGTAATTTGTGGTTGGTTGGTTGGTTGGTTGGTTTCCAAAGAAACAGAAGGCAAAAAATAGTAGACTCTTGTGAGGATAGTAGCCTGAAAATTTATCTGCAATGTGTGGGAGTAGTTTACATATATAATCTCTATTAGAAGGAAACAAAGTCCAATTTATGAGTTCATCCCCTCATAAACCACAAATATTTCTCACAGCACCTTGAACTTTTTATCTGACCAAAGTTACACAAATGCATGACAAGGGGGATCTGGAGCATCCAAGTGTATTAATACTCCACTCACAAGGACCCATGATAGATGGATTTTATTGTTTAACTGCAAAACCTGTATTGTATTCTCAAGTCTGTTTCTTTAGCATTCTTTAAAGAAAATCTCTTTGGTCTTTACAGAAAGAGAGAGATTGGTACCGATGTCCCTCTATCAGCATCTCACAGGCCAGATGATTTGGAAAGGATATGCTTGTTGAACTGCTTTATGAGTGCCAAGAAAAACTGTGATCATGGAAAGAAGGTTTCTACCCAAGAAGTGTAGGGCTTGCTGCCAAAGTTGCTGATGGATTCAGAGAAATGTTTCTCACCATATTAGTAGGTGCCATATTACAGCTTTTAGCATATCAAATATCGCCTGTTACACCTCTGGCACCTTTAAGCTGCTCTACTCCTACAACCAAAACTTTGGAAACTGTTCCTTCCTCCCTTCTTTTCCCTTCACCAGCCTTCATTCCTAAGAGCACAGTTTGAGACTATGATGATATAGGAAGCAGGAAGTTCCATCCTGAGGGTCTAGTAGAAAACAACTTCTGTATTTTTCAGATTTTTGTTAGGAACTTGTTTCTGTTTCCAGGTACTCTGAGGGTTCTACAGTCCTTACAACAGGCAGGACTCTGCTTCAGTCAGGTAATGCCCTTTAAAGGTCTTGTATTAATGGGGGCTGTGTGGCTACCCAGGCAAAGCTTTGGGAGACAAACACGTAGATGTTCACTTGAGGCATCCTTTGGCTGATTCAAGAGCAGCAGCTGGACCTGTAGTACAACATCCTCAAGCCCTTTGACTTTGCAGCTGTGGCTGCCTTCTTTGGACTAATCTATGGCTGTTCCACCTTCCTCTTTCATGGTAGCATGTTCATCTTCTAAACAGTTCTGTGCCCACACCACCCTAAGGTGGAGATGATCTGACTGCTGGGGTTGATCCATCCCATTGAGACCCCTGGAGTGTGTTGTCTGTGTGCCAAAAGGACACTGAGGAACAGTATATTCACAATGGGAAGATGTACAGAGGTCCCAGGATCTAGTTAATGTACTGGGGCATAGCACAAATCATTACTTGTGTTGGTTCTGAATTTTGCTCCAAGTATTATTTTTTCTAAGTCCACTTCCTTCAGGTTTGAAAGCATCAATTTATTTTTTTCCAATCCAGAGCAGAATTCCTAGAGTGAGACAAATATTCCATTCAGTGTGGAGATGCTACTCTACTGGCTGCAAAAAAAGACACCAAGTTTACAATTGTCCCATAAGATCAGAATTGCTAATGCACCGTTAATATTGTAAGAGAATAAGGGAAGTGGACTCCTTGCAGTGATAAATTTTCTGTATTTTCACTATAAAGAAAACTTTACACTGCACTAACAAAATGAATGAAACTTTTCAGAGCTCTTATATTTCAACAGGCTTTAAAAAGGAATTAATGTGAAGTCAGAAGGCATCTTCTCCCCGATGAAGTATTATTCTTGTCATTATGGTATAATAAAATTATTTTTTACTGTTTTCTTTCAGGAGTTCAAGACAGATGATAATTTAGATTTTCTCTAATACTAGTCTGTGCTAGAAATACTAGACCCATGATGTACCAATAGATCATGAGATTTATACTATAGTTGTAGCTTAAGACAGTGACATATTTAAGTGCTGAGCTTAATGTTACTGGGAAGTCCAGCTCTAAAAAGACTGAAGAGAGACCCTGAGAGCAAATGGGAAAGAAAACATCACCTTTTCCCACCAGGTAACAAAATAGTTTGAGCTCTAGTTGCCCTGACAACAAATACAGTAGTGCCTTTGAGAAAAAAAAACAGAGTTGAGAACATGTGGCTTTTAAAATAAGACATTTTTGAGACAAAAATTTGCAATAGATCTTTATCATGCTGCAGTTTTTCTCTTTTTGGTCCTGGATAGAAGCATCACAACACCTTGACTTGCTTTGTTAACAAACCCCTGTATTGATATTTGGTTTGAGGGTATTAATGGAAATTTTAAACCACTTGAGTAACACTTTGTTCTTGAGTAACATGATCTTATACTGAAGATAATGTCCAGCATGCTGGCCTGTGCGAGGAAATCAGGAGATCAGGAGGACGTTTGCTTCAGTATTAACTAAATAGACATTTGCTTCAGATTAACTAAAGCAAATCCCTGTTCTGGTTGGATGCCCTCTACATTCACCATGTAGTTTTGTTCTTCTGCTTATGAAGACCCTGATCCAGCATCCTTGAAAAGGCAAATGGAAGGTTACATTGTTTCAGAAGTCTTTTGAGGCCGCTGCAGTTCAACTTCTGAAGCTATGAATGGTTTTGTGTTTCAATAAACAAGAAAGAGCAGATCTGTATGGTCTGTTGCTGTGTGTTGATTAAAAATGTTGCTACTGCCTTTATTTCTCTTTGAGTCTTAAGCGAATTTAAGGAAAAAAATCACAGCTGTGAATGCTATATACTTTGGATGGCACATGTTTTCTGTCTGACAGTCTGTCTAATCTGTCATGAGGAAGAGTGTGGCTTCTCCAACAGGCCATTCAAAACAGAGGTTAAGCTTACACATCAGACTTTCTCATTGGAGACACCTCCTTCCCTCTGTGCAGAGTGTAGGGAGGAACTGAGGACAGTAGCTTCAAAAGGTTTGGGTCAGAATGTAGGAGAACATTGTGACTCTTTCCGATAGTGCCTATCCTCATATTTGGGCACTTAAATACATTTGCAAGTCTGTCCCAAAATGACTAAATTGTAGTAATTTCTCTTTGGATTGCTCATTTATAACATGCATACATGCAGCTAATCAATAGATGAGACAGTGAAACTAGTGGATTTACAACTTAATATGCTGGGGTCGATAATGGGCTGTAAAGACATTTTCGATTCAGAAATCAGCACAGTATGTTCTTTACTAAGCTTACGTGATCTATTTTAATTCTCCAAGTAACTTAAATATCCAAGGAAAATACAGACTCCAAACTAAACTTGTTATGCTTCAGTTTTCAAGTAATATTTCAGTATTTACATATTTCATCTCTTCCCTAACTAATCCATCTGGCTGGTGAAAGCCACAAACAGCTCAGACTTCTTTTTTGGAAGGAGCTTTGCACTGAGAAGCCCAACCCACAGTAGGAGGGACTAATGAAAGGACATAATGAAAGTCTCTGGTTTATTTAGGCATTAACGTTTCAAAGTGAAGCTTAGCTAGCTGCTTTCCTTGTTCCCACTGCAGCAGACATAGCTGTCTGCTTTTCTGTGTATGTATATGAATTCACTGTTCACCTGACAGCATAGAAAATGGGAATGGGCAGTCTGCAGACACAGCTTCATATGCTGTGTCAAGTTGAGTTTCTTTCCAACAGTGTGCCCTGTAAGCTTAAAGTAGAGGGAATTGTACCCATGTGATCCTAGGAGGATCTGGATGTTCATCCATCCACTTTCATTTTGGCTTACTTGGTTTCAAGACTTTAAACATGAAAGCAGATTCTCTTCCAGTTACTCTACCAAACTCCATTACCACTCTTTTTTCTTGTCTTCTTTTCAAGCCTTTCATCAATGTGGAGTTGATTCCAAGCCTTCATATGGCAAGACACAGCTGTGGCAGCTAAGGGACACAGAAATACAGAACTTGTTCTTTATTGGACATTCTTATTTTCATCCACAGGGCAGTCCATGGCAGCTGCAATGGTAAAACAAGAATTATGTTCCTTTTTACCATCCTTTTTACCATGGGGGCTTTTCAGGCTACTCATTAAGGCTCTCCACAAGCTCATACAACCAGCGGGGGCAGGGATCCCTGCCTAAAAACTAGGGGAACATCCCATAAACATCTGGAAGGAAAGTGTCAGTTCTCTGCTCAACCTCTCAGTATTTTGATGGGAAGCTGTGCTTTGCTGAGGAATATGTCCCTGAGTGTACACCTAAATGTGTGTCTGATCAATACCCCCTGCTAATATTCAGAAAATAGGTTGGACTTCCCTCCAGGCACAGAGAGAAGTCATCCCTCTCTTCATAAACACTGTGTGCTTCTGGCCTTCTGCTGGTGCCTGCTCTGTACAAAAAGGTGCAGAGCAAATCCCCTTTTCCTGGCTTATACTGGCATAATTGGACTGCACCTTTCCCAAATGGCTACCTGCATACTTTCCCTTACTTTCAGCCAGTCTCTGCTTGGAGAGCAGGCATCTTCATGTAGGAAGTGAAAAGCATTGAGGAAAGTAATGGAAAACCTGGTGAAGAAAAAAACCTTTTGAGAGATTGGGGTTTGTACTTTTTGGCCCTTCATTTTTTTAAAATACCCAGTTCATTTTAAAGGTGACTTTTTAAGTTCAGTCACATACTCAGACTAAACTTTGGCCTTTATAATGTAGCTCCAAGTAAATTGTTTGTGCTTACCTTTTAATGTCTCTCAGAAGTGATTACATACAGAGCAGGCAAAGTTTGAATGAAGAGCTAGGACTGCTCAGTACATGGCAGAGAAAAAGGAATAAAAAATAGGAAGTAAAAACCTTTTAGTCTCCTTTAAAATGCTGCTTTTATTTCCCATTGTGTTGGCAGAAAGCAGGGATTTAAAGCTGTGAATTGCCTGGAGGCTGTGCTATCTTTCTCTACTTAGCAGCAGTTAGAACTGCTCTTTTTTTGCAAGTTTTGGGTGAGAGAGACAAGGACTCAGAATGATTGAGAAAAGGGAATAAACTAAGCTTGCATTTAACAATAATATGACACATCTATTGTACCTGTGTAAAATGGGATCTAAACCAATAACTATAGTTTCCTGAAGCTGCACACAGGAACGGAGGGGGATATCCTGAGACTAAATTAATTGTTTGTAACATGATGTGAGATCCTATGATGAAAAGTGATATATAACTGCAAAGTCCTGATTTTATGGAGCACAACTGACATTCAGTGACATTTTCAAGGAATCTGATGTGGGAGTTCCCCTGCAATCTGTGTTAAGATTCAGACTGCACTTGTAAAAGTACCCTTAAAGATTTTCTTCAAACTCTTTTTGTCTCTTTACCTTTCTCTTTCCCTGTTAGGGCTGTTGAGCTGTGCAAAGGCAAAAATTGAAAATAATTTCTTTCATAGAGGAAAACCAAGAAGTCTTTCCTCTCTGTCTTCAATTCGCCAAAATTCCAGCCAAAGTCTCTTTTTCAAATTTTACAGATAAGAGAAATTTTGAGATACTGCACCCCGGTCATTTTAAGATCAGATGGAAAAGGTTTTACAGTGTTCAGAGCTACTATTCCTCACATTATCATACTTATGTTATTTGGAAGGAGATGAAGAAGGCATCTCATGGCACACATATTTGAAGTAAAAAATGTAATAGGGGTAATGTGAATTCATGTAAAACAAAACTTCAGATGAAGCCAAAAGACAAGATATTAAGTAATGACAAAAGCACATTCTTTTTGCAACAAAGTAAAATGGAGTGCCATAAGATACCTTGAGTTAAGAAGTTAATGGACATAAATGACCCATTTTTATGGATAATAAAAACATTCATGGTTTCATTGGTTTATAAAGCTCTTACCACTCTGGACATTATTAGGGGAAAAAAAATTTTAAAAAATATGAGACTAAGAAGACTGATGTGGCAGTCCAGATTTTGTTTGTTCTGATTCTGGCCATCAGCCAAAATATCAAATAGAAAATACGGTTTATAGCATTAGGAAAAATTATAACATTAACCCCCTAATGCTCTGTATTAAGGATGTACCCCCTACCATTTGCAGGTTTGAGCCCTTAGGCTCTAGCTGCTGTTTGACAGCAGCAGTGTTTTGGTTTTTTTTCTCTTGCCATGACTACAGACACTATGGAATAAATTCATGAGAGAAACCCCACTCCTAAATGTTAACAAATAGTGGTGGAAAGTCACTACTCGTCAGGAGTAGTGGTACTTATGTTAAACATAATCTTGAAGTTCAGCTGGACAAGTGCTCCATTAGTAATGAAGAGGCACAAACTCCAACCAGGCTTTGTGTGCTTGACTTTCCTAGCTTTTTACCTTCCCTGAAGATGTGTTTCTACCTCAGATTATAAAGCTCCACCTGAAAGATGCTACATTCCTACTCCCCTTGTGACCGAGGCAAATTGCAAGTTCTGCACTACCTGGATGTGTTTATGCAGATTCCCCATTACGTGGTGTGTAAGTTTGGAATGGCACACAAATCTCCCAGCTCAATTCTGTAGGGTTTGACATTGCTTTAATATCGTGCTGCATTTTACATACCATGAAGTCTTTGCTGATGAAGCTGCTCTCTCCTCTCTCACTCACACCAGTGCTCCACAAAGCAAGCCTCACTCAGCTAAAGATCAGGACATACAAGATATGCATATTTTTACAAGGGTGACACATAACTGTTTTTGTTAGGTATCTTATCTTATGCTCTATTGTGTCTCAAACTGTACTATTTTTTTTCCTTCAGATGTAGCCTGTCCTATTTTGAAGAGAAACTTAGTCTAGTTGTTCATATTCAACATGATTATTGAATGCAAAAGTACCATTTGGGATAAGTAATGATGTCACCTTTGAACTGAGTAAACCCAAAGTTTATGGGAAACTGTCCCATCATCTATCCAGTTTATAAAAAGAGCTGCTTCTTTCCTTCTACCTTACTTTCTAACTGTGAAGAGTAATAAACATGGCTTAAAGTGGAAAAATATGGGGGGAAAAATAAGGTGAAAAACTATGGTTTATTATACAGTAGATCTTGTGAGTGTTGTTAAGGATAAAATATTAATGTTAGGAAAACATGTTGACATCGTCCTCTAGATGGTGCCTATAGTGGAATGTCATGTCATTGATATTTTGGTTTATTTGATTTATTTAGTCATGCAGAAAGAAAAATCTTTTTTTGGATTTCAATATTTCTTAGTAGAAATTAGACAAATATAGATGGAAATAAATTTTTCAGAAGGTGCCATTTGGTGATGTTTGATGAATTTTAAAGAAATAATTATGAAAGAAAAGAGAAAAGAAGAGAAAAGCAAAAGAGAGGAGAGGAGAGGAGAGGAGAGGAGAGGAGAGGAGAGGAGAGGAGAGGAGAGGAGAGGAGAGGAGAGGAGAGGAGAGGAGAGGAGAGGAGAGGAGAGGAGAGGAGAGGAGAGGAGAGGAGAGGAGAGGAGAGGAGAGGAGAGGAGAGGAGAGGAGAGGAGAGGAGAGGAGAGGAGAGGAGAGGAGAGGAGAGGAGAGGAGAGGAGAGGAGAGGAGAGGAGAGGAGAGGAGAGGAGAGGAGAGGAGAGGAGAGGAGAGGAGAGGAGAGGAGAGGAGAGGAATCTCACTGAATAGCAATGTTGACTTTGCCCAAAGAGGTTTCTTTAAGGTTTTACCATCAAAAGTGCAGTATCATTGGTGTTTTAAAAGTGTACTACTACCCAAAGGCCAACTTGATTTTATTTGATTTCTTTTTAATGTGCAATGCATACTAGTTTTCTTTGTGTTGCTTTGCTTTCAAGTCAAAGCTGGGGATTCAGATGCCTGGTGAGACTGCAGCAGGTCCCAGGTGTGCCAGGTAAGAAAACTCTACTGTGAAAATAGGCAGCAACTCCACGAGATAGATTCAGCTACATGCAATTCATGTGCTCTGCTAGGAAGGAGGAAAATGAATTGCAATGTAGTCATTTTCTATCTGATATTAATTGTTGTTATTTGCAGATTATTTTGATTTTAGATTACTGCTGTTTTTAAAGGTTTCTTCCTCATACAGTCCACAAGCCCATGTAGGACAGTTGGCACAGGAAACGATTCAGTTATGTGGCAAGTGAAACAGGATGTACAGATCATGGTTTTTATTAAAAATGCTGCTAGAATGGTGCTATTAGGAAAGGATGAGAACATTGGGTCACAGAGGAGAGAAAAGTTGTGTTCTCTGGTGTTGATGGCAAAACTACAGTTTGTCTCAAAAATAAAATACAAGAACATTCTTAACATTAAAGAAAAAAGAAACATTTTGCCAGGAATCTCAAGGAAAGAATATTTTAATGATTGTGTAATCAATGTTTATGTTTTAATAAGAAGTAATTTTATGTGCTTTACTTTGTGGGCTGAATTTATTCTAATACATTTTTAAACTAAAATTTCCTATATTTATTTATAGAAAAGCAGACTCAAATATAATGAATTTTTGAATGTCATTTCTTAGTCACTGTAGAAGAAAAGACTGTATCGATACATCTCAGGGCTGGGAAAGGAAGAGTGTCCTTTCATCCCAACAAAAGACAATTTAGATGAACATTCCCTGGGCAAAAATGTTTAAAAATTACTTCGGGTTTAATAAGGGACTATCTGGATTTATGAATTTTAAAATGTGATTTAAATATTTGTCTAGTTTTATTCTTTGGGTTTTTATTTGCCATAAAAATTATTACCTGTGTGTATTTTGTTGCTATTGAAAGCCTGTTGGGTCATATCAAATAATCAAGTCATTATTTAAAATTAAATATACATGTTGAAAGGCAATTTTAAAATTCTGAAATCAGATGCAAAGTTCATAAAATGTAAAATTTGAAGAGTGAAATTTAAAAAAAAAGTAATGAAAAATCCAACTTTTTTTATACAAATTGGAAGGAAAATAACTAGTGCAACATCAGTTTCTTGTAAAAATGGAAATTCTGGTTACGTGTAGGCAAGATAATATCTGGTTAAATGAATAACATGTTGGTTTCTGTTTGACTAACCTTTAAGATTTTTCAGTACTACCATGGGAATAATTTATATTCCAGTCTGCACTGCTACAGGAATAGACTCATAGATTACTTGTGTATCCATAAGTTATATCCTTGTGAATCTGAGCATAAGTCTTTAGAGTAGATTTTTTAAATGGAAAAGACACATTGTGCATGATATAAGGCTGAGAAGGAAGGCAGCCCAAAGGACGAGTTAGTGTTTGCATGTGAATTTGAGCTCAGTGTAATGTTTAAAGTGAAGGCAGGGGCTAAGAATAGGCTGGGAGATAAGAGTGAACATCAGAGTCAAGGTAGAAGTACTCCCAGAGTTTTGCAGAAAATAGCAAAGAGTCTGGATTAGACAGGGAGCTGGATAAGACAGTGATGACAAAGGTGAGGATAAACTGAGTATCTTTATAACTCCCAAGCATTCCCCCTTGCTTCTGTCATGTGTGGAGGAATCTGTTTGACTTCCTTGATGGAGAACTTGAAATTTTAGTCAGACAATGGTTGGATTGATGTTCTGGCTGTCAGGAGACCATAGCTTTCTCCTACCTTGTCCAGGGAGAGTTCCCCATCTCTGCCTCTAGACAAGGGGATGTTCTACTGAACAGCCTTCCCATTGTTTATGTGCATGGGTTATGAAAGAGCTGGTTTGGATTCCTGTGCCACCACTACAATTAGCAGTGTGAGAGTGTCTGATGCCACTGGGTTTAGTTAGAGGCTACAGAAAGAATGAGCTAGCTTTTTATTCAGCTATTCAGGATACCTGCCAAGTAGAGATTATGGTACAAAGAGAAGATAAGGAGGGAGAAGAAACCAGAGCCTAACCTTAACGTGACTGGTGATGACTTGCTGAGCTTTGATGATTACCCCTGAAGAAGGGACAGATACTCAAACTGCCTGTTGGGCAGCTCTTCAGTGGTTCAGAGATCTTTTGATGTGTCTGTTACGGTTTGAACTCATTTCCTGAGACCTAGGCAACTGAGTAAGCTGACCTGCCTTGAAAGAAGAGGAAAAGCCCAGAGTGACACTCCTGGAAGTGCTGCTTCATCAGATCGATAGATTCAAAGATGACTAGGTTGTGTAGTTGTATGCAGTTTAAACATTTGTGCAGGGAGTCCACCCGTGCCGAGTATTATTGACAGCTACAGATCAATGCTAATTTTTGATCATTTTCAACCTACAAAGACCTCTTGACCCTGTTGCCACCTTAGGGGCACTTCAAGTAGTCAAAAGCAATCACAGTAGGCAGTGTAAAATCATCAGACCCTTGAAGGCTGCACAGCCTTGCCCGTGCCTGGAGGAGGACCAAGAGGTAGCGAGGAAGGCAGGCACCTTGCCTTATGAATGCTACTGCCTTTGAATGGCATGAAAGACTATGCTAATTTGTTTCCAGACTTTAAGTGACTTCTGTGTTCATGAATTAAAAAATAAACAAACAAAAAAGGCAATATGAAGCAAATCTTGACAAATGCATTATTCATGATTCATGTTCTCTCGTTTTATGTTTGGAAAAATTTGTTAAAACAGAGTTTTATTTTAAATAACTTTTATCCTAATTTAACTTTTATCTCCTAATTTACTGAGAAGAGTGGAATTAGTGGAGGAGAGTATTTGTTGCTGTTAACAGCTTGTGCTGCCACTGGCAGCATATGAAGCACTTTACAGAGCAAAACCAAAGGTCCTGCCTTGTGTAGTGGTGGTGCTGCTAGAGCAGTACCAGGGGAGGAGACCAGACTGCCAAAAGCAAGGACTGTGCCAAAGGCTGAGCTCTGGGCTACAGGATGTGATCAGGTCACAGTGGCTTGTCACAACCTCCCTCCTCTGTCAGGTGTCCATTTCTGTAGTGTTTACATGGAAAGAATGAAAGAGCCACAGAGGAGGAATGTGAGATTGTACACACCTAAATGTTTGCTGGAATATTCTTAATTTAATGACTGATGGAGTGTGAATGCTTCACAGTTAGGGACAGAGAAAGGAGGACATGGGCTTGAAGTCCATTGGATTTCATCGTCAGCCAGTTACGAACATCTTAATGTTCACATTAAAGTTTTATTTTGTTGGTTTTCTTTTAATGGTGAATGAAATCTGGACTGTTAGCACGTGTAAACATGGGAAATATGAGTTTATGGCTTTGCAGAGGATGACTGGGAGAATATTCCAGTCTTCCAGAATATTCCAGATTTTGTTCTTGCGCCTGTCTAAGGCTGTCATTGTCCACTGAAGCCAAAGATACAGTGCTATCAGTACAAGGTATATTTTACAATTTATATTTGACCATTCCAGCAGGACAGTATTTCTAGGCTGAAAATGTCATGGGAGGACATAAAGTGATTCTTAAAATGAATCACCAAGTCTGCAATCCATACTCTTTTCAGCATCAGCCTTTGTGCTGAGCAAATTCACAGCTGGCAGTGGCAGCAGTGCAGGGGGAGAAAGTGTGGCTCTGTATTCTGGGAGTATGTCCCCTGAGCTTACTTCAAAACCAAACAAAACAAAAATACATGTAAACCGTTTGCTCTTCAAGAAGTATCTGTAGGAGCCAGGGATAAAAGTCATCCCTGGAAGGAATGGTTTAGCAGTCTCCAGAGAACATGATGAACTGCAGGCAAGGAAATCCCTCCATCCTTGTTTCATTTCAAAGTGTAGTGAGGATTGTAAATAATTAAATCTTGGGTTTTAGTGGGAAAATGGTAGAGGGTGATGAAAAATATGCCAGTTTTCTGTTTAAAAATATAAATCTAGTGTTTTGTAGCATTGCTGTCACAAAAACCCACCCAATGATGCAGCTCATTAAAAAGCAGAGCCATTGCTTTTTGTCTGATGTTTTTAATAATGTGTTTGTACCTTCAGAGAGCCTCTGTGTAGCAGTTTAGGGGCAGTAATTTAATGCTGCGTGCTCCCTTCCTCCCATCCCCATCCCCGAACCATGGAATGTAAATTTTAGGCTTTTAAAAGTTCTGTTTTGAAAACCTAATAGATAACTGTCCTCGTAAAAACTATTAATACAGACTACATCCAATTGTAAAGCTAATTTTAATCATGTTTGGTGCCAACATAATTTCTGATGCCAGATTTTTATGCTAAGCATGAGCCTCGATTCAAACATGGTTCTTTAACCTGCAGTTCATAATTTTGCAGTCGGTTGTGTAGGTTTTTTGGCTATGGCAGTTTAAACGCTTCCACTTTCAAGGATCTAAGCCATAAATGTTTATTAAAAGAATCTATAATGAAATCAGGTTTGTTATTTTTTTAATGGCTGTCTTGAGTATGTTGGATGACTGAATGCACGTTGTTAATCATTAAGTACTCATGTTACAAAAAGTGTTTGATAGTATTGCCATCTAGGGGCTGAATGAAATTCTCCATACTGAAATAAACTGTAATTGAACAGGTGCTGCTATTGACAATATACATATGTTTTTGCTTTATAGCCCACATGCTTTCCATGTTTCTTATGACAAAAGATATCTCTAAATGTCCCACAGCAGCCTGAGCTTTTTTATATATAATCTGTTCGAGGTGATTGCTATTTGCATTTCAGCTTATGCTTTTTTGGCAGTGATGACTGGGAATTCCTAACAAAGAATTATACTTTTTTGCATTATTAATCTTGCTAGTGTTTGCCCTGTTTAACAGAAAAAAGGAATCATTTATCAGAAAAGTATGTTTATAATCTGTACTTGTGGCATCTTCAGATTTAATATTCATAATGGTCATTCAAATGCTGTGCTATATTTATCTAAAAGACTAACTCATTGTTTTGAGGAAATAACTATTTAAATATTTATGATCTAACTTTTAATATTTAAAAAAAGAAATTAATATTTCTTTAAAATTTGTTTCTGAGTCTGATAGCTCAACAAATGTTTAAATATTAAACAATTGGAAATGTTAGCATTTAGCAACTTAATATGACTTACTGACACAGGGAAATTGACTTCAGCTCTTTCTATCACATGAAGGCAACTGAATTCCTGCACTCCCTTTCTTGTGGCATATAATTCATACCAAAGTACAACTAAAAATGAGATTAAATATATCAGTGATCAGCTGAACTCCTTTTATCTTTGCTGCTCTGATCTGACACATCTGCACAGCCTCCTACTGAAACATGTTACTCCTGTTCTTTGTTGTTCACTGTGCCTTTTGTGACTGTTCAAAATACTTCCATGGCTGTTTTGCCTTCCTGCCTAGATCAGATTTTTTGCTGAGGCTCTCCTTGCCTGAGCAGTGTCAGGTCTGTGTCAGATGTTGTTTGGCGTGAGCTGGGATGCCAGTGGCCCCTCCTGGCCCTGGCTGATTTCCATCAGCCTGCAGCCCCACCATACCCCTCTGCTTAGCTGTGCTCTGGTTTGGCAGCAGGTCAGCCCTGGTCCTTGCAGCCCTGGCTGAGCCTGATGGGATTCACAAATTGTTTATCCAGATTACCATGGCCTGAGTAGCTAGAATAGGACAGCATGCCTATGAAATGTCACATGTACACACAAGATGTGTAAGATTTCTGTAGAGGCAGGCATTACTTGTGTACCACAGGTTTTTATGAGCTTGAGTCCAATTCCAGGAAGCTTCATCCTCACTGAGCAAGCTCAGACACATGCTGAATGAGCTGTAAGTTGTGTCCTAGCTGAGATTCAGACTGTGGAGGACTTCCAAGGAATTCACTCCAAAGGCTCCATCATAATGATAGATAATTATATAAACCCTAAGAATTTCTTTTTGAGGCTCAGTCATAGAAAAACACAAAAAAAATTCATAGTAACCAGATGGGGTATTCTGCAAAGCAGTCAGAAGTGACCCAGAGCTGAGGCCTCATTTTCCAAGTGACATAAACCACAGATGCTGATTACTTTTTTAACTAACTCAAACATCTGTATTCTTGCTTCAGGGAACAAAGCATCAGGCTCATTTATTTGGATTGAAACCTTTCACAACATATCATATTCATGTCGTAGCTGTAAACAACGCCGGGCAGGTTTCAAGCCCCTGGACATCTGTGCGCACTTTGGAAGCTTCACCCAGTGGCCTGAGCAA
The DNA here is from genome assembly GCF_031753505.1 of Anomalospiza imberbis. NCBI lineage: Eukaryota > Metazoa > Chordata > Aves > Passeriformes > Viduidae > Anomalospiza > Anomalospiza imberbis. The sequence continues at coordinate 90,954,791 of NC_089683.1, forward strand.
CTTCACTGTGGAAAAGAAAGAAAATGGCAGGGCTCTGCTGCTAAAATGGTCAGAGCCCTCCCAACCCAATGGCATGATTAAGGTAATATTCATCTTGACACTTCACTTGATTTAAAAACAGAAGGGAAATGCTGAATATCAAATTAAAACCTTTTTTTGCTGAAAATTACTTAATTTAATGCATTATAGTTTAAAAAAATATGGAAGACCTATATAAGCCCAAGACACTCTGTGAGTTCTCTATGCTTGTCATGATATTAAAATGAAAAATAACATGCTTGTACTACTCTGTGACTGTAAATTTTAATTTACACTGAACCAAATTGCTCACTTAATACATAGAAAGCTGCACATGAAAGCTCATAATCTTACTTATCATAAAATTGGACATGACCAAAATGTGTTTGTAGAAAACCTGAGTTTAATAGAATATTGTTCTGAAATTTGAGATGTCTTTTAGCTCAATGGTTTCAACTGAGTGTAAACTTTACCTGCAAGGTTTGCAACTAGATGGGTTTATCTGGATGGTTTTTTCTCTTAAGTGATATTCTTTAAAGCTAGTCTGTTAGAAGCTTTCTGCTGGCCTGTGAGAGCCTTGCAATGAAACTTGATAACAATCAAATATAATGAAAACTGTCACTAAGTGATTTATTACTGCATTCAAAATGAAAAAAAAATGAAAACTGGATAAAAACATTCCTTTCGTATCCATGATCTGTTTGTGAGCTGATTGTTACTAGCAAGAATAAGTTTCTGAATCATTGGTTAATAGTCCTTACCCTATTGCAAAGATTGAGGGTCTCATCTACTGGTTATTAACAAAAATTGTTTTGTTTTGTTTTCCTTTTATCCTGGCTTCTGTCCTTCCTTCCTTCCCTGCCTGCCTTTCTTTCTTTTTCTTCCTTAATTCACCAGACCTACAATGTTTTCAGTGATGACCACCTGGAGTACAGTGGTTTGTCTCGCCAGTTCCTCTTCCGGCGCCTCGAGCCGTACACCCTGTACACACTTGTGCTGGAGGCGTGCAATGCAGCAGGCTGCACTCGCTCTCCACCCCAGCCAGTCTGGACAGATGAAGCTCCCCCAGTGTCCCAGATGGCACCTGTAATCCAGGCAGTGAATGCCACCAACGTTGAACTGAGCTGGTTGCAGCCAATTAATCCAAATGGAAAAATAATTCGCTATGAAGTTATTCACAGACACACAGAACAGACTGTTGCAGGGCACAGAGCAACAACAGAAGATGAGAAAATTGTTTTCACAGAAATTAACACTGAAAGCAATACATTCACCTATAATGATAAAAGATTACAGCCATGGACAAGGTATGAATATAAAATACGCACCTGGAATGCAGCAGGCTACGCTGACAGCTCCTGGACAGTGGCAGAGACTAGTCAAACTGCCCCAAAAGGTCTTGCTGCCCCCAGTTTATCTGTGGTGTCAGCCACCCCCCATAAAGTGCTCATATCCTGGACACCCCCGGCACAGCCCAATGGCATTCTCCAGTCATACAGGCTGCTGAAGAATGATGTTCTTTATCCTTTCAGCTTTGACGCTGCTACTCTCAGCTACATAGATGAAGACTTGCTGCCCTACACGGTGTACAGCTATGCAGTTGTTGCCTGTACCATGGGGGGCTGTTCTACCAGTGAGCCAGCTGCAGTAAGGACACTGGAAGCAGCTCCTGCCTTGGTGGATCCCCCATCTCTGCAGGCTGTCAGTGCCACTCAAATCAGTGCATCCTGGGCACCTCCCCAAATACAAAATGGAGATATCACCAAGTACATATTGAAATTAGGCAATGAAGAGTATTATCCAGGCAGCAGTTTGCAAATGCTGGTCTCTAACTTGCAGCCTTACACGCAGTATGATTTTGAATTGGTCGCCTGTACTGCTGGGGGCTGCACCTCTAGCGCATCCCAGTCTGTGATGACCATGGAGGCTCCACCATTAAATATGGAAGCTCCCAGGCTGCTGGTCATGGGCTCGGAGTCAATTGAAATCACATGGAAACTCCCAGATAAGCCCAATGGCAAAATCACAAGCTATGACCTAAGGAGGGATGGTGTGCTTGTTTACTCTGGTCTGGAAACTCGGTATCTTGATTTCACCCTAATGCCAGGCATGGAGTACAGTTACACCGTCACAGCAAATAACAGCCAGGGTAGCATCACCAGTCCCTCAGCTCAGATAAAAACCAACCCCTCTGCTCCATCTGGGATGTTGCCTCCTAGGTTGCAGGCATGGTCTTCCAGTGAGATTTTGGTGGCCTGGGATCCACCTATCAAAGTAAATGGAGACATTAGAAACTACACAATCTCGCTCCACAAGCCTGGTGAAACGGGAAAGAAGACTTTTGACTTTGATGCATCTCATGTTTCCTTTCTGAGACGGTCATACATAGTGGCACAGCTACAGCCCTACAGCAGGTAAGACTAGAAGAACCCATTTGTTGAATAAATGTTGTTGGGGTGGTGCAGTGGGCTGGCAAGCAGCTCAGCCATCTTGCTTAAACAGATAGTCAGACCCATGGGGTTGTTTGCTAAAAAGGAAATAATAAAACAAGGATTTTTTTTTCTTTTAAATTTATAGTAACACCAGCTTTATATCATCTTGATGAAGTGCATAGTGTTGACTTAGATTGTAAGTAATAGAAGGGATAATTCAGCACTCTGCTATAGGCTCCAAAACCTGCGATCTTCTACTGGTGTATCATTCACATGGTGTCTGCTATGGAGAATAAATAGGGCTTTAGTTGATAAAATTCAGGGTGGGGAGACCAAACTCACAGTAGCTGGCCCATTCACAGGGTAGCTGTGGTGAAATTAATGGAACATGTTTGAACCCTCGAGCTGGAAACATGTGATTTGTGATTAAGTGAAAGCTAAAACTTAAGAGAGGGTACCAGACTCTGCTACAGAAATGCACTTGATACTGAAGTAGTATCTTCCCCACTAATTCTTGATTATTTACCTGACCTTTCCTTATATATTTGTGTAGGCATAATTTGTGTGTGTTACATGGTTGATATGTTTGTCTGCTATTTACATATAACTAATCTAAATCCAAAGAGAGTAATAGAAGATCTCTACAGCTCTCAAATGAGATCCAAATAATCTCTTACAATGAATCATCATTTTGATTCATGTCATCAAAATCAAAATGATTTTGATCACTTGACTCCTGCAGATGTTAACTGCTCTGAAAAAAAACAAACCACACCAAAATACAAACACAGAAGACAGTGTTCTTCCTCTTTGCTACACAAGGCACAACACATAATACCTGTGTTCATGCAAATTGCATGCCTATTAAAAATTCCAAAGACCGGGAGAAATTAAGAAACCCGCCCAATCTCACGCATGGTTTATATTTGTATCTGCAGCGTTTTAATCACCTTGCTCCTGCTTTGTGTTCCCGAAGGTACGAAGTCCAGCTCCAAGCCTGCACGGAGCTGGGCTGCGCCTCCAGTGAGTGGGCATCGGCGCAGACGCTGGAGGCGCCGCCGGCAGCGCAGCCGGCCCCTCTCATTGAAATACAAACAGCCGGCGGCTTCCAGTCGACTGCTTCCATCCTGTGGACCGGCCCGAAGCAGCCAAACGGGAAGATTTTATACTATGAACTTTACAGGAGGCGAACAACTCAAGCCCACATAAATTTAGACCTCTCGCTCGTTTACAATGGTTCTTCAACCTCCTTCAAAGATGACAAGTTGCTGCCTTACACAGAGTACGAATATCAGGTGGGAATTGAAGCTATTTAGCAGCTCTGATTATGATTTCAGTATACTTTGAGAACCTTACTTTACACTTACAATGAACATATATATCTCAATTCTAATGTTAATAGCATAGTGAAACCCAAATTATTATTGTGAATGTATTTTAAAGACTTGAGAAGCTGAAAATATTCCATACAAGCAATATATTCATTCAGCATTTGTTTAGCTTAGTAGTAGGTGCCTGTGTATCTTATATGTTAAATGTTTGTATACCCTCCAGAGCCTCTGCAAGTCTTTGTTATGGCCTCTGCAAGTCTTAAAAGGCGGCTTTTTTCCCATTATTTTTTCTTTCTTTTTCCATCATCCCCCAATCTTTTATGAATTAATTTTTAATTTAGATCTTATATTAATTTTAGATCTCAGAGCAGTTTACATCCAGAGGGACTGTTTTCTCTTTAAATTAGTCATTAGACTGACAAGCACATTTTTGGTGGTTCAAAAGTGAATTTGCTGTTGATGGTTGGTGTTCTCATTTTGTTTAATATATACCTGAAACAATGCATTCCACCTCTTGAGCAAGGTGGAGCAATCTTTCTTTTACAGGCTCATTGGCTTTATAAGATCACAAGATAATTCAGGTTGGAAGGACTCTCAGAAGGCCATCCAGCCCAACTTTCTGCCCAAAGCAGGGTCAGTAAAGAGGTCAGATGAGGTTTTGCAGGGCTTCATCCAAGGCTTTATCTTGAAAACCTTTGGGGAGAAGATGGTAACCTTACAGACAGTAGGCTCCACTGCCTGACTGTCCTCGTTGCAAAAAAGTTTTTTTGTTATGTTCAGTATGAACCTTTTTTGCTTGAACTTGCACCTGTTTTCTCTTGTCCCCTCCCAACATATATCATAGTAAAGAAACAGGCTCCCCCCATCATTAGCCTGCTGAGCAACTGCAATCAAGTCCCTCCAAAGCTATCTCTTCCCCAGGCTGAGCAAGCCCAAGTCCCACACGTTTCTCTTTACAGAGAACTTTTCCAATCCCCTGATTACCTTGATGGACTTCCACTGAGCTCATTCCAATTTATCAATATCTTTCTGTTATTTGGGGCCAAAACAAAATAGACCTTAAATAAAGGTGGGTAATCACTTCCTTTGGTTGTCTGGCTGTGCTCTTGTGGAACAGCTCAGGATGCTGGCCATCTTTGCTGCCAGATGACTCTACTGGCTTGTGTTCAGCTTTCTACCTTTAGGTCCTTTGAAGCAGAGGTGCTCCCTGGTTAGTCGGTAATGCTGACCGTGTGATACTGCAAGAAGTTATTCCTCCCCAGGAGCAGGACTTTGCATCTGTCTTGCTGAAATTCCCATTCTCTAGGACCTTCTGACTGGCATATCTGTCCTTCAGTATATCAACTGGTCCCTCTAGTTTGGTGTCATCTGCAAGTTTAATGAGAGCACACTGTATAGGTCAGGTTCTTTGGTAGCTCTGTTCCACTGCTATTGCTTTCTCCTTTTAACTAGCCAGAAACCATGAAGAATTAAACCTAAAAATTTGTTTTATCACATTAGTCTCACCAGCTGCTGCATGCACAACTGTCATAAACTCATTAAGTCATGCAGTTTGGAAGGGATATCCAGAAGGCATCCAGCCTAACTCCCTGCTTGAGGAAGGTCCAAATAGACCAGGCTCTCAGGGCTGTGTCCAGCTGAGTTTTGGATCAAATTCTCCATTCTTGCAGATGCAAGGATAGAGATTGTATAGCCTGTATCAGCAGAACTATTGTTAGACCAGATTTCCTTGCTGCTTTAGGCAGCATCTTTGGGGAATGTGAATTCAAGTGCAGATGGGTCTGAGTAGACAGCAAGCATTGCTGTCCATCCAAACCATACTTGTTAGGAATCTTTCTTAGAAGAAGAAAAACTCTCCAAGCTGGACATTGTAGATATTGGCTGTGGGATGTTCTCAGCTGGGCTTACTTTTAATTATCTCAGTCAGAAGCTGTTCCTTGGGAAGTGGGTACAACAGAGACTTTTTTCAGCCAGCATCTTTAACGACTTATCAGTGACAGATAAAATAAAAAAAACCAAACTCTTGATCGGATTCCTGTGCTTTATTGTGCTGTATTCAAGACTTGCTTTTTATCTTGGTTCTGCTCCATAACCAGGCTGAGCTTTTGATTGGAACTCTAAATAATTTTTGGTTTTTTTCACCAGTGGCCATTTATTTCACCATGAGAAGTTTTTCAATGCATGCGTTTGTCTTCTGCTTAAGTCATTTGCAGCAGTCCTCTGGGATGTATTCTGAGTTTCTCCATTGTTGACAATTTATATCTTGCCTGTGAGACAAGTTATTCATAAGTATAGGGCTTGGCTTTTGCTATTATCCTGATGAAACCCAGATTTATATTTCACTTAAACTGGATATTGATTCTCCTGTCTCTGTATTTGAAGCTTGTTTGCTGGACATAAAACTTTAAATGCAACTGAATTTCCTCCAGCAGAATGCAGATAAAATCAAAGTGCTGTGATGGGACTCTCTCCAGCATTTTTGGAGGTATTGAGATTTAGTTCAATGCTCTAATAGCTTCTTTGGACCTCAAATCAGGACTTTTGAATCTTAGCTTCTTGGGAGTTTTTTCATTGTGTTTTGTTGGCTTGTTTTGTTGGTTTTTAATTTGTTTATTTTCCTGGAAACTTCAGCTGAATATCAGGTTTTATAAAACCAGGTGCAAAAGTTGCACTTCCAGAAATGATGACGTGAGTTTAGAAGCTCATGCTGACAAAAGGGACTATGCCCCCAAAATGCTTAGGTCACTTTTCTTAAAGGAAGCACGTTTATACTTGAAAGGGCCAATTCTGCATGAGCATATTAGCATCTGTTAATCTGCAGTGGGTTTTCAAGTGGCATACAGTGCCTATTTCCATACTCCAAAACACTTAGATCTTTGAAACTCCCTCTGTTGGTCTAGTTGTACATTTAGATACTTGCATTTTCTAGAGCATCTTTTGGGTATTTGTTGGAATTCTGCGTGATATCTCCAACTCTTTTAACTATACACTATTGCATGAACTGAAAATCCCCGATTTAAACAAACACCACTCATGACGCCAAATGAGTTTGAAGCGCAATCCTTTGTTTCCTGGAATATTTCTGAAACAGAGTGTGTAGGCCCTCCTTGGGAATCATTGGAATTGGTGTGCAATGTTACCATATAGCAGCCTATAGAGTAAAACCTGTTTTTCTCAGCTAAGGGAAGGCCCTTCTGAGCAGAGACTTGTGGCATTTAGTGCAAAGCAGAGCTGTCACAGTATGGTGTGATTTCCATACAAATGCAGTATCACTCCTCCACAATTACATTTAATTGTGTTCTTAAAACTGCTTCTTTAGATTAATGGCTTAATGTCTTCCTGGTTTAGGACACATCCTTATTTCTATTTGGCAGGCACAGAACATGTAAAAGACAGAAAATTACAATTGTCCCTCTTCAGAAAGGTTTATGGCTCCCTTCAGAGTTTTATTCTCCAAGAGGATTATTCAGTGCACCAAGACAGGGTCTGCAGTGCTGGAGCTGTCTTCCTCTGACCACTGTAAGAGGCACAGCATCCCTTCTGTGTGTGGAGAGTCCTTCTCACCCTCTTATTACTGCAGACAACTGAAGGGTCTAGGAAATACACACAGGGTAAATATGTATTGGGTCCTCTCAAAGAGAAAACAAATAATATTCTGACTTTGGAGATATAAAGAAAAAAAAAAAAGTGGGTACAAAGTCATGAAGACTAAGAAAGGACCAACTACATGGTGAGTAGAATATGTTGGCCCTATTGGTCACTTTCCAATACCAGGAAGGACACTTGGTTTACCAGCCTGTCTGTCACATTGTTGGCTGAGCTCCAGCTTGTGCTGATTAGTTACTGACAAATAGGTCAGTGACTTCTGCAGTTTAAAATCAGGTAAAACCAGTTTTCTAGTTGACCAGTGATGGATAGTTACCCATTTGTAATATCCCTCTTATCTGGCTCCCCTTCATTCTTTCAATTCCCCATTTCTTCCCATCTCTCTGACAGAAAGATGCACTGCAAAGCAGTGACATTTAAAAAACGTAGTTATTTCTTCCATTCCCTTCTTGTCATTTTATTTGTTTTTTCATATGAGATTTCTGCTTCCAATTAAAAAGAATTTCTCATACTACATCTGCATTAGACTACCATGCTTGACTTCAGCTTCTGAAAAGTAAAGCAGACATAACGATGTTGTTTCACTGATGCAATGATGATACCTACCCTAGATATCCTTTTGCAGAACGAGATACTTCCTTTCTCCTAGTAGTAGCAAAAAGGGCCATTTGAAACCACATGATTTCGCTCATTAAGCCCCACTTCAGGCAGTGTGTTTCTCTTGTCAACACAATCATAAATTCAAGTGTGTTGATGCAACAAAACCTTGATTTTTTTTATTAAATTAAATATTAATATTAGACTGGATTTCTTGGCATCCATCTTTACCAGTGAGACTCTTACAGTGCCACTCTTGCAAGACCCTTCTCAATAAATTGTGATTCCAACATATTCAAAATCATGGCAAGCTATCCTTTAAAAAGACATTAGTGTAAGTACCAGGGGAAAATATACTCCAGGGCTGTAGATGATTCCTTGATAAGATTTCCTTGATTGTATCTTTTTATTTATGAGGCATAATTTATGACTGCTGAAAAGCAAACTAAAATGAGTGATGACTAACTGCAGCCAAAGTAATAAATCAGAAGCAAAGAAAGAAGTGGTGATTTTGATCGAATCTATTGAATTAGCTGTTGCCCTTAGCCATTACAGGTATTGGAAAGACCTTTTAATATCTGCTTATCTCTCTCATGGGAACTTGGTAACTATCTCATTATATACCCATAGGAAACAAATTATTTAATTTTCTATCTTTTAGAGTTAAACCTTTTTACATCTCTCATTAATTACTGGCATTATCCTATGTTATATGGAAAGAGCTTCCTTTAAAATTTGGTAATTTTGTTTAAGTCCAAAAGTTTTTGCCTATTGTCTTTCCCTTTTCCAGAATGGGTTTAGTAGTTTTGTTATTAGCATTTGAACAGTGGAGATGAATAGCAATGTTAAGAGGCTCTAATTAACACAGTGCTAGAAGTGTGGACCTGAAATCTATCCCCGTTGTATGTTTATGACCTCCATAAGGAGAGTTACAATGTTGAAGAGGGAAAAGTATGGGGCAATCTGAGAAGGGGCAATCAGGAAGCACACATTTGATTACTACCTTCTTGTACTCCTGCTCATGAATGGATGTGATACTTTCCCTTGCCTTTGCTCTGTCCACCATAAACTGCACCCACTTTTTAAACTTTCTGCTTTGCTAATACCTGCCTGATACTGAAGTGCCTAGATGTGAATACATTATCCTAATGCTGAGTGCTAGATTTTGGCAAATAAGCTTTGTGCTCTGAGCTCTGGTGACATCACTTAAGTAACTCCAAATTAGCCAGCCAGTACAACAATCAGTTCACAAAGAATTGTGAAGGATGCTGCAATTGATAGTGAGAAGGAGGTTCTTTGGTTTTCTTTAATTTCAACCAGCCAAGATTGTGGTCTCTTCAATTGTCTTGAAGGTTGCTGTTTGAACATAACCAAAAATTGAGGGCTGTGTTTCTGACTTTGCTGATGTCAGATCTTACATGACCCTAAAATACCTTACTATATTGTAAAAGAATTACACTGTGAAAACTCTGCATTTATGTAAGTGTAGGGTTAGAAATTGAGCAAATCTAAGTCAAGAAATCCAAAGCAAAGTCTCAAAGTAGTGCTGGGTCTTTGAGGTCTCCGTGAAGTAGCTTTAGAAAGAGAGGAGCAGTACAAACTGCTCTGCTACCATTTGTCTCTCATGGCATGTGCCAAGTGGTGCCAGCATTGAATCCTTTTTGGAAAGACCAGGAGCCAGAGGTGTGTAGAGTCTTTGCATACCATAAGAGCAGAGATCCAAGTTGTACATTACTCTTACACACAGAAGTAGAATTACGTGCACATGTAAAAGGGCTGGCTTGGTCTGACCTTGTGGTTCACCAGAACTTACAGCCCTCCATAACTCCCTACAGCTCTGAGCAGTACTCAAAGCCAAGAGAGCCTTTTTTAAAGCAAAAGGCTGTTTTCTGAGTGTCTGAAGGAACTTGGTGCAAGCTGCTGACACATTCAGAGCTGAGATCTTGTCCCTCACAGAGACACCTGTGATGGACTGCAGACTAAGCGCAGTGCAAAGTGGCACAAGGCACAGTGCCTGCTGGACATGGAGGGAGCCAGAATCCACTTCTGGCTGGTAATCAGCTCTTTGGCTTGCTCTCTTGCAAGCAGGAAGGGTGAGAAGCATCTGGCTTCTGTGCTGTGCAAAGTGTCCTAGCTCTTCCTGACCTGGGAAGTCAGGAGCAGCTCAGGACTGCTGCCTTCATTACGGCGAGCTTCCCCCAGCACCCTTCTACCTGGTGAGATCTCTGCAGTAAGGGACAGTTTCACATTCTTCACAGGCTGTTCATTGCCTGAGGGCCCCCTTTGCAGGAGTTGGAGTTCAAAACAAAGCTTCCTTGCTACAGATTTGGGGTTTCAAGAGTGTTGCAGCAGATGAATCTGTGTGGTTCAGGGATGGAAGTCATCTCATGGGCTTCTTCCACTGTCAGCATCTATAGTAACATGATTATTCAGTATCTATGCCCAAGGTGATTTTGGTGCCCTTGTTTCTGCCCTTAGGGCAGAAGTTGTTTGCTCTACTAAGCCTGGACAAGCTCACCATGGTAAGGTGACTCTTCTCAGAACATCCTGTCCTGTTTCTCATAGGTTTTGCCCCTTCTTGCTATGCCAATGAACCTTGAGGTTGTCCTGTGATCATTTTGAGTGACTGATCACAGGTTTCTTTCAGGAAGAGGGATCTGTGAAGGCTCAATTTATGATGGAAAAAAAGAAGCTTAGTTACCTGTAACTGGAATTCTTCAGTTCTCTGAATAGACACTCTCCAGAGAGTTTTCTCCCCTCTCTTCTCTCTCTGGCTACACTTCAAAATGCAGTCTGAACGAGGGGTCAGCAGATTGATAAAACATTAATTAGTAAATCTTGGTAGCTGATTTCAGAGCCTTCTCCTGGTTCTTTTGGGACAGTGCAGCCATTAACAACACCACATCTTTTGGCAGGGTGCTGAGCCATGCACCATGGTGTCAGACTTAATGCTTTTTGAGGCAGAATATTCAGAAAGTCAAGATATAACAAACTTTTCTTTACTTTCTGCTCTTTGTGTTTTGTCATTTAATACATCCCTAAGATGTGATTGCTTCTTGTTTGCTCCATGTTCAGAGGTCTTTCACAATCGTAAGAAGGTAATACTGCTGCCTATTAGGGTCTTTATATTTATATATTAATGTGATTAAATATTTTTGGTGCTGATTATACCAACTTATAAAGATTGTTTGTGACCCCAAAAAGCTTTTTACAAAAGCCTAAATAATGAAATTTCAGTTTAACCAGGCTAGCCAGGCAACAGCTTCCATCCATGACTGTTTAGTGATAACTTTTTGAGAAGCCATGACCTCTGATTTTAAAGACACTGCTCATTGTGGTTTCTGTTGCCATGCTGCCCCATTTTTTTCCTGAAAAAAAAAGTGGCTAAACACCAGCATTTCCATCTGCAGTCAATTCTGTGGATTTACTGCCCTGGGTTTCCAAACACTGACCAGAATTTACTTGGACAGCAATTCTCACAGGAAAATATTTTCATAACCATCCATCCTTTTACAGATGGTTGAGCAGAAGCAAAGAGAGTTAAGGGACTCCAGCTTAGGTCAGTGTAAATCTGGAATTCAGATCCTCAGAAGTCCTGTTTAGCTGTCACAGCTGTCTCAGAAGCTGGCGTTACAGACTCACAGACACCAAGGGGGTTTCTGCTGGGCACATGTCTTGGCAGGGCTGAGTAGCTGGTGTCTGCCTAGAAGACACGCTCAGACCATGTCTGTCTGTCAGGCCCACACAAACATGGCCATGACCTTGGCCTTTTTTTCCAGAGAGTCGGGCATGTGGCAGCGTGGTGTGGACATCAACTCCCCCTTGACCTCTATAGGGAAGCATCCCAAGAACAGAGATTGATCATCCACCTGGGCATTCCCACTCCAGAGGGGCAGCAGGCCAACTGCCTCTGGTGGAGCATGTGATTGAACCTCAATTACCTGACTCTTGAATGAGTCCTTTAACCACTTAGCTGTAGAATGGAAGAGGATGAGCACAGAGTCACAGAATCACAGAATCTTCTGAGTTGGAAGGGACCCACAAGGATCATTGAGTCCAACTCCTGGCCCTGCACAGGACACCCCAAGAGTCACACCATGTGCCTGAGAGCATTGTCCAAATGTTCCCTGAACTCTGTCTACCTTAGTGTTGTGACCACTTTCCTGGAGAGCCTGTTCCAGTGCCCAACCACCCTCTAGGTGAAGAACCTTTTCCTGATATCTGACCTAAAGCTCCCCTGACACCACTATGTTCCCTTGGGTCATGTCACTCGTCACCAGAAAGCAGAGATTGGTACCTGGCCCTTCACTACCCCTCATGAGGAAACTGCAGGCCACGGTTAGGTGTCCCCTCAGTTTCTTCCAGGCTGCACTGGATTGCAATTGTTCTTACAAGATTATTGTTAAAACCCCAGACCACACTAATGACCCCAGACCTGGCAATGGGGTGACAATAAACTGCTGTGTGTGAGGACAGCACCATCAGCTCAGAAAGGGTGCTTGGAAGGGTGCTCAAGTACAAGAGGCCTTGTCATATTTTTCTCATCTAAGGAAGGAGATGAAAATGCATCGGGAGCCAGGTAAGGAGTATCTGCATGTCACTGTAACCTGCCGGCTCACACAAGCAGGACATTCCTTCCTCAATTGGGCTCCCAATCCATAACTGTGGTGTCTGATACAAGCCAGTGCAATGGGAGGAGGGAAGGCAGCAATGCTTTTCCAACAACATTGCTGTTACTTTTCTGGTTTCAGCCCATTCCCAGGCTCATAGGAACCAGAGACTCATATGTGCATCATGTTCCAATTGTTCTGTGCAGTTTTCAGGGAAGGATGTGTCTTCATCTGTATTTAAGCAATTCAAAGCTGCTGGCATTCAGTAATGAAGTTCTGCATGCAGCTGTGGAAGCGAAGTCAGCACTGGGACAAGAGATAGCCTCCCCACTGTCATTATCCTACTTTCTCTCTGTTTTTCCCAGGGATAACTGGGCTGCTCTGAGAGTAGAAACATCCAGGAATTCCAAGTCTTCTGTTTTGTTCTTTTACTTCCTCGAAAATGCACATTAGTTCTGCACAAAATGTAAGACCAAATGAGATAATGGGGAACAGTGTCCCAAGGTCAGAGGGACTCATCTCTGCTATAAATCTCCCAGTTCTGTGGCACAAGAAGACCACACACTGCTTGGGATGGGGAAGAAATCCTCACTCTGTTCTGTGACTGTGGCCTTTTCTGTCTCCTGGCCCTTTCCTACTTACAGGACCAGGCTCCTTGGGGAAGTGATCACAGCACCAAGCCTGAAAGAGTTCAAGAAGCATTTGGACAACACTCTTGGGAATGGTCCTGTGCAGGGCCAGGAGTTGGACTCAATGATTCTTGTGTGTCCCTTCCAGCTCAGCTTATTCTGTGATTATGTGAATTAAGACTTCTTCCTGAAAGATGAGGTGTAGGCACAGGTGAGGAATTGATGAAGGGAGGAGTCTCCATCCAACTCCTGTTGAAGTGTTTGCTTCCCAAATGAGTTGCATCCCTCCCTCCTCCAAAATTCCTTGGCAATCCCATTCTGAAGCTGAATTCCTGTGCTACACAGAAAGGCTCTCTTCCTAACTCATCACCTTCACTTTAGCTGTAGGCAGCTTGCTCAGCAGGTCAGGCCTGACACTGTAACACTCCGTGCTCATTAAGGCCACAGCCTGGATATACCTGGAGCATTTGAACCCAGGTAAGTGCTGAGCTGGTGCCAGTGCCACACTCAGAGCTGCTCTTTCCATATATGTTTTATTCTTTCCACAAAGAAATATGACCCTTGAAATGAATGACTGTGGGTAAATCTTTGTAACAGCTGGAACTGAACTGAGATACAGGGTTTGACCTACTGCAGTAAAGTGAACAGAGTTTGACTTTATGAATAGTTCACAACAGAGATGTATTACTGATTCCACTGAAGTGAAAGTGCTTTGGCTGAGCTTTTTATTGCAGGGCATCATCTGTACTTAGGATGGCTCTGTACGTAACTGGTGGAATCAGGCAGGATCTTTGGATTTGTAATTGGCAGAACCACAGCCTTCAAAGCCACTTTAGTAGTTTTTATCCATTTTCCTTCCCCAGGCTCCTTGTAAAGTGTCCTGTGTTTGTGGAAATTATTATCGCAAGCTGGAAGGATTCAGGGTCAATTTTGAAGACCTCTTACTTCTAAACCTCCTGTATTTTTTCAAGACATAGTCCCACCATTCCCTTCCCCAGGACCAGTGCTCAAAGTACATTGCATAAGAATGTGTTTTACTGTAGTTAGAACTGCTTGACATGAAAGCTTACTAAGGAATACTTATACTAAAAATCGCTCAGACAGTCCTCTTGTATTGCCACTTAGATCTATCATTCTGATTGATCACTATGTGGTTGGCTAATATTGAGTCTAATTTAACCCTGTATGCTCATGCATCCATCTATTCTGTCTATTGTACCTGACATTCTACAAATTACTTACTCATGCAAATTATGACCTAAGGCAACCTTTTATGATATTCGTGTTTAATTATACAAATGCTTTTTGATAAATAAGATTATACATCCTTCCATATGTTTATTCAGTCCTTGATGAAAGCAAAATTTAATTTTCATGCAGATTTGTTGGAGAGTGTGTTTAATAAGTGTTGAGTTTTATGTAGTCTGCAGATCACTCTGGTTTTGGGTAGCTGACAAAATCAGTAGGCATAGTTCATAGAGACATGTGGGTTTTAATCAGGCCTAATTCAAGCTGCTAATTTTTGAAATCTTGGAACTGAAGTCATTGCCTTTGTGCTCATGCAATAAAGCAAATGTTATTGTAAAAATAAATGAGAGATGCTGAATTAACTATATACTTCAGTGGGCTTTATTTATATTACAAGTTACTGAAAATATTTCCAAATAACTTATACATTAATATTTTTAGGAGAGGGATGTTCCTGTAAAGCTCACTGGTTCTGAAGAGTAACTTGAGTTTGGCTTGTGGGATTCAGTTGAGGTGAATGCATCCTTTAAGTGTCACCCAAGGCCAGGCTGAATTCCTCAGGGCTACCTGCATGCATGTAGAAGAAGAAAATGTGCAGAAGGGAGAAATTGACAGGAGCAGATATGGGTATTTTTGTTCAGGTATCTTTGAAAACATTGTTCTTGTTGATTGCAGCTCCTCCAGGAGTCCTCTTGGCATGGTGTGATACAGACAATGGTAGGAATTCAGAGAGTGGGGGTCAGGTATGAAGATGACACAGGAGCACACGCTGAGACATGACTTCTTTTCCCTAAGTGTGGTAGTGGGAAATATTCCACTCGTCTGTTAAAAAATTACTGGGTCAACACAGGTGCTGACTGGCCATCAAGGGACATTTTCTAGGAGTGCATTGCGCCATGCTTCACCCAGTGTCAGTAGAGCTGCAGTAGCCCCTCTGGCTAAAAGCAGATGTTTTGTAGGCTTGAGTTCTTTGCTGACAGTTTCTTTGTTTTGTGTGGAAGGTGTGGTCAGTAAACTCTGTGGGCCGGACGCCAAGCAGCTGGTCCCGCTGCCGGACAGGCCCTGCCCCTCCTGAAGGCCTGGGAGCTCCCCTCTTCAACACAGTGGCATCCACTGTGGCTGTGGTGAGCATCAGCCCCCCTCTTAAGCCAAACGGGGTGGTCAGTATCTACAGGCTGTTTTCTAATGGTACCAGAGGGACTGATGTGGTGGTGAGTATTGTCAACGCTTTTTCTGTACTTCCACTTGTATTTTCTAGCTTTAACAATTTTGTTATTACAAGCTGCTACTGTTGGTCACAGACTGCCTTCCTCTCCTGGCCTCCTGTAGTTAGCTGCTCTGCAATGCACTGTCCTGTCCGTGAGCTTTATCTGTCTACTGATTTCATATTACCCATTTATTCCTTCCAGCGCACTTGGCTGTGTCTGTGTCTGATTGAGCCAGCTCGTCCCATTGGTGCCTGCATGGCCTTCCATTTCCATTCCCTCACACCTGCCATGCTGCTGGCTCGGCTCTGGCTCTGGCTCTGGCATCAAGAAGTACCAAGTGCTTCCCTTTGCTTGCTTGACTCTCTTATTTTTTGCTGAACTGTGCTGAATCACATGCTGCCAAATGAGAGCAGATGTTGCCCCTTGTTGGTGTTTTCTACATATTTTTATTTCTTTGGCTTCAAAAAAGCTATACCAACAAATGACTACAGCAGAAAGGTGAAGTGGCAGTTCCTATGAGCAGTTTCAGAGCAGGGCACTGATTCTTTTGCCAGAACTGCCAGGTCTCCCTTGCTGAGCTAAGGAAAGTTTCCTAACAGGCTTGCCCAGCACAACGTCTGTTTGAATGCAGAGCAGCATCCTGTTGGCTCTTGACTCAGATGTTCCTACCAGAGAGCACATTCTCCTGTCTGGGAGAACCTGACCCACCAGACACATTGATGTCATGCTGCCCAGCACTGTTTCCTGCATCCACATTGAGGAAACTAGTAAGATATGCATGATTATTTGCTAGCACATTTATCATGGAACTATTTTCCACATTAATTTATTTTCTGCTTCAGTACCACTTATCCCAGAGTCTTCCTTTAATGGCTTTCAGCTTCTCTGTTGCTGAGAATGACATTTGCAGTTGATATATGGTGGTCACAGCTCAACTGAAGATGTCCTGAAGGCCACAGATGGCGTGGTCTTTTCCTTTGAAGAATGTCCTTTAACTTCATAATGGGAGAAGAGCACAGAGTTCCCATTACATAACAGCTGCATTAGTGTCAGGATTAAGGACATGTAGAATCTTCTGCCCATCTTCTTCTGGGGTTAATTCACTTCCATAACTCTTATTTAGTACTTGTGGTGCTTGAAGTTGTGACAAGTTCCCTCTTAATTTTTACAGCTGTCAGAAGGAACTGCCACCCAGCAGACAATACATGGGCTAAAACCTTTCACCACGTACTCCATTGGCGTGGAGGCCTGCACCTGTTTCAATTGTTGCAGCAAAGGACCCATGGCTGAGTTCACCACACAGCCGGCTCCGCCCTCAGAGCAGCCTCCGCCACAGATCCGCACCGTGACCTCCAGGGACGCCTCTTTCCAGTGGAGTGCCCCTCAGTCACCCAACGGCATTGTCACCAGGTAGGAGCTGCCACCCTGCTGAACCTGCACACCTTGCCTGGAGATAGCACCAGAACAATGTGAGCTGAAATTCCATGGCTGAGGGCACTGAACAGTTGTGGCAGTCATTCTCCTTCCTTGGCATGTTGGTGGTGACATTCTCTGTAGCCTGAACACCTTCTTGGGAAGCATTTACATACAGTTATTGCTTTTCTCCTGAGCAGGATATTGGGGAGGATAAAGGTGGAAAGGATGAGCTGTGGTTGTGTAGTGAAATAGTTGTGAGTTCAACTGGCAGCAATGAGAGAGCTGCAATCTGGACTTACTTAGGCAAAAATCCTGAATTGCAGAAGAGGGCAGCAAGGTAAGAGACATCAACAGTAAGTGTGACTCACCACCATAATTGCCCAGTTATCTGACAATTAGGACCAAAATCTCCAAGAGAAAATCTGGGATCAGGTCTGTTCTCTTCTCCAGTAGCCAGACAGACAGCAGTTAGGACAAAATGTGGGATTGGCTTTTATGTTGTGTAGGGCCCTTCATTCATCAAAATCTCAACTTTGTTCTCAGCTATGAGCTCCATGTGTACATGGCATGTCCTCTGAACCTACAGCCAGCAGTGAAGGCTTGCAGTCCTGGCCCAACTGAGGTGAAGTACACAGGGAAAGGACAGAGTGCCAACGTGTCCAACCTGGAGCCTTACACAACTTACAATCTCCGAGTCGTGTCCTACAACTCTGTTGGCAGTAGCGCTTCCGAATGGATCGGATTCACTACGGAAAAGGAGCGTGAGTATGAGAAATGGTTCACTGACCAATGATGCCTGTTTCTGAGAGCCAAATTACTTCCTCACCTCTGGGAGCTAGGATGTCCCCAGAAACCTCTTCTTCCCAGTCCTGGGTCACTGCATCTCTGCTGAACATTCATTGAAATTCTGCTCTGGGGCTTAACTTCTCATTCCTTCAAAAATATTTCTTTGCTCATCATCTGATGTCACATCCTCTATCTTGGGAGCCTTGAAACCTTTTATTTTACTGAAAATGGGCAGCAAAGCTGCACAACATAAAATGTTCAAGTATTACCAGAAGGCTGATGTGTAGTAATAAATACACTGCCATAAATAATCCCTTGGAAAAGTGGAGATCTTGAAAGAGACCTGGTGATTGTTTTCAGGAACAATCTTATTGTTTTAATTCATGCCACACTTCTGCTTGGAGTCATAAAAGTTTTCCTTGGATGCCATCTGAATGACTGGATGCTTGTGAACACTGAAGTAAGAATTTGTTGCTGTCCAACCACTGCAGGCAGTGCTTTAAGGCCATGTGGTGGTATGCATGGAAATTAAACATGCAGGACCTGTGCCTACAGTGCCTACAGGCAGAATAGATTTTGCCATCAAAACTGAATTTGTAGTAGTCTAACATCAGCTTTTATTAAAAAGATCTATAGTGCTGTAGCCAGAGTCATTCCATAACAGATGAGATGGGCATTTCGTCTCAGTCTTTCAGGTCAGGGCAAAGACGATGTTCAATTTTTATCTCATGTCAGGATTTCAGAATCACATTTCTAAAAATACTTTTTGCATCATTTGGTAGTTCTTCCAAGTAGTTACTCAAAATCTGTAATCTGATACATCCTTAGCTGAAAATTTCAGGTGGAACAGGCACAAATTTTCTTTAATGTTACCACTGAAAAAAAAAATCCACACCAAAAACAAAGGAAAAAAACCCACAAAAAGACAACCAACCAACCAAAAAACAAACAAACAAACAAAAGAAAGATCCTTTATGTCCAAAGCTGTGTTTTATTAAATTGCAAGTTAAAAGGCTGGAAAATTATTATGAATTTTTAAATGGAGAAAATTCATAAGGAACTGGTGAGACACGTAGAACAAAAGGATTTTAAAGCAATTTTTAATCCTCCATCCACTAGGTCCAAAGTCCTATTCTTTCAGTCTTGCTTTTCTTGCCTTGCTGACCTCTTCTCACCAGGTTTCCAGAGTCCCTCTGACTGCCTTGTTCCCTGAGTCTCTCTGACTACTTCCTCTTGCCTCGAAGGCTTGCTTTAGTGACAGTGTGCAATTAGCAGCAAAGTGCAGCTGGACAAGCAGCTTTCTTGTGAGCAAAACAGCAAATATGGGGCAGATGGCTTAATGGCAACATCACAAGAAAGGACCACCTCAAACTTAAATTAAGTTTTTTGTCAGCAAGCTGTGGAGCCCAACTGATGAACCCTTCCTCCCTGAAGTGAGTTCTGGGTTTCTTTTCTGTCTGCCTGCCATCTGTTCTCACTTTTCTGAAACCCCATGTTTTCATGTATGCACCTGTGTTTAAGATGATCTTGGCAATTTCTTGGGGCTTGCAAAAGAACTGTCATCATAGCAGTTCCCACAGCCCAGCCTGCTGCAGTCAGGCTTGCACAATCTCCTGTGTCTCCCTGTCCTCTGCCTTAAGCTGGAACTTAATTTATAGAGTTTTAGTGTCAGTACCACATACACAAAGGCAAAGGGAGGAAGTTTAGTATTTGTTTTCAGGATATATCTCTGCCTTCTCAATGCAGAGACTGGCATACTACAGCAACTTTTTCTTTTCTTTTACATATGGATATGAGAGAGATAGGGAGTGTGTGTGGCAGAGAGCTTGTATCCTGGAGAATCTCTTTCTCTTTGCTGTATAACTCAGTCACCAAATCACTTATCGCCTATTGGCTAGAAATTCACCAAATTCACAGAATAGAGCTCTTTTTCCTTGTTCTGCAGCACCTCGGTACATGGTTCCGTTCTCCGTGGTCAGCAATTTATCCATCATCCACATTGACTGGAGCCGTACCTTTGTGCTGAATGGGCGCCTGAAGGAATACGCATTGACGGAGAGCGGGCAGCGCATCTACAGCGGCTTCGACACCGAGCTCTACTTGCCAAGGACATCTGACAAAAGTCAGTTTCCTACAGCTTCCTCTCTGGGAGAGTCTGTTGAGCAAAATTATTAGTATTGTATGCTGAACTTTAAAAAAGTTTTCTCCATTGCAATTCCAAGCTAAGACTAAAGGAGCATACAGGCACACCAAAATGTATCTAAGCAAATCCTTGAAAAAAAATCCATAGAGCTAAGCTTTCTCTTAAACATTATACCAGAGTGGGTGAGACTGTTTTGATTCACAGTGAGGGTCAATCTTTCCCAAATCCTGGAGCTGTGTTGCAATTCCATCCTTCAGGGCTACAGTCAGGGAAATGTATAGAAATCTTCAGTTTCAGGAAAGTCTGGAGCTTGACTTTTCATTTGAATCAAATTAAGTCAGTAGCTCTGAGGTCTTAGCTCAGAAACAGCCATGTTTTGAAACACAGTTTTATTTTATTAATTTGCAGTCTTTAAAATAAAAGTATCAACAGGAGAATAAAAAGGAAAAGAAAAAGCAGCAAGAAAAATGTTTTCTGTTTTTATGACATTGGAATTTTGTATGTCAAATAACTTTGTAATTTATTTTTTGTCATACTGATTGCTACAATGGTGCTAATACTTTCTTTATTTGTTTTTATTCAAATGTTCTTAATATGTTTGTTTTAGCCATGAATGAAGTATGAGGGACTTAGGGCAAAGTGATTAAAAAATTGAAAGTTGCCAGTTACATTGGAAGAGGAAGAATTGAATAGTGAAAGAGGAACATAATTTGTAGCAACATCATAGTGATGATTGCTTATGATCTGCCATGGTTCATAGTTTAGAATTTCAATACCAATGTGTAAATAATTGTGAAGCTCTGGTGTGGGACTCAGGTGAGTTATGATGGGTTATGTGCTGTTCCTGCCTTGGTTTTTTAGACCTGGCTGTTTGCTGGTAAATAATGGTAAAAAAGCAGCACCTAAAGAATTTTCTTCTGCTGACAGTATTTTCTAATTTTTTTTGCTCAGCCTTTTTGTTTCAAGTCACCTGCATCACTGATGAAGGGAGTGCCATGACACCAGTCATCAAGTACAATGCTGGAGAAGGAGTTGGTAAATACATGATGAAATTACCTAGCACCTGTTCATTTGATGTGTTTGTGCTTGAAATTTGGTATTAGTGCATGCCAGACAGGATGGCACCTCACTGCAGGAGCTTCCTTAGTGCCTTGTTTATGAGGTAGGTAGGTAATGTGCTTTTTTGCCATGTATGGATTTCTGTACTTTATGTCACAGGATTATTGAGTCCTTTAGGTTGGAAAGGACCTTTAAGATCATTGAGTCCAGCCATCAAAGAATCATAAAATGGTTGGGTTGGAACAGACTTTAAAGATCATCTACTTCCAAACCCCTGCCATGCAGGACAACTTCCATTAGACCAGGTTACTCAAAGCCCGATTCTGCCTGGCACTGGACACTTCTAGGGGTTGGATAATTCTCATTATTAGCTTCAGATCCTCTCCTCAGATATGTAATATTTTTTCTTTTATTTTTATCTAAATATATTGCTCCAAAATGTTGTGCTTTTTTTCTGCTAAGTTTCTTGTTTGAACTGTTTCTAACTGAATTAATGAACTGGTTTAATTAAGTTCTTTTTTGTGTAGCATCTTGTTCAGCCTTTTAAATAGATCTGCCTTATATTTGCAATCAGTCTTTAGTCTGTGTTTCCCTTATATCCCTTTTCATGCTTTCACTCCATTATCCTGCAGAATTTCAGGCAAGGCTTCCTTAAAGGCATTATAAAATGTTTCCAGTTGCTCTACATCCACCACCTTCCACACTCTGCCCCTTTGTTCTTTTGATTGCTGCTTTTACCCAGAGTCTATTGAACACTTGAATGGTACCATGGGCAACTTGCAGAGGAGGCTTGCAAGCAAAGGTATTGAAAATTCTTTGGCCAAGAGTTTGGTTATACATGTAGGATTCCACATAACCAGGAAATACTGTCACTGAGATTTCTTACACTTTTGTTGTGTATAAGAAAAGCCAACCAAGTGACTGGTTTGTTTTCTAGCAGGTGGGGGAAAGGAATAGTAAAATGTTTCATGTTGCTTGCTTTTGTATTAATGTATTAAAGCCTTCCTCCCTCTCTTTTGTTAATTGCACAGGCCTGTAACAGCACAGTTGTTCTGGAGAGAATGTCCTCTGTCTGTACTTCACTGAAATTACTGTAGTAATTTCCACTCTTCAAGGTTACTTGGAGAACCCTTTTTTGCTCACATTCCACCACCACCACCAACTCCTTTTGGAAGAGCTGCTGATGCAGTGGTGATTTCCAGCCTAAGCAGCGATGCCAGAGCTTTAAGCAGGGTCTCTTGAGGGTAGTAAGTTTTTTATTGCAGCCCGCTAGCATATTGAACCATTATACCACCTTGAACATAAGTGCAAATAAGCACATGACGACAAAATTACTTAAATTTCTGCCTAATTTATTAGTGAGGAAAGGGATGGCATATTGTTAAATGCTTCTTGAAATAATTGTCCCTTTCTCCCCTAATCCCTCTTTTTACAGGTCTGATCTTGACAACACCCGGAGAGAAGGACAAAGCAGAGTCCAAACGTGCAAAATTCTACAACGAGTTGTGGTTTGCAGTGCTGATGGTAGTTCTAGGTTTGATCCTCTTGGCTATTCTTCTCTCCTTAATTCTTCAGAGGAAGGTCCACAAGCAACCCTATGCACGAGACAGGCCTCCTTTAGTTCCACTCCAGAAAAGAACATCACCAATGAGTGTGTATTCATCTGGTGAAACCCATCCGGTATGTTTGGAAAAATGCAAGCAGTGTATATCGCTGATACCTGCCCTGTCAAACACACACACAGACTTTTTCTTCCTCCTTCCAACATTTTGTTGCACACGCGGTTACCAAATGGAGGCTGTTTAGGCTTTCCTGTTTAGGGAAAGGACTGTCTGGTCCCATATGGGCCATATCTGTGTGGGCACACAGAGCAAGGTTACAAGAGCTTAGTCCAGACAGAGCCCTGGGACACCTGGTCTGCAGGCCCTGAAATGCTTCTGATGCCTAAGACAAACTTTGGATCTGGAAACTTTGGAGTCACAGAAAATGCAAAGCCATTGCTGTCACCTCATGTTAGCTGACATCTGCAATAGAGCTGAGATGTCTTTGGCATGCTGTGAGAAGGTAGATGATAAAATGGGCTTTTCAGAGGAACCTTTAATGTGTTCCCAGCTGCCTGCTGTGGATGGCTAACCAGAATCAATCTGACATTGTTTGTCAGGTATCCAGGAGATATGCCTGCAACGAACAAGACTTAGGGAGAGGCTTTATTTCTTGCCAGTATCCATCTACCACCCAGCTGGACTGCTCTAGGACAAGCTGCATGCCAGGAAGGTTTGGAGTAGAGCGAGAGTAGTCTGGGAAAAAGCTAGGGAACTTCACAAAATGCACATGTGTGTTTGTGCACATGGACCCACAGTGGGACCATCAGAGCAGTGGGAGGAGGGCTGCTG